>NC_080064.1:12527583-13727583 GCF_949987535.1 Balaenoptera acutorostrata | reverse complement strand
TTATTTGGCAAGAAGAGCTCTTCTGACCATTACCAGAGGGAGAGCTACACCCAGGAGAAGAAACTGCAGGTCATCAGAAATACGTGAATTCAAATCCTCTCTGTGCTCACCCTAATAACAACAAAATCAAAGCCCTGACTTTTGAAGAGAGCAAGAGAATACGTATTGATTGATTTCTTGGCACCTACTAAGTACCCAGCACATAAAAAGATGAAGATTATAATAACAATAAGAGCCAATAAGTATAAATTACTTATGTGCCAAGCATGGGACCAAGTGCTTTCCATGCATTATCTCATTTAATCCTTGCAGCACAATAATGGGATTCAATTATTATTTTTCCTATTATTTCCATTCTATAGATAAATTGATGCTTAATAATATAGAGTCGGCCAAAGTCACAGCTAGGAAGTGTCCGCACCTGGATCTGAACCCCCTCTGAGATACCAGGCTCTTATCTGGCCTCAGATTTAATCCTCACAGCAATCTTTTGGGATCGAAATGACTACTACCCATTATCTAGATAAGGAAACTGAGGTTCAGAGAGGTAAAGACACTTGCCCAAGGTTTCATGTTGGTAAATGGTGAACCGAAGCCAACTCTGTCTTTGGGAATAAAACTTCAGACACTAACAAATAGAATGACAGGCATAGGATTTCTCAACAAGATGGGATGGACACAGGGAGAGGGGCGCAGCACCACCACTCAGGGTTCCTGGATGCGAGAGCAGAGGCAGAGGTTGTGGAGCTGTACACCCAGACTGGCCGTGGCCCAGAGAAGCCACTGGCTCTCCTCCATCAACCCAGGCCTGCTGGGTGGCAGGGGAAGCAGTTAGGACTGGGGGAGGGGGGTCAGTGCAAGCCCCCAGCCCATCACATGTCAGGCACAGAGCAGCCTGGGCAGCTCAGATTTGTCATTTTACAGCTAGAGAGACAGAGCATCCCAGGGCCAGGGCAGGAGGTAGGGGTTTCCACCCTGCCAGGAGACAGACGGGCGCAGGGTGAAAGACCCGAGTGACCACTGTGGGCATCCCATGCCCCAGGAAGGAGCTGCCAAAGCCATCCTGCCTCCATTCATTCATCCATTCATTCAGCAAGTATTTATTGACCACCTGCTGTATGCCAGGATTGATGCTGGGCACTGGAGATGCAGCAGTGAACAAGACCAAGGCCCTCCCCAGAGCGTGGTGGGGAGAGAGACAACACACAGGATAAATCAACTTTGCAGAGAGGTAGGTAGTGATACATGCTGTGGAGGACGCCAGTGGGTCAGGGGCTTGAGGGCTTACGTGCTAGTTAGGTGTCTCCTCTCCCTACTCGAATGTAAGCTTCCTGGGGGCCGGGATCTCACAGGTCTTGTTGGGTCAAGCCAAGGTACAGACTCAGAAAGGAAGGCAGGCATCCGAGGCAGGAACAGAGGGCAGTGCCAGCAGAGGGCAGGAAGAAGGGAACTTCCTGAGCAGCATGTCTTGGGGGTGACCATGAAGTGGAGAATCCTCCCCACCACCAGGAGCACGTATGTCAGGGGCAGGACCAGGAGAGGAGGGAAGGGGAGGGTCTCGGGGAGCCCAAAGGGAGAGCGCCAGGAAGAACATTCCAGCATGGCCTGCTCAATAGGGGCATCCTGCTATTCAGCATTTTTAAGACCAAAAAGACCTTTTCCCCACATTGGGGTCAATTCTGAAGCTGGGCTTCAGGACTGCTCACCCCAGCTATTCCATCTTTGGACAGCTCAGCCAAGTTCATTGATCATTAGTTTAGTGATAATTCATGGTTTGGGGAAGGGGCATAAGACCTAAGACTAAAGAAAATTCTATCCGTTCATAGTATGACCAGACCCCATCCCTAGCAAAACCTAAATTTTTAAAAATTATTCTTTTAAATGACAGCCCATCTCCAAGGTGTAAACCAGTGACATTGATCTTAGGGTCGACAGTCCAGTGGTCCAGTCCAAGCAGTGCTAACGCATCACCAATCATGTTGCCCCTTCAAAGTAGTCATCATGGAAAGCTCAGGCCTGCCAGGGCTCCAAACATGGATCTGCTTTGAGAATTGCCTTCTGAGCTCTTTCTGAGACCCACAAACAAATCCATCTCATGATCTCCTAGTCTGACCTAACGTTTGCAAAGTTGGTCTCAAGGTCACAAGATCTGTTGTTGGGATAATAGGAGTGGAGGAAATGGGATCTTTTTGCAGCAAGAAGGATTCAGGTTAGACCCCAGAGTACACTTCCCAATCAAAATGGCTGGGCCAGGGCCAACTCCTGAGCGAGGCTGTGCCGTCACATTCTCAGAAACTCCTTTCTTGTTTCTCAGCTCCTCTGGCACTTGTATCTGTACCTCACCACTCTGCTCTAGATTTATTGCTCCCTGGGAAGGATTCATCATATCCCAGAGCCCAAAGCCGCCGTTTGGTTTAATGCGTGTCCAGTTTGCACCTCTGCTCTGAAAGCAGGCACCTCCAGGTCTGTCTTCCATCTCCACTCCCAGCACCTGGCATGATGCCGCAAGCAGCAAGTGCTCAACAAGCGCTCTGGTTTGCTGGAGATGCTCTGGTTTGCAGTACCCATCAGGTGGTAGAGGGTGGCAGTGGATGGAGGGGAGAGCCATGCACCAAGAACTTCGTGTTGTAATCCCACTGAATCCTCCTGACAGCCCTGTGTGTGAGGCTTAATTAGCTCTGTCTTAAAAGAGATGAAACTGAAGCACCAAAGAACTCCCCCAACCGCTTCACTATCTTAGACATGGAAACTGCTGGCCACAATGGTGGACTCTCCTTTCTGGAGTCACTTTTGATGGAAACTCCAGACTCATCCTCTAAGAATAGGCTTCAGGCTTCAGTCTCATCTGAAGGCAGGGGCTGGATCAGATCAAAAATAGGAAGAATAGTTGACACCTATCAAGTGCTGATCATGTGCTAAGCACTGTTCTGAATTCTTCAGACATGCGAATTCATTCGATCCCTCAAGGAGGGGAGCTATCACCCCCATTTTAGAGTCAAGGAAATTGAGGCACAGAGAGTTAACCATTTGCTTGAGTTGGGCCAGGTGGGAAACAGTAGAGCCAGGGGGAGGATGGGATGCAAGCAGCCTTATGCCAGACCACACGCTCTTTACCCCTGTACCATTCCGCCTGCCTCCAGCTCGCTGCGGGACATGATTTATGCAGAGAGGCAGCCATAGCTTTCCTTTTTGCAGAGACCAGAGAAGTCAAGTAACCAGCCTGATGTCACACAGCTCAGGGCCCTAGTCTCACCTACCTTAGGAGTAAGAGGGAACTAGGTAGGATGCATCCATGGCAGGCACTGTGCTTGGCACTTTCCTTACACAGATCTCATCTGACAACAGCCTATGAGGTAGGCCATGTGATCCCTGTGACATGGAGGAGAAAACAGAGAGGTTAAGATACTTGCTTTCGGGCTTCCCTGGTGGCGCAGTGGTTGAGAATCTGCCTGCTAATGCAGGGGACACGGGTTCGAGCCCTGGTCTGGGAAGATCCCACATGCCACGGAGCAGCTGGGCCCGTGAGCCACAACTACTGAGCCTGCGCGTCTGGAGCCTGTGCCCCGCAACGGGAGGGGCCGCGATAGTGAGAGGCCCGCGCACCGCGATGAAGAGCGGTCCCTGCACCGCGATGAAGAGTGGCCCCCACTTGCCATAACTAGAGAAAGCCCTCGCACGAACTGAAGACCCAACACAGCCAAAAATAAAGAAATAAATAAATAAAGTAGCTATAAAATTAAAAAAAAAAAAAAAAAAAAGATACTTGCTTTCAACAGCTCAATGTCCTGGCTGCCCACCCCTGAACGCACACGCTCCCCAGCACTGCGGCTGGCCCCAACCCTTGCTAACAGTAGGGTCTCCCTGTCCCAGGGAGGAATAAATGGACCATCTGCCCCTTCTTCCCGCCTTTTATCTTGGCTTCTTAGTGCTAACTTATGGACGGCAGGCAGAGTCTGAAATGATGAAGGCGAGGAATTAAGAGAGGGTGGGAGGAAGGAAGAGAGGGGGCGGGGCTGTAAACACTAATTGTTCTAACAGGAGGTTGCTTTCCATTTCCTTGCTGAAGGGAAGGCTGTGTTTAATTAACTCTGCTTCTGCGCTGGGGACGGGGCCTGACTGAAAATGAGCTACGGGGCCTCTGTTACAAGGCAGAGGGCCCAGCGGCCTCACAATCGCACCAGCCCCGTCGACATCTGGGCACAGACTCTGAGGCAGAGTGGCCCAGGGGCTCTCTGGTGTCTGTGCTCAGTACCCCTACCCATGGACCCTTCCCACCATTCGTACCAGCCTGCAGGTTTCCAGGCCTTTGCATGAGCATCTCTCCCCCCTCATCTCTGCCTCTGCCCTTTCCGGTCTTCTCTGGCTGGCACGACACATTCGCTCCCCTGTCTTAGGATGGCGTTGTTTGGTGGCAAGAAACTGAAGCTTGCCCTAGCTTCACTTAAGTAAAGAAGGCTTGATTATCAGGCCACAAGGGTGCCCCCATGAGCCCCAGAAGCCCGAAGAAGCAGCTGGGCCTCTAGAACTCAGAAATGGGAAGGGATCGGATCTGAACCGCTCTGTCCTGCCCACCGTAGCTTCTTAGCCCTGCTTCTTTCTGGATCTGCTCCACGCTCCCCCTTCCCTCTGCACTAGCTCCGCCCTTCCAGTCTTCAGAAGCTATGACTCCCACTCTCCGGATGCAGGTTTAAATACTCGAGGGCGAGAGTTCTGATTGGCCCAGCTCATTGCTCAGGTGCTCATCCTGGTCCAATCAGCCAGGGCTAGGAGACTGGTCACATGACTGCCCCTTCAGGGGCAAGAAGGGCTGCTCTCTAGGCAGCAGGAGGAGCACAAAAGAAGGGGATTAGGGTCTCAGGATTCAAGGCCACCTCAAAGCTCTCCCTTTCAGAAGTGTCCCCCTGCTTGACTCCCACTATGGAGTTAGTAACCCTTCCTCTGTGCTTCCACTGCCCTCTTCGCGCACCAGCTGTGTGACCTTGGGCAAGTTACTAACTTTCTCTGTACCTCAGTTTCCTCAACTGTAAAATGCAGGTAATAACAGAACTCACCTCATGCAGTTGTTCTGAGAATTTATTAAGGCAAAAGGGACAAAGCACTTAACATAGCCCCCGGGCACATAATTACTGCTCAGGTATACGAGCTCTAATTTTGTTGTGACCATTGTTTCATCTTTTAGAGCATGTTTTGCATCAATTGGAATAACCTTCTTATGTGTCTGTCTCACCCGCCATCCTGGGCATTACTGTCTGGAGACACCTGTCACCTTACAAGTCTAGCTATTTGCCTCCAAACCGCGCACAGCACCTGGCATAAGGTAATTGCTCAGTAAATACCCGATGGCCAAATGATACCGACAATCACTTCCACTTACTGGTCATATACTATGTGCCAAGGCAGGAGGACACACAATGCAGTGCCCCTTGGAACCTGGGCCCTTGATGCACGTTTGCTGAATAAATCCAGTAGCGGGTGCTTCATAAACCCTCAGATTTAATCCCCACCACAGCCTTGGGAAGTAAATTTCTGTCTTCATTTTACAGAAGGGGGATTCACCATACTTGGTGAGTCCCAAGGGGCCCAGAGTCACCTGCCATCAAGGCGAGAGGAAGGTGTGGAAGCCAGGCTTGTCAGCACTGCCCGCTGAACTTCCTGCTGTGCAAACAGGTTCAAGGACCCGGGGGCATCAGATTGAGTAGCAGGAGGCAGGTGGGCAGAATCCTCCATCCAGCCAAGACAATCCAGGGAGAGGTGGTGGGGAGGGGCACTCAGTCTAGATAGATGTCAAAATCACTCTGCTCTCCAGGGATAAGAAACAGAAGCAAGTCAGGCGCCAGCTCCACGTGCCAATGTGCCTCTGCGTGTAAATGTGTACAAGAATGTATTGGTGTGTGTTCTGTCTGTGGCCCGCTGATGGGGCCAGTAGATGTGATATGTTTTCCTTTTTTGTCAAATTATTCAAGGCCTTCAAGTATAGAAACCTCTTTATTCCTTAGCCCCAAACTGTGACTCAGGGTTCGAATCCCAGCACTGTCACGACCTTGCTGTGTGACCCTGGGCAGGTTTCTCCCCCTCTCTGAGTCTCCATACAGTAGTGGAGTTGAGTGAAATTATTTGTACAAACCCTTCCAGCTCAGAATGGTGGAGAGACCCAGGAGGTCGGGGTCAGGTGTGTCCCTTCATCCCTCCATGCAGAAAAGTCCTGCCCTGAACCTCGGAGGGGAGAAGAGTGGGGGGCTGGAGACTGCGGTATTTTCAGTCCCTGATTAGGAGCCTCTTGCTGGTCTCTAGGCCCTCTGACCCTACGTTCGCTCATCTGAAGGGTGCACCAACTGCTTAATCAGACCGCTCTCAGCACAACTGATTAATAGAGGCTCCTGCTTTCAAAGAGAGAGAGAGAGAGAGAGAGAGAGAGAAAGAAAGAAAACGCTTCTGTAAATCAGCTGTTTATTTAACTTTCCCTGGCATTAATGATTGTGAGGCTTGGGAGAGGGGGAGAGATGGAAAATTAATTTGAGTCTCGCCAGAAAAGCCAGTCAGGGAAATAATGAACTTCCCAGTCTTACAGAGAACAGAGAAGGGGGAGATGCCAGGGGAGAGAGAATCCCCCCAGCCTCCACATCCTGGGCTCAAGCTGGGCTGTGTCAAGTGATGGGCAGACTGCTGGCCCTCTCGGAGCCAGAGAGTCAGGCAGGGATTCGGTTCCTTTCAAGATGCAAAACCCCATCAAAAAAAAATTCCCCCCCAATATTCTTAATGGAGGGAAGCAGAGGTATAGCAAGGGTGAGCCAAGAAATTGCAGATAACAATTATGTTCTTGTGCTTATGTGCTCAGAACCTCGCCCCCCTCACATGCACATACACACACGAGAGAGATCCTTCTCTCAAGGATGGAGAAGATGGACATAAGAGATGTACGGTTTCAGAGTGGAAGATCTGGTAAGGCCTCGAAATACATCTAGTTTGAGTTCCTTTTCTATAAACATGGAAACTGAGACCCAGAGGGAGGTAGTAATGTGTCCAAGACTATTCATGTTGAGTATGAAACACAGCTGGAGCTCAAACCCACATCTCTCAGCTCCTGGTCTCCCTATCTCCCCATTAGAGGATGTGCATAAAATAACTCTGCTATGGCCTGAAAGTTTATGTCCCCCCCCCAGATTCATATGTTGCAGCCCTAAGCCCTAATACAACAGTATTTGGAGATGGGGCCTTTGGGTTTGGATGACATCATAGGGGTGGAGTCCCCCATGATCTAATTGGTGCCCTTATAAGGAGATGAAGGGAGCAGAGCTGTCTCTGCTCTCCACCATGTGAGGACACAGCAAGAAGACAGCCATCTGCAAACCAGGAAGAGGGCTCTCACCAGAACCCAACCATTCTGGCCCCCTGATTTAGGACTTCCCAGCCTCCAGAAATGTGAGAAATACATTTCTGTTGTTTAAGCCACCCAGTCTATGGTTTTCTGTTAGAGCGGCCTCAACTGACTAAGACAAACTCCCTCAGTTATAAATGACATAAGCTGTGGGGGTGATTTCAGCAAAACTCCCATGGCTGATTCTCATTGGACCATCTTGGATCATATGTCAGTCTGGAACCAATCACGTAACCAGGAGAATGGACTATACTGATTGGCCAGATTAGGTCAGGTGACCCAGCCCTCCTTGACAACCATATCTGCCTCAGCACCCCTGCCCAAACCACATGCCTTAGCCAAATGGTGGGCTATGCCTTGTACTTGCCCACGTCTGGGTCCTTGTCCACACTGTCCTCTCCTCCTGGGTATCTTGAGATACCACGAGGCCCAGTTCAGATACCATCTCACAGAGGAAGCTTTCTGTGATCCTCCTGGTCCCAAGTGTCATCTATTCTCTCTCTCCTCTGAATTCCTGTTGCCCTTCATTGCTCCCTCTATGATGACACCACCAGCTTCAGCATGTTATAGTTAGTTGGGCTTGTCTTGTCTCACTCACAGACTCCTTGAGGGTAGGGACTTTGTCTTATCAAATGAATGAATGAGAGTTCATGCAGGTAATTTAGAAATCAGAAATGACAGCCTCCATGCAGGTATCCACATTCCTCTTTAATAATACAGTTCCCTGTTTGACGACTGGCCATGTCAGGATGTTCTTCTTGGTATCTGACTTAAATACCTCCTGCTTTTTGGGGAGTGGGGGACTTTATAGAGACAGTCACCACCTTCTTATAAAGGTCTTCCTTTTGTGCTTTGCTCTGACTTCTTCCCTCCCCAAGCCAAATCCCTTACTTCAGGATTCAGCATGCACCAGCTGTGGAACGTGGGAGGTGGGATCCAGCCCGGCAGCAGCCTTACTGGGCTGGCGTGTTCCCAGAGAGGCCCAGAGGCTAGTGCCCAGGAAATACCACTGCCTCTCCCCTGGCTCCTCCTGGCAAGCCCAGTTCTGCACCCCTCCCTTCCCTTTCAGCAGCCTGTCAGTGGCTGAAGGACGGGAAACTCACATCTTCTTCCCCCACCCAGCATCACCACCAAGTCCCCCACCCTGCACCCTCCTGGCTCCAGGAAGCTGTGAAGCTATTCCTGATGAGATGGCACTCAGCCTGGCTCTCACCACTCGAGGGAAAGCAGCTCCTTGCATGCCGTGCCAGGATGCTGATGAAGGAAAAGAACCATCACCCCACATGGAGTAGCAGGGAGGGTCAGTCTCCCAAGCCTGGGGCTCTGTTTACTCTTACCCGGACTCCAGTGCTGAGCTGCCCCTCATTGTTCCAGCTTTCCCCATGATCAGGAAAAACCAACACCTCTGTCTCCCTGAGTTCTTCCCAAAAAGCCACAGAACACGGAAGACGAAGTTCTGAAGGGTCATCTTGTATAAATGTCTCACAAGACAGAATACCAAGGCTGGGGTAGAACACGGATGAGGGGTAAAATCTCAAGAGGCAGATTTGTTCTCAAACTGAACACAGGGGACTATGTCAGGACCATCCAAAGATGACTCAGAGACCCTACCAGTGCAAGCGTCCCAGGACCCCACTCTGTGAAAACTATTGGCTCCCCAATAATATTGTGTCTCCCCAATAATACTGAGTCTCAAAATGGCATGAACATGTTTGTCTCTCTCAGCAACATAATCCTAATGGTTGGCACTGTGCCTGGCACATTAATAAGTGCTCAATTAGTGTTTGCTGAATGAATTATTGCAGAATAAACTTCATTTATTAAGCTATAACCAATATGGTTTTTTTTAAAACATCTTTACTAGAGTATAATTGCTTTACAATGGTGTGTTAGTTTCTGCTTTATAACAAAGTGAATCAGCTATACATATACACATATCCCCATATCTCCTCCCTCTTGCATCTCCCTCCCACCCTCCCTATCCCACCCCTCTAGGCAGTCACAGAGCACAGAGCTGATCTCCCTGTGCTATGTGGCTGCTTCCCACTAGCTAAATATTTTACATTTGGTAGTGTATATATGTCCATGTCACTCTCTCACTTCATCCCAGCTTACTCTTCCCACTCCCCATGTCCTCAAGTCCATTCTCTACGTCTGCGTCTTTATTCCTGTCCTGCTGCTAGGTTCTTCAGAACCTTTTTTTTTTTTAGATTCCATATATATGTGTTAGCATACAGTATTTGTTTTTCTCTTTCTGACTTACTTCACTCTGTATGACAGACTCTAGGTCCATCCACCTCACTACAAATGACTCAATTTCGTTTCTTTTTATGGCTGAGAAATATTCCATTGTATACATGTGCCACATCTTCTTTATCCATTCATATGTTGATGGACACTTAGGTTGCTTCCATGTCCTGGCTATTGTAAATAGAGCTGCAATGAACATTGTGGTACATGACTCTTTTTGAATTATGGTTTTCTCAGGGTATATGCCCAGTAGTGGGATTACTGGGTCGTATGGTAGTTCTATTTTTAGTTTTTTAAGGAACCTTCATACTGTTCTCCACAGTGGCTGTATCAACTTACATTCCCACCAATGGTGCAAGAGGGTTCCCTTTTCTCCACACCATCTCCAGCATTTATTGTTTGTAGATATTTTGATGATGGCCATTCTGACTGTTGTGAGGTGATACCTCATTGTAGTTTTGATTTGCATTTCTCTAACGATTAGTGATGTTGAGCATCCTTTCATGTGTTTGTTGGCAATCTGTATATCTTCTTTGGAGAAACATCTATTTAGGTCTTCTGCCCATTTTTGGATTGGGTTGTTTGGTTTTTTGATATTGAGCTGCATGAGCTGCTTGTAAATTTTGGAGATTAATCCTTTGTCAGTTGCTTCATTTGCAAATATTTTCTCCCATTCTGAGGGTTGTCTTTTCATCTTGTTTAGGTTTTCCTTTGCTGTGCAAAAGCTTTTAAGTTTCATTAGGTCCCATTCGTTTATTTTTGTTTTTATTTCCATTTCTCTAGGAGGTGGGTCAAAAAGGATCTTGCTGTGATTTATGTCATCGAGTGTTCTGCCTATGTTTTCCTCTAAGAGTTTTATAGTGTCTGCCCTTACACTTAGGTCTTTAATCCATTTTGAGTTTATTTTTGTGTATGGTATTAGGGAGTGTTCTAATTTCATTCTTTTACATGTAGCTGTCCAGTATTCCCAGCACCATTTATTGAAGAGGCTGTCTTTTCTCCATTGTATATTCTTGCCTCCTTTATCAAAAATAAGGTGACCATATGTGCGTGGGTTTATCTCTGGCTTTCTATCCTGTTCCATTGATCTATATTTCTGTCTTTGTGCCAGTACTATACTGTCTTGATTACTGTAGCTTTGTAGTATAATCTGAAGTCCGGGAGCCTGATTCCTCCAGCTCCATTTTCTTTCTCAAGATTGCTTTGGCTATTCGGGGTCTTTTGTGTTTCCATACAAACTGTGAAATTTTTCGTTCCAGTTCTGTGAAAAATGCCACTGGTAGTTTGATAGGGATTGCAATGAATTTGTAGATTGCTTTGGGTAGTATAGTCATTTTCATATTGTTGATTCTTCCAATCCAAGAACATGGTATATCTCTCCATCTGCTGGTATCACCTTTAATTTCTTTCATCAGTGTCTTATAGTTTTCTGCATACAGGTCTTTTGTCTCCTTAGGTAGGTTTATTCCTAGGTATTTTTTTCTTTTTGTTGCAATGGTAAATGGGAGTGTTCCCTTAATTTCTCTTTCAGATTTTTCATCATTAGTGTATAGAAATGCAAGAGATTTCTGTGCATTAATTTTGTATCCTGCTACTTTACCAAATTCATTGATTAGCTCTAGTAGTTTTCTGGTAGCATCCTTAGGATTCTGTACGTATAGTATCATGTCATCTGCAAACAGTAACAGCTTTACTTCTTTTCCAATTTGGATTCCTTTTATTTCTTTTTCTTCTCTGATTGCTGTGGCTAAAACTTCCAAAACGATGTTGAATAATAGTGGTGAGAGTGGACAACCTTGTGTTGTTCCTGATCTTAGAGGAAATGGTTTCAGTTTTTCACCATTGAGAATGATGTTGGCTGTGGGTTTGTCATATATGGCCTTTATTATGTTGAGTTAAGTTCCCTCTATGCCTACTTTCTGGAGGGTTTTTATCATAAATGGGTATTGAATTTTGTCAAAAGCTTTTTCTGCATCTATTGAGATGATCATATGTTTTTTCTCCTTCAATTTGTTAATATGGTTTATCACATTGATTGATTTGCGTATATTGAAGAATCCTTGCATTCCTGAGATAAACCCCACTTGATCATGGTGTATGATCCTTTTAATGTGCTGTTGGATTCTGTTTGCTAGTATTTTGTTGAGGATTTTTGCATCTATGTTCATCAGTGATATTGGCCTGTAGTTTTCTTTCTTTGTGACATCTTTGTCTGGTTTTGGTATCAGGGTGATGGTGGCCTTGTAGAATGAGTTTGGGAGTGTTCCTCCCTCTACTATATTTTGGAAGAATTTGAGAAGGATAGGTGCTACCTCTTCTCTAAATGTTTGATAGAATTCTCCTGTGAAGCCATCTGGTCCTGGGCTTTTGTTTGTTGGAAGATTTTTAATCACATCCTCAATTTTAGTGCTTGTGATTGGTCTGTTTATATTTTCTATTTCTTCCTGGTTCAGTCTCGGAAGGTTGTGCTTTGCTAAGAATTTGTCCATTTCTTCCAGGTTGTCCATTTTATTGGCATATAGTTGCTTGTAGTAATCTCTCATAATCCTTTGTATTTCTGCAGTGTCAGTTGTTACTTCTTTTTCATTTCTAATTCTATTGATTTGAGTCTTCTTTTTTTTCTTGATGAGTCTGGCTAATGGTTTATCAATTTTGTTTATCTTCTCAAAGAACCAGCTTTTAGTTTTATTGATCTTTGCTATTGTTTCCTTCATTTCTTTTTCATTTATTTCTGATCTGATCTTTATGATTTCTTTCCTTCTGCTAACTTTGGGGTTTTTTTGTTCTTCTTTCTCTAATTGCTTTAGGTGTAAGGTTAGGTTGTTTATTTGAAATGTTTCTTGTTTCTTGAGGTAGGATTCTATTGCTATAAACTTCCCTCTTAGAGCTGCTTTTGCTGCATCCCATAGGTTTTGGGTCATCATGTTTTCATTGTCATTTGTTTCTAGATATTTTTTGATTTCCTCTTTGATTTCTTCAGTGATCTCTTGGTTATTTAGTAGTGTATTGTTTAGCCTCCATGTGTTTGTATTTTTTACAGATTTTTTCCTGTAATTGATATCTAGTCTCATAGTGTTGTGGTCAGAAAAAATACTTGATATGATTTCAATTTTCTTAAATTTACGTAGGCTTGATTTGTGACCCAAAATATGATCTATCCTGGAGAATGTTCCATGAGCACTTGAGAAGACAGTGTATTCTGTTGTTTTTGGATAGAATGTCCTATAAATATCAATTAAGTCCATCTTGTTTAATGTATCATTTAAAGATATGTTTCCTTATTTATTTTCATTTTGGATGATCTGTCCATTTGTGAAAATGGGGTGTTAAAGTCCCCTACTATGACTGTATTACTGTCGATTTCCACTTTTATGGCTGTTAGCATTTGCCTTATGTATTGAGGTGCTCCTATGTTGGGTGCATAAATATTTACAATTGTTATTTCTTCTTCTTGGATTGATCCCTTGATCATTATGTAGTGTCCTTCTTTGTCTCTTGTAATAGTCTTTATTTTAAAGTCTACCTTGTCTGATATGAGCATTGCTACTCCAGCTTTCTTTTGATTTCCATTTGCATGGAATATCTTTTTCCATCCCCTCACTTTCAGCCTATACATGTCCCTAGGTCTGAAGTGGGTCTTTTGTAGACAGCATATATATGGGTCTTGTGTTTGTATCCATTCAGTCAATCTACGTCTTTCGGTTGGAGCATTTAATTCATTTACATTTAAGGTAATTATCGATATGTATGTTCCTATTGCCATTTTCTTAATTGATTTGGGTTTGTTATTGTAGGTCTTTTCTTCTCTTGTGTTTCCTGCCTAGAGAAGTTCCTTTAGCATTTGTTGTAAAGGTGGTTTGGTGGTGCTGAATTCTCTTAGCTTTTGCTTGTCTGTAAAGGTTTTAAGTTCTCCGTTGAATCTGAATGAGATCCTTGCTGGGTAGAGTAATCTTGGTTGTAGGCTTTTCCCTTTCATCACTTTAAATATGTCCTGCCACTTTCTTCTGGCTTGCAGAGTTTCTGCTGAAAGATCACCTGTTAACCTTCTGGGGATTCCCTTGTGTGTTATTTGTTGTTTTTCCCTTGCTGCTTTTAGTATTTTTTCTTTGTATTTAATTTTTGATAGTTTGATTAATATGTGTCTTGGCATGTTTCTCCTTGGATTTATCCTATATAGGACTCTCTGTGCTTCCTAGACTTGATTGACTACTTCCTTTCCCATATTAGGGAAGTTTTCAACTATAATCTCTTCAAATATTTTCTTAGTCCCTTTCTTTTTCTCTTCTTCTTCTGGGACCCCTATAATTCGAATGTTGGTGCGTTTAATGTTGTCCCAGAAGTCTCTGAGATTGTCCTCAATTCTTTTCATTCTTTTTTCTTTACTTTGCTCTGTGGTAGTTATTTCCACTATTTTATCTTCCAGGTCACTTATCTGTTCTTCTGCCTCAGTTATTCTGCTATTGCTTCCTTCTAGAGAATTTTTAATTTCATTTATTGTGTAGTTCACCATTGTTTGTTTGCTCTTTAGTTCTTCTAGGTCTTTGTTAAACGTTTCTTGTATTTTCTCCATGCTATTTCCAAGATTTTGGATCCTCTTCACTATCATTACTCTGAATTCTTTTTCATGTAGACTGCCTATTTCCTCTTCATCTGTTTGGTCTGCTGGGTTTTTCCCTTGCTCCTTCATCTGCTGTGTGTTTCTCTGTCTTCTCATTTTGCTTAACTTACTGTGTTTGGGGTCTCCTTTTCACAGGCTGCAGGTTCGCAGTTCCCGTTGTTTTTGGTGTCTGTCCCCAGTGGCTAAGGTTGGTTCAGTGGGTTGTGTAGGCTTCCTGGTGGAGGAGACTGGTGCCTGTGTTCTGGTGGATGAGGCTGGATCTTGTCTTTCTGGTGGGCAGGACAGCATCCAGTGGTGTGTTTTGGGATGCGTGACCTTATTATGATTTTAGGCAGCCTCTCTGCTAATGGGTGGGGTTATGTTCCTGTCTTGCTAGTTGTTTGGCATAGGGTTTCCAGCACTGGAGCTTGCTGGTCGTTGAGTGGAGCTGGGTCTTAGCATTGAGATGGAGATCTCTGGGAGAGCTTTTGCCATTTGATATTATGTGGATCCGGGAGGTCTCTGGTGGACCAAAGTCCTGAACTCGGCTCTCCCACCTCAGAGGCACAGGCCTGACACCCGGCTGGAACACCAAGACCCTGTCAGCCACACAGCCAGGTACATGGGGAGTTTCTTGCCTTTTGGGAAGTCTGAGGTCTTCTGCCATTGTTCAGTAGGTGTCCTGTAGGAGTTGTTCCACATGTAGATGCATTTCTGATGTATTTGTGGGGAGGAAGGTGATCTCCACATCTTACTCCTCTGCCATCTTGAAGGTCTCCCACCAACGTGGTTTTAATCCACATTGAAATACTTGATCCCCTTTACTCTCTTTGAACAGCTAAGGATAGCTCTAGAATCCCTGGACAGCCTTTGGCACCCTCTAGAGAGCTGGAGCACTTGTGTTAGGAAACAATGAATCTGAACAAATTGTCTCATACAATAAGTATTCACTCACTGATCAGTTCATTCATCCAATAATTGCTTACTGTGCACCTACTATGAGCCAAGCACTGTTCTAGGTCCTGGGGGTACAGCAGCAAACAAGACTGTGTTGTGAAAATTGTTACCTATGCAATTAGACTCACAACAAGCAAATAAGCAAAGAAATATGTAAGGGAATGTAAGGGAGAGGTAAACACTGTGAAGAAGGGAGCGGGGCGCCATTTTTGCTAGGGTTGCCAGGGAAGGCTTCTGTACTGAGAGGACACTTAAAGAGATTTGAAGGGAGCAACAGAATGAACTATACAGATAACTGGGAAGACCATTTCAGAGAGAGGAGCAGTAAGGGCTACAATCTCGAGTTGGGGCATGCCTGGTATGTTCCAGAAAGAGCAAGAATGCACATGTAGTGAAGGTGGATGAGCAAGAGGGAAAATAACAAGAGATGAGGTTAAAGAGCTGGGCAGGGACAGATAGGTCCCACCGAGGCAAGAGGGGCCACAGGAAGGACTCTGGGTGCTATTCTGAGTGTGGCACAATCAGTTGAGCACTAACTATGCACCAATCACAAATAGCGCCCCTATAGCCCTGCCGTTTCTAGGGCTGAATGGGCCAACAAGTTATAAGAAAAACCATGGCTCAGGTTCAAGCTCACCATATGGTTCTTTCTTCATCTTTAGCTCATAAACACGAGGACTTTGAGGACAGGAAGGGTTGGGGTGTCACCAACATGCCTCAAGCACCCTTTATGTGCCAGCACACAGCCTCCTGCCTGTCCAGCAGAGCCATGCGAGGCAGGGATTACCGTTATCCTCAGTTCAGAGATGGTCCAGAGTATCTCCTCATCAGAAATTGCTTCCCAGCCTCCTGGAGACAGGAGGGGGCATGGCTGGCGTCACGGTGATGATGCTGGGTGGGGAAAGAGGAGGACAGTTTTCCATCCATCAGCCACTGACAGGTTGATGAAAGGAAAGGGAGGGGTGCAGAGCTGAGCTTGCCAGGGGAAGCCAGGGGAGAGGGGTGGCATTTCCCAGCACCAGCTTCTGGGCCCCTCCTGGGAACATGCCCACTTGGTGGGGCTGGTGCTGGGCTGGACCCCACCTCCTCTGGAAGAAGACATTCCAACAGCCTGGGCCTGCTGAGTCCCAGAGAAGTGAGGGATTTGGCTTGGGGAGGGAGGAAGTCAGAGCATATACCAAAAGGTCACATAGTTGCCAGGATTCAAACCCAGATCCACCTGGAGCCCAAACCTGAGATGCTTCATGAAGCAGCCAGCATCCTCCTGCTGCCCTTCTTAATTCCCTCCCCACTGTTTAATTGAAGGAAGGCTCTCGACTATCCCAGTCTGTCCCAGGAAGCCTACTCTCACCCAAAGGAAAATTATTTTGAACTCAGGAAATACAAACTAGTTTCAATATCCATCAAAATTCCCTCCCTCCTAGAAAGAAAGGACATAATCTGTTAGGCCTCCCCGATGTATTGGCATTCTGAAATAGGGACTCAGGAAAGGCATGACTATAGAATGGTGAGACTCCAGGCACTTTGGCAGCAGGGTAAGTGATTGAGATATTTTGGGCAGGGGCCCTTCCCAGCAGCCATCATTCACACCATACAGGCTGCTGCCTACTCCATTTATACATAAAGCTGGGCTTGTGCATATGTGGGTTCTTGCCAATAGTTTTTAAAAAGCATTAGTCCCAGGGAGAGTCTATTCATAGACTCTTAAAGCTGGAGGATCCTTAGAGAGCATTCTAGTCCAATCCTTCCATTCTCACATGAGGAAACTGAGGTCCAGGGAGACAAAGTTTCTTGTCCAAGGTCACACAACCGCAGTTCAAGGGCAGAGCCGAAATCAGAGCCCTGTTTGGCTGACTCTTGCCCAAGGCTCCTCCCCACATCATACTAAGTCACCTATGAAGTCAGACAGACACTGAAGCTTGGTTTTGCCACTACTTAGCTATATGACCTTCAGTAAATGCTTTAACCTCTGTGACCATTGGCTTTCTCATAATAATAGTACCTGCATCACAGGCTGTAGGTTAGATGTGTGCCTGGCACAGGGCAAGTGCTCAATAATAATTATGAAGTTGTCCAACTGCCTCATGTCTCAGGACCTTTCTCTACTTCTTTATCTCCTGTGACTCAAGGAACTTTACCTCCTGCTCCCAGCAAACACAAGCCCCTCCAGGAGAGAACTAGCACCTCAGGATAAGAACCAGGCCATGGCATCACCTTCCCTTCTACTCCACTGCCTTGTTTCTTCTGGGTGCTAGCTCCGAGCATCCTGTAGTGGGAGACTAGAGGGTGGCGGAAAGGAGGAGAGGACTTGGTGTTTGTTCCTCAAGCCCGGCAGTGCAGACCTCTAGGGGGAGAAGGAGAGTGTCTGTAGAAATACCACAGAACCCGGCAGTAACACGAGGTCAAACAGAAAAGCAGGGCAAACCTCCATCTCAAAGGCACAGCCTCAGCCCCACCTGCTGTGATGAGAGCCAGAGGGTCTAGGGCTTGGAGAAGTGAGTAAGGGAGGAATGATGGCCAGAGCAGAGATGTTCAGGGTACAAAGGTTCCACTCACTCCATTGCACTGAGAGATCCTCAGTGGTGTTCTAGGGAGGTGCCAGTTGGAAAACCTTGCCCTGAGGGTGGACACAGGATAGAGGCTGCCATCTGCTGGTCCCTGGGATCCATGGCCTCCATCCCCAGAGGCCCACCATGCACCCAAAGCCTCCCCGATCCTGAAGAGTCACACTTTGCTTTATAGATGAGAAAAGGGCATCCCAGAGCAGGGGGGAGGACCCACTCTCACTGTTCCCGCCCCCAAGTACATGCAACTATAAAAGCCGACTCAGGACTCAAATTTCCCTCTCACTGGCTCCTTCAGATCTTTTTCTGTTACTCCTGTGGGAATCAAGACAGATAACCCCAGAATTGCTAGACTAAAAGCATCTTGGGCTGTTAGCTAGCCAGGAAGCCTGGGAGACAGCAGTTGACGGAGTAAGTGTGTTTCGTTGTTCTTTGGAGGAAGAAAGAGTGCTGTGGCAGTGGTGTGTGGGATCTGTCTGTGGTGCTGAATCCTCTTCTTAGCTGCCCTGTCTACTGATCTACTTGGTAGGACATCCATGGCAATTCTTTAATGTCAGGACAATTTCTTCTGCCATTGCAACTTTTCCGGGTCAACTCCAATTAAGTGAGGATGACACCAAGTAAGAAATGCATTTTAACAAAACTCTCTACCAAACATCACCATCAAGGCAAACATCAGATTTCATTTCTTGAGCTGTTATTGCATACCAGGCACTGCTCTGAGGGCTTGACATGTAATGGTTTATGTAATGTTGACAACAGTTTTACGAGATAGGTACTATTATCAAACCCTCCTTGTTACAGATTAGGAAACTGAGGCACAGCAAGGTTGAGTATTTTTTCCAAGGTTGTGCAGCTAGTAAGTGATAGAGCCAAGATATACACTCAGGCAGTCTGAATCCAGAGTGCACACAATTCCATCACACTTTTCCCATCCCCTTGTAATCACGTAATGCAACTGAAGGACAAATGTAAATGATTTTGCATTATCTGCTGCTTTGCATGATTGGTGACATGGCTCTCTTCCATAAGTGCAAAAATCCAGGAGCTGACTGATGAAGAAAGGGACTTACATCCTTCCTCTAGAGAAGGGTGCACTGGGGTCAGAGTGAAGCCCAGAAACAAAGGCAGAAAATCCTTGGGCACCTAGAAGCCACATCTGGTTGCCAGGTTGGGTCTGAGGCAGAGCAATCAAGTGGGACCCTGAACACAAAAGATGCAGCAAACAGGAAGTGGGACCTGGAAGACCAGAGTCAGGAGAAGCAGGGCTAGGTCCCAGGATGGATAGGTCAGCACTAGATTAGAGGAGACATTCTGGGAGCCTCGGTAGTAAACTCTGTAATGCAACACCCAGAAAGTCCTTCAGGAAGAAATGAAGGGCTTGGTGTCCAGCTGCTACCCACTCACAGACCTTGACTGGCAGCCCCCTTCAGGGATGGCCTCAGCTGAAGAGTCACCTCTTCCATGTCTTGCCCCCTTCCCAGAGTGGCCCACATCCAGTGACTGATTGGCCCAAGGGTATAGAGACCCAGCACCTCACCCCCAACTTGGGCAGACTCTGAAGCATCGTTCCAGCTTTGGCTGGCCAAGGTCATCTGGGGGCTGTGTCCCAGCTCTCCCTCTGCCCAGTCCTGCTTCCTTTCTCTCCTTCCCATGGGTGCTGCTCCCAAGAGCACTTCCTAACACACATCCTGCACACCAAGCCCCATCTTGGGGTCGGCCTCCCATGGAAACCAACCTGTAACAGCCTCTGATACCCAACTTCACTTAATGGAGATGCCAGCCAGCCCATTCCCTGGCCATGTACATACCTGCACTTTAGATTAGCTATTTATTAGTAAGTTGATTTTTCACGCAGGAAAAAAGAGCACAGAGAAGATTTTTCAGCAATATTATAGAAAGGCAAAAACTTCCCCTCCTGGACCCATTTCATCCATGTGGAACACTGCAAAGGAGAAAGATGAGTGGGCGGCCAAGAAGCAGAAGGTAGTGCCAGCTCGAAAGGGTGATCTGTGCCAAACTCCACATCTTTGTGAAAGGTACCCATGGAAGTGACACAAAGGTTTGAGATGTACCATGTATGTGACAAAAATATAACTAAAGTTAGTACTGTACAATATACACAACCATAGTTGACAAGGGAAATGCACTCTTGCATCACACTCACTGCACCACTGTGAGGTCCACATTGCTATTACACCCATTTTGCATATAAAGATACGGACATTCAGTCACGCAGTTGGCCAGTGGTAGACTGGATTTCAAATCCATGTTTCATGGTTGCAGAGTCCAAGTTCATTCTACCATACTGGGCTGAAAGAGAAGAGAGGCCAAGGCAAAGACGGAAAAAAACAAGAAAGCGAAAAGCAAGGCGAGCGAAGAAAGCTGTGCAGATGGTGCGGGGAGGGTGGCCAGCGCCAGCTCCAGGAGCTGCTCCACCATCTCTGGGCCTGGTGTTGCCAGACAATGGCAGAAAGGACGGAGGCACGCGTGTCTTTGCTTCCCAAAGCCAGAGCCTGATGAGGAATTTCAAAATTCGCTTGGCTGCCCTGGGGGGACTCACCACTGACAAATGGAGAACAAATGAGACCGTTTTGCCAGTAATTAAGCAATAATGGCCTACTCAGAGGTCTCCACCAGGTGGGAGGCAGCCAAAGAAAGGAC
Organism: Balaenoptera acutorostrata; assembly: GCF_949987535.1. Classification (NCBI taxonomy): domain Eukaryota; kingdom Metazoa; phylum Chordata; class Mammalia; order Artiodactyla; family Balaenopteridae; genus Balaenoptera; species Balaenoptera acutorostrata. The sequence goes on along the minus strand of NC_080064.1, from coordinate 13,707,176 downwards.
CTAAAAGTTCTGTAGAGGAACAGGGTAGGGAGGAGCCATTTATCAGATTACTACAGGGGGAGAGAAACTCATTAACCCCACACCAGCCTCCGGGCTTTCCTTTCACAGCGTGGACAGAGGGAGGCCTTGGCAACTCTGTGATCTCTTATGGAGGGAGCCCAGCCTCCAAACTCAGCCTCCTTCTTGGGTCTGACTCAGGGCATGAGACGCCCCATTCACTACTCACGTGCCAGAGCACCTCCCAGCCCCCAGGCCATAATGTGGAATCAGAGGGGGGATGTAAGTGAGGTCAGTGCTGCTGACCTTCAAGTTAATCTCTATGGCTAGGGACGTACTCCAAAGGGCCTTTTGGTGTCCTGGAACCGACTGCAGTTCAATTCAACAAATAGATATGACACCCCTAACAGTGGCAATAATAACAACAACAGTAACAAGTAGCAACTGTCACTCATTAAATGCTTACTCTGTCCCATACACTCTGCTGAGCTATTCATGGGAAAATGCTGCCAACAGATTCTTTTATTATCCTGTGTTGCAGATGAGGAAACTGTTACACATGGAGCTCAGGGAAGTTGAGGAACATTGTCCAAGGTCACCCAGCCCATAAAAAGTAGTACCAGGCAAGACTCAAATCTGCCTCCGAGTCAAAGTTCATCTCAAGCACCATGCCACCCAGTGTCTGCTCCAGAGTCATTCATGAAAGTCCCTGACATGAAGATTCCTAGAAAGGAAAGATTGTTTCTAGCTGAAAGAATCAAGAAAAACTTCCTGGGAGGGCTGGGATCCCAGTGGGACCCTGAAGAGCGAGTCAGTTCTTAGGCAAAGGTGGGGTGATTTGAACAGGTGTGGCTCTCTCACGTCAAGGTTTGTCCTAGAGCTTCTTTGGGATGTTAACTGAAGTCACAAAGGAAAAAAGTAGAGTCCAATAGTCAAATACATTTGGGAAATGTTAGATTCAACAAAATTACGCCAGTTTGCTTACCCTGAGATTTCTCAAGAAGGAGTTATCAATGTGGAGGTTCCCTGAGGCTTTCAACCAAGGAACTCCTTTCTGGGGGACCAACTTACAGAGTTTGGGTTACTGGAACACACATCAACAAACTGTTTTATGAGATGATGAAGCCCTCCCCATTCCTCTGTGTTCTGGGGACCCCTGGCCTGAGAGCCACGCAGACCCCATGTGGGTTCTTCTGAATGTGTGCCCTTGTAGAGGCATGCACCATCCGCCCTGAGAATGATGTGTGTTGAGAAAGGGAAGCAGGATGAGGGAGTCATGGAAGAACGTGATCGCATCCTAGGAGGAGTGACTTTAAGAGACAAGAGGAGAGGCCAGGGGTCAGGGTCAGGAGGAGGTCAGGGCAAGGGCCTGCAGAAGGTCAGATCAGAGGCCCATTTAGAAAGTTCTTCAGCTTGAGGAAAGGCAGATCTGGAGATCCTGGAGAACTGCCTTCATTCCTATCACGGGGCTACACTTGATGGAGGCAGACTGCCTTCCCAGAGCCAGGCAAAGAGGGTCTGGAGGAGAAAGGGTACCAGATGAGAAATGCTTCCCTTAGAAAAGAGAAAGGATGGCCTGAAGGTTAAGACCTCAAGCCCTGGCCATTTGAATCCCAGCTTTGCCACTCAGGACTCAGGTACCCTGAGCAAATTTCATAACTTCTCTGAGCCTCAGTTTCCTCATCTGTAAAATAGGGATCATATTATCTCCTTCCTAGGGTCATTGTGAAAATTAAATGAGATAATCTTTGTAAACTACTCAGCCCAATTTCTGGAACATGATAAACTCTCCATAAAAGGGAGCTATTGAGGGAGTTATCACAATCCATGAGGTCCTGAGCCTAACCCAACCACAGGTGTAAGAAACCCACTGGCAACTCAAACGGTGGAACCACAAGAGGGACAAGCCAGCTACCCAGTCTGGGAATGAGAACACACCAGGGTGTGGTGCTCAATTTGGATTTAGGGAAGCAGGAAAACCTAGACCAGATATAGTGGGAGGTGTGACAAATTTGGACATATGACAGGGACCATAGCTAATATCCCTCTGAACACCCATGGCCTTGCACACAACACTCCTCAGAGCTTGCATTCATCACTGCACGCTTACTATGTGCCGTTATAATTAATTCATTAATTTCTCACAATAGCCATGGAGGCAAGTACTATTTATAGGCCTGTTTTCCACATGAGAAAAGTGAGGCACAGAAAAGTTAGCTAAGTTGCCTGAAGTCTTAGAGTTGGTGCCTCGTTGGGCCTCGTTTACAGTAGGAGCTCAGTAATGGCTGAATCTTCTGTGAATCTGGGGATCAGGGAATGATCATGAGTGGTCACTGATGGACATGGCAACAAGCGTTTGGATTTGGGTTGCAGAATCAGACCTAAGCTGCCAGGAGGGAAGGACTGAGCTACCCACAAGACAGAGCAGTGGGCGTAACCATGAAAACCAAAGCCATGTGTATTTCAGCACTTACTGCATGCTATTGTTCCAGGCACTTTCCATGAACCAACGTTTAATCCTCCCAACAGCTTTGTGAGGTGGGTCCTCTTATCATCCCATTTTACAGACGAGGAAACTGAGGCACAGAGTGGATATGTCAGCTGCTCAAGGTTGGGCCGGCTCCAGAGCCACCTCTTCCTCACTTACTGGGCTTGTAGTCATGGCCTGTAGCTCACCTACTACAGTGAAATTCTTACTGGATTTCTGTTGCTTAAATTTGGGCATAGCTGGGACATTGGGATAGGGATAAAGGGGGCTGCAACCCCAAGGGCTTGGAAGAGCACAATTGAGGCCCTTAGGGGACAGTGGCAGGGACCAGTAGGAGTAGCAGGTGGGGGATAAGTGATCAGTGGGTCACACAGGAAGTGCCTGTTTAGGACACGTACCAGGACCATTCTGCCATCAGTTGACTTTGGCTGGCTGGACCAAGGTGTCTCAAAGGAGGACTTCGCTGGATGCTGAGGCTCTGCCATGTACCCACACGGCCCAGCTGCCAAGCCCAGGTAGTCTCAGAGGAAGAGGCTAGAATGGGGCTGGCATTATGGGGCTTGTCTCTTGATGAAGAACAGTGTAGAATGTGGGACAGGCTCTGTGCCAAGGTCATAGGCCATGAATAAGCCATGATCTAAGAGAAGGTGGGACAAACAAAAGGGTCAAAGTAGAGAGCTCCTCTCAGGGATGATTCCCAGGGGCCTTGTCAGACTTCACAGTGGGGAGCCTCCGAGGGTCCAGTTAGACACTTCTTTAGAGCCACAGTGGCCATTATAATGAAGGGAAGAAGCAGAATCCACCAGAACTGCCAGAAGAAGGCTGGAATGCTTTCTCCCATGGCATTTTAATGCTTAATGGCTGAAAACAAGCCTTTTTCTGTTGCTGGCTCATTGGTGGCCTTTTTCTGTCTCCTACTCACCATGGCAAGTCTTTGAAGGGATGTGACATCACTTTAATTCCCAATATCAGAATAGCTCCTAAAGGCATTTCCCCCACTGCGGTAGAAAGAACAATGTCCGAAGATTCTGGAAATCTGAGCACTAACCCCAGAGCTGCTGCCCTCCATCTGTGTGACCCTGGGGAAGTCAACTCACCTCTCTGGTCACTCTGCTTGTCCAACTTTAAAACAAGATATTGGCATGATTGTAAAGGACCCTTCTAGCTCCGGACTTTCAACTCTAGTAAACTGTTGGCCCCTTCATGAAAGGGATCATGATTTATCTTTGTGTGAATGACTTAGCAGGGTGTTCAGAACATAATGGGACCCAAAAACAGTTGGAATAAGGGAGGCAGGCAATAGGGGAGGGGAAGAAGAAGAAAGAGAAGGGAGAAAAGGAAGGAGGGAAGAAAGGAAGGCAGGAAGGAAGGGAGGAGGAAGGGAGAGAGCAAGGAAGGCAGGTGGGCAGGGGGTCTCTCAAGACCAGGAAGTTTTACTTCTCTTTGTGCCTCATCCTACCCAGGTCTAGTACTGGAACTTGCCCTTAGTAGGCCAGATGCTAATTATCAGTTGAATCTGAATGGAGGCCCAATCAACCTGAAACCTCAGTGAATGGGATCCCGCAGCAAACTTTGGCAGAAGACCTGATAATGCTATTCCAGCCTTCTCCAGCTATGAGTAATGGAGTTGTTGTTTTAAATATAGCTTATCCTGGCAACCCCATAATTCAAAGTCATGTACATTTGTATGTTTGTCTGCTACACAAATAATCACATTAGGACCTGTAAGGGGGAAAAAAAGCTCTGTGCTCTCTTCAGAAGAAAAGGCAGGAGAATTAGAAGAAATCACAGCAATATTTTCAGTTGGTCAGCAACAGTCCTGCTGGTGTGGTTGATCAGATGGACAACTGACGCATTGTCCCATGCTGGGAGCTGCAGGAATCAGAAGTGCCTCAGCAGGAGCTGGAGCGCTGGCTTCTCCACAGACTCAGGCAGCAGAGACGAGACCACAGCAAGGCTGGTCCTTTCTCTGGCCTCAGTTTCCCCACAGGAGGGATTGGAACCCCGTGAGAGAAGCAATAAAATGCTGTGGTTTTGATGGTTGGCTCTAGGATGAGACAAGTCTGAATTCAACCCCAGTTTTGAGCCTGTGAACTTGGGGAAGTGAATGACCTCTTTGAGCCTCAGTTTCTTTCTGGAAAAATGAGGATGATGATAGTACTATCCCCACAGGGTTGTTGTGAGAAATAAGGTCATGTAAAGTCCTTTACTTAGACTCTGACATTTAGTAAATACTTAAGAAATAGTATGTATATAATATACAATATATCATATAACACAATATTATATATATATATATATGTAGGCGTATGTATTTAACTTAGGTATCTTTCCCTAAACACGCCACCATGTAGACAAACATCCACAAACACCAGTAATAGCATAAAACTGTGTCATTAAGTCATAAATGTTGACACAGACGGCAAGCAAGTTGTAACTATTTATAAGGAACTGTTCATAACTTAATCATTAAAATGTTGTTTTTTAAAAACAAACCTAGAATTTTCACAAGGTGGAAGAGTAAACATGAGCTGTCTTGGCCCTTATTCGGTGAATAAAGTATTTAGAGGAATTTCACTCATTTCTGGGTGGTGGTTTAATTAATAAAAGCGTGTGGAGTGTCTTTGAGCATCCATTGACTTCATCAGAGATTTCAAAGCTTTAAGGAGTGTAGAAACTGGTGGAGTGGTACAGAAGGACTCTGATAAACACGCGGGGGTGGGGAGGTGCCTAAAAAAATTTTAGAGGAGAGATTAACAGATCGTATGGAGAAAAGTAAGCCCTTATGTTGGGCTTCCCAGGGTGTGGGATGTATCCCTCTGGTGTGACAGATTTAATGTGATTTCAGTGTGATTACAGGTGGAAAGAGAAATGACATCAGTGGCATCAATAGCTTCAAATCACACAGGGTGAGATCGAACCCCTTCCGATTGTGTTTCAGTCCTTCTGATGATGTCAAGGAGAAAGTCTCCTCTGGATGTTCCCCTTCCACACCTCTCCTTTTTATTTTTAACATTTTCCCTTCTTCACCAAGAGCTCATACTCACGGCCTTTGCCAAAGCAGCAGGCAGAATTTGATTAACAGTGATTCAGTTTCATGGTATTTATTTAAATTGATGGCATATGATCCCGAGTTTCTATTTACAGCAGTGATATAAAGTTTTATTTGTGATGGGATGTGTTAATGTGTTCAAAAATAGAGCCGAGAAAAGCAAAACAATGGTACAAGAAGTCTGCAGACATGACAAGAGTCAAGAAGGTGGTTTGAAGTGATTCCTGGGTATGGAAACATCAAGAAGGGGGTCGGGGAATGTGCGAAGCTGGAAAACTGTCTACACCTCCACAACCACGAAGGAGAGGAAAAGAATGACAGGAAGTGAGAACCAGGGCAAGACCACTTAGGAGTAATTAAATAGAAGCTGAATGCAAATTACAAATCAGCAGCAATGAATGTGGATGCATATCTCACAGGATATATGCCACCAAGGTGGACCTGGCAATGAACTTGGACATGGTGCGAGTTCTCGTCCCCTGATCTAGACACACTTTTATGGCCCCAGGCACTGAGCTTGTCAATGGCCTTCAGAGGGACTGACTTGGCAGAATCTGCTTACAGCCCCTGGCCAATCCTGGGCCTGTTTGCCCTTCCCTCATTTGCTCACCCTGCCCAGGTTCAGGTCCAGAAAGCAGAGGAGGGCCAAGCGCTGCAGGCTGAGTTTCAGAGACTCCCCTGGGAGCCAGCTTCTGGATGGGTCCAGCCAAGAGGAGACACTGTCGCAAAGTGAACGAATGGAGGAAGCGAGAAACCAAGGCACTTCTCCCCTCACTTTCTGCCCAGGCAGCTCCCCGGGAAGTGGCCGGCCTCTCCTCCAGGACACTAGCACCCACTGGACAGAGCTGCTGGGGTCCCAGCTCCCCTGGACCCTGGACCCTGGGCTCCAGGAACACCCCCTCCTCCCATTCCCTCCAGCCAGGGGGTGGTGGCACCCTCCCTTCTTCTGCTTGATTTTTGGGCCTTGCCAGCACCTGTAGATGCCAGTTCCTTATATTAAGACACCTCTCCCACCCTAGTTTAATACTAGTTTAAACCCTTAGAGCAGCTTCTGTTTTCCCGGTAGGGGCCTGACTGATACACGTCCCCAGACCTTTATTTAGTCAGAAACAACCTGACAGGGGGCCCTCTCATTATACTCATTAAATGCTGAATTTCAGAAGAATAAGCCGGTTGGCTGTGTTTACAACTAAATGGATCACGGGTCAGCAAACGTTTCTGTGAACAGCCAGCTATTTTAGGCTTCGTAGGCCACGTAAGTCTCTGTAGCATACTTTTTTTTTTCTATTAAGCCCTTTAAAATGCAAAAACTATTCTTACCTTGAGGGAAGGACAAAAACGAGCAGTAGCTTGCCCACCCCCGCAAGAGCTGGTGAGTAAATACACCCCCTCCCACTCCCCAGCCTTGAGTGGAGCCCACACCTCCCTCCAGGACCAAGGCTGGTCATGTGACATGGGTCTGGCCAATCAGTGCATTCCATTTTCCTGGCCCTAGATTGCTTCCGAGCAAAGAATAAGTGCTTTGAGAAGGGCACCCCCAAAGGGAAATAACATTTGAAATAAATTAACCTACTGGAAGCCAGGCACTATACTGGGCACTTCACGTGTGTTATCTCTTTTAATCCTCACACTTAGGGCTTAGAGGGGTAAGTCTCCTGAGGTAAGACAAATAGTAAGTGGCAGTGTCAGGTTTTGGAAGCAGGTGATTCAAATCTTTTTACACCCTTTGCCATCCAAAAGAAAGCTTGGGGCTCAAGAGAGGGGAGAGGAAAACAAGTCTTCCTTGACACATTGGAGTTGTCCAGCTATAATCATCACTCATATTTATAAGCATTTCATGGTTCCCAAGGCACTTCCAGGCACATAATTTCATTCCATCCTCACAATGATCTAGTGAGGTAGACAGAGCAGGAATCCTATCTCCCAACTTATGGATGAAAATTCTGAGGTTCAGAGAGGTGAAGCACCTTGCCCAAGGTCACACAGCTCATTGGTGGCAGAGCTGGGGTTTGAACTAGACCATGGGCAAAGGTGAGAGAACTTGTGAGGTTTCAAACAGGGCCTGGGGATTTTTTCTAAACCACAGAATTGCAGAGGCAGGAGTGCCTGGGGAGCATGCCCTTTGACCCATGTGGGAGGCTCAGGTCCTTCCTCACTGCCTCTGAAAGTCCCCCGGTCTGTCCTTCAAGCCCAAGTTCAGAGTCTCTCTCTTTCAGAAACGATTCCCTAACTGCAGCCCACAGTTCTCTCTCTCTCCTCTGAACTCCTCAAGCAATTTCTGTCTGTACCACTCATTTAGCAATTAATCACCTCCAGCCTCCTGACAGCCCTGCTCCTGCAGCCTCCACCTACTGTTCAAATCCATTGTTGTTTTTTAACTCTGGCTTCCCCAGGTGGATTGTAGACGCGCCGTCGGCAGGGGCTGGGTCTCCTGCTCCTCTTTACAGACTTGCACACAGTCGGTGCTCAGTAACTCTTTAACCATTCCATCCCGACGAGCCCTGTGCTCTCAACACTCACTAGAGTGAGTCTAGATGAGATGGCCATGGTCACTTGCCAACCACGTGACATGGACAGTTGCGTCATCCTTTCCGACCCTCCGCGTCCGCACCTATAAAATGCAGAATGTCACTGTACCTTTCTCATGTGGTTGTGTGAGGTTTAGTGGGACTGATCACGTGTCTTTCGTCTCTTCTGTGCACAGTATTAACGATTCCAGTGGGGCTGCCCCCATCACACGGGCAGCCGTGAGCATGTGACCCCGTTGTCCTAGAAATACTAATCAGTCCTGGAAATACTGATCCGCCCAGAGGTGGGCTTATCCTCCAGGCAAAAGCCAATCAGAGACCTTCCCTGGATGGCTAGACACACATTGGGTGAGCAATGGCCTCTGTTCCACTCTGGTGATTAAGCCGAGAGAATGGAAATCTGCGGGCAGCCACGTGGGAAAAGCCCCACCCTAGCGGGAGAGAAGGCAGTTGCACAGGGAGGGGAACGGAGTTGAGCAGAATGGAATGGAGAAAACAGAAGACAGGATTTAGGTGCTAAATATGGCTCTGCAGGGATCCACCCAGGATTTACCAATTATGTGAGCCAATAAATATTTTGCTGGAGCCAGTCTGAGTTGGATTTCTTCACTTGCAAATGAAAGGTCTAAACCAATACAGAGACTTTCATTGCACGTAACATCTCCTAGAATAATACCTGACAAACAGGAGATGCCCAGTAAATGGTAGTTGGCTGATGTTTACCACCACTAGCAGCAGCAGCAAGAAAATAAATGCTTTTTCTTAGGGTGCTAGAAGAGGGATCTACATTCAAATCTTGCTTCCATACTTTAGCAGCTTTGGGTCTTTGGGCAAGTTAGCTAACCCCTAACCCCTCAGAGCCTCTGCTTCTTCATCTGTAAAATGGGCTGAGTCGTGCCAACCTTACAGAGCTGTGAGGACAAGGAAGCCTGTGTGATGCTCATCCTGCCTGGTGCAAGGTATGTGGTAGGTGCTTAATAAATGCGAGTTAGCCACTCCGCTGCGATGCCTGGCCAGGGACCCAATCAGAAGACAACAGTGTGTGTGTGGCCCAGCCCCCACCTCCTCTATGGGGAACGCTGAGGCTCAGAGTGGGAATTACCTGCCTGGGATCTCATAGCGAGGGATGAGCCTGGGTTCAGATTGGGTCGCCAGGTCCTGATTTAGGGCTCCAGCTACCATTTTAGAATCGTGCTGCAGCTCACTTTCCTCTCAGAGTCACTGGCCTCTCTCTCTAGGTGTGAATGGGAACAGGCGTGCAGCTTCACGGGCTCCGGCAAGTCACCTCTTCTCCCTGGGCCTCACTTCCTCCATCTGTAAAATGGGAACGCTCGTGATCATGTTTAGGACACGAGGGCTGTCTGAGTGTTGTCAATCACCACCTGTTTTCTTCTGCAAGGAAGGGGAGGAGGAGATGCTGGGTCACATGCCACAGAGCTGAGCCACTCACCCCCAAAACTCTGCCTGGCATTTCTAGTCCAGCGAAAGGTTGGTCCTGCCCAGTGTCCAGGGTATAAAACACTTTCAAGATCTGCGATTTTCCTGTCTGACTCTAGAAGACAGGTTATTTCTCTAGTAAGATGCAGCCAGGAAGAAAAGGCACTGCGGGCTCTCCCTCTGACCCAACTCTGCCACGTGCCAGGAGCCAGCCAGCCAGAGGCACTGCTGATAGCCCTCTCTCTCTCTCACTTTCTCCCCCACAGCTCAGCAACAACACTGGTGCGCAGTGACAACACTCAATGCCTCCGCCCCTTCTGTGGGGAAGACAAGGGGATGAAGATGGGGAAGACAAGGGACCATTCTCTCAGAGAGGATCCTGCCAGGACTTGGAAGCAAAGCCCTCAGTGTGCTTCCAGCCCCTGACTGTTCCTGGGCCGCTAGGACTGCACCAGTGGATGAGGAGGGTGATATTTGTTGCGCTGTTTGCAGGTAGATGATCAACCCCATCAAGGACTCGTTCATCTGTTCATTCCCTCACTCACTGCTTCCATCATCCACTCAGTTATTCATTTACACGTTCACCCACTCACCACTCACTCATTCACTGATTCACACAGTGTATCAGGCACCTCTTGGGCACCCAATTCATATCTTTTCAGCCCCACCTCTTACTCCAGCCATCACTGTGGTGACAGTTCTGCACAGACTTCAGTCAGCTTGGTGTGCGTGCCACCTGGAGTTACATCACCTCAGGCCTACCTGTGTCCTCTCACTTCCTGCCCAGAGCTTTCCTCACTCTGTGACATGGGCTACCTGCAAGGACCCACGTGGCATGCACACGTGTGCAACCCACAGTGCAGGAGCATCAATGCCCAGGAGGCAACCCTTGGACAATAGAATACGGAAGCCACTGGGCAAATGTTCTCCCCCTGGGCAGACCATCTTGAAACACATTTTACACGCTTCTCAGAGGTCCCTTGGAATCAAGCAATCAGTCACCCATAGCAATGACATATTTAGTAAGGAAACTTTAAAAAAGTTATCCAAAAATTTAGTGGCTTAAAACAACAATAAACATTTACCATCTCAGTGTCTGTGGGCCTGAAATTTGGGAGCAGCTTAGCTGGGCAGTTCTGGCTTGGGGTCTCTCAATTTGTCAGCTGGGGCTGTGGTCATCTGAGGGCTTCACTGTGGTGGGAGAATCCGATTCCAATATGGCGCACTCACATGTGGCAAGTTCATGCTGGCTGTTGGCAGGAGGCCTCGGTTGCTCACCAAATGGACCTGCCCATAGGGCTGCTTGAGCATCCTCATTACATTGCAGCTGGCTTCTCCCAAAACAAGTGATCCACGAGAGCAAGCTGGAAGCCTCAATGTCACTTATGAAGCTTCAGAAGCCATACACTATCAAGTCTGCAGAATCTTATAGTCACAAAGATCAGCCCTGTTCAGTGTGGGAGATTATGAAGCTTCAGAAGCCATACACTGTCAAGTCTGCAGAATCTTACGGTCACAAAGATCAGCCCTGTTCAGGCTGGGTGGCCAGCCCTGAATTCCAGGAGGCAAGGCTCATTGGGCGCCATCTTGGAGACTGGCCACCAGGCCTTCCCTCCCTGTTTCGCTCCCCTGTCCTTCACCCCTGTCCTGGGATCACATTCCCAAATGAACTATTTACCCTGGAGTCTTTGTCTCAGGCTCTGCTTTTGGGGAAAGGCAGACAGACTAGAAGACAACCAAAAGAAAACCAAAAGACACTCTCTCAGCCAATGACTCACACATTCAACAATTACTGAGCACCTAATGTGTTCAAGCCACTATCAGAATCTTTCCCCGTCTCCAGACAGGAAAACGTAGCACCACTACTCCCGTTGAAAACAAAAGGAGTCAAGGCTGGGGTTGTTGCTGGCAGGGGAGCAGACTGGGAGAAGAGCGAGCCTGCGGCCTGGGGCCAGGAGGAGAAAACCCGCTCCTAAGAAGGCGGGTGAGTTTGAAAACATCTATTCACTCCTCTGCACCTCCATTTCCTTAGTTGCAAATTTGAACTACTAATAATAAACTAATTTTATTCCCTGGAATCCCTTCCTGAACTCAGAAGTCAGGCCCCTCAGAGAAGGTCCAGGTCCCTTGTGTTTGTTTCCTCACCTACCAGGGAAATCTCAGGGAAAGCATTACCCGTGTTGGGAATCTAGTTCAGGGACAGTTATTCTCCACAGGCTGGAGGGAGACTGAATCCCTCAGGACCTCGAGAATCAGCCTCCTCAGTTGTGAGGCCTTAAAGAGGCAGGGATGGCAGAGGGCACCTGGCACACAGCACATTTCACTCAGTTCAGCGCAGCGCTCCTTTCACAATAGAGAGACAAAAAGGGTTTGCTGGTGTCCATGATAATGATGCTGGGTGTGTCCTTTAAGTATCTTGATTTAAGCAAAAAAAAAGATATTATTGGCTCATGTAAGAAAAAAATCCAGGAATCCACATCAGGCATGGCTGGATCCAGGGGCTACAAAGATGTCTCTATCACCCAATCTCTTGTCATCTCTTGACTTTATGTTCCTTCATATTGACCTCATTCTCCCACCCCTAGAGCCAGAGACTATTCCCACCTGAAGTGAACTAGGGAGGCAGGCAGAAGAGGGGTGATTCCCATCCCAGGGGGAATGGACACAATAGTAGGAAAGTAGCAGATGTCTGCCAACAGGCCTTGGCCTCCGCATTGCACCATGCTTGTCTTTCACTTCTCTCCTTGGCTATTGCCCTTGTTTAAATCCAAACACATTGGCAGAGCCTTCTAAACAGTTGTTCAGAATCATCAAATCATAGGCCAGCAGAGCTAGAAGGGGACTTCAAATGTGACCAGTCCATAAATGGCAAAGATACAGCACACTTGCCATCACTCCCCTCTCCCGTCCCCTATGCAGGCATCACTAATAGATCACGGTTCTCTCTCTTGCTGAGCTGAGATACAGATCCAGAATCCCTTTCACTACAGCACTCCAGGAAGCCACTACTGGTTGATCACAGCTAACTCCTGAGATGATATCTATGTCTATTACTTTATCTACACCAACAATTTATAATGGGGAAACAGGCCTAGAGAGAGAGGTTGCTTTGCCCAAGACCATGCTGTCAGACGGGTTGTCTTGCTGCCTTATCTTCCTGATTGGAAACAGGTAGGATTGTTGATCTCTCTGTTGCTAAGATCCCTTCTTAATAACACTCTGTGGTTCTCACACCTTCCTTCCTCCTTTTCTCTGTTACCGGGCTCCCTCTTTAATCCAGATGGACCAGCCAATAATACCTACAGAAGCAATAATAGTAACAAGAGCTCATTTTTTATTGAACATTTACTCTGTGCCAGGAACTGCCCTTCAGAGTACCTCCCTCACAGAGGAAACAGAATTTCAAAACTCTGGTCATGGTTTCCATCTGCTAGCAGACCTCTGAGTAGACAGCCCCAAATCAGGAGTCAGGAAACTTGGGTACTTAGCCCAGCACCCCCGCTAACTATCTACATGGTCTGGGCAAGGCCCTTGTCATCTAACTTCCCCAGGCCTCAGTTTATCCATCTATAGGATGGGGGGAATATTCCAGCCAGGCAGCCCACAGGAGTCCAGACGAACTGGGCCCTCAGCTCAAGGAAAGAGCAGCCTAGAAAGCAGTGTCACCGGCAATCATCTTACCCTATCCAAATTGCTTCCTTGCTCCCTACTGGGAGGAGGAGCAAGCCGTTAGGTGCCATGCTGACTGTAAATGGAAAGATCACCTTACATATTGGTTTCCACTTGGGCCCTGGCCCTGGACAGGGGGGCCCTGGGACTCAGGCCAACAACGCCAAAGTTGGGGGTGAACATTTAGGTGTGGGAGCTCCTGGAGGCTGGCTGGGGATTCTGTATCCCAACACAGCATCCCCAGTGCAGCCTGGAGGGCAGATTCGCAGAGGTGGGAAGGGAACTACATTTGTAGACTCCTACTCTGGGTCCAGCTTCGGCTTGAGGCTGGAAACCGGAAGCTGGCAGGATTCATTTCTTCTTTTTTTTTTTTTTTTATTGGAGTATAGTTGATTAACAATGTGTTAGTTTCCGGTGTACAGCAAAGTGATTTGGTTATACATATACATGTATCTATTTTTTTTCAAATTCTTCTCCCATTTAGGTTATTACAGTATATTTAGCAGCATTCCCTGTGCTATACAGTAGGTCCTTGTTGGCTATCTGTTTTAAATATAGCAGTGTGTACATGTCAGGATTCATTTCTTTCTTGGGCAGAATAAGTCCACTTTTGTTTCATTAAGTAAATTCCCGGTATCAACTTCTGGGATGCTGTTCCCTGAGTGCTGGAGGAGAATCTGAACCCAGGGAGAGATTTCAATGATCCTGGATGGTCCAGCCCTGAGACAAAAATGCATAAAATGATTTAAGAGCATAAAAGGGACCTTGGGGGGGTGCCAGACACCTACGACGTGGCACAGGCCAAGTGCCCTTCCCATGTTGTCCCCACTAAACCCTATCATGGAGAAAGGAATATTATCCTCCTTTATACAAACGGAAAAGCAAGGCTTAGAGACATCTAGCCACTTGCTCCTAGTTGCTCGGCCAGTGAGTTGCTGGGAGCCGAAACCAGAACTTTTCTATCTCCAAGGCCTGTGTTCATGACCTGGAGAATCTCCACAATGGGGAGGCAGAGTTTGGGGGTGACCTGGAAGCCCTAATATTGGGGAGCCTCCAGCTCAGTGGAGAAGATGTTGGTGCCCAGGGGGTATGTTGGTATTTCTCTCTCTCTACAGGGAGGGAACAGCCAGGAGTTTCTGGGCCCCCATCTGCAAATGTGGGGAGGCTCTCACAGGGGGCTGGTGGTGGTCGGGGAAATCAGGAATCCATTAAAAGCAAGAGCTTAGGGGCGGGTCCCTGGTCACAGTCTACTGCATACTGATTTCTCAATGTGGAGAGGCATGGCAGCCAGGGATGGGGAGAGAGAAGTGGAACAGGGTACCGAAAATAACTAAAAAACTAACTCAGTCATCGGGCATCTTGCAAGCATGTACACGGAGGCCAGGGCATCCTGAGAGGTAGGAGCTGAAGAAGGATATTCTGACTGAGCTGAAAGCAGAGTCCGCTGGGGTCTGGTTGAGGCCACAGTCTCAAGTACACAGATCAGCCCCAGCCTCCCCGACACCTGGCACTGCTGCCGACCGGCTGGGACCAGCCTGGAGGGGAAACAGGGAGGCACTGAGAGCCCCCTTCCCAGGCTGGGCTGTCTGCCAACTGGGGTTAGGGGCTGGGAATAATTTAATATTTACTGCGCACCCAGACTGCCCTCCGAGAAACCATTCAATGCCATCACCCTGGCCTGACTCTTCTCAGCCCATCACCTACTGCATCACCAGCACCCAGGTCAACCAGCACATCCTGAGCTCCTGCTGTGTGCCAGGTGTTTACACACACACATAGACACACGCATGCGCACTCACACACGCACACACACAACGTCTCATTTCATCCTCACCCCCACAGGGTGCTGTGTAGAGTGGGTATTGGTTGTTTCACCTGCCCACCATCCACTTCTTTTCCTTCTGGAAATATCGCCACGCTTTTCCTTTCGGTGGGTCTATACAGGTGGGTGGGGCTAAAGCCCTTCCCCACTCCTGGGAGTGGGCATGTGACCCACATCTGGCCAATCAGCATAGTCTATCCCCCCGGCCGCAGAGATTGGTTCAGAAACAGGCTAGAAGGACAGGTTGCTGAAAGAGCTTGAGGGACTCGCCAGAGATGACACAGTTTGTAATGTTAGTTCCAACTAGCATGACATCTGCCTCGGACTCCAAAGCACGTTGGTTTGTCCATCTTTTTTTTTACATCAGAATCTGGCCAGGGTGACAGACAACTTCCGTGCCTTGTGAATTTCAGTTGGTCTACTTTTGGCGAGCTTTGACGCACTACAAGAGTTTTCACTGGGGCAGGGTCACTGGCTACAGATGGAATTTAGCATCTAGACAAAGGTTACAAGGAGCGAGGGCTCACTTCATCTTCATATAAGCATCCGGGACTTTTACCACAGCCTATAAAACTGGTATTTGGTGAAAACTGTTTTGTTGGGCTTCCCTGGTGGCGCAGTGGTTGAGAATCTGCCTGCCAATGCAGGGGACACGGGTTCGAGCCCTGGTCTGGGAAGATCCCACATACCGCGGAGCAACTGGGCCCGTGAGCCACAACTACTGAGCCTGCGCGTCTGGAGCCTGTGCTCCGCAACAAGAGAGGACATGATAGTGAGAGGCCCGCGCACCGCGATGAAGAGTGGCCCCCGCTCGCCACAACTAGAGAAAGCCCTCGCACAGAAACGAAGACCCAACACAGCCAAAAATAAATAAATAAATTTTTTAAAAAAACAAAAAAAAAAACTTTTGTTTCATTGCCTTTGCATCAAATAAATGGTGTCCCCCTGTACTGACCCCCAGTTCCTCCCTCATTTTCCAGAGTCCCCAGCTTGGTCCCCCTGGCTTCATAGTGACTCCCAGAGCTATGCTCTTTTTATTTTGTTCGGTTTGTTTTTTTAGATTTCACATATAAGTGAGATCATATAATGTTTGTCTTTCTCTGACTTATTTCACTTAGCATAATGCCTTCCAGGTCCATCCATGCTGTCACAAATGGCAAGGTTTTCTTCTTTTTATGGCTGAATGATATCCCATTGTGTACATATATCACATTTTCTTTATCCATTCATTTATCAATGAGCACTTAGGTTGTTTCCATGACTTGGCTATTGTAAACATGCTGTAATGGATATGGGGGTACATATATTTTCCAGTTAGTGTTTTTATTTCCATTGGATAAATACCCAGAAGTGGAATTACTGGATCATATGGTAGTTTTATTTTTAATAAAAAATCCTTAACTTAGTCACATCCACTAAGAGCCTTTTTCCAAATAAGGCCACATTTCTAGGTTCCTGAATGAAAACCTGCTATCTTTGGGGGCCACCGTTCAGCCTGTTACAGGGAGTAGCGTTTCATTTTCCAGTTATGGAAACTGAGGCCCTGAAGAGTTATAGACTTGGCCCTGGGTGATAGCATCATTCTCTCAGCCCAGCCTCCTGCGGGGGAAGGGACTTTGAAAGAATAAGGAAATAGACTTCCACTGTGAGAGGGGAGAGGAGGACACGGGTCAGAGAATCTTTTGAGAGATGCCCCAGGCGAGTAAACTTCAGGGAGGCTGAGCTGCCTGCAGTTACCCTGGACCAGGCTGGAAACAGCTGACACCAGGACTGTGCCCTGGAGCTCAAAGGCGGCTGCTGGCACATGGCCACATTCAACTCTATTTGTAACATCTCTCACCCCAGGTGCTCCTGGAGCTGGCCCGGAGTAACCCTGCAGAGCCCGGAGAGCAGAGTGGGGAGCTGATGAAGAAACTGAGGCAGAGAAACCTCCACAACATCTCCAGAGTTGAGGGATGCAGGAGGGTGAGGTGACATAGGGAGGGTCTTTTTCTTGGTTCCAGCTGCAGGTGTGCTGCCGGCTAGCTGTGTGAGCTTGGGCAAGTCACGGCACCTGGGTCTCAGTTTCCCTTCTGTAAGTCGGAGCCCCTACTAGCACCCTGGGAGGGCTGCTGTGAGCATTCAAGGAAGCGGCAGGTGTGCAGGGTCCTGGCCAAATGCCAGCGCTCAGGATGTGTGTGTGGATTCCGAGGGTGGTAGTACTGATGAGGAGGCGAAGACCAGTTGGGGTGGGGCTTGGGGGGGCGTTAGGACAGAGGCTCCCGGAAGGCTGGGGGTGGGCATCTCAAGACTTTAAATGGCAGCCAACTTTGGCTCCCTGGCCTGGAGGTTCTTAGGGAACATTAGTTCTCTTCCTTGTCCCTGCTCCCCAGAGGGGACCACCCAAGGGCAGAGGGGTCATGGCAGGCAGCTGGGGGACAACCCTTACAGAGCCAGTCAGCAAATTGGGCAGAGAAGAGGGGAGTGTCTCCCCAGACCTGCCTGTGCTATGCACAGGGACAACTTCCCTTCTCCAGGAAATCCTTTTATTTCTTCCCCCAAATGCACCGACGTGGGCAAACTGTATTTCAGAATCGCCTGGTGGGCTGTGGGCACCAAAATGGTCTAAACATTGACCCCTTTGGAAATGCTTCAATATGTACCTATCAGCATGGCTGCTCTCCTTCGTCTGACCAGGAGATCCCAAAGTCTAGGCGGGGCCATGTCCTCACCCATCACATTTGGGGTCCCAGAGAGCAGACCCTCCTCAGAGCACTGATTTGTTCAATCAGCATGTATTGAAAATCCACGGTGCTTCCAGCGCTGAGCCAAGTGCTGGGCAGAATCAAAGATGGATATGAAATGAGTGTCTGCCTTCCAGGGTCCCCAGGTCAGCCATCCCAGAGGTAAATAATAATAACAATACATAGCCTTTATATAGCACCTACTTTCCATTAGGCGCTGTGAAATCTCTTTACATATGCGAGGGGTATTATGATACTTCCCAATTTATGAATTCATGAACAAGGCACATAGGCCTTGGTGATTTGTGCATCACATTGCTTGTAAGTAGAGGATATGAGGTTTGAATGCAGGCAGCCTGGCTAGAATCAACGCTCGAGGGGATGAGTGCCTGGCCTGGCCCAGGGACTGCAAGTCTGAAGTGTGGGTGCGTGAGGGCAGGGGTGAGAGGTGAGGCCTGAGAAGAGGGGAGTCCACATCCCAGAGGGAGGGCTATGTCTGCCAAGGGAAGGACCTTCAAGTTCACGTCCTACAGGCAATGGGGAGCGATGGAGAGGGTGGGAGCAGGGGCCAGGCATGGTCAGATATAGAGACATCACCCTGGCTGCACCAGGGAGAACAGCTGAGGCATGTGGAGGAGGTGTTCATGGGGTCTCGGTGCTTGATGCTCAGGGCCAGAGCTGAGTGGTGCTGTTGAGATGGTCGGGGGGGAGGGCTGGAGACAGGTACTGGAGATGCTCCAGGGAAGGGCAGGCAGCCTCAGCGCGAAACCCCCACCCCCTCCCTCACCAACTCCGGAAGTAAGAGCACCCGCTCACAAGCATGGGCGGGGGCGAGTCCCCAGCTCTACTTGAGCATCCAAGAGGATGCAGCTCTCACATCCAGGCGCCAGAGCCCATCCCTATTCGCCAGCACATCCCCACACATGATTCATCTCCTGACCTACATTCTCTGCCCGATTGTCCTCGCAGACAAAGGCTGGGCAGGCGGAGGCCCTCAGCGCCAGGGCTGCTCCCTCTGGCCCAGGGAAGGGGGGCTGGTGACAAGTAATGTAGGGAAACATGTGAAAGCCGGGAGGGGAGAAAGTGGGGAGGAGGAAGAAGGAAGGAGAGAGAACAGCACAGAGCAGGAGGCTGAGCCTTAGGGTTTGCAGGAATTCCTGGTACCGGGGAACAGAGCTGGCTCCGGGGTCTTCGAGCCCGGGATGCCAGCCCTTGCCCCCACTACCCCCGCTGTGTGACCTTGAAGAGTCACTTTAAGAACACTCCAGCTAAGCCTCAGTTTCCTCATTGGAAAATGGCCAGAGGGCTGGAGCCAGCCTGGTTCCAAGGCCACAGCCTCCAGGACACCGCTCACCCTCACCTTCCCCCAAGACCCGGCTCTGAGAGGAGGCTTGCCTCGTGAGGGCCGCAGTGAGACCAAACCCCACCTCTCGATGCCAAGCAGGTGGGAGCAGGCACACGCTGCTGCCAAGATTAATGGACCAAAGAGAAGGCATTAATTACAACAAACGGCTCCCAGCTTAACGGGCCCCAGCGCTTCCAGGTGAAGAAGCCCGCCCCGCCTCTCTCTGCCCAGGAAGGCTCTGAAAGGCCCCATCCCTCCCTGGAGCAGAGCCCCACTGCCATGTGCCCCTCCCAAAGAGCTCAAAGCACCTTTTCCATCCTCTGTGCACTTCTTTGATCATCCCACAGTCCTGGGAGCTGAGACAAGAATGGGCTTTGAGCTCTAATCCGGGCACTGTCTCCTTGAATCTTTTCAGAAATTCTCCAAAGTTGGTGTGCTACAGGCTGAACTGTGCCCCCCCCCCAAATTCATTTGTTGAAGCCCTAACCCTGCCCCCCCAACAAAGTGATGCTATTTGGAGACAGGGCATTTGAAGATGATTAGGGTTAAATGAGGTCATGAGGATGGGGCCCATATGATGGGTTAGTTAGTGCCTTTATAAGAGGCACCAGGGAGCTCACTCACACTCTCTAGGTCGTGTGAGGACACAGCGAGAAGGCAGCCACCTGGAAGCCCAGGAAGAGGGTCCTCACCAGGAACCAAATTGGCCGGCACCTGCTTGGCACCTGCATCCAGCCTTCAGACCTGGGAGAAATAAGCGTTTGTCATTTAAGCCCCCCAGTCTGTGGTGCTCTGTGACTAAGACATTAGTATGATCACAAACATGCCCAGGTCTCCTCTCAAAACCCTTTCATATCAAACTACTTGCGGCTCCTGGACATGCTGTTCTGAGTCAGCTCTCACATGCTGTTGCCTCCGCCTGGAACGCCCTCTCCCTCATCCCCTCTGTCTTAGTGCTGACCGCCTACCTCAAGACAAAAACACAACCAGCAACTTCTCCTTGAGCTGTCCCTGATTTTGTCAGATGGAACTGACCTCTCCCCACTTTGCAACCCACGGCCCCCATGAGCTATCTGTCCAAGATGCATATGGTGGTGAGGGCATAATGTCACCTATGCTGTCATCCTCATAAGAACCCAGTAACCTCAGTGTGCCTCAGGGTCCCTACCTGGGAAATGGGGCTACAGACAGCACCTATCTCACTGGGGTGTTGTGAGGATTAAATTACTTAGTATACAAAGAGCTGGCACATACTTAGCTGCTATTATTATTATTATTATCTTTGAATTCCCATGGTTAATAAATAATGAGATGAATCATTATCCCCATTGCATAGTTGAGAAAAGTGGGACTGAGCAGTGGTGGGGGAGAGAGGATTTGTTCATGGTTGCTCAGCCAGCCACCAGCAGAGCAGGATCCAACCCCGAAGTCTAAGCTGTTTCTGCAGTTCTTTGTGCCCCCATTTATGGGATGGAGACACCGAGGCCCAGACAGGAGAAGGCCTTGCCCAAGGCCATGCATCGGTCAGCCCTCTGTAGAAGGGAGATCAGAGACCAGGCCCCTGTCTGCCGGGCAGACAGTAGCCCCCAGCCAAGCACCAGTGGTCTTCTAGAGGTGATTTCATTAGCCTTTCCATGCTTCTCCCTCAAGACCAGCCCCCAATTGCCAATAGCAGCGACAGGTGATGGAGCAGGAGGTGATAAACACATCCCCTGACTTCCGTAACTCCCATCCAATTTGCCATTCCCAGGCTCATGCCAAGACTGTGTTAATAAACCAAATGGACTTTTCAGAATCCACCTACAATGACTAATGGTGGATACAGTGTGAAATCCTGGCAGCTCTGCTGTCTCCTTCCTACAGAGCCTGAGGCAGGTTGGGGTACCGGGCACAGTGTTCTGGGGTTTCCCAGCCCCAGGGACACTTGGAGGTCATCTCTTCCAATGCCCTCAATGTACAGGTGAGGAAACTGAGGCAGGGACATTGCTGGGACCAGCATCCAGGATTACCAGGTCGTGGTCTGGGTGTCGGTCAGAACTGGGGTCTGGGGTGGTGGTAGTGTTTTGATGAGCCTGGGACCCCTGGGCAGGGAAATGGATTGGAAAGAAGGGTCACAGTGTGGAACAGAAACTAGGGGCTCAAGCATTTATCAGAGGAGGCGGTTTGGGATGGAAACCCACCATAAATCCAACCGCAGAAGGAGAACTGTTCATCTCACTTTAGGTGGGATTTGAATCGTCTTCCACAATAACCTTTCCCAGCACAATCTGAGCCCCTGGAGGGACTGTCAACCTGAGGGGTCTCTCTGATTCCCCCCACCATCACTGACCTCCTCCTCCTCAGAAACCATGCCCCCTTCACTGAACCCCTGGGCTCTTTTTGGAGTCTGTCCCTCATCTTCAGGACCAAGTGACATGGACTCCAGTGACAGCCCAGGGGAAATCCTTGCCCACATCCTGAAATCCCCCAGGCCTAGGGGTTGTTTGCACCTCTTTAGGCCAGATCACCAGCCATGCCGGCCTCATCCAGCCCCCAGCTCCATTTCTGCGCAGCTCTGGGCCCTACACCCCCAGGTTCGGCCCGGGGCTCCCCCGAGCACGTGCAAGCTCCCAGTGAGCCCTGCACAGACTCTGAGTGACAAGTCCAGGGGAGGATGGAGAACCAAGATCCTCCCACAGTCCCCTCCATTTCCGCCATCAGAGGGTCAAAGGGCAGGCAGTGACTCCAAGCTGCCCCTGCACAGCCCCTGCAGAGGAGGTGGCTGGAGGGGTCCAGCCTGGATAATCCACAGTCCCTGCGTTACATATGGAGAAGCAGGTGGTAACACTCAAATGTGGCCTGATCCATGTCCTGAAACCCTGTGGGGCCTGGGTCCCCGCCAGCTTGGGAGGATGGACTCATGAACTTTCAGGTCACCACGACCCTCCAAGTGACCCCAAGCTCACCCCAAGGGAGGCTTGACCCCAGCTCAGTCCCCATGGGGCCCTGCTTGCTGCAGGGAGGCATCCAGGGCAGTCGAGGCAGGAAGGGCCTGCTGACCCCTTACCCACCCACCCTGCTCCAGCTTCAATCAGAGCCTCTCTGCTCTTATCTGTTTCCCGTAGAGAATTTCCGTGTAAGATTTTGTTTGAACAAAGCTTCCCTCTACTACAAACATTTTGCAAACCTCAGATCCAGCCCTGCCCCTCGTGTCTGGCAGCCAGCAGAGGTTTTCAGTCAGGTGGCCTGGGGCCAAATCCTATTTATAACAACACTCACTAGCTGGGGGCGGGGGGGCAGTCTCTTCCCCTGAGCCCCAGTCTCTCTGTCTGTAAAATGGAGAACTTTGCAGGCTTGTTCTGAGAACCTGAAACATGCAAGGAAGTTGTCTAGTGCCTAGTAGACTGTCAGGGACCGCAGTGAAATTCTTTTTAGTTACAAACAAGGAAACAGAGGGTGTGCTGGGATGCCGGCCATTTGCAAGGTCACAGAAGGGCTGGCAGCAGCGCCCTGCCCCACCTCCACCCCAGACTGGACGCTGGCAACGCAGCTCCCCGCGGCTCAGGCTGGTTCCTGGCCCCAGCCCCCTCCAAGGACCGCAGCCTGCACACCCCCCGTGTTTGTGCAGCCTCAGCCCTCGGAGCGCCTCACTGGCCCTGACAAACAAAGTGTGGGTGCTAACCAGCCTTCTAGAACAGCACCCGGAGCGGGGAGGAGGGGAGACAGGAGATGGCCAGTAAGCCTGCACATTGTTCATGGAGCCCATCCGGCTGCTACTGCCGCTATTTAGCATGTAGATAACACTCTGTATCTCCGCTGGGTTTGCTGCCTGTGTCCTCAGAAAGCAGCCAGGAAGGCGAGATGCTGGCTCCAAGCAAGGACGAAGAACTGGCCGGAGGCAGCCTGTCTGCCCCGAGCCTCGCTCCAGCTCATGCATTCATTCATTCATTCAACACAGAACAGCAAAGCCCCTAGAACATTCCATGTCCTGCCCTCAGCACATGGTGGTTAGACCCAAGCCCCGCCCTCCAGGAGGACACAGTCTCGAGAGGGATTCGCTCAGCCTGGAAAATGTGGTTCCTGCTGTCGCCCCCAACCATTAAGACAAACACAAGTGTACACACGCCCAGTGGGGCCACCCGCTCAGCACTTTGGGGTAGTCAGGGGACAAAACTATCACCAAAAGGTGACAGTATTCAGCTCTTGCTCGAGGCTGCTAAAACAGACGTGGAGGGTGGTTCCTCCAGCAGTGCATGTGGATTATACTGAGGTGCCCAGACCACCTCACCCCTCTGCAGGGCCTCTGTGTTCTCCTTTCCCATCTGCAACAAGAGCACTGGTGGCCCTGGAGCCTGTGGGAAGCAGAATCGTGAATGACGAGCACTTGACAGACTTCTAAGGAGATCTGGGCTATAGGCCTAGACTATAGCCAAGGCTGAGGGTCAGTCTGTGGCCAGGGTTGTGGTCAAACGAGGGATGGCTACTAGAATGGAAGCTCCATGAGGGCCCAAACATTGTCCTGTTCACCACCGTAATCGCTAGTGCACAGAACAATGCCTGCTGCTCAATACATACACATGGAATGAATGAATGAATGAATGAATGATTATGTTAATCAAGGTTCCTTGTATAGCTGGGGCCCTGGCTCAGGGTCAGCCTGTGTCCAGAGATAAGTCAGTCTGAGAAGCTTGTTGGAGCCTTTCTGTAGCAGGCATTGAGGCCAGGGAACTGAATAGAAACCAAAGGACTCACTTGGTAATTAAGCCACCATCTTGGTTTCTCCAGTCCCAGGTCCTACACCAGTTCCCAGACTCACTGACACCTCCAGCCACTGAAGACCTCCCACAGGACAATGCCCATTCTTCATGGGTCTCTGGCCCATCTAACCCTCCCACCACCACCACCATCACCTCCCCACACACGCAAAAGAGCTGATACCATCAGGTATCTCTGGACCTCTAGTCCCAGAGGATCTGATTGTGCTGTGTTTTCAGTACCTCCCCATCATCATAAGAACAAGGCCAAACTCCTTGGTGTGGCATTCAATGCCCTGCCTACCTCTCCAGCCCCAGCCCAGGCTTCATGCTCCAGCAAGTGTGAACACCCTGCCTTTTCATGCTGCCAAGCCATTGCACATGCAGATTCCCCTCCAGGCAATGCCTTTTACTTCCTTTCAAATATGGGAAATAATTGATTTTTTTAAACAAGCATTTTCTTGAAGAGTTGACCATTTCCATTTGATGTTCCTCTGTGATTGCCCTTGTCACACAAAGTATCATAACTATCAAGTATGTGTTTATCTTTCCTGCCTTTTTAAAATCTCTACAACCCCAGAATCCAGTCCCAGGCCCAAAACTATATCACCACTATCACCACCATCACCACCATCATCCCCACCATCACCATCACCACCAACAACACTACCATTACCACCACCATCACCACACCTCCACCATCATCCCCACCATCACCATCACCACCAACAACAACACTACCATCATCATCACCACCATCACTATTACCATCATCCCCACCATCACCACCACCATCACCATCACCACTACCATCCCTGCCATCACTGTTGTCACAACTAACATTCATTAATCACTTACTATGTGCCAGGCAGTGTACTAAGATATTTACATGATTTTCTCTGCTAATCCTTATAACATCCCCGCTGACTGAAAAAAAAACTCACAACCTAAAAGTTAAGAATTATGTTTTATTCGGTGGACTTTCTGAGGACTTCAAGCCTAGGAGACAGGACTCTCAGATTGCTCTGAGACACTGCTCTGAAGAAGCAAGTGGTGGAGGAGGAGCCAGGATATACAGGGGGTTTTGCAACAAAAACCAGGTGGTCCGAACATCAAAAGATTACTGTTAATTAAAGAAAACCAGACATCTCAAGTTAAGGAATTTAGCGCTTTTCCACGTATGTGAAGATGCAAGAGTCTGGGTTCGCTGAAATCATTCCTTTGATATGCACCTCAGCTACCTGGGGCCAGCATCCTGTGCTGTCTCATCCTGAGTCTCCTCAGGGTGCACCCTCATGGGTGGCTTGCAGCAGTTGACTGGTAGATGATGGGCATCCTGTTTCTATCCTGAGTTCCCTCAGGGCTTACCTTCGGGGAGGCTGTAATGTGATGGCTTGATGGTTGCAACATCCTTTGTTTACTGATAAAGCAGGCAATGTTTTTCATTCACATCCCCATTGAAGAGGAAGGTACTCCATCATCATCTCCATTGTATGGATGAAGAGACAGGCTCAGAGAGATTCAGTAATGCGGAAGGATTCAAATTTCAGCTGCTTCTCCCTTATCCGGTTAGGGTAAGAGCCTGGATAATTCCAAATTCCTCATAATACATTATTTCTGTTTAACTTTAAAATGTCTTGAGAGGTCAGCCACTCACAGGGCCACTTATTTCTGTGGATTCCAGTACAGCCCCAGACACCACATCCCAGGAAGTAAACCTTTGGAACAGAGCTCTGTGTTGCCACCTGCTCCCCCACCCCCCTCCCCAGCCCTGGATTCAGGGTCAGCATCAGGCCAGTCAGCCTACAGACTCTGCCCACAGTCTGGTTCTGCGTAGCTGTGCCATGAGGCGCTCAGCCCTGGAAGGGTCAACTCCTGGCAGCACCCAGCTGCTCAGACAGTGCGATGGATTCTCACACAAAAAAGAAAACCTCCCAGCCGGCCAGCCAGCACTTCCTCCTCCTCTCAGTCTCTCTCCCTCACCCTCTAGGCTGGAGAGAGATGGGGAGAGTTTTCTCTGGGTGATGTCATCCTCCTGCCCAGCGTCCCAGCACCCCTGGCATTGTCCTCTCCATGTCCACAAGCCTGCCTGCCCATGACGCTACCCAAATGCCAGGAAAAGTCCTTTCCTCCAGTATTCTCCAAGCCGTGGAGACAGGAGGAGGGCTCTGCCAGCGGCTCTCACGCTTCACAATGGCATCAGGAATCCCTTCACTGCAGACGGCGCTCTATAACCTGTGACTCGCCACAAGGTGCATTTTCTCCAGAAACTCAAGGGTCAGGGGGGTCACTATGTCCCGCCCTCTCCCAGAATCAGATTGTATTACAGAAGCATCAGGATAAAGTCTCAGTTCCTTGCCCTTCCACTGATCCGGAGTCTTGTGCTCTGTTGATGAGGAAGATAATTAAAAGTAGAAGCCGATATTATTTAAGCTCTTGCTTTGAGCTAGGGACTGTTCCAAGTACTTTCCAGATATTAAATCATCTCATTCACACACAGGCCCGAGAACGAGGATCTCCCATAATCTCCATTTTACAGATGAGAAAACTGAGGCTCAGAGAGGCTAAGTCATGTGCTACTGGTCTCCCAGTTACAAGGTGGTAGCTCCAGGGTTTCTTTTATATACCTGAGGAGGGAGGGGGACATCTTTCCCTGGTTTCCTGTCTTCTGATAATACCCCCTCTCCCCTCCCCAACTTGCCCCCTCCCCCTCCCACTGGTGAGGGGGAGTAGGCACTGAGCATGCGTGATACACTCCACCCTCCTCCTCCGTTCCGCCAGCAGAGGGCGCTCTCTAGACTCAGTTGGAGGCCAACTGAACCAAGCCACGCCCTCCAGACCCCTTCATCAACAATCAGGGTGACGTCTGACCTTCTGTCTGGCTCAGGCATCTGTTTCTCAATTGGTTCCAGGTTTGGCACAAAGCGAGGTGTTATTTGCTGTCCTCCCTTAAACCCCAGTAATTATAAATACATAAATAAATCAATAGTGTTCGCCCCTATTGGAATTCATCACCATCTAAATATATCCCCTTCTAAACATAAACATTACCATTCTTCTACATCACATTTCGTTTAATAATAGAAATAATAGTAATAAGAAAAATTGCTGCTATGTTTGGTGTCTGCAGTACGCCAGGTGCAGTAGCACCATTAATTATTACACTTAATTTCACAATCCCTGCCCAAGTAGACCCTATTAGTCCCATTTCTGTAACTGAAAAAATTTCATCTCTAACAAGGTAGGTGGCTTTCCCAAGGACACACAGCTGGTAAGTGTTGGATTAGAATCTTTACAGGATTCAATAGTGTCTCCCCAAATATCCATCCAGTACCTCAGAATGTGGCCTTATTTTTAAACAGGGTCTTTGCAGATTAATTAATAAAGGTAAGATCATACTGGATTGGGGTGGGCCCTAAACCCAATTCTTATAAGGAGACAGAGACTTGCAGAGACACAGAAGAGCTACAGGGGGGACCTGGCCATAGGATGACAGAGACAGAGATCAGTGTGAATCAGCTAGAAGCCAAAGAATGCTTAGGATTGCCAGCAACCACTAGAATCTCAGACAAGGAAGACAAGAATCTTCCAGACAAGGAAGGATCCTCCCCTAGAGGCTTCAGAGGGAGCATGGCCCTCCAAACACCTTAATTTGGGACTTCTAAACTCCAGAACTGGGAGAGTATAAATTTCTGTTGCTGTAAGCCAACTGTTTGTGGTACTTTGTTACAGCAGCCCCAGGAACCTCATACGGACTCTGAGAGTGGTTATTCTGATACCTCTTCCAAACAAACCTCCTTCCAGGGTCACACAAGTACTTACTGAGAGCCAGCAGGTGCCAGGCACCGAGGACATGGAGAAGATACGGCTCCTCAGTCAAGGGCTCACACACGAGGACAGCACAGTTGTCTCTTGTCCAAGTTGCTTTGGCTCCTGGTGGGGAGCAGAAGGGGAAGAGGTTGTTAAGGGCAGATCTTGCTTTTGAGTCTTGGCACCATCACTTCCTGGCTGTGTGGTCAATGGCAGGTCACAGCCCACCTCTCTGAACCTCAGTTTCTTCATCTGTAAGATGGAGGTACTTATGCCAACCTGCCTCCTTCAACTAAATAAAGGGTCTAGAAACACTTTAGAAACTCATACCTGCACTTTTGAAATGGGAGATAAACACGGCTTGGTTCCTATTATTCTTTAGACCTTTCTGCATGTGGAAATATTTCATATTAAATTCAAAAGAGAAGGAAAGGGGTTATGGCGGTGGAGGACGCCAGGCAGCGAGGTTCTGCCCTGGATCTGTGTTCTCCGCAGACGCCACTTCCTTTGAGAGCAGAGTCATCCTCAAAGGGCATCTTGAATTGCAAACAGCCAGAGCCACAAAGGAAAGAAAAGGCCCCAGGGAAGAAGGCGCGTTTGGATCAGCTCCCAAGCGCGCCCCCCCCCACCCCACCCCCACCCACCCCCGTCGTCAGCTGGCCAATTTCGGTTCCTCCTGCCTCAGCTGCCAGCATCAGCCATGCCGGGGACTGTGCAGTAATCCTGAGATTTGTCAAAGGCAGCGTCTGATCTCTGCCAGTCAACTAGAGGGGAAAAGAGACCCATGAGATCAAACAAGACTCCTTTGAAAACTACTCTGTGCGGGGGGGAAAGCCTTAGAGCGCAGGCGCCGAAGTGACAGCCTGCAGGTTGCCTTGAGGTGGGAGCATTTTGCTGACGGATTATGGGAGGATGGAGGGAATGGGGGTGCTGCGGGTTCCGGGGTGGGGGGGTTCCAGCCTGCAGGGAGGGCTTGGCAACACCTGGCACCACTAACCCGGATTGAAAGAGAACACTGCGCTTTGGAGCCTCTGGACCACACTGGGCAGCCCAGCCTCCAGGACGGGCTGGGAGCATCTCTCAGAGGCCACGCTGCCCAGTCTGGTTGGAACCACATCAGGGCCTCCCTCATGGGAGCGTGACTTCACTCCCTGAATCCGAGTCCAAGGAGAAGATGGATGTAGTCGACTCAGCCCCACAGGGACTCATGAAAACTCACCCCCTGGCAAAAATCATTCAGGTGATTTAATTCAATCCAGTTCAGCCACTATTTATTAAATAAACAGACAGCTGAGCATAGAGGCTAAGAGCAGGGACTCCAGAGCCAGGCAGACTTGGTTTGAATCCCAGCTCTAACGCTTAAGCCAGTCACTTAGCCTCTCTGGGCCTCAGTTTTCCCATCTGTAAAATAGGGATAATAATAGCACTTACCCAAAAGGGCTGTATGAGCATGAAATGCAGTAATACTTGTAAAGCACTTAAAATTGTTTCAGGCGTACAGTAAGTGTTAATTAAGGGCTGTCTAGGGAATTGGTAAATGAAGCAGTGTGGAGAACTGGGATAAACCTCCAATGTCCCCGCACACAGACAACTGGGACTGGACAGAGGAAATGCCTCGTCCAGGGTGGCACAGCTCGAAAGTTGTCTAGGCAACCTGACAGCAATTTGACCCCACCCCTAACCACTAAGTCTTAGAGACCCTATTTGGCTGACTATTCCACCCCGGAGTCTGGCCTGGAGCAGACTCCGGGCACATAGGAGACATAAATGCTGAATGAATGACAGTACCTCTTCATTCAAATCGTCATCCCTTCTTTTAATCTTTATGTGACCTTGGGCATGTGACACAGTCTGTCTGAAGTGTCAGTTTCTTTGTGTAAAAGTATGTGTCCGAATATCCAATTCACAGGGCCGTTGGTGAGAATCAAATGCAAACACGCCCAGTGGGGTATCTGACAGTTCATCCATGTTAAATAAATGTCATCTTGATTTTATTTCATTTCCTTAACTGTGCTCGGTTCTGCCCAAAGACCCATGGGGAACACAAGAGAAGGAGAAAATATATTCTTGTCCTGAAGGAACTTTACCCAAGACAAAAAACTAGGAAACTGTTCACTTAAAGGACAAACTACAATTAGGTGTCGAAGCAGAAGTCGTCTAGGACTTCAGAGAGCTCTGCGTGGACCGGGGCAGTCTGGTGGGCCTCTGGGAGGAGGTGTTTGAAAGAGCCAGCCACCTCATTATCTGTCACGCGAAGGGCCTCACGGACCATGTTCCCATTAGGCAAGGTTGCACCAGCAATGCGGGTGAGGACATAAAAACGCTGCCTTGAGGTTTGAAAACCGCTGCCTGTGAGGGGGAGAATCAGGCTCTGATCAATTCCCTCCAATCAAAGGATTGGGAATGGCAGTGGAACCAACCAGAGTGCTGGCAGCGGGCAAGACCTAGAGAGTGATGTTCAAAACCGCAAGCATTGGGCCCAGACATTGATGTCCTTCCAGAAAGTGTCCCATGTGGATGTGAAGAAGAACAAAAGGATGGAGGAGATAGAAAATGCTCAGCTGGGAGAGACAACCCAGAGCCCAAGTGAGCCAATTCCACGATATCCCAGATGGAAGGAAACCTGAGCATCCCCAGCTCATGAGTGTCAAGGCTAGGCAACTCTCAAAGGTCATTCCATCCTGAAAATTCCTCCATAACACCCCTGTGTCCAGCATCCTCATCAATTAGGAAAGGACACTGGGGCCCAGGGAATTTATGAGCACTGCCCAAGTACATGGTGATGGACAAATGCCCAGCATCCAGGCCCCTCCCCAAACTTCAACCCATGTGCAATTGACTCCAGGAATAGACATGTGGCTGGGCTGACCAACCCAAGCCCTACAGCCCCCTGGACACAGTAATTCATTCTGGGATAAGCTCACAAATTTAAGCAACAAGATACAAGGTCTGAGACTTTGTTCAGACTATTTAGAGGGCAGTACACAATCTTTCCTGATGGCCTGGAACCTGGGAAGCAGACATCTAGAGTTGCTGGTAGCCATACTGCCATCCTGTGGAGCCTAAGAATGAATAGCTGGAGAGGGAGGAGGTCCTGATGATATCTGTATCAGTTAGGATAATGCTAGCTGCTGTAAGAAATAAACCCCTAAATCTCAGTGGTCTAGCCCAGTAAAAATTTATTTCTTGTTCACATAACAGTCTGATGTAGGTCTTTCTGGTGACTCAGGATCCAGGATCCTTCTACCTTATGCCATACCTTCCCCTAGTGCCTTGGCATTCTCTGCAGTCACCCCTTGGGGGAAGTTGGAGTGGAGGACACACTTCTGTTTCTTAAGCTCCTTGGTCTGCAAGTGACTCATACCACTTCCACTCTGTTCCATTGGTAGGAACCAGTCACATGATCACACCTGAATGCAAAGGAGTCTGGGAAATGTAGTTCGTGGCCAACAGCTGCCTCTTGGCGAACAGTCTGCACTAAGAAAGAGGCAGCCTGAACCTTAAGTGACCAGCTAGCCACCTCCACCTCTACATCATCGAGTGCTTCCCTCAAGTGGCTTCTGAAGCCTGATCTTTTTTATTTATATAAGCTATTAAATTTTCTACTTCTACGTAAGTCAGTTTGGGCTGGATTTTCTGCTATGAGTGCCGAGAGAGTCCTTATATGGAATAAAGTCCTGCAGTCCATTTGTGCAGATCAGAAGAAAACCCAGTCCTTTCTTTCCCCAGTCCAGTGCCCATCCCATAATACCCTACAACCTCCCCTCAGCCAAGCTCCATGGCCTAGCCCATCCCCCTCAGAGTCAGTTAGTAATGCAATCCTCCCTAACGATGAAGGGGGCTGGTCCACCTGGAGAGCAGAGACCAGAGACTGCACATCATGTTCTCAGCTGTGAACCTGCATAGGAGAGGCACATGAGAGAAGGATCAATAGACTCCCTTTTTCAGTGAAGGAACAGTTGCCCAAAGAGAAATGTTAAAGGTGGTCAGCTTAAGGATAAAACTCCAGAACGAACACCATGAGGTCCCTCCCACCCTTGCATACTATCAGCATGTAGGCCAGGGCTGATTATGGTGGTATTAAAATACCACAAATTCTTTAACATTTCCCTCCTTTACAGAACCTAATATTCTTCCCCAGAGTGTAGGCTGTATTTAATGACTTGCTTCTAACATACAGAATATGGAGAAAATTACTTCCAAGGGAAGGCTATCAAAGGCTTTGTGTTTTCCGTCTTTCTCTCCCTTGGATCACTTGCCCTGGGGGAAGCCAGGTGCCATGTTCTGAGCAAACCCAAGCAGCCCTATGAAGAGATCCACATGGTGAGGAACTGGGGCTTCCTGCCAATAGCCATGCCAGTGAACCTTCTTAGAAGCAGATCCCCCAGCCCAGGTCAAGCTACCAGATGACTACAGCCCTGTCCAACATCTTGAGGGCAACTTCATGAGAGACCCTGAGTCAGAACCACCCAGCCAAGCTGCTCCTGACTTCCTGCCCCATAGAAACTGTGAGATAATGAACGTCTGTTGTTTTAAGTCACTAAGTTTGGGGTCATTTGTTACACAGCAACAGGTAACTAATACAGCTGCATAAGGGGATAGCTGAAGTAAGGCTTTGTGCCTTGACGACACTCAAGAGCCCACAGATATATGTTGGCTGAGCCTAGGTAATTGCTAAGAAGTATAAGACTTATGGACATGCAGGCTGACATACATATTCATGCTCCTCACCAAAACAGGAGCTGATGACTCAGCTAAAAGTAAGTCACCAATAAGAGGGTCAAACTAAAACACGGTAGATGGTTTTGTTGTCATTAGATGAAGGGTCAGTTATCTGACCAAGGTAATCTATTAAGTTGAACCATATGAAATAGCCAATATGCAACCACTTTTTTACTAAATCAGAATGACAACTTCATATGATTCAACATGATCCTTCAACTCTCTGAGCCTCAGTTTCCTTTTCTGTGAAATAAGGGTAAGGACGCTCATTGTGAGTAAGCTGATAACCAAAACGACTTTGCAAACCGCAAGTGAGCTGCCTCAGAGCGCAAAGGATAGCCCACAATCATTGAGGTATCACTGAGGGCCTTGCCAATGACACAGAAATAAAGCTTGTGGGACTTAGAGAATGAAAGTGAGAAGTTGCCAGCCATTGGAGACTTGAGATCTGACCTTGGTCTCCTAACATGAAACAGAGTTGGGACCTGAAGATTCCTGCTTCCGTCTTCCCACCTGTATAATGAAAATGATACCCGCATGGTGCCCCTGTTGGGCCATCCTTGCCCTGCTGGCCCATCTCTGGAGGAAGAAGACAGAGAGGGCAGGAAGCTGTGTCCCCGCTGCCTTCCATCCATCCCTATCAGGGGGAGGAAGGGGGGCAGGGGTGGGCAGGGCTCTCATTGCTGACGCACGCCTCAACCCAGAGGCTGGATTTAGCAAGATTGTTCCAGCAAATGTCTCAAGTCCCTCAGGTTTTTGTAGTACAAACAATTCCAGACAAGTCTTAGAGGGAAGGGAGAAAAAGAGTAATTTGTGTGGTGTGAAAACGTGAAGCATAGAACATGGCCTCGCGAGGCATTTGCATTTCTAAACAAGAAAAGCTGCGACTGAGTGTGGCTGTCACCTAGTTATCTCGTTAACTCCCTCCTGGCCCAGGCAAGCCAGGCTGCAGTCTCCCAGCCCCCGAGTTCAAGTCCAGCATTGTCATTAAGTCTGGAGGTGTCCTCATGCAGCCTCCTCTTTGGTCCTCAGTTACCCCTCATTTCTGTAAAATGGGGAGGTTGGACTGCATGGCCTCCAAAGGGCCTTCAAGAAGAGACAGTCCCCTTATTAAGATTGCACCTCCACACCCCCGTCATGTGTTCCAGCAGAACTACCCACTAGAAAGAGTGGAATGCATTTCCTGCCCCTTGGATTTGGCCATGGTCATGTGACTTGACTTGGCTGATGGGTTATGGAAGGAGCAATCGTGTGGCAATTCCGGGATGAAGCCTCAATGGCATCGAATGTTTCTACTCGCTTCCTTGTACCCTGATAGCTGCTGCCCTTTAGCCCCAGCCCCAGTAGGAACACACGTGGGACAGACCTGAGCCCAACTTGCAGCCTGGAGCCCAGCCCACCTGACCTGCAAACAGAAACAGAGCCATTGGACCCGCCCATTTTCTCAGCTGAACCACAGCCTTGTGAACTTGAGAATAAATGCTTATAGTTGCAATATGACCGAGTATGGGTATGATTTGTCATGTGGCCCTACTGTGGCAATAGCTAGCACCTTATTATTTATCAGTAGCAAGTTACCTGTGGCACCCCCAGCTGATTGAGACATGCAATCTACCACCACTGCTGAAACCAAACCTTTGCCTGACCGTCTTTAGAGATGCTGAGTAATGGCTCAGAGGGAGTTCCCAGTCTGATGGGAGAGGATAAAGACCCCTTTAAAATATCCAAGTCTACCAAGAAAACTTGAACTTAAATGACAGCCTGGCTTCCTGTCATCTCCCAGTTCTCCAGTTCTGGTGCATTCCCACGCTGCCCCCTGGACCTTGACTTTCCCGTTCATATCATCGGAAAGATGGGAGAAGAACTTGAGGAAGTTGATGGGTGACTTGGATGGTCAGTGGTGAAGTTCTTCCCCCAAGCCAAGGTCTCACTATTTCCTGTGAATGTTCATGTCCATTAGGTGGTAGTCAGGCTACAGGACGGCCCCCAGTGATCTCACCTCCTGGGATGCATGCTGTTGTGTGGTCCCCTCCCTCATTGGGCCAAGGCTGAAAGAACATGACAGAATTGATGACATGATACTTCCAAGAGTAGGTTATAAAAGACGTTGCCTAGATCCCAGCAGGCTTTTTATAGTAATTGAAACTGATCTCCAAATTTATATGGACATGCAAAGGAGCTAGAACAGCTAAAACCATTCTAAAAAAGCACAGAGTGGAAGGATTTACACTTCACGATTTCAGAACTTACTATAAAGCCACAGTAAATAGGACAGTGTGGTATTGGCACAAGGATAGACATATAGATCAATGGAACACAATTAAAAGCCAAGAAATTAATCTTTACATTTATGGTAACCTGATTTTCAATAAAGATTCTAAAATGCCAATGAAGAAATGATAACTTTTTCAACAATTGGCGCTAGGACTGTTGGCTATCCACTTGCAAAAAAAAAATCAGTTTAGATGTTTACCTTACACCATACCTAAAAATTAACTCAAAATGTATTGTGGATCTAAATGTAAGAACTAAAACTATAAAACTTTTAGAAGAAAATCTTCATGACCTTGGGTTGGACAAAGAGTTCTTATATATGACAGTAACAGCATGATCAGTAAAAGAAAAAACTTGTTAAGTTGGACTTCATCACAATCAAAAACTTTCACAGTTTAGAAAAGACCACCAAGAGAATAAAAAGACAAACCACAGACTGGGAGAAAATATTTGTAAATCATACATCTGATAAGGACTTGTATTCAGAACATATAAAGAATTTTTATAACTTAACAATAAGATAAAAGGCCCAATGGGCAAAAGATCAGAATAGACATTTCATCAAACAAGATATATGAATAGCTAACAAGCCCATGAGAAGATACCCAACACAATTAATCATTAGGGAAATGCAAATGAAAACTACGATGAGATACTGCTACACATCCACTAGAACGCCTTCCATCAAAAAGACAGATAATACCAAGCGTGGATGCAATGCAGAGAAACTGGAACCCTCGTGTATTACTGGTGGGAATTTAAAATGGCACAGCCACTATGGAAAACAGTTTGGTAGTTTCTGATAAAAGATAAACATAAATTTATCATGACCCAGCAATTCCACTCCTAGGAATCTACCCAAGAGAAATAAAAAAAATACGTCCACACAAAGAAATGTATGTGAATTATTCATCACAGGGAAAAATTGAAAACAATCCAAATGTCCATCAACAGATGAATGGATAAACAAAATGTGGTATATCCATACAACGGAATCCTCCTTGGCAATAAAAAGGAATGAACTCTTGATCCATGCAATAACATGGATGAACCTCAAAAACATTTTGTGAGGTGAAAGAATCCAGGCAGAAAATAATACATATTCCATGATTCCATTTATATGAAATGACTAAAAAAAGGCAAATGTATACAGACAGAAGGCGGAATAGCAGTTACCTAGGGCTGGGAGTGGGAACAGGTATTAACTCTAAAGGGGCACAAGGTAACTTTGGGGGATGATAGAAGTTTTAAAACTGGATTGTGGTGATGATTGCACAGCTCTGTAAATGTATTAAAACTATTAGGGGTGGAAGGCATTGTGGCTTCCATGTTGGTGGCTCTCTTGATCATTTGCTTTCCATTGCCATGTCATGAGCCTACAGAGAGGTCCATGTCAAGAGGAGAGGAGGCTTCCTGGAACTGCATTTGAATGCGCCATCGTAGAAGTGGGTCCTCCAGCCACAGGCAAGCCTTCAGATGCCTACAGGCCCAGCTGACATATTGACTATAATGAAAGACCCTGAACCAGAGTCACCTAGCTAAGCTGCAACTATTGATAGATTCCCCCCACCCTCAGAAACTGTGTGAAATAATAAATGTTTGTTGCTTTAAGCTACTAAACTTGGGGGTCATTTGTTATGCAGCTGTAGATAACTGATACACATTATCACACGGTGATCCACATAGCCCAGTCCTTGGTAGATGTCTGCATCCCCATTGTAGAGGTACAGAGGCTGAGCCTCAAGTGTCTGATTCAAGGTGATGCAGCTTCTAAGAGGTAGAGCTGGGATTTGAACCAAGCCAGCCTGACTCCAGAGCTGCATTCTGGCACAACATATCACTTAGCATCCTGAACCAGGCACCAGGGGAGACATCAGGAAGGAGGAAGAGTCAGATTCCTTTGCTGCAGGACCTGCCAGTCTGATGGGGGAGGCAGGACAGCAGAGCAGAAGGCCCTCTTAGCCGTGTTCAGTTACTGTTCCCCATCCTGTGTCTCCTTTCGGTACCGCCGCTGCCAAACCCATTTCATTCCATTCTGCAAAGAGCTCAGAGCACCCGAGTGGGGGTTCCTGCCTCTCTCTCAAAGCAGAGAGCAGCAAAATTGGACAGTGATGTGTTGTCGTTCAAAGATTTCCACGCCAGGGTGAATTATGATGCCGTCCCACTTTATTCAGTGTAGCATCTTTCTTAAGAGCCGTGTCTCAGAAACACTTTGGAGAAGGAAATAATAAATAACTGCCCAAGGGGACAAAGCATGAGATGACAAGCCCAGGGCTGGGGAGGGCTGGAGGTGGGAAAGCTCAGTCTAGAGGAGTTGGCATGTCCAGGGAGCTGGGCAGCTGAGCCCCAGCAAGCAGAGCCCTGGCCTTGAGTGTTGGGTTCCAGATGCTTCTGGGGCTTCCTGGAGAGGTGGCTACAGGGTCCCCACACTCCTGCACTGGATGTCTCTGT
Source organism: Balaenoptera acutorostrata (assembly GCF_949987535.1). Classification (NCBI taxonomy): domain Eukaryota; kingdom Metazoa; phylum Chordata; class Mammalia; order Artiodactyla; family Balaenopteridae; genus Balaenoptera; species Balaenoptera acutorostrata. The sequence continues at coordinate 13,670,125 of NC_080064.1, read as the reverse complement.
AGGAGACCACAGGGAAGGAGTCCTAGAGCACCTTCCATCTGAGGTAGGGCCCCCGGATGGGCTATTGTGTCTCTCACACATCCAAGCTCCCTCTACTCAGAACCCTTCATGGCTCCCATCTCACTCAGAATCAAGGCCCAGGTCCTTACTCTGCCCCACAGAGCCTTTCACAATCTTACCCCCATCACTTCTCTGACCTTCTCTGACCTCTAAAACTCTTGCTTGTTCCACACCAGCCCCATTGATCTCCTTGCTGTTCTCGCAACATGCCGAGCACATGCGTGCCACAGGGCCTTTGCACTAACTATTCCCTCTGCCAGGACACTCTTCTCTCCACTGTCCATGCAGCCAACTCCCTCACCTCCTTCAACTCTTTGCTGAAATACTGTCTTCTTGGTTAGACCTACCCCGACCTCCCTATTTAAAATTGCCCTTCCCTTTTCCTCACTCTGGATCTTCTTTGCTCTGTCCTCCACCCACCACTGTACTTCTCTCTCTCCTTCTCACGTGCCCTACTGTGCATGTATTATTTTGATTACAATCTGTCTCCTATTACTAGATTGTCAGCACCACAGAGGCAGTGCTTTTGTTCCCATCGGGTGCCTGACAGAGCCTAAGTGCTCCACAAACATTTGTTGGGTAAACATAGGTATGCATATGCAGACCCTCAGGCTTCTTTGTAACAGGTGAGCACTTAAATACTCCTACCTGTGGACGCGCCTGCAGTCCTGCACACTATGTACCCTCAGTACTAATCCACTCTAAGTTTCTCCCAGGGGTTTTGGAAAGAAGGCTCTCTGACTTGGAATACCATGTGCCTAAATGGGTCAGAACCTGGGCTCTGGGCCCAGCATACCTGGGTTTAATCCCAGCTCCACTACCTGCTATTCTGTAACCTTGGGCAAGGCATGTCTCCCATCTCTGCTTCCATGTCCTCATCCACAAAGAGCGAATAATACTACTACCGCTCTATTCACTCTATTAGATAGGAATTATTTATTATGTTCATTGTGCAAATGGGAGAACAGAGTGCGGATGAAATAAGATCCTCAAGTACAAAACTCACACCCATCACTCAGGTATTTGCTGAGTGTAGAAACTGAAACTGAGAGGATGCAGGAGATAGAAGAAGCCTGGAGTGAAAACCTCAAAATACAGCAGGAAAGCTGAAGTGGCATCAATTTTGCCTCAATCGCTGTACAATGGAAAGTAAATTTGCCTGGACAAAGCAAAGCAAAAGCCAATGCCAGCCATGTGGACTAAAAATAACCCTCCAACGTCAGTGCGGAAAGGTCTTAGAGATAATCAACCCAAATTCCCACTTTCCAAATGAGAAAGTGGGGTTCAGAGAGGGAAAGGCACTTATTGGCGATCAAATACAAGATAAAAGTGTGAAAGCTGGGATTTGAAAAGCTATGTCTGACACCAAGGACCCTGTTCTTTTTGCTCCCCGGTTTCTGTTACATTCATCCAACAGACAGCCAGCTCTCACCCAACTCCTGATTCAGCCAGGTTCCCGGGACCCAGGGGATGCCAGCTCTCTGGAGACCGTGAAAATCCCCAATCCTGGGTCTGCCCTAGAGGCAACAGAGCCGCTCAGAGGGCCAGGAGAAGGGGTCTGTGGGGCAGCAGGCAGGGTGTCTGTGTGCCGCCCATGTGTCTGTCAGACTCACAGCTGCTGGAGGCTGGAGAGGGAGGCAGAGGCCAGGGGGCATCCAGGAACATCTGGCTTGAGGCTGTTCAGAGACATTTTAATCTCTCATGTTCAGAAGCAGTGATTTCTAGCTGGGAGGTGAGGGAGATGGCTCAGCACTGCCTGAGTTTAAAATAATTAAAGATGTCCCTCGGGGCCTGAAAGGAGACTTAGGACTGGGTCCTAGAGTGAGCTTTGCACACCATGGGAAGGGAAATTGAAGGGGCCTCTATCCTTTCCTTCTGTCTCCATTCAACCAAACTGTTGTGTACCCAGCACTAGGTGGGGTAAGGGGGGGACCAGACCAGGCACTAGGGGGCCCAAGCGTGAGTAAGACGAGGCTAAGTACTCACAGAGCCCACATGCGTTTAGAAATAGGGTGATCCCATGGCACTGGTGTCTGAACCTACACAGCACAGCTCCCTCCAACTCAGTGCTTCTCCGCTGGGGTGATTTTATCCCTCAGGGGACATTTGGCAATGTCTGGTGACATTTTTTGATTGTCATAACTTGTCAGGTGGCATGCTACTGGCATCTAGTGAGGCTAGGGATGTCGCTAAACATCCTACAACGCGCTGGACAGCTCTATGATAAAGAATTATCCAACCCCAAATGTCAACAGTGCTGAGGTTGGAAAACCCTGCTCTAAACAAGGAGGTTTTCTTTAAATTTTATTTTATTTGTTTTTATATCTTTATTGGAGTATAATTGCTTTAGAATGTTGTGTTAGTTTCTGCTGTACAACAAAGTGAATCCGTTATATGTATACATATATCCCCATATCCCCTCCCTCTTGAGCCCCCCTCCCATCCTCCCTATCCCACCCCTCTAGGTCGTCACAAAGCACTGAGCTGATCTCCCTGTGCTATGCTGCTGCTTCCCACTAGCCATCCATTTTACATTTGGTAGTGTATATATGTCAATGCTCCTCTCTCACTTTGTCCCAGCTTCCCCTTCCGCCCCTGTGTCCTCAAGTCTGTTCTCTACGTCTGCATCTTTATTCCTGCCCTGCCACTAGGTTCATCAGTACCGTTTTTTTTAGATTCCATATAAACAAGGAGTTTTTAACCAGGAGTTCTAGGACCCTTAGAAGACCCATGGATGTCCTTCCAGAAATCCAGGCACCTCCTTGAAATCATAAGCAAAATTTGGGACCTTTGTGTACCTGTGACTTTTTCCCAAGTGATCATCATTTTTTTTTTTTTTTAAACTTTGGGTTTATTTATTTATTTATTTTTATGGCTGTGTTGGGTCTTCGTTTCTGTGTGAGGGCTTTCTCTGGTTGCGGCAAGTGGGGGCCATTCTTCATCGCGGTGCGCGGGCCTCTCATTATCGCGGCCTCTCTTGTTGCGGAGCACAGGCTCCAGACGCGCAGGCTCAGCAATTGCGGCTCACGGGCCCAGTTGCTCCGCGGCATATGGGATCTTCCCAGACCAGGGCTCGAACCCGTATCCCCTGCATTGGCAGGCAGATTCTCAACCACTGCGCCACCAGGGAAGCCCTGATCATCATTTTTAAAAATATTAGTCCAGTTTTGAGGCCAGGCATGATGCTGAATGGTTTGACTGCTTTATGCTCAGTACCCAGCGTGGGGCATGCACACAGTAAGTGGTTGGTACATACTGTTTGGATGAATGGCAGGGGTTCCTTAACAAGACCCAGAAATAGCTTTCCTCTTCTCCACCCAAGTTTGAACACGTTGGGAAATAAGACAAAGGAGTAGCAGATGGAGGCCAGCATGTCACCTTTGGTACAGATAAAGGCTAATTTGGAGAACAGAACATAGCTTTCTCTGAAAGCCAAATGGACCTGCTCAGTGAACCCCAGGATTAGACAGACCAGCCCACCTTGTCACAGACAACTGAGTGAGGACAAACCACCCACCTCCCAGCCCCAGCACAGGAGCAAAGCTCACATCTAGACTAGGATGGTCCAACAGAAATATAACACAAACCAGAAATGTAATTCTAAGTTTTTAGTAGCCACAATAAAAAACATAAGAAAAACAGATGAAATTCATTTTAAGACACTTTATCTAACCCAATATCTCCAAAATGTGATCATTTTAATACATAAGCATAATGATTCATGAGATATTTTACATTATTTTTTCATACTAAGTGTGCAAACTCTGGAGTATGTTTTACACTATCAGCACATCTCAGTTTGGACTAGCTACATGTCAAATGTTAATAACCTCATGTGGTGAGTGGCTGTCGTATTGGACAGTGAAGGTCTCAGAGGATCAGGGAATTATGCCTGCTCCCTATGGACGAAACCCAAGCAGGAAGAAGACGGGAAGGATGAGACTACCTGAGCCAAATTCACTGATCAGATAAATAACTCCACCTGCCCTAGGACAGAATGAGGAGAGGCCAAGAGGTACATTAATTAAGCTACCTTCTCATGAAATGAAATATTGGAATTGGAGATGCACTCCTCTTGAATGGATAAATGGTGGGATGGATGAATGGATGGACAGATGGACTGATGTATGATTAACAAACAGATGATGTGAAATCATGGTAAGACATAACACACCAGAGCAGGGTGTCAACTTCTATTTTAAAAAGCTCCATATGTCAAATACCATGTGATATCACTTATATGTGGAATATAAAATATGACACAAATGAACCTATCAATGAAACAGAAAGAGACTCACAGGCATAGAGAACAGGTGTGCTTGCCAAGGGGGAAGAGAGGTGGGGGAGGGATGGATTAGGAGTTTGGGATTAGCAGATGCAAACTATTGTATATAGAATGGATAAACAACAAGGTCCTACTGTATAGCACAGGGAACTATATTCAATATCCTGTGATAAACCATAATGGAAAAGACTATGAAAAAGAATGTATATATATACATATATGTACATGTATAAAAATAACTGAATCACTTTGCTGTACAGTAGAAATTAACACAATATTGTAAATCGACTATACTTCAATAAAATAAATTTTTTTTAAAAAGCTACAGATGTCAGACCCCTATGAAAGACAACACTGTGCTTTTGGTAGCACTGTGTCTTTGTTTTAAAAAAGACCAGAATCCCATTCACTGTCACTTCATCCAACTTCTGTAGGTGGAGGAAACAATAATATCTAAATAATAAACCTAAGGAATATCAATTATATATAAAAAACAGGCAACATACCTACTATAGGGCAGACAGTTGGATACTTCGTCCAGTAAGAATATAAACTGTATGCACAGAAGGATTTTTATCTAGTTGTTGGCTGCTCTATTTCTAGTACCTGGCATATAGTAGGTGCTCAACAAGTAATTGTTGACTTAAAAAATTATTTAATTTACTTAAGGGGCTCAGAGGAGTTGAGTAACTTGCCCAAAGTCACACTGCTACCAAATGGTAAAACCTGAATTTGAACCCAGGTGTAGTGGAGGCCAAAGCCCATCCCACAGTTCGCCTCTTATGTGAGTGATGCAGAGAATCACATTTTCCCATCTATTCTTCATGAACATGGCACCAGGTCAGTCCCGTGGATTACTCACCCTGGAAAGTACCCCAGCGAAGTTCAAAGCCAAGGTGGTTTTCTCCATTTCTCCATCTCAGACTTCTGTGTGATGCTCTGCCCAGCCTGCTGCAAATGAGAATGCAGAGGAGAAACAAATTCATTTGAACTATTGACAAAGTAAGTGGAGCTCTTGAGAGCCAGTTGTTAAATTTTCAGGAATTTTTTGAGCCGGTTGTTAAACACGGTCATTATTTTAAAATTAAAGTCTACAAACTGACCATTAAATAAATTACATGAAAAGCAAAGATAATACATACTCCACATTCATCACTTCATAATGAATTTACTGTATTTTGCTGCTATTTATGCTCTGAAGGTTATTCATGTCCATTGTAGTTGTATGATGAAAATACTCTCTGATGATGTCCTACTGCCCATCTGTTCCAACTCCACATTCAAAGATTTCACATCTTTGTGAAGCTAATAGCTTGTAATCAGGCATAGTGGGAGTACTTATACTACGGAAATTGGCAACTGCTGCAAACCAGTTCCTGTTTTTATTAGTGTCTCGGAGAGATTGTTTTCACACATTTTTTTAAATAAATTTATTTATTGTACTTATTTTTTATTTATTTATTTTTGGCTGCATTGGGTCTTCGCTGCTGCACGCCGGCTTTCTCTAGTTGCAGCGAGCGGGGGCTACTCTTCGTTGTGGCGCACGGGCTTCTCATTGCGGTGGCTTCTCTTGTTGCCGAGCAGGGGCTCTAGGCACGTGGGCTCAGTAGTTGTGGCACGCGGGCTCAGTAGTTGTGGCGCACGGGCTTAGTCGCTCCGCGGCATGTGGGATCCTCCCAGACCAGGGCTCGAACCCGTGTCCCCTGCACTGGCAGGCAGACTCTTAACCACTGCGCCACCAGGGAAGTCCCTGTTTTTACACAATTATCAGCATACTATGGCTGGTTTACAGCCTAGGATGTGGTCACAAATCAGAGAGTGGCTTTACGATTCTCTACTACAGCACAGGGTAACTAAGAGAAAGCCATCGTTGCTCAAAAAGGACATTTCACTGCAGAAAACAGCACCAGCTTTGGAGTTTCTTAGCCTCCCTGTAGGAGGTGGAAAATTCAGTGCACATTCCCTTTGGGGTCCAGCTGCCCTGCTCATCTCAGTAGGGAACCTCTGTGACCACAGGATTCCGGTAAAGGGCTTTCCCACACACAGTCAGCTCCCTTTGGAAATATCAAACCCCAGTCCTCTGGAGTCATTGCTAGGCATGTCAGAGCAGGTCTCTTGTCTCTAATGAGCAGTTGGCATGATGCCCATGGCTTCATCCTGGGCCCCTGCTGAGATGAAGTTGCTTTAACCATATCCTACTGTCCACACTGCCCACCCTTTGTCTCTGCTTTTAATACCTCTGGTGGGTGTATCAATGGCTCAAGTGGAGACCATACCAAGCAGAGAACAAAAGCAGAAGTCAGCCTCAGGAAGCATGCCTGTCCCAGTCAGCCATCTCATTTGTATACACTGAGAGTCTAGGAGGATCTTTGATTAGTTTTGCATTTCCTCTTCAATGGAGTCAAACATTTGTTGAGAATCCCCTGGATGCCAGGTATGTGCTGGGCACCTTATAGATAATCTTATTTAATGCTTTAACTACTTTACAAATTAGGTATCATCAACTCCTTTAACATATGAGGCACCTTATAGATAATCTTATTTAATGCTTTAACTACTTTACAAATTAGGCATCATCAACTCCTTTAACATATGAGGAGGTGGAGACTTGAGGAGGTTGAGTACCCTTCCCAAGGTCAAGCAGCCAGCACACGGCTAAGCGAGAATTACACCACTCGTCTCTCTGGCTGAAGATCCACGTATTTTCTATGCTGCACTTGCCTGAAACAGTTACCCTAGAATAAACCTTGAAGAGCGAGTATGATTTCAACAGTCGGTGTTGAGGAGGAGGATGCTAGTGGCATGGTGTAGAGCATGAACTCAAGGAGGCAGGAAACGATGGGGCTCGTCAGAGAGCACGGAATAGGCTAAAGGTTTCCATAGGAGAGGAATGAGTTCATTCCTGGAAGAATATGTGGACACACAGAGAAGTGGTAAGAAAGGATGAGTGGGTAGAAGAATGGATGAGTGGGTAGATGGAGAGGTGTAAGGGTGAACATGAAGTATGGATAGGTGGAGAGATGGAAGGGTAGACAGTGAATAGCAGAAGGATGGATGGATGGATGGATGGATGGATGGATGGACAGATGGACGGACGGATGGATGGATGGACGGATGGATGGATGGATGGACGGATGGATGGATGGACGGATGGATGGACGGATGGATGGACGGACGGATGGATGGATGGATGGATGGATGGACGGATGGATGGATGAACGGATGGATGGACAGTGAATATGGTGGATATGGGAAGGAATGGATGAGCAGATGGGGAGAAGAAAGAAGGGAAGGGAAGAGAGGAAAGGAGAGATGGGTGAAGGGAGAACTGGTAGGTAGGTGGAAGGGTGGTTAGTGAAGGGTGGGTGGGTGGATGGGTAGAAAAGTAGACAGTGAAATGTGGATAGGCAGAACTGATGCTGGATGGGTATTAACATGGGCATGTGGAAGGGTTACGTGTGGACACGTGGCCAGTGGAAGACTGAAGATGTGGGAAGGTGGATGATAGAGAAGTGAATACAGATGTGAGGGTGAATGAGTAAGCAGGTGACTGGGTGGGAAGGAGCATGAACGGACGGAAAGGCATTTGGGTCGAGAGATGGTAAGGTGACCGGATGGATGAACAGATGCATGTGGATAGCATCACGATGGAAACAATGAGAGAAGGAAGGGAAGGAGGGAGAGAAGAAATGAAGGGAAAGACAAGAGGGAAGGGCTCATCCCAGCCCATGGGCACTGCAGACGCACATTTTAAGGTCCTTGGGGAAAGAGAGTCACCCTCAGATCGGGACCAAGAACCAATCAGAGCCAGGGGTGACACAAGGAGCTACACAGCTAAGCTTTCTCCTAAGCTCAGCCTTGGGGCAGTCCCCTCTGAGGCCCTGGTCAAGAGCTGGTCTCTGTACCCTGCCCTCCCCTCCTCCCCTCCTCCCACTTCCCACCGCCCTGCCCCTCCCTCCACCTCCCTACACACAGCAGCCTTCTCTTGGCAAGAGGCTCACTGGAGTCGAGCAGTAGGACCAGCCGGTTTGACCTTCTCTGTTCTTGGACATAATTACTGTTATCCCAGATAATCGCTTTGAAATAATTCTGTCATTACACACCTTCGTGCTACTTGGCCCATTTATCTGTGAACAGCCCTGTCCTGGGGAGCAGGGATTTGGATGGAACAGCCTGCGGGATTGTTTTTTTCTCTCTCTCCTCCTCCCATGCACCAGGCTTACCTTAACCCTTCCAATCACTGCTCTTGTCAACATGGAGTTCAGAAAATCAGACAGACAGCCCCACCAGGCCAGGGACCAGACACTTCTGGAGGCTCAAGGAGCCAGTGGGTTTAGGCACAGACTCTGGTAGCATGTTGGGCGGGATATATGTCTGAGGGGCCAGGAGTAGGTAGAGGTGGGAGAGCACATCCACAGCCAAAGGCAAGAGCTGTGCAGTCAAAAGGGAAAAGCCCAAGGTCGTACCTAAGAGAGAGAACCAGGAGGCAAGTCCAAGGTGAGGACTCTCGTGAGGACTGACCCAGAGTAGACTCACCCCCTGGAAGGTGGTTGAGAGTGTCACAAGTGCCCCAGTTCTCCTCTGTGAGCTGGCAGGGCCGGGCGTGTCTGGAGCACTCCAAGGCATAGGGCCAAAGTCGGGGGACTTGAATGACCCTGACCAGGAAGGGACCCTTACTTAGGGTTCAAAGAGCCATGCCTTTAAGCCAGAAGAGCCCCATCATAGAGACCTATCTCAGGGTCTGCGGAAGGGCTGAAGGTACAGACAAGCCCCACCCAAGGAGAGGACTCCAGCTTCCAGATTCCGCTTCCACTGGCTCCCACCCATCAGCAATGTTCCCAGGAGGGTTTGACGCAGCCTGCCCATGGGCTTTCCCTCTAGGACTAGCCCGCTTGGAACGCTGCCTTTGGAATTTTCCAGGCTTGCACCTGAATCCTGGCTCCATCGCGGGTAGCTGTGTGACCTGAAGAAAGTGACTTTACCTCTCTGAACCTATTTCCTCATCTGCAAAGTGGGAATAACAATCGCACCCGCTCACAGGGTGGTTGAGGGGATCCGATGTGATGGCACATAATTGGCACAGCCTCCAAGGCAGAACAACTGCTCAGTAAATGAAAACATGGGGAATCCCAGCCCCGATCACCACGGCGATTTCTCTCTTGCCACACCAGACTTTGGGTCCTGACCCTCTAACTTCCCATTGGTTTCCATCTGGCTCCACCCGTCCCAACAGCAACAATGCCCATCAGATCCTCCTTGGGACCCAAGCCACACATGGTGGGGGCTGCAGTTCAAACAGACAAAAGGGAGCCAAACCGTGAGTCACTTGTGTCAGGCAGCCTGGAGGTCAAGGCCAGAGAGGCCAGCTTAGGGAGGCTGGATCAGGCAGTGACCAGCCCTTAGGCCTGCCAACCCATCCACAAAGAAGGAGCTCCGGAGCTTCCAAGCCTTTCCTGCCCTCTGCAGTTCCTGTTTGCTGCCTCATCACTTGTCTGGAGTGTTTGCTAACACTCCGGCATCTGCCAGCCTGGTCTGACTCCAGCTTCCAATTTGTCTGCGTTGAACGTGGCCATGCAGGTGAACAGAAACAACTGATGTGGCGATGCATGGAGTATTCATGACTGGGGAGCACAGGGGGCTCTCAAACCTGATGGCTTTTCCGCTATAAGCTGGACACTCCATCGGGCATCTTCTGTCTCCTTAATTACCTTCATTACACCTTTCCATTATAGCCTTTAAACACATCCTCTTGCTTTGAATGTGTCATCACTCCTGAGCTGCTTGGCTCAGCTGCCTTGGAGAGGTGCAGGAAGAGACAGTGAGGCCGGCAAAGGCCGAGAAGAGTCCAGGGCAGAGATCTTCCAGGGGAACTTAGAAAGAAGCCCAAGTCCTCGAAGTCCAGCCTGGGGTTCTCCTCCTACAGGAAGCCCTCCATGACTTAAACCTGCCCAAATAAGATAAGAGTAGCTACCATGATTTGGGTGCTCAGAGCCAAGCACTGTACTTGGGGCTGCATGAGTATTAACTCATTTAAATAATTTCCCTGTATGTAGTGAGAAAATAGGCTCAGAGAGGCAAGGTAACATACACATGATCACACAGCTTGTCAAGGGTTGGGTAGGGATTCCAGCCAGACTCCAAAGCCTGTGCTCTTCCCACCGAGCCACATGGCCCATCATGTCACACTCCTTGATGTAGGTGCCTCTTTCAGTGTTTTTAATCAGGTTTCTCAGTGATCGAAAACTATGTCAAAGTTTTCTAATATTTTTCTGTCATCTTCTCTATGACACTGAGAGGTCTCCAAGGGCCAGGACTGTTACTTACCTCACTAGACTGGCAGCTCCTCGAGGGTAGAAGCTCTGCCTCCCCCATCAGATCGGTAGTTCCTTGCAGACAGAAACTGTGCCTCCTTCACCAGACTAGGAGTTCCAGTTCACCCTTCCCACCTGGCCCCTGCCCTGCCTGCCCTGCCTTCCTCTGCCCTCCATCTGTCAGTTACTTTATGAAGGAGGCAGTTGGGGCACCATCTTCCCCTCCCAGCATATGGCCCTGGTGCTGCCGCTTCCCTGGGGCCCCCTCCTGCGGCTCCTCCCTTTGAGATAAAGAGCACATCTACCATCTCACTAACAGGTGCCGTACACAGCCGTCCGCAGCCTCTCCGGCAGCTGGAGCAGAAGGGAATTTGCCTGCTTGTGTGGGCTGGCGGAGGGAGGGTCAGTGCAGGGAGAGTCCTCCCTCCCAGGAGCCTACACCTGAACCAGGCCATGAGCAGAGGGTAGGGAGGCTTGCCTCCCCCCAGCTCCACCCCTAAGAGAGCACAAAGAGGAAGTCCTCCCTACACCACAAATACTGCTTCAAACACCCTATTTTGGAGCTCTATTCCCAGGTTTAACTTACCAGCGTCATGGCCTTTGGTAAGTCTCCTCTCTGCTCAGCCCCAAAATCTCCATTCCAGCCTTGGCCCTGCCCCTACTACTCTACAACCTGGGAGTTTCCCCATCTGCGAAATGGGAATGACACTCTGCCTGCCCTTCCCGCCATGGGCTGCTTCTCAGGATGGATTAGGCTGCGGTCGTATGGCCAGAGGCTCCTGCCAGGTTGGGAGGCCAGCATCCCTGCACCCCAGGATTTTAAGAGCAGAAACCTTGAAACGGTGGGGAGAAGCATCCAAAGGAGGACAGATTAAATGCGGTATGGGGATCCGTGCTATCAGCCACTAGAAAACTATAGAAGTCATAACCTGTATCCATCACATTGACCTGAGATGTACAGAATACATTATCAAGCAAAAATAAATCGTTAAGGAAAAATCATATTAAAGAAAAGCAAAGTTATGGAGTAGCATAGCAGCATCCCACATTTTTCCCAGTGCCTCTCTATATGTGTGTATATATTTGTATATATTTATAGGTATGGAAGGATCATTGAAGCCTCGGGTGGGAGGCCAATGTGAGGGACAGAAAGTAAAAGAAGGGTGAGACAGTCTAATCATATTCTACATACTTTAGTATTTGTTTAAACTGTCCTAATGAGGATGTGTTTAAAAAATAAAGCAACAGCAATTTTTAAAACGCCTATCTCTGTTGCTGATTTACAATGGGACTTGGGCATATCATTTCGATGAGACTCAGTTTCTTCATCTGTAAAATGGAAATAATTGTATAAGATAAGAATGTCTGTCTGGTAGACTCAGTGTATGGATTGAAAAGATCACAGCACAGAGTAGGTTCATTTCCCTCATGTGAGAGGAAGGAGAAGAGAAAGGGAGGCTATGTCCCTGCGGCCAGTGGTCCAGCTCCCGTGGGGCAATCACTTGGCCTGATATGGGGAAGACTCTGCCTTCATCCCCCTGCCACCTTCCCTGCCTTCCCCAGTCATTGGAAAGGCTAAGCCAGCCTCCATCATTTTGCAGCCAAATGACCTAGACAAATGTCCATCCCTCTCTGAACTCCAGTGGCCCTACCTGGGAAAAGGCAAGTGTCTCCCGCTGGCCTCCTAGGTGTGCCCCGTGTACCTGGCTTCCCCGTGAGGCCTGGCGTGACTTCAGACATGGGCAGGCTCTTCAGTGGAGCCTCTGAATGGTGACTGAGTGAGGGAGAGGGCAGAGCGCTTGGGTAAACACCACTTTTTATGCAAAAGCAGAGCTCTGCCCAGCAAATCTCACCTGAGATGTTTGAAACCAGCCAGGGATTCCGAAAGCGCTTTGCAAACACAACTGGAGCAGGCTGCTGCCCCTGGGGAACTGGGGTTAAATTCTGGCCTTCTGCCTGGAGGAGCATAGAGATTTGCTGGATTCCACCAGGGAGGGGAAGGAGGAGAGGGAAGAAGGAGGGGTGGGGAGGAGGAAGGGGAAGAAGACAAAAGCAAGGAAAAGGGAGGAGAGAGAAGGAAGAGGAGGAAGAAGAAGAGGAAAGCCAGAGATGAGGCACAAACCGAATCCCTGGAGACGCCCAGCGGGAGGAGTGACCCCGCCGAGCACCAGCTGGACACTGTCCACCACGGAGGAACCCCACGTGGACAGACGCTGGCAACAAGGCACGGGATGCAGCCCGCTGGCTCCACGATGCCTCTGGAACTTAGCTCCCTGAGGGGCAGAAAGGGGCCGCAGCCCTGAATTGAATTGAGCGTGAACCCAAGATGACTGAATTTACCTAGAACTGTCTGGGATTACATTTTCTGCCCTCGGGCAAAAAGGGAGCTTGGGACAGAAATTTTGTTCAGTGAGCAAAAACTAGAGTTACAGTTTTCGGCACACCAGAGTAGGTGGCTTGGAAACTCATGCTCATCTATACACAGCCCCTAGGTTTGAAAATAATAGAAAGAGTTGCTGGGGTGACGGGCAGCCCCACACCCCCGCCTACTCAGCCTCCCTCTTGCCCCACGTGAAGACTCCGGAAACACCGTATGAGAACTTCTCCCCCAGGCCAACGGGGGATGGGGCGGGCGGCTGCAAGCAACTCATCCCTGCTCTTGGGCTGCCTCTCTTTTCCCACATTTGAGTTGTCACCACAAATCATAGCAGATGGTGGCCCCAGGGCGTGTCCCAGGAGCCGGACTTGGCAAGCACGCATCCCCTCAGAACCTGGAGAGGACACGTCCAGGATGTGTAGAGCAGCACTGCCCGCCCTGGATGCCGTGGGCCTCCACAGCTCGGTTTCTCAGCCTCAGCGCTATTGAGTTTGGGGCTGGACCATTCTATGTTGTGAGGCTTTCCTGTGCATCGTAGGATGTGTTCACCAGCCTCTCTGGCCTCTCCCCACCCATGCCTTTAGCATCCCCCCAGCCTCCAATTATAACAACCTAAAGTGTCTCCAGGCATTGCCAGATGTCCCCTGGGGAACAAAGTCCTCCCTGCCCCACTTCCCCCATGCTGAGCACCTCTGGCCTCTTGCTGGTTTTCTAGAAGGTTCTCCAGGTCGGGGTTGCTCATCTAAGCCTCTCGCAGACCTGGTACCTCGTCACTTGATGGGACCGTTAAGACAGTTGGGGGGGTCTGGGTCTTTACCAGCCCACTTGATCATGTGAGGGGAAACTGCCCATGTAGACCTGGACATCTGTCCTGGGTAATTCCTACATGGAACCAAATGGTATCAGACCCAGCATGGGGCCTAGAGCAGCAGAAGCAATTCCAGAGGTGCACAGAAGATAAATGCCAAAGCAGGCACTCTGACCCTGGCAGGGTACGGGTGATGGAAGGAGAGGCCCACACTGCATTTGGGGGAGGTCTTTCCCAACCCCTCCCTGGGCCCAGGAGATGCAGTCTCTCAGCATCAACCAGGAACCAGGACCTGGTACTGTGTGCAGGTGACCCTGGTCCTGCAGCCAACTACATGTGACAGATGGGATGGTGACACAGCGCCACTGGCTCCGAGAAGCCTGATCTGGTGGAGCTGGGTTGGCGGGGAGCAGGTGGCTGTCGGTTTGGGAAGACCAGCTGAGGGGGTGGAGATGTGGGGTCCTCCACACTCCCGAGCTGGCCATCAGGTTATGCCACATGGCTCCAGGCTCCCACCTGCTCACCATGCTCTGCCTCGCACCCACCCAGGAGCGGCTTGCAGCACAAGACCTGAGAGCTGGGGCTCAGTCACTCCTTCCACAGACATCCCTGGGCAGGCCTGTGGACCTAGCTGTGCACTCGGCATGGGGGGCCTGAGATTGACACAGATCTAAGGCTTGGTCTCTCGTGGAACGTCAGGGAGACAGGCGTGTGAATCACTATTTGGTCTGATAGGAACTAAGAAGGAGGCAAGCCCGGGGTGCTGTGAGATACAGGGAATACCTGGGTCTCCAGACCAACATCTCCCTTGAGTTACCTGGATGCCCTTCAGGATCTCAAATTCATCACATCCCCAAAGGACATCCTCACTTTGCCCCCAAACCTGTTCCTCCTCTGGCTTCTCCATCTCAGGCTCTGGAACAACTTTCAACCCTGGGTCCAAGATGGGAACAGGGGTGGGAACCTGGGGGCATCTCCTTCTCCCTCACTCGCCCATCCAGTCGGGTACCAAGTCCTATCAACTCCAATTCTTAAACATCTCTCAAATCTAACTCTCTCTACCACCCCGACCCCCAGCACATACCCGAGTTCCCAAGCTTACATCTCTGGCATTGGCAGGCCTCCTGGCCTCCGGGAAGTCAATGTAACATAGTAGTGAAGAAATTGCCTGGGTTCAAAACCTAACTTCACCATGAACTATTAGTTGTGGGATGCTGAGCAAGTTTTCCAATCTTTTTCAATTTCCTTATCTGTAAAATTTGCATATAATTAATAGAGAAATGCATATCAAAACTACAGTGAGGTACCACCTCACACCGGTCAGAATGACCATCATTAAAAAGTTTACAAATAACAAATGCTGGAGAGGATGTGGAGAAAAGGGAATGCTCCTACACTGTTGGTGGGAATGTAAATTGGTGGAGCCACTATGGAAAACAGTATGGAGGTTCCTCAAAAACTAAAAATAGAGTTGCTATATGATCCAGCAATCCCACTCCTGGGCATATATCCAGACAAAACTATAATTTGAAAAGATACATGCACCCCAGTGTTCATAGCAACACTATTTACAATAGCCAAGACATGGAAACAACCTAAATGTCCATCAACAGATGAATGGATAAAGAAGATGTGGTGTATATATACAATGGAATATTACTCAGCCATAAAGAAGAATGAAATAATGCCATTTGCAGCTACATGGGTGGACCTAGAGATTATCATACTAAGCAAAGTAAGTCAGAAAGAGAAAGACAAATACTGTATGATATCACTTGCATGTGGAATCTAAAATATGACACAAACGAACCTATCTATGAAACAGAAACAGACCCACAGAAATAGAGAACAGACTGGTGGTTGCAGGGGCGTGGTGTGCAGGGGAGGGATGGAGTGGGAGTTTGGGACTAGGAGAGGCAAACTATTAAATAGAGAATGGATAAACAGCAAGGTCCTATGGTATAGCACAGGGAACTATATTCAATATCCTATAATAAACCATAAAGGAAAAGAATATGAAAAAGAATATATATATATATGTATAACTGAATCACTTTGCTGTACACCAGAAATGAACACAGCATTGTAAATCAACTATACTTCAATTTAAAAAAAATTAAAATAAAATTAGCATAGTAATAGTACCCACCTTATAGGGTTGTTTGGAGGATTAATTGAGTTAATACATGTGAAGCACTTGGAACTGTGCCTGACACATAATAAATGAACAATAACTAACAGATATTATCATTCCCTACTCTATCCTCTCTGCTGCAGCTGAAGTGACCTTCCTAACCTGCAAATTTGCCTTCATCTCCCACTGATAGGGCTCCCCACTAGACCCTCATAACCAGGGTTCTGCTAACCATTTGTATTAGTTATCAACTGCTGTGTAACAAATTATTCCCAAAATGTAGTGACTTGAAACAAGAAACACTGATGATCTCACCCAGGTTCTGTGGGTTCAGACATCAAGAGCAGCTCAGCTGGGTAGTTCCAACTCGGTCTCTCATGCAGTTGCAGTCAGTGTGTCGACTGGGGCTGCAGCCATCAGTAGGCTTGACTGGGGCTGAAGAATCCACTTCTAAGATGGCTCACTCACATGGCTGTTGGCTGGAGGCCTCAGTTCCTCACCACAGGGGCCTCTCCACAGGGCCGCCTGACATGGTAGCAGGCTTCCCCCCAAGCAACTGATCCCAGAGCAAAGCAGAAGCCACAGTGCCTTTTAGGATCTAGCCTCAGGAGTGACATACCATCACTTCTGCCATCTTCCATCAGTCACATACACCAACCCTGATACAGTGTAGGAAAGGATTACACAAGAACAGGATACCATTTTGGAGGCTGCCTCCCACATGCCTCCAAACCACATCTTTCACCACTCCACAACTTTCAGGCAACACTCCTGGAACAAAAATTACTGCATTTTCTGACACTACCCTTGCAATGCCTCTATGCATTTGCACATGCTGTTCCCTCTGCCTGGAATGCCTTTCCCTTACATCTCAACCTAGCCAAGGTCTACACGTGTTTCAAGATTCAGATAAGGCTTTTCTTTCCAGAAGAGTTTCTCTGACCCAGCTAGTAAGAGGTAGAGTCCGACGTTGAACCCCAGCTGTCTGACTCTTATCCATTATTAATACAGTGCTGGGTCTCTCTCCTTGACCATGAACTCCAGAAGGGATGGAATTTTGACTGATTTATCTCTGTGCTTCCAGTGCCCATGACATTTCTGGCTCAAAACAGAGAAGAAAAAGCTTAAGAAAGAGAAACAAAGAAAGAAAGGAAAGGAAGGGAGGCAGGAGGAGTCAGGCCCTGAGCAGGCAGCCTGGGTCCACCTGTGCCACTTCATCCGCCTCCGGGAGAATTGTGGGATTCCCAAGGCCCCAGACTGTTTGGTGAGCCCCTCCCCTGGCGGGAGAGGGAAAAGTGCCCTGCCTCATCACACCACCCCACGCCGCAAACTTTTGTAAGGCTGGTTCTTCATTTTTATGTCTGCTTAGGCACTTGTCCTATTAAAGAAATAATTTAATTAACTCCAAGAAATGCAATTAATTTTAATTGTTCATGACAATTCATTGTTTAATACTCTATTAATAACTATAAAAAATCCTAATGCCCAGTTGCTGTCCTATAATAGGATAATTAAACACTTGTACAGGAGACACTTCATTTTCAAGTGCTTTGACATAATTTCAGTCTTCGGAGCAAAGCTTCCTTGACTCAACCAGCCATGTGCTCATGTGGAGGCTCCCAGCGGTGGTGACTTCTTCATTCTTTAAATTTTTTACCTTGGGGAAGGACGGGGTGGCCCAGAAGTTGGCAAAGAGCTTTACAGCAGGTAGAGTGCCGCTGCATCGGAAGTGAGGAAAAACCTGGGGAGCTACCCTGTGTCCTCCCCTAAGCCAGGGCAGGCCTATCCTGACCTGGTCACACAGCATCTCTGTGACTTTGGATGAGCAGATTAATTAGGCAATCAGTTAACACACATTATTGAGCAGGTACCATGTCCATTGCCTCCCATAATTCTTGATGGTGGGGCCATGTTAGATCAAGACAGACAAAATGATGTTCTGGTGGAACTTACATTCTGGAAGGGAGAGTTAGACTATGGATGGATGGATGAATGAATGGATATATGGATGCATGGATGGATGGACAGGGAGATGGACGGATGGATGGATGGATGGATGGATGGGTAGATGGATGTATGGATAGATGGACGAATGATGGATGGACGGGTAGATGAATGGATTGATGGTTGGATGTATGGATAGATGGATGGATGGATTAACAAATAAATGAATAAGTAAATTCAGTGTTCTGAAGATAACATAACAGGATGTGATAAAGTAAAAACTAGCAGGGAGGATGATTTTTAGCTAGACTGGTCAGCAAAGCCTTTCTGAGGAGGTGACTTTTGCCCTGAGATCTGTATTTTGACAGAGGGTCAGTCTTATAAAGACCTGGGGAAAAGTATTCCAGGCAGAGAGAAGATCGAGTGCAAAGACCCTGGGTTGGGGATAAGCCTGGAATTTTTGAGAGACATAAAGATGGATGAAGTCACCTGGGCAGAGACAGTAAGGAGGAGAATAGGGGGTGATGAGGTAGGAGATGGAGGTGGGAACTGGGTAGTGCAAGACATCGTAGGTCGGGGTCAGCAAACTCCAGCCCTGGGGATAAATTCAGTCCACTGCCTTTCTTGTAAATAAAGTTTTATTGGAACACAACTATGTCTGTTCATTTATGAATTGTGGCTGCTTTTGTGAGCTGTTTTGTTTGTTTGTTTGTTTGGCATGGTTGTGACAGAGACCATATGGTCCACAAAGCCAAAAATATTTACTATCTTGTCTTTTACAGAAAAGTTTGCTGAGTTCTACTGCAGGGATTTTATTCTAACTGCAGTGGAGCCCCTGGAGGGTTCTAAGCAGCGGAATGTCATGATCTAATTTATATTTTTAAACTATGGCCCTGGCAGCTGGGTGGAGATAAGACTGGAGGGGTGGCGGGCAGGGAGCAGCTAGGAGAGGCTTTGCAGCCTAGGCTCAGGCTGATGGAGGTTTACTGCCATGCAGAGGCCGGGTGGAGGGGTAGGAGGCCATTAGGAGGCCCTGCAGCCTTCCAGCGAGAGGTGATGGGGGCTGGGACAAGGATCAAGGTGGCCAAGAAGGAGAGAAGTCTGAGCTGAGAAGTCTCCAGAAGGTGCGATTGACAAGCTTTCTGATGGATGGGAATCCATCAGTCCCTATTCTGAAACTGCCAAATAAGTGACTCATATGTGATATTTCCCCAATCTGGGACTTAGTGTCCCCATACTGACAATGGGGAGGTTGGACTATATCTCTGAGAGCCCTTTCTACTTGGCCTTCCTGGGTCCCTTGGTCTACCCGGGAAGCTGAGTCTGGAGCAGTCATTCCAACCCTTATTCCAACCCTTAATCCAACGGTGCTTCCCACAGCCTCCCACCCGCTGCAGGAGCCTGAGGATGGGGAGGGGCAGGCTGAGCAGGGGGGGCTGGCTGGGAGTAGGGGCCTCCTGGGGGAGCTAGGCCAGAGCCGACCTCAGAGGACCAGCCAGACTTGGCTAGGCAGAAGAGGAAGGAGGAGGGCACCGCGGGAACCAGAAGAAGGGCTGTAGACTCAGGCCAGGGGTTCAGTCCAATTTCTTGGAGTAAAGGAAGGAGATAAATATCGGAACTCCACCTGGACGTCTCAACTCCAAAGACATCCCAGGAGCAGTAATTCATTCTTTCCAGAACACCGGTTGGGAATCTACCGTGGACATAGCAGTAAATAAAACAGACACAAATCCCTGCCCTTGTGGAACCCTAAATTCCACAAAAATCCATGGAATACCTATTGAGTGCCAGGAGCTACAGCAGTGAACGAGATAAACCCCACTTCACGGAACTTCCATGCTCACAGGGAAACCACTGTCCTTCATCAAAATCCCCTGCCTAATGCCTGAGAGGTAGAACATGGTCCAAGGAGTCCTATGGTCCCTTACCTGAGCTGAAGAGCCCTTCGAAGACATCTGGTCCAACGGCCCCAGTATACAGATTGAGAAACTGAAGCCCAGACCCAATAAGGGACTTTATCATGTTCACAGGGGCAAAGACAGAACTTGAATGTGGACCTGCCCGTGCCAGAAATGTCCCCACACTTCCTCAGTCGAGCATCTAGCATTTCATCTGAGAGTCCAGGAGTACCTGGTAGAGGGAGATCCGTGAGCCTGGAACATTCCATAAGGAGGCAAAGCAGCACCCCGTCGCAAGCCTGCCCACCCACCCAGCACAGTTGCCTCTGCTGTCAAGAGCCGCTCACCATTCATCCCCGGCTGTCTATCGCATGTGCCAGGGCCCTGGCTGGGGTGGAAAGTGCTCCACATTTTCCAGGCCCTTGGGGAGACCATTTGTCGTTGAAGACCAACAGTGGCCTAAAGAGCCCCCAGATAAGCTGGTTTCCAGGCCTCTTGTGCCCCCCATTCCTAGACAGACCACGCCCTCCCACCCCACAGACCCAACCCAGCCTGCCCAGGCTGGCTATGGGACAGGCCTTAAACTGGGGGCCAGGAGAGGGCTGAAGAAGGGATTCAGCAAAGGGACAGTTGGATGACGTGGGTCCACTCAACCCGGGGCTGCCTGATCTGGGGAGGTCAGCAGAGCCATGCCTCTAGGGGGCTGGTCTGGCTGGAGTTTGGAGGGATAAAGGGGGCTGGGCCGAGGGCTTCTTTCTGAGACAGCCAATTGTCCCTGTGTGTGCACGCACATACATCCAGATATGGGGGTGGGGGGCATACGAGCAGAGAGGGACATTGTCCTTAGATACCCAGAGAGAGACATGGCATCCGTCACAGAGACACAGAGAAGGGCACTGTAACACACACACACACACACACACACACACATACACACAACCACAGCCAGCTTCCCTGGCTTTCTCCCCCCACCTGTCCATCCTATGCTCTGGAAGGGAATGGTGGATTTGCACCCTTGAAGGGACCAGGGTGGAGAGGTCCCCAGGGCCTCTCACCACATCCCTGCCCTTGCAGAGAACCTGGACCCTGCCCCTTTCAAAGCAGAGAGCAGGTTTGAAGGGTGGGGCTCCTCTGCAGTCGGCCTCCTGTCTCCTCTTGCCTCCTCCACCTGCAGGCAGCATCTGGACCCGGGGAGGGAATTGGAGGTGTAGGGTGCAGGGCAGGGGACTGGCTCATAGAGGGAGAACTAATGACCCCCCATGGTCCCCTAGGCCCAGAATGTGGCCCACTCCCACCGTGACCCAGAGGCCACCTGGTGGAAGCAGGGCTGAGAGAATCAAGGGGACACAGGACCTGGTATCTCCTAAACATCTATTATGTGCCAAGGCGTGGCCCTGCTCTAAGGTACCACTTCCAAGGATCTCCTTAGAAATCCCTCACGTAGGCGTTCTTCTCTCCCTTCCACATACAAAGGAACCAAACTAGGGATCCAAACGTTTCAGTAGCATGCCCCCCAAAAGGCAATGAAGTCCTTACTACCCCTCTTCTCCTAGTCATATTCAGTCAACGCACATTTATTGAGCACCTGCTGTATACCTCATGCACAAGCCAGATGGGGCCCCTGCCCTCCTGGAGTTCCACAAATGCCTGAAGACCCTGCTCTTTCCTGTGGACACAGGGGCAGTGAGGGGAGGCTGAGCCCTGAGGAGACCTGGGGAGAGTGTCCCCTGCTGGGGGTCAGTGGAACACATGGCCTTGAACCCTCTACCCTGACCCGGTCTTTGGGGTCAGGCACAGCCATCATAGAGGAGGGCAAGGGGTGGGCCCCATGCTGCCTCAGAAGACAATATCGGGGATGCCATCTGCCCCCGCCACCCCCAGCTTGGGCTGAGCTCCCCCTGCCTACCGCCCCCAGCAGGAGCTCCAGATACAAGGGCCCAGCATCTTCCTAATTTCCACATAGAAGCAAGTACGGCGGCTGCATTCCCACCCTAAGCACTTAAATATACTCTTTACTTGAAGGAATTATACACTGCCGGCTGCTTTTAAAATAGAGAAAAGACCCCCCACAGAACTGTTTCCTTTCCTCAAGTGGCATCACTTTCTGCAGAGAATCTGTCCAATCTTCTAATTGCACCATCTGTGCTGGGGAGGGCTGGGACTCGGCTCTACTCATCCTCTTTGCTCCAATTTGGTTTTTAATTCCGCATCCCCACCTGCAGGGCTCCTGCTGGGCGGCCCTCCCACTCTGACCCCACAGCTGCCAGGGCCCACTGCCCTTGGACCTGGCTAGACACCTCGTCTCTTGGACTCTCCTCATTTTAATGTACACAGTGTTAGCCCCTCGGCCCCTGCCCTGTGGGGTCCTCCAGCCCTGGATTTGGGGTCAGCAACATTTCTTTTAAATTCTGCCCCTTGCAGAATCTTCTGGAAGCCAAGCCCAAGGACCTTTTGCTGCCCTATAAACAAGAGTTTAGCAAGGCTTTGACTCCAGAAACCCAGCTCCTCTTTCTTCTCTCCACATTACCATCTGGGCCTCGTGGACCAAAATAGCGCTGGGTTCTGAGCCTGGCTCCTCCCTTCCTAGCTGGGCGACATGGGGGAAGCTGCTTAACCTCTCTGAACTTGTCTTTCTCCATAATAAAAACCACACACTCCATCCTCTTCTATTCTCCCAACCACCTTTCTTGCTTGGGGTTCCTCCCCAAAGCAGACAAGGATTTGGGTGGTCAATTATGAAGGAGGTGGCCCCAGGACACCATGTGCCCAGCAAGGGAGTTGGAAGGGAGAGGAGTGGGCGAGGGAGGCCATGAAGGTGAGCACTGAGCACTTACCACGATGGACCCAAGGGACCCTCTGAGAGATTGCACGGAGCACAGCTCAGGGCTGCCACCCCCAAGGGATGGGCGAGGAAGCTGGGCTGGTCCATCAGCCCCCACCCTTCCTGGAAAACCGACTCCCAGGCACATTGGGCCCAACCCCTGTGAGGGCTGCAATGTTCTGGGGAGTGTCTGCTCACAACCCCAGGGAGGTATATACACATGCACCCGCCTCACCGCCCTGCCAGGTGGTGGCTAGCGCAGCAGTGAGCACACAGTAGGTGCTCAGCTGCCCCGTTGCCCACCAGGTAAATGCCCTCATTTAAAATTCTGATCTCATTAAGATTAGGACAGGGACTCCCCTGGCCGTCCAGTGGTTAAGAATCCACACTTCCACTGCAGGGGGTACGGATTCGATCCCTGGTCGGGGAACTAAGAGCCCACATGCCGCGTGTGGTGCAACCAAAAATTTTTAAAAAGATTAGGACAAAGGGAAATGTCTGTGAGTTTCAGGCTGGGTACTGTGTCCCGGGCCACTAGGCCACTCTCCTCCACACGGGTTGAAGCCACGCCAGCCAAGGGAAGCTGAGACCAGGGCCCTAGCCCCTGAGGAAGTGAGTCTCCAACTCCTTCTCCCTTGGCTAGACTGGCTTCCTCTGCCCGGCTGCCCACCTGCCTCAGGGGCTGTCTGCACCACCTGCCTCCATCGCTAGTCTGATCATTCTCTCCCATAGTGCAGCCTGCTGGGATGGCTGGTCCTCCCCTGGGTGAAGCTCCACTTTCCCCACCCCCAGACCAACCCCGCTCACAGCTGGGCCTCCTCTCGCTCCCGGGCAACCTCAGGGACCCTGCATGGCCTCCACCTGGGCAGGGAGGTGGTCAGCAGCTCATTGACACCTCACCTCCCTGCTTCTTCCTGTTTCAATATTCACACCCACCTCCCCTGGCCCTTGAGTTCCTGCTTGGGGTGTGAGCATCTGTGTTCCAGCTCCTGACTCATCCAGTGTAGAAGAGGACCCAGGGATAGCGGGACAACCTGGCTCATGCCACTCTGACCAGTGACTTGCCTTTGCCACCTGCATCAAACAGATGGACAGAGCTCTGCAGTCCCTGTTACCTGGACCCTTTGAGATGTCCCGATGTCTTGATCAAATACTACAGGCTAGACTGTGGACCCCTTGCACTGACTGATCAGAGTGGAAAGATCACCCAAACATATTCTTACTGAGTATCAGCTTTGGGCCAGGCACCACTGTCAATGCTGTGGTTACAGTGAACAAAACCGACCAAGTCCCATAGAGTTAATGTGCTATAAGGTCAGTGGAGGAAGGGGGTGTGGCATGGAGACAGACAATAAGCAAGCAAACAAATTAATCATTTCAGGGCCTGATAAGTACTCTTTAGGGGTAAAAAGGGCAGGGTGATTTGATAGCGTGACCAGTTGGGGAGGAGGACATGCATGACAAGGGGAAATATTTGAGGTCATTATATGAGGCCTCAGCCATGCAGGGATCTGGGGACAGGAGATTTAGGCAGAGGAAGCGGAAACAGCATGTGCAAAGGTCCTGGGGTGGGAACACTTGAGGTATGTTTGAAGGCAACTGGATGTTAAAACGGAACTATTTGGGTCTCCCTTTCGGATAAGGTTCAAAACCAATACATAATAGATGCCAAGCACACCTGTGTTCTGAGATGAGGCATGAGCCACCCAAGCGGGATTTCAAAGGATGTGGTGAGAGCTGGCCCTGCCACCCTGCACTCCCACCTCCAACTTCGAAGATGTTGGAAAGGCCAGGAGGGGGCTGGAGATGAGGAGGGGCGTTTGGGCAGAGTTGTTGGAGTTCTGAGAGTTCCCCCCTACCAAGAGAAGTTGGGCTGCCAGCACTTCCCTGAAGCCCGGGGAGGGGGGTCTTCAGCAAGACCACTTGGAGAGTTAGATATGAGACCCCTACGTGCCTGGGCAGCAGGGGCACAACAATGACAGTGACTCAGGAAAAGTTAGGATGATAATGTGGGGGAGGGGAGGGGACACCTAAAGCCTGGTGTTGGTTAGGCACAGTGTCTCCCAGAGACCAAACATATGGGTCATGGTGGGGGGAGGGGGCTGATCAGAAAGGTCCCTGGCGGGGCAAGGAGCCCTCAGCATGAAGGAGTCAGAGACCATGAAGGAGGTGGAGGGTGGTGAGAATCCCACAGATCAGCCAAAGGAGCTGCAGGTGGGGGTAACTGGGTTAAATGAGGTCATTTAATCCTCAATCCAGTCGAACTGGCGTCCTTATTTGAAGAGGAGATCAGGACACAGAGAGACACTAGGGGCATGTGCAGAGGAGAGACAGTGTGAGACACAGAGAAGGTGCCACCTGCAAGCCAGGGAGAAGCCTCAGAGGACACCAGCCCTGCTGGCACCCAATCTGGGACTCCCAGCCTCCAGAACCTGTGAGGGAATAAACGTCTGTTGTTCAAGCCCCCCCAGGCTGTGGTATTTTGTCATGCAGCCTGAGCAAACTAATAAACTCCACCAATTCAAAGGAAGGAATAAACAAGGGACAGAGTCGGGCAGGGGGCGAAGGTACCTAAACTCTAAGCCGGCTTTGCCGAGGTGGAGGCACAGACCTGTGGAAGCTCCACTACCTTTGCGATAAAGCACACTCCTCAGCCAGACATTCAAGACCCCCAGATGAGCTCCTATCACCCGCCAACACTCTTGGGCCAGCTTTGCCCTTGACAGAACAGCCAGCCAGCCAGCCTTCTAACTCCTGGGCTGTCCTCTGCACCTTTGCACAGGCCATTCCCTTCCCCAAATGCCCTCCTTTGTCTAACTCCAACTTATTCTCTCAGGCTGAGCCCAACAGCACCTCCTCCAGGAAGCCTTCCTGGGTTCTCCCCTGCGCCTCCACGGGGTTCTGGGCTTCCCTAGTGTGGTGATCAGTTTCCCGGTGGCTTTCTCTGCTGGACTGTGAGATTCTAAAGAACTGAGACCACCTGTGCCGTGACCACCTGCTTTCCAAGGGTCTGACAGGGTGCCTGGAACTTGGATAAATAGAAGGATGCATAAAAGGAAGTAGTTTGGGGGGGCCTGGAACCATCCTCCCAAAAATGCATGCTCACTGGAGCAGAGCATCGCTGACTGTCAAGAGCCGGCAGGGGCTTTGGAGACCACCTGTTCCAACCTCCTCATCTGCACTTAGGGAAGCCGAGGCCCAGAAAGAGGAAGCTGCTGGTTCAAGGTCACAAGGCTCCCACAGCCCCGATGGGTCCCAGAACTCCTGTCTCCCAGCCCAGTGCTCCTTGCAGAGCGTCACGGTTTCTCCAACCCCCTCTCGGCCCCCTTGACAAGTGGAGTTTAATTATTTACGACAGTGCTTTACAGCTGCGGGTGAACCCACTGGAACATATTTTGTAAAAGTAATGAAGGCTCAGTAATGCGAGACCTCGCTACAGTTCCCATCACTAAATCTTGGCCCAGGAGTCGGGCAGACTACGTTGGCATTTTTTTTTCCTTTTCTCTCTTTCAGAGAATTACAGGGTTTGCAGATTACGGGTGGCTGCGACACAAGGCGTATCCAAGGCATTTTTTCTCATTTGGGGGGAATGAAGCAGGTGTCGTGGAACTGAGTCTGAGTCTCCCGAGTGGGGATCAGAGCGGCGCGTCAGCTCCAGGCCCCCCCACGGACACCCCCTTCGAGGTGTCACACGGAGGGGAGGGCAGGATGCTGCCACAAAGCCCCCACTGAGCCTCCAGCCCTGGGAGGGTGGAAGAGACACAGCAACAGCAGGACTGGGGAGAGAGGGCAGGCCTGGGAGTCAGCGTCTCTGCTCTGCCTCCCTGGGCCTCAGTTTCCCCATCTGTAAATCGGGGAGCTGAAAGAGACTTTGCTGCTCCTATTTTTTTCTACAAGATTCCAGTCTTTTTCTTAAGCAGTCCGTGGGTTGATTCCAAGAAGGCGCCTGTGCCGTGGCCTTCCCATAGGCTCTCAGTGCCTCCCAGGCAGACATTCACTCCAGTCTGCCAATGAGGCAGAGAAAGGGCGAGTGACTTCTCCAAGGTCAAAGCGCTGGAGAGCAACAGAGTCAGGATTTGAACCCAGGCCTTCGGGCTCCAGGAAACACGCCTTTAACCACCACCCTACAAGCTTTGCACTGCATATTTTCAACGGGCCAGGTGCTGTGATGGGCACCTCGCCTGCTATGACTCATTCTATCCTCCCAATGACGACAAGGTATTTTCTCATCCTCATTTATAAATGAGAATGCTGAGGCTCACAGCAAACCCAGACTTGGAACCTGGGCCTCCCACCTAACGACACAGCCTCAGATCTCTCCACTCAGCTATGCTATTGCCCCAGGACTGTGAGATAGGTTTCCTGGACTCCAGTAGCCACAGCCAAGGTGAGAGATATAACATTCAGCCTCCTATGAATATCTGAGAAATAAAGGCGTTGCCCCCCACTCATTGCCTGCAAGGGCAGGGGCACAGATTGAGCTGGGCAGGGAATGGTGTTTTAAGCCAGACTGAAGAGGAAGGGAGAGGGAAGGAGCAGCAGAGGGCAGGGGGGCGGAGAGGTGGCGCAAGGCAGTGAGAGTATTTAGTTGGAGGATGTGCCTGGAACATTCCATCATTGGGGAGGAAGGCTGACAGAGCCTTTGACGATGAGATGGGGGATGGCAAGCTCAGATGGTGAGACCGAGGGTCTATACAGTGAGCCCCTCATGGACAGGAGCCATTCATCTGTGAATCTTCAGGGCCTAAGACATAGCAGGTGCTCAATAAATGGAAATGAGGGTGGTTAAAGAAGATGACCCAATTTGGACCTTGTTCTGCTACTAATAAGTGGGCAACCTTGAGTGTATCCTGTCACCTCTCTGGGTTTCTTCTTTATCTCTATAATCAGACCCACCTCTCCCCAGGATGGAAAGGGCTATGAGGGAGCTACCTAAATACATAATCCTGCAGGTGAGAGGCTTTCAAACGTCTTCAAAAGTCAGTTCAATAAACGTACCCACAAGACCATGCCAATATTTAACTCAGTGCCAGAAAATTCTGTGACCAGCTCATCTAAATCCATCCTGCTGGTATTTGGAGCCACATAATTTGCTTGGTCCTCAGGGGAGAAGGAAGAGCTGGCTGTCCATTCTCTGTGTAGATTATAGACCTACTCTCAAGGAAGGATGATCCGATCTTTCATTCACTCAACAAACATTTATTGAGTAGGTACTATGTGCTGGCACTGTTCTAGGCACCTGGAATACAGCAGTGAACAAAATATGAAGTCCTGCCTTCATGCAGCTTACATTCTAGTGGAGAGACAAATTTATATTTTAAAAAATAAAGCAGGGAGAGGAAAGAGAGGGGGTGTGGAGGCTGCTACTTTTTCAGGTGGGGTGTGGTGGTCAGGGAAGTCCTCTTTAGTAAGGTAGTCAAGAAGAAAGAGAATGAGCTAGCAGATGTCTGGGGAAGACGCTCCAGGCAGAGGGAACAGCAAGGGCAAAGGCCTGGGTCAGAGCACACCGGGCAAGATGGAGGGCCACTGGGGAGGCCGGGGAGCGGGGAGGGCAGGGAGGGAGGGAGAGGAGGAGAGGCTGGAGTGTAGCAGGAGCCACACCCAGCTGGGCTTGGAGGACACAGCGGGAACTTCGGCTATTACTCTGAGTGAGATGCGAGCCAATGGCGAGCTTTTAAGCAGGGAGGCCTTTCCAAGTACAGTGTGATGTGACATCATCTTTAACAGGCTCACCTCGGCCACCAGGTGCGTGGAGAATAACCTGCCTGGGGGGCAAAGCTGGAAGCACACAGGCAGGTGGGAGTTCCTCGCTGAAACCCAGGTGAGAGAGGATGGCCTGCCGTGGTTGCTTTAGAGTGGGTGAGAAGTGGCTGTTTCTGGACATATTTTGGAGGCAGAGGCAACAGCAAGATTATTTATTGCTAATCCAGCTTATCCAAGGTGAATCTGACTTTCAAGGTCTTGGCCACCAGGTCAACAGTTTTGCTTAGAGGCGCCCTTGGCTGACATTGACATTCTCCTTCTTCACTCTAATCCCCCAGAAGCTAGAAGAAAAGAGGCTTTTCACATTAAAACTGTTAACCACCTCAGGGCAAGTGGGTGCAAGGCCAGCTCTGCTGAGGCTGGTCTAAGATGTGCTAGGCAAGTCTTGAGGGAGTCAGCCTTCCTAAGGGGTCCATCCACACCTGGAAAGCAAACTCACAGCCCCATGGCATGGCCAATAACCCCAGAACAACAACGGTGGCAGTTAATGCCAATGAGCACCCCCCATTAGAGCAGCTGCAAAGAAGTGTAATAATAATTATCACCATCACAATCACAACGACAACAAGAGCAACCAACATTCATTGCACATTTACTATATGCCAGGCACCGTGCTAAGCATTTTGCTTGCAGTAGCTCACATAACCCTCTATACACCATGAGGTAGGTACTATTATAATCCCCATTTTACAGATGAGGAGTGTGAAGTTCAGCCCAAGGTCACACTGATAGGAATAGAGTAGGATAATTAAATAGTTAGTTATAAATCCCACTAGGGGATAAAGACAGAAAGGGAATTTTAAAGGAGTCTGGGAGACTGTTGTAAACTAATGACCATTCAAGAAAAAGAGTCCAGTAACCGAGCAACAAGCTACACTACCTAAAAGGAAGACCAGGTGCATTCAAGCACCAGGCACACTCAAGCCACAAACCCTGATAGTTAAAACACAGGACAATAGCTATGGAGTCTGAATCTTGTTACATGAAGTCAGGGAGTTAATTGTCCTTGAAGAATAGCATTTCTGCATGTAGCCTAGACAGAAATATAGGTGAAAGGGGAAACAACTAGGTGAAAGGGGACATCATACCAAAACCTGAGATGAATTATCATATTTTAGTATATATCACCACCCTTCTGCTAATATACATATGATTTAAATAGCCATGACAGTCCCGGTTAGACATATAGGGTCAAAGAAGGAACTAATGATGTAAGCCTTGACATCTGCCCAAGAATGAGGAAGAAGGTGGTCTTCTCCCCTCCCCACTTTTTCTTTGATTATAAAAACGTATCCCTCTTCGTTCTTGGGGCTGCGCTCCCTTGCCTGCCCACTTGAATCTCTCACAAGCGTCCTATGCTAATAAAGTCACTCTTTACCTATTGCTTTGCCTCACGCTGAATTCTTTCTGTGATGAAACAAAAGAACCTGAGCTTCTAAGTCCTGACATCAGGTGAGTGATTTCAATTAAAAGACTGTGGGTTCAAGTCCCCTCCTAAGTCAGGGACCATGGGTTCAAGTCCCAATCTGAGTTTTGGCTGGGTTCAAGTCCCAGCCGAGCTGGAATGCAGTTTTAACACCCATAGAAAATGACAGTACCAGAGCTGAACCTCAGGTCTCTCTAACTGCTCTTTTAGCCCTTACAGCTCCTTGCTGATTGGCTCTCACTCACTGGAAGGCCCCTCCCAGGGCTCACCACCCAGACTCATCATCTCAACATCATTGGCCCCTGGCCCCACTGTCCCACCCCTCTCTTCTGAGGCAGGGCCAGCCCTCAACATGCACCCCTCCATCCACACACCCCCACTGATTCCCTGCAGCTAAGGCTCCACCAATCGACCATTTCCTACCTTCAATGAGACCACCTTAACTCCAGGTAGGGGGCCAGGCAGGTTAGAAACAGGTTCTAATTTTAGAGGTGAAAGCCAAGTTGGCTGCTTATTGCAAAGGTTACAAACTAATACCTTAGCAAGGTCCTCGGGGAACATTTTTAATGAATATGTAATGACTAAGGTGTTAGATAAAATGGCACGACCATAGGGGATTTTTTCCCCCCAGACTTGCTTACTTGGCCTCCTTCTGATGGGCCAGGCACTTCGCTAAGTGCATACTCACATAAAACCCTATAGTACAGACAGGGTTGATGACTCATCAGAACCATTTTACAGATAAGGAAATTGAGGCTCAGGAAGGTTAAGTAACCTGCCCAGGGTAGCACCGCTAGCAGGGGCTAGTAGGGGCGAAGCGGCATTGCCTGCACAGCCCACTCTCACAAGGGCTGTTAAGCTGGCTGGGTGAGGGAATGAGTCAGCAGGTTAAACATCACACCTGCAATTTTGCTCTATTTACTTTCAATGCACCCATTCTTTTCTCTATAAATCACAGTGTCCTGCCCTTGTCAGAATCATCAAAGGCCCAATTAACCCTGAATACTGTGGCCTCTTCTTTGCAAACTTCCCCCAAACCCACAGCTTTTCAGACTGGGAATATTACAAAGCTGGTAGAAAACCAGCCCAGTAAGCAAGCATTTATTCTATAGCGACCCTGTGGGGGGAGGGGGAGAAACCCACACGCTAAGAAAACCACACACAGCAGCTAAATTCTGACTGCCAAGCCTTTATTAGTGGTGATAAAAGGCAGCAAAAACAGCGCAGGGCTTTCTACTCCCAGGCGGGGGCTGCAGTCCCAGGAATTAGTCATGTTTTGACTGGTGGAGTTATGGAATTTATAATGGAGGCCCCAGAGAAATTAAATACGGATTATGGCCAACTCCCTCCCCCAGCCGAATGTCTCCAGCAGGAAGTGCCGCTGGGCTCCCTCACGCCCTCCGGGAGCCTGGCTTGCTGGCTGGAGTCCTGTCTCAAGACGGTGACCTCTACAGTGCAGGGTTACAGAGGAGGTGACTCTGGCTCCCCTGTCCACCCCTCATGGAATCCTGGACAGTGGCGATCAGGTCTGTCCTCTGTGTCCTGGGCAGCACCAACCACCCAACTGGGGTTCAGTGAGACTCAAAATGAATCTGCGTCTTCAACCCCACCAGTGTTCTTGGGTTAAGCATCGCTCTCTCCCTGGAGGGAGCTAATAGTTGAGGGGTTAGCCACAGAACTGGGGTTCAGGAGAAGTGGCCTGAATTTAGGCAAAGAGTTCCAATGAATTCTGCCTTAATTAAGCAAAAGAGTTGGACCCACCTCACACACTCTGACTTTAGGGCTGCTTTAAAACTGCAAAGATCCCTGAGAGTGGTTGTACATCAAGGTCATAACACCTTAGTGGAAAAGTTCATCAAAAGGACAGGATGAAAAGGTAAGTTTGCCAGCAGTACGTGGGCTTTGCAATGCCTGTATGTAGTTGGTTGCTCTTAGAGCCTTTGATCCTGGCCTTTTTGTTACAGATGAGTGACTCAGGGAGAAAATTAACCATTAATGAGCACCTACTATGTCCCAGGCACTGTACTAAGCCACTTTAGAAACATTCTTCAATCTAACAGAGCCTAGAAAAGGGCTCAGCACAGAGTAGATGCCTAATAAGTATTCGCTGAATGAATATAAATGACTTAAAGCCCCATATCAGCCCTGTGAGGTAGGTACTATTATACTATTATCACCTCTTTACAGTTGAGGCAATAGAAGCAAAAAGAGGGACTCTCCTTTGCCCCAGGCAACACAGCATCCAAGGGGGGATCAGAGATTCAAGCCCAAATCTGTCTGACTCTGACATCAGAGCTCTTAGGAAAGGACAGCCACGGTTCCTTCTTTCTCAGCAGGGGTTGACTTCTTGGAAGAGGAGATCACGAATGAGGCTGGAAAGAAGTGAAAAGCCAGGGAGCTGTTCCGAAATTTGCAGTGCTGAAAAAGTACATGGAGCCAAGCACCAATGTCCCAACAGGGACAGGGCATGTCTTGCTCTCAACCTGAATTCATCTCACTCTCTCACCTTGGAGATGACTCTCCCCAAGCCCCACACTGGGGGCCGCCTCTCCTGCCATCATCCAGGATGATGTGCTCCAAAATTGACAACAACTAGACATCTGCTTGCCGACAGGAAAATCTGTTGGCCCCTCGAACCCACCACAACTCCAAGTATTGCCAATACCAAATTCCCAATCTAAAGCTTCAGAGAGAAGCAAGGTCCTGGACAACATAAAAACTGTTTATCCTAGAGTCTAATGGAATGCACGTTTTCATAATTTATAGTATTGCTCTGGTCAGATCTTCTCTGGACCATTGTCCAGGCTATACCCAGAGCTCTAGTTCTTCAAGTGATGTCATGACTGCTTCCAATTCTGACAGTTCTCCCCATCACCCTCAGAATGACGTCTTCACTCCTTGGTGTGACACTCAATGTCCTTCAAGAGCTGGCCCTACCAACCTCCACCTTCATCTCTCCCGACTCCCTACTGCCCTCATTCTCCAGCCATTCTAAGTGTTCCATCTATTTAACCCCACACCAGGTCGTCAAAAGCAGCCATCAGGTTGCTAGCAGGGACAACCATTCCAAACAAAAGGAAGAGCATGTGCTAAGTCCTACTCCTCTGGCAAGAGTCATCTCAGGCATCACTTCCTACAGAAGACCCCTCTGGCTGACTGCCTCTCCCTGTAGCCAGCCACTCTCCATCCCTGTGATACCTTTGTGTATAGAATGTGATTCTGCCCCATCACTAAATTACCCTACAATGCCTTCCCCTGCAAAGTTAGCACTTTTTGATGTTTTGTATCACTAGCACCTACCTGCATGTGATCAAGTAAAAATAAACAGAAAAAGCCAGGTTTTTTTGCTTAAGGACTTTATCAAGAGAGGCTGGTGTTTACAGATGTAATAATAGCTAATCCTTATTTGTCTGGCACTTGCTAAGTGTTTTACGTAGGTTAACTCATCAAAACCATCTGGCAATCATCAAAACCACCCTGAGGTAGGTGTCTTTACTGGGCCCATTTTACAGATGGGAAAACTGAGGCCCAGGAGGTTAAGTAACTTCCTTCAAGGCAACAGAGCTAGAAAGCAGCACAGCAAGAATGATAATCCACACAGTCTGGCTTCAGAGTATGATCCTTTGTCCATTTCAGCATCTGCCTCTCTAGGGAAAGGGGACACAGAGGTGGGAGAAACACTGAAAGTCTCTTCTAGAGCCAGGAGGGTACTCAGCGTTAACGCTGACTTTGTTCTGTATCAGCAGAACCTAAAGCTCCTATCAGGGTTATCGCAGGAAACTTGGGCATCCAAACCCCACCCAAACCCAAATACAAGGGTGCCAAGCCCCAGCAGAAACTGGCAATAGAAACTGGCAGGACTGTATCCTCACAGCTGTGAACGGCCCGCCTGGGGGGCCTTCCCCTTGTCCCCTCTGCCAGCTCCACCCAGCCCCTTCCCCAGCTGCCAAGACCCTGCCTCCCACCCCCCTGTACCTGGTTGCCCCTGGCAGGCAGCCCCGGACCCCTCGTGGAGGATAAGCTTCCCCCAGCTCAGAGTAGCTGCCAGACCATGCCAGAGCCAACAGGCATCTTCTGGGCACCACTCACTGCCCTGCCAGGCCTGGCGTGCCAGCAGTTCCATGTTAGGTTGATGGCCCTGCACAGCCCCACGGATCTACTATTTTTAATTTAATTGGAAAGTCAGAGGAGAGAGATGGTACCCAGCAAGGGAGTTTTAAAAGCTTTCGAGGTGGGGGAGGGGGAAGAAAGTGAAGAAAAGTTCGTAATTATACACCAGGCAGCCAGATTTGATGCTTGAACAGAAAGGTTAAATGTTACATTCGGAATAAAATGAGAAAAAGAGTTCTGATGACAGTTGCCCGGAGCTAAATAAGGAAAAAAAAAAATACCCCTTGCCCATCTCTTCTCCAGCTCCCTCTTTTCTCTCATACTCATTTCTGTGTTTCCCCACTTCTGCTTTTTAAGGCTCAAGAGTACACAAATAAGCTGGTTTGAAGCACAAAGATTACTGTTTGGCATGTCAACACCTTGATTGCAACTCAAAAGCAGCTTTCACTCAAGCCTGGAAAAATCACACATCTGCATCTCTCAGGCCAAGGGGTCCAACAAGGCCCAGAAAACTGGGAAGGTGGTCTGGAACTGTGCATAACAACATAGGCCTTAGTATGGATAAACCTAGGTTCAAATCCCTCCTCTGCCAAGGGACAGATGCTGTGGGTTAACTCACCCAATGCCCATCTGCCTCCTGTTTCTTTCAGCTACTTCTAAGTAATGAGACATAAGCAGAAGTCAGCTGGATGAGGCTTTCCCATAGACAGATACACGGCACACTCCCTTCAACCTGCCTTTTCCTGCAGGAAATGTGGGTGTGATGCCAGGAGCTACTGCAGCTATTTTGTGAGACGAGGCAACAAACTAAAAGTGGAAAAGAAGGGTCCTTGATGATGGAGCTATACCACTGTTCCACTGGACTGCCTACTTGTTACCTGAGACAAAAAATCCCAATATGTTTCAGCCACTTTTAGTCTAGTTTTCTTCCAGGAATGCTGAATCCATTCCTAATTTGGCAATCCATTATTAGCTTGAGCATGATTGTGAACTTGAGCAGGTGCTTAACGTCTCTAAGCTTCAGTTTTCCTATCTGTAAATGGGGACAAAGATCACTTATTTCACAGTGTGCATGTGAGGATTAAATGCAATTCCATTTGTAAAGCACTCACCACAATGTCTGACAAGGCACAGCGGCTGCTGTTGCTATTAATACTCCTGATTAGTAAGAGAAAAATATCAAATTATAAAATTTAAAGTAATATCTCTTATTTCAATGAACTTTCTAGTTTTCAAAGTGACTTATCTTTTATTTTAGCTCATTCTCAACCCCAAACCTCTGAGAGGAGGAAGTGTTACTCCCTATTGTACACCTGAGACTCAGAGAAGACTCAGAAGAAGCCCAAGGTAGCTTCGTTACTGACAGGGCTCAAGTCTGACTCCAAATCTCTGGGGCATTCTAGGCCCCACTTCTGCCCCTGGGGACCACTGATGGCTCAATTTCGGGGATAAGGATGTGGCTGAGAGAATATGGTTCATGTGTCAAAGGCGAGGTGAGCTTGACTCTGGTTTCCAAATCCTCCCTCCTATTCCTGGAACATCAGGGTTCCCTGGGCGTCAATCCTCTACCCACTATACTTTTGGTTCCCTAATGTTAAGGGACAGATGGGAACCAAACATTAGGGAACCAAAAGCCCCTTCCAGAAGCATCCGTATAACAAAGTGGTTGACATCCCAGACTGGATTTGAACCCAACTTCTGCCGCTTACCAGAAAAAAAAAATTTGTTAAATAAATAGTAAGTTAGAACTCCTTTCTCTGTATTAATTAGAATAAGCAAAAAGCTGCTGTAACAATCCCCAAAGCCCAGTGGCTGAACATAGTAGATTCTTCCTCATGTCCCAGTGCAGTGCAGGTTGGTGGGACTCGGTGAGGTTGGAGAGCGGGCTCTGCTCCCTCAGTCAGTTTGCCTCCTTCCACCTGCTACTCTGCCCCTCCCCCATTAGATCCACTGCATCCCACAGGCTGACGGGGCTATTTTAAGGATCAGGCACCCACTGAACTAGCCAGAACCTATGTGTGGTCAGCCCTACCTAACTACAAGGACACTGGGAAGCGTGACCTCACAATGTGCTGAGGAGGGAGGGGGGCACAGTCACCGATGGTCGCCAGCAATCTCCATCTCGGTCCACCCCATCCAAAATAGGCATCCCTCCACCACTCAGATCATGTGACCTTGTAACATTTAATTCATTTTATTCATCATCATCTGAAATAGATTTCCCTACAGGCACACCTCATTTTCTTGTGCTCCACTTTATTATGCTTCACAAATAATTGTGGGGTTTTTTTTGGTGTTTTTTCTTTTTTTTTCAAACTGATTTGTGGCAACCCTGTGTTGAGCAAGTCTATAGGCGCCACTTTTCCAACAGCATTTGCTCACTTCATGTCTCTGTATCACAGTTTGGCAATTCTCGCAATCTTTCAAACTTCTTCATTATTATTATTATATTTGTTATGGTGATCTGTGATCTTTGATGTTACTACTACAATTTGTTGAAGGCTCAGATGAGAGCATCTTTCAGCAATAAAGTATTTTTAAATTAAGGCATGTACTTTTTTTAGATGTAATGCTATTATACACTTAATAGCCTATAGTCTAGTGTAAACGTAACTTTTATATGCACTGGGAAACCAAAAAATTCATGGGGCTCTCTTTTTTGTGATATTCGCTTTATCGCAGTGATCTGGAACTGAACCCTCATCATTGCCCAGGTCTGCCCGTCTATCGCCTGAGCCCTCACAGCAGATGACAATCTCCTGAAACCAGAAACCTCATGTATCTTTTTCACCTAGTGCCTAGCATAATACCAGGCACATAGCAGTTCTCCAATATTTACTGAATAAATATTACACTAATAGGAACTGCAAACTTCAGCAGAGTATTGGGACGTGCGGGATGCATGGGGAGAACGTGGCAATGGAAGAAGGATGCTCCAGGCCCTCATCCATTCTGCTCAGTGGGAACCACTGTTCACAGGTCTCCAAAGTCCGCAGGGGCTTCCCTGGCCCCACCCTGGCACTCACATACTCACGTTCCCTGGGTCCCTCCAAAGGGACTGCCCACCCTACCCCCATCCATCACAGAAGCCAGCACTTTCAAACAAGTTGTTTATTTGCATATAGAAAACAAGACCCTGGCCAGGAGCCCAAGGGCGGAAGGGCACTCCAGGCTACCTGCACCAACTCCTCCCCAGCCAGTGAGAGGATGGGTCTAGAAATGTCAACTCTCCCCATCCCCACCCTCCCTATCCCCTACTCAAAAATAATTCTCTCTTGCCCCAGTTAAAACCTACTCAACCAAAAGAAGGGGACAACCCAAGGGAGATGCCAGGACAAATAAGTAGCTATTAAGCATGGAGATGGCAGCTGGCCGCTCCCATCCCAGTGACAGACCACCCCCCTGGAAGGTTTCCAGGGATGACACCCTGTCCTCCCATGGGTTGGATCCCACTCCTGAAACAAGATAAAACCCTAGAACCTAAAAAAAATCCCTCATGACCTTTGAATTCCAAAGCCAGCCAACCCCATCCCGGCCCAGCCCCTTTTGCTGAAATGAATCCACCCATGCCCATCTGATGGGAGCTGGGTTCCAGGAGCAAGCCAGCCCGTCACAGCTTGAAACTCTCATCATACTCCTCTTTGGTCATCCACTTAGACTTGTAAGTCGACAGATGAGCCACTACAGACGCTCCTAGCCAGACACTAAAGTTCCTGTTGGAACCCACCCACATGGTGGCCTTGGTGGAGGAGAAATGATCAGCGATCAGCTTGTACAGACGATTGGTGAAGCCAGGATAGAGGGTGTTGCCCCCGCAGGCCATCAGGTGGGAGACGAGCAGCGGGTGCATGGAGGCCTCGCAGGTCTCGATGGAATCCAGGACGGCCTGGGAGATGCTGGGCCCTTG
Source organism: Balaenoptera acutorostrata (assembly GCF_949987535.1). Lineage (NCBI taxonomy): Eukaryota > Metazoa > Chordata > Mammalia > Artiodactyla > Balaenopteridae > Balaenoptera > Balaenoptera acutorostrata. The sequence continues at coordinate 13,632,281 of NC_080064.1, read as the reverse complement.
CAGGTCGAACACCTCGGGGCTGAAGAACATCTCGGGAGCCAGCCGCTGCATGGGGGTCAGCTCCACAGGGGTGCCATCCGGGAGCTGATAGGAGTTACGCTCATCGGAGCCTCTCGGCAGGCTCTGACAGAAGTCCAGGGCCTCCCCCAGACTCTGTGGCACATAGCACTTGGTCATCTGAGTGGCGGCCACTGTATCCAGCTGAAACAGGTTGTGTTGACTGTAATCTTCCTTAAAGAGGCTCTTGCAGAGATAGGCCGACAGATCCTGGCCTGCAAATTCCAGCATCTTAGCACTGGACCGTAAGGGGCAGCCCAGATGGAAAGGCTGCACGCGGGTCAGGCCGTAGCCTGAATCTACCACCACGCCGGTCAGGAGGCCAGAGGCATACAGGGACATCTCCAGCTGGTCAGCCAGGAGGATGGACGGGACACCCAGTAACTCAAACATAATCTGCAAGAAGGGAGAAGATGGACACTCAGGGAATTTTCCCCAAAGTGCCCCGATCCATTTCTGTTTTCCCCAAGACCTCACTACACGTCTGCTCACAAAGCTGAAGTCGGCACAGACGTGTCCTCCAGGGACTGGCTGGGCCCTTGGAGCTCACGCTGGGGGATAAGGGAAGGGCTCTGGAGAATTAGAAAGAGCCAGATTGGCCCTTGGGAGTTTGCTTGATGATGGCCTTTCAGAGGACGATTTTGGTGGAGGGGTGGGAAGAGACCTCGGCCTGTGAGAAAGGGCGCTGAGGTGCCTGGTTATGTGAGCAGTGGGGACACAAGTGGCGGCCATAGTCAAGGGCCAGATTTCCAGCCTGAAAGATTTATTCAGAAGAAAGAAGAGATGAGAGAAGAAACAAGTGCTGCATCCCCAAGTTTCTGACACTACAGATGCAGAAAGGCTGTAACAGCCCACCCTTCTGTAGTCTTTGGCCACTTACCCACCTTTGCAGGCCCCGGCAGGTCCACCTTCTCCCCTCAGTGGGAGGGACCTCCCTCCATTCCCACTCTCAGAATATTGTCCCCTCACCATCCATTCCCCAAATAGAATAGAAGCCAACGTCCTCTTTTTCAAACAGAAAATCAAATATGACTCCCCCACCCCCACTTAAAGCCCCCAGGAGCTGCTTATTCACTCAGAGCAGATGTTGGGAAGCATTTTCCGTAAACGGCTCAGGAGGCCAGTTGTAGCAAATAAAAATACAAGATGCCCAATTAAATCTGAATTTCAGATTGACAACAAATAATGTTTCAGTATATCCCATGCAGTATTTGAGACATACTTATACTAAAACATTATTTGCTGTTGATCTGAATTTCAAATCTATCATGTATTTTATCTAGCAAATCTACAACAGTAAATATTTTAGGCTGTACAAGCTATAGTTCCTGTACAACTATTTAGCTCTGCTGTTGCAGTGTGAAAACAGCCATAGACTATATGTAAATGAGTGGGCGTGGCTATGTTCCAACAAAACTTTCTTTATAAAGACAGATAGTGGGCCACATTTGGCCCACCGGCTATAGTTTGCCAACCCTTGATTTAGAATAAATTCAACCACATCCCATAGCCTACCAGGCCTATGAGGTCCAGCCCCTGTAAACCTCACCTTCCTGTCTCCCTCTTGCCACCCTCCCTAGTTTGCTGAGCTCCAGCCTCACTGGGAGAAATCACCTCCTCAAAGAAGCCCTCCCTGATCACCCTCTTCAAAGGGACTCCCCTTCTTCCCCCCAGTCAGTTATCACTCCATTTCATTTTGTTTCTAGAACTGATTAATATCTGGAATTCTTATTTGTTAACTTATTCATGGTCAAGTCTTCTCCCAGAACATAAGCTCTTTGAGGGCCAGAATATGATCTGTGAACATTTATGGAATCCATGAGTATCCAGTGTCCCTCCCACCCCTGGTAGCACCCTGTTCACAGAGCATTTTACCTGCTGTGTCTCTTTCTGCCGGAGGAGCCTCTGTGAGCCCCCTCTCGCCTAACACAAGTGCCAGGCACAGACTAGCGACTCAGTAAGTATTCGTGGGGCAAATTATTTAGAAAGCAGAGTTCCTGATGCCCATTCCTGTCTGAACACAAAGTGCCAGGCTGTTCCCTGCTCCCTGGTGAGGGCAGCCCTGAGAAGACCTTACCTCCAGGGTCTTCTGACGGTCCGCAGGCTCCCTCAGGGGAAATTCTGTGACCATCACAGGCGAGTCCTCGTTCTCCAGCCTGTGTTTCTCTAGGACAAGTGACCAGATGTGCTCCACACCCTCCCAGTTGAGGACACGGCCACGGTGGACGGGGTAGCTATAGGTGTCGGGATGGCAAATATCGATGCCTAGACTCACGCGCCGCCGGGCATAGCTGGGGCCGGGGTTCTCCCTGCAAGGGGTGTAGTTCACGATGCTCGGGAAGACCATCTGGGGCTCATTGAACCCCGACAAGCCAGCCTTCAGAAAGCCAGACCCGTGGTCGATGATGATGGTTCTTGCAGCCATGGCGGAGGCAGAGGTGGGAGAGGTCTGCTAGATTCGGCTCCTCAAGGATGTATGGCAAAGTAGGGCCACCTGTGGAAGGGAAGGATGGGGGTGATTTGTGAACCCATTCTAGGCCACCATTGGCTTCTCCACCCCAGAATCAAACCTCAGGCTCCCCTGAGCCCGTCCACCTTTCAAGCCTTTGCACAAGCTATAACCTGCACCTGGAATGTTCTTCCCATCCCAAACTCCCAGTCATCCTGTAGAGCCCACCTAACAGGCCCCACCTGGGAAGTCCTGCCAACCTCCCCACTACTTCCCACCAAGCTTCTCCCTCTGCATTTGGCACACTCGTCTGTACCAGGTGGGCACTTCTGTTCCCAGAGGCCCACTTACAATTTGCAGACTAGCAAGAAGCTTGTCACATAGGAACTACTTGGTGGACTTTGGCTGCCTGATTGAGGACACATGGGAGACGAACCATCAGCCTCGGGGACCACTGCCCTCCACAATAAGAGTGTAAGAGCAGGAGCAGCGGTAGTACTTATGACTATGACAACGGCAGCTATGGCTACCAGCTCAGGAGTACATACCCTCTCATCTATCTACTGCTATGAGGAACACTTGGATTTTAGGTTGAACCATGCAAAATTATCATGCGTGTCCATCAAAAATGATCAAATATCAGCAATTTCATAGGGTTTGACCTCATAAATGGTCTCATTTCATTTTCATCACGATCTATAAGGAGGGTACCATTATTACACTCATTTTATAGATAGGGAAACTGAGGCACAGAGAGATTAAAGTTACTCTCCCAGGGCCACACACAGCTAACAAAAGCAGGGCCAAGGCTTAAAGCCAAACCAGATTCCAAAGACCACACTCTGAACATCAGGCCAGGCTGATGAGAAGATATGGGTTTTGAGTATGTGCTGAGCAGCTAACGATTTATATACAGGAGGCTGTAAGCGGGACATCTAATCATGATTGTGGTCAGCTTCCTTATCTGTAAAGTGGGAGGGGAATAATAACCACATGCTGAAAAGGTAGGTGTGGTCACTGCCTGACTTCCAGACTTCATAAAACTACAGTAGCCAGGACAACGTGGCATCAGTGAAAGGATAATCACATAGATCCATGGGACAGAGTGGAGAGTCCAGACATAGATCCACATGAAAAATATCAACTGATCTTTTGACAAGGTGTGAAAACAATGACATGGAGAAAGAAGAGTCTTTACAACAAATGGTAGGGAACAGTTGCAGATCCACAAGCAAAAAAAATGAATTTTAATCCATACCTCACACTTTGTTAAAAATTATCTCAAAATAGATCATACACTTAAATATCAAACCTAAAACTATAAAACTTTTAAAAGAAAACATAGCCGAAAATCATTGTGATCTCAGATAAGGTAAAGTTTTCTTAGATGTAACATTAATAGCCTGATCCATTAAAAGAACAAATTGAGGGCTTCCCTGGTGGCGCAGTCGTTGGGAGTCTGCCTGCCAATGCAGGGGACACGGGTTCGAGCCCTGGTCTGGGAAGATCCCACATGCCGCGGAGCAACTGGGCCCGTCAGCCACAATTACTGAGCCTGCGCGTCTGGAGCCTGTGCTCCGCAACAAGAGAGGCCGCGATGGTGGGGGGCCCGCGCACCGCGATGAAGAGTGGCCCCCGCTTGCCGCAACTGGAGAAAGCCCTAGCACAGAAACGAAGACCCAACACAGCCATAAATAAATAAATAAATAAAAATTTAAAAAAAAATTCCTTTAAAAAAAAAAAAAAAAGAACAAATTGAGAAATTGGGCTTCATCAAATTTAAGAAGTTTTGCTCTTGCAAAGACACTGTTAAGAGAATAAAAAGACAAGCCATAGACTGGGAGAAAATATTTACAAATCATATATCTGATAAAGAACTCGTATCCAAAAAATGTAAAGAACTCACAAAACCCAACAATAAGAAAATAACCCAATTTCTTAAATGGGTAAAAGGTTTAAACACTTCACAAAAGAAGATATAGGAATGGCAAATATACACATGAAAAGATGCTCAACATAATTAGTCATTAGGAAAATGAAAATTAAAACCACAATGAGAGACCACTGTACACCTGTGAGAATGGCTAAAGTTAAAGGCTGACTATACCAAGTGTTGGCAAGGAGATGGAGGACCCAGAACCCTCATGTACTGCTGGTGGGAATGGAAAAGGGTACAACCACTTTAGAAAACAGTTTGGCAGCTTCTCAGAAAATTAAATATATACCTACCATACAACCTAGTATTTCTACTCCAAGGATTTACCCAGGGGAAACAAAAGCTTACATTTACACAAAAACCACATGCACATGTTTTTAATAGCTTTATTCATAATCACCAAAATCTAGAAACAACCTAAATATCTGTCAGCTGGGGAGGGATAGACAAGTCTCCATTCAATGGAATAATAGCAATAAAAAGGAATAACTGATACACAAAATAACATGAATAATTCTCAAATGCATTAAGCTGAGTGAAAGAAGCCAGACTCAAGAGGCTACATGCTGTAAGACTCCATTCATATGACATTCTGGAAAAGGCAAAACTATAAAGACAGGAAACAAAACAGTGGCTGCCAGCAGCCAGAGGTGGAGAAAGGGGCTGACCACGAGGGGCATGGCAGCGTTGGGGGGTGATGTTCTATTCTGATTGTGAAGGTGGGTACACAACTGTATGCACTTGTCAAAACGCTCACAACCATACAGTAAAAAGAGTGACTTTTACTCTAAGTAAAAAAAATTTAAGCAAGAAAACCCAGTAGACGTGGGGACAAATGAAAGGTATATGAAATCCCCTTACAGAATGCAAATTGTCACACACTCAGCAGACTTGGTACCTGGGATGCACGCGGGTGTCTCGTGCAAGAGAGACATCCCAGGAAGCAGTTCAGCCCAGAGGCCACATTCCAGGGCTGTCACTGCACCAGCTATTTGCTCTACTTCAGTTTCCGTGCAGCAGTTGCATCTGCCTGTCACTATGGAGCATGACAGCCACTGCCTGGCCCCAGCCAGTAGCTGCGCACTGTCACCAAACCCTGGGGCAGTGATTAGGCTTCACTGCCTTGAACTAGCTCTGACAATAGATGAGGGAGAGCAAAAAGGAGGAGAGATGTGGAGCCAAGGCACCAGTCTCCTCCCTCGCCTGCTGGCAGGCTGAATGACGGACCCAGGGTAATGGAGAAACAGGCACCTGGATGACATTCTGGGAAGTGGGCTGTGCCACTGACCTCTCTGCATCTCAAGAGCTGGGGGACTGACAAAGGCTTCCTCGGCCCTGGCATTTGGAATTGCAGGAGATGCTGGCAGGGTGATGTCCACTGTGACTGTCAATGTTCACTAAGGGGGCTCCAGGCTGGTGGCCCAACTGCCCTGGCCTGGGAACTGGAGGGTGGGGAGCAAGGGGCTGTCCCTCCCCTGGACCATGACTGTAGGAAGAAAGTTTGTATGGCTCCAAGGAGCCTGCCCCAAGGACAGAGATAAAATCTACATACTCAAAAGCATTTTACTGAGTCACCTATTGTACAAACCCCTACTGAGCACTGTGTACCCAAAATCATTCTAGACTGACACAGTTCCTGCCCTCCTAGAGCTTACATTCTACTGAGAAAGACTGTCAGCAAGCACCTGATCAAATGTATCATGCCAGTGGGGATCAGTGCAATGAAGAAAAAGAAAATCTGGGGCTTCCCTGGTGGCGCAGTGGTTGAGAATCTGCCTGCCAATGCAGGGGACACGGGTCCGAGCCCTGGTCTGGGAAGATCCCACATGCCGTGGAGCGACTGGGTCCGTGAGCCACAACTACTGAGCCTGCGCGTCTGGAGCCTGTGCTTTGCAACAAGAGAGGCCGCGATAGTGAGAGGCCTGCGCGCCGCGATGAAGAGTGGCCCCCACTTGCCGCAACTAGAGAAAGCCCTCGCACAGAAACGAAGACCCAACACAGCCAAAAATAAATATAAAAATAAAAAATAAAAAAAAAAAAAAGACCTAAAGAAAAAAAAAAAGAAAATCTGGTAAAAGCAACAGGGAGTATAAGGGGCACAGAGGCTTGGTGTTATTCTACATAGGGCACTCAGAAAAGGCCTCTTTATAGGGTGACATTTGAGCAGAGAACTGAATTCAGTGAGAGAACAAGTCACGTGATTACCTGGAAAAGCATTCCAAGCCAAAGGAACAGTAAGTGCAAAGGCCCTGAGGAAGAAACTGCTAGCTGTGATCTGGGAACATCCTGGAGGCCAATATAGGGGGGACATGGTGGGACAGGGGAAGTTGAAGATCTTGGACGGGACTTTCAGGCCTTTGTACTGTGCTTAGAGATGTGAGAAACCACTAAGGGTTTGAACAGAGGAATGACATGATCTGACCTGAGTTGTAGAAGGACCATTCGGGCTGATGTGAAGGACAGATTGTAGAGGGCAAGAGGAGGAGCAAGAGGGGAAAGGACATGAAATATAATGGTGGCCTGCACTAAGGTGGTAGTTGCCAAGAAGGTTACCAAGAAGGTAAGAAGGTCAGATTCTGGATATATTTAAGAAAGACTGGTACAGCGGAGTGCAAGACAAGATGAGGAATGAAGGAAGATGCCGAGATTTCTACCCTGAAAAACCAGAAGAATAACATATCCATTTACTAAGATGGAGACTATGGAAGGAACAGGTTTGGGGTAGGGAGGAAATCAGGAATTTTATTTTGGACATGATAAAAGTTTGAGATGTCTACTAGATACACATGAAGATGTCTGAAGGCAGAGTTTACTGATGCCTGAGATGGAGCTATAATTGGGAATCAGTGAACGGGTGGAACTGCAAATTATGGGGATGGATAAGATCATGAATGGACTCAGTGTAGAGAAAGACTGGTGCTCGAGGGGACTCTAAGATCTGGAGGCTGGGCCTTGGGAGGGACCAGTAAAGAGGATGAGAAGCAGTGGCCATGGAGGTAGCAGGGAACCAAGAGGGAGTCACGTCTCAGAGGCCAAGCAGAGAAAGTATTTCAAGAAGAGAAGAACTGAATGTGCTGAGAAATTAAGATGAATACAAAGAAACACCCACTGGATTAAGCAACACAGAAGCCATCAGGCAAGAGAGTTTCATTGGAATGGTGAGGAGAAAAGTCTGAGGAGGAGTAGGAAAGAGAGATTCTACAAAACTGGCCCTGCTCTGCACCGTACAAAACAAAAAATAATGTTAAGGAACTGTTTGGAATTAAAGGACATGGCCACCAACACAATGCACGTTTTCTGATCCTGGATCAATCCAAAACAAATTCCCATAGCATTATTACATATTTCTGGTAGAGTCAAGATGGAGTAAGTTCACTACAGCCTCTCTATCACAGAAGATAACTAACAAGTTCAGACAAAATACAAAAAGCAATTACCTGGGGACTCTGAAAAGCAAGAGAAAAACAAAACAGGCAGATTGAAAGGAAGAGTCAAAACTTAGAGAAGCAACCCACATAGGGGTGAAGTTGTTTGTTCTGTTTTCCCCTTTTCTCTTGCAGCATTGACCAGAGGCAGGTTCCCAAGAGAGCCTCAGGAGTGGGTGACTGGCAGATAAGACTAAGACAAAAACCTGCCTTTCTGGCCATCAGATCAGGAAAGGAGGCCTTTGCAAGTCAAAGAGGATGGAGAGAAGAGAGTCAGAGAAAGGATTCCCCTAGCTCTGTGTAGGAACTTGCTCGAGTCCCAGGCTCCTCTGTGCATGTGGGGGATAGACCCAAAGCAGCACAGCAAAGGCCTTATGAGATAAACTGATGTTGGGACAACCACCCACAGAGGAAGAAGACAGAATTACTGTCTGAACCCAACTGGACTGATTGAATGCTAAAACATAACAGACAAAAACAAATGTTCTCCACAGGATTTTAACAGAGCACAGAGCTTCACAACATAATATTCAAAATATCCAGGACAGAAACCAAAACTATTTAACACACAAAGAATCAGGAAACTGTAATTAATTCTTAAGGGAAAAGATCAAGTGCCAACTCTGAGATGACCCAGATGCTAGAATTATAAAGATATTAAAGCAGCTATTATAACTATGCCCATGATGTAAAGGTAGACATGCTTGAAATGAATGGGAAAATAAGTGTTTTCAGAGGGAAACAAACTATAAAAATAACCAAATGGGAATTTGAGAAGAGATATATATATAATATCTACATTTTTTTAAAAACCCTGTTCAACAGTAGAATGGAGATGGCAAAGGAATGAGTAAGGGAAGATATCAATAGAAGTTATCCAATCTAAAAAAATAACTTAATGAAAAGAGCCCCAGGGACCTGTGGGACAATATAAAAAGGTCTAACATTCATGTCATTAAAACCCAAGAAGGAAAGAAGAAAGATTGGCACAATATAGTATTTGAAGAAATAACGACTAAAATTTTCCAAACACTGGTGAAAGACATAAATCTACATATTCAGGAAACTTTGTACATCCCAAAGAAAATAAAAGTTTTAAAATGCACAAACACATCATAGTCAATTGGCTGAACACCAGAGTTGTTTTTTTTTTTTTATGGAGAACAGTATGGAGGTTCCTTAAAAAACTAAAAATAGAACTACCATATCACCCAGCAATCCCACTACTGGGCATATACCCTGAGAAAATCATAATTCAAAGAATTTTTTTTAACCTTGAAAACATCTAGAGAAAAATAAAAACATTATATACAGCAGAACAACAATTAGAATGACTGCTGATTTCTCATCAGAAAACATGTAGGCCAGAAGACAATGGAACGTCTTTAAAGTGCTGAAAGAAAAGACTGCCAACCCAGAATTCTATACTTAAGACAAAAATCCTTTAGGAATGAAGACAAAATAACACATTCTTAGAGGAAGTAAAACTAAGAAAATTAATCACCAGTAGAACTCCTTTAAAAGAAATGCTAATGAAAGTTCTTCAGGTTGAAGGAAAATGATACCAGAATCTGTAATTCTGAGAATGAAGAAAGACCAACAGACATGGTAAATATCTGGGTTATTATAAAAGGATATTTTTCTCTTCTTAAAATATGTATGGTCATTGAAAGCAAAAAAATATATAAAACAATGTCTAATGAGTTTTCCAATGGATGTAGATGTAATACATATAATTATGAAAAAGGAGGTAGGGTAAGGGGATCTACATGGTTACAAGTTCTACGTGTTATTTGAAGTGTAAATATTGACTCTAATCATAGGTTAAGTAGGTATATGATAATCCCAAGAGCAACCAATAAAAAATATAATACAAAGAGATAAAGCCAAACACCCAATAGATAAATTAAAATGGAATACTAAAAATATTTAAATAATGTAAAACATCGCAGGAAAGATGGAACAGAGACACAAAAGAACAGAGTGGAGAGGTGGAGACAAAAATTGTAGACCATGTCAATAATTACATTGAAATAAAATGTCCCAAGACACATCAATTGACAGAGGTTGTCTGATTGGAATAGCAACAATAAAAAGACCTAATTATAGGCTGTCTACAAGAAACCTACTTTAAATAAAATAATAAACATCAGTTAAAAGTAAAAATAAGAGGATGGAAAAGATATACCAAGTAAAAATGAATCAAATCTAAGCTGGAGTAGCTATCTTAATATCAAACAAAGTAGACTTCAGAACAAAGAATATTATCAGGAAGAAAGATAAGAAAGACATTGCATACTGATAAAAGGGTCAATTCACCAAAAGGACATAACAATCCTAAACACATATGCATCTAACAGATGTTCAAAACTCTTCTTTCAGCAAAAACTGGAAGATGTACAAAGAGAAATAGAAAAACCCACCATTCAACTTGTAGGCTTCAATTCATTTTTCAGTAATTGACAGAAAAAGTAGACAAGTCAAGTTAGTTGCTCAGAAATTCCCTAGCTTTGCCAATTTTCCAACTGATACTCATAGAGCACCCTTTCAAACAACAGTAGAATACGCATTCTTTTCTAAAACACATGAAACACTCACAAAGACAAGCCACATTATAAGCTATAAAACAAACCTTGACAAATATAGAAGAACTGAAATTGTATAAAGCATGTTCTCTGATCATAAAGGAATTAAACTAGAAATAAAAAGCAGAATGATACCTGGAAAATCCCCCAAATATTTGGAAATTAAACAAGTGTAAATGGTTCATGGGTCAAAGCAAAAAAATCAGAAAATATTTTGAACTAAATGAAAATTAAAGTAGAATCTATAAAAATTTGTGAGATCAGCTAAAACAGTACTCAGAGGGAATTTATAGCATTAAATGTTTGCATTTGAAAAAGAAAAACATGTTTCAAGTCAATAATCTAAGCTTCCAGTTTTAGAAATTAGAAAAAGAAGAATGTATTAAACTCAAAAGCAAGCTGTGGATGGAAATAATAAAGAACAAAATCATTGAAACTGAAAATAGGAAACCAATAGAGAAGAGTCAATAAAACCATAAGCTGGCTCTTTGAAAAGATTAGTAAATTGATAAACCTCTAGTCAGACTAAGAAAAAAAGAGATAAGACAAAGGATAGATATCAGGAATGAAGTGACATTACTCTGACACTACAGACATGAAAAGAATAAAAAGAAATTATCATGAACAATTTTGTGACTATCAATTTGACAATATAGGTGAAAAGAACAAATTCCTTCGAAGACATAATCTACCCAGGTTCACTCAAGAAGAAATATATAACCTGAATAGCTCTATAACTATTAAAGGGATTGGATTTTTAGTTTAAAACCTCCCAACAGAGAAAACTCCAGACCAAATGGCTTCACTGGCAAATTCTACCAAATATTTAAGGAAAAAATGATTCTAATTGTACCCAGTATCTTCCAGAAAGCCGAAGAGGAGGGACCACATCCCATGAGGGCAGCATTACCTTGATGCCAAAATCAAAGATACTACAAAAAAAGGAAAAAAAAAAACTCTGATGAACATAGATATAAAAAAATCTGAATAAAACAGCAAACCCAGCAATATATAGAAAGAATAATACTCATCAACTAAATGGGGCTTATCCCAGAAATGTAAGGCTGGTTCAACATTTTTAAATCAGTGTAATTCTTTTTTTTCTATATATACATTTGATTTATTCATTTTTGGCTGTGGCCCTTAATGCCCTCCAAAGCTCCTCCAACTCTGCCATTTAGAGCTTGAGTATGGTGAGGGATCCCACTATCCGTTACTCCCATTCTATGCCAGGAGCTTTTGCAAGATTGGCAAAAAGAACCCTTTGACTTTGGCCTATTTGTTTATTTATTTATTTATTTAGGCTGCACCAGATCTTAGTTGCAGCATGCGGGATCTTTAGTTGTGGCCTGCAGACTTCTTAGTTACAGCATGCGAACTCTTAGTTGCGGCATGCATGCGGGATCTAGTTCCCCGACCAGAGATCGAGCCCGGGCCCCCTGCATTGGGAGCGTGGAGTCTTACCACTGGACCACCAGGGAAGTTCTGACTTTGACTCTTTTAATAAATCAAACCGTGTGAAATGCTGTGCTCCTTGCTCTTGGGCTGCTGTGCTTAGGTAGCCTTCCCTTCTGCCCCCACTGCCTTCTACCTGTTGTTCAGACTGTGCTGTCTCCTGTTGCTCTGGTCTCTTGACCCTTTACCATATTCTACTTTGTGTCTTTGTAACTCATGTACTATGCTCATTCTAGTACTTTTTGTGAGCAAGAACTGTATTTGTTCATCTCTGAATTTGCTCCTTCATGCAACAGGTTCTTTTGGGCATTCATTTGTTTATTCAACAAATGTTTATTGAAGCCCAACTGTTGTGCTAGGGACTTTGCTAGGTGCTAGAGTTTGGCTAGAAGCTAGGATTCAGCCATGAAGAAGATAGCCATGATTCCTGCTGCTATGGAGCTTACAGTTTAGTGGAGAAGACAGATATTAAGCAAAGTATCACACAAATAATTACAATTGTGAAAAGTGTTATAAATGAAAAATATAGGGTACTCTGGAGAAAATATAATTTGGGCCTAAACTAGTTTGGGAAAGAAGATGAATCAAAGAAGATTCTTTGGAGAAAAAGTATTTAAGCTGAGACTAGCAGTATGAGTCAGAGTTTGCAGGTTAAGAAAGAGAAGAGCCTTTCGTATAAAAGGAATTCTAGGTGGTTCTCAACCTGGGCTTCACATTAGCATCATCTCCAGGTATAAGAGAGTATATGAAGCAACAGGACTGGTGCTTCATACTGGTGCTTACTGGTGGGAGTATAAAGTGATACAACTGCTTTGGAAAACAGTTTGGCACTTACTTAAAAAGTTAAGCATACCCCTGTCATATAACCCAGCAGTTCCACCCCTAGTGAAACTCAAGGAATAAAAAACTCATTTTCACTCAAGAAAAATGAAAACATGTGTCCACACACAGACTTATACACTAACGTTCATAACCTTTATTTGTAACAGCTAGAAATTGGTTAATGGATAAACAAATTGTATATCCATTCAATGGAATACTACTCAGCAATAAAGGACTTCCCTGGTGGCGCAGTGGTTAAGAATCTGCCTGCCAATGCAGGGGACATGGGTTCGAGCCCTGGCCCAGGAAGATTCCACATGCCACGGATCAACAAAGCCCGTGCGCCACAACTACTGAGACTGCGCTCTAGGGACTTCCCTGGTGGCGCAGTGGTTAAGAATCCACCTGCTAATGCAGGGGACACGGGTTTGATCCCTGGTCCGGGAAGATCCCACATGCCACGGAGTAACTAAGCCCGTGTACCACAACTACTGAGCCTGCACTCTAGAGCCCGTGAGCCACAACTACTGAGCCCACATGCCACAACTACTGAAGCCCGCACGCCCTAGAGCCTGTGCTCCGCAACAAGAGAAGCCACCACAATGAGAAGCCCGCGCACTGCAACTAAGAGTAGTCCCCGCTCACCACAACTAGAGAAAGCCCATGCGCAACAACTAAGACCCAAAGCAACCAAAAATAAATAAAAATTTAAAAAAAATAATCTTTAAACAAAACATGTTAAACACTGATAAAAGAAATCAAAGAAAACCTAAATAGATATGCTGTGTTCATGAATTAGAAGATTCAATATAATTAAGATGTTAATTCTCCCTAAATTGATCTATAGATTTAATCCCAATCAAAATCCCAGCAGGATTTTTGTTTTAGGTATCAACAAGATGATTCTAAAATTTATACAGGAAGGCAGAGGAATTACAATAGTCAAAATAATTCTGAAAAAGAAGAACAAAGTTGGAAGACTCACACAATGTGATTTCAAGACCCACTATAAACCTACAGTAGTTAGGACAGTATGGTATTGGTAACAGGATGGCCACATAGATCAGTGGAAAAGAACAGCATCCAGGAACAGACTCAGACAAGTATAGCCAATTGATTTTGACAAAGATGCAAGGACATTTAAGTGATGAAAGATAGTCTTTTCAACAAATGATGCTGGAAAAAACTGAACCTCTCTGAGAGGTTAAAAAAAATCCTCAACCCATTCTTCACCTCTAATACAAACGTTAACTCAGAATGGATCGTGTAAACCATAATCATTAAACAAAAAAACTGTAAGACTTACAGGAGGAAACAAAAGAGAAAATCTCTGTGACTTTACCTAAGAACATCTAAGTGCCTAAGAACATCTAAGTGGGACTTCCCTGGTGGTGCAGTGGTTAAGAGTCTGCCTACCAACGCAGGGGAAATGGGTTCAGGCCCTGGTCCGGGAAGGTCCCACATGCTGCGGAGCAACTAAGCCCGTGCACCACAACTGCTGAGCCTGTGCTCTAAAGCCCGTGAGCCACAACTACTGAGCCCACGTGCTGCAACTACTGAGCCCGTGTGCTGCAACTACTGAAACCTGCGCTCCTACAGCGCGTGCTCTGCAACAAGAGAAGCCACTGCAGTGAGAAACCCATGCACCACTATGAAGAGTAGCCCCCACTTGCTGCAACTAGACAAAGCCTGCATGTAGCAACAAAGACCCAACGCAGCCAAAAATGAATAAATAAATAAATACATTTATTTTTAAAAAAAAGAACATCTAAGTGTTCTTAGATACAGAAGCAGAACCCATAAGAGGAAAAGTTTATATACTAGACTTCATCAAAATTAAAAACTTCTCCTTTTTCAAAAACACTATTATGGAAATTTTAAAGATAAGCCTCAGAATGGTAGAAAATACAGTTGACCCTTGAACAACACAGAGACTCTGAACTGTGCAGGTCCACTCATATGCAGATTTTTTTCAGTAAATATGTATTACAATACTACGCTATCCACAGTTGGTGGAATCCAAAGATGCAAAACCATGGATACAGAGGACCAACTGTAAAGTTACATGCAGATTTTCAACTGTGTGGGGGGTTGGTGCCTCTGACCCCATGTTGTTCAAGGGTCAACTGTATTGGCAAATCACATTTCTGATATAGGACTTGTATCCAGAATATATAAAGAACTATCAAAGATCAATAATAAGAAAACAAATGGAGGGTGGTTCAAGATGGTGGTGTAAGGAAGATACTGAACTCACCTTCTCCCACTGGACACACCAAGTCTACAGCTACATACGGAACAATTCCCTCTGAAAACCAGCTCAACTGCTCCTCCAGAACAAAGGATAAAAGGGCCACATTGAGATGGGTAGGAGAGGCAGAGACACTGTCTCATCAAAAACCCCACCCCCTAAGGGGTAAGCTGGGACGAAGTGAGAGAGTGGCATGGACATATATACACTACCAAATGTAAAATAGATAGCTAGTGGGAAGCAGCCACATGGCAGAGGGAGATCAGTTTGGTGCTTTGTGTCCACCTAGAGGGGTGGGATAGGGAGGGTGGGAGGGAGACGCAAGAGGGAGGAGATATGGGGATATATGTATATGTATAGCTGATTCACTTTGTTATACAGCAGAAACTAACACACCATTGTAAAGCAATTATACTCCAATAAGGATGTTTAAAAAAATTTTTTAAGAAAAAAAACAATACAATTATCATACATTAAAGCAGGAAATATTCTGAGTATTCTAAAAATAAAAATTAAAAAATTAAAAACCCCACCCCAGCACATCAACCCACAACTCAGGGGATCTCACAAATATGGAGCTTCTCTCTGGGGAGAGAAGAGATTGTGTCTCCTATCAGGCACCCCAACCCTTGGGACCTGCACCAGAGACAGAAGCCCCCAACACATCTGGCTTTGAATACCAACAGAATTTACATCAAAAGACTCACAGGAGGGCTTCCCTGGTGGCACTGTGGTTAAGAATCCACCTACCAGTGCAGGGGACCTGGGTTCGAGCCCTGGGCCGGGAAGATCCCACATGCCGCGGAGCAACAAAGCCCGTGTGCCACAACTACTGAGCCTGCGCTCTAGAGCCTGTGAGCCACAACTACTGAGCCTGCATGCCACAACTACTGAAGCCCATGTGCCTAGAGCCCGTGCTCCGCAACAAGAGAAGCCACTGCAGTGAGAAGCCTGCGCACCGCAACGAAGAGTAGTCCCCGCTCATTGTAACTAGAGAAAGCCCGCGCGCAGCAGCGAGGGCCCAATGCAGCCAAAAATTAATTAATTAATTAAAAAAAAAAAAAAAAAGACTCACAGGACTGACTGCAGGGAATAGAGACTCCACTCTTAAAAGGCTTGTATGCAGACTCACTTGCCCCAGGATCCAGTGCAAAAGCAGCAGTTTGAAAAGTGCCTGGACCATATGTGAAGAAAATTGATTGGTTAACTTTAAAGCATCTGCTGCAGGGGAAGGGCCCTTTTGGGACTCTCTCCAGGGATGGAGACATTGGCGAGCATTATATTTGCACTTTCCCTCTGTCTTGCTAGAACCAGTGGGTGTGCCCCGCCTCCATGCTCTCCCACCGCCCTGCTAAAGCCAGCAGGTGTGCCCCAGCCTCACACTCTCCCTTGGCCCTGCCAAAGCTGGCCAGCACACTTAGCCCCCAGCGGGTACTCCCCCTGAGCACCTGTCTCTGGTGTCTGGGAGGGCTCGCATTTCTGGGCCCCATGAGTCTGAAACAATCAGAGGGACATTTCTTGGTAAGCTACCACCTGCAGGGCACTGCACAGACATCAGACTGAAACACACTCCCAGACCTCCTGTGAAAAAGGCCTGGAGCTTAAGCCTGAGGGGCAGGCTTCAGGTTCACCACACATCTAGAGGCTTTGGATGTGCTTTTAGAGAAGCAGGCTGGGGGACACCATCTTTGTGCTCTCCCTTGACCTCACTATGGCTCACTGGTACCTCCCAGAAAGGAGCTCATACACTTTTCTGGAGTCCTGATTTTTGCAACTGTCACCAAGGAGTCACATCCAGATTGCCTGGTCAGGAGGCCTGCAGGGCTTATGACTGGGGCCCCACAGGACTGTATACATTTGCATGCTTTAAAAGCTGCTGCCTGAGGGTCTAGCTTCCAATCAGCCTGGAACTAAGTGCTGACCTAGATCCTTCCCTCTTGAACACACAAGTCTTGGTATACCCTCAACAACTGGGACCTATCAAGAAAAAACCAGGCTGCTTACACAATCACAAAAAGTTCAAGAGACAACCAAGAACTAGGGCAAGGTTGAACAATAAGGTTCATCTCCTACACAAGGCCACTCCTTCAGACTGGGAGAGATAGCTGTTTCGCCTAATATATAGATAAACACAGAGTCAAGCAAAATGAGAAAACAGAGGAATATGTTCCAAACAAAAGAACAAGATAAATCCCGGGGGTGGGGGGTGGTGGGGGTGAGGAAGAAACCCTTAATGAAACAGAGATAAGTAGTTTACCTACTAGAGTTCAAAGTAATGGCTACAAAGATGCTCACAGAACTTGGGATGTGAATAGATAAATACAGTGAGAACTTCAACAAAGAGACAGAAACTATAAGGAAGTACCAAACAGAAGTCACAGAGCTGAAGAACATAACAACTGATCTGTAAAACATACTAGCACGGTTTAGTAGCAGACCAGATGAACAGAAGAAAGGATGACTATTAGAAGACAGTGCAGTGGGACTCACCCAAACAGAGCAGCAAAAAGAGAACAGAATTTTTAAAAGCGAAGATAGCTTAAGTGACCTATGGGACCACATCAAGCAGAATAACATTTGCATTATAGGGGTCCCAGAAAAAGAAGAGACAGAGAAAGGGGATGAAAACAGACATCCAGATCCAGGAATCTCAGGGAGTTTCAAACAAGATGAACCCAAAAAGATCCACACCAAGGCACATTACAATTAAAATTGTCAAAAATTAAAGATAAAGAGAGAATCTTAAAAGCAGCAAGAGAAAAGCAATTTGTTATGTATAAGAGAACCCCCATAAAAGTATCAGCAGATTTCTAAGCAGAAACTTTGCAGGCCAGAATGGAGTGGCATGATATATTCAAAGTGCTGAAAGAAAAATACTTCCAACCAAGAATACAGTATTCAGCAAGGTTATCATTCAGAATTGAAGGTGATAAAGAGTTTTACAGACAAGCAAAAGCTAAATGAGTTCATCACTACTAAACCAGTTTTACAAGAAATGTTAAAGGAACTTTTCTAATCAAAAAAGAAAGGGCACTAAAGAGTTAACAAGAAAACATATGAAAGTGAAAAAAACTCACTGGTAAAGGCATATATATAGTAAAGGTAGTGGATTAATCACTTATAAAGCTAGTATAAAGGTTAAAAGGCGAAAGAAATAAAAACAAATTTAGCTACAATAATTAGTTAAGGGATATACAAAATAAAAAGATGTAAAATGTGACATCAAAAACATAAAACATGGGGGGGAGAGTAAAAATGTAGAGTTTTAGAATGCATTCAAACGTAACTTGCTATCAACTTAAAATAGACTGTTACATATATATAGGCTGTTATATGTGAGCCTATGTTAACCACAAAGCAAAAACCTATAGTAGATACACTAAAGATGATAAGAAAGGAATCTAAGAAAGGAATCTAAGGATAACACCAAAGAAAGTCAGCAAACCACAAGGGAAGAAAGCAGAAAGGAACAGAGAAGAACTACAAAAGAGTCAGAAAACAATGAAAAAAAATGGTAATAAGTACAAATGTATCAATAATTACTTTAAATATAAATGGACAAAATTCTCCAATCAAAAGACATAGAGTGGCTGAATGGATAAAACAAAAAACAAACAAACAAACAAAACCAGACCCATCTAAATGTTGCCTACAAGAGACTCACTTCAGATATAAGGACACACACAGACTGAAAGTGAAGGAATGGAAAAAGGAGTTTCATACAAAGGGAAACCAAAACAAAGCTGGTGTAGCTATACTTATATTGTACAAAATAGACTTTAAAACAAAGACTGTAATAAAAGACAAAGATGGGAACTACCTAGTGATAAAGGAGTCAATATAACAAGAAAGAGAAATTAAGAAAACAATCCCATTTACAACAGCATCAAAAAGAATAAAATACCTAGGAATAAATTTAATGAGGGAGGTAAAAACCTGTACACTGAAAACTACCAGACATTGGTGAAAGAAATTGAAGAAGACACAGATAAATGGAAAGATATTTCATGCTCATGGATTGGAAGAATTAACATTGTTAAATTGTCCATATTACCTAAAGCAATCTAGAGATTTAATTCAATCCCTGTCAAAATTCCAATGGCATTTTTCACAGAAATAGAACAAACAATCCTAAAATTTATATGGAACCATAAAAGACCTTGAATAGCCAAAGCAATCTTGAGAAAGAATAACAAAGATGGAGGCATCATGTGCCCTGATTTCAAACTATATTACAAAGCTATAGTAATCAAAACATTATGGTATGTGTATTAAACCATACATGTAGATCAATGGAACAGAATAGAAAGCCCAGAAATAAACCCATGCATATATGATCAATTAACTTATGAGAAAGGAGGCAAGAATATACAATGCAGAAAAGACAGTCTCTTCAATAAATGGTGTTGGGAAAACTGGACAGCCACATGTAAAAGAATGAAATTAGACTACTGTCTTACACTATGCACAAAAATTAACTCAAAATGGATTAAAGACTTGAATGTAAGATCACAAAACTCCCAGAAGAAAACATAAGCAGTAAGCTTCTTGACACTGGTTTTAATTTTTTGGATCTGACTCCAAAAAAAAGAACAACAAAAGCAAAAATAAACAAATGGACTCCATCAAACTAAGAAGCTTCTGCACAGTGAAGGAAACCATCAACAAAATGAAAAGGCAACCTGCTGAATGAAAGAAGATGTTTACAAATCATATATCCAATAAGGGACTAATATCCCAAATATATAAAGTACTGAAACAACTTAATAACAAAAAAATACACAATCTGATTTTTAACTGGGTGGAATACCTGAATTGACATTTTTCCAAGGAAGGCCAACAGGCACATGAAAAGATGCTCAACATCACTTATCATCAGGGAAATGCAAGTCAAAACCACAATGAGATATCACCTCACACCTGTCAGAATCACTATTATTGAAAAGACAAAGTGTTGAGGAGGATTTGGAGAAAAGGGAACCCTCGTGTATTGTTGTTGGGACTGTATACTGATGCAGCCACTATGGAAAACAGTATGAAGGTGTCTCAGAAAATTAAAAATAGAAATACCATATGATCCAGCAATTCCACTTCTGGGTATTTATCTGAAAAAAGCAAAAACACTAATTCAAAAAGATATGCACTCATATGTTCGTTGCAGCATTATTTACAATAGCCAAGATATGCTAACAATCTAAGTGTCCATCAATAGATGAATAGCAAAAGGTGTATGTGTGTGTGTGTGTATATAGAATGGAATAGTACTGAGCCATAAAAAAGAATGAAAGTTTGCCATTTGTGATAACATCGATGGACCTTGAGGGTATTATGCTAAGTGAAATAAGTCAGACAAAGAAAAACAAACTGTATGATTTCATTTGTGTGTGGAATATTAAAAAAAAAAACGAACAAACGAAACTCATAGATACAGAGAACAGATTGGTGGTTGCCAGAGGGGAGGGCAAAATGGGTGAAGGGGGTCAAGAGGTACAAACTTCCAGTCATAAAATAAATAAGTCATAGGGATGTAATGTACAGCAGGGTGATTATAGTCAATAACATTGTATTGCATATTTGAAAGTTGCTAAGAGTAAATCTTAAAAGTTCTCATCACAAAAAACTTTTTTGTAACTTTGTATGGTGAGACAGGCGGTAACCAGACTTATTGTGGTGATCATTTTACAATGTATACAAATATTGAATCATGTTTTACACCTGAAATTAATATAATGTTATATGTCAATTATACTTCAATTAAAAAAACAAAAACATTACGTAGGTAGGTAGGTAGACAGAAAAAAATGAATATTTTAAAACTGGGCAAAAGATTTGAACATGTTATCAAAGAAGCTTTATAGATGGTGAGCACACAAAAAGATGCTAAATATCATTATGGAAATGTTAATTAAAACCACAATGAGATGCTACTACATACATACTAGAACAGCTAAAAAAAATTTTAAGTACAATACCAACTGCTGACAAGGATATAGAAATTGGAACTCTCATACACTGATGGTGGGAATATAAAAAGGTACAATCAGGAAAACAGCTTGGACGTTTCTTATAAAGTTACACATATACTTGTACCATTCAACCCAGCAATTCTATTCTGAAGAGAAATAAAAACTTAGGTTCGCACAAAAGCCTTTACACCAATGCAAAAATCACTTTATACCAATGTAAATCACAAACTGGAAACAACCTATATGTTCTTCAATTGGTGAATGGATAAACAAACTGTGGTACCTTCATTCCATGGTATGCCACTCAGCAATACATAGAAACTGACTACTGAAACAAACAACAAAGTGGGTTGACTTCCAAAATCAGTATCTAAGTGAAGGAAGACAGACCTACTTACTGCAAGTTTCCATTTACATAGCATTGTGGAAAAGACAAAACTAAGGACAGGGAACAGATCAGTTGTTGCCAAGGGCTGTGTGGGTGGGAGAAGCGCTGGCTACACAGGGGACGGGGGAGCGGCGGGGGTATGGGACAGTATTATATCTTGATTGCAGTACTGGTTATATGCCTGTATGCGTTTGTCAAAATTTAGAACTGCACATCAAAAAGAGTGACTCTTACTGCACGTAAATTTTTAAAAAGAACACTTGGGGAACTATGGGTGAAATTTGAATACGGGTTACATTTTCAATGTTAAATTTCCTGCCTTTGACCACTATATTGTGGGTTTGAAAGAGAATACTTTTGATTTTAAGGAGATACATGAAGAGGTACTCACAGGTAGAATGTCATGCAATTTACTTTCAAGTAGGTAGTGGGGGAAAAGCATGTATATATAGAAAAAGTCTCAAAGCGAATGTGGTCAAAAGATAATAACTACTGAATATGGGTGAAGGGTGCATTTTGAGGTACACTGAACTATTCTTACACCTCTAAGTATGAACAGTTCTTAAAATTAAAAGGTTTTAGAAAAAGAAAGGATGGGAGGAGAGAAATTGGCGATAGTGAGTATAGAATAGTAACTCATTTTGATGAGTTCTAAATACTATAAAAGGAAGCAAAGAAATATAACAACAGATGTGGAGAGATATGGGACCCCAGGAGGTTTGGGATTTTTTTTAAGATGAGAAATAATATGCTAAGGGTTTGTGCTGATGCGAATAATCCAGTGGAGGAAAACGTTGAATAAATCAGAACCACAGTTAAATCTAGACTCTGAACTATTAAACCTTTGCCTACGTCTCCACCTCATCTTTTACCTTCTCTCCCAGATCACAGGTCTCCAGCCCCACTGACCTTTTCCTGTTCCTTCTGTCCCTGGACCGGAGTCTGCTCCTCCCCCCACTGAGGCCTTGCATGTGCTTTCCCTTCTGTCTGAAATACGTGTCCCAGCTCTTCTGGAAACCACCATTCCAGTCTCAGCTCAAGGGTCACCCTATCAGAGAAGCCTTCACTGGACCACTTATACTCTGCTCCCAGCCAATATCACATGAGCTACTTTTATTATTTTCATAGCCCTTACCCCCAACACATAATCACGTTGTGTGTTTTGTGGCTTGTTATCTATCTCCCTCTCAGCACCACCAGAATCTAGACTCCAAGGCGGACAAGTTTTTGTCTTTTGCTTCCATATTCCCATCACATAACTGGCATATTTTTGTTAAATCAATTTGTGTTGAATGAATCAATTTCTTAGAATACTCTGGTTTGCTGGCAGCATGATGGTTCCATATGGACTCCACTCCCATGTCCCTCAAACAATAGTTTCTTCTGCAGACTTTTGGTTGCTTCCCTGCTCAAAACCCTTTAACAGCTCCCATGGCCAACAAGATGAAGTCTGAACTCATCGTGACCTGAAAAGGAACCCAGCTCCGGCCCCTGGCTGGCCTCACCTCTTCCTCTCCCCTCCATGCACCTGAAGCTACAGCCAGGCTGCCATAGGTGCTGCTGGAGAAATGGGCCCTTCCTGCATCTCTTCTCTGCCTGAAATTCCCTTCCACCACACCTCTCCAGTCTTTAAGATCCAAACCTTCACTCCTGAAGGCTTCTAACACCAGATGACTTCCACATGGGAGCTCATGCCTCCGAAGACCCACAACACAGAACCCTTGCTGAGTGCTCACTACGTGCCAGGCACTAGGCCAGGTGCTTTCCATATATTATCTCATTTAACCTGCACAACCCAGTGACAAGGGCACAGGACTATAGTACTATCTCTGGTTTATGGATGGAGCAATTAAAGTTTAGAGAAGTGAAGGAATCGGCTCCAAGACACCCAGGCTACAGGGCAATCAGGATTCAAATCCACGCCTGTGGTTTCCAGAGCCCAAGCTCATAACCACCACCGTGATTAACCACGCGGCCTTAGGTTAATCAATTCTCTAAGCCTTAGCTTTAAGATGAGAAAAGCTCCCTTTCATGGATGCTCAAAGGACTAACAATATCATTTAAAGGAAAAAGGGTGCAGAACCTTAACACGTTAGCTCTTGTTAGTCTGTGGAGCCCCTTACTGCCGTCTGCCCCTGTTAATTGTCTACCTGGAGTCTTCTCTTGCTTCTGGGGCCATCACTCCCCACTGGGGTCTGCAAAGTTTTTGTACACACCGGGTATTTGAGGGTCTGTCCATCACGGCTCCATCTGGGGCCACTGTGAATTGCTCTGTGGTTTGAAACATTTTGCAAGGAGCTCTCCACTTGGCACTTTTATCTACATTCTCAGTGAATCTTAAACAACCTCAGGAGGTTAGGGGTAAGGTTAGTGCCGGGAGGTGGGCACCATCATCCCGGTGTTCATCCGGTTTAGGGGTATCGGGACTCCACTGCTTCTGGAGAACACTCAGTGTACTTCCCATGACCCAGGCACCCTGCCGGGCACATCTGTCCTCATTTCACGAGCACAGCCACTCTGTGAGGGAGTACTACTGCTGGCCTCAGTTTTATATCTAAGGAAACGGAGCCACAGAAAACTTACCCTCGTTCCCACAGCTTTTGAGGGGCTGGATTAGGATTTGAACCCAGAGTCTCTCGCTCCAGAGCCTGTGCCTCTCACTATGCAGCCACTTTGCTTCTCATCCTATGGCTGCAGTGGTCGGCACAGCACAAAGACATCTGCATCCCAGTCCCAGAACCTGTGAATGTGCTAGGATACATGGCAAAGGGGAATTAAGGTTGCAGGTGGAATTAAGGTTACTAATCACCTGACCTTGGGTTAGGAAGAGTAGCCTGGATTCCCCAGGTGAGCCCAATGGAACCACAGGGGCCCCTTAGATGGGGCCAAGAGCAGCAGAAGGTCAGAGTCAGAGAAGGGTGTGAAGATGCAACAGCACTGCTGGCTTTGAAGATGGAGGAAGGGGCCACGAGCCAAGGAATGCAGGCGGCCTCTAGAAGCTGGTAAAGGCAAAGAAGTGGATCCTCCTCAGAGCCTCCAAAGGAACACAGCCCTGACGGCACCTTGATTTTAGCCCAGTGAGACCCATTTTGTGCTCTGACTCCAGAGTATAAGATACTAAATCTGTGTTATTTTAAGCATGAAGTTTGTGGTCATTTGTTATAGCGGCAGCCACAGGAAACTCAAACAGGTGTCAAAGCAGCTCACATTTCTTTCCTGCTCAAAGCTGGGCAGGCCATCGGGGCTCTGTGGTAGGGTCCAAAGGCAAAGCCCCACCCTAAACACCCTCTCCTCGCCCCCCATGGGTAGATCCCATCTGAGGCCCTCTCAGGCTTTGTCCGGCTACCAGGTAAAGCCAGACATTTTATCCCAACACCAGACATGTCCCAGCTTCCCTGCAGATCAGGAACGAAGCTGGGAGGACAGAAGCCAGGGACCCAACACAACAGGCCTCATGGGCTCCAAAGTCCCCTCCCTGGGGGTGAGGAGCTGGCGGGCCCCACCTGCCAGAGGCAGAGGGGCTGAAAATCATTACAAGAAGTCTAAGGACAAAGGTGGAGTTGATCCTTCCAAGGAGCAACTGGGTCCAAGGAGATCCTTTACTGAGAAAGGGGTGGGGGGCAGAATAGAGAGAGAGAGAGAGACATCAAATTTGCATGAGGGGAAGACAGGCTTTTAATTACTCCTTTCCTTAACCTCATTGTGCCTTGAGGTATTTTAACATTACTCTCCCTGGCAGGAAGGATTGATTGTCTCTTGGCATTCAGAAACCCTGATTAATGTAAAACTAACCAGTCGTTCTGAACTCTGGGGAATTAATCACTTAAATGTGGGAATTAACCAATAAACAGTTCAAACATGCAATAAACCAAGCCATTAAAAATTAATCGCTCGACATCCCAGCCATGTAAACAGGGCTAATAAGAGCCTGGCAGCTTAGAGTGAGGAGGAAAAGGAGGCAGCAGGGGAAGCAATGCCTTTAACCGGCTGCCCCCGAGGACCAAAGTGGACACATCAATGTCCAGGCCACATATCACAGACCATCGGGGCAGGTGACATCTGGTTCCTGGGACCTTCCATCCTGGCCCTAGGACAAGGGCAGGCAGACAAGAGAGAGAAAGGAAGCCCTCCCCAGGCTGTTAGAAGAACGTGGCAGGGTTAGAGCTACAACCTGTGACAAATATTTACTGAGCACCTACTATGTGCCAGGCATTGTGCTGGGCTCTGCAGATACAGGCAGACCTCATTTTATTGTGCTTCGCAGACACTGCATTGTTCTACAAGCTGAATGTCTGTGGCAACCCTGTGTCGACCAAGTCCACTGGTGACATTTTGCCAACAGCGTTTGCTCACTTCGTGTCTCCATGTCACATTTTGACAATTCTCGTATTATTTCAAACATTTTCATTATTATTATATTTGTTAGCGTGATCTGTGATCAGTGATCTTTGATGTTACTATTGCAAGAAGATTATGACTCACTAAAGGCTCAGATGATGGTTAGCATTTTTTCAAATAAAGTATTTTTTAATTAAGGTATGTACATTGGCTTTTTAGACATAACGTTATTGCACATTTAATTGACTATAGTATAGTGTAAACATAACTTTTGTATGCACTGGGAAACCAAAAAATTTGTGTGACTCACTTTATTGTAATATTCTCTTTATTGCTGTGGTCTGGAACCAAACCCGCACTATCTCTGAGGTCTGCCTGTACAGCTGTGATCAAGGAGACAGTGGAGCTGTCACTGTATGTGTGTCTGTGTGTTTTATAAAGTGAACATATTTGTTTTATAAAACACTGGCTATAAAGGAAAATAAAGCAAGGGATGAGGGTAGATATTATGGGGAAAGAAAGTTCTTACTTTAGACAGGGTAATCAGAAAAGGCCTCTCTGCAAAGATGCCATTTGCCTGAGACCCAAAAGAAGTGAGGGCACAAAGCATCCAGATATCCGGGGAAGAGAGTGGGAAAGGCCCTGAGGTGCGAGTTACCCAGTGCCTCGAAGGGAGTGACCCAGAGGTGTGGGTCTGGGGGGACAGCTGTGGGGAGTGCAGTGTGCAGATCATCTAGGGCCTTGCCAGGAAACCGTAAAGAACCGTAAAGACTCCGGCTTCTGCCCCTGGGGGTTCCTGAGCAGAGATGAGAGATGTTAGGAGAATCACGCTGGCTGTGGGGGTGAGGATGCATGATGGGACAAAGGCAGGAACAGGAAGACCAGTCAGGAGGCAGCTGCAACCATCAGGGGTAGCCATTTGCTGCCTCTCCTGTATCCATGTCCCCCTCCCAGTCAACAGCACCCAGCTCTTGCTTTGGACCTGCCCTTCCCCCATTTCCACCTGTGGCTTGGATGGGGTTCACTCAACTGTCAGCTCAGAGGTGCATCCCAGCAGGTTTAGTCCAATGGGCTTATCCCAACACTTAGACCACGTGTGAGCTGACTGAAGCCAATGAGATGAGGAGACATCAACTCAGGGATGCTGAGAAAGAATGCTTTTTCTTCTTATCACAGGAGTCCCCCACCCCCACCCCTGAAGAACCCTCTTCTCTTGTTTAGCATGTGGCTGTCAGGTCTGAAATGGCCATGGCCCTTGCTGTGACACACCCTGAGGATGAAGCAGACCCCTGGAGAAGGGCAGAGCCAAGAATGTCACGGAGAAACAGGACCAGGGTGCAACACCATGAACTTCTGGATCAAACTGTTCCTGAAGCCAGACTACCTCTGGGGGTTTCAGTTCTTTCAGTCGATCAGTTTCCTTGTTTTGTTTAAGCCAGTTTGGGTAGGTTAGATTCCTAACTGACACAGAACCTTATGCTATGTTTATTATTTCGCCTGGGGCTTACAAGTACCCTAGGAAGTATGTACTAGAGCCAACTTCCTAATTTACAGATAAGAAAACCAAGCCTCAGTAAAATAAATTCCCCAGTGGCATATTGCTAGGATTTGGCAAAGCTGAAATGTGAACGCAAGTCTTGCTGGTTTAAAAACCCTTGCTTTGAGCTTCTATTTTCATTCTTTCTCCCCCTCTCTCCCTCCCTCTTTCTCTCCCTCTCTCCCTCTCCCTCTCCCTCCCCCTCCCCCCCCTCTCTCTCTCTATATATATATATGTATGTATGTCTGTAAAATAGTAGGGACCTTCCGCTGGGCTGAATGATTTAATTTGGGAACAACAGGTGCAGCATACACGCCCCTCCCCCCACACACACACCCTTAGCAGCCTCATCACTAACAGGCATCACTAACCATTTGAAGAACTCTTTCCTGCAGGGCCCCGAAGCTGTGTGGCATCTCTTCGCATCCTTGCAGCCCCTTGGATTCCCACGTGAGATAATGACTAACACGGTCCTGACAAGATCAAGAAGTAACACCAGCCGCTGAACTGAGGCTCCCCAGCCAACGCAAGCTACCCTCTCCCAGACCCCGTCCTCCTGGGGCCGTGGAAGGATGTGGACATGGATGCTGAAAACTAGGAGAAGCCACGCGAAGACAGGCGGTGTCTGGGCGCCCTGTGGGGAGACAGCATCCCCAAGGAGAAGACAGCCAGGCACCATCCACCGGGGACGGCCAGAGGCCAACACTGCATCCCCCACATGGCCCTGGTCAGGTCACAGATTTGAAAACTAACAAAAGTTTCCAGAAACATATAAAATGGCAACACTGGTAAAAGAAGAAAGAAAAAAGTTGAGTGGACCAAACAAACTACTCAATAAACTGAAATGGTAATCAGAGATACCCCGACCTAAGGGCCATAATCTTGGATGGTTGTATGGGTGAGTTCTACCAAATTGATTATCCCCATAAAGAAGATGTGGTACATATATACAATGGAATACTACTCAGCCATCAAAAAGAACAAAATAATGCCATTTGCAGCAACATGGATGGACCTAGAAAATATCATACTAAGTGAAGTAAGCCAGACAAAGACAAATACCATATGCTATCACTTATATGTGGAATCCAAAATACGACACAAATGAACCTATCTATGAAACAGAAACAGACCCACAGACATAGAGAACAGACTCGTGGTTGCCAAGGGGGAGGGGGCTGGGGGACAGATGAAGTGGGAGCTTGGGATTAGCAGATACGAACTATTGTATATAGGATGGATAAACAACAAGGTCCTACTGTGTAGCACAGGGAACTATATTCAGTATCTTATGATAAACCATAATGGAAAAGAATATAAAAAAGAATATATATATGTATAACTGAATCACTTTGCTGTACAGCAGAAATTAACACAACATTGTAAATCAGCTATAACTTCAAAAAAAGAAACTGATTATCCCCAGCTTATAGAATATCGGAAAAAAGGAAAGTTACCGAACTCACTTTATGAGGTTAGTAGGATCTGAATTTCACAATGGAATAAAGATAATATAATAAAGGAAATCATAGGCCCATTTCACTTATGAACAGATTTGTAACATTCCAAAATAAAGTATCATCTAGCCAAGTGTAATAGTCAACTGAAAACAATCCAGTGGAGAGGTGTGTGGTGTTATGGTTAAGAGGTGGAGTAGAGTCAGACAGCTGGGTTCTAACCCAACCCCTCCACTCCTTACTCACTGTAGTAAGTCCCTTAGGCGCAGGTAAGGGGGGACCCCGCCCTGGACCCCACCTACGATAAGTACATGCACACACACACCCCCTCCGTCACTCGGCCCCAGCACAACAAAACCCCTAACGCAGCATCCACACTCACAACTACCACTCAGGCCCCAGAAGATGCTTTGCAGCATCTCCTGCTCAACATCATAGAAACACAGAACAACGCTGCTGCAGACACCAGAGGGACACAGCCATAAGTCGCAGGAGGAACTGAGCAGCAGAAACATTTCAGTAAGAGAAGTGACAAACTCATCAAATCTTTCTCCCAGCGCTCACGCCATAGATTCCCACAGAACCAAGTACCATTCCCGGAAGCACCTGTTTCCTTTGCCACTCTTCACACTTCGATTTGTGGGAGCAAAAGGTACTCATGACCTAGCTGGATTAGAACAGTATTCACAACAGCCTCACGTGGCAGCTCAGGAACATTTTGAAACATTGAACAATTCATATGACTCTCATATATGCACAGGCAGACCTCAGAGATACTGCGGGTTCAGTTCCAGACCACCCCAAGAAAGCAAACATCGCAGTAAAGCGAGTCACATGAACTTTTTTTTTCCCAGTGCATATAAAAGTTATGTGTATACTCTACTGCAGTCTGTTAAGCATGCAACAGCATTATGTCTCAAAAATCAACATTCATACCTTCTTCATTAAAAATACTTTATTGCTGAAAAAAATGCTAACCATCATCTGAGGCCTCAGCAAGCTGTAATCTTTTTGCAATTGTAACACCAAAGCTCACTGATCACAGATCACCATAAAAAATATAATTATGATGAAAATGTTCGAAATATTGCAAGAATTACCAAAATGACATGAAGTGACACAATGTAACACCAAGTAAGCAAATGCTGTTGGAAAATGACACCGATAGATTTGCCTGATGCAGGGTTGCCACAAACCTTCAATTTGTAAAAAGCACAATAGCTGCGAAGCACGATAAAGAGAAGCACAGTAAAACGGGGTAAGCCTAGATCTAGATGCAATTCGGGTTAAAAGCATGATACTCGTTATTTGTATCAGCAACTAAATGGACATTGAATGCTAGAATTATATTTTCAAAGGGTAAATGAATTCAAGCTTTAAATAATTCTGAATTTAAACTTTTATTGATATATATTTTGCTTTTAAATGTTTGCAAATAACTAAATTTTAGATGAAAAACATTTTGAAAGGTTAAGAAATTGTTTTTATTTTTTACATTCATTTTATAGTTGATTAAAGTTTAATTTTGTACACTTTGAACATAATTATGCTTTATATTTTAATCTTTTATATCACTACTATCAATAGAACACAAAACATAGGAAAGCCTGAATTACCACAAAATTTAGTTATTTTTTTGAATTGGAAACAAGAAAAGTAAGTTTTATGGAATAAATGTATAAATTATGAATTATGTATGACTTTGTTACTCATCCAAATATCTCAGATTTATCAACAGAATACCGAAATGTGTGCAAATAATTAAATTCTGTCATCTTGGTATCTTGTAGATTGGCATCTTGTAAAGATTTGATTGAGGTATATTTCTCAGGTAGGAGGATGGAATATATTTTATTTAACAGTTTGTTAACTTGTTTAATAACTCTAAATTTATTTATAATTGGTTTATAAGCATCCATTTATACTCCTCCCCTGGATCTACAAATGCTAGAGTTGGGCCTGACTAGCTGTGGGACGTTGAGCAAGTTAATTAGCCTTTCTGTGCCTACCTTGTCTCATCTAAGAAGGGGATAATAAATAGTGCCTAGCTCATACACTCATTAGAAGGACTGAGTTAATATTTATAAAGCACTTCTAACTCAGTCTGGCACACAGATGGAGCTTTATAAGTACTTTTAGACAGAGTGGGATTCAGCACAGACGTGCAGGAATTATTTCTTGAGACTTACAAAAGCATTTGATCAAATTTAACATCTATTTATTTTTTCAAACTCAAACAAGAAATTGAAGAGAAGTTCCTTAACTGGATCAATGCTACATAGTAAAACCTAAAGCAAATGCCATCCTTGGCTGAGAATCTTAGCCTTACTCCTTTTAAGACTGGGAATAAGGCAAGGAAGCCAGCCCCTGTTCGCTACTATTCCACATCGCACTGGAAGTCCTGCCACATTCAGCAGGACAAAACGAAATAAAATGTAAAAGAATTGGAAGAAGAGAGAGAAAACTATCATTGTTCACATTTAAGATAATAATGCCAGCATTTATAGAAAAAAACCCAACAGAATCTGAACAGCATAGAACAAGCAACTTAAAAATTAACAGCATTCTTCTACACTGGCAATAGCCAACTAGCAACATAATAGAAGATGAGATACCATTCATATTATCAATCAAAAAATATAAACTACTTTGGAATTGACCTTGTATGGGGAAAGTTTTAAATTATTAAATGACCAAAAAAAAAAAAAAAAAAAAAAGGAAACCTAAATGTCATGTTAACATTGTTAATATGCTAATTCCCCAAAGTAATCTAAAAAATGTAATGCAATTTCAATAACAATGAGAGCGGGGTTTTTAAAGAATTTGATCAATTAATTCTAAAATGAATCCGGAAGAAGAAGATGTCCTCTAAGTGCTCAGTCTCAAAAAGGCAGAGCAAAGCCTCTGGCCTCTGAGGGATTAAGAGAGATCCCAGAGGTGCGGTGATAAAAACAGCTGTGATGCTCACATAAAAAGCAGATGAACCAACAGAACAGAAGAGAGAGCCCAGAAACAGAACCTTCTGGGTGTGGAAAGTCAAAGCCTGATAAAGGTGGCTCCTGAAACCGGAGGAGAAAGGGTGGAATGTGGTGGTGGGTGGGAGGCGGGGGTAGGGGGTGGCACTGATTGACAGTATGGAGAAAAATAAAGTTGTGTGCTTGCCATACAGAAAACACAGAACGGAATCCAGATGGATTAAAGTTCTCAATTTTAAAAGTAAAACTATAAAGAAAGCTAAGGGAAGAAATCATGGGGGAATCTTTTTGGCCTTGGAGTAGAGAAGGACATCTAAAACCAAGACAGAAAAATACACACATACACACAATTTCTAAGGCCAAAAAAAAAAGAGAGAGAGAGAGAGAGATGTAGGAACATAAAAATGATAGCTTTCTGTTCAGTGAAAGCACAGATGCATTTAACAAAAACATATCAAAACAGGACAAGATATTGGCAATGTCTAAAAGTGACAAGTAAGGATCTCTTACAAACCAACAAGAAGAAAGTCCAAAACATGGGGAAATGAACAAAGTGCATGATGAGTTGATTTGCCAAGTCGATTAGCAGATCAGCCATCTGAACAGCCAGCAAGCACGCAGAGGTGTTCAACCACAGGCTGATCAGCAACACACACAGGAAAGCAAGGAGGTGTTTTACATACATCAGATTAGCGAAACTAGACAATCACCAACAAGTGCTGGAGAGGATGCGGGGAAAGGAAGCTCTCAGCCCTGCTGGGACCTTCTGGAAGGTCATCTGGTGGGACCTGGAGAATTCCACGTGCACGTCTTTCCCACTCCTGGGTCTACACCCCCCTCCAAAGCTACAATGGGGCCTTACAAGGACATTCCCTGCAGCACTGCTCGTGGAGCGGGAACTGGAGACGTAACCGACGTGGGTACCACTCAGGGAGACACTGAGCCCTGCATGCATCCATGAAAAGCATGTCTGTCGGTGGATGGTACCAGGTACACAGACATATCTTCAAAACAGAGTGTTGAGCAGAAACAGTTAAGAAATAAAACGAGCTCTTCAATAGCACAAACCGGTGACAGAAATTAACACAGAAGCTGTTGTGGTTTACTATCAACGCACACATACCTCGGGACAGACAACAAGCACATGTGTTCCATGCAGAGGGAACAGAAGTAGAGTCTGGGAATGAAAGATTGGTAAAGAGTGAAACCAGAGAGGAGCCTTGGCCAGACAAGTGGTAGAATGACATGAACTGGCTTCACCTGGGGGACAACAATAGAATTTTTTTAAATTGGTTTTGGCATTTGAAAAGCATTGTGTGGACCAGATGCAGGACAATCACATGCATCTCCATCACCCTGGTAGAAATTAGGGCAGGACTCAGACTAATACACCTTGAAACCAGGGCTCCCAAGAAAACTCTATGGGCCTTTCAAATCTATTATTCTTATATTTTCTTTCTATCTATCTGTCTGTCTCTCAAACGTCCTTCCCTGCACTCAGTACCCACAGATCGGCTGCGAGTCTTCCTTTGCAAGCCTACGCTCCCTCCAAGATGCTGTCCAGGCCCTGCCTCCCTCATCAGAGGGTCTTCTGCCCTCCCGGACCCCACTCTGGCTGTGTATCCGAATTGCACATTGGCTACCCAGCTCCCCCACTAGATGTGAGCTCCTTGGGGCACCTCGCCTGTCCCACTATGATCCAGCTCCGGGCACCTCAAAGGTGGCCAATGTTTGCAGAGTGAAGTGACAGCACACGTTACATCCTGCAGCACCTTCACATGATTCAGGACCAGATACAAGGCAGAGCCTGGGCTGACGAGGCTGCCCAGTTACACTGCACATTCCAAAGGCTTACAAACTGATGCGACCTCTGCCTTCTAGGCAGAACTGGCCTAATTAGCTAATTCTTTGAGATCCTCAGAGAGAACCCAGGTGCCCCTAGAGCAGCGCCATGATGGGGGACGACTCGGACTGTGAATTTACCCAAGGATTTGGCTACACAAAAAAGCCTTTATGGAGAGAGGGGAACTCCCTCCCTCACCCCCATCCTCTCTGCATTCAGACCCGATGGTATTCCAAGTCTCTTAATTATTCCAGGTCCCACCTCATCTCCTCTGGAGCCAACTCAGACTTCTTGCTCCACGCCCCACACCCCCTTCTTGGTAATAAAGCTGCCCTTCACTGGGCACTCAATACATGCTTGGCATTGTACTAACAGCTTTACCTATGTCCCATCATTTAATCCTTGGAGCACCCAGAAAGCTGGGGGTCCCTCTCCCCATTTTACAGATGAGCAAACCGAGCTTTGGAGAGGTTACACACAGCCAGTAAGTAGAAGACACCACCAGAGCCATGCCCAGGGCAGCAGGCTTCCAGAACCTTCTCTCAGGGATGCTCTACACTCTACTCCATGGGGAGGATGAGAAGAAGGTCTGACTGGCGAGTCTGAGAAATACTACACACTTGCCCTGCCCCCCTTGGAGACTCACAGCCTCTTTGGCATTTTGAGGACCCTGAGAAGCCTGTTTAACGCGGCATTTCTGACACACGTTTGGCTACAGACCCCCCTTCCCGAGACACTCCTGTCTGCAGAACACAGCTCGGGAGATGCTGATGTGGTCCAGGAATGATGGGGTTCAGCTCCAAGCAATCATGGCCTCACAGGAGAGACAGGGGGGTCCTAAAATGACAACTAATGACGACTATGTATCGAGCACCTATCACAGCGGGGCATGGGCACCTTATCAGACATCACCTCAGACCCCCACAGCGGCCCCAGGAGGTGCCATCCTGCCTGTGGAGGTGCAGGCGCTGAGGCTCTGGGATGCTGGGGACCTGGCCCTGGACCACCAGCCAGACAGGAAAGATGTGCATCTCCAACCCGGTCTGGTGGGAAACCTGAGCTCTCTCTGTGAACCGTTTCATAGTCACAGGTGCTCCCAAACTGGGCTATACACCTGTGGTGGGAGAGCATGAGCCCAAAGTGATGCAGGCCACACCGGGCTGCCAGGGAAGGCCCCCAACTGGCTGCACTCTGCAGAGACCAGAGCAAAGGGGTGCCTGGTCAGTGGCCAGAGGGGCTGCCACCCGCCTCGGCCCTCAGGGCTGGTCTGGCTCCCCTGAAGTCCTGGAGATATACCAACTCTTTATCATTCTGGAAATTCCCAGCTTGGAGGTTAACAAGCTAACTCAAGGACAAGGTAATACCCCAACAAGCTGCCACCTAAACCTCCCTACTTGGTTCAGTCTGAGTCTAGAATACACTATCAGCTGCCAGAGAGGGGTCCACCTGGAAGGGGTTAGAAGAGGAGATCAAGAAGCACACTGTCGGTGCCTGAAGCCAACTGGGCCTGGGGTTTGAATCCTGGACCAGCCCCATGGTATCTGTGTGAGCCTGGAGGTTGGAAAGTTCCCAGATCCCCTGTGCCAGGATCTTTACACACACACACACACACAGAGCCATCCTCCTCCTTCCTTCAAGTTAAAACCCACCCAAACCACTTCCTGTTCCTCCTCTTCTCCTTCATTCTCCAGGGAATCAAACTGTACCCAGCAGAGTCGGTCTGGGCAGGCTCAGAGGCCAGGGCAGCTGGGGGTCCGCAGGACCTGCCGCCCTGCTGCTGACTTCAACATTCCCAGCCTGGTGAGCCGCCAGGGGAGAGCGTCATGCCCAGCAGACCCCACTAAGCGGAGTGAGCCGCCTGCTGGGTCCCCACTCACTAGCTCAGCTCTTAGAGGCCCCAGAGGGGTTCCTGGGGGGTAAGCCCTGGCAGGGAGGGGGTGGCAGGGGAAGGAGGGGCTGCACAACACTGCACCCCACATCAGTTTGCTTGGTGCGCAGTCTTGGAACTGCCCGAGCTCATCTTGAGTTGGAAAACAGCC
This sequence comes from Balaenoptera acutorostrata, assembly GCF_949987535.1. NCBI lineage: Eukaryota > Metazoa > Chordata > Mammalia > Artiodactyla > Balaenopteridae > Balaenoptera > Balaenoptera acutorostrata. The sequence goes on along the minus strand of NC_080064.1, from coordinate 13,596,758 downwards.
ACCCATGCAAACCCAGCCCACTTTGTACAAGTATCGTGCACATTTGGGGATGACAATCACAGCGATTTGGGGGAATCATAGGTGGGTAAGGTCATTCCAAGGTCGTCAGGTCTACAACCCATCTGTACACATATCTAACCTCTGGTAATCAACATGGGTCCCCCGCCCTGCTTTTTCATTTCCATTTTACAGCCTCACTGATGGGAGCCAAAGGGAATCTGTTACCCCAGCGTTCGAGTGTGTGCGACACTCCCTCTCAAAAAGTGTTCTTTTTTTATTGCTCCTAAATCTTTCCTGGTGTAGCTAAAGCCTCCCTCTTAATCCCAAGTAATGGAGAGAAGGGAAAACTAAAAATAGAAGGAAATTTACATGTGCAGAACACCTGTTATATTTTACTACTTTCTTATTTAATCATCACAAGAACCCTGCGAGGTGGTGAGAGCGTCTTTCTAGAGGATACAGGCTCGGAGAAGCCCAGGTTTGCCCGGGATAAAGACTCTCCCAGCCTCCCTTGAAGCTAGGTGTGGTCCTGAGACTGGTTAGTGGCAAGTATAGGGGGTAGGTTTCTATCTGCAACTTCAGGAAGGGTCCTTAATGGGAGGAAGTGAGCCCTCCTTTGTCCTTGCTCCCTTCTGCCGCTGGAGCACAGACAGGATGGCAAGCTCCCATGACCAGCTTGGAACGTGAGCATCTTGGAGAATGGAAGCTATTACGTAGCAGAAATAGAGAGAGGAAGATGGGTCCCAACTCAGCAGGACCCCATGCCACATGGAGAGGGACCCAACTCTAAACTATTTGAACATGAGAGTGAATCAAATTCTATGTTGCTTAAGCCTCTTATTGGGGGTTTTTCTACATTAATATTAAACAGATAAAAGGACCTATGTATGAGGTAATCCTCTTTTTGCAGACCTTATCAGTAGATTGTTTACTGCTTCAGAATGTAAAGGGTTAGAAGGAATTTCTAGTATTACTGACCACCCACTCCCATAAGAGTAGTTCCGTTTTTAAAGATGCTTTTCTCTGAGGGAGAAGGATTAGGTACTATCTGGAAGACCAACCCTCTAGGACCTTTACACTGACCTCAATTTCCCCTCTGATGGCAACCAGAGAGCTTCACACAGGAATTTAGAAAATCTTATATAACTTCACACGATAGGTAATAAGACACAGTGAAGTAAAAAAAAAAAAAAAAAAAAAAAATTACAGCAAAGAAAAAAGGAGAAAAAAATGAGATCAGGAAGACTTATATACCTGCAGCACTTTGACTGAGCTTCCTAGCAGCCAAAGCAAAGAGGGAAACACAATCAACACATGGTGACTACTGGTTGCTCAATATCTATTTCCCAGGCTTCAAGGCCTGAAAGTCATTTCTCCTACAGAGCCTAGGGTGGACAGTGCAGTTGATGGACCACACCAGCAACAGTCCTGGTGGCAAATGCAATAATGAGTCCTGTAGCATAATATATTTAATCCTCCCAACCACCCTGGGTGGTGGTGTTGATTACCATTCACATTTTACAAATGAGGAAATCAAGGCAAAGGAAGTTAAGTAACTCTACCCAAGGTCACCTAGCTAGGAAATAGCAGAGCTGACATTCCAGTCCAGGAAATCAGGCTTCATAATCCAGGCTTTTAACCAACGGCTTTGAGGTTAACCAGACCTGGCTTCAAATCTCACCCACTATCCGCTGCTGAGCAGCCACTGGCAAGTGACTGAACCTCTCTGAGCTTCTGTATCCTCACCTGTCGATGGAAATAATCCCATAAACCAAACAGGATGTTGCATGTAACAAAGTGTGGTGGGACTTCTCCTGGTGCCCTGGAATTACACCAAAACCAAAATGAGAGACAAGGAGGACCAAGTACCCTAAGAAGAGAGAGCTAACAAGTAACTGCCTGAAATTGGGGCCAGACTACCCCTTCTTGTCTCCTGCCAGGACTTACTAGGAGGCAGCAAAGCCAGCCCCAAACACCAATGCTCCCCACACATGTTGTGCACAAAAGGTCAGCCCTACAGAGGGCAGAGTGCTGGCCATGGAGAGGTGACACAGGCAAAGAGATGACGGTCACCAAAGAGCAGGTGCCAGGAGATGCTGTCAGAGCAGCAGAGACCATCAAAGTGCACAGAACCAACCCAAAGCAGGCCAGGTGGTCCCCACCCTCTGCAACCTGCCTGGTCCAACAAAGAGCGAGCCGCCCTCCTCCCCAGCCTCCTGGAGGAGGCTGGGAAAACTCGGGGTGGGCGTGAAATAGCTTTAGACGAGGCGTGAGATCCGTGATTCTAAAACAGACTGGACTATGATTTAATAACTGGAAAGGGCCAGAAAAGAGTGAAACCTGCCTGAGGACATTCAGGCCCAAGAAAGGAGAACTCGAAGTAACTCCGTTAAGGGCGGAAACATTCAAACCCATTTTTACCCACAAAGCAAGAACACGCCTCAGTTAACTGGCTACGTGGATAAATGGGCAGGAGGGCGGACGATGCTCAGGAGAGAGGCCCCCATGAACTCTGGGATGAGAGGGGAGCCGATGTCCCTGATGTCAACATAAAGGTGGTGGTGGGATGAGCAGGGCCCCGCGGGGAGGACAGGGTGGGTAAAGTAGGAGTTGGGTGGAGATGGAAGAGATGGGACTTCCAGCCACCCATCTGAGGCCTGGAGGGAGCAGAAAATAAATGTTGTACTCGAATCTCTGGCCTCCACGTAGGTTTGCATTTGATAAGAAAGACGGGGCTCTTTCCTGTTTCCGATGCAACCAGAAAACCCTTCCAAATACCTGAAGGCAAAGTCACAGGGTCACATCACATTCAAGCAGTTCTTGTAAATGGGGGAGTGTTTCCACATATTTGTTCAAACCAGCCACAGGCCTGTGAAACCCAATTCTGGGCCTCAGTTTCCAATTTGCCACATCCTCTAGGAAGGGTTAAAACACATCCTCTAGGAAGGAGAGGGTTAGAGTGATGAGAATAAGGTAGGTAAGGCCCTGGGTGGGGACATTTGCCTACAGTAGGCACCTCATAAGTGTTTGGTTTACCCTTTCTCGAGCTCAGACCGAGGCAGCTGTCCTCACTTGGCTGAGCTGCTCTGATGCAAGAAGCGGGGGTCCCGAGGCGCCGGGGCCTGGCTGTAGCCCAGCCACGGAGGGGCAGGAATCCAACCCAAGGCAGCCGAGAGTCACGAACGTCACAGATGGCAGAGAGAAGGGGGCCACGAACACGCCTCTCATCTCCAGTTAGGAAGAATCAGGTTGGGGACGAGTTCTTATTTTTTCCCTCTCTCTTCCTCGTGTGATGTGTTTCTGACAGTAATCAGAGATCCATCCCCCTGGGAGCCAACAATAATGATTAATGGTGTTAAATATAGCCAGAGGCTGCCAGGGCAAAATTAGGCGCCATGCATAAAACATCACCCTCCTCGTCAGGCAGGCAAATCAGCCAGGCTCTGGGGCCCGGTGCCTGCGAACCAGCACCCATCATCGGGGCGGCCCGATCCAGCCGGCCTCCTCGCCGCCTGCCCACAGGGTGCCTGCTGTTCAGTCTGTGCCTACATGGGCCCCTATGGACTTCAGAGACACCATGGCCCCTGAGTTGACCATGAATCAAGGAATCACTGTGAGTTTGAGATTAATACATACACACTACTGTATATAAAACAGATAATAAACAAGGACCTACTGTATAGCACAGGAAACTATCCTCAATGTTTTGTAATAACACATATGGGAAAGGGATCTGAAAAAGAATATATATATATATATATATGTATATATATATATATATATAAAATGTATAACTGAATCACTTTGCTGTACACCTGAAACTAACACAACATTGTAAGTCAACTATACTTCAATTTAAAAAAAAGGAATTGGGCTTCCCTGGTGGCGCAGTGGTTGAGAATCCGCCTGCCAATGCAGGGGACACGGGTTCGTGCCCCGGTCCGGGAAGATCCCACATGTCACGAGCAACTAGGCCCGTGAGCCACAACTACTGAGCCTGCGCGTCTGGAGCCTGTGCTCCGCATCGGGAGAGGCCGCGACAGTGAGAGGCCCGCGCACCGCGATGAAGAGTGGCCCCCACTTGCCGCAACTGGAGAAAGCCCTCGCACAGAAACGAAGACCCAACAGAGTCAAAAATAAATAAATAAATAAATAAATTTATTTAAAAAAAGTTTAAAAAAAAAGGAATCGCTGTGGAGGATGGAAAGAGAATGTGCTTGAGACCCAAACAGACCTGAGTTTAAATCCCAGCTCTTCCACCTCCTAGCTGAGTGGCCTTGGGCAAGTCACTTCCCACCTCTGAGCTTCAGTCTACTCTTCTGTGAACAGACCTTCTCACAGCCGACAGGTTGGTGCCAGGATGTAGTGAGAGTGAGACATTCAGTAGACACTCAAAAAAAATGTCAGCGCCCTTCCTCCTGCTCCCATCCCCGAATAGCTGTGTGACCTAGAGCAAACTACTCAGCTTCTCTGAATCCAAGTTTCTCACATACAAAATGGAGATAGTGATGTCTACCTTCATGGGGCATGGAAAACACCTACTATGTGCTTAACACCTCCATCCATTATGCTGTGGACAGGGATGAGGAGCACCTGTGCGCCAGGTGCTGTACTGGGGTGAGACCACAAGGACTGAGACATTCGGTCCTGGCTCTCATGGTCCCTGCTTTCAGTCTAGTGGGGAAATAGGCAAGAGGTTAAACACAGTAACTACAAATTATAAAAGATTTTCTAAAGGAAAAAAAAAAAGAAGCTAAAATACAATGTAAGACGGATTGAAAGGAGGTGTTCCAAGGAGGTGATACATGAGAAGAAATAGCCCTTCCAGGAGCGTGGGAGAAGTTATTTCCTTCCTGGCGATCACTCTCTCAGATCTCCCCAACCCATATGAACGTCCCTCCCTTCTATGTCAGGGGGTCCCCTCATTCTTGGGGTGGCTGGGGGTGGCCAAAATCAGTCATCCCACTAAGATCAAAGGCCTCCAAACTCTTGATTGTGCATCCATCCCCGTGTGCATTTGTTTATCATTATAAGCATGCACTGCCTTCCTAATTTTATGTACATCATTAAACATACACAAAATACACCTTTAGAGGAGGAGGTGAGGACATAAATAGAAATGAAGCTCTAATTCTGCCTCCTGCTCTCCGTGGTTCCTTTCACACCCTCCTGGGCATCCACATAGCCCACTTGGCAACCACTGATCACGAACGGCCCCAGAGATGCCCGAGGCACGCCAAGAGGTCAGCTGGCCGACGTCTGCCCCTCCAACACAGATGCGCCAGAAAGGAGTCAAGTTTGCAAGTCCACCGGCTCAGCTCTCTCTCCCACAGTCCCCTGGTGGTGGGCATCAGCTCTGGGTCCCTTTCTGTTTTGCACTTGACCTTCTAAAGCCTGGTGGCACCCCTCTCCACCCTCCTACCCTTCCCCTGCACCCACCTACTCCTCAGGTAGCAGAAGCCCTGCTGCCACCGCTCCTGCTGTCCCTCCTCCCAGGATCACCCCTCCCACCCTCCTTCCTCGCCTGGCTAACTCAGCCATCATTCCCAAAGCATCAGCCAAGGCGGCCCCGTGACACAAAACACAGAGAAAATGATACTTGTATGGGGTACATGGATGAGGCTGCCCATGGCAGGCGGTGACCTTCCTGGGGGCTTGGGCCACCCCAGGCCCCACCTGTCTGCTCTGAGCGCTGAGGGCATTAGGCCTTGGCACACCTGTATCCTGAATCCACACTGGGAGGCTCTGAGCTGAGGTAGCAGCCCTCCTGAACCCTGCCACCTGTGCTCCGGCACACTGGTTGCAATTACCTGTGTGACACTGAGCTCCTTGAGGGGGGAAATGTTTCTTATTTATCCCACGTCTGTGGTGTGTGGCCCAGACCCTGGCGCTGATCACACCCTTGGCAAATGTTTGTTAGACTGAACTGTTGATGTGAAAAGAAAGCAAACACGTGTGGGTGAGGAAGCCTTCTTAACCAAAGAAGACCACGGAGACCCAGAAACCACAGACAAAAAGACAAGTATTCCTAACTATATGACAATTCTGAAATTTTGCAGGGCAAAAGAAACCATAAACGGAGTTAACAGACAATGCTGTATCTCTGGCAAAAATAACTGCTCTGCAAAGGCCCAAAGAGGGTTAATATCTATGCTATACAGAAGCTGACAAGTCGACAAGAAGGGGACAAATGACCCTATGGATAAATGAGCAAAGGATTCACACAGGCAATTCACAGGTGAGTGCATCCAAATGGCCAAACAGATGAAAAGCGGCGCAGACCTACTGCTTGCGGTTGGGGTGGGGGGGAATGCAAATTCAAAGTAATGATGAGCTGCCACTTTATACCTCTTGACCTGGGCAAAACTAACAAGACGAATAACAAGTCTTCCTGGTGGGATACAGGGAAAAGATGGGTCTCCAGTTACTGGGATGAAAGTGTTACAGCCTCTGGGGAAATCAAGCTGGCAACAGCTACTCAAATTAAAAGTACACAAACCTTTTGACTTAGCAATTCAACTCCTGGAATTATACCCCAGAGAAATAAAACCAAAGGATGTACCTAAGCATGTGTGTGTGGGTGGAAGTTTATCTTCATGCTGCTTATTATGGTAATAAACAGGAAATGAATGACAATCGATAGGGGAATGGCCAGTGAAATAACACAACATCTATGCTCTGGAATATTATACAGTCGTCAAACAAGAATGAACTAGAACTACAGCTATTGGTATAGGAGGATTTCCACGGGGCATTGTTGAATGAGCGATGATCCAGGAATGTAAAAACATTAACAGATGTTTGTGTATGATTTTGAGATCATGGGAAAATATGAAAGGATCCATACTAGATCATTAGCATGATTTCAGGGTGGGAGTCAGGGAGGATGATGTCACTGGTGAGGGGAATAAACAAAAGGTTAAGGGATAAACAAAACAAAGGAAAATTACACTAAAATGTATAATACAATATTTACACAGTTATATAAAACTGCCTATGAAAAGACATTTACTCTTGTGTGTAAAGAAATTCCACATACATGTGCCCTTCCCTCTTTTCATCCTCTTGGCCTCATGCTCACTTTCATCCCCTATTTTCTTCACTCTTCCTCTCAGGTCATACAATTCAGATGAGAAAAACAAATAGATTCCAAATAAGAAGTAATACCTTATTGATCTGGCACCCTTAACTCTCCAGAACACAGTCTAGAACTACAAAGCAAAAAGAGATCTAATGGCCAAAAAGGATTATATATTCTTTACCCCCAAGGAAAGTGCTCTGAGCTAATTACTCTTATTTTATACAATTTTAATAAGCCTATTAAGCTCATGGTGGCAGACGTGCCTGAAGGTGACCCCAGTGATCCACTCCGTGGCATGATCCCCTCCCCTGGCATGTATGCTTGCTTCTAACCAACAGAATATTGCAAAGGTGGTGGGATATCACACCTATGATTGTGTTTCATTATATGACTCTGTCTTAGGCTAAAGAGAGAGATGCTCTCCCGCTGGCCTTGAAGAAGCAAAGTGCCATGTTGCAAATTGCCCGTGGAGAGGCCACAAGGCACAGGTCTGCGGGCAGCCTCTGGGCACTGAGGTGGCCTACAGAACCGGAGGGCAGCCCCAGCCAAGAACCAGGAAAGAACTTACATCCTTGGTCATCAGACCACAGGGAAATGAATTCTGCCAACAACCCGAACAAGTTTAAAAGCAATTCTTCCCCGACCAAGCCTTCAAATGAGAACACGGCCCAGCCCACACCTTGACTGCAGCCTTGTCAGATCCCGAGCAGAAGACCCAGCTAAGCTGTGCCTGGGCTCCTGGCCCACAGAAACCATGAGATATTAAATACGTGTTGTTTCCCACCTCTAAATCGATTGTGATTTGTTATCATGAAGCAAGCGAGAACTAATATACTCATCAAATTAAGAAATAAAAGGAGAAACTAAGGGTGAACTACAACTGTAAAAAATGACCATTAGGATGAAGAATAGCAGATATACACTAGCTAACAACTGTTTGGGGCTGTCCTGAGTTAGGGCGAAGGATCTTATAAGCATCCCCATCACAGCCAAGGGCCGCTATCTAATACCCCAGGGACCAGGAAGGAGGCGAGGAGATGGAGGGAACAGTGAACATTACAACTCTCAATTGTCACTGCAACAACCTATCAGATGGGTACTCTTACCATAGCACACTGCAGCACGAAACCTTTCCAGGGAAAATGGCTCGCCATGTGCACTGAAGTGGTACCCACAGACCCACCTAGCACAGGGGCTGTTTGCATTTTACAGGTGAGAAAGCAGAGGTTCCAAGGTCACATGCTCTGCCCAGTGTCTCCTCTAGCCCCACAGCCCTCATCTTTAGCACACCACGCTGCCTCCCTGGCCTCAGTCTCCTCCACCTGTAAAATGGGGAGAAGCACGAGGCTCCTCTCATGAGGAGCAGATGGGTTGATGCACAGACAGCATTTGGAAGAGCGCCTGGAAAGTGCTGAATCTCTTTCCTATTGTGCTTACTGCTCTCCAAACAATGAGGACAAAAAGAACAAAAGTTCAATTTCTGAATAGTAATAACTCCTGGGAAAATGGGTTAATATACATCCTTCTTCCAAGCATACGGCCCTTTTCTTCACCCACAGGGGTCAAGGAGACTAGCTTTCTAACATTCCTATGAGGCATGCAAGAGAGGGGCTGTATTCCCGTAACAGAGACCGAACAACTGAGGCCTGAAATGGTTGAGCCACTTGCTCAGACGGACCCCTGTTTAGACCTAGAGGGTGACACAGGCCCACTCCAGAAACCCTCACATTCTAAGTTATTAACAGTTCAAAGGCTTTCAGCCAGCTGGCCAAGACCTCCCCTTTGTACCAGCCCAGGCCGAGAGCTATTTCTCATTCCAGAATCCCAGGTTAGTGGGATCCAAGAGACATATCCCCCAGAAAACAGAGCTTCTCCTCAGAATGGAAATGAACACTTACCTGCAGAAGAGGCCTAGAGGCGATACCTCTAGGGCCACAACCACGCAGTTCTAGACCCCTTAAACCTCACGAGAGATGAAGAAATCATCTCTAGGACACACCAGGGGGCCACAGTGGCAGAAGACACAGAGCACCAAAGGTCAGTGGGAATGGGACTCCTTTTCCTCTGTTTCAAGCCAATTCAGTCCAGGACACAGGCATAAAGTAATGAACGTTTTAAATAACAAACAGCACACAAAACAGAACCAGACTGACTCACAGATACAGAGAACCAATTAGTGGTTGCCCACGGGGGGGGGGGGGGGGCGGCGAGACAGGGGAAGGGGATTAAGAGGTACAAACTACTAGGTATATAATAAACAAGTTACAGGGATGTAATGGACAGCACAGGGAATATAGCCAATCTTTTATAATAACTTCAAGTGGAGTATAATCTATAAAAATATTGAATCATTATGTTGTACACCTGACCCTAACATAACATGGTAAATCAACTATACTTCGATAAAAAAATTAAAAAATAACGACCACCACCTCCACAGAGCGCCCCCCAGGCATAATCTGACACAGACACCCAGCTAGGATTTCAGGAAGCATGAAAGCCAGTGCATCACCCTCAGCTCTGGGCTCCCCCATTCCCCATACACAGATCCACTGTCAAATAAAGGCTTTTGAAATGGGTCCCTGGGTAAAGTGCTTTACAGCTTAAGGTTTACAACACACGTCCCTGTACAGAAGCAGATATACAAAGAAGCTGCAAGGATGTTCACAACAGAATTGCTTATAAAGAGGGATAGAAGAAAAAAAAAAACAATAAATAAAGAAACAAATATATGGCAATCCTAAAAAAAAAAAGGGACAGGAAGCAGGACAAAGTGTCCAAAAACAGAGATTGGTTAAGTTACATACATCTGGACATCAGAATTCTATGCAGTCAGGAAAGATGCTTCATGACCACTTTTTCCCATGAAAAGGTATTCCATATTTTAGGTTAAAATGTGAGTTTCGGGACTTCCCTGGTGGTGCAGCGGTTCAGAATCCGCCTGCCAATGCAGGGGACACGGGTTCGATCCCTGGTCTGGGAAGATCCCACATGCTGCAGAGCAACTAAGCCCACGCGCCACAACTACTGAGCCCACGCGCCACAACTACTGAAGCCCGCTTGCCTAGAGCCCGTGCTGCACGACAAGAGAAGCCACCACAATGAGAAGCCCGTGCACTGCAACGAAGAAGAGCCCCCACTCGCCACAACTAGAGAAAGCCCACGCTCAGGAACGAAGAAGACCCAACACAGACAAAAATAAAATGAAATTTAAAAATAAATAAATTTAAAAAAATGTGAGTTTCACTGTATGTTATCACCCACTTCCTGTCAAACAAAATACAGAGGAAAAGGTTCCAAAGGTCATAGACAGAGGCCTTACCGGGGTGATATGTGGGGAATGAGATTAAAGGGATTTTCTTTCTTTTGCTTAACTGCATTTCTTCATTTTTTCTTACTGTGAACGAACATTGCTTTGTACAGTTTAACAAAAAAAAAAGATGAAATAAGTAATTTAGCTTTTAAAACCAGGGAGCACTTCCACCCATGGTTATCTCTTGCAATCCTCAAAACCAGAAACAGACACAACGGCCCTTCACCGCTGGACCCCTAACCACCAAATCCGACCTGAGCCATCTGAGCCATCTGCAGTGTTTCATGCTGTTTCCTCTCCTCTCTCCTTCCAAAACTCTTCTCCTCTGGCGGGGGATCCTAACTGAGGTCTCTGGGAGTCCAGGGATGGGCTCTGGGATGGAACAGGCACGTGCCCACTGAGTCACACACCAAAGATGTGTGTATTGATAAAGTACATTTTCCTGGGGAAGACACTGAAAAAGTCATATTCTTTTTTTTTCTTTTTTTTGGCCGCACCACGTGGTTTGCAGGATCTTAGTTCCCCAACCGGGGATCGAACCTGTGCCTCCTGCAGTGAAAGCGTGGAGTCCTAACCACTGGATCACCAGGGAAGTCCCAATATTCTTAAAGACGCCCGTGGCCCTGGGCCACAGTATGGCCCACTGTGCCAGGCCCTCCAGAACACCCTTCCACCCAGCTCCTCTTGTTCCATCAGGCTCCTTCTGGTGGTGGCCCATTTCCCAGAGCCCCCTTCTTTCTGTGTTTCCCATGACCTGTCCTCTGTCCTACCCTCCCACCTGCCAGACATGCGTCCTACAAGATTGCTGGTCTCTCATCTTGGGGTCTCTGACAAATCAAAGAAAGCTGTGTGTCTTCCTGGGGGGAAACATACACATTGAATTTTATGATGGATCTAGGAGGTTTGCACCCTCCTGAAGCCCACCCAGGAGTGGCCCCTGTAGTATATTGAATAGTGTCCCCCCCAAAATTTATGTCCACCCAGAACTTCCGAATATGACCTTATTTGGAAATACAGTAAGTCCCCTACATACAAACCTTCAAGTTGCGAACTTTCAAAGATGCAAACGTGTGTCGCATGTCCAATCACGTAAGTTAGTTCACGTGTCTGGCGTACATTGTCACAGGCGTGCATCCTCTACAAGTGGTTGTGCTTCTGTGTACTTTACTGTACAGTACTGTATAGAGTACAATAATACAGTATCTTTATTTCAAGCCCAGAATATCCAGAAGCAAGCGTAAAAGCAGCTGTGATGTAGCTGGTACTGTACTGTACTTTTCAAGGTACTGTACTGTAAGATTAAAAATGTTGTCTTTATTTTTTGTGTTTGTTTGGTTTTTATGTATTATTTGTGTGAAAAGTATTATCAACCTATTACAGACAGTACTATACAGCTGATTGTGTCAGTTGGGTACCTAGGCTACCTTTGTTGGACTTACTCACTCTTGGAACGGAACTCATTCGTATGTAGGGGACTCACTGTAGGGTCTTTGTAGATAGAATTAGCTAAGGATCTCGAGACGGAACCATCCCAGATTTCGGCTGGGCCCTAACTCCAATGGCTTGTAAGTTCCTGGTGTCCTTACAAGAAGAGGAGACACAGAGACACACGGGAAGGAGGCCGGGTGAGGATGCAGGCAGAGATTGGAGTGATGCAGCCACAGCTAAGGAATACCAGGGGCACCGGGAGCTGGAAGAGGACGGCAGCATCCCCCCATAGAGCCTATGCAGGGAGCAAGGCCCTACCCACACCTTCATTCCAGTACAGCGATACTTATTTCAGATTTCTAGCCTCCAGGACTGTGAGAGAACACACTGTGGTTATTTTAAGCCGCCAAGCTTGTGGCAACTTGCTAGGGCAGCCCAGAGAAAGGGATACATAAGCCCCTCATCCCAGAGAGACTACAGGCCCCAGTGTAGATCCTCCTTGGTGTAATCCAGTAGTTCCCGAATCTGCACATGCAGGTCAGAGGCCCCTGGACACTCGCCACGTCTGCCTCTTTGTCCTGTAGCCTCAGGGTGCTCCCCACCCCCACACCCCCGCCTCCGCCCTTCTCCAATGTTCTGCTTCAGTACTGGTTCCATCCACCCAGACTCTGAAGCCAGCACCCTCAGCCACAACTCACACCCTCCCCTCCTCTCCCACATCCTATTAATAAAACAAAGTAAAATTAAATTACTTCTAACACACCCCCAGTCTGCTTTCAAGAGGGCCGGATGGTTTGAAATTCTAATTTGCTTTCCAAGGTCTTAAAATAATTTCACAAGAGCCCCAGCGACTCCACCCCCATCCCTGCCTGCATCACACAGCAGGATTAGACAGCAGGACTCCAGGCTACAGCGTCAGAAGAGTAAGGAGGAAAGGACAGTGTCTGGACAACGGGAGGACTGAACCTCGCCCCTCACCCCTTTGCAGGCTCCGTGTGCTGCCTCGGGTGACACCCCGCCCCCTCTGGACCTCAGTTCTCCCATCTATAATGTGACATGGGAGGCATTCCAAGTCTGTCCAGGCTAATGTCACTTCTTGGCTACTGCCAGTCATGAAACCAGAGGCTCTAACCCGTTCTGGATTCATGGCCTGTGAAAGGAGCCCTCAGTGCTCGTCCAGATCCAGGCCCCCCTCCTCAGGCACGTGGAAGAAATTTCCCAGCCCTGCTTGGGGCCGAGAGACCAGTTCTGGCCTGTGAAATGTGAGCAGGAGTGATCACTTCTGGGCGAAGGTATTTAAAAGGCACTGGGCCATCTCCATATGCTGCCCCTTTAGCAGTGACCACGTAGGCCACATGTTGAAATGGTGGAGCCAAGGTCCACCCTGGATCTCTGAGTTACATTGTGGAAGGGAGCCATCCTGGAGAGCCACCCAACTCGTCTCAGACTTTGCATTGGCAAGAGCCAGACTTGGCTGCTTAAGCCACAGAGATTTCAGGCCATATTTATTAATGCAGCATAGCCTGGCCTAGCCTGACTAACACAGGTACTATTTCCTTTTAAGGATCTGATGATGAGGAATCTGGGCAGAGAGTAAAAGGGGCTTTCCCAAATTCACACACTGATGGCAGCCATATCCAGACAGTGAGGCAAAAAATTGAACGGGCAAGGGGGTGGGTGGTGGGAGTCTTGGATTGCCTCTAACTCAAGCTAGGCACAAGGTGCAGGGCAGAGGTCAGAGACAGCTGTCCACAGAGGTCCACTCAAGCTGAGTGTTAAAGGAGGCGAGAAGAGGCAGAGGAAGGAAAGATCCAAAAGAGGAATCAGGAGGTGCAAATACCCAGAGGAGAAACCAAACACGGAGCTGCAAATTATCGAGTGTGGCTAGAATCTCAGGGGTGTACAGGGAAATGAGGGCTGGAGAGGCAAAGGCAAGAGCACCAGCGGGGGAGGAGGTGACCAGAGGCTTTTCCATGAGCCTGGCCCACCTCCAAGCACAACCAGCCCTGGGGAGAGGTGGGCCTGCAGACGGGGCTGTCCTGACCCAGAAGAGGCCTGTCATCAGTCTCTCTATTATCTCCCCACCGGCCACTCAACTCTGGCACTTCTTCAGCAGCCCCCCTGCCACCTCATCCACACACAGGAATATGCAATCAATGACCGGGAGAGCGGGCTCCCGGGACGCACCACCACTGCTGGGTTCAATCTGCAGACACACCCCGCCTGAGAGTAAGCAGACCCGGGGTGTGCCCAGGACAGCCCACTTCTGCAGTTAGAGCAGAAAAGGCCCTTAGATCTCTAGTCATCCCCCCTCCTTGTACAGAGCAGAAAGACGGGCACAGAGTGGGGAAGCAACTTGCCTAAAGCCAGACAGCAAATCCATGGCACAGCTTGGGGACTAGCATGCAGACTGCGCCCCCAGCATGCTGTTCCTTCTTTTACTACTCCACTTCTTAAGATCCCAGGGTCCTTGGGATTTATGTTTCACCAGAAACTGGCCCTTCTCTGATTCAGCAGCCACGCCCAACAATACATCTTCAGGGTATCAGTTCTAGTTTGTATGCAGGGAGGAGGGGAAAGATGATCCAGGGTCTCCGTGGGAAGAATTGAGCTTGGGCACCTTCATGGGTCCTGGCAGAAACCCCAGCCCTGTGCTCCTCCCCACCCCCACCCCCAGGAGGCTGAAAGGCATTCTGGGGTACGGCCCAAGAGATGCTTCAGCCTTGCAGCCGCTCTGCCCCGTGAGACTCCACTGAGGAAAAAGCAAGCCCTTTGCACCAAGACTAGAAGAATCTCAAGGCTTGCATAATCACTTCCTGTTCACCCCAAAATGTGTGCTGGCTGTTGGCAGAACACATGCTATTGGATAATCACATATCTCAGGATACAGCAATTCCCAACTGTTCCCCAAAACCAGAACTTGTCTCCCATTCAGCCCTCAAAGCAGCCAATGGGCACCTCCACCCACGATTCCAGCTTTCAGAGCACACGGCATGACAAGTGAGGAAAAGGCAAGAGGAAAGGTCCCTGGCCCCAGATGGCAGGTTCTAGCACACGATCCACCACTCTGCTCCCTCGCAGTCGTGGCAGACATCACTAATCAATCATGGGATTCCTTCCCACTAAGCACAGCCTGGAATCTCTCCACAGCCCATTCCAGTTAGCAACGGTCATCTATCGGAGCTGGCGCACTAGACAAAAGCCACTTTCCACACATGCTATCGCCGGCCAAGGATCTCAGATACAAGGGCTGCCTTCCACCTCTGGGCACGCATCTGTCTGATGTCGTGAGTGAAAGAATCAGGACACATGAGAAGTGGGAATGATGCATGCCTGGGGCCCCGGGATAAGGAATTTCAAGTGGCACTCTGCCGAGCAAGAGACGCTGAGCACACAGAAGTCACAGCGGGGGGGGGGGGGGGGGGGGGACGATGGCGTTTCCACGACGTAAGCCACCAGTTAGTGCTCTGGAGAGGCCATGAGGTTCCTTGAGAACCAGGACATAGAATCTCAGACTTCCTGAAGGGTCTGACCTGACACAACACATACATTACTTGCATTTTTCAAGAGATGGGCTTGCTCTGCTGTGGTTAGGTTACTGGCTTAGAAACAGGAAATAAGAATAGGGACAAATAGGCCCCTTTGGAAGGGAAAATGTGAAAAGTGAGGTCGCCCTAGGGATTGGTGCTAGAACCAGTCTTGTTTAAAATGCTTAGAAGTGCGCCAGGCAAAAGAACGTGCACAAGATTGCCAAGATTGCCAAGACTGCAGATGGTGTCGCCTGCCTGCGAGGGAAGACGAGGCCATCGGACCACATGGCAAAGAGAAGGAAGAAGGGGGGAGTGGAAAGGAAGCCAAGACAGGGACTGCAAGAAAGCTGCCATCCACACTCCCAGGAGGCTGCAGGGAGCCTCCCTCCCAACTCCTAGAACCGCCCCTGCACCAGGGGGAGGATGAAGGGCCCAGAACAGGAGCAAGGCAAGCTCAGGACCAACACAGAAGTTCTCATAGCCCGCTCCAGGCACTGAGCCACTCAGACTCATCGGCCCCAGAGGGCTGACACAGGATCTGGCTCAAATCCATGGCCTTTGCCATCTGCTAGGTCCTCCGCAGCACCTCCCAATGAGGACAGTTCTTGCCAGAGCCAGTGGAAAGGGCAAGGTGAAGGCTGCTTGGGCAGGTCCCGTCCTGCCCAGGACTGTCCTGCTGCTCCCATAACAAGCCTCTGTCCATAGCTCTAAAGCCTTCTATGGCTCCCTGTGGCCCTCAGGGGCAGGTCACGAGACATGGATGGGGAGAAGAGTCTAAAGGGTGCAAATCCTGCCCTTGTCACTTCCCGCCTGTGTGACCTTGGCCAGTGACCCCACCATCCTGCCCCTCTGGCACCTCCACAGTGCAGATAATGACAGCTCCTCCAAGAGTGGAAGACAAGAGACAATGCATGCCTGTGCCCCACAGATACTCAAGGGGTCGCTGTCATTGTTATCAGCCTGTACAAGACCTCCTATGATTTTTCTTCTTCAGCCTCACATCCAACATGCCCCTCAACCCTCAGAGATGAACAGCAGGCATGTGGAACTTTCTGCAGTCTCTCAAACATGCCGTACTCATATCACTGCGCCCTTCTGCCTGCAGTGACCTTACCCCCACCCCACCTTAGACTCCCAGGTAATGGCTCTGCTTCCAGTCCTTTCACTGAGTGACTCCTCCTCCAGGAAGCTCTCCCTGACCCTTCCAGGTAGACCAAGCACTTCCCCATACTGTCCCAGGAGCCCCTGTCCTAGCTCTAAGACCACCTCCCCATCCCATGCTGGCTTCACTAGCCCTGGTCTGCCCACCCCACCAGACAGAGACATCTGAGGGAGGTGAGGGTTATGAGGGAAGGAGGAGGGAGGACAGGAGAAGCCCCAAGGAGCTCCAAGAGAGAAGTGCTCCCACATAAACAGGGAGTGCGGTTAAGTCAAGCCAAGAGACAAAGAGAGTATCTTTGAGCTGAAGCAGGTTGAGGACTGAAGTGGGTGTTCGTGTTAGCTGTCGTCAGTCACAGGCGACCTTGGAAGGGGGCCACAGCCTTTTGATGGTCCACCCTGGTCCAGGCCCACGATGGTTTCCTTTCGGTGTCACCTTTGGGTACACCTGAGCTTTCAATGCTGATGGCATAGCCCTAGCCGGCTGGCCCACCTGGCCTCTGGCACCTTCCATCCGCTTCTCTCTACAACCTCCTGCCTCCCCAGCCCGGTGCTGGTTAATGAACTTCTTGGCCACTCCCATCCCCAAAGGTACCTCTCTTTCCTCCATTTCCAGGCAGAGCTAACTCAGCTTCCAGAAACCCATCAGCGGGGTGGGCAGGGGGCAGCCTCTGCAGGCCCCTCCCAGGACCCTCGTTCCTGCCCCCACCCAGCTGGACACCTTGAGCTCCAGACTTCCAGCCTGATGTCAGCCCTGGGTCTCTAACTGCTGGGTGAACTTGGGCCAACCCGTCCCCTACCTCCCTCAGTTTCTCTCCCTGCATTTTGAGAGAGTCAGAGTTCATTATGCTCTGATCTCCTAAGTCCTTCCCATGGAGCCAGCAGGCCCACCCTCCCTGAACTTTGGGGAGGAAGCATTTCCCAGGAACCTCTAGGCCTCTCCCCTCACCCCTGTCTCCAGGGCCACGCCTCCCGCATATGAATCAGGTAAAAGAAGATGGCTAGAGGCCATGTCAAAGAGGAGGCAGAGCCTGACAACCAGCTAGGTGGGAGGGGACACCTGTCACCACAGACCGACAATGACACTGGTACAGGTCTTCCAGGAGGTGTTCCTCAGCCTCCTTCTAGCTGCCCTGGAGATTAACTGCCTCTGTCACCACCCAGAGTCTGGTGCCCCAGCTGTTGTCAAAGCAGGGAGAGCTCTGACCTCATCCCCCTTACTCCCTGCACTCCGGGATCCCTGGCCCCCTTCTGTTCTTTAAACACTCCAGGTGTGTGCCCACCTCAGGACCTTTGCACTTGCTGTTCCTTCTGCTGGAACCCCCTTCCCCCAGACAGCTGCACGGCTTGCTCTTTCACCGCTTTGGGGTCTCTACTCAGATGGTACCTTTTCAGTGGGTCTTCTCTGGCCCTTGGGGAGTTAAAATTACAAGTTTCCCAAAGTACTCTCCAGAATCCCTGTCCCCATTCCCTGCTTTATCTTCCCACTACACTTACCATCATCCGACATGCTGTAAGCTCCAAACGAGCAGGAGTGTTTGTCTGATATTTACTGAGCACCTACTATGTACCAGGAGCTGTGTCTGGCCCTGAAGACAGAGCAGTGGATGAGACAGCCCACACCCCCACCTTGGTGCTGACATTTGAGCCGGTAATAAACCAAGATGCCCAACAGAGCCGAAAGTAAGGGCACCATAGCTCCTCAGCTGGCAGAAGAGTGTCCCCCATTTGCAAAAAGGGGGAAATGCAGGACCAGGACCAAACGTAGGAAGCAATGATTTGTAAGGCTGCTGAGCCCTTGGGCATAAAAGCCCCCTGGAGCCAAATGAACCCAGATTTGGGGCTCAGAAAACGCCCAGCTTTAGTTCTGATCTGCCGTCTGCAGCATGCACTTCGGACTGTGCTTGTCTGTGAACGGGAATGAAGAGACACCTCTAGGATCATGGCGAGAACCGACCCCCATCTCTGACTGCTCCCAATGTGCCAGGCATCACATAGACACAACCCCACCACATGCTCGTGATCACCCTGCAAAGCTGGCATCACCATCTAGCAAACAGAAGCTTAGAAACCCTGTCAATCTCCCAATAACCAGCATCTAGTCAGCATGGGCCAAGCACTGTTCAAACACTTTGCATTGTTAGCTCGTTTAATCCTCTCATAACCCCGTGAAAGAGATCCTCTAACTATCTCCATTTTACAGACAGGGAAAGTCGGGCACAGAGAGGTCAAGAATGGAGCCCAAAGTCACACAGCTGATGGGAGAGCAGAAATTTGTGTGCTTGCAGTCCTATCTCTTCTCTACCAGGCAAGACCACCCCCTACATGACATAAACTAGGACACAACCTGGCACTCTAGAGCTCATTCCAGATACAAAACTGCTAGACTTTCAAGTACAATAAATACATATGTGTGAGCGGGGTTTAGCTACCTCCTTTATTTGGCCATTTCTGAAACAGCCAGCATTTATTCACACTTGCTCTGTGCTAAGAAAGTGCTTCCCGTGCATTCTCACTTCACTGTCATTGCTGAGTCCTCTCATTTCACACAAGAGGGACCAGAGAGGTTAGACCACCTGCCTGAGCTCACACAGCAAGGCGTGGTGAGCAGCAAACCCCAGCTCCAGACTCCCAGCCCAGTGCTCTCCTGACTTCGGGTTGAGGGGCAGGTGCTGGCAGGCACTCAGCTGGTGGCTGCTTGAACTGAGAAGAGGTCTGCTTCTCCTAAACACAGAAAACAAGCCCCTAATCCTTGTTATTAATGTAAATAATATTCTGGCAAAGAAAGCAAGCTCCCTGCCTCCCCAAGGAGCTTCGGGGGATGACTTGTACGGGGGATGACGTGTACAGAGTCTGCCGTGGCAAGGGCAATAACCAGTTGACTCTTATTAAAACTCCAATAATGCGGGCGTGATCGCGGCTTTGATAAGCGCACTCCTGTGGGTGGGAGGGTCAACGACATTAGGAAAATGTAATTAGACTGATAAATTCTGGGCAATCCTTTTGTGTTTGCCCTCTTTGCTCCAAGGAGGAGCCACTTAGCAGACCTCATTACCCATGTGGAGGCCCCACTGAGGGCTCTGCTGCAAAGGAAGGTGCATTCTTAGACTGCCTGGGTCTGACCAGAGAAAAATCCCTTGGCCCCCAGAGCTCCGGCCAAACGGCAGAGGCTCCAGGGAGCTGGGAATGCATGAGTGAGATCAGATTTAGTAGAGGACCCGGTGTGGGGCCTTGAGATCGGAGAGACCAGCTGCTGGGGGGTCAGAAAGGGGACAGACGTTAGGGGAGGGGCAACCTCACTCAAGTCCTAGAGGCCTGAACTGCGGAGCACAAGCCCACCTTCTGGGGTGAGGCACAACTTACAAGGAAGTCCCTATTTAAGAGACCCTCCCACACCTCCTAACTCCTGACTTTTCAAAGTACGCTCGTATCTGCTAGAGCACTTGTTCTGAAAACGCAAATCTGTTCCAACACAATCCCTGTATTAGGGGACAGTTTGAGCATCATGCAAATGTCACGTTTGCTTCAGAGAGAGTTCATGCACAAGAAACACTAGGTAAACAGAATGCCCTGCCCGGCTGAACTGAGCCAGGTAGGAAGACACAGACAGGACACACCTCTCTAGACAACGGGCGCATCCACACCTGGGGCTACAACTTCCATCCAATTTCCCATAACCTTCCTCCTACCACTTCCCAGGGCAACCTCATGCCCTCCCCACTACTTCCCTTCAGCCAATTTTGTATTTTTTTCTCTCCTTCCTCTTGCCTTTTTCTCTCTTTACCTCTTTTTCCTCTTCCTCTTGCACACTGGGTGGCAGGTGTGGGAACGGGGCGGGCGGCCAGCAGGTGGAATGGCATACAGTCCCACAAGCAAACTGCAGGTCTCCCTCAGATGAAGTGCCACACTTACGTTAGGATTCACGTATTTCTTAACCTTCAACATGGATAAAACTCGGCTACCCTTCTATGTGGTTTCTATTTTTTCAATGTGCTTGAGTGTTGCGCTCTTAACCCCATTTTCCCATAAACCCTGTGGTTTTTATTGTGCGATTTTGCATAGCGCGATGATTCTGAGTCACAAGTAAAGGACTGTTAAAGCAGAAGTGGCAGTTCTTCTCACGCACAAACCATCCTGTGAGGCATGAGCAGTGATGGGGATCACGTCCCCCTCACACAGGAGGGAACATAAAGTCCAGGGTGAGTCAAGACACACCAATCTCCTAATAACTTCATGCTGGCCCCAGTCTTGGGTTTTTATGTTTATTGCTCACCTATTCTGTGCCCGATGAAGGCAGAAGAGCCAAGTGAGAACAGGCTTCAGAGTTAGAATTCCTGGGTTCAAATCCCAGGCTCTACTGCTCAGCTTTGTGAGCTCAAGCAAAGTATTTACATGACCTGTCTGTGCCTCAGTTTTCTCATCTATAAAATGGGAATAGCTCAGAGAGGTTGTGAGGATTACAAAATTAATTAATGTAGGAGAACACTGACTCTTTTATCCTTCACACTGTTACTTAGATCAATGTCTGGAGCATCGTAACCACCCCCCAGAAAGCTGGCTACTCTCATTATCAGAGCTTACTCTATACCCTGTGGCCTCCAGTGCCAGCCAAAAGGTGGAAGGAGGTAGGGATACTGGGTTGGCAGATGCAGGCTTTTGCTGTCAGACCCAGGTTCAAAACCCGACTCTCCCACTTTCTCCTCCGTGGCCCCAGACAGGTGATCGGGCTCCCAGCCTTGGTTTGTTCATTCATGTAATGGGGTAAAAACTGCAGGCTCCTCATAGGGCAGTTGTGAGGATTCATGGAATCCCCCATGTGAGTCGCTCCTGCGGGGGGCCCAGACCCTGAAGTCGGTGACCCTCCCAGCCCAACATCCCCACCTGCTGTCACCGTTGGATCACATGGGTGGTTACTATGCCCCAGACTTGGCCTCACGTCCCTGCAGGCCCAGAGACGTTTGGGCTGGGCTGGAGTCACTCCATCCCTAACACCCATCCCTGCCCTGAAGATGTCGGCACCACAAGGTCAGGAGAGGATTCTGATACAGCCAACTGCCGGTGGACAGGCCATGTCCCAAAGGACAGCTCCTTCCTGACCCTCCCAGGACACCCCAGCAGCCTGGGACCAATGGCTGGGACTAGGGTGGCCACGAGAGCACAGCTTGAATCCCTACTGTCTGTCAGCAGGGATGCTGACGTTTTACATGCAATAACTCATTTCAGCCTTGCAACTGCTTTGTCAAGGAGATGATATACTTCCACTTTACAGATGGGGAAACTGAGGCTCAGAGAAGGTCACAAAGGTAGGAAGCAGCTGAGCTGGGGTCTGAACCAGGTCCAGGACCACAGTCTGTGTGTTTCCACCACACCACGCCTCCCCGCCTAGCTGGCAGGTCTGGCCAAGTGGCCAGCTTGTCCTCTATCCCTGACTCCCCCACCTGTTAAAGAGGGGTAATGCCGGACCCATACACATCGCTGGATTATTCAAGAAGCAAGAGGGCAAGGTGCTTTGTGAATTAGGAAAGGGGACCGTGGAAGAGCAGGATTTCCTCACCCCCTCCCCCCACCGGCCAGAGCTGCAGGAACCCAGCTCGGACCCCAGCACCTCAGCATCCATTCACCCAGTGAGCCAGCCTCCTCCGCAGCAGCATGTCAGGGGAACCTGGCCTCTGCTTGAGCACTTCCGGTGGCAGGAGCTTACTACGGCCAAGGCAGTCTGTTCCAACTTTAGGTACCTCAAGCTGCTGCTAGAGGTCTCGGAGCCAAAAATCCGGCAGTCCCGGAGGATACCCCTACTGGACTATCGGGACAAACTCCATCTTCCTTTCCTGAGTGCAGTCACTATGTACCCTCTCTTCCCCACCCAAGTCATCCCTTTCTGGGCCAGATATTTTACTGCCTTCAACCCACCCTCCTAGGATGAAAAGAATAATGAAGGAGATAAAGGTAATTTCAGTGACTAACACTTAACGAACATAAAATAGGCATTATTTTGCATCAGGAGCCAGCAAACTATGGCCCATGGGTCAAATCCAGCTGCCTGCCTGTTTTTATACGTATGGCCTGTGAGCCAAGAATGGTTTTTGCATGTTTAAATGGTTGGGGAGAAAATCAGAAAAAGAGGACTCATTTGTGACCCATGAAAAGTATATGAAATTCAAATTCCAGTGCCTATAAGAATAAAGTTTTATTGGAACACAGCCCAATCCATCATTTACATATTGGCTACGGATGCTTTCAAGTTACTACAGCAGAGTTGAGTTTGGCAGAGATTCTAAGGCCCAAAAAGCCTCAAATGTTTACTATCTAGAACCTTTACAGGAACAGTTTGCCAACTCCTATTCTAGACGCTTTACGTGTATCATCTCAATCCTCAGCATAACCTACGAGGAGGTTACTATTATAACCTTCACTTTACAGACAAGGAAGCAGAAGCTCAGAGATGTTAAGGAAATTGCCCAAGTCCCATGGTGGTGGAATCAGAAATCGAACCCAGACAATCTGATTCCAATATCTGTGTCTTATCCACTCCCCTATTCTTCCTGTCAGAGCCCAGGGCTGACAACTATCACACACCACAGCTCCAGCGGAGCCGTTTGCTTCCCCTGCCTACAGGCCCTCTTGGCTTCACTGTGCATGGTGGGAATGACCAGAATACCTGGTCAGCTCATTGGCCACTATGACCCACAGATCCTCTTCTACTCGTAGTGGCTCTTTTAAATGGGCCTATAAACCCATTGCTCTCTGGATACTAAAAAATAAAAATAAAAAAATTGATCCACAAGTACCCTCCAGACTGGCAACGGCAGCAGATGTGATAAAGTCGGTAGCTCCAGCCAGAGGTCTCTAAAACTTTATGAGAGCCAACAAATCTTGCTCTTGGGCTGCCCACTGGCTTCAAATAAACCTGTCCTGCTCACAATCTCACAGGGGTAGAAAGTAAAAGTCCCTGGGACTGTTGTCCAGGTTATGGAAATCTCAAGGCCTCCCTCCCCGCTTTTTTCTTTCTGTGAATATACGATGAGGGGAGAAGGCAGCATACTCTGTTGCCATAGAAACTAGGCTAGGCTACGTCTGCATCAGGAAGGATTAAAGATAGATGTTAGAGGCGGAAGTAATCCAGAGGGAGAGGTCCAGGCACACAAACTCCTAATCTGTGATTAAAGTTTCTCAAAGAGGTTTCTGCCCCATTATTAACTCTGAGCTTACATGCACATTATAAACCACAGAGATCATCAATAAATACAAATCAATATATCTGGAAGGCAAATATTTGATTTTTATGTATATGCATATTAAATGGAGCCATATCTCAGCCGGCTAGAAGAAACCCAAACAATCCAGCCCAGGCACTGCAAGCTAGCAACCCACAGGCCAGCGTCAAACCATGTAGCTGCTCTTACTGGCTTCCACAATCTTTCCCCAAATTTCTAAATAAGTTACTAACATTTAAAATTTGAAATATTTTCAAGCACAATTCAGAGTTCTGGCTTTTTCTGAAAAGAGTCTGAAGATCGGGCGATAGCCACCCTACATAGCAGCAAATGGTTGGCCCTGACCGGGGGCTGTCCCTGCAGGCAGGCACGTGCCCGCCAGGCCCCTAAGTCCCCAGCACCCTCTTCTCTCCCACACCTGGCCCATTTCCCACCTTGTCTCTCCTGGAGGATCCCTGTAGGCTTTCGAATTTGTGATACCCCACCCGAGTACCAGCAACCCCATTTTACCAGGAGAAACGCTTAGGCCTAGGGAGGAAGAACATCGTGCCTACAATGCGACAGTACCTTCACGACAGAGCTGGTCTCCCAGCAACCAGGGCAGGACTCAGCTCAGACCTGTCTGGAAGGAAAGTTCAGAGGCTGGGTTAATATCTGTCAGCTACAAACGTGTCTAAAGTAAAAATTAGATTTTTCTGCTGACTCCACTTTTGCCAGCTTTGTTCCAGCTCTTTTCAGGGAGAAGGGAGGGAGGAAGGAAAGCTCTGCAGAGACAAGGAGAAAGTCTCCTCGGACCCTCCCCAACCGCCCTGCCTTCGGCCACCCTTGCCTGCCCATGGCCACACTCAATGCTGTCTAGGAATACTGAGGAAGAAAAGGCTGGAGGAAAAAGAATGTGGGTCCATAGCCCAGGACAGCTGGCCAGGCTGTCCCCGACTTCACAGCTGATGATTCTGTAGCACAGATGAGTAGGGAACATCAGCCAGGCCTGGGCTCAAATCCCCTTTCTGTTCTTCGCTCGCTGTGTGATCTTGGCCAAGTCACTTAACCTCTCTGAGCCCGTGTCTCTTCACCTGCATAGTGGGGGTAATAGCAGCACTATCGGGTAGACTTGCTACGCAGGTTAGATAAGGCCTAACAAAGCACTTGGTAGAGTGTCAGGCACACAATAGGTCCTCCATAAAGCAGTGTATTCCATTACTACTCAAAATGTGCTTCCACCCCAGCCAGACACCGTCACCCTCCCCCGCCTGGTGCTCCGTTCCATCCTCAGCCAGCAGCTCCAGCTGCACGCCCCACTCCCTACCAGTGAGTGAATCACCGGCTGGTCTCCGCCTCCACTAAAACCAGCAGGCACATCCCAGCCTCCAGCCTCCGTGACTTTGCCCAAGCGGTAAGCCTCACTCAGAGCACCGTTCCCCACCCTTCCTCCTCCTACTCAAGAACACCCAGACCCAGAGTTTCCACAACCTCCCCCAGACCCAGAAACCTCCGTGCACTCTGACCTCTGCTCCTCCATGCGCTTGGAGGAATTTGGTCCTGTTCTCTAATGTTCCATATGGTGACACCCTCTGCCTTTAGCATCTTGAAGCTCCAGGATGCAGCTCACACATCTCTGAGATCCTTTGAGGGGACATTAGGTATCTGTAGCAGCCAAGCACTCGTCCCCTCTTCTTTTGATACCAGCACCCCCAAATTCCTGTCCAGGACTGATCCTCCCTTCCAAAATGCAGTCAGGGCGGGACCACTGATCACAAAGTCCTAAACACCCCCAAGCCAAGACTGGTCATACGACCAAAGCCCTTTCAGTTAGATCCTTCTCTCCCGGGACATGGAAGTACATCCTGCGCAGTGCTTAAAAGCTGGGGCCGCCCATGCTGGTGGGGTCCCAGAGGCCTTTGAAAGATCTTGCTAAGAGACCACCTAGAGCTACCTGGGCTCTTGGTCTTTTTGAGCCAGTCCTTCAGCTCAACCTCAGAGCCCACGAGCTTCCTTCTGATCGATTCCTTTTCTGCTGCTGTTTGCAAAAAAGAGAACTGACATTCTCTAGACTCCACATCACATACGTGCTCACATACGCCTCCCAGAACCAAACCCCCAGACACCCAGTCCCATCAGAGAGGCTCATAGGTACCACTTCCGCGTGGCCAAAGAGGCCAAAACCCTCACGCTTTCAGGGAAAAAGCCAAGCGGCTTAACTCCTCCCCTGTGTCAGCAAACAGAATCCAAGTGCACTGAGAAGCCAAGTGGGGGTGATACCTCTTGCTTGAAAAAAGTAAAGGTAACAATAAGATGTACTTGAGAAGATTACATATAAAGCAGGTATTTCTGCAGATGCCAAAAATAAGAATTGAGGACCTAAGTAGGACAAACACAGCATGCACGGATCTTCAGTCAATGTCCAAAGAGCAAAGGGCTTACGATGCGCTGAGAGACCAAAAGACAAGACAGCCCAGCGGGCACAAAAGAGCAGCACCCAGGGGCCCTGGGCACAGATGCAGCCAAACCTACCCTTCCAGGAGTGCAGGGAACGTCTTAGCCATGAGGGAAGGATGCTTAGAAGTCAGCCAGTTGAGGAAAGGGGAGAGGAGAGATTTCTAAGAAGAAGATCCTTAGAACCACCGTGGTCTAAGCAGCCAGGACCACCTCTCCCCTGTATCATGGCAACGGCCTCCACACTGTCCCCTCTGCCGATGCCTCACCCTACAGCTTGTCCTCAACAGCGGAAGTCAGATCGTATTCCTCTGCTCAAACCCCACCACCACCACCACCCAGCATCTCTCCACTCTTATCTTTCTGACCTCACCTCCTCCCACCCTCCCTGCAGGTCCCTGAGCATGCTTCACACAGCCTGACCACAGGGCCTTTGCGCATGCTGCTCCCTCTGCCTGAGACCTCCTCCCCATCATATTCTCATGGCCCACCTCTTGCTTCCCTCGGGTCTCTAACCCGCCCCTACCTCTCTAGCTAAGGTCTCCCCTCTCCCATTACTCTGTCCTCCTTCCTAATTCATCTTTCTCCACAGCTCTCCCACCCTGAAACTGCATTATCTGTCTGCTTGGGGTTTGTCTCCCCCAACTGGAATGGAAGCTCCATGGGGGTAGGAACCTTGTTTTGTTCAGGACTGAATCCCTAATACCTAGAACAACGCTTGGCCCACAATAGGCACCCATAAACAATGGTTGAATGTGAATGAATGAATGAATGAATGAAGTCCCTGAAGAAAAACTAGAGTACATCCAGGAAGGCTGACTTTCTGCACAGCTCACAAGGCAGGATGGTTAGAAGCTTGGCCCTGGGGACTGCCTGGGTTCCAACCCTGGCTCTATCACCCCCTGGCTGCCTGCCCTCGGGTCAGCACGCCCTCTCTGGGTTTCAGCTCCCTCATCTGTAAACTGGGTATTATAACAGCCCCTACCCTGGCGGGCTGGGAAGATGAAACGTGTTACATATACAAGGCAAAGCGGAGGGTGCTTGGGGTGAGCCATGAGTGCCCAAGGTTATGATTTTTGCTTTTATATTATTGCTCTTCAAGTGTCCGCTGGGTGGTAGAATCATCAGGAAATCCTCTCTAAGAGGGCCTCTGAGCAGGAGGGATGGGAGACAGCAGGAGAGCACGTGACCTGGGGGCAGGAGACCCAGGCTCGAGCCAGGCCATGCCACTCACACGCCGTGCAATTTAGGGGGACAGACAGCTTCTCTGCCCGACACGTCAGGGCCAAGCACCCCTCCTAGCTCACTGGCCTGCCACGAGCTTCCAAACTGGACCAGCCATGTGAACACAACATGGGGGGGACAGTGAATCAATGCGTCCCACCCTTCAGTCATGATTCTATTCACACAGCAACCACGAAGTCAAAAAGCCAGAGTTCAAAGGTGACGATGCTTCCAACACACACCACGAAACCCTAGCTCCCTTTGGAGATGTCGGCAGTGTTTTCAAAGCCTCAATTACAAGGGCAGGGAGTGTCACCGCTCCTTACGTTTCGGTCACAATATCAGCCAAGAGCTGAGGGTGATGCAGGGGAAATTATAGTAATTACTTCGCAGGAGGGCTGGCTGCGTGAACTTTGGCTGATCTAAAACTTGGGGTGAAATTTAACCCCCTGGAAGCTGGGGTGGGGGTACACTGGGGGAACCTCTGCCTCGCATCAGGGTACCCGGGAAATGATACCAATGTCATTTAATGAACTCACAGCTCTCGTCAAACCAAGCGGCAGCAAAGTGTAGTTGTTAGGAACCCAGATGTCAAGTCAGATCAGCTGGCTCTGCCCTCCCTGTGCCCACCATGAGGCAGATGCTGTTCTCAGAGACCTTATCTCCCAGGGCAGTAGTGACAGGACATTCCTACATGCTATGGAGGAAGCAAGGAGGCTAATGTCTGTGCAATTGGCCCAGGGGTCAGGGCAGACCCCTCTGAAGAGGCAAAACCAAAGCTGAGCCCTAAAGGATTGTGAGGAGCCAGCCACAGAGAGGGGCCTGGGCATGCTCCCCCCCTTCCCTAGGCCTCAGTTTCTTCATCTGTCAAATGGGTATAAATATCATGCCTACTTCATGGGGTTATGATGAGGGTCTGATGAGTTAATAGACACAAAGCACTGAGCACAGGGTCTGGTCCATAGGGTTCAAGAAGAGGTTGTGGTTTGGAGGCAAGGAGGGGGCTGTCCTGTCTGGTGAAGTGTGAGACCCCACTCTGTGCCGGACCCAGTCCAGCCACTGGGACACAGTGGTGAACTAAGGCAGATAAAAAATCCCAGCCCCCAGAGACCAGGATGGGAGGAAGGCTACCCCACCATGGGGTACCCCACCAGTGGAGCCCTGGGTTCACTGTCCCTTTTCACGGGAGCTTCCAGCTCATCCCATCTCTCCACCAACTCTGGATCCCAATGGCACCCCTCCCCCGTCCCCTCTGGCTGAACCCCCAAATGCTGCACAGTTGCCCACTGAGAGCTGCGTGTCCCCGGTCCCTGAATCAAGGTCTCAGTCATGATCCCCTAGGGAGCTTGTGACAAAATACAGATCCCAGGGCCCCTCCCCAGGCGAGGCATTCTTTGGATCTGAGGAAGACCAAGACTTCATTCTGAGGCCTGGTGACCACACACAAAGCCACGTGCCCATCATCTCTCCTCAGCCCTGAGTCCCCAGGGCCTGGCACACAGGAGGTGCTCAGCAGAGAAGATGGAGGGTGTTTAACCAGATCAAAGGCCCATCACACAAGACAAGAGGGGTGACCTGCTCTGTACCTGGCTAAGTGGAAGGTAGGGGAGGGACAGGCAACCTGGGCACAGAAATGCCGCCTTCTGAGCCTCTGTTCCTCATCCTGAGAAGGGGATTCCATCTCCTCCAAGTTTGGAGAATTCGAGGCTCAGAGGATTTTGATCTCAGACATCTTCCAATCCAGCCCCTCACACACCTGAGAAGGATCCCCTCTGTCCCACCTGGACAATGGCCATCGGCCCCTGCTTGAATACCCCCAGTGATGGGATGCTCACCAGCTCACTAGAAAACCCATCACACAGGTAGGCTGCTCTATTGCTAGAAAGTTCTCGCTTTAGAAGCCAGTCCTGCCCTTTGACTCCACAAATTAAGGCTGCTCCTTGTTTCATCCAAATGAAGGGAAGTCACGGGAAACCTGCTAAGGACTGGAAAGATGGCCACGGGTGGCAGGCTCCGCAGGCATTGACCTGGGTCTAAGGCCCAGGGTCACCACTCACCAGAGGTGAGACCTTGGGCAAGTGACCCCTCCAAGTTTCAGCTTCCTGGTCTGTAAAATGGGAGAAATAACAGCATACCCATTATTACGTAAGGTTGTTGTGAGGAATGAATAAAATAAGGCTTGCTGGGTGCCTAGCTCAGAAGCGTTCCAGGAATTTTGCAGTGACAAGGGAGGCGTAGAGAGTAGGCAGATCACAGGGCCTTGAAAGCTGGGCAAAAGGGAGTGGATTTATCCCCAGCACAGCCTTGAGGGCCTCCCTCTGTTTCCCTCATGGAGAGTGGGTGGCTGGACAAGGCAGATAAATGACCACGCCCTAGAAGGGACCAGAGTTTGGCAGTCCCAGTGCCCGCGGCTCAGGCCACCAGGTGGATTCTGACATTTGCTGCCCACCTGCGCCCCCCACCGCCTGCACACAAGGCCCAAAGTCAAGCACCAGCTTGGGCTGCAGGCAGGGGCGCGGGGAGCAGCACAGAGGCTGCCGCCCTCTCCGCAGGAAGCTAAGTGGGAGCCAGACTGAGAGATGCTGCCGGTCTATTAACACATTGGTTTCTGCATGAACTCCCACGGGGAGCCAGGCAGGCAGAGTTGGAGGAGTGAGGGCCTTGAGACAAGTAGAGTTTTTCTAAAGAAATATTCAGCTCTTAAAACCCAGGCTCTCGGGCCAGGCTGCAGCTGCGTACCAAGTGGGCCTGGTGGATTGTCAGCAGCGCGTGTGTGAGGCGAGGAGGAGGAGGCGGCTGGAAGGGACCTAGGCATCAGGAGGGGGGGTCCACGGAGGGGCCCCAGGAGGCTGGGCTGCTGTGGTCACAAGGGTACCCAGGCTCGATCAAGCCTGCCTATCAGAATCTTGTGATGTTCCCGTCCACACCCATCACAGCAGTGGAAAGAAACAACGTGAGACAAGGAAGCAAACTCCCAACTTTCAGGCTGACTTCATACCAGTCCCCCGGCCTTGCCCCAGATTCTCATTCAGCCAGACGTTACTGAGAGCGACTATGCGCCCAGCAATACTGACATTTGGGGCCGGAGAAGTCTCTGTCGTGGGGGGAGGGGCACCCTGTGCAGTGTAGGATTATTTATTAGCATCCCTGCCGTCTACCCACTAGATGTCAGTAGCACCCACTGCCCCCAAGTTATGACAACCAAAAGTCCCCTAGGGGACAAGAAAATGCCCCCATGTCAAAGACTACTGGGCTAGAGAGAGAAAAGCAATTTAAAAGCAAGCTTGATCTCACTGCTCCCGTTTCAAACCTTCCCCGGCACCCATGACCCGTGGCATGGAATCCAAGCTCCGTGGCCTGACATTCAAGGCCTACGTGACCTGGCTCTTCTATGTCAATGCTCACCATTCCCTGCCCCACACCTGACCCTCCAGCAACTACAAAGCACAGGTCATCCCTGCCCAGAAGCCCTCTTGCCTCCTGGCCTGTCCTTCCAACCCTCTTGTCTGCCTGCCTCCTGTCTGTTCGTGTTTAAAGATTCCACTCAGGTGTAACCTCCTCCAGGAAGCCTTCCCTGCTACTCCCCACACCCCGGGGGAAGTAGCACACTCTCTGTGCTCCCACACCCCATATCTAACTCCATCGTAGCACTCACCTAAGCATTTTGTGGGCAGGACCATGCTGTGGTCAGCTGCTTGCCCAGGACAGCCTTCACCCTCAGGAAACTTGCAACAGAAAGAGCATTCTCTACTGAAAGGGGTCCCACTCTTTCCTTTGGTCATAAAGGGAAATCCAGAGCTGGAGGGGACGCTCATAAACTTCAGGGGGACCCAGACTCTCAGGGAAAGACAGAGGGACCTTAGGGGAGGAGGACCAAGGACCACACACAAGGCCAGCCCCCCAGGCAGAGGAACTAGCCAGAGGCTTGTGCACACATCAAGGGGCACAGAACCACGGCTAGCTCTGCCGCTGGCTTCCTAAACCTCACTCAGCTCCATTCCTCATGGCTCTGTTTCCATCCTTTGCTATTAGATCTGGGACACATCACCCAAAAATCATGATGATTGTGATAGAAAGCATGAGAGGAGCCATTTTCTCATTAACCCTGGTGTCAGCCCTGTGGGGTTACCGTTCCCACTTAGCAAATGGGAAACTATGGCTCAGAGTCACGGGGTCATCAGCTGATAAAACAAAGAGTTCCATCTCAAATCCAGGGTTCCTGAGGACAGACGCCCATCACCCACTACACCTGTCAGCTGGAAGCTCCCAACCTCCCGTTCTTTTGGGCAGGGCGCGGGGGCAGTGGGAAAATACAGGAAAAGATGAAGGAGCATTTTGCTCTAAGCGTTCCCGTGCCGGAGGCCTGGACACAAACCCAGAAATCATGGAGAAGGCCTCCGGCTAACAAGGAATTGGGAAGAAACGATGTAATCAGCCCCTTAGAAAAGCCTCTCCAAGCCTGAGAGGGAATCTACAGTGCCCTCCAAACCATCCTTTCCAGGGGGAAATCACCAGACTCCCCTCCCAGGCTAGAGGCAAGGGGCCCTGGGAGTGGCAGAGAGGGGGCGGGGGTCCTACATCATCATGGTTCAACAATGGGGAAGGAGGGGGAGTGGAACCGGGGGAGCTCAGAGCTGCCGGGCTCCAGGCCTAGGGGCTCCCAATGCCCATCCCCGCCCGCAGCCCCAGTTTGAGATGGGAGACCGGTGGGGGGGGGGAGGCGGGAACATGCAAATGTGACTGAGGAAACCAGGAAGCACCCCTCCCCACCAGCACACTTCATCCATTACGTCCACTGCATAGTAGTCCCAGCGCTGCACGTTATCTGAAACCTTTTTATGCCTGGGTTGGTTTGGTCACCGTCCATCTCCCCTCCGCCCCCAGGCGCACCACGTGGGCTGGCTTCTGGCCGTCCTTGCTTCTCCTGCCCCTAGTACAGCAGCGGGCACCAGGGGGCACGTTCAATACATAAATGCTGCATTCGCCACGGTGACAGGAAGTCCGAGCTCCGAGGCCTGAAACCAAGTCCCTCCACCCCAGCCCCAACCCCCCTAAGCGTGTTTTATCATTTGTAAAGCAGGAATGACCCAGGCTGTGTTGCTATCCTGACATCAAAAGAAGGAGAAGCGGGGGGGGGGGGGGGGGGGGGGACATGGGGGGGAGGGGAGGCAAGAATGAGTGCGTGTGCCATGGGCCAAGCCAGGACCACCACAGGAGCTGAACCAACAAAGCCCCCCGCCACTGCTTTACACACCGTGAAACCCTGCCAGGAATGAAGCTATCTGCACAACGGAAGCTCATCCAAAGACCAAACTGCTGCTGTTGTTCAGAGCCTACAGACACCCAGGTCCTTCCCTGGTGCCCACCCCATCACAGGCTCTTTCATCCCCCAGTGGGGTGCCTGGGAGAGTTCTAGATACTCAACTCACTCCAGCCCCAAAGCCTCCCCTCCCCAGAGGTCTCCTAGCCTGACCCGAAAAAGCAAACACGGAATCAGAGACCCGCTCCTGGCCAGGGCTTTCTCTCCCACACTCTCCTCTCACTGTTGCCCCGACCCTACGAGGCAGCCTTGTCATCCCCACTCACAGGGATGGAAACCAAGTCCCCGGGAGGGCAGGGCACCTGCCCAGATCGTGCAGCCGCAGCAGAGCTGGGGGCCCCTGCGCAGCCGGACTCCCCCCTCCACAGCCCCCATCAGCCCAGAGGACCAAGCTGTAGGAGAGCCCCGTCTGTGGGCTGGGGGGCACCCAGGGAGAAGATGCAACCAAAGGGTTCAGCTCCTCGTGCACCAGTGCCTGCCACGCCCCACACTCAGCCCCAGCGCCCATGGCTCCAGTCAGGCCCCAGGGGACTCGAGACACACCTGCTAAACAGTCACCCTCAAACCACCGGGCAGAGAAAGGGGCCCAGCCCAGAGTTACCTGCACGGAGGTGGGCCCGGGCCTGGGAAGGACATCCTGATGGCTCCTGGCCCCAGGTGTGGGCTATTCAACAGCTGACTCTACGGAATGAAAGTGCAGCCAGCTGTGAGGCCTGGGCTTGTGCCCCTGATTTTAAAGGGTCCAAGAGGTAGGGGGCAGGCTAGTTTGTGCTTGATGGGGAGGTGGGCAGGAGAGGCCGGAGAGGGACAGAGAGTGACCACGGAGAGACCCCTGGCCTAGCAGACTGGGGACTGTGTGTCTTCAGACTCTCCGGCCCAAGCCCTGCCTTTGAGGGTTTGGACCCTATGAACTGCTCTCTCTAGAGTCGGGTAATTCACCTCCACCCTCAGTCCTGTTTGAATCCTTTCCAGCAAGACCACTGACCTCACCGGTTCACCCCAGGAGCCCAAGTTTGCCCCCAAAATATGGTCTTGCTCTCAGCATCTCAAGTAGGGTGAAGGAAAGGGGCTGGACTTCTAAAGCTATGTCCCTCCAAAAAAGCAGGAGCACCTGGCATCCAGGTGGCCTCAGATGAGCCCCAAAACCTTCCCATCGAAGACGGAGGATGTCACCTCCATCCCCAGATGCTGAGGGGTTAAAATGGGCCAGGCACTGGAGCAAAACCATATATTAATAACAGAACAAGGTTGGGCCCACATTCTCAAGATCTTCTCTCCCCGGGTTCCTCTGGGATGGACGCTTGGTAATTAATTGCCCCATTTTAAAAATGAAGCTTTAGAGACTCAATGGGGTTACATGGCTGATCACATAGAGTCTGTGACAGCAAGACCCTGGCCTAGAAAGACTGCTGCCTCTGACCAGGAGCTGGGCTCAGGCCCCAGGGGAAGAGGGAGGGAAGCAGGGAAAGCAGAAACATGCGTTCATTAAACGCCTGCATCCAGGATCATTGTAAATGCCACAACCCCCAAGGTTCAAACGCAAAGGCCCCTCTTCTTCCTCCCTCTGCAGTGATGGACCTGCCCCCACCAGCCCAGCCCCCTCGGGTGATCTGGCTCACTCTGATGAGGACATCTGCAACCTTATTTAATAAGTCAATACTGCACATAATTAGAGACACTTACCCCCTTAGATCCATCCTTCTCCTCCGATCAGTTTTATAGCCAGTAATAACTCTCGTAAATTCCTCAGCAGATGGAAATTTTATTTGACTAATCATGGCCGTTTGACTTGCTGGGGTGCAGTGGCTCAGGGTTCGGGCTGGCAGGGTGCTGGTTGAGGTGACTGTCAGGGGGCCGGGCAAAGAGCCCAGAACCCAAGGCCATTTTGCAGGTCCACTCCCCAGAGGGAAGCCACAAGAAGGCATCAGAAAGTGCCAGGCGCTGGACAGCAGTGGGCAGCTGTGCTCTGCCTTTTCTCGGTCCAGAGGTGCCTCTGGGCAAGGTGCTGAGACCCTTTTCCACCCTTCCAGGCTCTGATCTCTGAACACGTGGTTGCTAGTGCCAGGGAGAAACTGCAACATCCTAGCTTAAACACCTAACAATATCAGTGTGTTGGCTGCCACGTCCCAAGCACACCTATCCCATGCCAGCCCCATGCCAAGTGCCCCATGGGCATCATCCCATTCAGTCCTGCCAACAATCCTATGGATGCACGTGAACATTCCCATTTCACAGATTGGTCGCAAATAGATGCTAGAGCAAAGCCACATGCCAGACTCACTAGGCTGAGCTGCCACCTTCATCTTGGGGAATTTAAGTTTGGTGCTCCACCCCCACCCCCCCACTCACACAAGGCCAAGCAATCCTTCTAAGACCCACAATGAATCCCATCGTCGCTACAAAAAAACAGACCCACAAAACTCCTGGTAACTCCTCAGCACCCTCCAGACAAAGTTAAAACCCATTAGCCGGGGACTTCCCTGGTGGCGCAGTGGTTAAGAATCCACCTGCCAATGCAGAGCACACGGGTTCGAGCCCTGGTCCGGGAAGATCTCACATGCTGCGGAGCAACTAAGCCCCTGCACCACAACTACTGAGCCTGCACTCTAGAGCCTGCGAGCCACAACTACTGAGCCCACGTGCCACAACTACTGCAGCCTGTGTGCCTAGAGCCTGTGCTCTGCAACAAGAGAAGCCACCGCAATGAGAAGTCTGCGCACCACAACGAAGAGTAGCCCCCGCTCGCCGCAACTAGAGAAAGCCCACGCAAAACAACGAAGACCCAAGGCACCCGAATTCATTAATTAATTAATTTAATTAAAAAAAAAAACCCATTAGCCTGCCTTCACAAAGGAACCCCATTCGAGGTATCTATCCAAGCAACATGAAAACATACTACACAGAAAGGCTTGTCCATCTGAGAATATGCGTAGCAGATTACTCATAATACCCCCAAATTCGAAATATCAACATGAAAATGGATAAGTAAATTATATCTATACATACAATGTGTATCACTTCCAACAGATCAGGAGGGA
Organism: Balaenoptera acutorostrata; assembly: GCF_949987535.1. Taxonomy (NCBI): domain Eukaryota; kingdom Metazoa; phylum Chordata; class Mammalia; order Artiodactyla; family Balaenopteridae; genus Balaenoptera; species Balaenoptera acutorostrata. The sequence goes on along the minus strand of NC_080064.1, from coordinate 13,561,019 downwards.
AAATCACACAGTAATTTGAAGAGGGAAAGTGCCACATAAAGAATTATTAACTATAGCAGGAGACTGCATTAACACGGACTAGCTAGAAAGACGGAAAGAGAACTCGAGCGAACAGTATCCAGGAAGAATCCCCCAAGGGCTGACACAGAGCCCCTGAGGAACAGCCCCCCTGCAACCTGGACTGAACAGAGCCCACAGGAAAGCACCCCTCTACCCCAGGATGAAAGAGTGCCCAAGGAAGAGCCCCCCAAGGCTGAGGCAGAACCCCCAAAGGAGTATACACACACACACACACCCACCAGAGCTGACCTCCAGACCTTGTTGAGCGGGGCGTGCCTGTGGCTCAGGCATGGCAAAAAGTGGTCTGTGCCACACACCCACGGAACTTGCTAGAAATCCAACCTGTGGAACTTACCAGAGATCTGCCCTGGAGGATGCCACACAAGCGGCTCACAGGAGGTGCCTCACCAGAGGCACCCCACTACAAAACTGCCTTTAGAAGCGCGCTGAGGGAGCAGCTGGGCGCTACTGACCACCGTGCCCCACGGGAGCCACGCCCTGTAAGGCCGCACGTGGCGCCAGCGCCGCACGTGGCGTCGGCGCCTGCCCGTGGGCGCCTGGAACTCGGAAGCGGAAGCGGGGCCCTTTGCTGCTGCATGGGCTCTCCAGCGCCCTCTACTGACGAAGCTCAGCTTGCCGGCTGGCCAGGAAAAAAAATTTAAAGGGCCCAGATCCATTTTCAGCCAGCAGGCAAGAAGGATGAATTTGGAGCCGCAAGGCAATCATGTACAACCAGCACACTCCATCCCTCTGATGACTCAGCTTCCACATGAGCCCTTCTCACACGACTGAACTCCTGTACAGCAACTCAATTCTGTATTTCTACCTAAGAAGACACAGCTATCGTTCTTACAAGCAAAGTTCTCACCCTTTCCATAAAATGAAACCAACAGTCCCACAGTCATAATACTGTCTTTATTACCCCTCAAATTCAGTCACAGTTCTACAGAATATTGTCACCTAAAGACTAAATTGTAAAGCTAACCTACAAAAATTCGCATATAAAATAAAACTGGAAAGGAGAGAGAAGAAAACGGTTAGTTGCTAAGTGCAACTAGTTAGTTAGCAACTTAGTTAGTTGCTAAGTCCTTATTCTAATTTTTCATTCAAGAACTGGGGAAATAACCTCAAGGTGGGTCCATGGACCAGCCCGGCCCACTGTGAAACAGACTGGAGCCAAGACTCTATCACCTACCATAAGCCCCACTTTGACTTACGGGCCACAGTGGCACTGTAGGTCCCTAGGAATTAGGGTGTACTCAGAGCCAGTGCCTGGTAATCTCAGGACCATCTGGGCATTTCCTTTTCCCCAATGCACAGTCACTCTGGTAAATGGCTGCAGGTCCCTGTGGGGGAGGTTTAGAGTTATATTTACATAAAGTACTTGCAGCAATGATGCAGGCTCCTTCCTCAAGGGGACCTGGCCTCCTGAGGGCTTCTGGGTCGGTGAATTGACTTAGGTCTGGGAAATGCAGATTTCATGTAATACATCCAGCCCAACACTCCTTTCTCCCCAAGGCTTTGAATTCCCTCTTCCACACCATGACCTTGCAACCTCATTAATTACAGGCCACTGTTGAGTCCAGATTTCAGTCAATCAACCAAGTAAGCTGTCAGAGCCACCCCCAGCTGCACATGCTAATAATCAAACCCAGAATCTCTAGTAAGGGCATCCATAGCAATAAATTCAGCCCAATCTAGTGTTATATGCTGCCCTCTTTGGTCAGAAAACCTTAGAATACATTCCCACACATGTTCCCCAGGTTTCTGCTGATATATATTAGCAAAGTCCAGCAATTCTTTTGGTTTTTCCTCGTAGGTCCTATTGTGTCCCTGTCACCAATGAATGGGCTAAGATTTGATCCTCAACATCTAGTGACAACAGGGGGTGGTTATGTAGAATCTTAAGGAAAATGGGCATCTGCCCCCACTGAGGTTATTACAGGATTTTTAAGTAGAGGAAGAATAGCCTCCTCAGACAATGGAAGGCAAACTCCCACCACCCATATGGGAGGCTCAGAGCCACTTGCGGTTTGAGATCATCAGTTTCATCTGGGTCTCACAGATGTCCCCATTCCATGTTTCAGGACCCCCCTCTTTCCCAATTAATACCCTAAATTTCACATGAGCAATTTGTCGAGACGTGAATTCAATTCTCATTGTAATCCAGCAACCAGCACAATTAAATTTTGTATTTGACTTTCAGCAATATCAGCCCTGGGGCTGCAAGAAATAAGAGCTTCTGTAAGGGCTGTCATGGAAGCTCTCTGGTTCTCACAACAGATGAGAGTGAGAGTTAATGGACCTGAGCTTGTCGTTTTTTCTCTGTAAGTGCTCAAGAGCCCTCAAAAGAATCCACCCCACCCCACAGTTCTTATAGTCATCAATACTGCCCTGGCAGTCAGGGCAGCATCACTCAGGCTGCCAAGGGATGTGTCTCTGTGGCACTTTATCTCAATCAACCATGGGTGATACCTTGGTTAATAGTAAGACCACTACGTGCCTTGGGTTACCAGCGCCCCATTTCCTATTGGCAGGTACTCATGCTCGAGCCCAAAGACATGAGAAAACCAATCTGTAAATCTCATATTTACAGGTCAATCTCCCGGTATCTCTCCTGACACCAATTCTATATCGGTTTGGGTCCAACCAAGAAAAAGAAACCACACAGTAATTTTAACAGGGAAAGTTCCAAATGACGAATTATTACCTTATAATAGGGAACTGAATCAAGAGGCATTGGCTAATTAATGTAAGAACAGCAGCTATAAAGAGTAGCGCAACCCACAGAGCTGAGATTGAGCCCCTAAGTATCCACCACCCACCCCCAGGGCTAAGATACAGTCCCCAAGGAAGATCCTCTAAGGGCTTTGGTAGAATCCCCGAGGACGAGTCCCCCCCCCCACCCTGAGGTGAAGAAAAGTCCCAAAGAAAGAGTCCCCTGGGGCTGAGGTAGAACCCTTAAGGAAGAGTTCCCCCAAACCATGGCTGATACAGAGCCCCAGAGAAGAGCCCTCACCCTAGGGCTCATATAGAGCACAGAGCCCCCAAAAAGAAACCTCTCACCAGGATGAGATAGAACCCCAAAGAAGAGCCCCCCCCAATGGCGAGCTCCCACCCGGAGCTGAGCTAGGGCCCCCAAGCAAGAGCCCCCTCCCAAATCTGGAATAAAGCCCCCCAGGAAAAAACCCTTAGCTGAAGGAGAGCCCCCCGAAGCAGTGCCCACGCACACAACCCTCCGGAGCTGACCTCCAGACCTTGTTGAGCGGGGCGTGCCTGTGGCTCAGGCATGGCAAAAAGTGGTCTGTGCCACACACCCACGGAACTTGCTAGAAATCCAACCTGTGGAACTTACCAGAGATCTGCCCTGGAGGATGCCACACAAGCGGCTCACAGGAGGTGCCTCACCAGAGGCGCCCCACTACAAAACTGCCTTTAGAAGCGCGCTGAGGGAGCAGCTGGGCGCTACTGACCACCGTGCCCCACGGGAGCCACGCCCTGTAAGGCCGCACGTGGCGTCAGCGCCGCACGTGGGCGCCTGGAACTCGGAAGCGGAAGCGGGGCCCTTTGCTGCTGCATGGGCTCTCCAGCGCCCTCTACTGACGAAGCTCAGCTTGCCGGCTGGCCAGGAAAAAAAAATTTAAAGGGCCCAGATCCATTTTCAGCCAGCAGGCAAGAAGAATGAATTCGGAGCCGCACGGCAATCATGTATAACCAGCACACAGTGAAATATTGCCCATCAATGAAAAAGAAGGAACTACCGATGCCTGGATTAATCGTCTAGATATTATGTTGAGTGAAAGAAATCAAACACAAAACAGCACATTCTGTAATTCACATTTTTAAGAAGTTCAAAAACAGGCAAACTAATCTACGGTGACAGAAATTTAAAAAACAAGATGGAGAGAGATGTCTTACTGTAAAGGGGCACAATGGAATTTTCTGGGGTAATGGAAATATTCCCTATTGTGATTGGGGCAGTGGTAACACAGGCATTTACATTTGTGAAAAACCTTCAGACTGAACATTTACTCTCTGTGCATTTCATTGCAGATAACTTATAACTCAAATGTTTTAAATTAGTCCCCAAATTTCTGGTTTCAAATTTAGCCACTAGGTAGTGCTTGCACACACTAGGCAAACACATATGTTTAAGTAAATAAATGCATGCATGAATCACACACTTTTTACTTTTCTCACATCTAACTTGACAATCCCCCCAAATCATTAAGCTACTGGTCTGCTTTTCTGGGCTCCCATAGCCCTCAGCTCTTAGTTCAGTCATAGCTTTTATTATACTGATGTTCACTGCAGAGGGGTAAAAAGTACTATCAGAGTGACCAGCATATCGTGAGTGCTCTGTGCCTGATCCTGTTTTGAATAGTCTAATATGTCTAACAACCCACGCAGTAGTTACTTCTATCATCCCCATTTTACAGATGAGGAAATTGAGATACAGTTTGTCTACACTCTTGACCACTTTGCCTCTGGAGTCAGACTGTCCTAGGTTCATATCCCAGCTCTTCCACTTGCTAACTGTGGGTCTTGGGCAAGACAACTGATTACTCTGAGCCTGAGTCTACTCATCTCTGAAATGCAGATGATATTTCGCCCTTGGGTTGTCAAGAGGTACAAGTTAGTTTATTCACATAGACTATGTCCAGTGTCCATCCAGAGCAATGGCTCACCATAAGTAAACAATGCATTTCATCGATGCTAAGACCCATATGTTTTCACGTTTTCGCATCTTTGAAAGCAGAATGTGTCTTGCAATCAATGGCATCTCACAATCTCCTTGGACAGTGGCTGTCGTGATATAGTTGTCACAGCCTATGCAGGAGGAAACCTGATCTAGACTGTTCATATCACTGCCACTTCTATGTCTAAGTAAGTATCAATAGCTCTTTCCATAAGAATAAAATAAAAATACAGTGAGCTGAGAAAGCATCATATCATACTTCAGTTGGCAGTCACTTTTCTTTCTTAGTGGTACATAAATTAATGGTGTGTCTTAAGGTTGATGGTTTCCTAAATTTGATGAAATGCACTACGGTATTATCACAGGTCTGTCTTCCCCCCTGCAGATGATTAGACTATTGTTCCCTATTCTTCCTGCCTCCCTATTAGAGAGTTAGACATCTGTGCCTTTGTTGTATGACTTTGCAGTTCCTCCCACCAAGTAGAAAAAGAAAATTTCCCCACCCCATCAATGTAGGGCTTGGCCACTTAACTTGCCTTGGAATATGAGCAGCAGGACAGTGCACCCATTTCAACATGAAGCCTTAGGGGATATTGTATATTTCTGCCCAGCCATGAAAGCAGGAGCTGAGTAGCCACTGTTACAAGGAGATGGAGACAAGGGAAGCTGATCTGGACCCAACTGGCAGCCTGAAGCAGAGCCCTCCCAGCCGACCCAAACACTGTGAGCAAGAGGAATAATTACTTAGAGTTATAAGCCACTGAGATTTGGGGGACTATTTGTTACACAGCATTCATGCAGTAGCAATAGCTAATACACTCTCTAAACTATGCGTGCTTTGAAGGCAAAGCCCATAGCCCATTTACCTCTGTGTCTCCAGTATCCAGACTGGTACTTGGACACAGTGGATGTAGAGGGCACTCAGAGAGATATCAGAGATGGGAAAAGGCAGCCTTTGGAGTCAAACAGATCTAGATTCAAATCTCAGCTCTGCCACTTAGAAGATGGGTGACCTTGGGAGAGTCATCTGGAGTTCCTAAGTCTCAGTTTCCTCATCTGTAAAATGGAGACTCCTATATCCCAGGTGTGATGAGAAGTGAAGCAAAGGATGTGCAAGGGCTTCACTCAGTGCCTTGCACCAGCAGGCACTCTGGATGCACACCAGTCCCCTTTCCTTGTGATTGAATACATGACTGAGACCCCTGTAACCCATCTACACCCAAGGTCCTGCCAGAACACTCTCTCCCAGATGTTCCTGGAGCATGGCAGGCAGGATCTGGCGGGGAGGAGACATCCCTAAGATGGATGGTCTGGCAGGAGCCAGGAGAGGCAGTTGCCAAATTGCTCCCAGCAGTTCAGCCCCTCAGGGACCCTCTTTACTAATTCTATTTCCAACTTGCTTGGTACCCAGGTGCCCAGGCTGATGCCAGACTCAAACGTGGCAGACTGTGCACTCCCCCAGAATTTTCTGCCCCAGTTATTCTGGTAAAAATGCAAAGATGGAGAAGATGGGAGAGGAAAGGGCAGCCCATCTGGTCCAGGCAGGAGACAGGGGTGGGTCAGCTATCCTGGCAGTAGATCTACCAGCCAGAGGGGCCCATGCACACAGGAGGCCTCTGGACCGGGGCATCCCAAGACACCCACCTTAGGCCCCACCCTGGGACAGAGTGTTCAGCAAGGAGGCCTGGATTCCAGCCCTGAGTCTGTCACAGTCTGCTGTGTGACCTGAGGCAGGTTCCTTAACCTCTCTGTTCCTCCATTGCTCTTGTCTCTACAATGAGCAATATCTAGGAATTCTCCGTGGTTCAGGTCACAGTCCCATCTGAGAAGCTGGGGGAAGCCATAGACAGCCTCCCGAGAATAATGCTTCTAACTTCAGATCGCCAGGACCTTGGAGCAAATGACCCCAAGGGAGCCATCTGATGGGTGCTGAGAACCCTGTGCTTCTGGAATGTTGGGACTAGAGGTCCAGGGGCTTACCTCCCACTCAGACCCTCTTTGATATCTCTCTACCCAGGAAGTCCCATGGAACCAGGGAAACAAACCCCAATGGACCTTCCTCTTGGGCTTCTTTCTCTGTCATCTCAGAGATATACCGATTCCTGGCCTCCCCCATCCCTGCTCATTAATTATCTCTTTGTTGCCATGGTTTTTCTGAGCCTTCCACAGAGAGAAGGCCAGAAACAAGCAGTGAATCAGATCATCAGCTGCCCTTGGGCTGAAGGGTCTTCAGAGGTGACCTAAACACACCCACATATACACACATATATAAGCACATACACACATGCACAAGTGTTCACATGCACATGCATACACATGCACATGCATACACATGCACACATGTGCACGCACATGCATACACATGTGTTCACACATACACCAGCACATGCACACATATTTGTACACACACACCTACATAAACATATATGATACGTGTATGCACATGCATGTACACATGCACATACATGTACATGTGCGCATGCACGCGTGCACACAGACACTGTTCCTGTGCCTCAGCCCTACACCCCCTGCACATACCATGCCTGCTCGCCCTCCCAGAGGCCCAGAGACTGTCACCGCCACCATCACATCTTCTGCCTCTCCACCCCCAATCCTGCCATTTAATTTCTGGCAAAGCCTCCAGTTCCCACCAAGGTCAGTAAGGCTTAGGGGACACAAATGGTTAAAACAGGGCATCTGGGAACCACAGGATCATCAACCCTGTTACCCCCTTGCTATGTGACCCTGGGGGTGGTCAATGATATGCTTTATGCTGTCATTGTTATATTTCACACAGCCTTCAACATGCATCATGTACCGTGCAAAGTGCTTCCCTGAATTTCATCCTCACAACAAACCTACAAGACAGATATTATTATCCCCATATGTTATTTACCCACTACTGTGTACCAAGCTACCCAAAACTTCACAGCTTAAAATGACAAACACTGATTATCTCATGCAGCTTCAGAGGGTCAGGAATCTGAGAGTGGCTTAGCTGGATGGCTCTGGGTCTCCCAGGAGGTTGCATGCAGGCTGTCAGCCAGGACAGCCGTCTCATCTCAAGGCCTGCCTGGGCCTGGAGAATCCACTTCTAGGCTCATCCACATGGCTGTTGGGAAGGCTTATTTCCTCACCACGTGGGCCTCTCCATATCCTGCCTGAGTGGTCTCAGGACAAGGCAGTTGGCTTCCCCCAGAGCTAGTGATAAGAGAAAGAGAGAGAGAGGAAGAAAGGAAGAAAGAGACAGAGACAGAGAAAGAGAAACCCAAGACAGAGTCTCAGCATCTTTAATAACCTAATATCCTAGCCTTGGAATTGAATACCATCCCTTTTGCCATGTTTTGTTGGTCACACAGACCAAGCCTGGTACAATGTGGAAAGAGATTGATAAAGGGTGTAAATACCAGGAGGTAGGGGTCATTGGAGGCCATCTTGGAGACTGGCTATCACACCCCATTTTGCAGATGGAAAAACTGAGACTCGGAGAGATGAAGTGACTTGCCCGAGGTCACACAACCAGCAAGTGATAGAGTAGAGATTTGAACGCAGGACTGTCCAGCTCCAACGTGTCTCCCCTTAACTGCATATCTTCTCCTCTATCTGGCCTTGGTTTCCCCAAATAGCAGAGATGTTAGAGGAAGGAGTTAAACTGGCTAATCTTCAAGGGCGTGGCCCATCTCTTTAAAAGTTCAAAGGCTTAATTAACAAGGTACAGAGCAAGACCAGTCTCCGGACTTCCAACCACCAGGCTCTTGTCTACTTCAACAGAGCAGCCCTGAACCCTGGGAGCTTCTCTTCTGTATAAAATTGGCTGGTACAAGTCTCAAACCATCTCTGGGTCTTGACTACCTCCTCTGGAGAATGGGAGCAAGAGAGGGCATAGACAAGCTCTAATGATGGTGCCAACCACAATGAAAATGAAGACGATAAAGATGATAAAGAAGATGATGCTGATGCCAGGGATAAAGATGGTGAAGATGAAATGACGATGGTGATGGTTGCGGTGATGATGATAGTGATAAGTAATATGTACTTTGAGCACTTCCTATGATGCTAAGAACTTACATTTCATTTCATCTTCACAAGCTTTGCCATTCAAAACGTGGTCCATGGGCCAGCAGCATGGGCACCACCTGAACAATTGTTAGAAATTCAGAGTCCTGTCTCACTTGCCCACTCCAGGAGATTGGTGTGCACAGTTGAGCTTGAGAAGTGCTCAGACTTCTCAGAATCAAAAGCTAACACAACCATCCAGAAGGAGATGTTCCATTCTTGACCCTACTTTGCAGGTAAGAAAACTGAGACGTGGAAAATTTCCCAGCCAACAAGGGGTAGAGCCAGAATAAAGTTCTTGATCCTCACCCCAGACCTCTCCCACTCCTGCCCCTTTGGATTGAAGACTCTGTCTGTCCCTGGGCGAGGTGAGGTTACAGCCAGGGAGGACCCAGCCCTGAAAGCATCAGGACTGGTCCCAGCACCTCCTCCATCAGTCTGCCTCCTGCTGGCTCACAGCCCCTCCTCCTGGCAGGGGCCTCAGCAGGTAGATCAGAGGCGAGGAGGCCCTCCTGGTAAACAGTGACCTTGTTCCAAATTACTCCAGGGGGAAGGACATTTAGAATCAAGAAATAGCACTCAGCACAACATTTCTGAAAGAGGGGGAAAAAATTAAGTCTTTGAAATAACATTAATCATGATAATGCTTTTGCTGGTTCCTTCCCTTGGTGTTTGCTGGATGTTCTTTCCTGATGTAGGTTTAACCCTAGGCAGCCCGGGCTTCCACAGAGTCCCTGGTGCTACATTCTCTCCCTGCCTTGGCCAAGAAACTCATCTGGTGCCTTGCAGCCCAGGGAGCTCATCTTTTCCAATCTCCCACCAGCCTTCCTAGGGCCAGGTGTCACTCCAAGGCAAAGTCAAAACTCAGGGGCCAGGCAGGTAAAATAAATGAAGGAAGTGGCCTGTGATTAAGACTTGAGTGCCCAGCTCATCCTGGGTTGCCTCGTTTTAAAAATGAAAGACTGGCGTCCCAGGAACCCCCTCTGTCCCAGGCAAACCACGAAGGGTAGTCACCCTAATTGGGACTGTTATGAACAGAAAAAAAAAAAGCCCTGTCCTGAGGGAGCAGCTGCTGCTCACCTTGGGCTGATGCTACACCATGATAGTTTGGACTGAATTATGTCTCCTGAGTTGAAGCACTAACCCCCAGTATGACTACATTTGGAAGAAGGCCTTTAAGGAGGTAATTAAGATTAAATGAAGTCTAAGTGTGGGCCCTAATCCTATTGGACTGGTGTGCTTTAAGAAGAAGGAGAGACAGCAGGGATGCATGTGTACAGAGGAAAGGCCATGTGAGGACACAGCCAGAAGGCGGCCGTCTGTGCACCAGGAAAAGAGGCCTCAGGAGAAACCAACCCTGCCAGCACCCTGATCGTGGACTTCCAGCCTCCAGAACTGTGAGAAAATAGGTTGTTTAAGCCACCCAGTCTGTGGTATTTGGTTGTGGCAGTCCTAAGCAGGTTAATATCCATGGGGAAAAAAATAACAGTAAGAAAAGGCAACGTTTACACAGCCCTCACTGAGTTCCAGGCACTATTCTAAATCTCTACATGCATTAATATTTAATCCTCACAATGACCCTATAAGGAAGGTACTATCACCGTCCCCATTTTACAAATAAGGAAACTGAGGCACAGAGTTTAAGTAACTTCCCCCAAAGACTCACAGCTAGAAAAGGTCAGCACTGGGATTTGAACTCCTGGCTGGGTGCAAAGCTTGGCTCTTTACTACTACACTAGGAGTAGGAGCCCATGTTGCCCAAGCTTTCAGTTTTCCAAGGGAAATTGAAAAATTGCCTGATTGTTAAATGCTGGCTGTTAATTAAGAAAAAAAAACAGTATTTATGGACATGAACAAAGGATACCTGTGTCTCAGCTGCCAGCTTATAATTGCTGCTTTTCAAGAATTTCACCAAGTCAGAATTTAAATTTCATCCACCTCCACCACCCACACAACTACCTCTGCTTTCCAGTATGAGTGTGGATCTTACAACTCTGGGGTTGAGAGAAAATTAGATCATCAAAGGACATTAGGAGCCCAGTGGGAATTTGGAGACTGTGGCAACCAAGCCCTCATTTCACAGATGGTACCACTATCCTCAGAGAGGTTAAATGGGTCACTGAGGTCACACAGCAGGCTAATGTCAGGGCCAGTGAGACCTGCTCACTGGTCACCCATCAAATCAAGGACAAAGGGAGCTGCTGTGCAGCCTGTCTTCATTGCCTGCTTTTCTCTATGTCTCCAAGTTTGGCTTTCTGTCCATCCATCTGTCTATCCATCTATCCATCCATTCATCCACTCATTCATTTGTCCATTTATCTACTCATCCACCCATCCAACCATCCATCCATCCATCCATCCACTCAGCCAGCTGGTCAGCCTAGTTCAAGGCTTGCCCTGATTGTGAATGCCTTGAAATCAGGGGCTTTGCCTTGCCTGTTTTTGTATTCTCAACTGTTACACAGCACAGTGTTTAGCACAGTCTTATCCAACTTTACCCCTTCCTGGCTGTTATCCTTGGACAAGGCACTTCACCTCTCGAAGCCTCAGTTTCTCCATCTATAAAAGTGGGGCCATAACCGTACGTACTTTGCAGTGTCATGAGGGGAAGAAGGAGATGTGGGCACCTAGTAGGTGTGCAGTAACCGCCAGCTGTGATCATCAGCTCTCCTGTGGGGCTGGAGCCCATGTTATTCGAGGCCCTTCCAGCTCCACACTGCTGAGTCTGTGTGCGCAGAGGATGCGACAGGGCAGGTGAGGAGCCTTGCTGCAGGAGAGGAGATCGGGGGTGGAGGACTGCAGTGGGCCATAGAGCAACACAGGACAAGGCTGCAGAAAGCTGACTGGAGATCTGGCATTGCAGAAGAAGACAAAGAGGGACAAAGGTCAGTGTGGTCGCAAGGGACACAAGATCTGCATGGGGGGGATGGGGGGAGCCGCCCAGCCTCAGGGTCTCTCTTGGAACCACAAAAACTTTGGGAGGCAGGGCCCACCCAGCCTACTCCCCTCCTGGTGCAGCTTCCAGAACGATGCAGGGCTGCACTAGTTTCCCATCATCAACTTCTGAGAAAAATCAACTGTGATAGCTGAATTCCTGTTCCATTGTTGTTATTGTTTTTTAATTATACTTCCTTTTTTTTTTTAGCTCAGGAGCCAAATTGGATCCAGACAACCTGAAATTAATTTGTGGTGTAACATGGTGGTTAGAAAACTGGGCCATCCGCTCTCTCAAGAAAACTGGTCATTCTCTTCTCCCCCTTTCTTCCCCATCCTGTCCCTGTTGGGAAAAGACGTTTTCTCCTCCATGGAATCGAGGCTGAAGAAAAGCTGATGCCTGGGCATTTTAGCTCCTGTTTCAGGGCACAGATAGCATTAGGACCCACAAGGAGAGTCAGGTTCCTCATCCCCCACGCCACTCCCAGGGAGCATGGGAGTCCTGGGGGGACCGTGGGAGCCCTTTTCCAAGACTGAATTTCTCTCTCCCTCTTTGTACACTCTTTTTTCCATTATTTTAATGTATTTTTGCTCAAGGCAGGGGGGCGGGGAGGGTAAGGAGTACCTTTCCCTTGTATTCCTGGGCTTTTTTGGAAAGGGCTTTCCTCCTTCTCCAGAAGTGGGCAGGTCAGCCCATGTCCCAGTGCCCCAAGCTGGGAGACCCCCTTAGGCCAGTCAGAATCCTGTGTGGCTCAGGACTCCTCTTCCCACTGCCAGGAACGCCCCCATCAGGGGTCCCTGCCCCACTGCTGGGTGCAGCAAGTTCTCCCTAGGGACTTCTGACTCCCACTGGCCAGGAGGAGGTGCTCCGGCTCCCTCCCCGCATCTCCTCACCCACCCGCCCTTCCTCCGTGTCAGCTTGGTACACAGCAGACATCCCAAAGGCACCACACAGTCCCCTGGGAGGGAACATGCCCAGGAAAGAGAAGCCCACCTGGTTCATCTCCCCCCACCCTGGGCTCCATTTCCCTGCCACCATTCCCCATTTTCTTTTCAACCCGAGTCAACTTGGGACTCCAAATATAACAGCCTCAGTAAATATGGTCTGTATAAGATGACCTTTAAAAAGAATACGGTGTTAAGACAAAAAATATATACCGACATTAAACTGTGAACAGCGGATGTCTTTGAGAAGGGGGAGGGTTACTAATGACTCTCACTTTCTATAGTATTTTAATTTTTCACTATAAGCAAACATTACTTTTCTAATCAGGAAAATGAAATAGAGCAGTTTCAAAAACACAAAAGCCAGAAACCCCTGGTTCACTCTCAGTTTGACAATCAAAGGTCTAGAACAGGGGTCAGTAAACTATGGTAGGGAGCCAAATCTAGCTCGCCACCTGTTTTTATAAATAAAGTTTTATTGGAACACAGCCACACCTATTCACTTGTATATTGTCTACAGCATCTTTAGCCCTACAACTACAGAGTTGAGTAGTTGTTACAGAAATTGTGCGGCCTTCCAAAACGAAAATATTTACTATTTGGCCCTCAGAGAAAAAGTTGGCCAAGCCCTGATCTAGAAGAACATAGTTTTGTGAAGAAAAAATTAGTCCTTGCCCAGTGCCAAGGCAAGATTACCAACATTTATAGGCTGGTAATCTGGGCATTACAGAATCCTGGGTCATTCGGGATTCAGAGGTCACTCAGTCCATCCCCTGCCTCCATCCCCCATAGATAAGGGTCTTCTCTGCTCTGACCAATCACCTAGGGAGAGTAATACCACAACCACCTTCTGACAGGGGAAGTCCTTCCTTAAGTCTAACTTAAATCTGGCACCCCCTAATCCTCCTGCCTCATGGCTCAGACCCCTGGCCCAACCCCAGGCACTTTGTTGGGTGACCCCATTGTTACTGACTGAGGCTTGGATCTTGCTCAACATCCCATCAAGACAGCGAGATCTCAACCATCAGGAGGGAAGATGGCGCTACCCCACCCCTCCCCTTCCTGGCCTCCGGGCCCTGGGGATGTACACAGGCAGGGCCTGACCGATGGGGTCCACCACACTGGCAGTAGGTGGAAGCTGATGGCTTTGGAAGCAGTTGTTACCACTTCTGGGAGAACGATTACTTTAGCGTTGCATAAACACCCATCCAGACCCGTTCCTCAGGGGTAAATGAAAGTATGAGAGCATCTGGGCTGATTTATCTCAGCCAAAGGAAGCCAGAGAAATTCATTTCCCCCTCTAAACGATCTCCTCTGGGTCCTAAATATTCAATAATTTCCTAGCTGGGAAATGGATTTCCTCCCCTTCCCCGTGGCAGACAGTTTGCATTCTTATGCCTGACGCCATCAGGGTATTAAAAGGCACAATTTACAGTGGGCTCTGGGCTACAGCCCCTAAGCCAGTTCAGGAAGACTTAGTAGCATGTCAGGACCACAGACCCCCTCTGAGCTGGGGCAGCTCTCAGCTGTTCCTGAGCCAGGTCTGTGGTAACTGTCCCAGCCCAGCCCACCCAGCCCACCACCAGACAGGCTGAAGAGGAGGTCTGACCGCCCAGACCTGGAATCTGATGAGAGCTCAGAGCCTTGTCTGTCTTCCCCGCTAGGGGGTGACTTTGAGGGCAGGGACTGTCTCAGGTTTATTCCTATATCCCCATGTGTCTGTGACATAGAAGGTGGTCACTATTTATTGAAGGAGTGAATGGATAAATGGATGAATAAATAAATGAGAGAATAAAAGGGTCGATGGATGGCACTTGCAACATCATTCACTTGACTCCTTAGGGTGAGGACTCTGATTTATTTCTCTCTCTGCCTCAGTGCCTGCAACACCATAGGCAGCCCACAAATGTTCATTAAATTCATGTATCAGAGAATGAACCAGAGTCACTGCCCTAACTAGTCTTGAGGACTGGGCTTCCTAACCCAACCAAGATTGGAACCTCCTCAATGGGGACTCTGACCCCTAAGTAGCCCCTACCCACTCCAGGCCTGTGGGGAGGGGGAAAGGCAGGACGCTACAGTCTGCTCTGCATGCCCTGGCCAGGGAGGGAAATTTGCATCCATTGGCAGAGGAAGGGAAGCAAGTCAAGCAGCCCAAGGGGGCTCGGAGCATCAGGCTTGGAATATGTTCATCAAGAGGGAAAGGATGTAGCCAGAGAAGAGAGATCCAATCACGAGAGACGCTTCCAGATGTCCCAAGGTGGTCAGGGGTCCGAGTGTGCCTGGAGGGTTGGAGACAAGCAAACAAAGGAAAAATGGAGACAGAGAAGCAGAAAGAAGGGGGCAAAAACAGAAGACTGAGACAGAGAGTGAATAAAAAAAGGGGGACAAAACAAAAGTAGGAAGAGAGTGGGGTGGAGACATGAGACAAAAGCAGCCCCCAGACCCACCACCACGAGACAGGCCCCAGGGGAAGACCTGCTGTCATCTTTTCTGGAGGCAGAGGGGTGGACTGGATGATGCTGAGAGGCCCGTCACCTAGAAGCTGAATCAAGGTCTGCCAAACAGGAGATGGAACCCAGGAAAAAGTTTGACTCCCTTCTTGGCCAGGTTTTAGAGACTCTACCTAGAGGGTGTGCTGGGAGCCTCTGTACCCAACCCTGACCCCACTGCCTGCCCCAGGCTCCAGGCTCCAGGCTCCATCACTTTGCCAGCTGTGAATATGAACAAAGAGATGTTCAGATGCCAGAACACCTCTGGACCACACTTGGCATCATCAGCACTATAAACTCGAACTTGAGCTTCAGGAAAGCAGGGATGTCTCTCTGTTTCACTCACAGAACGTATACCGCAGGGTCTAGAACAGTGCTCATAGTAGGTGCCAAATACGTGTCTACTGAACATGGGTGAATGAATGAACAGAGCCCCTCACAGTACCAGATCCAGGAGAAGCCATCTCAGTAGCTACAAGAGGAGGGTCCTGGGCTGCCTGGGCCCTGAGTCTGGGGGTGCCCCTGCTGGGAGCTAAACCCAAGGTTCTGCCCCAAAGCCCCAAGGTGTGTCTTTCCCCCTCGCATCTCAGAAACTCTAACAGGACACAGCTGCTTCTTACTCACCCCATCCCAAGCTTGGCTGAGCTCAGTGGTTCTTAGCTCTTGACCACACACTGGAATCACCTAGAGAACTTTTAAAATTACCAGCTCCATCCCAGATCAATTAAATCAATTTCTCAGGGTGGGTAGCAGTTTAAAGTCTCCACAGATGAGGGACTTCCTTGGTGGTCCACTGGTAAAGAGTCCACCTTCCAGTGCAGGGGATGCAGGTTCGATCCCTGGTCGGGGAACTAGGATCCTGCAAGTCACAGGGCAACTAAGCCCGCACGCCACAACTACTGAGCTTGCACGCCTCAACTGGCGAGACTGTGTGCCACAAACTACAGAGCCCACATGCTCTGGAACCCACGCGCCACAACTGCAGAGCCCATGCGCCCTGGAGCCTACACACCACAGCTAGAGAGGAGAAAACCCTCACACCACAACTAGAGAGAAGCCCACGCGCTGCAACGAAGAGCCCGTGCGTCACAGCGAAAGATCCTGCGTGCCTCAATGAAGATCCTGCATGCCACAACTAAGACCCAACGCAGCCAAAAATAAATAAAATACATAAATAAATCTTTGAAAAAAAACTCCACAGTTGATTGATTCTAAAATGCAGCCTGACATACATCCAGACAAAACTAGAATTCAAAAAGATACATATGCACCCCTATGTTCACAGCAGTGCTATTCACAATAGCTAAGACATGGAAACAACCTAAATGTACATCAGCAGATGAATGGATAAAGAGGATGTGGTATATATATATATATATATATATATATATATATACACAAACATATATACAATGGAATTCTACTCAGCGTAAAAATGAACGAAATAATGCCATTTGCAGCAACATGGATGCAACTAGAGATTATTGTACTAAGTGACATAAGTCAGAAATAGAAAGACAAATACCATATGCTATCACTTATATGTGGAATCTAAAATATGACACAAATGAACCTATCTGTGAAACAGAAACAGACTGATAGACATAGAGAACAGACTTATGGTTGCCAAGGGGGAGGGGGTTGGGGGACAAATGAAGTGGGAGGTTGGGATTAGCAGATACAAACTATTGTATATAGGATGGATAAACAACAAGGTCCTACTGTATAGCACAGGGAACAATATTCAATATCTTATGGTAAACCGTAATGGAAAAGAATATAAAAAAGAATATATATATATGTATAACTGAATCATTTTTCTGTACAGCAGAAATTAACACAACATTGTAAATCAACTATACTTCAATTTAAAAAATTAAGGTACTTTGAAGGTTAAAAAAAAACTATACTTCAATAAAAAATAAAGAAAAAAAAATTTTTTAATAGTTTTTTTTTTTTTAACTTTTGGGTTTATTTATTTATTTATTTATTTATTTATCTATGGCTGTGTTGGGTCTTCGTTTCTGTGCGAGGGCTTTCTCTAGTTGCGGCAAGTGGGGGCCACTCTTCATTGCGGTGCGCGGGCCTCTCACTGTCACGGCCTCTCTTGTTGCGGAGCACAGGCTCCAGACGCACAGGCTCAGTAGTTGTGGCTCACGGGCCTAGTTGCTCCGCGGCATGTGGGATCTTCCCAGACCAGGGCTCGAACCCGTGTCCCCTGCATTGGCAGGCAGATTCTCAACCACTGCGCCACCAGGGAAGCCCAAGAAAAAAATTTTAAATAAATAAAATAAAATGCAGCCAGAGCTAAGAACTTAGCATCTAAGTTCCAGAACAGAAGTTTTCACAGTGTGGTCCCGGGGCCAGCAACATCAGTTTCACCTGGGAACTTGTTAGAAATGGAAATTCTTGAGCCCCAGACCTGCTGAATCTGCAGCTCTGGAGGTGGGCCCAGGCAGTGTGTGTTTTGAGGAGCCCTCCAGGTGATCGTGATGCAGTTCAAGTGAGAGAGCCAGGCTCTAATATTTCTCCAAAATCCCTCCAGGGAGAAAATCCCTCACAGGGTCTCCATCAGGCCTGGAATGAGCTCCCGGGAAAGCCATGTTGCCGAGGGCCTGGGGATGAGAAAGGACTGTTTCTGGGGTACCAACAGCACAGGGAATAAATATTCTGGGAGGATCAATTTCCTGGGATGGGAGTCCAAGACTTCTTGAAAAACAGCATTCTTGGGTGATTAACACTCCTGCAATCACAATTCCCAGAGACTGTGGTTCCAGTGATCCTTAAATATCAGTGTTTCTGGGGCATCAACTTTCTGGGGTATCAACAATCCAATATCAACAGTTGGAGACCAGCAAGATGGGAAAATTAATCTCCCGAGATGGGATTCCAATCCTCCTTCAATAGGAGGTCTGGCAGCACATCATTTATTTCCAGGCTACTTTTCTCTGTGTCCTGTGGGAAGTCTTTCCCACACCATTTGCCAAGTGGGGCCTGTTTCACGGGTTTTTCCTCCAGCCCCGGAGCCTTGGGGGAGAGGGCAATGGGGGTTCTGCAGGTTCCAAAAAATGCTTCCTTTGCTCCCCAAGTTGTTGACGGGCTCCTAATGGGGCAGAGGAGGGTTGAATGGCTGCCTGGTGAAACTGCAAGACTCCTCCTGGTCAGTCCCATCTTAACAACGGTCCAATCAGAAGGTTAGTTTCTCCAGGGCATGTCCATCCCAGCTCTGGGTGGGAACAGGGGAGGTGAAGGCTCAGACACTGGAACGGCAGCCCCAAAGGGCACGGTTTCTACCTGGCTGGACCCATCAGAAGAGGCAGATGAGGGAGAGGCAAGAAGCAGGAAGCCTGCAGCCAGGAGATGGGTTACACACTTGCTGACTGGGGAGAACCCAGATGTCCCAGCAGGAGGGAGGGCCCCCCCGAGGCCACCTCTTGGGTGCTGGCCGTAGAGGCTGGAAACTTCTGGCCCTGGCTCCATCCCAAATGCTATGTGATCCTGGAAACTCTCTCTTCTTCTCTGGGCTTCAGTGACCGCATCTTTAAAAGGGTAGAATGAGCCTGGATTGTTTCTGAGGCCCCTTCCAAACTTCCAGTCTAATCCAATCCATCTAATCCAGCTGTCGGCCTTCATTCAACAAAAGTAATATGACCATCTTAAAGACAGAACAACTGAGGCTCAAAAAGGTGACATGAGTTGCCCAAGGTCACATGATGAATCAGGGACAAAGGGGAGAGCCAGAGCCCTGGCCCCTGCCCTCTAAAAAAGGACAGTACCCTATGGGGTGGTAGGATTTTGAGTTTTAAATTCCAGCTCTCTCTTTACAGCTGTGTGACCCTGGACAAATGACTCCCCTTCTCTGATCCTCAGTTTCCTGATGACCTCTCGGAGGATTCCCACATGAAGATAAAGTAAAATAGTAACCACGAACAATTTTACAGCCCTAACTTAGGGCCAGGCCCTGTTGTAGGCACTTACACGGATGGATTCATTTGTGTCCTCCCCACGGCCTCATGAGGTACGTACTGCTGTTGTAGTTCACAGTTCACAGAGAGGAAGTGGGCTCAGCAAAGTCAAATTCCTTCGTCTGAAGACACTGTCTTTCTAGTGGCAGAGCCAGGGTTCCACAAGGTCCGTGCATTGAGCCGCCTAAAAGAGCATTTGAGGTTTGGGCCCATGTTACACAGTTTAGCTGTTTCCCTCCCTCCTGCATCACCTGATTCCCTTCACAATGACAAGCGTCTCCCCCTGCGGCAAATAAACCAGCCAAAGTTAGCTGAGCAGGCAGAAACTTCTTCTCAGGCAACATCAGCCTCACTTCTCTGCGACCTGCAAGACAAGAGCCCTCGGGGTTCCCATTGGCTAATGAGACCCTCCTTCTCCACCATCACGGTTGGGAGGACAATTAACCAGCAGCCAAAGAGGATCCTGGGCAGCTCCTTTCTGTCCTGCGCTAATTATGTCCAGGGCCAGGCCCAACGCAGGTCCCCATCTTTGCAGGCGGGAGCTCACAGTCTGGCAGTGACCCTTGCAAAGACTCACAACCTCCACCCCGACAAAGCTGGACCGAGAGCCAGCCCTTCCAGGGGAAGGCGGCCACCCCCTGCACGGTGACAGAGGAACGCACCCAATAGTCCCTGGAGCCAATCCAGCCCTGAGCTTTCAAACCAGCCACTCGGGGGACATTTCTGCAGAGAAGCACCAGGCTTGGGGGAAATCCCAGGCAGTGGTCGGGTACCAGCAGCCACAGCTGGGAGCAGGGACGAGAAGCAGCCAGCAGGCGAGATAATTGTGCCCTCTTGTCTAAGAAGGAAAATCTGAGCACTGCCTGCAACCAGATAAAGAAGGCCTCCCCCGCCCCGGGCCAGAGGTGTGTGGCGGCCACAGAGTTGGCTGGGGGATAAGGTTATTAATTCACCAGTCGAACCCTGTTCAGTGCTTCCATCCTTACTTGCAGTCAAGTGGGTTGGAGGCTGTGGGAGGGATAGGAGGGAGGGATCCACCCCCAGGACTGGGGCCTGGGGCTGAGGCAGCCCGGATGCAACAAGCAGCGGGGTATCTCAGGGTATCGCGGGCCCTGGGCTTGGCGGGGGGCTGCCAGGTGGGGTTTCACCCCACCTGGGTTAAGTCCCCGTTATGTGTATGAACCCAGCATCAGATAAACGGGCTTCCAGTCCCAGCTCTGCCCCCCCAGGCAAGCTACCCCACCAGCCTGAGCCTCCATGTCTTCATCCGCACAGGGATCAAAATAACCCATCTCAAATGGTTATCGAGAGATTAAATGAGATAATCTGTACCGAGCAGGAGACGCAGCCCTGCCCTGTGCCCAGGGTCAACGAACATAAGCCCGCAGTATTTCTGAGTCAAGAACAGAATGAAAAGGCTGTTTTTAAATAACCACCTCCACAAAATGTTCATTTGATGGCTCTGAAGGGAGGCTGGTGCATTTAAGACAGGAATCGATCCGGCCCTCGGCCAGGCCGAGGAAGAATATCAATCCTTGAGTACATTAAGAGCGGGATTGATGGGGAGCTTGGAGGTGTGATGAATGGAGTCTGTGGGGACCAGGCCCTGACCCCAGCCAGGCCCCTCAGGCTACTCCCTGCAGTGGGACTCAGGGGAGGAACCCATAGGACCCTCAGACCCGAACCATGACTCCCGGGCCTTTTCCCAAAGAGCAGCTGGGATCCAAAGCCCTTACACACACACACACACACATGCACACACACACACACACACGCACACACATGCACACACACTCTGAGCTGTGCGCATGCACACGCACACACGCTCTGAGCTGTGCCCACATCCTAGGGACAGCTGCAGTTTGGGGGGATGGATGGCAGCCCACAAACTCAGTGCAGTTACACTAGTGCTTGTAAAGCACCAACTGTGCTGGGCCCCGGAGCCGGGAGGTGAATGACGTAGCCCTGCCCGCAAGGGGCTCACGGTCCAGTCTGGGATACAGACCTGCAACAGGGAATCACTGGTGAGCTGATGAAGACTCTGAGAGCCCAAGGGCTGCAGGAGCCCAGAGGAGGGGCACACGCCCAGGCTAATAGCCAGGGAGGAAGCAACACCTCCGCTGAGCCCTAGAGGTGGACGTTAGGCAGGGAGAGAGGGAAACGTGTTCTAGTCAGGGGAACAGCTTGAAAAAGGGCCAGAGGCAGGAAAGAGCCGGGTGTGTGTGCAGGGACCAGCAACCATCCTGCAGCAGGCAAGGGAAAGGGGTCCAGGTGTTATCCTGTGAGTAATAAGGAAGGATGAAAACATTTAAAGGGTCAGCTCTAGACCTTCTCTCGGGAGTGGGGCATAGGCCGGGGAGCAGGTGAACTGGAGGAGAAGGCTGTCGTCCTGGGCTCCAGGAAGCCTCTGAGCAACCCAGGATTCTCTGTGGAGCCAGCCTTCTGGAAGCTACATGAGCTCTGCTGGAACCCACAGAGCAGAATGCCACCCTTGACCCCCAGGGCTGCCCCCCTGTAGCTGACTCTCCGTCCACAAGCCTGAGGTTGGAGTTGAAGGGAATCGTGTGTATAAAAGGGAGACTCGGGACTTCCCTGGTGGCACAGTGGTTGGGAGTCCGCCTGCCAATGCAGGGGACATGGGTTTGAGCCCTGGTCCGGGAGGATCCCATGTGCCGCGGAGCAGCTAGGCCCGTGCGCCACTGAACTCACGTGCTGCAGCTACTGAAGCCCGTGTGCCTGGAGCCCGTGCTCCACAACAGGAGAGGCCACTGCAATGAGGGGCCCGCACACTGCAACGGAGAGTGGCCCCCCCTCGCCGCAACTGGAGAAAGCCTGCGCACAGCAACGAAGACCCAACGCAGCCATAAATAAATAAATAAATAAATTTATAAAAAAAAAAAAAAAAAGGGAGACTCAGCACAACCCGCTTCCTACCCAGCTTGGCTTGGCTGTGTGACCCAGGGGCACTCACTCCACCTTGCTGAGTTTTCAGTTCTCATCACTGTTAACTCCCCCACCCCTGTCTTTCCCTTGGCCTTGGTGGAAAAAAAGGAGAAAGAAGGAAACTGACTTCAATCTAGTAAGTGCCAACTGTGGGCCAGGAGCTACACTTCCTTTCATCACTAGAAACTTCCTCTCTACTAAATTGGCTCTGTGACCTTGGGTCAGCCACAACCCCCCTCTGGGCCTCCGTTTCCATGCTATAAAATGCCGTGGTTGGTACTGCTGGCCTTTAAGGGTTCATCCAGGGCTAAATACTGCAAAAAGAACCATTTCGGAGTCAAAGTCCTGGCTTCTGGCTCCTGGGCTGTGTGACCTTAGGCAAGTGCCCCAAACTCTCTGGGCTTCACATTCTTCTGCAAGATGGAGATAATAACTCCCACCTGGCCAAGAACGGTGGGCACACCAAGAGACAGCTTATGCAAAGCACGCAGCACATCCTGAGCACACAGAAGCCCCTTCCTACATCTGTGGGGTTGGATGTCCACAGGGCTTCCCGGCGAGGAAAGCTTTCCTGGCCCCCCTCCAGCACAGAATGGCTCTGGCCGGGCCCGGGGAGCTGGGGCTGCAACAAAGGACAGGGCAGCAGAAATGCACACAGGCACCGGCTGTTTGTTCAGGCATTCTGTTTGGAATGAATCTCCTTTTATCCCTGCGAGTGAAGTCTCCCGCACTGGGCAACTCGTCCTAGGTGAGCGTCTGCGGTGACTCGAGCCCCCATTTATCACGCGGGCGTTTGATGGAATATTCCTCCTGAAGGAATTGCACTCTCAGACACTCCTCACACTCCGCCAGGGTCTTTGAAACTTAACAGCAGGTTTTTTAAAGGGACAGGAGAGGCGAGCTGCATCCCAATTTGTAGCTTTCAAACATGTCAACATTAATAGAGGTCACTGTTCCGGGGGACATGGGGCCCTTCCCAGGAATAAATCAACAGCTGGCGCTGTCGGCCGACCGATCCATTTTGCTCATGTTTCCTTTCTGATCGTCCGCTGGTGCCTGGGGTTAGAGGGGTGGGGGAGGTGGACGTATCTGCACCTCCTTCACTGGGCCTGGCGGGGAGAATCCTGTCTGAAAGATGCCTAGAGAGGTCGTCTGTCATCCTGTCCCTTCTGCCATTGCCAGGTAGGATGATGGGATTTCAGTTCAGGATACAACTGAGCATTACGGAGGGTTTATGGGAGCCGGGCACTGGTCTCAGGGCTCAGGGTGCATCCTCTCATTTCATCCTTATAGCTCCCTGTGGAAACTGAGGCCCAGAGATGGTAGAGACCTTGTCTGAAGTCCCACAGCTGTTAAGGGACTCGGCTGAACCTCCAACTCCGACTCACCTCAATCTAAAGTCTGACCTTGACCACCCACCAGGCTGCCTGTCAGAAGGGTTTGGGGGTCAAGAATTGGAGAAAATGAGATTTCCTGACCTGCACACCCGCTGGGTATGATCCCTAGTGACCTTATTTCATTTCAGTCTGGCCTTCCCTTTCACCCAGAGAGGAGGCAGGAGGTTGCTGCCCATCTGACCACCAACTGTCTATCCTGACCCAGCTTCCTGGAGAAAAGCTCCTACAGTAGGAAATCTGGAGGCAGCTTGGCTCGAAAATTACACTCCAGGCTTTGCAAGCAGACAGTGCTGGTTCCAATCCCTGCTCTGCTCTGTCCTATCTGTGTGGCCTTGGGCAAGTGACTTGACCTCTCTGAGCCTCAGTTTGAAACATACACTCAGCCTTCGTTTGAAAACACAGCCCCTCCAGCAGGGCCTCTGCACAGTCATGGGATGGGGGCTATAGGGTCTATTTGACCATCACCCCCACTGCCCCAGACCCTGCTGACTCTTTTTTCCCAGCACTTCACCGTCTGCAATAATGCAGGCACAGAGCAGCCTGACCCTGTGATGGTCCTGCCACACTTAAAACTCTTACCAATGCTCAGATGTATAATGTTTTATGTTTCTGTCGTTTCTCAGTTGCTGATTGTTTTATCAATAGTGCCACTTGTGTGAGGCTTATGATTTATCTGGTTCTGCCCCCACCTCCCTGGGTGGCCCTGGGCAAGTCATTCATCCTCCTGGATCACAGAGCACAGGAGCTGGGAGGGAGGGACCTCGGAGATCATTAATCAGGCCTTTCATTATATCAATAAGAATCACGGCAGCAACCCAACCACCTAAGAAGCCGGTGGTAGATCAGTACACTGGGGCCCCACCCCTCACCGTGCCCCTGCGTCCCAGCCCACAGCCAGCACCAACTGCCAACCAACCACGAGAGTGATGCCATCCTCAACATCCCAGCCGAGTCAAGCCCATCGCCGGCTGCAGCTGCACGAGTGACCCAGACAACAACAGTGACCATCTCAGTTTTCCCTGCGACTCTCCAGTTTTAGCGCTGAAAAGTCCCACCTCCCAGGAACATGCCTCCCCTACCCCCGTCACCCTACCGAAAACAGATGGAGCAGAAAAACCAACCCATCAACTCATAGAGTCAAGAGAAACAGTAAACAACTGTTGTTTTAAGACTCTTAAGTTTGGGGGTGTTTTGTTATACAGCGAATGGATAACTGAAACATGTCCCTAATATGTGCCAACCTTTCAACATAAAAGGTTCCAATCTTCACAACAGTTCTTTTGAGATGGTTTTGCTACCCAGCAAGTGGAGAACATGAGGCTCAGACAGCTCAAGTGATACTTCAAGGTCAGACGTTCAGAGAGCTAGTGTCCAACCCCAGTCTAACTCCAGCAGCTAAGCCACAATTGTCATCACAAAAGCCCTGAGTGTTACTACTGCCATTTAGCAAATAGGAATGACAGTTGAGACAGATGTGACTTCCCCAAGGCCACACAGCAAGTTAGTGCACAGGGCTGCATCCTCTGACATCCTAAGTTCAATAATACAAATATCTGCATCAGCCATTTAGGCTATAGCAATGCTGTTTAACAACCGTAAAAACTCAGTGGCTTAAAACAAGCATTCATTTAGCTCATGAGTCTGTGGGTCAGCTGAGCGGCTCTGGTTTAGGCTGGGCTCCCGTGCCTGGGGTTTGGCTGGCTGTTGGTTAATCCACTGGGGCAACTCAGCTCCTCTCCATATGTCTCCCATCCTCCAGCAGGCTAGCCCGGGCATGTTCTCACGACAAAGCAAAAGTGCAAGGGCAAACAAGTGGAAATGTACAAGACCCGGCCTTGGAACTGGTGCAGCATCACTCCAGCCGCATTCCCACCTGACCACAGCGATCACAAGGCTAGACCAGGCACAAGGGATGGGGAATTAGACTCTGCCTGTTAGGTGAGAACACTGCAGGGTCTTTTTTTTTTTTTAATTTATGCAAATAAGACATTTACTTATCTTTCCTTATCATAAACACTTTTCTATGACAATACATAATGGTATAAATCATCCTAATGACTGCAAAATAGCTTATTGTAAGAATTGCCATAATGAATTAGATAATGCATTTGACTAATTCAACTGATTTGTTGCTAAATATACAAGTTCATTCAAGAACAAATATTCAGTTCTTTTTTTTATTGTTCTTTTTAAATTTTATTTTCTTTATTTTTTTTATACAGCAGGTTCTTATTAGTTATCTATTTTATACATGTTAGTGTATACATGTCAATCCCAATCTCCCAGTTCATCCCACCACCACCGCCCCCAGCTTTCCCCCCTTGGTGTCCATACATTTGTACTCTATATCTGTGTCTCTATGTCTGCCTTGCAAACCGATTCATCTGTACCATTTTTCTGGATTCCACATATATGCAATAATATACAATTTTTTTTTTCTCCTTCTGACTTACTTCACTCTGTATGACAGTCTCTAGGTCCATCCACGTCTCTACAAATGACCCAATTTCATTCTTTTTATGGCTGAGTAATATTCCATTGCATATATGTACCACACCTTCTTTATCCATTCGTCTGTTGATGGGCATTTAGGTTGCTTCCATGACCTGGTTATTGTAAATAGTTGGCTGCAATGAACATTGGGGTGCATGTGTCATTTTGAATTATGGTTTTCTCTGGGTATATGCCCAGTAGTGGGATCAACTGCAGGGTCTTATCACAAAGGATAGAGGTACAAGAAAGACTGAAAAATGGAGGTTAATACAATCAGTTTATCACAATAGAGTGTTTACCATGTGCCAAGCAGTGTGCTAGATATTTTACACTAGCTGTTTATTTCTTGAACCATTTAATTAGGTACTATTATTAGCCCCCATCATCCACTTAGGGAAACTGAGTCATGTGACCATTAAGCAACTAGCCCCAGAACATAGTCAGAATTCAAGGTCAGGTCTGTTTTGCCCTTAACCACTGAGCCACACCAGCTCACCCAGCTTCCTGCAGCCGCTCCAGCCCAGACATTAGAGGACAAGAGGCTGGGCTCTCTGAAGGCTCCCTGTGGAGTCAGGAACCCGTTTCTTCCCCAGCCAGAAGTTTCTGCTGATGGGGAGGGAAGTCCTGCTCACTGAGATGAAAGCCCTTTGCTGGGAGAGGCGGCTCTGCCGACAAAGGACGGGCTTCCTTTAGAGTCGGTCCTCCAGGAGGGGAGCAGGTGGGAGCCTTGGGGGTGGAGGGAAGGCTCTAGTGTGCAGCTGGTCCCTGGGCATGCAGAAGAGGGGTCAGGAGCCCACAAGCTTCGCCTGCACCGAGGGGTCCAAGGCAGAATGGGGTTTAGAGGACAGAGGCTGCCCGAGCTACTGAGACACTAGGGATGGTCCAGGCCCACAGCTTCTGGTACATATGGGGAAACTGAGGCCCAGAGAGGCGCAGAGACTTAGGGACACACAGCCAGAGGGAGGCCAGCTGGACACTGGGCACTCCTCCTGCCTGCTGGTGACCCAGCTCATCCCTGCGTCGTGTCAGGGCATCCCTACGGACTCCCACTGAGAAGGGGGGCCCAGTAAAGGCAGGGGTCTCCGGGACCTCACATGGCCTGGTCCTCGCGTCTCCAGGGAAGTCAGGCCTTGGGGCTTTCAGGGCCCGCTGAGCTATTTCTATGTCTTTTCTTCAAGGAGATTCAGTGAACATGGTCTGATCGGCAAACATCATTTATTACATCCACTGCTCCAGGAGCTCCGCTCTCTGAGACAGATAATGTCCCTTATCTCAGCCTGGAGAGAGGGGCGGGGGAAGGCCTGGAGTGATGAGCCCCGCTCTAATGATAAGGATTTGGAAGCACTAGCCTCCGCAGGTGTGAGCAAACACAACGCCAGGGGCACGTGTGGTGTTTGCAAGGGAAATTTTACAACGTGGAGTCCTCTGCCCCGTAGAGGACGCAGCGGACGCACACCCTGGACGCCACGCAGCCTGGGCCTTGCCTCTGCCCCTGACTCCCTGGGTGACCTTGAGCAGGTCAGGGGACCTCTCTGGGCCTCCTTGTCCCCATCTACATGGATGAGAGTAGGGGTTTTCAAAGTGGATTCCTTGGGACCCCAGGGTTCCCTGGAATAGCCTCAGAGGCATTTTGAAGTGGGAGTGGGGGGCGGGGGAGTAGGGGGCAGTGGAGAAAGTGGAGCTCTGGCCCTGACCCCCAGCTGCCCCCCAGACCAGACTCGCTTTTATCTGTTTGGTGTGCTGGGAGTCCACGTAAGACATCATTTCAACAAAGGATTCCCCTCCTTTCAAGGAATCTTGAAAGCCTGGACTAGACGAGTCGTGAAGGCCCTTCTGGGAGTCTAAGGGAGGAGGAGGGGGCGGGGGAGGTGGGGAGACGGGACTGGGGGGCTGCATGATGGGGGAGGGGTGTCAGGACTGAGAGAGGATACAGCCCCACCTGGCAGACTTCCCGTATCCCCCCATTTCTCCACCCGCTTTCAACCCAGTGCCTCTCCCATGCCTCCCTCCCTTGAAAAATCTATTACCTGCCTCCCACTGGGTGGTCTGGCCCCAGTGACAGGGAGGATGGAGATGGGGAAGGAAAGCAGGAGGGTGAACCAGCTGATGGAGGGGCGCAGCAGGAAAGAGGTCTGGCTGCAAAACCCAACCCCACTCTTCCGAGCTGTGTGACCTGGAGCATGTGCCTTCACCTCTCTGAGCCTCCATTTCCTCCCCCTATAAAATGGGGAGGGTATAGTGCCTCCCCCATAGAATTGTGAGGCTCAAGTTATATGTCACAGTGCTTAGCACAGGACCTGGGACAGAACAGGTGTACATTCAGAAGGACACCACACAACCTATATAACGGAAGCCCAGCGGTGGTTGTTAACTCCAGACCATTGGCAAAGCAGGGTACTCCTGAGTACCCATGGGTTCGGGGAAGGGAGAGGGAATGACCAGGTGGGGCAGAGATGCTGGTACTGGACACCTCCTGAGTAGCTTTGCAAGTCCTCTCACCCCCGCCCAACACCCGCCCCTTCTCCAGCCACTGCTGCGGACCTCACGCAGCTTCACGCAGGGGCCACTTCACAGCACTGAGGATGCTGACCCCTTGCTTCTGGCCCCTCTTCTGAAGCTGCAGCAGGACTCACACACGCGCAGCCAGAAGTGTGGGGAGCCAACACCCCTAGGGCCACCTCGACCAGTGGGGACCAGGAGCCAGCAGGTAAATGTTTCTCCCTCTGCCCCCTGGGTGTACAGTTCAGAGATGTGTTTCTTAAGTCTTCTCAGAAGGTTCCAGCAAGGTGGAACACCGATCCCCCATGCCAAGGGCTAACTTGATAACGCTTGCCTCCATCTCTATTCTATTCCCCTGGTCCTTGGGATCTGGTCCCAGATAAACCACGTGCAGCCAGCCTTGTCTCAGAGTCTGCTTTCTGGGTGGGGGACCCAAGCTGAGACAGATGTGCTGCAGGAGACGGGTCTCTGCAGTGATGAACTTGCTGGCGCTGCCTGCTTAGAAGGCTTTCGAAGAGTCTCCTGGGGTGACCCCAGGGCCCCCCGCCAGCCACCAGCCACCAGCCACGAGGCTACAACCACGAGGCTGCAGGAGGCGGGGAGCCGAGCCGGGAACACCAGCTGACTACAGCAAACTACAGGAAAGCATCACTATCCCTGCAGGGAAGATTCCACGGGCCTGGGGGAGGGTGGGAGGGAAGAAAGGTTTGAGGCAAGTGGTGGTTATGTCTCAGGGAGGACCCAGGCCCTCAGCCCTCAGTGGCCCACACTCACCAGGAGCACGTGGAAGCTGATGGAGAATTCCTGCAAAACCCTGAGTCAGCTTCCTCTGCAGGCACCACAGGATCAGAAGCACCAGGGCCCCAGCCCAAGCACGAAAGGGACAGAGAAAGAGAAGGGCAGGGGGAGCTGTGGGCACTCGAGGCAGACAGGCCAGCCGGGTCCTGCTCTGCCACCTCCATGCTGTGTGACCTCAGGCAGGTGATTCACCTCACTGAGCATCCCCCCCATCAGATCATAGTGAAGATCAAATGAAGTTAAGGGTGTGAAGGGTTAGGATGGTGCCCAGTACATAGAAAAGACTCAATGAATTTGGCAAAAGTTATGTGTGGACTTTGTACATTGTGATCTCTGTAGGGTCAGGGGAGGCACCATTATACCCATTGTCTAGATATGAAGCCCAAGACTCAGAGATAACAAAGGATTTGTCCCAAACCACATAGCCGGTAGCAGGCAGAGCTGGGATTTCAGCCCAAGTCTGTGTGATCCCAGAGCCCGTCACCTGAAAAGCAAAGCAAATTTATCCATGTCAATGTCCCTCCTCTCTCACGTGGTTCCTTTAAGAGAATCCCCGTAGGAAGTTCAGACGACAGCACACAGGTTCCTCAGGATGGTGCTCACAGAGCCTTTGCCTCCTCCCCACCTCCAACCCCATAACCCAAACCCTGGCCCCTAGAGGGCCTGGTCAGGGCTAGAATTCTAGGGCAGGGATCACATCGCCTGTTCACATCCCTGATGGAGTGGGATGAGCATAGACCAGATGGGGTTCAACCCCAAGTTGCCCCCTTACTGGCTGTGTGACCCGGGGTAAGTGACTTCACCTCTCTGAGCCTCAGTTTCCTCAACTGTAAAAGGTGAATTGTAACACATGGCTGATGTGCGATCCACTGAGACAGCATAGAAAGAAAGAGTACACAGTAGGTGCTTAGGACTCCCCCACTGGCTCAGACAGGAGTGCGGCTGGATGTGGGGTGGGAGGAGGCTGGGTTTCCCAGGCCCATCATAGAAGAATCTAGCCTCCAAGGCTCCTGTGCAAAATTCATCCACTACTGGATGCCTCAAGAGGTGGTCATACATTGACTCCCCAGGCAGAGCTGAGGTCAAGGCCGGGGGCCCAAGATTTAGTCAACCACAGTAGGACACTGGCCCATGCATCTGCCAGTGGGGAGCTCGGCCCTCCCCAGGTGAAGGGCAGCAGGGAACAGGGAAGGGGGGGGCTGACCTTGAACTCCTTCCCCCTCCTTAACCAGCCCTGAGGGCTCAAACCACTTCGGCCCCTCGCTCACCACCAGCACCCCTCCTAGCCCCTGCTGGCCATGGGAGGAATGGCTGGGAGCAGGAATTTTGGAATTGGACTGCCTCGTTCAAAGCCCTGTCCTAATCATTTCCAGCTATGTGACCTTGGGTCAAAAAAATCCCTAGTCTGAACCTCAGTTTCTTCAACAATCAAAGTCAGTTTTAACAGAGATTAATGAGCTAATACATGTAAATCAGTTAGAATAGGGTCTGGCACATAGTAAGTGCTCAATAAATATTAGCTGTTCCTATTTGCGGCTCTAACCAAAGTTCCCCCCAGAATCCTCCTGCATGCACCAGCATCTCCACCGCACCTCACAGCCAGCCCAGACAACTGCACTGTCTTGGCTTCTGACATAAGGCAAAAGATGTGGAAGAAGGCAAGAAGGTATAAAAGCAAGGATTCTCACCCCAGACCAGCTAAGGAAGACTCCCTGGGCTGAGCACAAGAGTATCCAAGAAGGCAGGAAAACGCTAGATTCTAGCAGAAACTCTATAAAGGTATGGAAATCTAAGGCAAAGAGGACCCATCTGCCACTCCCCAATCCCTGCATCGACACAGAATGAGAGCAGAAGACATGTCTGCCTGCGGGGTCCAGGCAGAGGGCCTGATCTTGCTGTCTGCAAGGTCCCCTACCTCCCAGACGGAGAATGTTCCCACACACATGGAAGGCCACAGGGTGGGAGAGGAATGCGGGGGACAGGCAGTGATTAAATGAATCAAGAACTAACAACCACACAAGACCAAGAGCACCCAAGAAGGGAAAGAGGCAGCGGGCATGGGGAGCCTGAGCCACAGAGATTAGGTTTCTGCCCCTGGTCAGAACGGAAAGTTGAAATAGAAATTAAGCTCAGGCTTAGAGCAATAAAGAGGGCTGCATTTTTTGCACACTGCCATTGGTAGATGAGCAACTGAGAACACAGTGTTACCAGGGTTCCCCTGCTACAAGTAACACAGCACTGGACAACTTCATATTTCTTTATTGGGTGGTCCCCATCATTTAAGGATGGATTCCTAGAAGTAAAATTGCTGGGAGTCAAAGGCTACTAACTGCTAGGGCTCTTAACACAATATAGAAGCACTCTCTTCCAGAAACCTCGGACCAATTTCTACACCATCAGCCAGAGATAAACAGCCTGCCTCACTCCACACGCCCCAGCATCAAGGATCATTATTTTGTCCACTTTTGCCAATTTGTTGAGCCAAAAATGAGACTCTGGCTGTTTCCATTTGCATTCTTCAGTTACTAGAGTGAGGTGCAACAGTGGGTTTTGGGAAAGTGGGAATGTTAGGATAACAAAACCCTTGTTAAGCATAGGTGTATGCACAGGATTTTTTATGTAAGATGCCCACAACGGCTAGATGGCTCTCCTCTCCTGGGAAAGCTCCCTCCCCCATCAGAGAGCACCATCCTGGTGCATGGCTGCTCTGATCCTCAGTTTCCTCATCCATAAAATGGGTAGAACACCTTTTTTTGTAGGAAGAAAGCAGTGGATGTTTATTTATAGTTTGGCATCCTTTTCCCTCTCCCTCTCATTGCCCTAAATTTCCTGGCGATGTGGTTTGGCCACAGGAGGGTTTGACTGGCCACAGTGATTCGTACAGGAATGAGCACATGACCCAAATCTGGCTAACCACAGGCCAAATTTGGGACTTGGATTTAGCTGTTGAGTGACTCGGACTCTTGTTTATCACAGATGCAAAGGAGGAATCAGCTGGTGACCATCCTAGAGGCAGGAGGGATAGGCTTGCTGAAAATGATGCAACAATGAGGAAGCAGAGCCAAGAAATGAAGAAAGGGAAAATGTGTTGGTGGTCCTATCCGTATCAAACAGTGTCTAGAGGCTGGATCAATCCTTGCCTGAAGCAGTCCTATCTCTTTTTTCGTTATGTGAGCCAGTGAATTCCCTTTATTATTTAAGCTCCTTTGAGTTAGGTTTTCTGTCCCTGGCAACCCAAATTGCAGTACATACTTAAGATGGGTATCACTTACTGCAGAGACAGTGCCTGGTTTGGCACATAGAGGACACTCAGGAGACTGCAGCCTTGTGCACAGAGACCTGTGCACAGAGGCATAGAACAGAGTCATCTGGGTTTAAATCACAGCTCTCCTGTGTGACCCTGAGAGCAAGCAGCTACACCTCTCTGAGGATGCCTTCTCAGGTTTTTGTGAGAATTAAAATAAAATCCATGTAAAGCACTTTACAATTCTCAGCCCAATTCAACAAATGATCCTTATTATTTATTAACAGTATTGTTATTACAGAAATGGTTATTATTACCTATCTCCCAGGCTTGACAGTGAGCTCCTTGGCGGGGTGGGGGGGGGGGGGGGGGGGGGGGGGGAGGGGTGGTGGGTGGAGGGAAGGACAGAGTTTTTTGGCCTTGTGCATCTATTGCAACAACCTGAATTATCACTGAATTGTTGATTGAGTGTTGCATTTTGCCTACTTGAGCCTGGTGGCAAGTTCCCTGCAGCCAGGGCTCAGGACTCACCTCTGTGCTCTGGAGAGGGTGGAGAGGTAAGCCATGTGCCCCAAATCCTTCTTCAGTGCATAAGTGGATCCTAGGACCTGCTGTGTCTAAGCATCACAGCTACCAGGAGGCCGTCGCCATTCTCCACGTCGGGCGGATGAGGAAACTGAGGGCTGCCATGGTGATGGGGAGGGCAAAGGTCTCAGGGCCCCAGGGGCAGCAGCTGAAGCAGCATTTGAACTCGGATCCATCGAACTCCAGGGCCATGCTCCCTGCACAGGTCTCAGAGGTGGCGTTCGTAGTGATGAGAGGCTTCAATGAGCTCGTGACACACGCCGATGGGGAAAGAGATGAAGGCAGCCCCAGAGCAGACTGGACTGCGGGTTTAGAGGCAAAAGTTAACATTCATTAATATTGTTGTTGCTATTATTACATATATATATATATATATATATATATATATATAATACTAGATGGTTGCTGCTGCTTGAGGAAAAATGGTCGAGCTAGGGAAGAGTGAAGGGCCCAGAGGATTAGTGGGGAAGGGGCTCAGGCAGATGGGAGACGAGAGATTGAGGAGCCGAGGCCTCTTGGTCGGGGACGCTGGGTCTCTGACTCCTGGAAGCTGGAGAGGGCAGTGAGGATCTTGTCCCTGGGACCTCACTGCCTCCCTGCAAGGCAGCTCATTCAGAACCAGTAAAATGCCCCCTACTCCTGTGCAGACTGTGAATGCGCCAAGGGGAGAGTGGCTGAGGGCCTGAGAAGGCCTAAAAGGACCTGGAAAGTTCCAGAATCAGATCAGAACTAGGAGATCAGGGCTTCCCTGGTGGCGCAGTGGTTAAGAATCTGCCTGCCAATGCAGGGGACACAGGTTCCAGCCCGGGTCCGGGAAGATCCCACATGCCACGGAGCAACTAAGCCTGTGCGCCACAACTACTGAGCCTGCGCGCCTAGAGCCTGTGCTCTGCAACAAGAGAAGCCACCGCAATGAGAAGCCCCCGCACCTCAACAAAGAGTAGCCCCCGCTCGCTGCAACTAGAGAAAGCCCGCACGCAGCAACGAAGACCCAACGCAGCCAAAAATTGATTAATTAAGTAATTAATTTTTTTTTTAATGAAAGAAATAGGAGATCAGGGAGGTTCCCTCCCCTTGGACACCAAGAAACAAACATCACGACAGCTGTGGTGACTGAGCCTGAACTCTGGAGAAACCGAGGCTCAGGCAGGCTGAGCAGCTCGCCCGCAGCTGGGCTGGGGAGCCCGTTAGACTTGCAGCCCAGCTTCTTTCCCAGCACCAGGAACCTCCCTCTCGGGTCCCTAGTCAGAACCAAAAGACATGGGCAGGCAGGGCCCCTCCTCCTTCCCTCTCCCTCACAGGCCCTGCCCAGGGCTGCCCGCACTAAATCAGCCAGCGTTTGGTTCCCACATGTGTCTTCCAGGTCTGCGATGGGAAATCCTGCCCCCCTGCAAGGCCTGGGCAGGGTTGAGAGGCTTAGGCTACCTGTTGTACAGACGAGGACACGGAGGCTCAGAGAGGACCACAGCAGGCCCTGGTCACTGGCTGGCTGGAGGCAGCAGAGATGTTAGTACCCAGGTGTGTCCCCATCCCCGGTCCCTCCCGACTCTGACCTTCCACAGCTAAGAGGAGACGGCAGGCACCTTCCTGCAGGGCCTGAGTGCCTGACAAGGTGGGGGGATCTGGAGCTTCTGAGCAGCTGAGGTTCTCAGGATGTGGAAACACAGAGGCGCGAGGCCAGACGCTCTCCTCCAAGTCTGATGCAGGCAGAAGCGACAATTTACAAGCACCCTGGGACAACGGGGGAACCATCTCTGCAGACTCCCAGCGCCTCTAAAAGCTGTCTAACTTTCTGTTCCTTCCTCTGTCCCCAACAGCCATCGATCCATGGCGGTCCCCTCTGCTCCTCCCATCTCCACACCCAGCAGCTGCTCAGCTCCCCGCCAGCTGTCCCGCCCCGGGGCAGCCCCTCTGAACCTGTCTCCTCCTCTGAAACTGCAGATGATAAAGCCACACCCCCAGGACTGTTTTGAGGGTGGCTCCTGGCACTTTGTAAGGGCTCAATAATGTGGGGCTTTTTGCTGTGGAAAAGCAGCCCAAGTCTTGGGCCACCTCCCCCCAATACACCAGGCCTGTGAATCCCTCCCCCTCCTCAGGGTGAGGCTCCAGGGACACCCTTGCTGCCCCTTTGCCCCTTGTCTTCCCAGAACCCAGAGTCAGGAATGTCCATTTCCTCGGGATCGTTTCTCCCAGCCCCCTTCTCTGTGGTCCTCTAGGCCTAGAGCAGGACCCCCATGAGCTCAGTGAATAATTGTTGAATGATCAACCAACAGGAAAAACAGGGTTCAGGAACTTGCCACCAGGACCCCCCTTCTCCAGGAAGACTTCCCTGACCCTCTATCCAGGCTGGGTTAAGGGCTCCTCATATGAGCTCCCCTGAAACCCCCAACTATTTTAAGTGTAGGCTCTGGGGTCCAAGCCTTGGCTCTGAACTGGCTAGCTGTGTGCCTTTGGGCAAGTGACATAACCTCTCTGTGACTCCATGTCCTCACCTGTAACAGGAGGATAATAATAACAGTGTCTGCCAAGGAGAATGGTGAGGGGT
The DNA here is from genome assembly GCF_949987535.1 of Balaenoptera acutorostrata. NCBI lineage: Eukaryota > Metazoa > Chordata > Mammalia > Artiodactyla > Balaenopteridae > Balaenoptera > Balaenoptera acutorostrata. The sequence goes on along the minus strand of NC_080064.1, from coordinate 13,525,364 downwards.
CAGGGGACAAGCACCGCACACAGGGTGGCAACAGGCACATTCTGAGTGCTCACAGATGTGAGTGGTTTGTATTAGCGGTCACGAGTGTCACGAGCGTCACTCCGTGTTGTCTGTTTACCAGACTGTCTTTTGCCACCTGCTCACGAACTCACTGGCACTTGTCACGAAGACGGTTGGGCACTTCCCAGACCCCCACGGAGCCCCTTCGCAGCTTCTGTGAGCCTCCCCGCTGACTCTGGCCTCCCCCTGTGAAGTCTGCACCCACAGCTCTCCTCCAGAGGCTGGGCTGCTTTGCCCACGTCTACAGAGAGCTGAGCTGCCTGGGCCCGTGTCCTTGGCCAGAGACTGACAGGTCACCAGCTGAGACCACCTGTGAGGTGTAACTTATACTCCAGAGTCCCCCGAGGGATCAGGCTGAGGCTGCTCCCTGCGGGGCTTTGCCTGAAATCACACTCTGGCTTGGCAGTCCCCCAGCCATCCCCCACCCTGGCCTGCCTTCCTCACTTTCTTACACCCAGATCCTCATCTCTTGAAGCCACCTATGGCAGTGGCAGATGTCCTGCCCACCTCTAACCCCACTCTTTTTTTTTTTTTTTTTTTTGGCATGCGGGATCTTAGTTCCCCGACCAGGGACTGAACCCGTGCCCCTGCAGTGGAAGCACCGAGTCCTAACCACTGGACCTCCAGGGAAGTCCCTACCCCACTCTTAACACAGCGCCCAGACACAAGCTGCATGGTCGCTGTGGGGGAATGGTTGAACTGAGTGATGCCCAAGAAAAAGATGTAGCGAGTCAGCCAAGGGAAGAATTCTGAGAGGGAGAAGCCAAGGCTGAGAGCCGGCGGGTCTCCCCTGGACCCACCCCACCCCATCCGCACACAACCCCCTCCCCTGCCCACGCTGGCAGCCATTTGCAGCCATAAGTGTTCAGTGGAGTATGTGGTCTTTAATGCACGGGCCTTGGGCTGCACAAACAAGGTTGTAAAATTTCAAGGCAAATCAGGCCGGGATCCCAGGGGCAGCCACACTGACATCACAGCTGGGGGCTGGGCTCGTGTGGAGAGGGGAGGAGCGAGCTTTCAACAGCATCCATTCTGGGATAGAAAGAAGAGGTGATGTGGGCCCGACTGGTGGTTGCTTCTGTTTAATCATTGGATCTGAAATGACTAGATGGGTGCAGGCCCACATTTAGACCATACCACAGTCAAGGGGGTTGGATATTTTGTCTCTTCCAAAGAAAATTCATCGTCCTCTCTGCAGACGAATAAGGGACCCAGCACGGGATCATAGGTGTCAGGGCTTCAGCCAAGGGAACAACGTGAGGCCCTGCCCTCCTGGAGCTTTCATTCTAGAGGGAAAGAAAAAACAAGTAAACCACTAAGTCCTGACAATTTTAGGTACTGATCAGTGCGATAAAAATAAGATTGGGAGGGAAGCCTACTTGAGATTGGGGGATCACAGTGGGATGACACGCCAGTAGTACCCGTATGAGGAGGGAGGCGAGGGCACAGTCTGCTGCGGACCACAGGGCTGGCTGCCCCATCAGCAGGCCACGCCAGGCTTCTCCCCCCACCTCCCTGCGCTGCAAACCGGGCAGCTGCTTGCAGATCAGACTCATCTTCTGCAGCCTCGCGCAGGGGGGGATTTCTCACCCAGCTTCCCAACTCCACACAATCCTGATTAAGCGTGTAGGCTTTGGAGCCACAGTCCTGGGTTCAAATCCCAGCTCTGCTGCTTACTAGCTCCCTGCCCCTGGGCCTTGTTTCCTGGTCTGCAGAATGGAAGTAGTGACAGCATCTACCTGTCGGGATTAACAACACTGGGAAGATTAAATGAGGCAGGGTGTGGCACAGAGCAAGCCCACAATAAGGCCAGCGATTACTGTTGTTTTCATCATTATCACTCCTTCCTTGTTATGACCCAAGATAGCTCTGCAGTCAACATAAGCAGACCCAGCAGACTGAAGGCAAAGGGTGGGGGCTACAGAGATGCCTGCTCCAAGAATCTGGCTGAGACTGGAAGAGAAGGAGCCGGTCAGCTGGAGACAGAAGAAGCTGGGGTGGGTAGGGAGGGGCTGGGCAGAGGAAGAGGGGCCTGAGGGCCTGGGATCAGGACAAGAATGAGCATGGAGACAAAGGGGGCTGCCTCATTCAAGACATGCCACAGAGGGCATCTGAAGGGCCCAGAGGATGCTCTGGGATGCTCAAACACGCCTGTTGGAAGGTACCCAATTTGTAAGATGAGGGAGGCAGCAGAGGAGGGGAGACGTGTCAGGTAGGCCTGATCAATCCTGGCTTCAGCCATTTAGGGGCCATGTTATGAAACTCCCTAAGCCTCAGTGGTACCATCTGTAAAATGGGGTGAACCCTAGAACCCACCTCTGGGTCATTGCAAGGATTGAATGAGACGTTGCGTGAGTCAGCACTCACTTAATGGAAGTTAATAGAATTAGAGTGAAGAGTCTCTGATTTTAAGATCCAGTGAACCCAAGGCTCCAGATTTTATGATTCTACATGGCTCATGAGTTTAAGACTAAATCTTACTAGAATGTCGGCTCTGTGAGACAGGGATTTGGTCTGTTCTGTTCATGGTTTTAGTCCCAGTACCTGGCACCCAGGGCTTGGGAAATACGTGAGGGACTTCCCTGGTGGGGCAGTGGTTAAGAATCCGCCTGCCAATGCAGGGAACACAGGTTCAATCCCTGGTCCGGGAAGATCCCACATGCTGTGGAGCAGCTAAGCCCGTGTGCTACAACTACTGAGCCCACACGCCTAGAGCCCGTGCTTGGCAACAAGAGAATAAGAAGCCCACGCACCACAACGAAGAGTAGCCCCTGCTCACCCCAACTAGAGGAAGCCCGCGCACAGCAACGAAGACCCAACGCAGCCTAAATAAATAAATAAAAATTTTTTAAAAAAATAGGTGATCAATGTGTGTGTGTGTGTGTGTGTGTGTTGAATGAGTAAATAAATGAATGAATGAATTGGCAGGGCTGACCATTCTCTGACCAGTTGCCCAAACCAGAAAAAAGGATGCCATTCCTGACTTTTTCTCACCCCCATCCATCCATCCATCGCGCCTCCTAAGGAACAGCTCTCCCATCAACCACCAAACCTCCTCCCTTGGAGCCAGACCCTCACTCACCTGGAATGCTGCCGCAGCCTCCCTTCCCTATCCTCCTTTCCCATCTTAAAAATCTCATTTACCAACAGAAAAGTTCATTAGCCAAATTGGGGGCATGCTGCCGCAGGGCTGAGCCATTATCGGGCACAAAAGAAAGTCTTATCCCTGTCACTTACAAAATTAACTCTAAGGAACTCAGGCACTGCAGGCCACGGCACACCTCCTTCCCAAGAAGTCCTGGAGTGTGGCCAGGGGGCGGCGGCAATGACCAGGGGTGGTCACTCACAGCCCCAGACCATGACGGAGCAGGAACCCCACCGTGGTCGGGTCACGCACTGACACCCCTCCCCAGCTCACCCCAGGACACTCTGAACATGAGGCCAGCCGCTCCCGTATCATTAAGCAGCTGGCACAGGGCCCTGGGAAACGTCTTAATTAGATGACCACTGGCTCTAATGACCACACTGGTCAGCAGAGCTGACCACGTTTCTGAGAGCAGCTGCCCTGAGCTCTACGAATCAGGATCTAGGGAGAGGTGAAAGGGCTTGTGGCCGGAGACTCCAAGGCATGCTGTCCCTCCTCTGTGGTCTCCGCCACCCCCAACCTCCACCATGCATTTCATTCTCCTTAGACTGAAGGACCCAGGGGACCTAAAGGTCTCTGGAAACAAGCTGGCTTTCAATCCCGGCTTTGCCATGTGCCACAGAAGTCAAGTCACCTGACCTCTGAGAGCCTCACTCTTCTCTGCTGTAAAATGGGCATGACAATCCCACTTCCTGGCACTGGTTAAATGAGATACACATAAAGCATTTGACACAAGCCTGAACATAGTGGGTCCTCAGTAAACAGTAGCAGTTACTATTATTACTGAAATAAAATAATGAAGCCCCTTCACTGACTTTGTGTATCCATTTGGAAAATGGTTCTATGGGATAAACGATTGACTCCTGATTTTCATGAGACTTCTCTCATTCTGGGCTTTCTGTTCCCTTTGGGATTCAAAGGGTTGAAGAATTTGATCAAGGTCACATAGCTGGTAAGTGGTAGATGCAGGATCTGAACCCAGTATTTCTGACCCCAAAGCTAAGCTCTTCTCTCCATACCATGTGCTAAGGAGGGGCAGCTGTGCAGACATGTGAGCCTGCAGACGGATGGCTACACATGAACACATTCGTTGACCATGTTTCCCTTCTTACCAATCATCAATTGCATGGGAGACTTCAACAACCTTGAGTTCACACTGGCCATAGGCGGTGGGTGGAAAATCTGTCATATTGGGGATCAGGAGACCCCGGGTCCAGGCACAGCTCTGCCACAGCTCTCTGTGGCCCCTTAGCTGGGTCACACCCTCTCTCTGAGCCCCTTCACCGTCTGTAAAGAGGAAGGAAGGTTTCTGACTCTAAACAATGTTCCAGCCCAATTCCTTCCAAGGGTCCTCCTCTCAGGCACCTGCTCCTAGGTTTGGAGGTGACTGAAACTTCTCACCATGCATCCTGCACCCCGACACAGTGTCACCCCACAGAGGCTGAGCACGCCTGAACCACCTGCGCTCCGTCTCCCCAGAGAGCAGCACAAAGGACTAAAGGTAGACTTCAGGACTTCCCTGATTCCACGTGAGGCAGTTTCGTGGGGATGAAAGATTCTGGAAACGGAAGATCTCCTTGGGATGTAAAATCCCCAAGCTGGGGTATGTGATAACCACTGATCAGCAAAGAAGAATAACAATGATAGCGCGAAGCCTTTTTTTCCCCTCGCTGTAAATGAAAGAGATGCATTGGCTGTCTAATTAGCAAAGTATTAGATAATTGGTGTAATCTGGTACTATTCCCTTTTTGACAGCCTCTGCTGTGCTGTCCCATTTCAAGCTTGAGCTGCCGGTAATATCAGCTGATAATTGTAATAGTGAAAAAGAAAAATCAAATCAGAGTCATTGGAGGCTCCCATTAAATTGATTTAAGGCTGGAAAAATTAATGGGATTCCCTTGCCTCCCCCACTCTTCCCCCGCCTGGTCTCTGCCTTGCTCTGCCCCAGAGCAGAGCTGCCACACGAAGAGAGAGGTTGGGTGGGGGTCTGCCCCTCGGCCTGTGACCTGCTCCCACCCTGCAAAATGGTCAGGATCCACCTCCCCTGAAGGCAGTGGTGGGAGTTCAGTAATAGAATAGGGTAGAGGGCCCAACGCCGGGGCCTGGACAGAGCAGGTATATCTTTCTTTTCCCATGAGGACTGAGCCTCTGAGACAGAACAACACAGCACAGGCTATTTCTACGTTTGATAAGGCCAAGAAGTGGAGACAGTATGATGTGTGTCCCATCTGTTCAAGTGACAGAAATCACCTCAAACCAACTTAGAGATAAAAGAACATTTATCGGCTCATGAAACTGGGAAGTCCAGAGGAAGAGCTGGTCCAAAGATGTCACCACACGATCTTTTCTGTCCTCTCCCACCGCAGCTGGAATTGTTCCACAACGAGCTGGCGTGGGGATGGGGGTGGGGAACGTGACCACAGACAGCTTCTGGATTCATGTCGGTCCTGGTTTAGCAACCCCAGAAGAAACAGCTTCTCTCACCCAGCGTCAATATATAAAGCCCAGAGAAGGGCCCTGATTGGTTCGTCTAGAGTCACATGCCCATCTCTGAGCCAATCACTATTGCCAGGTGGCTTAATATTATATTGACTAGGCCTGGGTCCCAACCCATTCCTGGGACTGAAGGAACAAGGTGTTAATAGGATTGGCACCCCCACCAGGAAAGCAGGTGAAGGGGCATCCCAAAAGGATGCTTTTACTACCAGAAGAGGAGGAGGCATGTGGTTACAGAAAATGAACCATCCCAAAGTCTAGCATCTTAGAACAACACCCTTTATGATGATGTCATGATTCTGTGGGTTGACTGGGTTCAGTCTGGTGGTTCCTTTGCTCGATGTGACATCATCTGGATCTGTAGTCATCTGGGGACTTGACCAGGCAACAGCGTCCAAGACAGCTCACCTGAGTGCGTGGCGCCCATGGCCAGGACTCTCTCTCAGGTCTTCTCTGTCTCTCTGGGTCTGCCCCAGTTGCCTCTCCAGCAGGGTAGCTGGACTTCCCACACGGCAGCTCAGGGCTTCCCAAAAGCATGAAAGAAGAAGCTACCAGGCCCAGAAATGGCATAGTGTCACGTCCATCATATTCCATTGTCGAGCAGAAAGACAGACTCAGATTCAAGAGGAAGGTAAGAAACTTCTCAATGGGGACAGTGACAAAGAATCTTCAGCATTTTTAACCCATCCTGGGAGGATTGAGCAAACAATGGCAGCAGGTATGCCCCCTAATGTCCACTCAGCTGCGAATTAACTTCAGAAGCACTCATGGAGGCCCTGCTCAGTGCCAGGCCTTGTGCCAGGGGCTGGACCTGAAGTTGGACCTCCCCACGACCCCCTCCCTTGTCGGGGGGAGGGTCCTGTGACTGGGCTGTTGTGTATTTGTTGTCATGGGAGCCAAGCCATTCTGGAGGCACAGGTGCTCCTACAGGTCTTTCCCCATGAAGCAGTCCAGTGAAACATGGGAAAAGAAGAGGAGAAGGCCTTTCCCTGGGAAAGAGTTGCTCAGGGGCTCCAAGGGGGACTCTTTGAGCTGTCAAAGGTGAGGTTTCTCACTCTCCCTCATCAGAGCAGAAAGGTTCTGGAACCAAATTGGCCTGTGTTTGAGTCCAGGGCCTCCAAAGACCAGCCTTGAAGCCTTGAATGGGTCCCTTTGGCTCTCTCTGCACCTCAGTTTCCTCATCTCTAAAATGGGGTTGATAATTACCCACCTCGTATAGCTCTAAGGAGAAAATGGACTCACATGTAGAGAAGCTAGTACGGTGCCTGGCACACAGTAGGTGCTCAATAATGAGGCCCTATTAGACGGGTTACCACCACTCCCCAATGTCTCAACCTGTTCCAAGGTCTGTGCTGTGTTCCAAGGACACCCTGCCCTGTGGTTTCGTCTCAGCCGATTCAGCTTCTTCATACCCAGGCGCCCTAAGCTCTCCTTCCCCCCAGTCCTGAGCACCCCTGGAGGAGCTGGCCCCAGTGTCCTTCCCTGGTCTAACCATCCCCAGAAGAGCACCAGCCCCTCTGAGCTCCTCCATCCCTGCCTGTGGGGTTCAGGCCAGCTCAGAGGGGTTGGACTCAACATACTTATTTCATTTCACACACATTGAGTTTGGGCCTCTTGAACCTCATAACCAGAGAAACATGCAAATTGATGCAAATGATCCCTGATTTATGCAAAATCGCATGCAAATGTATGTCCCTGGATTTGCCAAAGAAAAAGGCCCGGTCACCTAATTTAGCAGAAATAACAGGGGGATAAAATTGTGTCTGTCAGTCAGAGTTAGGTTCAGGCTCAAAGAACTCTGGAGGCCTTCTGGAATGGAGCTGAGGGATCCCTAATCACCCTGGGCCACAGACCCTGCCCCCAACCCTTGGAACCAGGAGCCCCCAGCCCTGGGTTTGCCAACAGAGCCCAGCTTCACAGTGGTGCCCTGTTCCTCTGCAGCTGAGCTCTCAGGATCTCCCTTCCCTCCAGATGGGGCCCTGGAAGAGAATGCTCCCCAACCCCACCTCCCTGCCCACATATACCCACATGCTCACTACCTATCAGGCCCATTGTTAATATCCTTCAATTGAAAAGAGCTACCACTGAGTGGGCAGGCCCTGTGCTGAGTACTTTCCACACACAGCTCCTTCACTCCTGGCAGCAGCCCAGGATAAGGAACTGTTATCACCATCTCACAACAGGTGAAACTGAGACCAGCAAGTGGGAGGCCTCACATCTGTGAGACCCCCAAACCAGTGTTCTCTCCCCTACATGGTGGGTCTCCAAGGACCTTCTCTTTTCACACCTGTGTTGGCCTCGAGGCTAGGGGCTTAGCTCCAGGAGGGCAAGGACTGTATCTGTTCCGGAGCCCCAACCAGAGCCTGGGGCACAGCAATGAATGAAGCCCGCTCTGGTGTATCACTTGCTCAAACACAGCTATGTCTTCTGTAAACTTAAACTGCCTATTTTATGGACCCCTTAAACAGCCCACAATGAGATGTCTACCAGGACAGTTTTCACTGCACTTTGCCCTTATTTTCCAAAAACATTTTAGGACACAGTTTCTCTGTGTCCTAAAACAGCAGAACCAGTAAGACTTTCTGCACACACTGCTGAGTTCACCGAGCTATGCCTCTCTAAAGGAGGTGCTAAGGGCTCACAACGTGCCTGGCGCGTTTAAAGCTCTAAAGAGGGGCATCTCAGATACAGATGCCTGGCAGGGCTCCTGTGTGAGATGATAATAAGCCAGCTAATGAGGGCTCACCATGGGCCAGGGGTTGCTCGGAGTATTTTACATGAATTAACTCATTTCATCCTCAAAACAGCTCATGCGATCAGTGCTGTTACTATCCCCACATTCTAGAAAAGGAAACCGAAGCTAAAGGTCCACAAATATTCTGTGGCTTGTACTGGCACTTGGGCCCCTGTTCTCACACCTCTGTCCTCAGGCAGCAGAGGGAAGGGGCGGGGCCGGGACAGGGGCTGAGGATAGGGCGGCAGGGAGTGCAGGGTTAAGGGTATGGGCATTAAGGCCACAGCCCTGGGGTCGTCTTCTGTGCTGTGTGACCGTGGGCAAGTGACTTCACCTCTCTGAGCCTCAGTTTCCTCATCTGTAAAGTGGGGATAATAACAGAACCTCCTTGGGGGGTGGTTGTGCCGATTCCTTGCCATCAAGGTTATAACGCACTTAATACGGTGCCTGGACCCGGACAAGAGCTCAGCACCTCTGGATTACTATTGGGCAGGACTTGGGCTCACAGAGGTGGGGACCCGTGGGTCACACGCAAAGTGGTGACAGAACCAAAACTCAAACCCACATCTCCTGACTAAAGGCCCAGCACCCTCTCCACCACACAGCCTGCCCATCCGTCGGGGGCTGGCTTCTAGGATGGGGCACCTGTTCCCTGCAGAGAATGAGCCAGCTGTCTGCCTGGGGGAGAGAGCCTATAATGGCCAGGCTTCTCAACAGGAAAGGTTTGTGGTTTCTGTTGATATGAAAAGATAACAAGGAATAGCTCAGGTAATTATATTAATCTTCCTCAATTTACACATTCTTGCTATCTGCTATTTCCCCAGGAAAGTGTAAATGAGGAGTTCAGAGTGGTTCAGCAGCGCTGTAATTAGGTCTGTGTTGTGAACAAGTTTCTGTTGTATGTCTTGTTATCAGATCTCTTCACAGTTGAGGGTCCTGCCTCCCCTGTCAGACTGGAAGCTCACCAAGGGCAAGGGATTATCTCCCACTTCAGGCTGGGGGTCTCCACCATCTGATTGGAGAATCCTCCAAGGGAAGGGATAGATCTCCCCCATCAGACTAGGGTCTCCTCCTGGGGAGAAACTGTATCTTCCCCATCAAACTGGCAGATCCCTGAGAGTTGGGCTGGGTCTCCCCCATCAAGTTTGGGGTTCCCTAGAACAGGCCCACGTCTCCCTATTGGACTAGCAACTTCCCCATCAAACTAGGTGAGAAAGGCTGTGAGTCCTCCATCAGACTGGGAGCTCCCTGAGAACAAGGACCTCTCCCCCATCAGACTGGGAACATTCTTGTCTGGCTCTGTCTTGCCCATCAGACTGGTGGGGTCAGTGCTGTTAACATCCTCATATTCTGTGGCTGAAGCTGACTCCGTCCTTGTGTGGACCCCACCCACATGAACACACATGCATGTGCTTGGCAGTCTAAAGAAAGCAGGATCAGACCCACAAGAAAGCAGGTTTCAGAGGTTCTGTGACCTCCATGGAATAATGGGGCAAGTTTATATGTGTGTGTACTGGACTTTCATAGGGTCACACAAAACATGTTGGTGTCAGGAGGGCTGGTTCCCCTCAGACAGGACAGAAAGGAGCCCCACATGGTTCTGGCCTCAGGGAAGGACAGCTGAGGTCCCCTGAGCTGAGCCTAGGATTTGGAAACAGGCCAGGAGAGCCTGAGCCAGAACGCAGCCCCGACCCCTAGCTCAGCTCCAGTCCCTCCTGGAACCAGACCTCCCAGAATGGCAGACCTCTGCCCCACCATCCTCATCCCCCTCCCCGGGCTGTGTGCACTGCAGGTTACTGCACCCTCTGAGCCTCCGTTTCTTCATCTCCCTCCCTTTCCGGTTAATTTTGGTTTTTGGTTTTTCTGTTGTTGTTTGTTTGTTTTGTTTTAATATTTAGTTAGTTAGTTGCACTGTGTCTTACCTGCAGCATGCAGGGTCTTCATTGCTGCCTGCGGGATCTTTTTGTTGTGGCATGCGGGATCTAGTTCCCTGACCAGGGATCGAACCCAGGCCCCATGCATTAGGAGTGCAGAGTCTTAACCACTGGACCACCAGGGAAGTCCCCTTTTCCAGTTAATTTTGAAGATTCACTGAAATAATGCTTGTAGCAGTAGCAGCAGGACTAGAAGATGTAGTAATGATAGTAATAGCTAATACCTAACATCTACTAAGCGCTCACAGCCACCCTGCAAGGAAGGCATTATTAACCCATTTATTCAGCTGAGGACATGGAAGTACCGAAGGCTGTCCCTTGTCTAAGGTCGCATAGTAAATACATGATAGAGCCAAGATTCAAACGCAAATCTGCATCACTCCAAGGCCTGAATCTGCTGCACCACACCTCACTGCCTCCAGGAAGCCTCCCTCGATTGAATCTCCTTGGCACCAGTACCCTGCTTGCTGGACTGCATGTTCCATGAGAACAAGGACAGTCTCATATCCCCAGTGATTCTAGTGCAAAGTACCCAGTTGTGAAGCAAGGTGATGTGTTTGAGATATAAGCCTGAGGTTTATTTTCATCCCCTATAAATCTTGATTAGTCAACATCTCCCTGGCCCCCACCCCACTAAAACAATGCCAGATAGCATGTGTGTGTGTGTGTGTGTGTGTGTGTGTGTGTGTGTGTGTGTGTGTGTTGCAAGGGAGGAGAGAGAAGTTGTTATGGGCTGAATGTGGGTCCTAACCACCAATGTGATGATATTTGGAAGTGGGGCCTGTGGGAGGTGATTAGGTCATGAGGGTGGAACCCTCATGAATGGGGTTAGTGCCCTTATAATAAGTGGAAGAGACACCAGAGCGTCTTCTCTCCATCACGTGATGATACAGCAAGAAGGCAGCCTGCAAGCCAGGAAGAGAGCTCTTACCAGACACTGAATCATCCAGCACCTTGATCTGGGACTTCCCAGCCTCCAGGACTGAGAAAGAAATTGTTAAAGTCACCCAGTGATGGTCTTTTGTTACAGCAGCCCAAGCTGACTAAGACATGGGGGATGAAACCTAAAAGAAACAACCAGCTTTGAGTTCCAAATTAGATATTTTTGTGTCCATAGCAAGACTATCTTCTTGAAAGCCTGGCTTTGTTGGGGAAGAAAACATTTAAAAATTATAAAAGCCACAGCCAGCTCTCCTGGGCACTCACTACAGCAGTCCATGCTCTACTGGGGGCACGGGGGATCCTCGGCCCGAGGCCATCTCTCTGGCTGAGCAGTGAAGCAGGCTGGAGGGCTGGATGAATGGCTCTGGGAGCAGCCTCGGCCAGGGACCCTACTGACGAGAGGTGGGGATATATGCCCGGTGTCCTCACCCCGAAGCTGGGGAATTCTGAGGCTCTGCACGTCTCCCGAGCTCCCCAGCCCGGGTCACCTGCTCAGTTAACACACCCTACTCTGGCTTCTGTCCCATCCCTGTCTCACGTCCCATCCCAGTGTCCCCAGTTCGAATCAAAATCCTTGTCTCAGGGCTTCCCTGGTGGCGCAGTGGTTGAGAATCTGCCTGCCAATGCAGGGGACACGGGTTCGAGCCCTGGTCTGGGAGGATCCCACATGCCGTGGAGCAACTAGGCCCGTGAGCCACAACTACTGAGCCTGCGCATCTGGAGCCTGTGCTCCGCAACAAGAGAGGCCACGATAGTGAGAGGCCCGCGCACTGCGATGAAGAGTGGCCCCCGCTTGCCACAACTAGAGAAAGCCCTCGCACAGAAACGAAGACCCAACACAGCCATAAATAAATAAATAAATAAATATTAAAAAAAAAAAATCCTTGTCTCAGGATCTGCTTCTGGGGAAACCCAGGCCAAGTCACTTCCTTTGACGAAGCAAGAGCAAAGCTCCACGTCTGAGCCCAGAGTCCCCCACAGGCCACAGAGCAGCTCTTCCCAGGCCAGAAATCCCATTTTAATTAGCAAGTTGGAAATGGGGCAGACTGGAGGAGACAAGCCTGAGAATAGACACTACCTGGGCTACCAGGGAGGGAAACGCACTCCCAGCCCACACTCTGGGCCTCACAAGTCCAGGAGAAAGTCAGGAAGATGCAGGGAGACAGAGCCGTGGGCAGGGATCTGTGTCCCTGTCATGCCCACCAGGGTGGGAGAGGGATGGGGACAGCAGGGCAGAGGACGGTCTGGGCCCACGGGTCTGCGATGGCCCAGGTGGTGAGTGTCCTTGTGTGCAGGGAGGGACAGCAGGAGGGAGAGAGCAGGCTGGGGAACCCACGGGTAGGCGGCGAGCAGCCTGCCGTCAGCCTGAGCTCCCCAATCAGCAGCTGCACAGAACCCCAGCCGGGAGACAGGTCCAGGTCACAGCTGCCTCCTGATGAGGGTCTCATCTGGAGGCTGTATCTGCTCATTGGGGGTAAAGAAAAGAGTGGTTTCCCCTCGGGCAAGGGCAAGGGACTAAGGCACACGGACTGATATGCTCTGGGCCCTCGGAGCTACGGCATCCACGCCTGTCACTCCCTCCATCCCAACCACAGGGGCCCCAAGGACCACCCAGGCCGCCGCAGCCTCAGAGCCTCACCCCGGGCCCTGCTTCCCGGGCTCCTTGCCCAGACCAATCAATCAGTTCTTCGCCTCCTGTTCGACCTTGAACCCCCTTCCATCAGGCCTTTCCCCACCACTCTGCCCGAATTCCTCTTGTCAAGGTCACCAATGGCCTCCACGTGGCTAAACTGAAGGTCAGTTCTCAGGCCTCGTCTTACCCTCTCCACAGCATTGGACATGGAAGATCGTTCCCTCTTCCTTCCAACACGCTCACGTGGCTTCCAGGACGTCTCGCCCTCTTGGTTTTCCCCTTCGTCTGGGCCGGGCCTTCTCAGGCTCCCTGGGTGTCGCGTTCATCTCCCAGACCTCCCAACACCCGCCTTCCCTGTGCTGTTCTCACGTCTCCTCCATCTCCTCTGCTCCCCTGAGATACAGCCAGGCTCACACCTGCCTCTAGCCTGGACCTCTCCCCGGACAGCTCCAAACGCACAGAGCCACCAGGCCCCCTGCTTCTCCACTCTGATGTCCAATGGCAACTCAAATGTAACAAGCCCCAAACCCAATTCCTGGTCTCCCCCTAGAAAACCAGCCATTCCACAGCTATCTCCAACCCCCCAACCCTCAGTAAATGGCAGCTCCATCCTTCCAGTTGCTCGGGCCAGACACCTTGGGGTCATCCCTCACTCCCCTTTCCCTCCCAGCCTACCCATCAGCTAACCCTGTGGGCTCCAGCATCGGAACCCATCCACACTGACTGGCGCCCCTCACCTCCGCCACGCCCACGGTGGTCCCGGCCTCCAGCATCTTGCGCCTGGATTACAACAGGTGGCCTCCGGATCCCCACACTTCTACACCTGCCCCCAAGCATTCTCCTCAACTTAGCAGCCAAGAGTGATTGTTAGAAAGCCAGAGACAGATGGCGTCATTCCTCTGCTCGAAACCCTCCGATGACCCCCCATGTCACCAAGGAAAAGGCAAGGTCCCTCCAAGAACTGACCTAGTAACGCAGGACCATCTCCTACGGCCTCCCTCCCTCCGCTCCAGCTGCCCTCCTGCCTCGGCACTCTGCACTTGCTGTTCCCTCCCCCCGAAATGTTCTATGGCCACATGTCTGCTCCTCCTTCGGCTCTTTGCTCAAATGTCACATTGTCAGTGAGGCTTCCCCAGCCACCCGCTTTAACATCAGAGCCCTTGCTCCAGTACTTTCTAAGCCCCTTCTCTGTGTCATTCCTCTCCAGAATACAGACGCCATCTGACACATTTTACTTATTTATCTTCTGTTCCCTCTGCAACCCCCGTAGAATGGGGGGCAGGTGTGTAACGGGTGTCTGGTTCCCCAGTCTACCCAGTGCCCACCTGGATCCGGGTCCTGGCACATAGTAGGCTTTCAATAAACCCTGAATGAATGGTACTCAGCTCCCATGGCAGGAACTGTTTACTATCCCCTCCCTGAGACACAGAGAGGTTAAGGTGCTTGCCCGATGTCACACAGCTAGTAAGTGGGTAAAGCACAGTTGGAACTCTGCTCTGTCTCCCAAGTTTTGCTCTTGGGGGCAGAGTCGCCTGGTGGTTGAGAGTCTGGCTCTGGCGGCAGACAGACCTACCTCAGCCTTGGCCTTGACACTTTTCAGGAAGCTGCTTAACTTCCCTGAGCCTCGGACCCCTTACCTGCAAAATGAGGCAAACAGAGCAGCTACTCAGGGCGCGGCTATGAGGATAACATGAGCTGGGGCACCCAGAGCGCTTGTGGTTATTATTACTCCGATGAATATCTAAAGTGAGGGCCTCTCCTCTCCTATGCGAGGCACATTCTCCACTCGACTCGGGAGCCGTTTCCGACGCCCCCCGATCCTCCCTCGCTCTGTTGTCAGAGACTCGGGAGAGGAGCTGCTGACTGATATGATAATTTCACTACAGTAGCAGAGTCAGTCAATTGCTCAGTGACACATCTCCCGGGTCCTCTTCAGCTGAGCGATCTGCAGGGCTAGGATCTAACAGACCCGCAAAGCTCTCAGACACTAACTCCTGCACAAGAGGGGGGGGACTTCTTAATATGAACAGCCTGCCTCAAATCGTTTGGAACGAGGCAGGCTACGACGACATAAGCAATCATCACAGAGCTGCCGCTGGAGGACCATTCTGGTGCTTTCCATGGACCTGTTAACACTTGTTTTCAGTAATTCTTCAAGGCCTCATCGTCCCCATGTTAGAGGCGAGGAAACCGAGGCCTGGAGGTGAAGGGACGCCCTGGAAGACACACGGCGGGGCTGTGGCAGAGCTGGACATGAATGCAGGCCTGCCGGATCCTAGACTCCAGGCTTGTCCGTTGTCCCAAGCGGCCTCTACCTACCACTCGCTGTCCCAGGAAAAGTCCCGTCCAGCTCCCCCGGGGAGCCCCACCCAGACAGTGCACTCAGTAATTAACTTGAGCAATGAAAATGAAGACATGTTCTTTATCCCATTTGTACTTAGAAAGGACCCTCCTCTCCCACTGGAGGTAACGAGCCTCCCTTTGATACAAAATGGGAAACTGAGGCCCAGAGAAGATGGGTTCATCTGGAGTGGATGTAGTCGGTCAGTGTCCAGGGCCAGGGTTCCTCCAGACACAGCTTCCCCTCCTCCTCCTGGGCAATCATGCTGGACCACTCACCCACGCCCCCCACCCCAGGAATAAGCCAACCTCTGCACAGGCTTTTCCCTCCACAAGGCCTTTCCCTTTCCCTGCAGCACCCTTGACCTCCCCCAGCCCTCGCCCACTGGCTCATGCCTGCCCTACCCGCTAAGCATGCACTTCCTGAGGACAAGGGACAGGGATGGCCGTGGCCTTGCTCACCTCCGTGGCCCCAGCAACCAGCACGGTGCCTGAGTACAGCGGGGCTCAAGGGGCGTGTGAAAGGAGTGAACAAGGAAGTGACCCCTCCAGTGCACGAGATCCCACCAGGTAGTCGGGACACGGCTGAAATGTCCCCTCCTTGGCGGCTCTTCCCCTGGGTTCCCGGAGCTTCCCATGGAATCGCATTGAGCCGTGTGGCCGGGTCTCATTTCGAGGTTTGCCTCCCGCCTCGGCTTCCCTCCTCCTTGTATCCCAGTGTGGCCGCTGTTACGTGTGGAAGGGAGGACAGGTGGGTGGGTGGGTGGTGGGCGAACAGACACGCCGACAGATGACAGAGAGGTGGATGGATGGGTGGGAAGATGGAGGGAACACTTCCCTTCTGGGTGGTGGGTTTGGGTTTTGGTGTTTTTTCTACAGGCAGCTCTAGAAACTTAAGGATGGAGATTGAGCCAGGTCCCCACCTGCCAACCCCACCCCACAGCCTAGACTCTGCTCCCAGCCCCTGGAACTCACCCCATCCTCCCTCAGACCCAGGGACCTCAGCCCCCTCCCTCGTGGCTCTGTTGCCCATAGCAACAGCCCCAGGCCCCCACCCTCCACACAGTGAAGCCCTTCAGTTTCTTTTCCTCCCAGGTTTGCCAGATGGATGCCAAGGCCTGTGCCTCCACACCATTCCAGAGTTGGGGCCCAGCCTTCTCTTCCAAAAACTTTCAGAAAAGAAACTCCCAAGAGGCCCTCCCCGAGCAGAAGAGAACATTCTGGGGTGATGGAAACAGTCGTACCTGTGCTGTCCAATGCGGTTGGCACTCACCACCTGGGCACCTTGAGCCACACTAGAAATGTGGCTAATGGGACTGAACAATTGAATCTGTGATTTTATTTCATTTTAATTAATTAAAAAATTAAACAGCTACATGTGACCAACGGCGACTGCACCGGACAGCACAGTTCTAGGGCCTGTTCTCGCAGTGCCTGGCCTGGATCCTTCCTGCTGGTTCCAGAACAACCCCTATCCGCTGACAGCTGCTCTGTCTCTTCCCCCATCACATCTCGAAACAACAAAACAAAACAAAAAAAACAACCCTCAATCCAAGTACTGACATTATTCTTGCCTTTTATTCCAGCATCTCCCAGAGCTCCAATATGTACAGACTTTATACACATATAATATACACCATATATACGTATTTATATATATTCACACACCAGCCCACACACTCTCATACACTCACACACACGCACCCTTCCAGGAGGAGGGGTGCGTGGCCGCCCCTGAGCCCCGCTCGGGCCTGGACAAGAGGCACTGGGCTTGCCAGGCAGTTGTGAGGTTTTGTGTTTTTTGCTTTTAAAAAGAAGGCCATCTTCTCCAGAGGTGTCCTCCCTCTCCCCAAACCCAAACCACTCCCCTAAACACTCTGAAATTTTTTTTTTTTCTTAAAAAGGAAGAGGTTTTCCTCTGCCCCGCTCAGGTAGTTACCGGAGTTCCAGGCCCGTCCGCATGGCGTCATGCAGGTCCCTGGAAGGCGTTGCCCCCCTGTGCTCCCTGGGGACCCTGGACCGCTGGGAGGGTCCACAGCAGGCCGAGAGCCCGGCTTGGCTGCAGCCAGGCCTGCAGCTGCGCGGCCTGGGTGGGGGCTATAGCGTCAAGGGCACCTGCCAGATGAGGAGGGCGCTGTCCGTCTCCCCACATGGGGCTGGTTTCCCGCTGCCGCCCAGGGCGCCGCCGAAGTTGCGGTAGCCCTGCCCTCCGGAGATGATGGCCACCGAGCAGATCTCCTTGCGGTGGGCGTCACGGGCACAGGGCCGGCTGCGCACCCAGACGTCGGGGTCATCAGCCATCTCGTAGATGGAGCCGTCCTCCTCACTGTGCTCCAGGGCTGAGCCGTCCATGGGCTCCGGCTCCCGCACAGAGAGCAGCGGGCCCGGGAGGTGGGCGGTGGAGCGCAGGCGGTACTGCAAAAGGATGCCCTTCTTGCGGGTCAGCTCTCGGCCCACGTGGCTCGCGGGCACGGGTGCTGGCTCATGAGCCTGACTGTCCGGCTTGTCCTCCTCGGCTTGCGGCCCCTCGGCCTCCTCCTGGTCACTCCGCAGGATATCGGGGGCCAAGACGCTGGTGGCCACAGCCAAAAAGGCCACAGGCCCACAGTGACCATTGAGCGAGACCATGCCTTTCCCTGCAGAAAGAGGGCAGAGAGAAGGGGCCCAAAGGCCCAGAGTTTTAAAGACCCAACAGGTCTCTTGGAGAATTTCTGGGTTTTGTTTCTGGTTTTTTTTTTTTTGGTTACTGCAATCTATGTCGGTATCTTCCCAGAAGGCCATGGGTCTGGGGGAGGGCTCTCCATGCTCCAGGGCTACTTTCTTTGGAGAACTGGAGCAGGGGAACACAAGTGACTTTATAAACCACATGGGGAACCTCGATGTGAAAGCACCTGCAGCTCCCTGCCTGAGCCATCCTCACATCTCTGTGCTTTGCCCAAGCCATTGCCTCTGCCTAGAGAGTCTTTCCCATCCACCTAACTCTACAGCTCAGCCTTGAAGCCCAGCTCAGCTCCTCCACAGGGCACCCTTCTTGCCTTCAGCCATGAAGAAATGATCACTCCTGTCTCTATGCCCTGCAGATTCCAGGACACCTGCCATCATAGCACCTGCTACCCTGGCTACAAGCTGCCCCTACCAGACTCTCAGCATTTGGGGGCAGGGTCTCTGCCCAATGTATCCCTGCAACCCCAGGACCAAGCCTGGGCTGAACAAATTGATCTATGTGATAAAATCATGAAAATGGGAAATCTTACAATTTAGGAAGAGAGTCTTCTTTGGCAGAGACGTTTGAGATCCACCTGGGGCTGGTCCCCCTCAGGACTTCTCCCTCCCAATGTACTCAGCCCTGCCCTCTGGCAGCAGCTGAAAGAGGACACTTCATCATCCCCCTCAGGGCAGAGGCAGAGAGGGGCCCAGAGCTCTGGGGTCTTCCCTGATCCTGGAACCCAGTGCCACAGTCAGGGCAGCTCTCCCTCTAATCCATGCAAACACAGCTGCACATGGACACCCAGCCCCAGGAGCCCTCAGTCATTTCTACCACTGGAGCCTGGACACTTTGAAGCTGCTGTGGGGAGGGGGCAGAAGGGGCCCAGCAGATCCTCTACCATTAGTCAGGTGTCTCAGCCAATCCCCAAACCATCTGGCCAATATGCCTACTGTGTCCGTTGCTAGATTAAGTAATTGAGACTCAGAAAGAAGACTCAGAAGGAGACTGCAAGACCAAGGTGATTTAATTCCACTGAGCCACAGTGCCACGTGCGATGACAGAGGACGTTGGAGAACGGACCCCCACCCCCATATCAGAAGAGAGTGCAAACATCTGGGCACAAGATCCACCCTTCCCTGGCCATAAGCAGCTGACTCCCCGGGCCCTGCAGGACTGGCTCCCAGAGCCTCACCTGTGATCTTAGGGATGCCTTCCAGCCGAGGCACAGGCAGCAGGACGATGACACCCTGGTCAGTGCCCACCCAGAGCAGACCCTGGCAGATGAGGAGGCTGGTGACACACAGGTGCTTCTGGCCTGCAGAGGGAGAAGCCAGCATGAGCAGTACATCCTCTTGGGGTGGGGGTGGGGGGGCAGTGGATGGGGGCCACTGCAGGTGAGAAAATGGCACAGTCTGGGCTCCTCTCCCGAGATAAGCAAGAAGCTGGACAGGGTTGTGATTACGATATGGGGCTTGGGAGGTTAACCTGGCTGGGGTCTGGCCCCTGGGTCCCCCAGCTGAGCACTCCCCTGACGCAGCCTCAGTTTCCTCCTCTGTAAAGCGGGGCTGCCTTGAGGATGTTATGAGGGAAGGCCACAGTACTGGCCCATGTGAGCATGGCTGGCTTATCTGGCACAAGGTGTACGCTGAGAGCCACCCATGCCAGGGACACAACTGGCCAGCTGGGGAGTGAAGGGAGGCCTGGGAAAGTGGGGGTTTGAGGGTGAGGCAGATGGTGCAGACGGGATGCATGGGGAGGGGTCCAGGTGAGTTGGCAGTCTGTTGCAGCCCCTTGGTTTCCAGCCCGGGCTTGACATCTTGCCCACATGAGCCCTTCCTCCGGCGAGGGCAGTGTACCCTGCAGTCCCCGGGCCCAACAGTGAAACGGGCACTCAGCGCCAGGAACTAGCATGTTTCTGATGCCAGTCCAGATTAGTTCTTATCCGGCTACCCCCGGGGCTGTCTCTTCCTTCTAGTGAGAACAGCAACAGCAGGGAAGGCGGGTCCCTCGGCTCGTCACAGGGAGGAAGCACAGTGTGGGCTGCACAGCATGGTGGCTGCGAGCATGGCTGCGGGGCCAGGCACTGGGTTCAAACCCCGGCTCTGCTACTTCCTGGCTCCATGTCCCGGGGCCAGAAACAAAACCTGTCTGTGGCATGGTTCCCTCACTTGCAAAAGGCGACAATGATGATATTTCAAAGCCTTGTCCTCAGGAGTAAATGAGCCAATGATTGTAAATCACATAATCCAGTGGCTGGTACATGGCACTCACAGGGAGGGGCCGTCTGCCATCCTCGCTGCTGTTCCGTTGCTAACAATTCCGGTCAACGGGAATGGGCAGGAGGGAGGGGCTGGGAGCCCACTCCTGTCCCTCCAAAGGGCCGTCTCACTTCTGGCCTGAATTCTTCTGCCCACGGACAGGATTATTCTCTCCTCAAATTCAAAGTCATGCCATGACGTGCAGTGATGCTTAGAACAGGGGGTTCTCAAGCTGGGCATGCATCAGCACCACCAGGAGGGCTGATAACTGAGGGGCCAACCCCAGAGGTGAGCCCCAAAACTGCATTTCCAGCAAGTTCCCAGGTGACACCGATGCTGTTGGGCCCGGGACCACACTTTGAGAAATACTGCTTTGCAGTTTCCAAAGCACTTCGTATACCTGCCCTAGACTGACATAAGCCTTGCAACAGCTGAGAGGTATGTAAGACCCGGATGCTGTGCCCATTTTCCAGACAAGGATATTAAGGTCCAAAGAGGTCACCCAGCTGGTGAGTGCGGGGTGGGGAGTGGGAAGGAGCAGAACTCAGGTCTGCCACGTCTTACAGCCTGGTGCTTTCACTGCCTCTCTATTCTTGAGCAAATTACCTGAGTTCCATACCTATAGGTGTATGGGCTTCCTCTGCAGAGCAGAGTGTCAGAGCAGAATGGTGTGGATCCATGGTCACCCCAGAAGGAAGGTTACTATCTTGGGGTTCACACAGCATTTCCTAACACACTGGTCTATACCATCACCCATCCATTCACTCGGCACCCCAGCACATCCCCAGGACCTACTGTGTGCAGGACGTTGCACTCGGTGCTGGAGGCACAGGGGGAAACACACACACAAAGTTCTGCTCCTAAGGAGCAAACATTCTAGAACTTTCTACAATAATGAAAAGGTTCTCTACCACACTGTCCAATTCAGTACCCATTAGCCACATATGGCTACTGACACTTGAAATGTGGCTAGTGGGACTGAGGGGCTGAGTTTGTAATTTCTTTTAATTTTAATTTTAATGGTAGCTACCGTATGAATGCAGCCCTGGGAGGAGAAAGAGGAAAAGAAAACAGAAACAAGGAATATAGCTACTAGGCAGAGGAGTGAAACGGGGCAGTGAGGCAGAGAGTGGGTGGGAGGATGCCGGGGTTTTGTGCCTTACTCTGCTTCCTGGGGGGATGCGGAGGCTGCATCCAATGACAAGGAGGCAGCAGCCACGCCAAGACCCAAGCAAAGGCCCTGGAAGCGGCACGTGCAAAGGCCCTGTGACGAGATGAGCTCGCAGTCTGTGGAGGACTGAGCCAGTGCAGCTCGGGGATGAGGGCTCTGCGAGACAACGGGGGGAGGGTCAGAAGAGTGGAGGGGCCAGGGCTAGGGCTTTGACTGTTCATTCTGAGCGTGATGAGGAGCCGCTGGCAGGTCTAAGCAGGGGAGTGATGCACCCGGATTTTAGAGGAGCATTTTAGCTGCAATGAGACGGAAGACTGGGGTGATGGAGGCAGGGAGCAAGGAGATCAGCAAGGCAGGGATGGTGGCATCCGAGACACGGTGGTGGCAGGGAGATGGTGAGAAACCAACAGGTTAGAGACAGACCTGCTGACAGACTGAAGGGGAGGGGGGAGGGGAGAGGAATCAAGGACAGCTCAGAGCTTTTTGTCTCAAGCAGCTGGGTGCACGGCAGTGCTGTGGACCGAGACCAAGGAGGAGCAGGCTTGGGGTAGAAGTCCAAGTTCAATACTGGATGTTGTTTGAGATGCACATTGGACACCCAAGTGGAGCTGTCAGCAGGCAGTGGGATATATGAGTCTGGCGACGTGGTGCAAACTCAGCGAGTCATATTCATAGTGTTGATTCAATGTGGAAATGGAAACCACAGTGGGAAAAAAGCCAGTTTGTCAGGGGCTATTTCACAAACAGTATCTGGGTTTGGGGGAGCTGGGACTCTTCCCCACATCTTCATCAATTCAGAGAGTGTAGGCTCCCAACCACTAGGACAGCCTCAGAGGACAGTCCAACCGTGGGTGCTCCCAGCCCTTGTGAAATCAGAAAGTGCAGGAGGCTCGGGCTGTGAGCCCTCTCACGTCACCACCTGTCTTCTCTTCTTGGTTCTGCTCAAGGTCTGTAATTCCTCTATTTCTCTCTTTGCTCATTTACTGTTTGCCTTCCCAAATGTAAGCTTCCTGAGGGCAGCAGCTTATCTGTGTCTCAAAGTTGATTCCCCAGCTCATGGCCAAATACCCTGGTTCATGGTAGACACTCGAAAAGGACCTGTGAGTTCAGATCTAGAGAACAAACTAGTGGTTTCCAGTAGGGAGAGGGACCGGGGGAGGGGCAGGACAGAGGTAGGGGATTAGAAGGTACTAACTACCAGATATAAAATAAATATGCTACAAGGATATATTGTACAACACACGGAATATAGCCAATATGTCATAGCAACTATAAATGGGGTATAACCTTTAAAAATTGTGAATCACTACGTTGTACACCGGAAACTTATATTGTAAATCAAATGTACCTCAATAAATATTTTTAAAAAGGACCTGTGAGTAAATGAGTGAATGAGAGAATGAATGAATGAAAGCAGAGAAGTGAGTAAGGACAGAGGTGTTGCTGTCACTTACCAGCTGTGTGAATCGACAAGCCACTGTCTCTCATTGTTCAATGAGTATTACAAATGTCCCTTGCTCAATTTTATGATTATTAGCAATATTATATATGTATATATACATAGGGTGTATGTATATAAATATATATATATATCTGTACACACAGTATAATATATACACACAGTTGAGCACAGCTCTTGGCCCATAATATATAATCCAAAAATGGAGGCTATTAGGACAATATTTGTGATTATTAAAAGGACCTAGTCTCTTGAGATCAGCTCCATCAGAGCCAGAAACCCACAAAAATGATAAAAGCCAAGAGAGGGAGCAGTGGCAAATGTTTCATCTCACATGCCTCCCCTCCTTTTCCAGGGCCCCTGGGGCCTTAGGACCAGCAGGAGACCATTTCCTGATGCTCCTGCCTCCCCTCGGCCCCCACTGGACAGCAGAAACCTGGCAAATGAAAGGAAGGCAGCGAGAAACCAAAAGAGATGCCGGAATGGAGAAATGACTTCATCTGCAGACCTCATTCCGAGGCCCTTCCTCCTCCCACTCTGCCTCGAGGAAAAGAGCAAGGCACTTCACAAACAGTACGAAAGGAAAAAAGAAGGTCTAATGGTGGATAAATATTTTATCACAGAGACTTAATGCAGCAGTGTTCAACTCACCCAAGCCATCTATCTGGAGATATACAACTTTAAAAAGCTCAGGCTCTCAGAGGACATTTTATTAATGACCTGTCTAGTTAAGAGGAGGAGGGAGTTTAGGTTCAAAAATGCATTAATACCAGTTGGGGACGCGAGTGGAGGAAAGGGGTCGGGGGAAGGAAGCGTGATGAATTTTTAACATGCCCTTAAAAAATATCCGCACTTAGAGGAGGAACAAATTTATAGTAATTACACAATTATTTCATTTGGTGGTATGGGGGAAGAAAAAATACCTAAAAGCCCTTTAAAAATACCTCTAATAAAGAATTTAAGAATCCTGCTCTGTTCTTCTGCCAGGGCACAGTGTAGGGTGGATTTGATGCCCCCCTCCACCCAGGGCTGGCTCCTCTTGGGCTCGCGGTGTCCCGGCCAGCAGGGGCCCGGGCTCCCCAGTGTTAGGAAAGGTCAGGCCTGGGGGAAGGAGGCCCAGGACAGTAACTCCTGGGGACCTTTGGGAAGCCCTGAACCCAGGAAGCTCAGCCTCCACTCTGACGTGTCCAGGGCCCAGCTCCGGGAGGTCGGGCAAGCGGACAGGTGGCTTCTGTCTGTGCCGATGTGGTGGGAGGGGCCCTGACTGGAGGGTTGGGGGGTGATGCACGGCCGAAGGGGACCAGTGCAATGAGGGGCAGGGACTGCCATGAAGATAACGATGGTGGACGACACCATCACGCACTGGAGCCGGGGACCACGGGACGCAGTCCTCACCACCTCAGGTAAGGCCCACACCTGCCCTGAGAGGTGGGGACGGAAGGTGGGAGAGGCTCTCCACTTGCTCGCAGTCACAGAGCTGGAAGGCGGCAGAGCCAGGATTCCAGCAGGGCCTGTCTAACTCCGGCCTAGCTCGCTGTAGAGTGGCAGCTACTAGGTACTATCGCTATTGTTGTTGATCTCGTTGTTAGTAACCATCTCCCGCCCCCGCCTTGGCCACTTCCAGCCTCTGCCATGGCCCATCTGCCGAGCCCCTCTCACAATCAGCTCCAGGTTCAGCCTGCCACGCCTCTCTGTTTCCCTGGCCCTGGGGCCCTTCAGCGCCCCCAGCTGCTGCACCCAGCCCAGTTGGCTGAGCTTGAAGAGGACAGTCCCCACACCCTCCCAGACCAGCCCCGGGTCAGGGCAAGGCAGGCCAAGGCCTGCTAGCCCCGAGGGCTGCTCTAAAGCCCGCTGGGGGTAGGGATGGACCCTGAGCACATGTCTTCCCTGGCTCGCAGCACAGCCCACAGGGATCTGGGCAGCGACTGGGGCAGCAGACAGTAGGGGAGATGCCTGGACCCGATTCTACAGAGGCCTCGGCAGATGCTGGGTGGCAGCGGGGGTGCTAGGTGAGCTCAGATCTTAATCCTCTCCGTGGGTCTCACAAACAGCTCTGCAGGAGGAAGCACGGGCCCCAAGGGGATGATGTCCAAGGTCTTCACCCTCCCCTTGCCCCAAACCTGATGGCAAACTAAGAGGGACAATTGCCTTTCTTTAAAAACCTCTAAGGAAAGAGACCCTTAGTTGACCTCTCTTTCCCTTTGCCTTATTCTGAAGGTGATTTGAGGCAGAATTGGGTTTTTGGTCAACCTGAGGAGTGGCAGGTATAGATGAGCCTGGCTTCCTGCCCAGCGTGGCTTTTTAGCGGCCACCTGACTTGCGGGAGTCCCCTGAACCCAGAGCCTGACTTCCCACGAGCCCCCGCCTGCTGTGCTGCGGTGACAGCCAGAAGGGCTTTGGGAGGACAGGCCTGGGTTCAAATCCTGAGCCCACTGCTTCCCCTCTGGGAGGCCCAGTTTTCAAGGCTGACCAAAGGCTGCCTCAAGGGTTAATGAGATGGGCTGGCCTGGCCGTGGAAGCTGCTTCCCGAATGTCTGCTCCCTCCCGCCCTTCACAGCCCCAGGACAGCAGGGCACGACGACGGCCCAGCGGCAGCCTCACCTGGCAGCAGGAAGGTGGTCCTGGTGGCGATGTTGATCTCCTGCAGATGCTCCAGCGTCTCCGTGTGAAAGAGGCGGATGGAGGAGCCGGAGGAGAAGGCCATCCAGACGCCGCTGCCCGCCTTCACCATGTGTGTCACACTCACGGCCGCGTCCTGGTGTGCCTCGAAGCTTTGCTGCGGCACAGAGGGAGGGCTGTCAGAGCTGGGCGGGGCCGGCCAGCCAAGCCTCTGGGAGCCAGGCTAACCCGCCTCTGCCTGAACCCAAGTCAGAGGGAAGAAACCTCAGAAGCCCGGCAGTGCTCCACTGCCGGTAAACATTTTAACAACTGGCGGGGGGAATCCTGGTGTGTTGTGTCTGCTGATTCCCGTGGTGTAAATACTTCTAACACGGCCCATCTCAAGCTACCCACGTGACAGCACCGAACGTGGAGCAATGAAAGACAAGCGCACACCAGGGTCTACCATGACACTGATGCCAGGGAAAGACAGAGCTGCAAGTCTACGGAAGAGGCAGTGACAGCTTACGTGTATTATCTAAAGGTATGAAGGCGCCAACAGAACAGAACTATCAGGGAAGGCAGGTGGGTGGTGTGAGCCAAACCCCCGTCTTCACTGCAGGGAGGCAAGACATAATGTCCAAAAACTGATAAATCCAGAAACAGTGGAGCACACAACTGAGTCACAAGAAAAGTGCCCGGTGGATTAAAAACAGAACAAGTGAAAGTATTTTCTTCCAGGAAGCAGGACTGGAGACGGGGAGTAGGAAGGGCTTTTCCAGATAAACCCTTCCATGCTATTTGATTTTTTTTTACAGTTTTAAATGAAATTTTGATCTTTAATAAAAAAGGGCTTCCCTGGTGACACAGTGGTTAAGAATCCGCCTGCCAATGCAGGGGACACGGGTTTGAGCCCTGGTCCAGGAAGACCCACATGCCGTGGAGCAACTAAGCCCGTGCGCCGCAACTACTGAGCCTGCGTGCCACAACTACTAACGCCCGCGCACCTAGAGCCCGTGCTCCGCAACAAGAGAAGCCACCACAATGAGAAGCCTGTGCACAGCAACGAAGAGTGGCCCCTGCTCACCGCAACTAGAGAAAGCCCGTGTGCAGCAACGAAGACCCAACACAGCCAAAAAGAAATTAATTAATTAATTACAAAAAAAAAAAAAAAAAAACCTCTTACAAAGAGAGGAGATAAACATCAGGCTTCCCATCTACTGCCAGAGAAAGTCTAAGTTCCTTAGCTGGGCATTCCAGGCCTCAGCTCTGCCCCAACTCCCACCTTTCCTGGCAGGCTCCCTACGCTCCAGGCCAGCCAGAGCCCGGGCCTGCAGGATGCTCAGGATGCCCTACGCGGCCACGCCTCTGCCCTCGAGATGGCCTGTCTGCAACGTGCGCCACCCACTGCCCTCCTGGGAAAAGCTTTTCACCGTCTTCAACCATGAAGCCCACTCCAGCCACCCGTGCACCGGCCACTTCCTCTGCCTGCCACATTCCAGCCTGACGACATCTACTCCACTCTGGCCCTGCTCGGCTGCCTCCCACACCGGTCCATGAACTCCAAGGACAGACACTGAGCCTCAGGCCCATCAACATCCTCCCTGTTCAGCATAGGGCCCAGCGCACAGTGAAATCTGGTCAAAGAGCGAATGGATGGATGCTTGAATTCCAGCCTTGACATTGAGTTGTTACTTAAACATCGACAACCCCAGCTCACCAGGCTAGATAGAGGCCCAAGCACTGGGGACAGTCAGATAACTCTGGTGCATCCACCCGGTGGACTGTCCTACATCTATTCAACGTCATGTTTACAGAGACTGTGTGATGAACGTAGAAGAATGTGAATGTTATAGCAGTAATTGCAAAAAGAAACAAAAGCAAAAGCCCACATTCAAAACTGGGGGAGGGGAAGGGGCAGGAGAGGTGAAACCTGCACACTGAGTATTATTCCAGGGCCGTACCTGCTGATTTTCCTCCTTTCCAGTTGTCTGGTTTTCCTTTTTTTTTTTTTTTTCTATAAAGAGCAGATCTTGGGTGGAAGCCCAGGACAGCAGGAGGTGTTGGCCAGAACATCAATGTGGAATCAAGCCTGCTGTTAAACCTCATTTCCTCAATAACTTCCCAGGTCTGGGCCTCAGTCTCCCCATTTGTAGGTGGAGGTTGTCATGAGAGTTATAGGGACTCCTGGGTGAGGGAGAGCTTAGCACAAACCCAGTTCCTAATACGGCCTCATTCATCCAACAGATGTTCTTGAGACCCTACAATATGCCTGGCGTGGGTCTAGGTGCTGGGAATATAGTGATGAACAAGATAAACAAGGGGCCCACACAGTTAAAACAAATAAAGATTACTCCCAATAGTAAAAATACTGGGAAAAATACTGGGTGTCATTAAGATTGGGTGACCAGGGCTTCCCTGGTGGCGCAGTGGTTGAGAATCTGCCTGCTAATGCAGGGGACACGGGTTTGAGCCCTGGTCTGGGAAGATCCCACATGCCGCGGAGCAACTGGGCCCGTGAGCCACAACTACTGAGCCTGCGCGTCTGGAGCCTGTGCTCCGCAACAAGAGAGGCCGCGATAGTGAGAGGCCCGCGCACCGCGATGAAGAGTGGCCCCCGCTTGCCACGACTAGGGAAAGCCCTCGCACAGAAACGAAGACCCAACACAGCCAAAAACAAATAAATTAATAAATTAATTAATTAAAATATTTAAAAAAAAAAAAAAAAAAAAAAAGATTGGGTGACCAGAGAAAGTCTCTCTGGGAGGTAGTATTTGTCAGAGACAATAAAAATGTGAAGGAATCGGCTCTGGGATGTGGGATGGGGGAGGGGAGAGCATGTCAGGCAAAGGGTACAGCAAGTGCAAGAGCCCTGGGGCAGGAATGAACTTGCCGTGTTTGAGAAACAGAAAGGCGGTCAGTGTTGGGGAGCACGGTGGCAAGACAGAAGTGGGAGAGGCGGTCAGGGGCCAGATCACACCCGGCAGCCCTGAAGTCCACGGCGAAGAGTTTAGATTGTATTCAAGTGCGGGAGGGGGCTGAGCCTGGTAAGTGACAAGTTCAGGTTTACCTTTGAAAGAAGTTCAGTTCGAGGGCTGTGCCGCGGCGGGCTGGAATTCTGGGCCTCGCGTGGGCTTAGCCAGTGAGAAGTGGCAATAAAAGGACTCGGTTTCTTTTGCCGCTGTCACACCAGCCCCAGCTCAGCCCCAACTTCATCCCGGTTCAAATCACCGGAGGTTTCCCACCGAGATAAAGAAGCTGGGGCAGGGGGGTCTCTATAGGGAGCCAAGGGGGAGCCAAGCCAATGAACTCAGTGCTCACTCCCGATCAGAACACGGGGCTCGGGCTTCCCTGGTGGCGCAGTGGTTAAGAACCCGCCTGCCAATGCAGGGGAGACGGGTTCGAGCCTTGGTCTGGGAAGATCCCACATGCCGCGGAGCAGCTAACCCCGTGCGCCAAAACTACAGAGCCTGCGCTCTAGAGCCCGCGAGCCACAACTACTGAGCCCACGAGCCACAACTACTGAAGCCCATGCACCTAGAGCCCGTGCTCCGCAACAACACAAGCCACCGCAATGAGAAGCCTGCGCACGGCAACGAAGAGTAGCCCCCGCTTGCTGCAACTAGAGAAAGCCCACGCGCAGCAACGAAGACCCAACGCAGCCAAAAATAAATAAATTTTAAAAAAAAGAAGAACACGGGGCCCTGCGGAGGGCAAGGCTGTGAGATGGCAGATGAAATGGCTTTTTCTGAGCCAGTCCCTGAAGGCTGAGCTCTGCGGCCCAGGTGGGGTGGCCTGACGGACGGGCTGGGGGGACAGGAAAGTGGAGGGTCCCAGACGAAGGGCCCCAGGCTGCTCTTGGGAGGCAGGGTCCCAGCGCGCAGCTCACCCCTGATGGGGGGCCCCTCGAGCAGAAGCTGCAGCTCCCTCTGGGACAGGAGTGCCTCATCTCCACCAAAGTGGGTGCTCCAGGGGCGAGGAGGGGGCCGCGTATCAGGCCGGGCACACTCAGAGGGCAGGGAGCGATTTCCTCCCTCAGACTGGGGGCTCAGATTTGGGCCTCCTGCGGGGGTGTCTCTGTTCCTCCTTCCTTGGCACCCCTCCCGCGCCCCGGTGAAGGCCCGGGAGCTGGAGGCTCAGCCAGGGAGCCCTGGGATGTGGGGAGAGGCCCGGCCCCCTCACAGCCTCCACAAAGCCGGGCTCAGTCCGTGCAGCGCAGGGCAACGGGGGAAACGTCCAAGTCTCTGGCCATTTGCTCCGCAGTCTACAGCCCACAGCCCCGGCAGTGCTGGCGGGCAGCTCCTTTCCGGAGAGGAGCTCTCCTTCAAGGAAAGAAACCGCTGTCGGGGGTGAGGGGTGGTCATCTTCCTGCACCAGCCTGCATTCAGCTTTCCTAAAGGCTCAGACCCAGGCCGAGCCCATGGTTACAACAGGACACCCCCCCGAGGGGGGCCTTGCTGGGAGAGTCCAGCCGAGGAACCACCAACCCCCATCACAGATGAGACCCTGAGGCCGGGTCCGCAGCCCTGCAAAGCATGCCGTCGACAAGCAGATGGCTGAACGGATGGGGCAGCGGGATGGAAGGGGCACCCAATGTGCTTCGTCTGCAGACTTTTCCAAAAACCGGCACGCACGTACTTGCACGTGAATGCACAAACACATAGATACCAACAGGAAGGTGTGTGCATGCTCACACACGTGTAGCGACACTCCTGCCCGGCTCCCGAAGGAAGCTCAGAAGCATCTCCTGCCTCCGAAAAAGCCAAACCACACTGTAACCGAGAGACGTGGGCCCACGGAAAGCTGCACCTGAATCTGCAGCCAGTCAGCCCGGCGTGCTGCCGTCAGAATCTAATTACAAGAGAAGTCAGCAGTGGACATCCAGGCTCATTCCTCCAGAGGCATAACAAGTCTGTCTCCAGGCCCAAAGGGCTTTGCCCAAGGCCTGTGCAAAGCTGCCAAGTCCAATGGTAAGGCGAGTGGGGGTGAGGGCAGGGATAGGTGTGAACAGGGCAGCTCCAGCCTCCGCCCCTCACTCCTCAGTTATTCCTGGACTGCCAGGACCCCTCCCCGCACCAGGAGCCTGTTGGGGGAAGCCGGGTCTGGGGCACTGGGGCTGGGCCTTCTGGGCACGCAGGGCAGGGGTAGGTGGCACCCTGGCATCGTGGGTCCCCCAGGAGGGCGAAGGGAGCTGAGCACAGCACCCCTGGGTGGGAGCAGGCGGCAGTGAGGCCCAGCCCTTGCTGCCACTGGGTTCGGAGCTGACAAGCATGCATCTCATTTTGTTTTCCAAACATGGGGTGTTTGCTTGCCCAGAGCCGGGGAGGCTATCAGCTTATCAAGCTCTCCTCTCCTCCCAACCAGGACCAGGTGAAACACTGCCCACCTGGCACCCCAATTCCAGGCCATGGCTCCCCATTCTCACCTCTGGACCCCTCCTCTAATCCCTGGCCAGCCTGGGGGCCCCAGGAGTGGGGGGACCACCTTACCATCTAAGAGGTCTCTACCCCCTGTCCCTGAAGAAGACCCCCTGCCCCCCTGCACAACCAGCCCAGTCATGCCCCTCCTCTGGGCCCCAGAAGGCCTGGTACTTCCTGCCCACTTGGCCGCTATGGTCCAGGCACGGCTATTTACTGGCTGCTTACCTTGCACCAGGAGCTGCTCTGTTAGGATGATATTCTGGACAAGAGGTGTGCACACAATGGCCCTCAGGCTACACCAGCCTGCCCCCTGTTTTGGTGAATCTAGTTTTTTGTTTTGTTTTGTTTTGTTTTGTTTTGTTTTTTGTGAATCTAGTTTTATTGGAACATGGTCACACCCACATAGAAAAGAATCCATTCAAGTAGGTTGGGAACTCAGCACTCTGACTACACAACCTTGGTCCTTGTTTAAGGGCAAAAAGATCCACAAAAAAATCCTGAACTTTACTTAGTAAGCTTGGTGATGGTAATGGAACAGGCACAGTGATTCTGAAACTACACAGTGTGACTGAAGTACACTGATGTTATTATTGGGAACCAGGGTAAACAGCAAGAGTCAAGTGTAGAGTGAGAAGTTAGGGTAGAGCTCTATGACCTTGGACTTGAATCAGAGGTATCAGTATGAACTTGAGATTTTTCTCCTGGCTCTGTCCACTGAAAGTGTCTGGAAGCAATGACACCCCGGCAGCAGTGAGCACACCACTTCTTGATTTCTAAACACCATTCCCCACGAAAGCGAACCCTGGAGAAATGGTTGATTAGGGCAGGGGAAGTACCAGATGAGCCTAGAGCTTCTCTAGAGGCAGACAAGCAAGGAAGTGCTCAAAGAATGATGAGGAAGTGTCCACAGGACCCAGGACCCAGCACAAAGGGGCTCCTGGTGTGCAAATCTGAGACAATTTGAGCATCAAAAGTAATAACAATGGTCCTGGATGATAGCACACTGGATTTTTAAAATACTCTATGAATTTGCATTAGTAATAAAGGAGGAGGGTTTAAGTGGGGGGGAGGAAACGCCTCTTCAAATAAAGTTTGTAGTGAAAATTCACTGAGGAACAGGATATTCTCCCATTTTCCAAGAATCCCCCGCAGTAATTACAAAGGGAAACTGGTACCTTTACGATGGGGAGACCTGGCAGACCCCACCTTAACCAAGTGATGAAGGATGGGACCAGCCTGCATTTCCCGCCTCCCCAGGGATGCGATAGGAAGGCACGGCTTCCTACACTGAATCTGGCCAAATACTCCAATCTCATCAGGAGGAAACAATGGGGCAATTCCAGCTGGTGGGACCTATGAGAAGACACTGGCTTGGATCTCTCAAAAAAGTCACTATCATGGAGACCAAAAAAAAAAAAAAAAAGGAGAGGAATTATTCTAGATTAAAAGGAAACAAAAGAAACATGACAACCAAATGCAACATGTGTTCCCAGCTGGATGCCGGAGGTGGCGATGGGGAGTAGCTATATTTTGAAGACAACTGGGAAAACGGGCCTATGGTCGGTAGATTGATGGGCACGATAATGCTACTGAGGTTATATAAGGGAGCCCAGCTGAAGTATTTATGTATGAAGGGCAATGATGTCTGCAACTAGCTTTTAAGTGATTTAGCCCCAAAAAGTGTGTGTTTATATGTATAATATGGGAAGAAAATTATGGTAAAATGTTAACATTTGGTTTACTAGGTGAAGACAATGCGTGCGTTCATTGTACTATTCTTTCAATCTCCTGTAGTTTGAAATATTTTAAATTAAAAAGTTGGGAGTCAGGGGAGTAAACTTATTTTTCAAAAAAAAAAAGGTTGGGGCTTCCCTGGTGGCGCAGTGGTTGAGAATCTGCCTGCCAAGGCAGGGGACACGGGTTCGAGCCCTGGTCTGGGAGGATCCCACATGCCGCGGAGCAACTAGGCCCGTGAGCCACAATTACTGAGCCTGCGCGTCTGGAGCCTGTGCTCCGCAACAAGAGAGGCCGCGATAGTGAGAGGCCCGCGCACCGCGATGAAGAGTGGCCCCCACTTGCCACAACTAGAGAAAGCCCTCGCACAGAAACGAAGACCCAACACAGCCATAAATAAATAAGTAAATAAATAAAAATTAAAAAAAAAAAAAAAAAAAGGTTGGTCGCTGGAGGCGAGGGCCCGGGCCTGACTCCCAGCTCCCAGCTCATCTCTGGCAGGGTCACTGGGTCTCCTCTCGCATCTGCGAACAGAGATACAAGGAGAACCTGCCTTATGGGCTGCTGGGCGGTTCATGGGACGGGGCCAGCACACCGTGAGCGCCCCACGCACGCGGCTGTGGGCAGGAGCGGGTCAGGGGAGCGCGGACAAGCCAGCGTCCTGCAGCCGCCCACGGAGCCCCGTCCCCCTCGCCCTCTCCCAGCAGCCTCACGGCAGCCCTGCGGCAGACATCTGCTCAGAAGGTCTCAGGTGAGTAATCCCACCCCAAGGAGTGCTGACACAGGCCAGCCTCAGTCCTACAATATTTATGTGCCTCCAGGTGATGCTTCTGGGTCTGGTTTCCATAAATTCCTGGCGTGAGCAGCTCAGCACTCAAAGTCATTAGAGCTGCGATAACGCCAAGGAGCTGGGAAGGGATGCTGGGGCCTTCAGGGGCCAGGGGCTGCCGAGGAAATGGCAGGAGGCTACTGCTCGCTGGGCACCTACTGTGTGCCAGGCTCGCTGGGCACCTACTGTGTGCCAGGCCACGCCATGCCTGGTATTTCATCTTCCCAGAGGCCTTCACGAAAGAAGAGGGCAAGAGCCCAGAAGGGGACATGATGAGCCCAGGTGACCCGCCAGACAGGGGCAGAGTTGGGGTGTGGGCCTGACCTGTGGACTCCAAGCTCCAGGCTTGCCCACGACACCTTCATACCAAGCTCCCCAGCAGGGTGTGGGCGTGAAGGGGCTCTTGCCTCCTACTCGCTGCTCGGTTACTACAACGAGCTGGCCTGGGAGGCCCGGTCATGGGCCCAGAGACCATCCACGGAGCACTCACCAGCACCTCGCCAGCTCTGGCTCCGCTTAGTACCCCTGCAACCTGGGATGAGGACACCACCCTTCCATCCTCACCTAACAGGCAGGATGCTGAAGCTTCGAGAAAGCGGCGTGGGGTCACTCCGCCAGCCAGGGGACAGGCTGAGGATTGAGACCCAGAGGTCATACTCCAAGCCGCTGCACTGGGAAGGCAGAGGCAGTCTTTTAAAGACAATTAGGACACAACTCCCTTCCCTTATCTATGTTATTCTTACCAACAATTTACAGCTGAGAAAACAAATTGAGAGGCTGAGTGCCATTCACAAAGTCACTGTGCTTGGAAAATGGGGAGAAAGCCAGGATTCCAGCTTAGAGTGACCCACTCGTCCCAGTTTGCCCAGAGAGACCCCAGTTGTAGCACTGGAAGTCCAACTCCTTGTCTGGGCGAAACGGGACAGTTTGTCACCCTAATGGGACTCCAAAGCCTACATCTGACCTCTGAGCCATGGACAGACACCTCTGTGGGGCTCCGTCCAAAGCTTAACACTCTGCCTTCAGAATCGGACCTGGTCAAGGCCAGGGGATCGTGTGCCAGTGGGGAGGCTTAAGATGTGGCATCCACCTCTACCTCTTACCAGCAAGTCAGTTAACACCTCTGGGTCTCAGTTTACTCATCTGTAAAGTGGGGGTGAGGCCATTCTTGTCTAGCAAGAGACTTCATTGGGTGCTGGGCTCTCCTGGCTCAGGGCCACCCCGGGAACCTAGAAGGGACAGAGGGAAGGACAACGTCTCCGCCCTAAGAGTGATAGCCGGTCCCAAACTTGTCTTCAACAACCCATTTTGGAATTGATTGTGCAAAATTTGGTGTGTTTGGTGCATTTTTCTAGAAAGATGATCAATAGTTTTTGCCAACATCTCAAAAGACTCTGTAAACAACTCTTGCCGCCCCCCCCCACTGCCAAGTTAAAAATTCCTGCACTGAAGCTTCTTTATCACTAGGCACATAAGGAGGTGGGCACAGACCCTCCTTGCCACCCACCACACCCAGAGCAAGGCCCACAGAAAGGGCCACTGCAGGGACGGTTGTCCTGCCGTGGCCACACCAACGTTTTGTCTTTAAAAACAGAACTTCAATATCCTGTAATAAACTACAGTGGAAAAGAAAACAAACAAGCCAAACAGAAAAAACTAAACCAAACTGACATCCACCTGTGCATCTGGCTAAAAAACATCTCAAAGTGTGGGCTATAGATATTCTCCTCATTAGTCCTATTTAATTTCCTTTTGTCTTCTTCAGTTATACAAGCCAGCAGACGCAGTGCAGACACCTGAGGAGGGAGCCGGGCTGCCGGCCACCTGGGGCCACCGAGCACCCTGGCTGTGGCTCTGCTCCAGCCTTGCTCTGGACTAGCAGGTGCTGGGCTGCACCGGGGTCTGCCTGGTGCCTGTCCCTTTCCAGCACCACAGGGACCCTCGTGAAGCCCCAAGCAGAGAGCCGGGGACGTGTAGCTCGGCACCTGTGTGCATCTGGGCTGCGCTCACCGCAGCTCAACTCAACCCTCGGAGCCCCCGCCGGCCCCGAGATTTGGTGGGACCATTGAGCCTCTGGTCAGATGAGGAAACCGAGACTCAGAAGGGGAGTGGCCTGTCCTGGAAGTAGTGGGGCTGAGCTCGGCTGCCTGGCTCACCTTCGGTGTGACATCACTGTGGCCTGAGGTCATCTTGTCACCTACCTCCTGCTTTCGAGAGGTATTGAGGCCATGGGCTCAGGACCAGACCATCAGGGTCTGGGTCCCAGTTCCACCACTTCCTGCCTCGGTTTCCTCAACTTTAAAAGGGGGGGATAATGACGTGACCACCAGCATAAAACTGTTGTGAAGGTTATACGGGTCGCTACTCTCAAAGAGCTTGGGCCAGCCTCTGGGTGAGTCTCGATAAGCGTTAACTCATGATGGGGGGGGGGGTCTCTGTCAGCCCCGTGACCCCCTCACCACACCCACACCAGAGCGGCAGGTCCATGGGGGTGGGGGCCGCTGCTGGAGCCCAGGGCCCTGCACAGGGACTGGAGCCCCAGCCAGTGCGACCCCTGAGCTGGGGGCCGGAAGAGCCAGCGAAGAGGCAGCCTGGGTGGTCAGGCTGAAGCAGGGTCAGGTGCGAGGGAGCTTTGTTCTGGAAAGAACCCCCGTGGTGGCTCAGCATTGCTTTCCAGCTCCAAGGGGCACATGGCATTACACCTGCCGGCCCTGCCCGAGCGAGCCTGCGTGGTGCAATTCCAGGCACCCACCCAGCCCTCCATGGCCCCCACCCCTTCACACGGCATCTGCTCAGCACCTGTGGCACCTGCTTAACCAGAGGGGGGCCTCCCCCCCTCGTGACGGTCTGGACTCCAGATTCCCCTTGGGCTCAGCAGCAGAGGTGAGCAGGCTCGGCCAAGGCGTCTTCCCTGCCCTCCCACTCAGGGCATGAGTGAAAGGCTCGGGGGAGGGCCACCTCTCGGACCAGGCGCAGATCCACCCCCAAGACGCTGGGGAGCTGTGGCAGCCACGTGAGAGATCAGGGTGACTGTCCAGAGGGGGTGGGAGCTGGGGATGGGGCCAGGGGATAACGGAGAGGGGGGATTGATTCCAGGCTTGACCCAGGCCCTCAGGTCCCAGCAGGGTGCTGTCAGCACTCTCAGATCACAGACAAGGACCTATAATGACATTAATATACTCGACCTGTTTCCCTCTCTCTCACGTGCATGCACCCACGTGCACTCACGTGCACACGTGCTCGTGAGCACAGGCACTGGAGTCAGAAGCCCCCTGAGATCTGGGCTCCCCCACCTACTGGGGGGTCCCTGGGATCCTGAGCAGGTCCTGCAGTCACCATAAAACAGTGGCTGACACCTGCCCACCATGCTGACTCCTCACCAGGCAGAGCCCTGGGAGTTTTACGTACATCACGCTGCTTAGTCCTGAGGTAGGTTCTGTAATTATCCCCATTTTATAGGTGGGGAAACTGAGGCAGTAGGTGGTGGAGCTGGGGGTCGAAACCAACCAACCTGGCTCCCGAGCCCACACTGACCATCAGCCGAGTCCGCTCAGACCACAGCAGGGGCAGCCGGCAATGCGTCTCGAGGTTCCCACCGGGCAGACCCTCCCCCAGCCCAGCGGCCAGGCTTGCGAAGTCCATGACATAACCACCACGTGCACCCTAAGCACCGGGCACTGGCCTAAACCTCTCCCGGTGTGACCCTTCCCACCAGCACTCCCAGCCGCCACTGTATTAAGGCCCAGCCCAAGGCCTGGCATTCCGTGGGTCCGTCCGTGGCTCTCTGTGTCTTTGCCAAATCCCAGGGGATTGGACAACTGCTCCTATGGTGTCCCCATCCCTAATCCTGCAGTAGGCTCAGAGGGGAGAGTAACCATGGTGGAGGGGTGGACACGGAAGAGTTACGTGGAGGGGAGGACAGACTGACAGCCAGAGATGCTGGGGGACAGGGGCTCAGAAGACAGAGGACTGCCCACTCCCCATACCCTACCCCCAGCGCCATCGTCTGCCCCTGCCCCATCTCCAGTCCCAGTCTGTTCTCTCTCCAACGTCCCCTCTCATCT
The DNA here is from genome assembly GCF_949987535.1 of Balaenoptera acutorostrata. Taxonomy (NCBI): domain Eukaryota; kingdom Metazoa; phylum Chordata; class Mammalia; order Artiodactyla; family Balaenopteridae; genus Balaenoptera; species Balaenoptera acutorostrata. The sequence continues at coordinate 13,487,840 of NC_080064.1, read as the reverse complement.
GCCTTCCCTCTACCGTCTCCCTTTTCTCCTCCACGGTTTCACAGAACCTGTTCCCTGAGCCAACAGCTTCAAACAATTTTTTCTTTAACCGTGAAATCCTTTCATCAACCTCAATCTTCCAGGACGGGGGGAAACCAAACGTCAGAGACAAGAAAGCCCTGAGCTCTTCTTGGTGAGGAGAGAGGAAGCCTGGAGCCCAGCCCCTTAGCCACCCAAGTCCCACAGGACGTCCCTTGAGATATGTCCCCACAACCCCTAGACCCCAGAACAGAGGCGGCAACCACAGCCCTGGACCACTTCTGACCCATCGGTGCCCCCCCCGGGAAGGGAGCTCCACGGGATCCCCAAATCCACCCCCCACATTCTATCCTTCATAAGCTTCCTGAAAGGAAGTCTTTCTGAACATCTAACCTCAATTCTTCATGCTACTAGAAAACACTTGCACTCCTTTGGAACTTGTTACTTTCCTCCTGGGAAGTCTCCACAACCTTTAGAAAATCGATTTCTCGAGTTTCACCTGCCAACTTTTAATTAAAGAAAGAAAAACAGGATGACAACAATAACAATGACACACACACTGAAAAAAATTAAGAGAAAACTGCTGAACCGAGATGATTCCATGGAGTATCATGATTCCTGATCCGCAAGCTTGGGTGACCTGAACACCAGGGCTCTGGGCCTTGGAGGCTCCCTGGACACCCGAGGACTTGGTGCATCTTTCCACGCTCACACCAATTTGCATACCATTACCCAAGAATCCCTGCGCCTGGATTTCGCTTTTGCAAATTCCCACCTGTTTCGTGTCATAAATAAGATAGGAGACAGAAAACTAATACAGCCCAGTGATGCATTATTCATGCCGCGTCACACTGTTATGATAGATTTACAACAGCTAATACATGCAAACTAAGTTTGGGCACTAAATGTGAAAATTAAGGCTGTGGAGGGCGGGTGTACGTAGGGACGGGCAGGGGGAAATCTGGGGTCTGGTGGTGTCCAGGAAACCAGAGAAGTTTATTCTCTGGCATGCTTAATGACAAAAAGCATGAGTTCCGGTATCAGAAGCCAGCACCCAGGCGCCGGGGTGGTGGCAGGGGGCGGAGCAGTCGGGGCAGACGATGCTGGAGCCCCTACAAGGCGGACTATTGACAGCACGCACTTGGGGAAGCACCTTCCATGCTCAGCACCGAGCTCCGGAGCTGGTCAGCTCTTCTGCCCGCCCTGGCCACATGCCCCTGGCACACTTAGATCCACCACAGATGAAGCCCACTTCCCTGATGGAAACGTCCTCTGTCTCCACAACCCTTCACTGAGCACCCACGATACATCAGCCTGGTCTCGGCACCAGGGATGTGGTGGGAGCGCATCAGGCGCGGTCCTGCCCTACAGGGCCTCGATCTGGCGAATCTGATAGTTGTGGCAAGTGCTGTGGAGGAGAAGGGCCCAGTGCCGGTGCTGTGACCCAGTGCACATGGATGAGGGGCCAGACAGGCTTCTCCAGGGTGGGGCGCCGGGGCCCAGTGAGAAACAGCTGCCCCAATTAACCCTCACAACAGCCCTGTGGAGTGGGAACCAGGCCCACAGCCCAAACCGGACGTATCTTGCCCTGTGTTCCGGCATTTTCCAGGCAGGGCTGGGGGAGCCTTGGCCCCAGGCCTGTGTTTCTGCAATCACACCCAGGAGGTTCTGGGAAGAAAGGGGGTTGCCTTGGAAATGCCTCAAGGCTGGCGCAGGGGCAAGTCAGAGGTGGGACCTGGGCCCTCGTGTGACACAGCCGTCCTACCCGCATCTGTCCCACCTGCCGAGTCCCTCTGCCCAGCGGTGATGGCTGCTATCGAGCAGGACCCACCCCTCCCAGCCTCAAGACCCTCTGACCAGCCCTTTCCCCAGATTCCTTCCCGCCTCTGTTCTGGTGTAGCCTCCTGGCCTGCTTCCTCCGAGGCACTTCTCCATCTGGCACCAGCGCCCCAAACCTCCTCCCGCCCAGATTTTCAAACATGTAAGGCAGCAGCCAGCCCCCCTCTCAACCCACCCAACAGAGGAGGGGGTCCCTGCACGCTCCCACCAGCACTGGCTGAGAAGCTGGTGCAGCGCCCGGCCCTGGGATGCGCAGGTGAACAAAACAGACCAGGCCCCGTGTTCATCTGTTCACGGCCGGGTGGGCGCAGAGGGACAACAACAGTCCTGGAGACAATTTCAGACAGTGACCAACACTCTGATGACAGTAAAGCCACCGACGTGTCAAGACCGTGACTGGGGGCGGAGGTGACTCTGATGGAGCCGCCAGGCCCCACTGAGGACGTGCCAGCTGAGCCGAGACTGGGGGATGAGAAGGAGCCGCCCGAGGGACATTCTGTGGGCCCAGTGTCCCTGCTCCAGGCAGGGGAGCAGCAGAGGCAAAGGCCTAGTGGTGGGAAGAAGCCTGGCATGTCCAGAGGCCAACGGAGGGGTCAGCGTGGCTGGGGAGCAGAGGTCACAGACCACAAGTCAAGGGCCTGCTTTCTAGTCGGCATTCCCATCTGCACAATGGGCCCAGCTGACCCCCGCAGCGACGCGAGGACCCAGTCGCATAAAGCACACTCGCAGCCCAGCCCCTTCTCCAGCGCCCCTCCCTGTCGCTACTGCCACCCTCCCCTGAGCCGGGGTGACGGAGACCCCAGCACACGCTGTGTTGGGGAGCAGCCTTGCCCCGGTGCCCTGACCAGGCCGACCCGGCAGAGCGCACCCCACAAGCCGAAGGCCTCCTGTCGGCCTGTCTCTAACTCATTTTTTTTTAAATTAAGATGCAGCAGGTCATCCCACAGCCGACTTCCCCTCCAGCGATCAGTTAAAATGAACTCCAGACAACTGGATTAGACTTTGAAGGTGGCGATCCAGATAATGAACATGGACGATGCGGTGTTGACACAGGCCATGGTGAGCTACATTATTATTTAACAGGCCTCGCTGCTGCCTCTGCTGGGATCAAGGAGCTGAATAAGCAGTTGGTGGGCAAGCATCAAGCCCAGAGACAGACTGCGGCACCGGCTCTGCAGGACGGGCTCAGCAAGGTCAAGGGCTGCCGGCAGAGGCCAAGTGGGCCTAATGGAGGCGGCAGCTCAGAGACTCCTGCCGGGGAGCCGCCCACCCCCATCCCACACAGCACGGGGCTGGCTCTGCTCGGGCCTGGCTCTCGGTGCCCTCTCTGCTCAGGGCATCCTCCCCGCCTCCTCTCCCCCTTCAGCATCACAGCTGACTCACCTGCCCCGCCCAGCTCAGGGGTCCTGACCTCCGAGAATCTCCCCTGTCCTGTCCCTCCTCCCCGTGTCTGGAACCCCTCGCGCTGCCCCCAGGCCCCACCCCACAGGTTTCCTCCCACTTGGCTGGCACTGACCATCCTGGGTCTGCTCCCCATACTGGACTCCGAGCTCCTGAAGAGCTAAGAGCAGGTCTCACTTGTGCCCACCCCCTCAACTCCCTGCACAAAAGGCCTGCAAATCAGGACACCTTCCATCTGTCCACCGCGACTATTTACTATTTACTTAGAGTACCTGCTACGTGAGCTACGTGAGCCAGACGGACATGGGGAAATGAACAGGGTGCAATCCTTGGCCCAGAAGATGTGTTGGTGGAAAAAGCAGGCACTTAAACAATAACACTGCCCGAGAGTTACATAGGACAGGACAGAAACTGCAGGGGGACAATGCAGCTCAAAGGGGACCGAGCCTCTGTCCACCCAGGCAGCCAACACGGCGGTTAAGATGCCTCAGTTCAGGGACTTCCCTGGTGGTGCAGTGGTTGAGAATCCGTCTGCCAATGCAGGGGACACGGGTTCAATCCCTGGTCCGGGAAGATCCCACATGCTGTGGAGCAACTGAGTCTGTGAGCCACAACTACTGAGCCCGCGTGCCACAACTACTAAAGCCCGTGTGCCTAGAGCCCGTGCTCCACAACGAGAGAAGCCACCATGATGAGAAGCCCGTGCACTGCAACGAAGAGTAGCCCCCCTCACCGCAACTAGAGAAAGCCTGCGTGCAGCGACGAAGACCCAACACAGCCTAAATAAATAAATAAATAAATAAAATGTATAAAAAAAAAAAAAGATGCCTCAGTTCAGAACTCAGTCGGAGGCCTGAGTTCAGATCCCAACTCTGCCTCCTTCTGGCTGTGTGACTTTGGGCAAGTCACTTAACCTCTCTGGGACTCTTATTTCCTCATCTGTAAAGTGAAATAATAATAGTACCCATCTCACAGGGTGGTTTGAGGATTAAATGAGCTAATACATGTAGAGCACTTAACCTCATGCCTGGTCCGCACTACACACTCAATATATGTTGGTTATTATTACTTCCTGGGGGGTGGGAGAAACAAGGGCAAGGTCCTTAGAGTTGACACAATCCCTGGATGAACACTCAATGCCTTTGCATTTGGGCCAGAGCCACGCGACCACACTTCGGCTGACAGGACACTCCTAGGCCCCTGGCGTGGAGCCCTAGGCAGCTCTGAGGCGCTCCAGTCCCCACAGGGGTTCTCAGCCCTGGGGGAGAGTCTAGCACGTCGCTGCCACTAAGCAATGTCCCTCGTCTGAGCTGAGGCACGCTGCCGCTGCAGGACGTGTGCTGAGCCTTCGGCACCCCTTCAGGACCACAGCTGCCTGGACAGCAGCCCAGTCTACAGGCCGCTCCTCGGGTCCTCTGGCCACCAAGCCGAGCGTGGAGCTGCCGGCCGGGTCCGGCGATCATTAGCAGCAGCCAGCCAGAGCCCCGGCACAGAGATGGGCCGGCTTCCTCTTTCCCAAGCAGCAGCGAAGCGAGGTTTTATTAAATATGCATGGCGATCGCCTCGTTACTGTGCAAAGGATTGTGTGTACTGAAGGCGAGCCACCCGCATCGCGCCACGCACAAACTTTACAATTTCCCCGGCTGCGGATGGTGGCGGTGGGGGGGGTGGGGGGGGGTGCCTGGGCTCCCTCCTGCCCTGCTGCAGAGCCTCCTCCACCACCCCTTCCTCCATCCCGGCTGCCTCCACCCAGTGCCCTCCCGACGCCCTCCAGGTATGCAGAGCAGGGCAAAGGTCATATTGATCCCCTTCTTAAGGGCAGCTGGTCCAGAACTAATCTTAAATCATTGCAGCCTCAGGCTGGAGCCTCATGGCCGATTGGCCCGAGGGACAGTGGGGCTGGAGTTGAGCTGCAGAGCCTGGGTGGGACTGCACGGCAGCTGGTGAGGGTTGAAATCGGCAAGGGCCTGGCCTGGGCCCCATCCTTCCATTCGTCCGTCTGTCTCAAGCTCCTAGAACAGCTGTCAGCAGAAGGAAGCCTTCCAGCCAGCGAAGCGAGGGGACGGCAGACCTGCAATGCGGACACACACCCCACACCCACCAACACCTCCGACTCTAAAGGAGCAGCTTGATTTTCCAAACAAACCAATAAGGACTTAAGTTAGGCAAACAATTACCACAATAACCAATGCTCATCCAACACTTAGTATGTGACAGGCACTGTGTGAAACAGCCCTTTATATAAACCCTCCCATTGAGTCCTCTTGTAACTCTACAAAGTACTGCTGTCATCCCATTTTACAGATGAAGTGACTGAGGCCCAGGAAGGCCTAGTGCCTTGTCCAAGGGTGCACAGCCTGGCGGGGCAAGGATCTCCCCAATCTGAAGCAGGCTGCCGGCAAATCAGTCGCCTCCAAGGGAGTGGGGTGCCCAGCAGACCCGAGGTGGGCATGGCCAGGACAGGGACAGGGCCTCTGTCTTTGATGATGCCTCCCAATTCCTCCCCCTCCGGAAAGTTTCGTAGCCCTGGGAGGGGCCGCCTGGGGGCCCAGCTTTCACCAGCTCCTCAGGCCCTGCTGCCCACACCGCCTGCCCCAACAACCAGCAGCCACTTTGCTCCCACAGGCCTGTGGTTTCAGGGTCCTACGGCCTCTGGATCCTTCCTTAGAAGATTCTTCCTTGAAAACAACTCTTAGCTCACATCCTGCCTCCCACTTTCCTCGGCTGCCTTCTCCCTCTCCTGTCCCATTTCCCCTGCTGGCAGCATTGAGAATGTCTGCTGGCCAACAGGGAGCTCTGAAAGCCTGCCCCTTCCCATCTCTTCTGCACTCCGCTTTTGGCTTCTTCATGTTTCTGGGCTCACTTTTCCCATATGGGAACAGAGGGCAGAGCTGTGTCTCCCCTATCAGACAGGAGGCCCCCCCAAGGGCAGCGCTGAATCTCCCCCATCAGAATGGAGGTCCCCAAAAGTAGGGCTGGGTCTCCCCCATCAGACTGGAGGCCTCCTAAGGGCAGGGCTGGGCCCTGTTCCCTCTCACCGCTGCCCTAAGCTGGGCCCCAGGGCTCAGCTGCTGGCTGAGTCAGAGCCTGCGCAGGCTGCCAGCCGAGAAAGCTGGGAAGGCACGGGGCCTGGCGTGGGGACAATGCAGGGATGCTTGGGCAGGGGCTGCAGGGGGCCCTCATCCTTTTTCCTGACAAATGTCTTGAGACCCAGGTCAGCTGGGGACCTCAAAAGCCCTGGGGAGCCAGCTCTCCCTTCTCACCTTCCTCGCAGAAGGCCGAGAAGGTGAGAGGCCCCTGAGGGAAGTGACAGGGCAGGGTCCGGGGCAGCAGGGAAGCCCCCAAAAGAGAACCAGGGGCTGGGAAGGGAGTCTGTGGCCGCAGCTGCTCAGGGCTCCCCGCCCCTACTCCAGCTCTGCCTGGGGAAAGAGCACCAAGAAATCCAGAAGCTGGAGTGGGGGAGGCAGCAGTGCCCTTCCTGCTGGCGCCTCCCGGGCCCCTCCCAGAGCCCACCCCCTCTGGCCAGGCCCAGCCCCACCAGTGAGGTCGAAGGTCCTGGTCCTGTTCAAGCAGCCCCTCAAGGGTGGCAGCCCCGGCACCTTTAGCCCCCAGCCCTCTTCTCCTCAAAGGTTGATTATAGTTCAAAACCCAAATCCTCTGATTCTGCCCACGGCGCTGCCTCTCACCCCACCTCCCATTCCAGCACCCAGAAGAGCTGCTAATCAAATATCTCCTGGCACTGGCACTGACCAAGCATTATCTCACTCAGCGGCGAAAGGACCGCAGGGAAAGGATGCTTGTTCCCCTTTTACAGATGGGAAAACTTGTGTTCACAGGCGGGGCCCCCCAAGGCCCCAGCAGGTGAGTGGGGGAACCGGAAGGCAGAGCCAGGCGTGCACAGCTCCGAACGCTGCACCTCATGCTTCAACAAAGATGGGAAAGTTAGCGCCGGGACCCTGAGGTTCAATCCCGGGTCTCAGAGCTCACCCACAGCTCCCTGGGCCTCAGTTTCTCCATCTGCCAAACCAGGACAGTGTGATCTGGGACCCAGCCCCAATCCCCTGGGATCTTACAGTCGCCTGGCTGTTGAGTAGCTGATGTATGGCTGTACGAGAGAGGACAGAGCGGGCGAGAGAAGACGTGGAGGCACGCGGGGGCCTGTCTGTTCTGACCCCAAGCCCACACCCACAGCTCCCCTCTGGGCCTGGTGGCCGCTCATTTCAAGTTGATAATCCAAACAAATCAAATAACGGCAAACATCACCAAAATACCATTCAGGGAGGCACGCGGGGATGGGAAGAAGCCCCTGGGCCAGGCCCTCATCCCAGGGCTGAGGATCCAGCAGTGCTGATGACGGGACAAGGCAGGACCCAGCAGGCTCCACGTCCACACTGTCTGAAGAGCCCAGCGCCCAGGATGGCTGCGTCCACACCGGCCATCCCCTCAGCACAGCTGGGTCCTGGGTACCAGTGGGAGCGCAGGGACCCCAGCTCCACCTCCACAGGGAGCAGTAAACACAACGGAGGAGCTGGATCACTGCCCAGTGGGCTGGGGATCCCTCCCCTCACAGCAGCCCCAAGGGTGCGTGGCGGGGCAGAGGGCGGGGCCCCACGGGGATCCTGGCCCCCTCTTGCTGCCCAGCCAACTCTGATGATCCCTGAGACGCGGCTGGGAGCCGAGAGCAGTGCCAGGTAGAATGCGAGAAGGTGTGCGAGGGTGTGCCCGGAGATGACCCCCTCCCAGGGCCTGGACCCACGAGCCACAAGGCAGGGCCGGTACCTGAGTCTGCAAGCTGGTGGCATCCAGGACAGTGACCCGGGGCCCACAGCTGGCCCACACGGCGTCCTCCAGGCTCAGCAGGGTGCGGACGGGCCCAGGTCCCACAGTCAGGCACACGGGCGGGCTCTCCAGGTCCCAGGGGACGCCTCCTGGAGGGACAGGAAGGAAGCAGGTCAGCAGCAGGGGGTGGGGGATGGCAAACGGGTCAGAGGCCCAGGGCTCCTCAACCCTCGGGAACCACGGGCCACAGCGGTGGGCCAAGCCTGGCTCTGTGACAGCTTTTGGCCCTTTTCTCTGCCCCTCCCCCTTCCCCAGTGGCATGGTGGCTGTTCCCATCTGCCTCTGTTTATGTTCCACCCGCTCTGGGGGCTGTACTCCCCACTTCTCCCTCCCTCCCTTCCTCTCTCCCTTTCCCTCTCTTCTGTGCATTCATTTCACACACACCTAGTAAGCACCTACTCCATGCCAGGCCCCGTACTGGGTGCTGTGAAGACAGAAATAAATCAGACACAGACCCTGCCCTCAAGAAAATCTCTGCTGGATGGAGAAAACAAAGGGTTAAACAGCAGTTACCATACAAAGTGCCAAGCCCAAGTGGCCAGGCGTGCACAGAGGGCCTTGAGAGCTGTTAAGATGGAAGGAACCAACTCTGCACAGGAGAAATCCAGGGAGGCTTCCCCAAAGAGGCAGCATCCACAGAGCCCTGCCAAGAAGGTGGCACATGGTGGGGAGTGTCCTGGCCCTGGTTCTGCTAGCAGCTAACTAAGGACCTTGAGTGCACCTCTCTACTTCTCAACGCCTCAGTCTTCCCATCTGTAAAATGGGGAGGGTGCTGTGAATAAGACTGTCTCTGAGGACTTTCCTGACACCGTAACTTATTGAAAATGAGTCTTGCCTTCTCACACATCTTCTCGCCTACTCCAAGGCACTCTGTCACCTCTACCAAGATCTCTGATGACCTTCCTCCTCCAGAGATGCCACCACCCCAGGTATGGAAGGAGGAAGTCCCGAGAGGCCATCAGTCCCCAGCCCACCATCCCTGAAGACAGGCAGATGAAGGGACCTGGCCCAGCACCGAACGAGGCTCTCTCCCACCACCCTCAGGGATGCTCGGCTCACCCAAGAACATGCCAAGGATCTTCCCTGGCATGAGAGCAGTGTCCACTGAGACTGGTTTTTCTCTGAAGCTACACCCGATGCCCACAGAACCCCAGAGGCTGTCCTGTCTGCCAGGGTGCCAGATGGGACAGGAGGGTTGAACAGGAAGTGGGGCGCACCTCTGAGATACCGTCAGCAGTGGGAGGCAGGACAGAGCCTGCCGCTGGCTTGTCAGTGCCCGGCCACTCCCATCCCCCCTCCACAGCGTCCCTGGAAGGGGTGCAAAGCAGCCCCGGCACAGGCCCTCCCTCTGAGCCAGCTGCTGGGTGGCGCGATGGAGCACAGCTGTCTGCAGAGCTGGAGGGGTGTGGCAGGAGGAGCCCATGGAAGACAGACCAGATTCCCCCACCAGCACCCTCCCTTCCCCTTCCTGTCAAGCGGGTTCTCCTCTCCCCTTCAGCCCTACTTAAACTTGGCAGACTCCCAGCTCAGCTAAGAGTTGGAAAATACACCTCCCAGCCCCCGCCCAACCAACACACATCCAGTTCTTTCCAGCCCATGAATAGGAGCATGTGGGAAGCTGCGGCCTCTCAACCTCTGCATTAACTTGGATGGGTGATGGTAACATCACCTCTCTGAACCTTAGTTTCCTTACCTGTAAAGTGGGCATGATAACCGTGCCTACACCTCGCCGGATGTTGCAGGGATCAAATTAAATGTGTAGAATGTTTAGCACAGGGTGGGCACCCAGTGAGGAGCGTTGACAGCTGTTGCCACATTCTGTTACACGTGGGCACGCCAGGCACTCTTTTCATGAATTATTTCATTACCTCCCACCAGCCTATGTGGAAGATTCTATTCTTATCCCTGTTTTACAACTGAGAAAACTGAGACCCAGAGTTTAGAGAACCAGTCCGAATCACACCGCTCGACGGGACCCGCTGCTCATTAGCTCTGGCTGTTGGCTGTCTTTTGACACAACACGAGAGCCCGCGGAAGGGCACTGACTGATGCGACGGCAGACACCCAGGGAGCCAGAGCTTGCACAGAACCACGCAAGGAGGGTGGGCCAAGCAGGGTTGGAACTCGGCTAACTCTGGTCCTGGCTTCCTTCCCCAGTCCCTGCTGCCCTCTCAGGTTCCAAGGGTTTCCAAAGATCTCTGGGGAGAGTGACCGTGACGCAGCCAGGCCTCCACAAGGGACGCTGACCCCCATCAGGACACCAGAGTCACAAAAATGCAAGGCTTTGCGCGCCCTCCAGCGGCCAGAGGTGAGTAGTGCTTGTGGCCAGAAGCTGGAGCTCCCGCCACTAAGGCTAAGGTGGGGGCTGAGACCCCTGCCAGGAAGGAAGCAGCTGGGATACTGGAACCACACCCCAAAAACGGAAATGCGAGCTCTACCCCGTGGGCAGTGATGACCACCAGAGCCCGTGCACCCTCTACTCTGTACCTTCCTGGAATAGCACGGCTGCCTGGGGTAGGGGGTAAGGTCTGATACCCTTGAGGGTCACATGTGCACTGACCACTCCTCCACCTGCTGGGTGTCTCCTGAGAGTCCTGACTCCAGGATAGAATGATTAACTGATGAAATTTAATAATACCGATATCATTATATCAAAAAGGACACAGGACAGGAGTCCCTGATTCGAAGGCCCATGGTGGGACCCTAAACAAGAGGTTTCTCCTTGCTGGGACTCAGTTTTCCAATCTGTACCCCAAGGGGACAGAACTCTGACCTCTAAGGTTCTTCCCAGCCTCCACAGGCCACAAGTCTAAGACTTTAAACGTACTCACTGTGAGCTCTGGGCAGGGCTAGAACCCTACCCACCAAGTCTGCTGGGGGATCCATCCCTCCACCTGCTCCCTGCCCACCAGTGGCTCTAGGTACACATGCTCCAGAACACACACGCGCACCTACAAATTCACACCCACCCACTGCATGACAGCCCATTCGTGAGAGCTGGGCCCGGCATCAGCTCTCACGCCAGATGAACGGAGATGAAGCCCCTGTCTCAGCAAAAAGCACCTTCAAGAGGCGGGAGTCCCTCCTCCCCCAGGCTGCAGGGGACAAAGCCCAGCCGGTGTCCTTGGGGGGTCCAGATCGAGCCGCAGCCAGAAGTTAGGACACAGAGTGCAAGTTGTTGAGATCAAGGGGGGCCCAAAGGGCAGCTGGTACCCCGGAAGTAATAACAACAGTAACAATGATGATGGTGGAAAGGTAACAGGCATGAGTCTCTGTGCCCAGGCTCCGTTCTGGGCACTTGTGTGACTGACTGCACCTGGCCTTCACAACCACCCGCTGCGGTGGGGCTGAATTCATCCCCATTTTACAGGTGAGGAAACTGAGGCTCCAAGAGGAGCAGCAGCAACAGGCCCGCTCTCTCACAGCAGGGACCCAATCCCGACAGCCTGACCACGCCCCAGACCATCACTCACCCATTCCATCATCCGGTTCCTCCGGGGGGTGACCCTGGCCCACGTCCCCAGCATCTAACCAGGGACATTCCCACACCCCGACCCAGGCCTGGTCACGCTCCTGTCTCTGCTCGGAGCCGGGGGTGGGGGCGGACAGAGGGGGTCCAGGCAGCTCCACCCAAGCACAGGATGGGCAGGGGCAGGGGTCGCCTGGCTCATGTCCCAGCACAGTGCCCGCCACCTCGTGGGCACTGAACGTGTATTTGCTGAGCGACTGAATGAATGAATGAGGGAATGAATGCTGATAAGCAGAGGCTCCTGGGGGCAGCAGACTGACTGCCACGGCCACACTGCCATGGAGTCGGATTCTCCATCTGTCACCTGGAGCTTGGACTCCAAGGCCCCCCCAGCTCTGACAGCCCAGGACTCCAAGCGGCCTGGTGACCTTAAAATCCTCACAGTCACCTCACAGCTGCTGGTTCCACAGGACCTCCAGGACTCAGCAGGTCCCCAGGTTGGTTTCTGCCTGTTTCACCTAATATTTCTGGTCCTGCCCTTCTCCAGTGAGCCAAAGCTGGGCCAGGGATGCCAGTTTTATCTGGTCTTGGTCTTAGCCAAACCCAGGCAAGACGGCAAACCTGTCATATGAACACTGACAGATATCTCACCAGTATCTGCTCCGCGCCCAGAATAAGGGTCTGGATTATTCACAATCCCCATGGGGCACCAGAGGTGGGTTCTGCGGGCCCAAGGACAGGGAGGCTGGCCCGGGAGCAGCTCCCAGCTCCAGCTTCGGGGCTGAGATGGAGCAGGGGTATCCGAGGGGTATCCGAGGCCCCACGGCTGGGTCACGGGCCAGGCTGATGATTCCAGACCCAGCCACATGCAGCCCAGATGAAAGGCGTGTGGTCCTGAGAGCCCCCTTCCTGCCCTGGCCATCTCTGGAGGACACCATAGGAAGGGGAGGCACCAGGCCAAGGTCTCTCCCAGAGGCCTCCCTGGCCAAAGCCAAACCAAAGGCCAGAGGGTGGGCTCCCATGGACAGAGTGACCCAGACTCCCCCACCCGGCTGGCTGTGGCAGCCTCCCAGACAGCCTGCCTACGTCCACTCCACCCACCAGCCGCAGTGCTCGGCCACTCCCAACACCTCCCTCCACTCCCCATCGGCCGAGACAAACCCAAGGCCCACAGGGTCCAGTCCATCGACTCCCGGACCCTGCCTGGTGCCGCTTCCCACCCCGGCTACTGTCCAGCAAGACAGCCTCCCCAGCAGACCAACCGCTCTCCTGCTTCCAGGTCTCTGCACATGCACTTCCCTCGGCAAGAACGCTGTTCCCCCAACTCTTCACTAGCCCGGCCGCTTCTCCTTCTTCAGGCCTCACCTTCAGGGTCTTGCTCCTCAGAGAGGCCTTCGCCAACCAGCCCACCCCACGCACAGGGGGTCAGGCTCTCACCCGACACCCTCTTCCTCCCCTTAGGACCCTCAGCACGATGTGTAATTGTAAGCTTCCTGCCTGCTCATTTGACTCATCTATAAATTTAACTTGTCTCCCTCTATAAACTGTGAGGGTGGGCTCACATCTGGTTTGCTGGCCACCATATCCATGGTGCATAGTAGGTGCTCAGTAAATATTTGGGGGACAAATGTTTGCAAGGTGGGACAGCTAGTGGAGCATCTCAACCTCCAGGCAAGACAGCACCCAGCCAGCCCTGGAGGGACGATACTTGGGTTCAGGTCTCGGCTCATCTGTGGGGCTCTAGGGAGTCCCTTCCCACCCAGAAGATGAGGGTGTGGCATCTGATGATCCCCAATGGCTCTTTTGGTTCTGACAAACCACCAGGCTCCAATCCCAGGCTGAAAGCCAATGGTTAGACCCCATCCCCCTATGGGTTGAATTGTGTCCCCCAAAATTCAGTCATTGAAGTCTTAACTAACCCCTAGTACCTCAGAACGTGACCTTGTTTGGCAACAGGGCTGTTGCAGATGTAATTGGTTAGGATGAGGTCATATTGGAGGAGGGTGGGCCCCTAATCCAATATGACTGGAGTTCTTATTCCAAAGGGCTATTTGGACACAGGCTCAGCCAAAGAGAACACCACATGAAGACGGGGGTTATGATGCCACAAGCCAAGGAACTACCCAAAGCTGGGAGAGAGGCCTGGAACAGATCCTTCCCCAGCGCATTCCGAGGGAGCACGGCCCTGCCGATACCTTGATCTTGAACTTCCAGCCTCCAGAATGTGAGACAGTAAATTACACTGTATAAACCACTCAGTTTGTTGTACTTTCTCATGGCAGCCCCAGCAAACCGATACACCTCCTCGCCTCCTCCCAACCCGGACGCCCAAACTGATGAGTCAGGAACCAAGACGGAAAGGGCTGGAGGCAGCCAAACTGGCGGCTGAGAAGCCAGCACGGGCAGGGCAGGGCTCCCAGTCTCCCGTGGGAGCCAGAGGGTAAAAGTCCCCTGAGAACCCCTGATCTAAATCTCCGAAGATCTGAGCCCATATTGAACGCACAGTCTGTCTGACGGTGAGAGGGATTTTTTCCCCCTCCCTCTACCCCCTTTAATTAAAAACTATAAATGCCTTATTGAAAGCTAATTTAAAATACCAACACAGTGCCAAGTGGCAAAAAAAAAAAAATAAGCTCAGTACAAATATCCGTTTATAGCCCTGCAACAGGCTGTGATGACGCAGCAATTAGAGGCGCATGGGAGGGGGAGGGAGGCTGAGGCTTCAGCACATCAGCCATCTCTGGGGGTGCTGGGGGCAGCTCTCTGCTCTGCCCAGCCCTCGTCATCGGACTGGGAGCTGAACGAGTCACAAGGGGACAGGGGACCACAGCCCTCGTGTCCCTCCCCGAGTCTCAGCATCAGCATCCGTAAAGGGGAGGCAGTTCTCAAGGGTCGTGGCGAGAATTAAGATAATGTGCCTGCATAAGCACTTCACCCCATCCTGGCATACGGCAGCTCAAACACTGTCAGCCTTGCCCTCCAGACGTTATTATCTGTGCCATCGATGACTTAATAAAATAATGGAGATTGAAATGCCTCACCCCACTGGGCACTCGCTGTGCCAGGTCCTATGCTTTGCCTTCACTGAATCTTTTACCCCACAGGTACCCATGAGCTGTGGGTGTTACCATTATTCCCATTTTACAGATGAGGAGACTGGGGCACAGAGGAGAAGCTGCTCACCCATGGACACAGCTGTCATCAGGGCAGAGCATGGACATGAAGCCAGATCTAGCTGAGCCCAGAGACCCCGCTCTTATCCAGCAGAGTTTCCCGCCAATGGGCTGAGCTGCCTGTATGGTAGCGAGCACCCCGTTCCTGTGGGGATCAGGGATCTCCAATCTCCCCAGCACTTCGATTCCCCGATTTTTTTCTGAGCTGCCTCCTTGGCCTGCCTCCCACAGATGCTCTGGTACAGGATGTGGCTCTCCGTCAGGGCCCAGGGCTGCCCCCATCGCCCCCAGCCCCCCAGCCCCCCATCCTTACCGCTGGTCCTGGGGTACGCGGCGAGGGTCCCATCCTGAAGGCCGGCAAACAGGTGGAAGGGGCTGTGTCGCAGGCAGAGCACGGGCTGCAGGCCTGGGCTCCTACAGGTCGCCAGGCACTGGGTGCCCGTGTCCACGCTGCTGTAAACCAGGATGCTGTGGGGAGAGGTCGAGTGACTCACTTAGCCCCCCAGGTGCCAACACCCCACGTGCCCTCCTGGTGAGAGGCTCCGAGCCCCTCCAACCAAGCTCAGCCAGCCTCCCTGCTGTGTGAACAGGCTGATGCTCGGACTTTTCCATGGGTGGCCTTTAGAGGATGGTGCCCGTGGAAAACAGGGGGCTCTGGATGCAGCACAATAGAGGGGCTAAGAGAACAGTTTTCAGGGTCACACAGACCCGAGGGTGAATCCAGACGTGCCCCGTCCAGCTGACTGACCTGGACCGCTGAGCCTCAGTCCTCTCCAAAAAGCGGGGCCGTGATGCCTACCTCACGGCCATAAAAAGGGATGAAGCACCGACATGTGCTACGTGGGTGAACCTTGAAAATGTTATGGGGAGTGAGAGAAGCCAGGCACAAAAGGCCACACACTGTGTGACTCCGTTTGCCTGAAATGTGCAGAAAAGACAAATACAGAGCAATGGGAAGTGGACTACTGGCTCCCAGAGATTGGGGCAGGGAAAGGGGGGTGATACAGGGTTTCTTTTGGGGGTGGTGAGAATGTTCTAGAACTATGTAGTGGTGATGGTTGCCCATCATGAATGTACTGGAAGCCACTGAATTATACGATTTAAAATGGTTAAAGTGGTGAATTTTATGTGTTTGAATTTGATCTCATTAAAAGCAAAGAGTGTTCACCAGACCCCTGGGTTCCGTGGACCCAGACCAGGACATCACAGAGCCTCTAGTGTCTCCAAGTTGGTTCTACGTATGTTAGCTTTTAGCTCCTCCCCCAGCTGCTTGTGTGGGAAACACTTCATAGTGGGGCTGCTGTGAGGCTCACAGCCCCTGGCCCGGGGAGCAGCACACAGTAGGTGCTCAGGAAACATCCTCTCTCCCCACTTCCCCCGACTCTAGGACAGGCGTGAAAAGCTTGGAGCTATGAGGAGGACATGGGGGTGTAGCCCATCTCAGGGTCTTGTTCATCACCATCTTCACCTTCCATTTAAGTGGGATGAATGTTCATCCTCCATCCACACGGCTGGACCCTCCAGCAGGCTAAACTCTGGCGGGAGTGCCCCTTGCTGCAACGAAGGGTTGCTGACTCACCAGCTCCGGGAGGGTCTTACTGGGGGAGCCCCCTCTGCCAGCAGGTCTCATAACCCGGGCACACCCAGGACGCCCACCTGCCCTGCAAAGCTAACTGAGGCCACAGATGGGTGGATGCTGTCAATGACAGAGAAGGGACCTGAAGGCTTCACATGTCCCATGTCCTAGTGGACTCTCACAGCGGCCCTGCATGGAAGCATGCTAACACCCACTTTACAGACAAGAAACTGAGGCTCAGAGCAGTTAAATGGCATGAGGAAACAGCAGGTCCAAACCCAGCTCTGTGACACTGAAGTCAGCGGCTGCCCTCGGTACCACACTACCCGGAAGGGAGCCAGCTTGCACAAAGCAGCCGCTGAAGGGTCTTGGTTAAAGTGCGAGCAGCTCCTGACACTGGGCATCCCTGGTTCCCCCTTTCTGCTCTCAACCAGGCATGGAGAATGTTGGTGGGTGACAAGCCAAAGCTAGACGGACAGCCCCCGATACACCTGCCCAGCCCTGCCCCAGGCTGTTTCCAGCCCCTCCTCCCCAGGCCCCTAACCTGCCATCCTGGAGCCCGAGGCAGACGGTGGGGTGCACTCCAGCCGAGGCGTCAGCAGCCGAGCACTTCTTGTCTCCGTCTCTGCTCTCCCCCTCCTCCGGCTCCGGAATGTACTCCATGCAGAGCACAGGGGCCAACAGCGGGAAGGACTTGACCGTGCGGGGCGCGGGCCGGTTCAGGGACAAGATCTCGACCTGGCCCCCTGTACCCTCCTGCCCGCCCCCGACCTGGGGCAGAGACCCAGAGAGGCCATCAGGTGAGAACCATGAGAGCAGAGGCAGAGCTCAGCCCCTGCCTCCCAGGGACCCGTCCCAAACTTCTACTTGCCACTGGGGTTAGGTATCAAGAGAAACGTCCCCCCTCCTGCCCACACATATCCTGTTGTAACTGAAGGTCGCTCGGTCCCAGCTGCCAGGGCAACAAGTTAGATTCAGGACCCAAAGGAAATCAGGTAAAGAACTAAGGTGGACTAGATACCCGGTCAGCTTTCTATTTCCTTATCTCCAGGGTGAATTTCAACCAACAAATAGTGAGCATACACTCTGCTCTTTAAAATGTCCTTCTCTGTCCTGTTCACTGTTTTACCTCTGTGTCTAGCACATGGCAGGCACTCATTATATACTTGTTGAATGGATGGATGGATGGATGGATGGATGGATGGATGGATGGAAGGATGGATGAATGGATGGACAGAAGATTATAAGGATGGATGGATGGAAGGATAATGGATGGATGGATGGATGGATGGATGGATGGATGGATACATCATGTGCTAGACACTGAGGAAACAGTGAAGAACAAATCACCCTCAGAAGGAACATTTGGGCTGAACTCTGAAGGGTAAGCCAGAGTTTCCCTGCCTAAGTACCTGGAGACAGGAATAAGCAAGAGGAGTTAGAGGATGACCAGAGGGGGTGGTGAGGCTGGAACCTCAGGGAATCTATGGGAGGCCATAATCTGCACCACCAGGAGCATGGGGGGTGGGGAACACCTGTTTGAATCAAGGGAGGCTCTGCCAGGAACCCCATGGGCAGAAAGGTGGGCTGGGATCTCCGTAAGAGATAGGCAGCCCTGCCTCCTGACTCCCGGAACGAAGACCCTGCCATCCAGATACTCCACACAGCTTCCTGTTCATTTCCGTCATGGTACCAAGGCCATTTGCAAGCTCACAAATAAGTGAGCTTATTTGTCCCTTGGTTTTCTGTTGTCCCTGGTGAGGTCACACCTGCCAACTCTGAGCACAGAGCCTGGCACAGAAGTTCCCAGGAAGACCTTGCTGGTTGAAGGTGCAGAAAATGGGGGCCACAGGCAGGCAGCTTTCTCCAGCACCCGCCCCGGGTGCCACCCTCCCTGCTCATGCCCTGAGGCCAGAATCCCTGGCTGGGCCTGGGGGTTACTCACCCAGAGGTAGCCCTGTGGAAGGGAGGTGCTGACAGCCGAGAAGCCCACCAGGGGACAGCTGACAGGGCTGTGGACCAGGGCCCCAAGCTGCAGAGACAGACGGCACACACAGGGTTAAGTGTCGAGGTGACTGAGATGCTGACATTTGACAGCAAGACCTTGGTCTGAACCACCCGAGGGGCTGTTAAACCTGCAGATTCCTGGGTCCCCTTCAGGCCCCGAGTGAGGCCCCTGAGAGTGGAGCCAGAAAAGGGGCAGGTTCCTCTCCAGGCAGCTCCTATGCACTCGCACTTGACCATCGCTCTCCTAGAAACTTCTGGCTAAAAGGGGCCTGAATGAAACTCTGGGCCAGCAGAGGGATTTTCAAACCAGGCAACTTCCAGATAAGATTTGTTGAAAACCACTAATGCCCACACTTCATATTTTACAAATGGGGAAAATGAGGTCCACGGAAGACACGCAATTGCCCGAGGCCACGGGGACGGTAAGTGCATCCCCCAGGGAAGCACGATGGAGGGGGATCCTCAGGTCAACAGAGCCCCTCTGCAGATGACCCCTCCAGGACCAGAGGGCTGGGTCCGCGGTCTGGGGGCTCCCTCTGTAATGGGTTGTCAATGAGAACCACCAGCTGCTTGTTCCTTGTGCATCTGCTGCCCCAAACCCCATGCCTGGTGGCTCTCTGGGGCCTGTTTCCTGAGCTAGATCTGCCCGTCTGTCTCTCCCTGTCCACATTGGCCAGGACAGCAAAGTGAGGAGATGGCCTGGCCCTTTCATGGGCCTTGATGGAAACTCCAGCCAGACTGAAGGAGAAGGAGGCTGAGTGGGGAGAGCTCCAAGGTGCCCCCAGGAGAAATGCAGCACCACTGGACCTTTTGACAGGCAGGTGCTGCCCTCTGCTGGTCCTGAAGGCCCCGCCAATCCCAGCCCTGCTGGAATATTCTAATAAAGTCTCTAATGGCCATGGGTGAGGGGACCCAAAGAGGTCACCGCATCCAGCCCCCTCATTTAGGAGTTGGCAAACTTGAAGTTTGGTGGGTGGGGGGATGTGACTGGTTCAAGGTCACACAGCAAGTTAATGGCAGAGTCGGGGCTGGAATTCAGTTTCGAATCCCAGCCCAGGGCTCCTTCTGGTTGAACTCTACCCAGAGGCCAGACTGCCAGGCTGGAGACCTTGGCACTCTGGGGTACAACTTATGCCAGGCCTCCCGGGCACCCTCAGGCCCCTGTTCCCCATCCCTTTGCTTCTTGGGGGGCCACATCCAGCTGGGTGCCTGGCCCTTTCTGCCAGGCTGCTGCTCCTGTCCTCTCAGACGGGGAGGGGGCAACCGCAGCCCTGGCTCAGACGTTTCCATGGCAACTCCAGCGGGCCGGATGTCAGCCCAGTCAACAGAGCCTGGGTCCAAGACGATGGCAAAAACTCAAACGGCTCCTCGGACGGGCAAGGCCCTGGACCCAGAAGTCCTGTCCATGCCGGGAAGCCGACTCCCCAAAATCAAGGCGCCCCATAAAGAGCAGAGGAGAGCACAGGCTGTAGAAAGGAGGCCAGCTTTGGATGCAGCCAGCGGGCTCCAGTCCCAGCTCAGCTGCTACCAGCTGGGTGACCCCACAAACCCGTTCTTCATGGTCATGGGGACCCTGACATCTTGTCAGGATGGCCTTGGGGACTAGAGATGGTAGACGTGAAGCCCGGCAGCGGCCACTGCTTACGAGGACTTCCTGTGGGATGTGTGAGCACTCAATAAGCAGTAACACTCTGTCGGCAGAACAACACTATGGGGGAGGGGCTATTCCACATGAGCCACTGTGACACACAGTTAGGAGAAAGGGACCCACGAACAGCAATTCTGGCGGATGGAGGGTGACAGCCAGGACAGAGCCCACTTAGCTAGTGTACTGAGGCCTAGGCAAGCCTGCCGACAAGACCCGCTGCAGCCCCCAGGCCCCCAAGACGCTTGCGTGTTAAAGCTCCCCAGAGTGGGCAGTACCCCACCCCCTCCCCAAGGCCCTGTCCCCAGCCAGGCCTCTAACTGGACCTCAGCCCAAGGGAGAATGGGTTTGCACTGAGCCCTCCCCTTCCCACCCCCCTTGCCCTCCAGGGAGAGGCTTACACCTTAGACGGAGCCCAGGTTCAAGAAGAACCTCCCAACACCTGACAGTCAGGCTATCGGAAACCCCCCAAAACAGACACCAGTGACTTTTCCTTCCTGGGGACCAAAATGTCCTCAAATATTCGCTTCCAATTCTTGAACTCCGAAGGCACGGCACACAGCAGACAGCAAGCATCTGACAAGAATCGTGTCATTTAACCCTCACTATAACCCAATCAGGGAGGCACCACGGTCACCCCAGTTTACGCACTGAAGACACAGCTGTGACATCAAGAGCCGAAGTAGCATTCCTGATGTCACACAGCTGGGACATGCAGAGCTGGGATTCAAACCCAGGACAGGGTGGCTCCCGTGGCTGCTCTTTCCCTCCCCCAAGCAATTCCCTGATGAGTCTGAAGGCCACGGTGCAGCCCAGCATGGGGACCAGCCATCCTCAGCACTGAGAGGAGAGATGCTCTTTCCTTCAGCCCCAGCATCCCTGTTCCCTTGAGGGAAAGAACCCAACACACACCCCCATCTGGCTGGCAGTACAAGAGGTCTGAGCTCGTCTACACTGGGAGAGGGGCTGGGATAACAAGCCTTTCCGGGAGAACAGGCTCGGCTACAGCTCTCCTTAGGCCAGCCGCGGGGCCCGCGTCCTAGGCCCCCGGGACTGGGCCTGGGGCTCTCCCAGGCAGGGGCCCACACGCTCACATCTGTTCGTGGTAATTGGACAAGGCCCTGGCGCTCAAGGCCCTAATCCACCTGCTGCCAGCACGGAGCCGATGGGCACATGTGTCCGGTCTGGGGTGGGAGGCAGGTGCAAGCAGAGGGCACGGTGTCTTGGGGCCCAGCAAACAGGGACACACAGGCTCTGCTAAGTCCCTCGGGAGCTCCACAGGCCCGTCACTCGCGGGGATTCCCTCACAGCTCCCTTGGATCACTCGGGGGTGGGGCGGGGGCGGTGCTCCTCAGGAGAAGTGGGGCAGGGGGCCGGGAGGAGGCTGAGAATGCTTCCAGCCCACATGGCCCCAGCCCCACGAGCTTCACATGAGGTCAGGCCCAAGTCCCCCCCAGGGAGAGGAGGCAGATGGCTGCTCGCTCAGGCGGGCGTTTCTTTCAGGGAGGCCCCGGAGGCAGCGGCCTGTCTGTGACCCCACCACCCTGTGTGGCCCGTCAGGGCACAGGCCCACGTCCTGTATTCACCAGAGGCCCAAGGCCCCAGGGGGAGATGGGACAATCCCTTCCCCACCCCAGAAGTCCTTCTCCACGGGATGCGCTAGGGCCAGGAGAGCCGCAGGCAGGGGGGGACCTGAACCGTCCCCACCCCGAGGCCCACAGGCAACCCCCAGGAGGTAAGAGCCTCCTGTTATCAATAAATAAGGACTGAAGCCCTACAAAGGCCGGGAATGTTTGGTGGGGGGATCGTGCTGGGGCACATGCCAGCCAAGCCCCAGGGAGAGGCGGGAAGGAGCAGGATAGGGCAGGGGTCAAGAAAACCCTCCCTGCCCAGCAGGCAAGTTATCACTCCTGAATCCCTTCTCTCAGCCGCAAGGGCTAGCAGCCCCTCCTCTGAGGGCAGCTGCGGGGATCAGAGTTCATCGCTGGGAAATGCCCAGGACGGAGCCTGGCACAGATGCCTCTGGGAAGGGCCTGACCCCAAGTTGTCAAGACTAAAGGACTTTAAGTCATATCGCTGTTGCTGTTATTGTTGTTGTTTTTATTACGGCCACTGTCTACTGAGCACCAGCTACCAGTCAAGCTCAGTGCTGGGAACCTGACCCAGTCTCTCTCACTGAATCCCTAAATCAGGCTGTGGAACAGGAAACAGCAGCCCACCCCGCTGACACCAGCTTTCGGGAGCACAAGCCAAATACTCAGCTCATCCATCCTCTCCTTCACCCTCCGCCCCCGTCTAACCTCTCACCAGTTCAGCCACGCCTACCCCAGAGCGCTGCCCCAGTGTTTCCCCACCAGGGCCGGGACCGGGGTGAGGAGAGCGGGGCACTCATCCCAGGGGTACATCTTCACGGGGGCCCAAACACTCAGAGATATATTTTAACACAATCAAGAAAATATTTTAACACAATTTGTTTACAATAAAAATGCAAAAAAAAAAAATCCATAGTGAACAATTACTAAGAGTTTAAATAAAGACAGGACCTGACCCTGCCTCACCCTAATTCTGGCTCTTTATTTACCAAAAAAAGCAGGCAAACCAAGGCCACAGTTTGCCGGTCTGATTTTTTTTTAAGTATTGTGTGAAAATATCACTTATTTTGACCATGAGTGCCTCACTCGTCTCGCGCTAGTCTACCCTGGCCTCCCCCCAGGCCTCCTCCCCGGCCTCCACCTGCACCAAGTCCCACCCCATCTCAGCATGACCCCAGCGCCAAGCTCTGCTCCGGTCTCTTGGTCTCCAGCCCTGCCCCCTCCGTGTCCACGGTTCACTCCCACGCAAAAGCCAGAAGGATCAGATGATCCTTCCAAAGTGTAAACCAGATCGTGCCAGTCCCCTGCTTGGAGCCATGCTTGGCTTTTCGCTGCCAAGAATGAAAGCCAAACCTGACCCAGCCTATGAGTCCGGCGTGGCCCAGCTCACCCACCATTGGGCTCCCCTCCCAGCTCACGGCGCTACAGCCATGCCAGCTGCCCCAACTGCTCCTATCGTGGGCTTCTGTGTCAGTCTGTCTTGTCTTGTCAATATTTGAAATATTCTCCCCCTGGGCCCTCAAGGGGTTGGATCCTCCTCGCCATGCGGGGCTCACTTGAAATGCCACCTCCTCTGAGAGGCCCTCTCTGACCCCCTAACTACACGGCTCCATCTCTGTATCTATTACATCGGATCTATTTTCTTTATAACACACAGCACTCTTTTCTATTTGCTTTTGTTTGCCGGGGCGGGGGTGGGGGGGTGGTATTACCCGTCTCTCCTCTAGATTGAAAGCCACATGTAGGCAGGAACCTTGTATGTTTCGGTCACCACCATATTCCCAGTGTCCGGCACAGAGGCTGGCACACAGTAGGTCCTCAAAAATTATATGCAGAACAGATGAATGAATGAATGAATTGGCATCTCAAGGGTATTTTAGCTGTTTAGAGCCCCTATCTACAGCCCGGTTTGTCTCTTGGGGATTCACCTGGGCCTAGGTCCCCTCCCTGGAGCTCAGATGACCTCATCTCCTTGGGAGAGGGATGGGCAGTAACTACTCCAGGTGGAGGGGTGAGCTCAGCTGGGACATCGGGGACAGATGACATTGGAAGTGAACATCCTTGTGGTTACCACCTGGGGCGCTGGAGTCAGCAAGGTTCCAATTCCTACAACTCATCCTTACCGGCGGTGTTTTTTTTAGAAAAATCACATCACCTGTCTGAGCCTTAGCTTCCTTACCTGTGAAACAGATCTAGAAACATCTATTCATGGTGTTCTTATAAATATTAAAACAAGACAGTGACAGCAAAGCACCAAGAGGCATGATGGCTGTGGAGCCAAAGCCGGCTGCCCCATGGCAGCATCATAAAGGGTGAAACCCACAAAGTCTGGCACGGCCAGGTGGGCCTATTACAGTCTATCTTCTGAGCTGGAGTCACGCCATCAACTGATGAGATCATTGCTTTTTGTTAGCTCAAAATGATGGAATTTTCTGCTCAGTGACCCACAGAGGGCATCTGCCCCCTTTTTTGGGGGGAAAGCTGACTCTGAGAATAACAAAAAGCCTCGATCAACTCCGTCAGCAAGAGGTCCAGAAGCTGAAGCTGGAAGCCAGGCCTCCCCTGCTGTGGGTACCACTCGGAAACTCTGGTTGTCCCAGGAGCCACCTTCGTGGTGGGCTCAGCAAGACGCGTGCCACTCACCTGCAGGCTGAGGCCCCGGGAAGAGAAGGCGGGGATGCAGCAGGCCAGGATTGGGCACCAGAATGGGGCTTTGCTCTTCTTGTCCTCATCCGGACACAGCCAGCCCGGCTGGTTCTCCTCCCCTGCAGCAAGAGGAAGGAGGTGGGAGGAGCTGGTCAGAGACCGAGGACCAAGCGGACTGTGAGGGGCCCTGAAAGCCCAGGAAGCCACCGCGGGCCCCAGAGGCCTGGCCCGCATGCCCACGGACCCAGCCAGCCGCTCCCCCAGCCCCACGCCTGCCCAGTGAGATGAAATCCAGCCTCACTCCACGGTCACAGCCATGGGTCCCAGGCTGGGAGTCGGGAAACCTAAGGCTTCAGTCCCAGCTTGCCCACCTTCTCCCTGAGCAACCTTGTGCAAATCCGCCCAACTCTCTGAGCCTCGATTTCTTCAGCTATGAAACAGGGACGATGAAAATGCCTTCATCCTGCAGTTGCTGCGAGGATCCAGTGAAACAGCACATGGGACAGGATTTCAAAAAGCATTAAGACACTGGGCACAGTCCAGGCCCCTGCTGCCTTGCCCTTACCTTCTAGAGGTGGGAGGCGGCCAAAACAAATAGGCGGACAAGAGGTTTTTGGATTGTGACAGTGCAGCCATGACACTTTTATACCTGTGATGACGATGGTCAAGGGGAAGACTCTCTCTCCTGCTCCCTTTAAGACCTACCCTGAAACCTAGGAGGTCACCTGCCTCCAGGTCCCCCAGTCCAGCTGGCATCAAAGCCCCTGGCAGCCTGTTAGAAGTGCACATGCTGGGCTTTCCTGGTGGCGCAGTGGTTAAGAATCTGCCTGCCAATGCAGGGGACACGGGTTGGAGCCCTGATCCGGGAAGATCCCACATGCCGTGGAGCTACTAAGCCCGTGCACCACAACTACTGAGCCTGCGCTCCAGAGCCCACGAGCCACAACAACTGAAACTCGCATGCCTGGAGCCCATGTTCCGCAACAAGAGAAGCCACCGCAATGAGAAGCCCGCGCACCGCAACGAAGAGTAGCCCCCACTCGCTGCAACTAGAGAAAGCCTGTGCACAGCAACAGACCCAATGCAGCCAAAAATAATAAATTTATAGATTAAAAAAAAAGAAGGAAGTGCACATGCTCAGGCCCAAGCCTGGACCCTGGATCCTCACCTGGAGACTGTTGCGCTCAAGAGCATCTGCTCAACCACATTCTCTGTGGCATCTCCTTCACATGGGTCTGGGCTCCCTCACACGCCACCACCTCCAAGAAGTCCTCCCTGACCACGCTGGCTACAATGGCCCCCTTCTCTCAGAAACCTCACTAAACACCCTGTCTTATTTCCCATACAGCTTTCACAATCAAAAATCATGTTTTCTGTTTCCTTGCTTACGGTCTGTCTCCATAAGTCTCTAGAATGTAAGTTCAAAGCAGCAGGGATCTGGGCTGTCTTGTCCACCACTATCTTTCTGGCACCCAGCACGCTGCCTGCACATAGTAAGTGCTCAGCGAACATGGATTGAAAGAATGAATGAGTGAGCAAGTGAGTAAACCGCCATCTCTCCTGAGGAATTCTCCCTGCTAAGGAGCCCATATTCTTTATACTCCATCTGATGGCTGCCCTCCAGGGATCCCATGACGGCAGGGGCAGGGCGCAGCTCAGACACGCCCAGTATGTGTCCAGGCGTCAGGCACACTCTGAGTGCTTTACATACGCTCCCTGGCTAGTTTGCACAATAACCAAGCACAGTCAGAATAACAATTTTCACCTTACAAATGATGAGACTGACAAGTAAGTAAGTTGACCAAGTCACGTGCATGGCTAGGTGGCAGAGCCCACATGCGGACCTAGGTCTGTCTGACTGACAGGCTGAGTTCTTTGCACTAAACCAGGCAATCTTCCAGCAATCAGACCCCCAGTGACACCCCTGGGCATGAA
Source organism: Balaenoptera acutorostrata (assembly GCF_949987535.1). NCBI lineage: Eukaryota > Metazoa > Chordata > Mammalia > Artiodactyla > Balaenopteridae > Balaenoptera > Balaenoptera acutorostrata. The sequence goes on along the minus strand of NC_080064.1, from coordinate 13,461,700 downwards.
TGACCCTGGACATGGTGACACTAGACAATGAGGAGGTACTCTGCCCCGAAGAGCCAGAGGCACTGGACAGGGCACCCCAGGTGAGAGGGGCCACTTAACGCAATGACATCAAGATGAGGGGTGCCTAGAGCTTTGGAGATGCGAGGAGAGGTCACCAACCAAAGGGTCTGACAGCAGCCCTCCCCCCCCCCCACCACAAACATCTACTCAGCTACAAGGAGGGAGGGTTAGCTCAGCCCAAGGGTGCCCCGCGGCCACATGGGGACCTCCTGACCAGTCTTTCTGTGCTCACTACTGCCCCCTACAGTTGGTCTTCCCCACAGCAGCCAGAGCCATCCTGCTAAACTTCCCCTGGACCTCGTTGTTCCCCTGCTTAAAAATGCCTACTGAGTCCCCGATCAGTTGGAATAAAATCCAAACTCTTCCAGAAGAGCTGCAAGGACCCTCCTTCCCTCTCAGCCTCATCCCTCGGCTGCAGGCTCCACCATGCTATGCTTTCCTCAGCAACTTAAACGGGACGAGCCTGGAAAGCTCCCTCTGCCTGGAAGGCTGCACTCAGCTCTCTCCAGGGCTGGCTCTGCTCCTCTGCGAGGCTTAGGTTACACCTCCACCTTCTCGGAAAGGCCTTAACTGACCATCACCCCATCTGCCACCTCCATCACTTTCTGTCTCAGCCCCTATTGGTGTGTGTAATGGCCCTGAGCACAATTTCCAGCTCTTTTACTGGCTTGTCTCTTTTTTCCTCCGTGTGTGTGTGTGTGTGTGTGTGTGTGCGTGCGTGCGCGAGTGCACGTGTATATGTGCGTGCATGCGTGTGCACATGTGAGTGTTTCATTGTGCATGTGTGCCCAGAGGCTCCCCTACAACGCCCATGTTCCATGAAGGCTGAAACCTTCCACACCATCTCCTTCTGTACCCTCCAACCCCCTCACATGGCACTGGACACACAGCAGACCATCAACACCCTTGTGTGGCATGAACAAAAGTCTCTTCCTGGAGCCTCATTTTCTGGATTTGTCAAATCGGAATGATGGCCACCAAGAGCAGTCACCACCCCCAACCTCTGCCCAGCACAGAGCAAGCACTGGAGAAATATGGTCAACTGGGGAGGGGAAACAGGAGGAACCAATCCAAGGGTACGAAGCTTTGTTTTTACAAGATGAGTAAATCCTAGAGATCATCTGTACAGCCTATAGCTAACAATTCTGTATGACGTGCTTAAAGACTGGCTAAGAGGATAGATCTTATGTTAAGCGTTCTTATCACACACACAAAAAATAACAATAATAAGGAAGAGGGCAGGAGGGAACTTTTCAGAGGGTGGGTTTGCTTATGGCGTAGACTGTGGCGATGGAGTTCACAGGGGTATGATTACCTCCAAACCCATCAAGTTGTATGCTTGAAATATGGATAGCTCTTTGTATGTCAATCACACCACAATAAAGGGGCTTTGAAAATGCTATTGCCACCAGAGAAAGGTGATGTCTGCGTGTAGGTCACAGCAAGAGGAGCCGGAATGAGGGGGCAGGTGCGGAGGCTCTTTGAGAAGATGAAGACATTCGCAAATGTCAGAAATTATTATGTGAACAGCTGGTTCCGACAGAGGCTCCGGTGCCTGCCCCACCCCCTCAAGCAGTGGAGGTGCTGGACAGGGAGCTCACTCCCTAAACAGGCCAGAGGCGACCCCGGCGTCAGGCCCTCTGCCCCACTGAGCCCTGGAGACAGAGTCACATGAAACCTGGTTCCCGCCACCGAGGAGGAGAGGCCATCAAGGAAAGGACAACGATGGCACAGGATGGGCATCACCGAAACAGAACGACTATGCGCACCGCACTTCACAGTTTACAAAGCTCTGTCCCACATGTCATCCCACAGCCACCAGGGGAAGTCGGAGTTCCCATCCCTGTCTGCACTGGGGAAACGGAGGTCAGGGAATCAAAGACAGGGTCCAGGAGCCAAGGGACTAACCTCTGGGGCACCTTGCACAGCGCCCGCGGCCCTGCCGTGACAGCCGAGACAGCCCGCCTGCCCTGGGGGACACCACCTCTCCTTGGCAGGAGCTCACATCACAGCCACCGCGTTGCCTCTTGGACAAGGCTCCGGGCAGTGAACAAAGATGATCGAGATTGGAGAGTCTGGCCCTGCTCTCAAGGAGCTTACAGTCACGCAGACCCTCGCCTCCCCAGGGGCAGGAGCCCGAGACAGCAGTCAAACCCACCTGCTTGCCTGGAGCTCAGCGGGTGGATGTAAGCCCCCATGCCCACCCGTCACCATGTCGCCCCGAGCTCATCCCTCTCCTCCCGCCATGCACCCACAGCCCATTAAGTCCTGGCAATTTATCACTATGCATCCCTTTAATGATCTGACCTACTCGTTTCAGATGGTGCCTTCCCTGCCTGCGACTGGGAACGTTAAAAGAAACTGGAGTTGTTGTTCCCCATCTGCCACTGCCATTGTTCCCATCACAAAACCGGAGCGGCTGAGACCAAATTAGAAGGCTGTTACCACTGGAAATTGAAAGCCCGCTTGGGATAAGTGACATTAAGAACAAGCACCAAGGGCAAAGCTGCGATTTCCAACTGACGTTAAGGGGGGGCTTATTTAGCATCCAGCTCTGTTTGCCAGCGCCCACCGAACTTGAGAGCCGTCCAGGGGGCAGTGGGAGCAGCTCCAGGGCCGGAGCCCACGTCCCCGCTCGCTCTTCCCACCCCCTGAGCCCTCGGGACCACCCGTTGGCCACAGGAAGCCGACTCTGCCAGAAGGGCCCTGGGGGGTACAGAGCCGGACACTTAACCTCTCTTAGCCTGTGGCCTCTTCTGGAAAATGGGGGAAATAGTCCCAACCATTTGGAGTTGCTGTGAGCACTGGGAAGACTATATTTAATACCAGACACTCAAGAAATAGTACTCATTATGATCGCTGTGCTCATGGTTAAAAAGCTGCCTATTACTATGCCTGAGGTCAGACCACCCACTGCCCCTGGGCTGAGCCCACCGCCTGCACTGGCCCTGACCTGCTTCTCCAGCCCCACCTGCCTCCCAAACTCCTCCTGAGTCCCAGCACCATGCCCTTCCTGTCACTGCTGCCCCAGCGGACAGTTTGGACTGCCCTTCTCTTCCTTCTTAAATCCAAGGCCCGTCTCACACCTCCCAGCACCGCGGAGATGCTACTGGCCATGGCCACAGAGATCAGGGCCGCTGGGACGTCAGCATGCATCTTATCCTGCAGAGAGAGACGCTGGGGTCCAGGGAGGCCAGGCAGTGGCCATGATCACCCAGCTGGGGTAAAACCCAAGTTGGGCTCCTGGGCCAGTACCCTCAGTCCCCCTCCTGGAGGGCAGACCTACCACTTCCGGCCAAGGGCTTGGGCAGGTCCCTGGCTCTGGGACGGTTGAGGGCTAATGGAGACGAGAGATGAGGGTTAGAACACGCTCGGCACGCAGCCTGGGCCACGCTCAGGACTCTGTAACCGGATCCGTCATAAGGTGGTGCGTCGGTATTACTGTGAGGAATGAAGGCTGGAAAACTAACCAAGTCACAGGCAGTGGGGAGAGCCCGCCAGGCCACGCCCAGCGAGGACCTGTCCCTGGGAGCGTGGGATTAGCCTGGGGCCTGCCCAGCCCAGGTCCTCCAGGGGTGGGAACCAGGAGGGCCATGGGGGGAAGAGGCTGCAGGGGTCCCTGGGCCAGGGATGCAGCACTCAGAGCTGTAAGGGTTGGGGGAGACACAGGAAGGGAGAGCTGGAAGCCCCAATCTCCCCTTTCCCCACCCCCCACCCCTGGGGCCTCCTATCTGCATCTCTTTTCTGGAGCCTTAATGAACAGAGACTAATTGGCAGAGAGAGGGGGAGGGCATCCTGGCACATGACTAAATGTCATGTGACCCCAGGCCTGTCACTTCCCCACTGTGAGATGCAGACACCCCTTTCCTAGGAGCTTCTCCGGTGTGCCAGGTGCCTTCCAGGCACCATCTCCCCTTATGCTCACATGATACCCTATGAATATCCCCATTTTCTGATGGGGAATCCAAGGCATGCAGAGGTGAAATCGTTTGCCCAAGATCACGGAGCTGGCAAGCGGTAGAACCGGGAACTGAACCCACGCTGTCTGGCTCCCTTTTACGCGGTGCTAAGATCCCGAAATGCAACAGGGAAAAGGCCCATGGAACTCTAGGCCAAGTTACTGAGGAAGCCTGCCTTTCTCAGGCCGCACAGCACAGCAGTGGCCACACTGGGATGTAAACTGGGTCCCCAGATTCCCCAGGACCCCTGCCCTTCCAAGGGACAGAACTGCCCCCCCATCTCGAATCCCAGGCACCCCCCAACTCCAGCCCACTCTTTCCCAATCTTTAGTGGATTATGATCTCAGCACGCTGGAGTCAGGGACAGAGAAAGATGCAGAAAAAAAAAAAAATTAAAGGAATAACATCCTTTGTGAATAAACGTTTTTAACGGTTCTATTTCTAACGGGCTTGTATTATTTTCCTCAGCACCAGGCACTGCAGATAAAAAAACTGGCAAAATAAAAGAAACAAATTATTCAAGCCCCAGGGGAACCCAGGCATTCAAATAAGATTTCAAATGACTCTCTTTCCATTAAAACTTTTGCTGCAGTGAAGCCATGTGGAGATAAGGCAGCCGAGCGTCTTCACAGGCCGCCAAGAACGGAGATGCTCACATCAGTCGGCTCCTCTCCCACCAACGCCAAGGCCCACTCAGCAAAGCAACTGGGCTTCAAACGGGAGATGTACCGCCTTTAGCAGGTGTGCAAACAGGGCTCAGGAGCTTGCCCTAGACGCACTGCTCCACGGGAAGGGGAGAGAGCAGAGCGGGTGGCCCGAGGCCCAGCAGGCAGGCCACCGTAACCTTTCCTCGGCTGGAATCTCCAAAGCCCTCTGCCAGGGCCGGGGCAGCCTCTGCCTGAAACCCTTCCTCCACCCTCCGCAGGCCTCCTGGTCACCCAGAAACACCCAGCGGAGGCCTGTGCGATGTCAGCGCCAGATCCAAGAAGGGGCTGGCTGAGCAGAAGTCTCTGATGCCGGCTCCTCCAAAGCCACAACCTCTTCCCCGTTTCCCTCCCCAGTCTCCACATGCCTCTGTCCGAGTAGCAGCCAGAATGATCCACTTAAATAGAAATCAGTTCATGCCGTTGTCCGGTTCTCTCAGCTCTGCGACCCACAGACCCCACGCGTCAAGAAAGAGTTCCATGCACCTTACCCTGGCTTTCTGGAAAACCTGCTCCCCACTTCCACCTGTCTCCCCCCACACCCCACCATTCACCAACTCTGGCTACCTCAGGACCTTTGCACTTGCTGTTCCAAAGCCTGGATCGCTTTACCCAGACCTCTCTGCACAGCTTCAGATGTCACCTCCTCAGAGGCCCTCCCTGACAGCAGTCCCGGCCCCCAGGCTCGGTGCCAGTCACACACCCGGCTCTACCCCCTCACAGCACCGACCCCTCCCTGTTGATTTGTTCCTCATGTAAATCTCTGCCTGCCCCTCATAAACTGTAAGTTCCTTGAGAACAGCGACCTTTCTGTTTTATTTTTTTTTAAACATCTTTATTGAAGTATAATTGCCTTACAATAGTGTGTTAGCTTCTGCTTTATAACAAAGTGAATCAGTTATACATATAGACCTTTCTGTTTTTGTCATTGCTCTTTTCCCCTATACCTAAGATTACTGTAGAGACTCAATAAATAGTTTTTTAATTGATGAAAGCCATTGACGAAGGTCCTGACTCCTTTCCAGAAATGTTTTAAAATCTATCGGAAATACATATTTATCTAGATAAAGATCACGCCAGAAATTTTAAAAAAATAAAAAATAAAACAAAACCCCAGAAATCACTGCTATTGACTGGAATCGGCAAATGGGAATTCTAGTAGGTCACAGCAAATAATGGTCCTGATTGGCAAGAAACTAGGCCTTTTGTCAATTCAAAAAAAGCACAAAGTAATTATAATTTAATGAATGTGGTTTGGCAGACAGAAGCTCACCAACTTGAGGAAGCAGAATGGACAGGGATTGAGAGTGGGCTCTGGGGGCCGACTGCCCAGGTTCTGAACCCCTCCCTGCTGTGTGACCTCAGGCAAGCCACTGCACCTCTCTGGGCCTCAGAATCCTCAGCTGTACAAAGAGATTCACAACAGACTTACCTCTTAGAGTTATTGTGAACGTGAAATGAAAGAGATGTGTGTAAAATGCTTAGAAAAATGCTTGCCACACAGGAAGTACTCTATAAATAGAAATACCTATTATTTATCTGTATTATTATTAGGGGGTGCATAGGAGAAAAGAATTATAAAGAGGCCTTTGCTTGAGAATCAGTTTAGTCTAACCTACATCATTCTTTATGTAACAGTTTTATTGAGATATAATTCAGCTACCATAAAACCCACCCCTTTAAAGAGTACATCTCACTGGTTTCTAGTATATTCGCAGACTTGGGCAACCATCACCACTATCTAATTTAAGAACATTTTCATCACTCTCACCAAAAAAAAAACTTTAGTGGTGACTCTCCATTCCCTCCTCCTCCCAGGCCCCTGGCAACCACTAATTTACTTTCTGTCAACTCCCACCATTTTACAGATGGGGAAACTGAGGCTCAGAGAGGGGAAGTGACGTGTCCAAGGTCACGAAGCAGAGCCTCTGGCCCCAGTTGTTTCTCCGCTGCACCATCTCCCTCCACTCAGAAGCCTCCCTGCCCCCCAAGACTGGACGACGCCCTCTGACTCACATATACACTCCCCAGACCTCCCCTCTCCGCACTCCTGACCCCGGGGCTTTACTCACGGAGTCCAATCTTGGCCAAGTGCAACCTGTTGACCCAGGAGATCTTGCTCAGGGGGTTGGGGGTGATGAAGACCACCATGAAGCTGATGGGGCGGCCGGACCTGCGGTGAGAGGGCAGGAGCATGAGTGCTGGAACGGGGCCTGGCTCACCCGGGAGGTACCCAGCTCTTCCCCCCAACCACCAGCCCTGGAGATAGAGCGAGGTCTGTGCAGAGCATCAAAGCATGGCCAGAGAGGCCAGTGGCCTGGCAAAGCCTCAGTCCCCTGGGGGAGGACTCCCTCCACCCACCACAGCCCCGGGGAGGGGCCAGGTAACTCCCCCGAGCGACCAGGCCATGGCCTCCAGCCCGGCCCAGGCACCCGGCGTGGGTGCCTAGCAAGGCCATGGGGGGTCTGGCCCTCCGCAGGCTGCGACTCGAGAGGCCCTCCAGGGCCCCACCTGGTCAGGGTTCCACAGGCCTCGTCAGACACCTGCACACGCCTGACCCTGGAGCCTCTGACTCGGGCCTGTTCCCAGCACCTGGCACAGGGCACTTGCTTGGTAAATGTCTCCTGAACGGACACATGAATGAATGAAAAAATGAATGAATGGGGGTATGTACAGGCTTGGGGTGGCCGGAGGTCACTGCTGTCACCACATTGTCATCTCACCTTAGAGCAGCGCGAGCCCCTTCATTGTTCTCCGGGGCCCATTTCCCCGCTGTGAGCCATCCCAGCCCCCGGGAGGCAGGCAGGAAGGTGAGGAAGGGGTGCAGAGTAGGGGAGAGAGCCGCTCAGCAGGGCACTGTGAGCCACTGTGTGAGGGCACCCAGAAGGTTCCAGGCTGCTGACCCTCAGACTCCAGCCCTGGGCCTTGCATCCTGGCTCCCGGACCTGCCTCAGACCACAGCGCCCCAGTCTCCCCTTCCCTGCAGCCACTGTGCTTGTAACACTATCCCCGCCCAGCCGAGAAGTCAAAACCTGGGCTCTGAGCCCCTCACTGCGCCAGCCTCGGCTTCGGAGTCAGAATCCTCAGAACCCAGCTCTGCCACCTACTTCTGAGCCTCGCCTTCCCCATCTGTAGAGTGGGGATCAGACAGATCGCTTTCCCCATCTCTGCGTCAATTCCACAAACATCAGCTGCGGGTCGACTGAGCATGAGCTCTTGTGGGAGCATTTGGGGGGAGGCTGGGTCCATGAGAGGAGACCCAGGGCCTGGTCCCAGGGGACTGCACAGTCTACCAACCGACGGCAGGGTGTCCGAGTAGCCTAACAGAGGACAGCCTCACCCCAGGTGCAAACAGGTCGTTCATTCATTCATTCATTCATTCATCTGACCACGAGCACCTGCTCTGTGTCAAATGCTTTGCCAGGCACGGCCCACGATGCGTGTACGCCCACGCCCACCCCTGCAGTGCTGGCAAGCAGGCTGGTCCCGACGCCCCTCTCCAAGGCCCCTCTTCCTCTCACTTGTCGGGTTTCCCGGGAAGCAGGAGCCTGAGGCGGCACTTGTTGGCCGAGTGGATCTCCTCCTCCTTCACCCGCATAAGCCTCTGCAGGGCCAGGCACCAGTCTTGAGCCACGGTCATGTTCAGGTTCTAGGGTCAAGGAGGCCAAGGAGGTCACCATACAGCCCTCTGGCTCCCCGAAAGCCACCCCAGATCCCACAGCAGTCGGGGCCCCAAGGGGAGAGGAGCCGGGGGTCAGTGCGGGAGCTCAACCTGGGCGGCTCACTCGGCCACAAGCGGTGGGGGGATGCCGACTCCCCGGGCTCCAGGCCTTGGTTCAGACCTCCCCCCACCGCAAGGCACCCCTCCTCTGAGAGGGACACACCCTCCCAGCCAGCTTCCTCTCCAGCCTGGGACGAGGCTCGGGAAGGAGCTGCAGGACAGACCAGACACTGAGCAGAGAACGAAAAAAAAAAAAAAAAAATGCCCATAGCCGGGCTCTGCTCAACTCGAACCAGAGCTTCAACCCGAACCGGAGGCCGCCAGATAGTGACAGGATCTTCAGCCAGTACTGCTGCTAGTGGGAGCCCAGAGGCCAGGGCACATCGGGCGACCGGGCGGGAGAGGAGCCCACCCACGCGTTCCTGCTGAGGCCGGTGCTGGGTACCTGGTAGGTGCCGTGCAGCGTGCTGACAAGGAGGGTGATCTGCTCCACCACAGCCAGGTCCTTCTGCAGGTCCTGCAGCTCCTGGAAGAGGCGCGGGGGCCCGAGGTACACCTTATCTGGGCAGAGAGAGACCCTACTCAGCCTCAAGGGTGGGGAAGGCACCACCAAGGGCCCAAGCAGGTACTCACTGCACAAAAGAAGAGCTGTCGCCCTGGAGATATGGCACTAGAGATACAGAAGGAAATGTTACCAGCCTCTTGTCTACTAGGGGGACAAATCCAATCACGGGTAAAGTCTAGCGCCTAGGATCTGGGCCACTCTCAGTCTATACAAAGCGTCACAGGAGACCAGAAGACTGAGAACCAACTGTGCTCATGAGAGGCGAGGAGACTTCACAGGCCCAGGAGAGCGGTGGGCACTGCCAAAAAAGGAAAACCGCAGGTGCAAAGGCACTGTGGTATAAGGAAGCCCAGGAAGAGTAAGTTGTTCAAAGATGTACTAAGAACCTACTATATGGCAGGTTCTAGTCTACATGTTGGAGAGACAGCTGCAAATGAGACAGACAGGGTCCCTGTTCTTGTGGAGCTTATGACCTGGTCAGAGTCAGGGAGGAGTCAATTAACGACTGCAGATGGTGGGAGGTACTGGGGAGAAAGATATCGGGGTGATAGGACAGAGATGGGATGGGGGCTGAGGGTGCCCAGATCTCTGGTGATGATACAAATGCAGTGTCAGGGGCGTGGAAGGAGGGCAGCAAGAGACAGAGCAGAAGGGCCCAGCAGGACTGGATGGGGAGGTCCCTGAATGCCAGGCTAGGGAATTTGGGCTGTGTTCTCTACGCCATGGTTACCCAAGCTGAGATCTTACAGAATCCCAGGGAGAGGCGGAGGCATTTAATTTGGATTTTCATCGAGATGATTATCTAAAAATCAGATGCACATCCTCAGTCACCTGGATACAATGACTTTAAAGCCACATCCTGCTGCACGGTATCAGGGCTTCTGTGGACTTTGGTACCACGTGATGGTCACCAGGCAATGAACACAGAGCAAGGTGAGCGTGGGCGGTAAGAGATACGCTCACACCAAACGAAGGGCAAAGAAGGGCTCTGCAGCGCCCCAAACGGGGTGAGCTGGTGGGAAATGGAGATCACCGTGAGGCACTTTGAGGTACAAGTGCAGAGAACTGAAAAGAACCTGCCCCATAAGAGGACCACATCTATGCTGAGAGCAATTTGGTGCCAGCAAAACAACATCATCCATCACATTAAATTAATGCGGTTAATTTGAATTTTATTGTTTTGTAGCATCATTTTTATTCCATTTGTGATTCTGTTTTGGTTTTATGCTTGTTCAAGGGATATAAGCATAAGGAGTTTATTACACCTAGTCTTATACTTGCACATATTTGAATAACAATATAATAAAAAATCATTCAAGGCCAACTGGGGTTCAGCAAGGATTTCTTTTTTCCTCTGTGAAGGGGGTCTGGCAGCCTAGTACTCTACTTTGAGAAATGTGGCCACAGATAAAACAGTGGCTGATAAAAAGAAATGAAATGGAGATATTTGTAATGAGGTGGATGGAGTTAGAGTCTGTCATACAGAGTGAAGTAAGTCAGAAAGAGAAAAACAAATACAGTATGCTAACACATATATATGGAATCTAAGGAAAAAAAAAAAAAAAGGTCATGAAGAACCTAGTGGCAAGATGGGAATAAAGACACAGACCTACTAAAGAATGGACTTGAGGATATGGGGAGGGGGAGGGGTGAGATGTGACAGGGTGAGAGAGTGTCACGGACATATATACACTACCAAATGTAAAATAGATAGCTAGTGGGAAGCAGCTGCATAGCACAGGGAGATCAGCTCAGTGCTTTGTGACCGCCTCGGGGGGGTGGGATGGGGAGGGTGGGAGGGAGGGAGATGCGGGAGGGAGGAGATATGGGAACGTGTGTATATGTGTAGCTGATTCACTTTGTTATAAAGCAGAAACTAACACACCATTGTGAAGCAATTATACTTCAATACAGATGTTTAAAAAAAAAAAAAAAAAAAAAAAAAACAGTGGCTGAAGGAGAACTCCCAGAGCAAGAGCCCGAATGGTGGGGGGAGAGTGGAGTGGAGCCAGGGCTGAAGGCACCTCTGAGGGGGGCAGATGGGCCAGGAGCCCCTCCCAGGGGGCTTCTGTGAACAGAGAGCCAGGAACACAAGACGGCCTCTCATGCCTCCCAGGCCTGGGGAGGGGGACACAGCAGCTGAAGTGAGCGCAGCCTTCCGAGGACAAGAGTGTGTGCTGAGTCCCTCCCTCAGAGCCACCTCCCAGGTCAGGGATGGACAGAGCGGGCCAGTGGGGAGGGGTGACAGCCAAGTGCCTTCCTGCTGGCCATGCAGTTACGTCCTTTGTTCATTCAACAAATGTCTACTAACACCCACCACACACCAGGTTCCGGAGGGCTAGTCACACCAAGGGGAAAGACGAGATGGCAACCAGACCATCACCATAAAGGGGAAAACACACCCGGGCCTTGAGAGCACAGGACAGGGACCTGGCGAGTCCAAAGGAATCAGGAAGGGCTTCTCTGAGGAAGTGTCACCTGAGCTAAGGTGAGTAGGGGCAGATAGACAAAAACAGGATGGCAGGAGAACACTCTGGAAAAGGGCAGAGGCCGGGAGAAGGCCCTGGGGCAGGAGGGGACTCAACCCCCCAGAAACGGAGAGGTCAGGGCAGCGAAGCCCAGGGAGTGAAGGGGCGGGGTGGGCTGAGGTGGGGCGGCAGGTGGGCCCCCAGGACAGGCGTGTGGGCCTGGGCGAGAACCTGGGACTTCACCCTGAGAGCAATGGGAAGCCACCGGCGGATTTCAGGTGGTGGGTGACACACAGCTCTGATGTGCATTTTGAAGAGTTGGCCTGGGGAGGGTGGAGGACGGGACAGGACAGCAAGGGGCAAAGGGGAGGGAAGGGCAGCACCAGGAAGTTCCTGCCGCAGCACCGCGGAGATGGAGAGATCGGGGCGCACGGGGGAGCCTGCCACCCCGAGCTCTCCTTGTCCTTGTTGCCCAACAGTCTGAGGGGACAGTCAGCATGGGGGAAAGATAGTCAGCATCCAGGCAGAGCCAGGCAGCCCTGAGCCTGGGCCCTGAGGGCTTCAGGCACAGGGTGAGTGTCACCGGGGCCCCTCACTGTATAGACGGGCGAACTGAGGTCCCACATGGAGGCAAGCAATGGCCAGGCAGGCACTGGAGGTCACCCTTTCTGATCCAAGGTCACTGCGTGTGCATGCATGCGTGTGCACGTGTGTGCATATGTGTGTGTGCATGCTCGCCAGGGTGTACAGGACTGGGGTGGGCAGGGGCTGTAAGTGTGACTGCGTGAAGCATGCATTTGCACACTCAGGTAGGGATGTGGGTGTGTGTTTGTACAGTCATGTACAGCAGGAAAAGCCTCTGGGCCAAGTGCCCGTGGGCCTGGGGGCCGAGCCCGGGCAGGTGCTCCCAGGGCAGTGTCGGGGCAGGTACTCACTCTGGGCCTGGCCCACAGCCGAGGCCTTCTTGGCGCCGGCGTGCTGGATGAGTACGTTGTCCTTGTCATAGGAGCTGCCCTCCTGGCCCACCTCCACCACCTGCACCTGGGGCAGCGCCGTGTTCCACTTCACCACGTACCTGGGCCCCAGGGGCACCAGGCTGCTGATCTCCAGCTGGCCCCTGCCAGGAAGAGAGGACACGGCCGTGGAGAGCCCGCAGCACCCAGTCCCAGGGCCAGCCAGAGCCGCTCCTCAGCAGGTCAGCTCAGCCAGGCACCTCACAGCCCAAGCACAAGCCCTCAGGCCAAAACCAAGCCAGGCGGAGCAGGGAACGGAGGAGGGGGCAGAAGCATCAGGGCGTCCAGGCCCCAGCCCCAGATCCAGAATCACACGCCCACCCCAAGCCTTGGCACCCCTACCTGTGGTTGGCAGGCCTGAGGAAAAAGACAAGAAGGGTCGTTATTGTTATGGAGTGGTTTCTGCAGCCACTGAGACACCCCTGGGGGTCGGCCACTGGGCTGGGCCAGGTGTGGGCAGAGGGGACCACACGGAGGGCCTTCTCCCTGGACTGGGCACAGGCCTTCCATCACCTATTCCCACAGTGGCCCCGCTAGGAAGCCTGTGTTATTCCAGAAAAGGAGACTGATGCTCAGACAGGTCACGTGACTCACGCCAAGTCACCCAAGATGACCCCCCAAAAGTGGACCACTAACACCCTCATCACACTTTCACACCATGCTAGGCTCCAAGCAACAGGAGGGCAGAGAGGGTGGAGGTCAGATCCCTGGCACCCGCACGGAGCCCAGGATATAAACGGGACTTAAAAATTATAGTGCTTGGGGGCTTCCCTGGTGGCGCAGAGGTTGAGAATCTGCCTGCTAATGCAGGGGACACGGGTTCAAGCCCTGGTCCGGGAAGATCCCACATGCCGCGGAGCAACTAGGCCCGTGAGCCACAATTACTGAGCCTATGCTCCGCAACAAGAGAGGCCGCGATAGTGAGAGGCCCGCGCACTGCAATGAAGAGTGACTCCCACTTGCCGCAGCTAGAGGAAGCCCTCGCACAGAAACGAAGAACCAACACAGCCCAAAAAATAAATAAATAAATAAAAAATATAGTGCTTGAATGAGGGAGTGAGTGAATGAATGAATGAATGAATGAGTCAGCCATCAGCACCGCTGCACTGATCTGGGACAGAGGCTTCCTTGCCCAAGGCCCCTACCAGGGCCAGATCCTGCCCAGACCTGTGAACTGGCACCAAGTATGAGTTCAATAAACATTTGATGGATTAACAGACCGAAGGATGAGTGGGTGGAGGCTGAGTGGGCGAGTCCCGAGATGGCCCTGCTTGCGCCCTGCCTTCCAGGACACGTGATCCACAGCCACGGATAATCCCCAAATCTGCTCCGTGGCCACGCACAGGAAGGCACAGCCGACTCTGGGTGCAGAATCTAAATCAGGCTCCTCGGGCGCCCCCCGCCCCACACGTGCTCCAGCCAGGCGGTGGGAGAGCCAGGCTGGGGTTAACGCCAACTACGGGTGACTGTTTTCCCTCGTGGGTCTGGGCTGTTGCTGCCATCCTGCTGTTTCCGTGGTTCTTGAAACTGCTGCCAAATATTGAGAACCGAGATTCTCCTCCACTCGAGTGGATACGAGCATGGCTGGAAAGGTCCCAGCTGGTCTTCATTTGGTAAAGGGTCACAATTCCTGATGCCCACAGGACCAAGCAGTGGATGCGAGTGACCCGGGCCAGGTGGGAGCCCCAGTAAAGAGTTCACGCAACCCAGCTGCAGGCCCGTGTGGCCCCAGGCAGTGTGGGCCCAGAACGTGAGATCTTCACATTTCTAAGAGAAGCCAGATGTCTCCATCTTTGTGTGAATTCCCCGTAGGAGCCAAACATAAGATTCCCAGAGGCCTAGTGCAATCCACGGGCCATGAGTGTGGAGGCTCTGGTCTAAAGAATCACCCTCTACCCACTGCAGGGCTCCAACTCCAATCCTGACTCCAGGGAGCAGCCTGGCAGCCTGGCACTGGGCATTTCTACAACCTCTGACCCAGAACCGGGAAACCAGGCTCCTGCAGGGAGCTGGGGGAAAGGCAAAGACTCATGTTGAGAAACACTCAGATCTGGCCGGAGGAAAATCTATTTGACTTAAAGCAGCAGGGATTTGGGATCTGGGCTGGGAACAGGGAAGAATCTCTTGAATTTCAAAGTGGTCAAGACTCAGCAGACTGTTCAGTTCCGACGGCAGAGTTCCAGAACAGTCCACCCTATGCAACAGACAGCTGTTTACCCTCAGTGACCTCTGCAGGTGCTTCCTAGCTCTGGGGACCAGGGACAGAGCAGGCACAAAGGGATAGAAGAGGAAGTCAGGACGTTGGAGGCCTCCGATGAGCTCATGTGGGACCCCAGCTATGACGGACTGGGTGGGACACGACAGGAGGGGTCCCCAGGGAGGGGCAACAGCCAGGCCTGCTTACTTGAAGTTGATGTTGGCGCAGACCAGCATGTCGTTGAGCAGGAAGACCCTGCGCTCCTTGGACTTGATCAGCTGCCCGCGGTCACCGTACACGGTCTCCGTCAGCGTCTCACACAGGAGCAGCTGACGCTGGCCTGAGGTCAAAAGCTGGGGGGGAGGGGACAGAGCAAGGTCAACACCAACATCGTACACAGGCTGCTCCACAGACATCACTGTGCCAAAGACCCAGGATTCTCCCTCCACGTACAAAGGGGACCACAGCTGGGAGAGGTAGAGGATGAGGCAGGGCCACGCCCTCCATCCCCAGGGGACGAGAGGCACTGACCACCCACCGGCCCCAGCAGCCAGCACCCCTGCTCAGGCGAGCCAGCCACTGCCAGCCTGTACCTATGTCGCTGCCAGCGGCACAGCTCCAGAGCCACAGACCCGTGCTCTGACCTTGGTTCCCGGAGCGCCCGCTGTGAAGCCCTCTGGCAGGTGCCATGTCCCCTCTCCACACCTCAGCTTTCTCAGCTGTCAAGTGGGCGATACCTCTACTGCTCACATCACCAAGGCAACGTGGGACCGGACCTGGCTACATGATCCGCAGAGCCCAGCAGAGGAGGAAAATGCGGTGCTCGCTCAGAATTATTAAGAATTTCAAGATGGCGATGGCAGAGCCTTAAGCCAAACGTGGGACCCTTCTGAGTGCCCGCCCTGCGTGACGGCACAGGCCACACACCCAAGGAGCCGGCCCTGCGACGGGACGCCCCGCAGATCGCGGCCACTGTCCCCACTGCTGCCACTGTGCGTGTGGCCTCAAGCAGGGAGACTCCTGGCCTGAAAGTAGTTCCCATTCCTCACCCTGACCTACTGAACAGCCTCAGCTACTGGCCTCGTGGAAGGCCTCGTGCTGGGGCTGGGACAGATCTGCTGGTTGACAAGGCAACACTCTGACAAGGCTGAAGGCCTTCAAGCCTCCAGCATCCGAACAGGCGTTTGCCCATCTCGGGCTGGATTCCAAGAATGCTGCCAGCGCCGGACCACCATCAGACCCGGAGACCCGCTGGGAAAACACCTCTTTACTAAGGATTTTGAGGAGGAAAAGGAGTATTCGGCAAAATTCCTTCCCAAAGCCCATGATTCTGATAACAACGGCTAGCGCCCCCTCCTCCCCATCGTCACAAGGGAAAAGGCGGATCATCCCAAAACCTCTCGTGGAGAGAACGCCCTTCTGTTCTGTGAAGAACGGTGTCTCTCCAGGCGACACGAAAGCCCGACTGACACCACGTGCCACTAAATAGTCCACCTCTCATTTAATCGCCTCGAGAACGCTGAGGCCACCCCATTCCTGGACAAGGAGACGGAGATTCCAGAGGTAAAGTGACTTGCTGAGACCCAGTGCCGGTTGAGCGGCAGGACGGAACCAGGCCACACACGCTGTTCCCAGCACCGGGCAGCCAGCCACACGCCCTCTGGCTCCTGACTCGGGGTAAGGTGAGTCAGGGAAAGCCCGCTGCTCCTAACACACACAAAAAGTCTCAGGGTGCCCCAGGGATACCCCCATGACTGCTCAGACTGGGCTCCCCCAGCCCACAGCTTCCACCAGCAAGCTGACTGCCAGCTCGTGTAGACACAGCTGGGACCCGAAGACAGCAGGCCCCTCAGAAGACGGCCAAGGGTGCCGTGACCCTTTTCCTCAGGGGAGAGGAAAGTCCCCTGGCTTCCGACAACCATCCTCCTGCCACTTAAGCAGATCAAAAAAAAGAAAGACAAAAGAAAACTCGGATATTGCACAAACAGCCCCCTGCAGTCAGGTCCTGAGCAGGCACATTTTGAAACAGCCGACACGGTTCCACTTCGGGCACACCCAGTTTCATTTCCACTTCTCTCTGGGTGATGGGTGGCAAGAGGGAAATCACTGCACTGGCCTCAGAACTGGCCGAGACTGCCCCAGGGGGTCCCTGGCAGGGGAAGGCGTGGTGTGCGGCCACCATCACTCTCTCCACGACACCATCCCTCTCTCCACGACACCATCCCACTCGCATCCGACACACCCACTTGACAGGTGGGGAAACTGAGGCTTGAGGCTGTCAGTTCCTCGCCCAACACCCAACAGGTCCCCCTGACCTCCAGCCAGTGACCACTGCTCCTCACAGCCCGGGTCCCCCCCAGGAGCCAGAGCAGAAGGGAACAGAGAGCTCTTCCCAGAGCAAGTGCTAAGGAGGAGGGTTTCCTTCTCCCGAGTGATCTCACAAGTGTGTGAGCCAAAGCGAGAGAAACTCTCTTGGTTACAGGAAAGGAGCTAAAGACAGAAGAAGACACTTCCCAAGTACAAAGACCATCAAACACTAGCACGGTGGCCATGGCTGGGCTAAGGTCTTTTTCCCGAGAGACATTTCAAAATAGAAGGCTTGGGACTTCCCTGGTGGTCCAGTGGCTAAGAATCCGCGCTCCCAACACAGGGGGCCCGGGTTCGATCCCTGGTCGGGGAGCTGGATCCCACATGCCGCAACTAAGAGTCTGCATGCCGCAACTAAAGATCCCGCATGCCGCAACTAAGACCCGGCACAGCCAAATAAATAAATAATTTTTTTTTTTTTTAAATAGAAGGCTTGTGTGGGACTGGCTGGGGAAGTCCTGCCTGGAGGCGGGGAGGGGGGATGACCCCCACGCCTCAGGCCCACCCTGAGCAATCCTGGATGGGGATACACCCCGGGGAGGGAGCTCCATCCCCTGCCTCATCTTTTCTTCCCAGCTCTATACTCCTGGAACAGGCAAAGCAAACCCAGGTGCCTGCAGGGCCAGAAGTAACCTCAGTGGGAAGACCTGGATGTGGACTGAGGGGGCAGGGGCAGCCGCTACCCAGGTGACCGGTGCCACATAGGAAGGTGGGCCAGAGTGGCAGCTCTTCCAACCCTTGAGAAGATACATGAGTCTAAATGTTGTGGGACATTTCTCCATTTCTAAATGTTGGCAATTAATTCCATTTTCCTAAAAAGACTGTGTGGGCCTAAATACACACGTGCAGCCTGAATTTGGCCTGAGGTGGGACAGTCTTAAGATGCAGGACCCTGAAGCTTAGAATTGCAAGGGACCCTGCAAGTTAACTTGTCCGGGCCTTGTTTTGCAGGCCTGTGGTGAAAATCAAACACGACAACGCAGGTTAGAGAGTATCATATACTGTAAAGTGCGGGGCCACGTGGGAAGCGCTGTGGTGCTCCTGGTGACACTCCCCAAACATTAGAAAGTTCCACCTCGTGTGGCTGAAATCTCATCGGCCTTAGTCACTGGCCTTAGTTCTGCTTTTGGGGGCCACAGAGCCAGGAGGCCCCCAGGTTTCCCCCAGAATACCTGAACACCTCCCTGTGACCCCACAGGATGTCCCTTCCCCAAAGAACAACGCTTGCCTTCGCCAAGTGCCCTGGGGTGGGGGTCACCTCACCCCGAACCATCGGAGCCAACCCCACACTCTGGTGGGTGAAAGAAGGCGGGGTCCGGGACCTCCCAGATGTGGGTGCAGCTGCAAGCGGCTCATGTCACAAGCCGCTAGGGAAACAGAGGACTAAAGTTCACCAACAGGGACCCCCCTGGTGGCGCAGTGGTTAAGAATCCACCTGCCAATGCAGGGGACACGGGTTCGAGCCCTGCTCTGGGAAGATCCCACATGCCGCGGAGCAACTAAGCCCGTGCGCCACAACTACTGAGCCTGAGCTCTAGAGCCCACGAGCCACAACTACTGAACCCACGTGCCACAACTACTGAAGCCCGCGTGCCTAGAGCCCGTGCTCCGCAACAAGAGAAGTCACCGCAATGAGAAGTCCGCGAGCCGCAATGAAGAGTAGCCCCCGTTCGCCACAACTAGAGAAAGCCCGCGCACAGCAACGAAGACCCAACGCAGCCAAATAAATAAACAAATAAAATTTTAAAAATAAAAAATAAAAAAATAAAGGTCACCAACAGGTGACTCTGGGAGGTGACTAATTTTTTTGTACCAACTTTGTTTTAAAAACAGAGTTCCCTAATAGACTCATTTGAAAGTTTTCCAAGATTTTTTTTTTTTTTTTGCTAGAATGTTCCTAAGTTGCAATCCCAAAACATGGCATGGATTTTTCTTTTTGCTTCTTAAAAAATAACACTAATAATGACAACTGCCATCTTGTATTAAGGGCTCTGGGTCTGCCAGTTTGCCAACTCTCTCATTTGCCTCGCAGAAGCCCTGAGGGTCAGGCGCCATCGAGCTCTTCTCATTTCAGAGGAAGCAACTGAGGTTCAGAGAGGTTGGGTGATTCCCCTGAGGCCACACAGTAAGCACCAGTGGCAAAATCTGGATTCAAACCCAGACTCTGACTCCACAGCCCACTAGTTTAAGCACAATACTAGGCTATCGTTTCTGGCATCTTTGCTGGCAATTACACTGCTGAATAAAATCAGCTTTTATCCTAAAATCACATGAGTAGTAACGAATGTGGAGGTCTAGTCAAGATTAATCCTTAAGGTAAGGTCTGCGGGCTCAGAGAGAAGCGAGGAATTGCCTCCCTCAGAGAACACTGCCACCTGGTGGGTGCCACAGGGCAGGAGGCAGAGCGACAGGCGACGCCGGCTGCAGGGCAGGTACGCACACACCTTGTTGAGGCTGCTGCGGTCACTGACGCTCTTGGTCAGCTGCTGGATCTCGGCCACCTGGTCAGCCAGCCGCTTCTGCTCGTTGAGCTTCTCGGCCAGCGTCTCCAGCTCCGTGAGCGCCAGCTGCAGCGAAAGCCTGTCCGGGTGGCCCCTGGGGGTGTTCTTCAGCATGTCCTGCCGGGGCCCAGAGGGAGCCATGACTGAGACCCCCACCCCATCAGACCCTCCCCTGGCTGGGGTCACAGCCTCCGCCTCCGCACTCAGGCCTGAGAAGGGCCCGGCTTGTAGCCAGGACAGGCGGGGCCTGACATAGAGCAAGGCCTCAAGAAACAGCTAGTGAATGAAAAACTAAAATAAAATAGCTGTGTGGACCAACCCCTGATTCACTGATCAACTGTACACTGAAATGAGACCCACTCCTGCTGCTGGTCGCTCTGAGGACAGAGAGGAAACCCTGCTGGGGCCCTTGGGCTGGCAGCCAGCCTTCCCCCCAGGGGGACTCACCCCCTGACTGAGGACCCCCGGCAACCAGGGGAGGTGCCTCAAGCTCTCGGAGCCCAGCGTGGAGGCTAACGTTCCCTCGGGAAGCCTGAAGTGCCAAGATCAGAGCATCCACGGGGCATCTCCTCACTGCCAGGGGCCCCACAGGCGCTCGGATTCCACGTGCCTTCCCACAACCTGGGCTAATGTCATCACCGGTCACCAGGTTCCCACCAGGGGAGGGGAAAGTAAGCTCGACGGGCTCCACCCTAGGAGTGGGGAAAGAGGGGGCAGGGGGGCCGAGGCCCTGCCCACCGTGCACAGATGCATGGGTTGTGGGTGACGGATGAGAAGCCAGGCCTTCTGCCCCAACCCCATGAGGCTCGCACCATCCCACGCAGCACCCAGCAGGTTGGTGGCCGCCGGAATCCCCCGTGGTACCTGAAGCAGGAGGATGAACTGTGGGAACCTCTGGATGGGCTTCACCATCAGCCCGTAGAGCGTGACGCGGTCGGGGCTACACACCTGCCGCCGCTGTTGGAGATGAGGGGGAATAAGTCACTGAGCCTCCGCAGCAAGGGCCCAGCACCCGGGGTACAGATGCGGCCCATCCCGGGCTCCCCTCCCCGGGCCCAGGACCCTGCTCGGCCTTGGGCCCAAGAAAAGCCCAGGAGGTCCCTGGTTCCACAGTCAGGGGTCCCTGCCACCACGGGGCTCCCCTGTACAGCCCCTCACCCTGGAAAGCCTAGAGCATCACGTTAAAGTCTCTGGACTAAAAGCATAAGTAGGCCATTTCAGCAATTTATCCAAGAAGTCAGGCTACTGAAAGTAGGCGAGACAACCATTCCCGCCACCTAAGCTAAAGCGGACAGGCCTGGGCCGGGGTGAGGCTCGGGCACGGGGGCGGTTCTTACTGTCCTGTCTCTTGCTTCTGTTTCCACCTCTCCATCCACACACCTGTCACCTTGACCCGGGCCCTCAGCCCCTGCGACCCAGGCTGCCGCCACAGCTTCCCCACCGGCCTCTGCCTCCGTCTGCCTCCACCCAAAACTTCAGTGGCCCCCGCTGCCTGAAATACGACATCCTAGCCCCTGGGTCAGGAGGTCCAGATCCGCCCAGACTGAACTCCGCTGCTCTGGGCCTCTCTCCCGGGCACCCAGTGCTCCCAGGATCCAAGCAGACTTGCCTCTGACCTTTGCCCCATCACCCTTGCACCTGGAACACCCTCTCCTCCATCTCCCCCTGTTTCAACCCCACTGACCCCCCAGGACCCATGTCAGATGGCACCCCATTGAGAAAGCCCCCTGACCCTCTGGGATCCAGGCTGTAGGCTCCTCGGCTGAGGCCGGGGGGTGGGGGTGGGGGGGGCCCTAGCCCACCTGCGCCCTCTGCTGGGTGGCACGCTTCCTGCGGCGGGGTCTCTCTGACTCACCTAACCGTGCGCCTAGGAAATGGGGATGGGGGACCTAGTCCCACGGCTACTTGAGGCCTATACTCCTTTAAACTCTATTCTCCCACGTGATCCCCAAAGCACCGCTTTAAGAAAAGGGATCATCCCGGCCACAACCCAAGCCACACCAAGCCCAGCCACCATCAGCAGATGTCACAGGCTTACCCTTCCACATGTCAAAACTCCAGAATCCCAAGTGGCTTACAGAAACTTTAACTCCTTTTCACCCTCCCCTTGGGGGAGTGGGGAAAGGAGAGGCAAATTTTCTTCCCGTGTGACTGGGGATGCCCCAAAGGAAAGAAGAGAGGTGTCTGGGCCAAAGAAATGATGCTGCAGCGATCCCTCCCTCCTGAGAAACCTCCACCCCCACCCCCAACGGCCGGGGCTCCATTGAGAGGGGCCCCGGACCACCCTCGGGCCCACCTTGAGGAACTCGAGGAAGGCGGGCTTGGTGAGACAGGCCTTCTTGATGATGGACATGGCATTGGTAAAGTTGTTCACGTAGTCGCTGTACACGTCTAGCACCACGGACTTGGAGAACTGAAACAGGCGTGGGCGCGGCCCGGGAGGGTCACATCCATGCGAGGGGGAGGGCGACCAGCACTCCCACCCTCACCGCCGGCCACAGTCCTCCTCTGCCTGGAGGGTCTCAGCTAGCCTTGAGGTGAGGAAACCTGTCACCCGGTGAGGGGAGGGGACAGGGCTCAGAGAGGCGAAGAGACACCAAGGTCACAGGGAGGAAGAGGTGGTGCTAAGGAGAGCCCGGGGAGGTCCCTCATCCCCCAGCACGGCAGCCTGGCCCACAGGCGAAGGGGGGCATGGCGGCCCTTTGCTACACCCCCCAACCCCCCACCCTCAAGGATGGTGCTCCTGACCTGAGCCCCATGGACACACCGACCAGGGTGCTGGGTTTTTTGTCTTTTAGCAGAACCCAATTGCCTAAAACATATCGAAGCAGGTTCCACCGACCTGACCATCTCTCACCCCGTGAATCTCTCTGGGGCCCACAGACTTCAGTGTCAAAAACCATGAGTCCAGCACACCCCCTTCTTCCACAGATGGGGACCTGAGCCCCGAGAGGGCCCTGGAGCTGCCCACATTTGCACAGCTGAGCTGGGACCAGGCCAGGTCTCCGGGAGCACGACCCAGTGGCCTGGCCCCGACACCCTGCAGCATCCTCTGGGGCCAAGGCCATGCTCTGTGTGAGCATTGCACAGTGGTCCCTCTGCGAGCACTCGGCAGGGGGGCCTTGAGATCGGCCAAGTCTCCTGGAGGTGCTGCCACCTGGGCGGAGCCAGAACAGTGAGCGGGCGCCACGCCGGCGGACATCTCCGAGGACACGCTGCAGGGTGTCACGCCCGCCCCCGCATAGGCCAGGCCGACTCAGGCCCTGCCACCCTCTGACCCCGCCGGCTTGGACGAGGCGACCAGGTGGAGGCAGGAGGCTGGCCCGGAGAACATCCAGATCAGGGCCATGGTTGGCACCTTGGCAGGCTGGGGAGAGTCTGGGGACACCTACCGAAGCCACGAAGAGGTCCCCAATCTTCTCGGTGGAGTCCCACTCGGCCACGCGGGAGGACAGGGCGATCTGGAACATGGAGTGGCAGTGCAGGATCTCCTTCACGCGGAAGAACACCACCTGGCACTTGCGGACGCTCAGCGCCTTGGGCTCCATCTCCATCAGGGGGTTGCGGTAATCCTGGCGGGGTGGGGCGGGCGGGGTGAGCGCCCCGAGGCCAGGCCACAGCCCCCGCCCCCACTGCCCTCATGGCCACCTGGACCGGGCCAAGCAGAACTCGGCAGACCTTCCTGCGGGGGGAGCACTCACCCCTCACTCTTCACCTGTCCTTCTGGAAGGATCTCCATGAACGTGACACTCCTGACCCTTTTGCCCATCCATAACCCACCCCCGTGACTTATGTGTTAAGCTGGGTTTTGGGGCAGACCCCTGCCTGCAAGGAGCTCCACGGAGGCAGTCCCCAGGGGCCGGCCCAGATCAGCTTTGCCCACAAGTGAGCCAGTCTGTCTAACGGAGCAGTGGCAGTGATGTCACAGCAAGACCCAGAGCCACACTCTCCAACCAGCTTTGTCAGAAACACGGGATATTTTTGTCTCCACCTGCCTGAGGTCTGGGCTCCTCCACTGTGGATCCAAACTCAGGAGGGGAAATGAGGTTGTCACTAGCATCCTCCCACCCCTACAATTCCCCTCCTTGTTGTCCTCACCGAGAGCCCACAACATCCCAGAAGGTTCACCTTTTCAGGAATGCAGACTACAGACCAGGCCAGCACACCTTAGTCATGCAAGCATCCACTTAGCAATTCCTGTGCATCCAGATCACAGGGGAGAGGGCGCACCCAGGGAGCTCCAAGATGACGGGGAGACACCAGCCCCTGCCCCGGGGGCTCCCAGAGTGGCGAGGAAGGCACAAGAGGCACCACATGCCCTCAAGTCCATAGGACAGAGCTCATTTTATTGAACCCCGACATGGTTTCAGAAAATGCAGTCATCCTGTGAACACCAAGGCATCTGGAATTCTTGGTGTCCCCCATTTGGAGGTCCTGCTGTTTCCATAAAAGCCCTGGCCTTTGGCTCCTTCCCCTTAAAAATGCCCACAGTCCCCAAACACTCCTTGGAAAATGTCCCTCCGGGGTCTCCCCTGCCCTCTCCCCAGAGCCCCCGGAGTCCTACCTGGAGTACCCGTTTCAGAGACTCCACATAGCTGCCTTCGCTCTGCACGATGGAGCCCAGGATGTGCCTCCGGACCACCTGCTCGGGCGGAAAGCACAGTCAGCACCTGTGCCAACCATGGCACAGAGCGAGCACCGGCTGTGTGCGGAGCCCCGGGTGATGGGAAGAGGAGTCATGACGCCCAGTGGAGCTGCCGGCCGTGGGACAGAGGGAACTCGCCTTTCCCAGAGCCGCTCCTGGACCACTGGGGCCTGGCAGGCCAGCATTCCCTTCCAGAGCCCCTGCCCACCCCAGACAAATGCCCGTGCTCCCCAGACTGCAGCATGGGGGCAGGGGACGCTGGGACTCGAGTCCCCTGCCTGGTCTCTGCTCCCACACATCCAGGGGTGGGGAACCATCACTCTCCTCCATGGGGACGGGCGGCCTCCTCCATCTTTGGACAACTCTAGCAGAAAATTCTTTCTTGGATGAAATTGAAATCTCAGCTCCCGACAGTTACAGATCCAATCCTTAACCAATCCCTCTCCCATCCCCACCAAGTGGGCTCTACTTCAAGCTAAACATCCCAGCCCCTTATCCTTCCCCTCTTGCCCTCCCTATCTCTCCTCAGCCCAAATTAGTGCATCTCTCAGGTGCAGACCGACCAGCACCCAGTCAAGAAGCCCTCACCTGGACACAGCAGCATGCGGGCTGGGAGGGGGGTTGGTGGGGGGACTTTGCTGCACACTGGAATCACGTGGCTCCCACTCCAGGCATTCTGAATGAATTGCTATGGGGTGCAACCTCGGTAACAGTGTTTTTTAAAGTTTCCCAGGTGATTCTATCGTGCAGCAAAGCTGGGACAGAGCTCATGAAAGGTATCGCACATGAGAGGTGTCCGAGGGGGGAGCCTATCCACCTTGGCCCAGAGCTGGGACGGTGACTGATCCCCACTGTGCCCCCAAAGCCATCCTGAGAACGTCGGTCCAGGCGCCCACCACCATCTCCCCTGCTCCCCTCTGCTTCCTCCCTCCTGCCCCTGGCACACCCTTTGCATCTCCTCCCACCACCCTGCCTGCGCCCAGGCCTGACCATGGCCCCCCAGGCCTGACCATGGCCCCCGGCGGTGTGACGAGCCAGGCCACTGTCCTTCAAGCTGCCCCACGGTGGGATGCCTTGTCAACGATCCCCAGTTTCCCAGGTGTTCCCAGAGCAGCGTTCTCAACCTCAGCACGCTGATGTTTGGGGCCGCACTGTAGGATGTGTAGCAGTGTCCCCGGCCCCTACCCACCAGATTCCAGTAGCACCCGCCCCGCCCCCCACAAGCTGTGATAACCAGAAGCATCACCAGACATTGCCAAATGTCCCCTGGGGGACAAAATAAACTCGGTTGAGAGCCACTGGCCTCGAGTAACTAACACTGCTGATCCAAGAAATGCAAAAGGCTCCCGAGGAGACAGACCCGGCCGACATCAAAAAGGGGAACCCCGGATTATGAGCTGGCAGCCCGGGGTCCTGGCTGGCTCTGGGCTCTGACGGCTCTGACAGTGACTCACTGCATAGGGGAGGGAGCAGGGGGGGGTCACCACCTCAGTGTTGCCAGGGGCCAGGCAGGAGAAAGAAGGAAGGAAGGAGGCGGATGGACTCCCAAGACTAGAGGTGTGGCCGTATCTCCGATTTTCGAAAGGGGCCCATCGTCAGGATTTCCTGCCAACTCCAAGCCGGCCAATCCCCTCATTGCATTTGCTGCCCCGACATGTCTTGCTCAGAGTCCTCACGACCAGAGGGAGGCAGGGGTCTCTCCCCCTGCCTCGTGGCTAAGAAAACCCCAGCGGGGAAAAACTCAAACCTGACTCTGCCGAGGAAGGTCCCAGAGCACAGCCACCCCGATCTCAATGTGACACTTCTGGAGAAGGAAGACATCGCCCGAAGAGCCCCGCTCCTGGGAAGCCTGCGGTGACTCTGGGGTCTGAACTGATGACAGGTGGGTGGACAGGCACCTCCAGGGTCCCCCCCTGAACTGGATTAGCTCGATGCTTCCCAGAAAGGGACTGCGGGCCCTTTGTTCAAACACATTCGTTTGACCCAGTTACACAGGAGCTGCTCTGGCTGCCGCAGGGCTGGGAAGCAAAAGCTCCACATGCAGCCCCACCGCCACCCAGGATGATGGCATGGAACCTGCAGGGTCCAATTTGGAAAGTCTGTGCAGCAGGTCGAGAAGAGACCCCAGGAGGTCCCCCACCCAGCTGGGGCTCTGTCAAGAGCCCCCTGATCATCACCTCCCCTTCCAGACCCAGACCTTCACGGTCCCAGGTAGCAGGCTGGGGTCCCCACCATCCCTCCCCCTGAAGACACCCCACTCCTCCCACAAACCTGCTGCGGGCTCAGGCCCTCTGGCATGGGGCCCAGCTCCGGGGCTGGGGGCTTGATGTCCGTAACGCTGACCTCCAGGAGACCCATGTCCTCCTCCTCCGAGTCACCTGGAAAGTGAGATGGGCTGGTGACACATGCAAGGCAAGGATGACACACCTGCTCAAACTCCAGGAGCTGGAAACCACCCTCCCCCCACAGACTGGGGTCCTGGGATGAGCAGCTCCTGGGGCCACAGAGGATTACAGCCTACTCACCGCCCTCCTGGCTATATTATGCTAGAACAGTCCACGCGGAAATAGAAGTGAAGGAGGGATGGAGCGAGGGAGTAGAAAGCAACACGCAGCAGGGGCTCGGCTCTCAGAATCCACTCTGCCAGGAGCCTCTGCCCCCGCTCAGACCCGCCCGCTTCTGGGCTGGCAAAGGCCAGGCCGCCCATGTCCCCATCACTACGCACTAAAAATAGTTTTCTTCTGGATGCCAAAAAGGGGGAAGAAAGTAAGCCCCGAGAAGAACAGGGCTGTTTGGCTCTGTGTTTTCATCTTTCAAAAAAAGAGACCCAACAGGGAAAAAGTCCAGCTGATGTCCAATAGGGGAACGCAGACATGAGTGGGGGCAGACCTCAGAGGACAGATCGCAACAGACAGAGGCCGGGGCGGAGAGAAAGAGCGGAGGTCAGGCAGAGTGCAGTAACCGGCCTTGCAGGGCTCCCGCCCCACGAGCGACAGGCACAGGCACAGGGAGACAGGACCCCGCTGCTTGGGGCCCTGAAACCCGGTGCCAGCAGCCGCAGGCAGCAGGAAGCGGGTGCTATGGGGAAGCTGGGAAGAAAGAAGTGGCGGTGGTTCCAGGGGGCCGAGGGAACAGGGACACGCAGACGGGCCTTACCTGAGCAGGAGACAGAAGAGGAGGAGGAGGAGGGACAGCGGATGACAGTATGGGGGTCGGGGTGGTGGAGGCCCTCCTGCCTGGCCCACATGGCACCCCGGGCATCACTCCGCACCCAGCCCAGCCGCTGGCCCCGCGGCTTCCTCTTCCCCCATGCACCACTGGGTAACATTCTTGGCTGGTGATTCGAGCCCTGCTGTGGCTATTAATAACGCCTCTGGTGGGAGGGTCGCTTTAGGAAAGGCTCTGGGCTAACGGGCGGGGGGAGGGGGGAGCCTGCTGGCCGCCCGGCTGGCCTGGGGATGGGGAGGGTGACCAGGAAGAGTTCCCAGCCAGCCAGCATGTCCAGCCTGTCCCTTCTCCAGGCCACTCCAAGTTCGGAATGGCTCCTCGACCCATCGTCCCCTCCCTCATTGCGGGGTAGGGCTCCCCCAAAAGTTTGGCGCTGAATCAAGTATATGCAGCGGTGGGGTTAAACCCGCTTCACAGATGAGGAACCTGGCAGTCCAAGAGGGGAAGAAGCGGGCAAGGTCACACAACCAGGAGGCCGTGGAACCAGGATCGGATCCACATCAGCAAGATGCTGTCGCAGCACCAAACACCTCCTTCTTGTGGCTGCCACCGGGAATAACACCTGCCACACAGGGGTCAGGAGCTGTGCTGGGCTCTTTCCATGTACTACTACTACTCGGTCATCCTCACCATAGGCCCCTGAGACAGATGCCAGATTAGCCCCATTGTACAGATGAGGAAACTGAGGCACAGAGAGGGTAAAATACATAGATTTCAAGAGGGTGCAGAAACTCAAAGTCCTCCCTGGCTTGAATGCCTGTGCTAACAGGGCCCTGATCTCTCACCCCTGCCCTCACTCCAGCCAGAGGAAGCCTCTTCTGTCCCCTCCACGCCTGTGTGTCCCCAGGCGAGACACTGAACCACTCTGTGCCTGTTTCCTCATCTCCAAATGGGAACAAGACAGTCCTCTGCCCCTGTCTGGTGTTTCTAAGGATTAAATGAGAAACTGTAAAGCTCTTAGGAGAGTGCCTGGCACACAACAGATACTCCATAAACGATGACCATCATGAAAATCACTTCTTGAACGTCTCATACCTTCCCACCTCCGGACCGTTGGACATGCTGGCTCCTCCGCCCGGAGCACCCACTCCCTGCCCCGCTCCCTGGCCTGATGGACCTGGGTCTCCTTCTCCTTCTGCTCTCAGCCCTTCCCTGACCTTTCATTCCCGCATTCCATGCTTACTTCCCCCACGCTCCCACCGTGGCACCCCACCGTGTGGCTGGTCATTTCCTGTTTGCATGCCTGTCTCCGTACTGTCCCAGGTGCTCCTGCAGGTAATACTGCGTAACTCATCTTGGTGTCCCTGCACCCAGCACGGGGCATGGCACTTAGTAGGTGTTCAATAAATGTTGGCTGGTGGAGAGACAGGTGCATGGATAAAGAAGGGAATGAACAGGCGCATTCAAAGATGAGGCCAGGTGAGCACGGGAAGCAAGAGGCCAAGGAGGCCACGACAGAGACCAAGGGCAGGGATGTTGAAGGGAGAGGCCCACATTTCCCAGAAGAGATGGGGTCCACTACCATAGGCCGGGAAACAAGCTGGCACATTTGGGGATCAGTCCCCAAACCCCACCGCCAGAGGAGCCCGGACACCCAGTGACCTCGCCCACCCACCCACCCCTGCCGAGCACCGAGCCCGCCCCTGGCCCGGCCCGCAGCGCCTCACCGAGGACATCCTTCCTGTGCAGAAAGGACACTTTGCGCATGACGGCGATCCTCGTCTTCTCCAGCCCGTCCTTGGTCCCGCTCTTGGCGGCCCTCATGAGCTGGGTCATCTGAGCAAAGGCAGGGGGGCTCATCAGAGAAGCGGAAGGAGGCCTTGCGACATCTGCCACCAAGGGCCACAGGCCCTATCCAGGCCTCCCGGCCGGGGCTACAAACATGAGGACCCCGGAGCCCACTGCCTCCCAGGGAGGTGGCAGCAGAGGCCAAGAAAGACAGCAGGGCAGTGCCACCCCGAGACCTCCTGGGAAGGGGTGGAAGGGCATTCATGCCCTGGGGGACCTCCCGGGGGGAACCCTCTTTACTAACCCAATTTTTTCCCCTTGGGTGTCAAATTAAGGACATGATGTGACACTGGGGACAAGGCTCAAGGCCTGGAGTCCTAGGCCTGGTTCAGATCCCAGCCCTACCGCTCCCCAGCCACGTGACCCTGGACAAGACCCTTAACCTCACTGAGCCTCAGTTTCCGCCCTGAGACCCGCCAGAGCCTGCGAGGACTAAACAGGGTCTGGGAAAGCACGCTGAACAGTAAAATGAGCTGCACAGATGCCCAAGCTTACTTTAGGAACAACTATAAAAGGAGGGGAGCACCCCCATCCCATCAGTGGAACCCCGGCCCCCCAAATAGCCGGGTTTCTTACTGAGCCTCTGCCCAGGAACGAGGGGGAGGCTGGTGCCGCCACGGAGCCGGGCGCGGCTTCCCTCAGGCGGGGAGGACCCGTGGGCACGGGCGCAGCAAGCGAAGCAGACACGGGGCGCAGGCAGAGGCAGGCCCAGGATGGGAAAGCGGCACCCTGGGCCTGCAAACAGAGCTGCCGTCCCCTGACTCACTGCTTTGTCCCCTCAGCCCCCGGCCCAGTCCTGGAAGCTTCCCTGACGCACAGCCAGTGCTAGAAGTTTCCACGTGGTTGGAAATGTTCCCTGTCTGCGCTGTCCAACACAGCAATGGCCAGCCACACGTCGCCACTGGGCACTTGAGAGCTGGCGGGTGCGACTGAGGAGCCCAAGTCCTGGTGATCTTTAATTTTAATTAACTTAAATGTAAAGAGCTGGGTGGCTATCATAATGGACGGTACAATTCTAGGAAACCCCCTCCTCCCTGAAGCTCTCTGCTAAAGGCGGGAAGCACTCATCTGGGGGTCCCTGGCCCCTGTTCTCACTGTCACCTTCCTCCAAACACCCGCCCTGGTCCCCGGCACAAGGGCCCTGGCACTTCTCAAGGGTCTGGGCCAGGAAGGCTTGCTGAACACCGAGTGGGCGCTGAGGCTGGGGGCAGGGTAGTAACTTTTCAGGAACAAGACGACTTTCTGGAAACAACCAACAGCCAGCAGGGGAAAGGGAAGTCCCGGGCCCCTCCCTGCCTCTAAATGGTAAGATTCTAGAGCAGCAGTGCTTGGCCTTTCGGAGAGGTGGGTTGGGGGGTGTCATAAACACCTGTGAGAATCTAATGAGAGGGACATTCGACCCCAGACCCCAGAAACCGTACGAAGATGCTCATCCTCCTCTGAGGGGGTCATGACCCCCAGCCTGGAAACCTCTGTCCTGGAGCCCAGTTCCTGTCTCAGCAGAAAGCCATCAGGGGGGCTGTCCTAGGAACCCCCAAAGTGGTCTTTAGGGGAACCATCAGAGACCCTTCCTGGGCCAAAAAAGAGCAACAGGTGAACACCTGGAAGGCATCCCTGGCTCAACCTGCCACCTCCACTGGCTCACAGCACTGAGGACAGAGCCTGATCTGGAGGTCGACTCAGGGGCCGGGCTGGGGAAAGCACCCTGGTCTCGACGCCACCCTCCACGTGCTCTCTGCTCCTCCCTGGGCCGCAGCTTCCTGAGAAGTTAAATCTGCCCCCACTTCCAGTCACAGGGCTCTCAGAGGGGGTCTGTATAAGGGCCTTGCAAACTGTAAAGGGTCTCTCCGCCTCCTCCAGAGAGGCCTCTGGTTCTGAGGAAATGGGCAGGGCTACAGGACAGAGGGCGGGCAGGCTCTGGCTTGCACAGACCCAGGCTTGAACCCCAGTTCTGCTGCTGACCTCTGGTGTGACCACCAGCCAGTTGCCTCACTTGCCGGCCTCACTAACGCTGAATGACAGCAGTAAGACAGCAGCCTCCCAGGGCGTCTCAGGGAGAAAACGGTCAGGCACACAAGTAGTAACGGTCACCATCCACTGAACTCTTAGCCTGTGCCCAGCACAGCCCTAAGCACCTGACGGTTCTGAGCTCACATCCACCCTGGGGGCTGGTACTGTTCATGCCGCCATTTCACAGGCAAGGAAACTGAAGCTCAGAGAGGTCAAGAGGCCTGCTCAGGATCACACAGCGAGGAGGTGGTGGGGCTGGCATTCAAATCCAGGCCTGCAGGCCTCCAAAGCCCACAGTACACAGTAGGTGCTCAATGAATGGAAGCCACTGCTGTCAATATCATCATCCTTACGCAGAAGTCGGAGTCCCATCTGAGAAAAAGGCACCGTGGTTTCTCCTACTGGCTTCCTTACCCTGGACCTCTCTGAACAGCTCCGAGGCGGAGGAACGTCCAATGTCACCAACAGTCATATTTTTCAAAGTGTAACCCAAACCCACCTGCCACAGTTACCAAATTCATAGATTCCTAGGCCTTGGCCCAGACCTGTAGAATCAGCCTCTCTGGGGGTGGAGCTCAGGAATCTGCATTTTCCAAAGCACCCAGGTGATTCTGAGGGCCCTAAAGTTTGAGAGCCCACACAGGAATTCTTATCGACGGCTAAGGTGTCAGTTGAGGGTGGGAAGAAAGAGAGGCGAGGACATGGACAGGAGCGAGCCAGCCTTTGGCATCAGCCCGCGCAGCCGACGAAAGATGCCACCAAGTTCCAGGGCTCGAGGCAGCTCCGGGACTCAGCCCCGCCCCTGCAGCCCCAGAAGCAGCAGGAAAGGCCCCGGGAGCCCCCAGGACTTGGAGGGACAGACAGACAATACCTTATAATCGTACTTGTGCTTCAGCTCCTGCATGTCTCTCCCCCCAACTCTTAAAGCCAAGATGTCTCTCTTAGTCCTGGTGCATCGCTCCTTTAGCCTAGTCAGGTCTGGAGAAAGCTGGAGCCCCCAAGCAGCCAGGCAGAAGGACAGCAGGTGAGAGGAGCAGGCAGGGAGGGCAGGAGACAAAACACCGGCAACAGAGTAAAAAGGAGACTCAGGTGAGGTGGTGGATAGACAACTCGGGGCAGGTGGGATTGGGCACCTGGGGACCACCAGGCTCCTGCCTGGAATGAGCTCCAGCAGCATCCAACCCCAACATGCCAAGCAGTTGGGGGCTGGGTCTCTGGAGCTGTGGGGGACGAGAGGTGGGAGGGGAACAGCCCAGGCCCCCTCCCAGTGCTCGGAGGACAAGGACTCTGTCTCGGTCATCTCCCCATCCCAGGAGCCCAGCGTGGGGCTCTCGACATAAGAGGTTCTTGGCAAGTTTCTGAGCTGGATGAATGGCAGGTGGATGGGTGGGTGAAATGGGTGGGCAAGGGGATAAATGGATGAGTGGGCAAATGCAGAAAGATGGGTGAATGCAGAGAGGGGTGGTTGGATGGGTGGACAATAGACAGATGGGTAGATGGACAGGCTCATAGATGGATGGATAGACAGATAAATGGATGGATGGGTGAGCAAATGGATACATTTAGTTGGATGACCGTACAGCTGGGCAAATGGGTAGAGGGATGAAGAGATAGTCAGATGAATTAAAAAGAACATGGATGGATGGAAGCAGTGCTGTGCTGGTAATTATTCAACGAATGGTTCTCCAGGAAAAAGAGCCCTGTTTTGTAGTATTTCCATGGAGTGAACACGCCCACCATGGCCAATTTCAGACTACCAATGTGACATCACTGAGTGTGAAGTTGGAAAGGGACGTGCACAGTTGGTTCTTGGGTTCTTGTGAGCTAGGACGAGCTGGCTCGAGCACACCACTGGAGGAAAGGTGGAGGAACAGAGGGAGGAATAGATGGAGGGAGGGATGGGCAGGCAACTGGACGGAGGGATAGGTGGCTGACTGGCTTACATACTATCTGGGAAGATGGACAGATAAATGGACAAACAGACAGACATTCAAATGCATGAACTGTAGGAGCAATAGTGATATTTGGTAAAATATAGAGAAGACCAGCACTGGGACTACTTGTAGAAAAGTAGACAAGCAGAGGAATCGAAAGCATGAGCTTAGAGGCAGGTGGGCCTACACTCAAATCACTGCTCCCCGCTTACTAGCTGGAAAAGTCTCTTTCCCTCTCTGAGTGACAGCTTCCTCACTGGGAAAGTGGCCATAATAATAACTACCTCATAGTATCACTGAGAAGGTTAAATGGACAAAGCATGTAAACCCCAGAGCTTAGTGAGTGTTCAAAAAAATGGAAGCTTTTTTAGATATTAGACTATCTTTCAAATAATAAATGCTCAATATTTGTTGAATGGATGGACAGTTGATTGGATAGATGGATGGATGGATGGACGGATGGAGGGATGAACGGATGGACAAGGTACTTTCTTTCCAATCCTATGTGATGTTGAGCTGCAGTTCTACCACCTACTTGCTGTGTGGCCCTCACCACATCATTTAACCTCTCTGAGCTTCTGTCACTTAGGTTCTCTGATCAACAAAATGAGACTCTTAAAGCAAGTGATATCAACCACTCTAGGGTATTAGGAACAATAAACGAAACTGCTCTGTCAGCTGTACCACACTGGGCAAATATTCACTATTGTTATACAAAAAAGTAGCAGGACAGGGATCCTTCTGAGAGTTACTCAGACTCCCCAAAAAACTGGAGTCCTGTTTCATCTGTAAATAAGACTGACGTGATAAATCATAAAGGACCTGGGCCTCTGCCTCTCTCAGGGTCAGAAGAACTAGATTCGAAGGTCAGCTGCAGAATTAGCCGGATCAGAGTCAACCAGCTGAGGTCAGAGCTGGCATTGCTGCCCAGGCCCCTGGCCAACCGGATCACGGTCACCTTAATTATGAAGAGATCACAATCAGAAAGTGGAAAGGTTCAGCGGAGCTGGGGAAAAAAAAAAGAAAAAACCTCCCACTGACCATGGGGGTCGACCAGCGGGCCCTCGTTAATCAGGATCAGACTCCTGGTCACATGTGGGTCAAGTGCTCCTGAGGAGGTCCCTCTGCAGACCCTCAGTCATTTTCTTTGGCAAAAATCGGCCCACTGAGGGCTGGCTTGGCCAGACACCTGCAGGAGGGGCTCCACTAGTTCTTTTGCAGCTGCACAGGGTGCCAGGCTCCTGTTAGACTCTAAGGACAGGACCCGACTCTGCCCAGATCTCTGCTGCCCGACGCACCACAGCACAAACTACATACAGGCAAGCAGCGGTGGCCCCGGAAACATGCAGCGGCTGCAGCACGACGCGTAGGAGCAGATGCGCCCCAAGCAGCTCAGGAGGGCAAAGCCCTGCAGGTGGGGCTGGGGTGGGGGAGTTCCCAGGGGCAGAGGTGGGTGTCAGAGGAAATGCCCCCCTATAATCCCTGGGGGCCTGCTGTTCAGGGAACAGGTGGGCCTGGGCCCATGGCTGGAGAAAAGTCCTCATGCTCAGAAATTCCAAGAACTCTGCATGTCGTTTGTCTGCTGAGGAAGAGTCCCAAGCCCCCAGCTTGAGGGTGTGCGGGACACAAGCCCAGGGGCAGCCCCCAGAGACCCCACCCCTGGGGCCAGGCCAAGGTGAGGGCCCGCCCAGCATTTCTCAGAGTGCTCTGTGGGCCCCTTGCATCCCCGGAGGACAGAGCGCTGTTCAAAAGCAGATTGCCAGGCCCCAGCCAAACCCTGAACCTGGGAGCGAGGCCCCGACATCTGCGATTTCAACCAACTACCCACGTGATCCTGATGCCTGTGCAAGTCTGAGGACCACCACGGGAGAGCCCAAACTCAGCATCCCCGTACGTCCTGCCCTGAGAGGTGCTGCCGGTTCCCTCTTGGTCCCCAGCAAGAAGGCAGGGGGCCGGGGAAGCGGCCGTGGGAGATTAGGAGGGACAGTCAGAGGCTGAGAACAAGGGCTGGCCCAGGCCTGGAGTCCCACCTGCTCACACTCTCCAGAGCCGGGCTGGGACACACGAGTCCCGCCCCCGCTACGCAGAGGCTACCCAGGGCGCGTGGCGCCTTCCTAACCAAAGGCCCCTCCCTCCCCTAAACCAGAGCATGCTGCCCCTTCTCAGGACAGAAGCAGGAAGAGGCCTGTTCCTGGGCTTCCGCCTGGGTCATCCCTCCAACCGGGGACGCCTTTCCCATCTCCTCTGGCTTCTGCACCCCAGCTCCCAACCCGCCTCTCTTGGAAGGAAGCCTCCTGTGATTAGGCCCATCAAATCCCACCTGTGTCGGGCAGGCGGCCATAGGTACATAGGTTCACAGAAAGGCACGTTTTCTTCATTTTTGACAAACCGTTTCATATTCGGTATCTCCTCCTAGACCACAAAGGTTCCCCAAGCCTGGGCTGGGCCTCCCAGTCCCCCTGTACCCCAACCCACACCCTAAGATATGGACTGGACACAGAGCAGGTGTCCGAGATGCTTAACTTTTTTTTGCTAGCAGGAGGTCAAGGCTGTTTTCCGTGGCGCCGCCCGTGGGGGCCCAGCCGAGAGGAGACCAGGGTTCAGGAGAGACCTGCTCAGCCCCCAGGCTTCCTGAGGACTTGGGAAGCCCTCTTCATCTGAGTAAAGTCTGTCTGAAGACTCTTAGGTGTAGGTGCTGCTCTGGCCTGCGCCCCTGTCCCAGAAGGGATCCCCAGACTCAGAAAGGGGCAGGAGGCACTCAGAAAAACTTGGGAGTTGGAGGCCCCTGTAATCCAGCCTGGGCCTGGGGCCCCTGCCTGGTCCCTGCCCCACCTGCAGGCAGGACTCGCCGACAGGTTGAGCCCACTTGCCTGCCTGTGTCTTTTCAAAAGGAACCTTACAGAGACCCAGTCACCTCTGGTCGGGCAGGGCCTGTCTCTAAGAAGCTGCTCCCATTAAATCCCAAATCTCGGCATGGATAGAACCTGCCTTCTGGTGGCTTCTAGAGAACAAAAGGGACAGGCAAGGCTGGCACAGAAAAGGAGGAACCAAACAAGCCATCCTCCTCTTGGCTTCCGTGGCTCCTTCCATGAAATCAGCAGAATGAACTCTGTTCCAGGCAGAAACACTGGAAGCAATCAACGCATGGATGGCACTTTGAAAGGCTTTGGAAAGAAGCCTGCCAGGCACCTCTGACTTAGCCCGCTTGCTCACTTCCCCAGGGCAGAGGGCTGGCGGGTCTCCCAGGGCTGGTGGGGGTCTCGGATTGATCTGAGAAGCATCCTGTGAGGCAGGGAGATCAAGCTGATTTGATCCATGTGTCAACTGTAATCAGTTGGTTAGGCTGCCCAAGCACTGTGTTGAGGAGGATTCTGAAGCCAGATCTGAGCCCGTGAGCATCGTCATCAATTGCCGGGTCTGCCACAGGCCTGGAACAGGGGCAGCACCTGTGCCAGGCACTAACCACGCCCATCCTAGGTTCAGGGCTCTCCACGGCCAATCAGCAATGCGGGTGGGTCACTTCCTGTCTCGGGATTACTTGGGCCACTTCTCCCTCTCTCACCATACATTCCTGGGAATCACTGAGGTTTAGGTACGAGTCTCAGGCCTGGCCCTCACCATCCCACTCGCAGGTGCCTTGGCTGGGGTGAGAGACGCCTTCCCCCTCACCTTGGGCTGGAAGGACACTCGGTGCTTGGCAGGCTCCGCCTCCGGCTTGGCCTCCTCCCCGGAGTCCTCGCTGTAGCTCTCAAACTCACTGGAGCTCCAGCCTAGGTCCTCCGTCTCCCGGGGTGTCCCGTCCCGGTGCACATCCTCGTAGAGCAGGTTCCTCTCTGCCCCTGCTGGCCAAGAGACAGGGCTGGTGAGCGGAGGCCCTGAGGCCAAGCCCACCAGCCCCAATTTCTGAACCCAGGCAGGCAGGTGGGGGGGTGGGTCAAGGTGGACCTTCAGCTCCACTTCCTGGTCCATAAGCAGGAGGCAGTGAGAATACGACATCCACCCCGCAGAGTGAGGAGGACGTGAAAAATGCAGAGAAGCACAAGAAATGTGCCTGGCACACAACCGGCTCAGTAACTTCCCCTATCCACATCACCTTGCTAGGATCTGAATGTTCATTTGGGGCTTGTGTGGCATTTTTTAGAGGAAAAGAGAAGTCCTAAGACCAAGTCCTGACTCAGGCCCTCAGCTCTGGCCTCAGCATCCTAGGGGGGAAAAAATGAAGATGTTCCGGAGCATTGAATGACTCAGATCCCTCACCCTAAATCTGAGTTCCCCATGAGGGTCCAGGATGGGCCAGTAGGGGGCGCGCCTGGCCCAGCGTCCAGGAATGTTCCCTTTTCTTCCCCGGCCCCACAGGAAATGCCTTGAACGGGAAACTGGGGGACAGAGACCTGACAGTCCACTGGCCTGGAGGGACAGGTGCCACCAGGGCCGAGCACTCTTGGGGTCCCTGTCAACTCGGGTTTGAGATGCTGTTTCTAGACTGAGGTGGGAAAGCCAATTTCCCGGGCCCAGAACACGGGGTCCCAGCCCTGGCCCCAGCTCCACCTCTGGGAGCTCCCAGTCTCACCTTCACCTCTGAGCTTCACTTCCTGGGTTGTTATCTGGAGAATAACTGAACTGCAGGCCTCACAAAAGTAAGGCCAGACTCCAAAAAAGTGCACAAAGGTGAAAATGCTTTTCGTTAACACAGACAAAATATGGCACTGAGATGGGTTTTAAAAAAGAAAAATCTGCTCAGAAACCACGCGTTCTAAAGAGGATGGAACTTTGGTTATTGGAGCCCTCTCTACAAAATGGGGATAATAAGCTGAAAGGTGGAGTAAATATAATATATGCACAAAAAGCTCTTAGTCAAGAGCCTGGCACATGGCAGGTGCTCAGCAAAGAGCAGCTGATCCTTACTCGTGGGGGCTCTGGGTGGGCTTGAAGGTCTCCACACTGACCCCAAGCCTCCACCTCCCCCGCACGGGAAAGCCGGGGGGTGAGGGGTCAGGGAAGATTTTCAGCCAAAGAGCAAAACAGACACACTGGGGCTTAGCTGGAGACTCAGGTCCCAGGATCAGGAGGAAGCACTGGGTTATTTTTCAGCAAAAGATGATAGTGACTAACGTCTCCAGGGAGTAGAGCAGCTGGTGACCAGGCTGTGACCTTCACAAGGCTGGGCTGATTGTCCTATTACTGCAATGGAGGCCCCGCAACCTGTGAGTCGAGGGGCAGAGCCCAGTTCTTGGGGCTGCCCCAGAGGAAGAACCACGTGGCATCTACTTCCCCTGACTTCTGGCCCCGCCCACCTACATCTACATGCTGGATTCTCCCAGCAGCCCTGTGGGGCCGGAAATTATCACCGCCTCCCATCAGACAGATGAGAAAATGGGGCCCAGAGAAGACATGTGCTTGCCCAAAGTCAGGCAGTGAGCGGGGAGGGGGCCCCATCCACTCGCCGCGCTGACGACCCCCTGGGCTCGTCCAGAAATACTCTCTCCAGTGGAGACAGTGTCACCAGATTCCTAAGCCTTCAGAGGCCTCACAGTGGCCTGGTTCCCGCTCCCCCCGTCTCCTGGGGCCACGGGCTTCACTAATGCTCAGGAACATGGCTCCCCTTTCAAAGCACTCACCACCACCCACTCGGTGCTCTACCTCACCTATCTCACGGCATCCTCCCCACAACCCAAGCAGGAAGCTAGCATTGCCCAGTTTTACAGATGCATCGACTGACGCCAGAGAGATTAACCAGAAGTTTTGCGGCGTGACCCTCCCCAAAGTCCTGTGAGGTCAGGACGATATTCTGATTTCATATGAAGAAGCCAAGGCCCAAAGCACAGAGCGCTGTGCCCTAATTAATGGCAGAGCCGGGATGAGAGCCCAGGGCTGTGTGGGTCCACTGGCCTGTGCGGCCTGCACCTCAGTGGACAACCTCCCCACCGAGCGCCGCTGAGCCCACAGGCCGTGCAGGTCAGTGCGGGGCCCTGGCAGGTGTGAGGCTCACAGCGCTCCTCGTGGGGTGCACCTGCTGAGGGCTGGGCCCAGCCTCGCCAACTCAACCCTCCCACAGCCCCGAGAGAGAGTGGGGGGTCTCAGGGCGGGGGTCCTGGTCCTCAGCTGGCAGGCTCAACTGGCCCCCAGGCCACCTGCTCTTGCCCACCTCAGGGTAAACCGCAGGACATGCCATATCCCCACACCCTGGGGACCTGAGGGTGCCCAGTGAAGACTGTGACCAAGTGATTAGTGGCTTGATTGGATTCAGGTGGGAGAACAGCCCAAAGGGGTCAAATAATGGCCTCAGGCCACTCAGATCTCCTGGCTCTGGGACCTTCATCCAGCCACCCTTTCCCACTCTCCCGGATTCACATGAGCTACAAGCAGGAATGGGTTCCAGGCTCCTCCAGGGCTTGTTAAATGGATGGGTGGGTCATGGGCCCATCCGCCCTGCTCCTGGGACAGGTGTCAAGAGTGTGCCCCCGGGGAACGTCGGGCCTTGTCATGTTGTCTGTGTGTCTCTCCCGCTGGACTATATGCTGCCCCGGGATGGTTACGGTCACCCCTGTCAGACTAGGAGCTCCACAAATGCAGGGGCTGTTTCCCCCACTAGACGGGGAGCCCCTGAAGACAGGCAGAACAGTGTTGTAGGAAAAGCAGAGTACAGCAGATGTCTATTCAAATTCTGGCTGTGTGATCTGGGGCTGGTGGCTTAACCTCTCTGATGTGACTGTCAACTGGAGCCATAGGCCCTGCCCTACCGACCTCACGGGGTTGATTGAATAGGGGAAGCAAATGTGTTTCATCTTTCATAAAATGCCTCCCAAGTTCTTTTGGGGGGGAGGGGACAGAGCACTGGACTTGGAGTCAGAATGACCCAGGTTTGAATCCCAGCTCTGCCTCTACAGTTTCCTCCTCTGAAGAATAAGGAAGTAATACCCTAAGTCAAAGTTTCAAAGCAGATTACAGGAGATAAACCATGAAGAGCAGCTGGCAAAACGTGTTTAAGCAAGGACAGCTCTTACTATGAATGGATGTTAAATACCCCTCCTCCCTGGGTAGTCCTCCTTCCAGCTAGGTGAGTATGTGGGCCCAGTTCCAGCAGCACTCACCCTCCTCCACCCTGTTTCTCCTCTGTGGCCCCAACCTCCCCGCCTTCCCAGCCCCGCACGGGCCTGGCCCTACAGCAGGGCCCAGGCTTTCCCAGGCTTTCTCTGCTTCACCATTCAGCAAGTCTGGACTATTATCCCATTTTCAGGAGGAATGGAGGCTTGGAGAAGTGAGTGATTTGCCTGGAGACCCACAGCCCAGCATGCCCCTGCCCCTGAAGCCCTAACCCCTGCGCTTTTTGCCCTAACCCCGCCCCATGAAGCCCTAACCCCGCCCCAGCCCCAGCCTGGCCACGCCCTCAGCCGTCTCCGGACTCTCCCGGGAAGACGGCCGTGGTTTTTAAAAGCAAGAAGGAGGGGCCGTGGACTCGGTGGGGCCGGGGAGGAAGTGGAAGGAGAGACCCTCCCCAGGCCCCGCCCCCCCGCCGCCCCTCCCACCCCTCCTCTGTCCGGAGAGAAGCAGGACGCCTGAAAGAGGCTTTACCCGGTTGATGGGCGTCCAGGTTCTCGCAGGGGACGTCGTCGTAAATCACATCTTCTTCCAGGGCGGGGAAAGTAAACCGGTCGACTGGGAGAGAAGGGAGAGGAAAAGAGCACGAAGGAGGCTGTGGTGGCCCAGGGCGGCTGCCAGACTGACATCAGGACTGCACCAGCTGGCAGCTCCCTCTGCCCGCCCGCCCGCATCCCCACGGCTCAGCTGGGCCAGCGTCCTGCAGCCCAGCCCCTGGGGAGCCCCTGCCTGCCACTGCTCTGAGAGGACGCAGGTTCCGCTGCCTCTTCCCGCTCCCCAGCCCCTCCAAGGCTCCCTCCCAGTGACTGCGGCACACCCCCCCTGCCACCCTGCCACCTGCAGGCCTGCCCCTCTGACTGATGGCACCTGCAGGGAGCATGAAGCAAACCCAGCACCTGTGCCTCAGGGCCCGGAAGCCTCTTCAGCCGCCCAGGCCGCCAGGACTACCCAAAAGGAGTCACCCCCCACCCAGAGGCGGGGGAGGGCAAGGCAGCCATATCTAATGAGCACAGGATACAGCAGGGAGTGGGGGAATGGATTTGGAGAGTGGGGTTAAGGAGAGTCCCCCAAAACTCAGCCAGCAGGGTCCTGATTGGTAAAAAAAAAAAAAAAAAAAGAAATCTGCAAATGAGCGCATCACTCCCCTAACATTTTGCTGGGTGTGCTATGAGCAGGGCAGAGAGCACATCCTGCCCATGTTAGCAACTCCTGAGCTGGAATATTTAAAGAGGTCTCCCCCCCCATAACTGTGTGCCTAATCTCTGCCCTCTCTAGGGGCGTGTGGCCCCAGCAGAGCAAGGGTTTGGAAAACTAGTCCCCACGCCTGATGGTAGCCTGTCCTCACCCCACAGGCCTTCCAGGAAGACAGAGGACCAGATGGACTCTGAAGTCGCCGTTCCTAACTGCGTTGCTCCCTGCGGTCCCAGGGCCCCCAGAGCCCTGTAGGAGCCTCACCGCCCCCTCCCCACCGACACAGATTCTGCCTCCCACATGGCTCAGACCTGCCCACCTCTCTCCAGGTCCCTGGCTCCAGCCATCAGCCTCCCTCCCCTGGACAGCCTCCAGCCCACCACCTTGTCTCGGAGCATCCGTGATGGGACTGAAATGCAGACGTGGTCTCATGGCTTCCTCTTGGCCTCTTATGGCTCACTGTCACTTTGGGGAAAGCACGGCCTCCGAGGCCACCCCACACACACTCTGGGGGGAACCGGGGAGATGGCAGCCTCACCTGGCCCTGCTCACCCCTTAGACCCTCCCCTCCACCACACCAAGGCTCACTGCTTCTCAGGTGCCAGGCATCCCCTCGCCCTTGGGCTCCGGCACAGGCTGCCCTCTCAGCCTAGACACTCTTGCCCTGACCCCTGCTCCTTCACTCTCTGCCTCAGGACTCGTGGGCTCTCCCAACTCTCACCTGCCCATCCTAGCACCTGCTCTCTGCACGGTAACCGCCCGCCTATGTGTCTGGTCCTGCTGCCAGAGGGACCTCGTCTTGGTCACGAGTATACACCCACCACCCAGATCACCCTGGCCCGCTGCAGGAGCTTTGGAAGTATTTGGGGGACAGAGGAGCAGCTGAACGTGTGATCTACTCCTGGATCACGACTCACATCAGGTGGCCAAGGGGGCAACTCTCAAGGGTGGGCAGTGGCCGGTCCCCCTCAGAGCTGCCACCAAGCCCACAGCAGCCATGAAGCAAGGACAACCCCTCGGCTCGCACGAGCCCACATCAGCTCTCTCAGCCTAGAGAAGGGGAGGCTATCCTGACACCAACCTCCTGGGGCTGAGACCTGGGGGAGGGGGAGTGGGGGATGCAGGGGACTTACTGCGACGGGAGCTCTTCCGTCTCCAGCTGGAGTGCCGGACCCCAGAGAAAGCTGTGTCCTCGGCATCCCCATTGCTCACCACGGCCGGCCCCCTGCAGGCGGAGAAGCAGGGCCAGTGAGCCGGGAGGATGGGACAGCTGGTTCCTTGAAGCGTCAGACAGCCCCTCACCAGGTGACAGGGCCACTTGCCCCCAAGGCCGAGCTGGGGAGGCCACAGCTGGGTTGGCCTTGGACAAGCCCCCTTCCCCTCTTGGCTTCCTCACCTTTAGAAGGCACTGTTAGGCCGACCTGCTGCTTTACAAGAGCATAAAGGTCAAAGGTATTCACGGTGATAAGTGATAAGGATCAGATGCTCTCCAGGCCAGGGCACCCTGTCCCTCCTCCTCCACGGCAGACTCAGTGGGACTCTCCATCTCCCCAGTCTCCACATGCAAAATGGAGGAGAGGACTGGGGGGCCTTGCATCTGAGAGACAAGGACCTGCAAAGCTTCGCAAGACCATGCGCAGAAGGCAGGGCTTAATTCCCACACACACTTGAGGATGGGCTGGACCAGAGACACGCTTCCCAGGAGCAGAGAAGCAAAGGGAAAGCAGTGGAGAAACAGCAGACACCACCTTAACCAAGCGGTCAAGTGAGCACCCCCAGTGCCGTCACTCGGGCATCATGTACTCCAGATACGACGTGATGAGGAGGATGTTCACCTCTGTGGGGTTCTTACCCCAAGCCCATAACCCCAGGCTCATCATGAGAAAAACACCAAACAAACCCAGATGGGGCAACATGCTGTAAAACACCTGCCCACGACCCCTCAACGCTCTCAAGATCATAAAAAAGAAAACTGAGGAACTGTCACAGAGCAGAGCAGTGTAAATGACAACTGAATGCCATGTGGGTCCTGGATGGGATCCCGGGACAGAAAAGGAACATAAGCAGAAAAACTGATGAAATCCAGATAAAGTCAGGAGTTTAGAGAATGGTAATGTGCCAACGTTGGTTTCTTAGTTTTGATAAATATCCCGTGGTCGTGTAAGATGTTAACAATGGGGAAAACAGGATGAGGTGGTATATGGAACTCTATGTGCTACCTTTACAACGTCCCTGTAAATCTAAAACTATCCCAAAGTGAAAGGTTTTTGTTTTTGTTTTTTAAAGCCCGTGCTCAAAAGAAAAAAGCCACATCTGG
This sequence comes from Balaenoptera acutorostrata, assembly GCF_949987535.1. Lineage (NCBI taxonomy): Eukaryota > Metazoa > Chordata > Mammalia > Artiodactyla > Balaenopteridae > Balaenoptera > Balaenoptera acutorostrata. Next base: position 13,417,934 of record NC_080064.1, on the reverse strand, counting down.
CAACCCGGAGGGTAGAGGCCTTCTACTGTCCAAGGCAGCAGCCACTGTTAGGAAGAATTGACTTGAACTTGCCAGCACGCAAGCCCTTAACAGAGGAGGAGGAGGAGGAGAGGGAGGGGGCGGAGGAGGGGGAAGGGGAGGGGGAGGGGAGGAGGTGGGGGAGGGGAGGAGGGGAGGACAGCGAGGAGGAGGAAGGGGAGGGGTGGGGAAGGGGGGAAGGGAGGGAAGGGAGGAGGAGGGGGAGATGACAACCAGGAAGTGCAGGGAGAGGGGAGGGAGGAGAGTGAAGTGTGGAACACCTCCTTTGAGCGGGCCCTTGGCCTCGCCTTCCCAGTAGCACTGACAGGTAGATCCTGGCATCCTTCCCACTCAGCAGGTGGCGGGCAGAGGAACCTGCCCAAGATCACCGGCCTGTGAGTGGCAGAGCCGGACCGTGAAGCCAGCCTGCTGGGCCCCTAAGCTGGGCCCTCAGGACTGCGTCTCAGGTAACAGAGCAAGTACGGCTGTGACGATGGAAACATGCCACGTCTGTGACGATGGAAACATGCCACGTCTGTGCTGTCCAGTGAGCCACACGTGGCTATGGAGCACTTGGAAGGTGGCTAATGGAACTCGTATGGCTAAGGAACTTAACGTTTCATTTTATTTCATTTTAGGTCATTTAATTTAATTTAATTTTATTTTTTTATTTTTTTATTTATTTATGGCTGTGTTGGGTCTTCGTTTCTGTGCGAGGGCTTTCTCCAGTTGCGGCGAGCCGGGGCCGCTCTTCATCGCGGTGCGCGGGCCTCTCACTGTCGCGGCCTCTCTTGTTGCGGAGCACAGGCTCCAGACGCGCAGGCTCAGTAATTGTAGCTCACGGGCTTAGTTGGCCTAGTTGCTCCGCGGCATGTGGGATCTTCCCAGACCAGGGCTCGAACCCGTGTCCCCTGCATTGGCAGGCAGATTCTCAACCACTGCGCCACCAGGGAAGCCCGGTCATTTAATTTTAAATAGTCACATGTAGCTAGTGGCCCCCGAACAGGACAGCACAGGCCGAAGCCACCAGCACTATTGGAGAAGCAAGACTCAGCTCCAATTTTACTGCCAGAAGTCAGCAGTGTCGCCCGGGGGTGAGGGGCACGTTTCAGTCCTGGGGTAACGCTTTCCATCAGCGGGAAGTAAAGGCCAAGAGGGGACAGGCCGGTCTGGACCAGGAGGGGTGCTGGGCTGGGGCCACCTGAGCCCCAATCCCTAACAGCGCTTCCCTGAGTCACCACCTTCTCAGCCTGGAGACGCTTCAAGGTGCTGAGTCCAGCCGCTCAGAAATGCTCAGACACAACCAAGTCATTCCAGCGGGAGTTGACATGAGAGTTTGGCAGAATTTGGTTTTAAAGTTTGCTTTGCTACGTTAACCACGACAACTGGTGTCTACTGGAAGAACGTGCCAGGTGCTGCTTGCTATGCTTTACCTATATTTGCATATTTCATTACACAAGAGTGCACGTGAGGTAGGCAGTGTCGTCCTCATTCTAAGATGGGGAAGCTGAGGCTCACAAAGTCTTGATGACTGACTACCGAAGTTACTCGGCTCATCAGAGGGAGCTGGAATCTGCAGCCCAGCCTGTCCGCCTGCAGAGTTGCTCCTTCCACCAGACCATGTGGAAGTAGGGAACCCACATCCAAACATTCACCGACATCACAGATTCGCTGTGTCACGACATCACTGCACCTCGCTTGACTACTCTCCTAACCATGTTTTTAAAAAGGAAAGAGAGAAAGAGCTCTTGGCATAGTCAGAGACACACGTTCGAGTCTCCGTCCGGGAGAAATCGTGACACCAGCTCCAAGGCTGAGGTGCGTTTCGACCAGTGGACACCCCGGAAGGTCCCGGGTAACCTCTAAAGGTGACATCGAGGCGGGATGGGCATCTTGGGGTAAGGTCAGACCAGCTTTAGAAGGGATCTGGAACTGCTATGACATACTAAAAGCCAGGATGGGGCTGAAAATATGAGCCTCTGGTTTGCACGTTACCAAAACACAGTGAACTTATTTTGTCATGGTATTTCATTTTGAGTAATTTAATTTTAAACAGCCGCATGTGGCTAGTGGCCCCCGAACAGGACAGCGTGGGTCTAAGCCACCGGCACGACTAGAGAAGCTAGTCTGGGCTCGTGCTTCTATTGAGCAGTGACCGAGGTACTGGTCCTGGCTTCCTGGGCGGGGGAGCAGGGGTCACACAGCAGAGCAGTCACCTTTATGCCCACCCTGAGTGCCTCAATGGCTGAGGCAAGCAGAGACACCAGGGGCCCCAAGGGAGGGAAGAGGCCAGTGCCCGTGCATGGACAGGTCTCCCCAGGCTTGGCTGGAGACCACCAGCACCCCTGCCCTGCGCTTTGCTGGTATCTTCTCTGCGCCCAGCCCTAGGCAGAGTGCTTGAGGACAAGTGTGTGTCTTATTGTGACCATTTTACAGATGAGGAAAGTGAGGTCCAGAATTGGCAAGTACTTTGCCCCAAATCACCTGGCCAGCAAGTGGCAGAGTTGCACTTTGCCTGCAAAGCCTTGCTCTTGACATCAACTCTGCTGCCCTCAGACCTGAGCAGGTGTTCCCCAGGCAGACGGGAGGGGGAAGAGCCTCCCAGGCCAGGGAAGCAGTGGGCATGGCAAGAAATGAGGCTGGGGGTGCCTCCTCCCTCCCTGGCCCTTCTAGCTGCCTGCAAAGGCCACTGACCCACCCTGAGCCCACCCAGGGGCAGCCTCTCCCAGCTGCTGCCTGGCTGGAAAATCTAATTCTCCTTGTGAGCAAACACTCCTGGAGCCTCCCCAAAGTTTTCGGATAATAAAAGAGCCATAAAAAAGCAATAAGAGGACAATTATCTCGCCCTTATCTGAGCTTCCTGCACTTCTAATGCCTCTCAGCTCGCACGCTCAAGAACGGCCAGCCACTAAGATGACATCATCTTACAAAGTGAGGCCACCGCCACTCGCCACTCGAATGCCAAGAAAAGGAGCCAAGTCCGTGGAGAGGAACAGAGAATGAGAAGCTGGGCAAAGAAGAGGAGGCCCCCCGTGACAGCGTTCACCGACCAGACTGAGGTCAAGTACACCAGGAGGCCGCCACGGAGCTCAAAGTACCTTCTGAGCCCACCTCCTCTCTCTCCAGGGACACGTCGGGGACAAGAGGGGAGTGAGTGTCCGGTGACAGCAGGGACCTGCTCTGGCCTGGTCACCCCATTCCGTCAGCCCCTTCACACGAGGACGCTCAGTGATGATAGATGCCCCCGCCCCCCAGCCTCTTCTAAAGACAAGAAGCCCCACTCCGAGAATGGCAGCACCCCTGCCCCTGCTGCTGCTGGGCCCAGTTGCTCAGCAGGTTCCACAGGGTCCCTTCCCAGAGGCTACACAGTGTGAGTTGTCAGAGAGAAGACCCCCAAAACCAGTGCGGTCAGAGGATCCCTGGCTGGGGGTGTGGGTGTGTGTGTGTGTGTGTGTGTGCACACAGTATTCCCGACGCCTTTTCCAGGACAAGGTATGAAAAATATGAAAGAGGAAAGAATTCCACCTTTGGGAATTGAAAGGACCAGAATAACATGAGCCTTATAAGGCCTTGAGTAAAACCCAATCTGCAGCAGACCGAGGGCTGGGACAAGCAGGGCTTGCCCAGGACGGCCCGACTCAGAGCAGCACTCCCCTCGAGAACTTCCCCACCAGCACCCCCCACTACCCCCACTACCCCTATCCCTAAATCTAAGAGACACAAAAGAAAGGCAAAAACATCAAGCCAGCATTAAGCCTGCTGCCAGATTTCTTTTGAGCCCTGGCCACTTTTTAGTTCATATAGCATGTTAAAGCCAGAAAGGGGGTAGGGGGGAGGGATAAATTGGGAGATTGGGACTGACATATACACACTACTATATATAAAATAGATGCTTAATAAGGACCTACTGTATAGCACAGGGAACTCTACTCAATACTCTGTAATGACCTATATGGGAAAAGAATCTTAAAAAGAGTAGATATATGTATATGTGTAACTGATTCACTTTGCTATACAACTGAAACTAACACAACATCATAAATCAACTGTACTCTAATAAAGATTTAAAAAAAAAAAAAAGGACTTCCCTGGTGGTCCAGTAGTTAAGACTCTGCGCTTCCACTGAGGGGGCATAGGTTCGATCTGTGGTCGGGTAAGTTCCACATGCCGCAAGGTGCAGCCAAAAAAAAAAAGGCAGAAGGACCTTGAAGATCACCTGGTCGGAGGATTCAAAGCAGTTGCCCACGGCAGTCACCTGGGAAGCTCCTCAGAGATACAGACCCAGAGCCCCTGCCCCAGTGATTCTGACCCATCGGTCAGGAGGGGCCCAGCATTGGTGTTTTTAAAGCTCCCTCCTGGCTCCAATGTGCAGCCAGGGTTAAGAACGGGGGAATCATGGGCTTAGGGTGGGAATAGACATATGCTCCAGAGCCAACAGACCTGGGATAAAATCGCAGCTCTGCCACTTGGCTGTGGACCAGGACAGTGGCTAAACGTCCTGGAGCTGCTGAGGGACGGGATGAATAATCGCTCTACTTCCTGCCGTGAGGATTAAATGAGATAACACAGATAAGGCACTTAGCACCTCTCTGTGCCTCAGTTTCCATATCTGTGAAATGGAGCAATAATACTTCCCTCTTAGGGTTCCAGGAAGGAGTAAATAAAGGCTTGTAAAACTCTTAGCAGAGGGTCTGGCCCACGATAAATACCCCCGGTGCACTGCTTCCCTTCCTCCTCCTTCCCCTCCACCCCTCCTCCAGCTAACGGGGTCCCTGTATGCAATCACCTCTTCACACCCCTCACATACGGAATGGTTCTGGGCCCCAGTCTGTTTGCCCTGTGCCATCCCCCACATGGTCACAAATCCACGTACTGAATGAGCAGAGTGGGGAGGAACCCCCAGGGAAGTCGGAGGAGGGGACCCTGACTTGATGTCTATAACACAGTCCTCAGTGGGGGGCGAGCATCCAGGCCCCCGGGGAACCATCTTTCCCCACAGCCACAGACAATGACCCAGACCCCACCTTGGCCTTCTTCTCTGTGGTGCACGCACCTCCCTCCCGTCATCTCGAGGGCCCCAGGCTCAGCAGTCTGGGGCCAGGACAGGCACTGTACCCCCAGCAATAACTTATCAAGAGCCTTGTGGGGTATTGCAGAATTTCCCATGGGAAAATGCTCACCCTATGTAATTAGGTCAAAAGGTGAGCTGGGAAACAGCATGTGCAATAAAACCACAGTTCTATAAAATATTGGTACGTATACTTCTATAGCAAGGAAGCTGGGCAGGAACACACAGTGATAGAATTAAAGGTTGCTTTTAGTCTATCATTTTCTGTACTTTCCAATTTTTCTACAGTAAACATGCACGACTATTAGAAAAACAGAAAGAAAGAAAGGGAGAAGGAAAACACATCCCAGGCAAGTTGAGCAACAGATTGGCCAGCGCGGGGTCCCTTGTGCCCTGGAGTCCCGCTCCAGGCAGACCCACACCCTTTGAGGACAGTGGTAAGAGCAGCTCGCTGACGGAGCATCTGGTCCTCACATCTCATTTAGCCTCCACTTTACAGAGACGAAATGGAGGGTTAAGCAGATCAGACAATGAACGGGTCCTGGGTTGTGGAGCTGATGTGGAAGACAGGCAAGGTCCAAACCAGTTCTATGCGGGGAGACGGGAGGGCAGAGGTTAGAACACTGGGTCTGGAAGCCAACCAGGTTCAACCGTGGCTCTGCCTCATCTCAGCTCCGTGTCCTGAGGCTGACAGCGTGTGTTCTCTGCACCTGCTTCTGCATCTGTAAAATGGGGATTACAGTAGCACCCACCTGTGAGTGTCACAAGCATTACTGGAGGCGGGAGAGGCTCTTAGAACAGGGCTTGGTGAATAATAAGTGCAGAATACGCGCAGGCCATTATTATCTGGCTACAGAGCCCATAAACACACCAAGGCACAGAATGTCAGCCCCCCGAGGGCAGGGACTGTCTGCCTCGGTCACTGCAACGCCTGGCACATTGCAGGCACTCAGTAGAGAGGTGGAGGATGGAGGACAGAGGGGAAGGGCAGGGGGACTGCCAGCAGAACGCTGGCCTGGGTGGGCAGGGGACTGCTGGGGAAGAGCAAACAGAGCCCCGGCCCTCTGGCTTTGAACCCAAGCGCCACTACCTGCCACTCAGCTCCCTTGGACCAGTGACTGCACCTCTCTGGGCCTGCACAACGGGACCCATAACAATTCCCTCTTTCCAGGGCTGCTGTGCTAGTCTCCTACTGCTGCTGTGACACTTCCCACAACCTTAGTAACTTCAAACAACACAGATGTATATTATCTCACAGCCATAAAGGTCTGAAATCCACAATGGGTTTCACTAGGGTAAAAGCAAGGTGTTGACAGAGCTGTGCTCTTTCCGGCAGCTCTAAGGGAGAATCTGCTCCCTTGCCTCTTTCCAGCCTCTGGAAGCAGCCTTGGCTCGTGGCCCCTCCTCCATTTTCAAAGCCAACCGCACAGCATCTTTCAATCCCTCTCTGACTCCACAGGCCCCCTTATAAGGATCCTTGTGATTCCGTTGGGCCCGCCTGGATAATCCAGCATCATCTCCCCATCTCAAGGCCCTTAACTTCATCACGTCTGTACAAGGTCACACATTCCCAGGTTCTGGGAATTAGAACATGGAAGTCTTGGAGAGGGTCATTAATCTGCCTGCCACAGTTGTGCAAATCAAAATGAGATGCGTGTGGAAAGGGCTACATAAACTGTAACGTCCGTGCACGTGTAAACTATTAGTACCATGTCTTCTTTGTGCCAGGCACTGGGATGGAAGATGCATAAGGCAGAGTCCTGTCACTGCAGGGGTCCAGGGGGTAGACTTGACACATTCCTGAAGGGGGACTCGATGTAATGAATGCGAACCTGTGTACATTTTTTCAGGCCAGAGACTGTGTGGCCTTCATACTGGGGACTCAAAGGGTCTGTGATCCAAAGACCATAGCTCCTATATGGAAACCCCTTGTAGCCAGGGGTGGAAAAGGGGAAAAACAAAAACAAAAATACAGCTTTTCCAATTTAGGGTCTGGCAAGGGGCCAGACAGAGGTCTTTCATGGGAAAAGGGTCCCCATAACCCTCCCATGAGGGACTCCACTGGGAGGGAAGCTTGTCTCTGTCAGTCCTCGGGTCCCAGGGAGACCCTGCAGGACAGGACACAGGAGGCTATGAATGCTCTGGATCTGGGGAAACAGCAAGTTAAGGGCAAGCTCGGGATGCCAAGCAACTCCAGACTGTGTCTGCAGCAATCTCACCAACCTTCAGGGACACCTCCACTTCCTCCCGGGGCCGGGGGATACTCCAGCCTCGTCGAGCTGCCCCCCAAGAGCCCCCACGCTCCCCAGACCCTCGGCCCTCAGAAGCCACAAGGCCAGGCTGCAGGCCGGCCCTCCAGCGCCCTGTTTCCATCCTGTTCAAACACTGCTTCCCCAAGCCTGGTCTGATCTTCTCGGCACCTGATACGTCCAGGGAGGATGGGTCTCCTTGACTCTCCCAGCTGCCCAGCTGCTTCCCTCAGGCTCCAGGCCCGGGTGAGAGACGCTGGCCAGTGGGCAACAGTCCATCTTGCCTGGATAAGCCCAGGAAGGGGCAGGACAGGTACCTCCCGGGAGCCACTGAGAGTCCCTGCAGCCGGGCCAGGAGCCAACAGGAAATGCCGAGGCTGCAGTGGGGCCGGTGGGGATGGCAGCGAAACTGGGCAGGAAAAGCAAACAAATCCAGAGGGCGTGGTGCGCTCAGAGGTGAGAGACGAGGCCTGAGTCTGGGAAAACACAGGGAGCCAGCGACCTACGCGCTCTCATTTCCCAGCAAGTACTTACTGGGTGCTCAGGGTGGCTGTGAGTTCACAGGTTTCAAAGTCCACCAGAAAGGCCAACCCTGTGAGCTCCAGCGGATGGATGGCTGTGGAGCCAGACGGGCCAAGCTCCAGCCCTGCCATTCACCAGCTCTGCAAGATCTCGGGTAAACTACTTCAACTCTAAGCCTCAGTTCCTCATCTGCAAAATGGGCATAATCAGTAGCCCCGCCTCCTAGGGCTGTGTTGCCTAGGAGATGAGATCTTGGGCAGGAAGCACTCAACTCAGAGTGTGACTCAGGAAACAGCAGCCGACGTGAGTGGCATCGGCGGGATCAGCCACTCAGCCGCTTGAGGCCTCCCTTCCCTCTGGCCTCTGTCCTGGCCTCAGTCAGCTGCCAGAGTCAGAACCCCGGTTCAGAGATTCTGTTTCCACACCGTTTGTTGTCTCTTCATTTTCACGGAGACACTGAGAGTCGTCTTTCAGACCCGGCTCCTCCTTCTGTCCATCGGAATCCATCGTTCATTCAACAGGGATGCCTTCAGCACTCGCCCTGTGCCTGGCAAGCACTCGCCCTGTGCCTGGCACCATGCTAAGCCGGGAGGATGTGGCAGCAAACGAAATACCCGCCTCCCCCACCAAGAAAAATCCCTGTCCCCATGGAGCCGTCCTGCAGGTGGAGACGCCCTTCCACACCCCTCTACCATCACAAGACCTCTGTGTGGGGCAAGAGGGGAGGGGGCTGCTTTTACTCTGCTCCCATCTCAAGGGAAGGGGCGCCACCCAGAGTCACACACAGGCAGGGCCGAGGCCACTCTGCTTGGCTCCCCAGGTGGGGTCTATGGAACATTCCAGCAACAGCTTGGACACTACTCTCCCAAGAGCTCAAGAGGCAAAGTTAGATCTCATAAGAGGCAAAGTTCTTACCCCAATAAACACACACAGAAGGGGATCGTTCATACGGAGCCAGCCACGCCTCCCAGCATGAACCAAAGTCTGAAGTCCTGAGCTTGGACCCTGAGTCCCCAGCGCATCCCTGGAGGGTCGGGTGATGGTCAAACACCTGGCCTCCGGTCAGAGAGGCCCTGGCTCTAGTCTCTGTTGAATGAACATGTACCATCTACATGTAACTCTGGCCACCTAACTTCCCCAAGCCCCAGTTTCCCACCTGTGACGTGGGTAATGAAGTGTCTGCTTCCTAGAGACAAGAGATGGGACTGGGCATTTAGCTTGGTGCCTGGTACACAGTAAACACAATCACTGTTATTACTATTATCATTCGCTATTATTGCTGTTGTCGTTGTTGCTGTTATCTGATAATATGTCCTGTTTTCGGAAAGAGAAAGTGGCAGCAGCTAGCCGAGCAGGCTGAAGGTTCTTTTGCCCGGCAGCAGGACGGACAAGGGCCCAGGCCTCCTCGCTCCTTGGGATTGCGGAGCAGCGGGGCCCGACCCTAAAATCACGCCGTGGGCCTCGGCACCACACACACTCAGCAAAGCCAGCAACTCTGCCTACCCCATAATAGCCTGGCTGCCTCCTCGGGGCAATCCCACCCACCAGGTGAAGGGACCCGGAAGCCCACAGGCCTCACAGCCAGACAGGGACCCGGTGCCCCTGCCCAGGTCACCTGGACCACCCGTCAGCCTCAGCTGTCCTTGTAACCAGTGATGCAGCACCGAATAAATGTTAACTTAACGTACACCTCACAGAGCCCTGCAAGAAAGCAGATTTATTATCCCCATTTTACTGATTAAGAAAGTGAGGCTCGGGACAGGAAACAACTTGCCCAATGACACACAGGTATTAAGTAACAGGTGAGACTCGAAGCCAGCTCTCTGCGGCTCAGAGCCCAAGCTCCCAGGCCCTTGAAGACCCGGACTCCAGCCCTCACTTTACCCACGGCGCTCCCACCGCCTTCCCTCCCCAGCTGTGGATGAGAGCTGGGGAGGGAGTGAGGTCACTTTGAGGCTGCCCGGATCTGGGCAGTGGTTCTAACTGTGCTGTCAGGAGCCTCGAGTCAGGCAGCCCTTGCTTTTCTGGAGGCCAGGTAGGCAGCCAGGCAAAGCCCAAGGCCACTTCCAAGCCTTCAGGCAGGGACCGTGAAAGAAATGCTGTGAGAAGAGATGAAATGTCCTCCACTTGGAGATTTGTTTTTTCAAAGCAATGTCGGCTTAGTGACTACCTCTGGGAAAATTTTTTTTAAAAAAAGAAAAGAAAGAAAGAAAATCAAGATATTTTTTTTCCCTTTGTCTTGGATACCAAGGAGAAGGAAAGCAATCTGGATTGACTCTTCTCCCAGAGGACTCCAGAGTGGAAATTCACCATCCGGGGAAGGAGGTGGAACTTAAGAAAATGGAGACCTGGAAGGGAGGGAACAAAGCTGGGAGCAGCACAGAGACACTTGACGGACAAGGAGTCAGGAGGCCGCCAGCATCTCACTGGGTGACTGTGGGCAAGCCCCACCCCTCAGTCTCTCCATCTGTAAAATTAAGCGGCTAGAAAGGAAGTCTCTCGGGACTCCTGCTGCAATCAATATTCTGCACGGGACTCACAGCCCATGAATGTCTGCCCCCATCAAGGGCTCTCAAAAGTGATGTTTATTCACACCTGTTGGCAACCCAGGCCTAGCCCAGGAGTCAGAGGCACTGGGCACACAGTCTCCGCCCCTTCGGCCCCATCGCACTGGAAACATCCAAACTAGTCAGGAGGCAGGAGCAGAAGCAACCAGCCTCACTTATTCCTCACGATGCGTAGCGGCAGAGAATACGTCCATCTTACAGATGCAGAAACTGAGGCTCAGAGAGCTTCACAGGGAGCCCAAAGCCACCCAGCTAGTGAAGGGCTGAGTGAGGATGTGAACCTCCAGGAGATGGTGTTCAAGGGAGCTGGGCTAACACCAGGACCAGGTACAGGATAGGTGGGCATGCTATGGAATGGCGGGTGGTGGGTTAAAGGCAGAGGCTGGGCCCCTCTCCCAGAAACGCGTGGCCCACACTGAGTGATTCTGACACAGTATAGCACCAGCTCTGGGGGCCACTGCAACAAGGCCTCCACAGGGCACCAGCACCAGCCAGACACAGCGTCTGGCCGCAGTCACCAGGTCTCCAGGACACACAGAGAGAAGGCGGCAGGGCCGGGCCAGACGGCTATGCTCCTGACTCTGAGGTCAGGGAACCAGGGTCTCCAGAAGGATGGCCTGAGAAAACCAAGTGCCAGACCCCTGGAAGGGGTGCACTTGCTGGCTGCCCACACCGTTTCCCAACCCCCTGCCCCGAGTCCCTGCTCAGTGGCTTCCTCGTGTGGACCCCTCCTCTCTCTCCACGGGTGAATTGATGCTCCCTTGCTCAGCCAAGAACCCCCTAGCGCCCCTCCGGTCAGTGTCCCTGTTCCCTGGGCACCCTCTGTCCCACCTGGATGAGTCTGCTTCCCTATCCAGACTGAGCTTCTGGGTGGCTTCATTCCGGGCCCACCGTGGAGGGACACAACCCCTGGGAGATCACAGCAATGTCAGGACTTCCCAGCCCAGGTGCAGAATCTCTGATTCATTTCAGGTCCCTAACCAGGGAGGAGAGCCTGGCCCCTCTTCTGGCCATAATTACACAGTGGCAAGCCCAGCAGAAATCCTCCCAGGGTCCACCCACTCCAACAAGCAAATGAGCACACACAAGGACTCCTAGGCTTGAATTTGAATCCAGAACTGCCCTGGCTCCCGGACCCAGGGCTACAATCTGCATCTCTGAGACCTCCAGCTGGGTGACACCTACCTGAGAATTAGCTGCCCAGATTCAGCAGCTCCAGAAAAACAAAGGGACCTGCCTGAGAATTAACCCCCCCAGATTCAGCTCACTCTAGAAGAACAAAGGGAGGCTAAGACACCCCTCCCCAGACTAGGGCAACCAGGATTTAAACTCAGGGCCCCAGGGGCCCCAGCCATCAACCCCAGGGCCTAGATCCACCACTGAGGCTTCCCTTAGAAGAAGACTCTCTAAACACCCAGGTCCTGAAAGCCGAGCAGTGAGCAGCTGTGAGCAAAGCTCCAAGAGGCCTCAGCTTTCACAGCCCCCAACTCCCAAATGCGCGGTCCAACTTGCTGAAGACCACAGAGGGAGTGGTGGTAAAACTGCCTTGATTAGGTGCCTGCGGTGTCTCTAGGTGTCTTACCCAGCAGTTCTTCATTCTTCTATGGAGGAAGCAGTGGCCCATTTTACAGATGAGAAAACCAAGGCCTGGGGGACTGGGACTTACACAAGGACCCATGGCCAGTGCTAGGTCCAGAGTACGATGAAGGTGATCACCCCAACACCCAGGGGTGTTAGCCTTTAGGCTGCCCTGCCTCAGACAGGCTCCCAGGTGGAGAAAGGCAGAGTCCCCAGCAACAGTCACAGGAAAGGGAGCAGGAACGGTACCGGCAAAACAAATGGCGATGGCAAAGACAATTACAGAGGGTGGCACCATGTGGAACACCAGAGAGCTGTTTAATTCCCAGCCACAACCCAGTGGAGTGGGTAGGTACTTCATTGTTTTCATTTTGCATATGAACAGACTGACTTTGGAGAGTTTATGTGACTCCTTCCAGCCACACAGCTGGCAAGGGACAAAGCCAGGATGTGGAGCCAGGCCTGCTTTCTACTTCACAGGCTTGTGGGAAAAATAAAGGAAAAAGTAACACGTTTTAGGGACTGACGTCTTCCCTCCGGCCCAGGGATCCTGAAATGCGTTCCTCCTTAGCCAAAGACCTGCCCTGAGCCCTCACAGCCGCAGCTCCACCCCTTCCCACACCTCCTGCCCGGTCTCTCCTCATTTCCCAGCTGCCAGAGCAAAAGAACGAGGCTCACTTACTGTGTCTGGGGCGGTGAGGCCGCTGGGTCTGGGTCTGCGGGAGGAGAGCAGAGGCAGAGCCCGTCAGGCCAGCGGCTGGCCCAAGGGACTCAGCGCATCCCCGCCCCCTTTCCCAGCTTCCCCGGGGGCCCCAGAGACGGGCCCGCCAGCCCGGTGCCTGCTGCGTCCCTGCCCGCCTTCCCCCAGCCCCACACCATCATTAAGCTCCCCTACCAGTCCTACCTGCCTGTCCCCACCCCCAGCCCCATGGCCCACATCGCAGCTCCGACCAGAACCAGTCACGCTGCCTGCTCTGGGCCTGCCCTCACCCGCAGCCCCTCAAGGAGCCCCTTGTCCCCAAGCCTGCAGGAACTTCCTGCCGGTCCAGTCCCCAGTCCCTCCCGATGACAGAAGCTGCCATTTAACACCGGCCTTATCAGGGCCTTCCCGCCCCCAGGGCTCTGGGAGGCTGCGGCTCTGGCAGCTGTGATTCCCTGGGAGAAGCTGCGGGGAGAGGGGAGCTTCCGAGAGACAAGCTCTGGGCAGTAACTGTCGCTGAAGCACAACCGACGGCCAACCACTGCCATTTACGACGTGCCAAAGTGCACCAGATGCTGCAGGAATGCTAGGAATCTCCAGTTCCCAATGGGAGCGATGGAATGCAGCTTCTTCCCGGTGGTCTGTCTTCCCTTCCTGCTTTCTGGGGACAGTGGAGGAGTCACAAGGCATCACTGGGAGCCTGAAGCCTCCACGCAGCCCTGAGCTCCCTGTAGCCCCCCGGGGGCCTGGAAATGGGAAAACCCCGGGCTTCCAGAGCACCTTACCAGCGACGGGGGCGGAGTCCAAGTGGATCAGTGGGGCGTCTTCTGCCTCCTTCTCTGGAGCAGCGCCTGGGACGCCCAGGCCAGCACTGGTGTCGTCATCATCGTCACTGTCATCAAACTCAAAGGCCTCGCCAGGGTCGTCCTCTGCCTCGGGGGAGGGGACTGGGCCTCCAGGAAGCAGCCGATCTCCTGGAAGGGAGGAGGAGTTAGCCCGCTGTGGGGTCTCAGGGTTTGGTCCAGAGAGAGGGCTGGAAGTGGGGAGCAGCTGGGGGTCCGAGAGAGAGCACGCGGGCAGTTCCCAGAGACTAGATTAAACCCATGCCCAGGTCAGGTGGCCCTCCTGTGCCCCGAGGCTCCTGTGGTTGGCTTGGGGCTCTAAGCAGATGGGCAGTAGACGGAGGGCAGGGAGCAAGCTTCCAAGGCGAGCGTGTGTGCATCTGGACTTGAATGTAAGTCTCTGGTTTTCTTGTTTCCTACTTTCCTATTTTGTAAGCAAGGGGGTTTTATAAATGCATCTGCCCACGTGCGTCTGGGCACACACCTTCGTGTGTATTTCTATGTGTGATACGTCTTTGCATTTTGCGTATATGCGAATGAGCTCGGCACCCTGCGCTTTATTTGGTATGCACGGGGGAGGGGAGCCTGAAGGCAGCCAGCTTTCGGGTACCAGGGCACAGACTGGATGGGGCAGGGCTCGGGGCCTGGGCTCCCAGCATGAAGGTCGGCCCAGCCTTACTCCCTGCTTCTCTCCCCTGGGAGGACCCCTGCCCGCATCCCGTCTCTGTCTTAGCCTCTTGTTTTCTTCATCTGTTCCTGTAAAATGTGTAATGATTTATTTTGCCCCTTTAAGGGGGCAGGGCCTGGCCTGGGGTGTGTCGCCAGCCATATCAGTAAACAAAGTATGTTCTGGCCATCAAGGCATCAGCCACTGCAGCCACCCCAGCGGCGCACCCTGAGGGGATTCAGGACCGAAAGAACAGGATGCTGGCCCCAGATAGCTAAAGCGCATATCAAAGGAATGATTTCAAGGAGCCCAGCCTCTTGCACTTCCCTTATACTGAAGAGTGCTAAATTCATTAACTTGAGATGCCTGGTTTTCTTTAGTTAACAGTAATCTTTTGATGTTCTCACTACCCGATCTTTGTTGCAAAAACTCCTATATATCCTGGCTCCCCCCTCACCTCTTAGGAGCGGTCCCTCAGAGCTATCTGAGAGGCTGCCTCCCGGGCTTAAGTCCTCAGCAAGTCCATCAAGTAAAACATAATTCTCTACTTTGAGGTTGTGCATTTTTTCTCAGTCGACGGGCAGAACTCAGCAAACTTGAACAAGAACTTCACTTGTTTCATTAAACAAGTGAAGAAATGGATCCTCTATCCTAAAGAGCAAAACAAGCTGTCGCCTTCGGCCCATTTCAGCAAGCTGAGGTCCCCAGTCTTCTTCCTTAGAAGACTTCTTTCCTAGAATCTGAGCCTAAACAGAACCTCAAGCGTCCATTTAGCCCATCTCCCTACCTCGTGCGAACCCACTCCCAAACCAAGGGACAACGTGGGCTGGTTTTAAGCTGATCGCCCCTCCCTGGGCTGCCCGGAGCAGGCCTGTCACAGCTCATGTCACACATTTTAGAGCATGAGCTGGGGGCCCACCCAGTCTTGTCTGGGTCCCCTTCACCTCTCTGAACCTTGGTTTCTTCCCTGTAAATTGGAGAATGAAACAGCATCTACCTCATAAGGCTGATGTGAATGTGACGTGAGATGTAGGTCAGGGTTTCTCAGCCTCCTATCAGGGCGGCATGGTCTTTGCGCCGGGGGGCTCTACAGGATGTGTAGCAGCATTCCTGGCCTCTACCCTCCAGCTATGACAACCAAAAATGTCTGCAGACATTGCCAAATGTCCCCTGGGGGACGAAACTGCCCCTGGTGGAGAACTGCTCTGGTAGCTGTAGCTCTTGGCATAGTGCCTGGGATGCGAGTGTTACACAGTGACACCTGCTGTAATTTCTGTCCCCTCCCTGCCCGAGATCCTTGAGGACAGGACTGTCCACAGGTGGATCGATAAGTAAATGGGTGGGGAGGTGGATGGAGCAGGGAGACAGCTAGACGGGCCAGCAGATGGACAGATGGACAGATCTGATTCTAGTAGTCTCACTGACCAGAAAAATCCAACTCCCCCCCCCCCTGCCCACAGTGACCTGGGGTTTCCAGAGCAGAACATTTTAGGTGCAAGTGTATCAAATTCAAGAAGACCCTTCCTCAGCTGCTTGACTGCAGCAGAAACCCAGAGCTAACCGGCCCTCCCCGGTCACATTTGGTATTACTTTTGATATTGCTTTCAACACTTCCGTTTTGGATATGTATATGTACACACATATATAAAATGTGTGTGTATAGCATCTTCTACTGTTCTCCCCTTGCTCATTCCACTCCAGCCACACCGGTCTCCTTGCTGTACCGTGAAAGTGCCAGCTCTGCTCCTGCCTCAGGACCTTTGCACTTTCAGTCCTGGGGTCCAGAATGTTCTTTCCCCCAGGCGTCTTCTCCTGCTCTCACCTCCTTCAGGTCTTTACCATATGCCAGCTTCCAATGAGGCTGCCAGGACCAAAACTGCCCCCAGTGACACCCGGGGGCTCCCGATTTGCCTTGCCTGCTTTCTTTTTCTCTGTGGCCCTTATCAGCATGTGACACACAGTATGTTTTATTTATTTTACTGTCTGTCTCCTTTGCTAGAATGTAAGCTTCCTGAGGGCAGGTATTCTTGTCTGTTTCACTGTCATATTCCCAGCATCTGGTAATGTGCCCGACATATGGTAGGCACATAATAAGTATTTGCTGAATACACACACACACACACACACACACACACACACACACTCCTATTGTCAGGTCTATGGGTTGCAGTTTTAAAAGTTTAAAAAATACTGGAATAAATGACCACAAAGTCCCTGCCCACTATTTCTGGACCACCAGATTCAGACCTATCCTGACCAAAGGGGCTTCAGTGCCCATGGTCCTGCCCACTTGAATCTGCTGGGCAGACAGTTGGGGGAGGGTTCCCTTTGCACGTGGCCTGTATCATTATAGTCACTACGGTTTCACAGTCAGACCACCTGGGTTGAGACTCCAGCTCTCCCTTATACTGGCTGTATGAGTGTCAAGTTATTTCACCGCCCTTCCCCCTACTCCACCAAGCTGCAGTTTCCTGATCTGTCAAATGAGGACAGTAATAGTAAGTGCCTTACAGGGTTGTTGGGAGGATGGAATGAATTGACAAACATTAAAGCACCCAGTGCGAGGTATGGGCTCGCTAAATGTTAGCTGTTCTTACGATGACGATTTTACTTACCATCACTGTCATTGCACCATCATTATCATTATCGTTATTACTATTATTATTGCCTTGAGTCACAGCCCAGGCCCTGACCCTGGGTGAGATGGAGAGCCCCTCCCCACTCACAGGCCAGGCCCAGCCCCAGGTGACCCGGCCCCCAGGCTGTGTCCAGGGACTTAGGTTACTTCTGCACCTTCTCCCTTTAAGAGTACAAATAGCTTCAGTTAGCCCAGCAATCAACACAGTCATGCCCGCATCCAGTGAACTGTCCCTGAGAGCCCCTGGGCCGGGAGGTTCAAGCAGAAGACAGACATGGCCCCTCAATGTCAAGGAGCTCACTACAGGGTGAGGCAGGGAGATATGGCCAGAGAATAATGTAAAAGCCCAGAGACTGAGCTGGTGCTAAAGAGAGGAGGGGGCTTATGTGGGGCACGGCTTTGGCACAAGGCTGCCCCTGTGCAGAGCATTAAAGGGGGAGCAATGGTCTGACAGGCTCAGGTTACGGGTCAGGGGGTATTCCAGGCTGAGGCCAGAGCAGGAGCAGAGCACAACAGCAAGTGGCCCAGTGGAAGTGAAGACGTGAGCAAGGATGATGGGGGTGAGAACACGGCTGCGAGGTGCTGGGGGGATTTGAATTTATTCATGAAGACCATGGGAAGCTCTCAAAGAATCAGAAAGTGGCAAAGAGACTGGTTCAACCAGATGAAACCAGCCCGCAATGTCAGATACACCCAGAACAGTAAACTTTCATCAAATGTTTGCTGAACGGAACTGAACTGATTTCATCATAAGATACTTTCGCTCTCAGTTTGCATGTCTGGCCCCTTGGTGTGTAGGAGAAAGGGTTCAGGGTGCCTATGACAGTGGCGGGGGGTGCAGACATCCTGGGACCCAAAGCCACGGCCATGAATCAGGAAATGTCCTTGTCCCCAGGATTCTGTTCAGGATCCTGAGACCCAGGCAATTAGACACAGCTCCTTATCAGAAGGAAAAATCAGGAGGCCCATCCCTGGATAACTGAGAGCTGAACTGAGCCCTTCCCACCCATCCAGACAGGTGGCAGGGCTGGAGGTGACCACACACGCCTGTGACGTTCCTGGACATGCCCCGTCCTCGGGAGAGCCCACCCCAGCGAGTCCCCAGCGAATCCAGGAGGCCAGGACCCAGGAAGCCACCCCACGCTATGGAGAAGGTGTGTCCACCGTGCTGGTCCCCCACCCTTCAGAAAAGAACACGGAGGCTCAGGGGGGAAGAGAGTCCTCCCTGGGCTCTGGCCGGGGGCTCAGAGCAGAGCACAGGCGGCCCGTCCTGCCAACACCCCAGAGATAGCAGCTCCCATGCACTGAGCCATTGATTACCACATGCCAGGGTCCCACCTGTATTTAAACCTCGAAACATCACAGGAGCGGGTATCATTATTATCCCCATGTTTGTGGGTGGTGAAACGGAGCCAGAGAGACACCAAGTCACTCAGCTGAGCTCACAGTGGCAGTGGCAGGGTCGGACTGGAGAAAAAGCCCTGGCTTGTTACCATTCTGCTAACTGCCACCCCCCAAAAAGAACAAGAGGTCAGGAAGCTGGGCCCAATGGGAGAAATGGCCTTGCATCCAGCTCCTCCAGGATGGGGTCCGGATTCTACCAGCAGTGTCCAAGGCCCCACTGTTAGGGTTGCTGGATAAAAATACAGGACATCAGATTGAATTTCAGATAAAAAAACAATTTTTTTTAGTATAAGTATGTATTTTTCTGCTTTCTTTTTTTTTTTTTTTTCTTTTTTAACTCTAGCAGCCCCACCATTGCTAGATGACCCGGCCTCCTCAGTTCCTTAGCAGATGGAGATGGATGGCCCCGCCTGTCCCCTGAGCCCCAGTTCCCCACTCTCAATTCCTAAGCTTTACCCCCAAGCACACCTCAGTCCCTGGAGGGGCTCTGCTCGTCTCCCCAGGGGACCTTAGGGAGAAAGGTAAAGAGTCAACCCTTGCCTGAAGCCCGCTCTATGAGGAGGAAATCATTATTTCCACGTTGTAGACAAGGAACCTGAGGCAGAGGGGTGAGGCCACTTGCCCAAGGGCACACAGCTAACCACCAGCAGGGCCACATTCACACCCAAGGTCAGCCTGCTCCAAAGCTAGCGGCCCTGGGCCAGGCCCCACGGCCCCGTTCAGAGGTGGGAGGTGCAGGCACCCGGAGTACCATACCTATGGCAGCCTGTGGAGGATGGGAGGAAGCCATCAGACAGGGTGCAGCTCACCAGCACCGTCCCAGCGCTCGCCTGCAAAAAGAAGGCCAGAAATCTGATCAGAGAGCATTCAAGGCTGAAGTTCCAGCGACAGAGAGGGGTCACTGACTCGTGACCCGTGCACGCCAGCCTGCCAGCTCTCACCCTGTTCCCCAGCCGCTTCGGGAACACAGGACAGCGCCAGCAAGGGCCCAGCCCTCACCTTCATAAATCATTAACCCGCAGAAAAACCCGCAGCGGCAGAACCCTAAGCCATCTTCCCAGAAGGGCCCTGCCTCCACGGACCTTCCTCTGCCCAATACCAAGGAACCTCGGGAGCCTGCTGGGTCCAGCTAGGCTGACAGGTGGGTCCCCACTGGCTGACAGGTGAAACTCCAGCCTCAGAAGCCAGGATCACACTCAGCCCCCGTGTTGCAGAAGCTGGATCACACCTGAACTCTCATGGACGTGGCCAGACACTTCCTCCTCCACGGGCGCCCTTGGGTCCAGCCGCTCTCCCCAGCTCCCACCCCAGTGGTCCCACGGAAGGCCATTCACTCTCTCTCTGTCTCTCCCTGTGCTGCACCCATGAGGTTGGCCCCTTAGCACGTGGGTGTGAGGGAAATAAAGGGCTTCATGGAGATAGGTGGCTCGAGATCGGGGCGGAATCCCAAATGCTGGGAGCTGGGGGCAGTTTCTCCAGACCTCGCAGTGGAGGAACCCCGCAGCCAAGAAGCCAGTGCCTCCACCGGGCTTCCTGGGCCCTGGAGCCAAACTTGCCCGATGCCCCCTGCCGAGCAGTGACAGAAAGAGTTCTCCCCACTCCCGGTTCACACCCCCGATTCTGAGCTAGAGGCAGTCCTTCTAGACTTCCTGGGGAGGAGGGGATCGACCCTGGAGGGAAAGCCCCAAGCCCTCCTTTCTAATCAGCGCCTGACACAAACTGGCTGCGTGCCTATTTTCCTTTCCAATCCTTAAAGCCTCTATTTGTGTTAGCTGGTTTCCTAAATAAAAATAGAATGCATGTAAAGGGCAATTAATTAATAAGAGCAAACATCTATGCAGTGCCTACTATATCTCCGACATTATTCTGAGCACTTTACAAATATGAAAATCCAAATAATCCAAATTATGAGAAAATGGGGCCCAGAGTGGTTAAGTAAGTAGCCCAAGATCACACAGCTAGTAAGCAGCAGAGCCAGGGTGTGAACCCAGGCCATGGGCCCCAGTGTGTGCTCATTATGTAACCACCATGCTCTACTGTCTCTCAAAGTCCAAACAATACAAAAGATGTACAATGAAAAGTCAGTCTCTCAAATCCCCCAGGAGTGACCACTATTACTGGTTTCTTATGAATCCTTCCAGAACTATGCCATGTATGCACCAGCTTGTTTATCCGTATATATGCCTTGTTTTATACAGGAGGAAGCACATTGCACACCCTGTGGTGCAACCACTTTTTAAAAAAATTTTTTTAATTGAAGTATAGTTTATTTACAATGTTTCAGGTGTATAGCAAAGTGATTCAGTTATACATGGGCACACGCGTGCGCGTGTGTATACATATTCTTTTTCAGATTCTTTTCCATTATAGTTTATCACAAGATATTGACTACAGTTCTCTGTGCTATACAGTAGGTCCTTGTTTATCTATTTTATACATATTAGTGTGTTAATCCCAAATTCCTAATTTATCCCTCCACCCCCCCTTCCCCTTTGGTAATCATAAATTTGTTTTCTACGTCCGTGAGTCTATTTCTGTTTTGTAAGTAAGTTCATCTGTATCAGTCTTTTTAGATTCCACATATAAGTGATGTCACATATTTGTCTTTCTCTGTCTGACTTACTTCACTTAGCAACCACTTTTCTTGCTTAAGAATCTCCATGATCAGTTCAGAACAGTACACAGAAATCAGTCTCACTTTTTTTTTTTTTTTAAGGATTTTCTTTTTAATTAATTAATTAATTAATTTTTGTCTGTATTGGGTCTTCGGTTCGTGCGAGGGCTTTCTCCAGTTGCGGCAAGCGGGGGCCACTCTTCATCGCGGTGCGGGGACCGCTCTTCATCGCGGTGCGCGGGCCTTTCTCCATCGCGGCCCCTCCCGTTGCGGGGCACAGGCTCCAGACGCGCAGGCTCAGCAATTGTGGCTCACGGGCCCAGCTGCTCCGTGGCATGTGGGATCTTCCCAGACCAGGGCTCGAACCCGTGTCCCCTGCATTAGCAGGCAGATTCTCAACCACTGCGCCACCAGGGAAGCCCCAGTCTCACTTTTTTAATGGCTGCGTAGTATTTTGGGGCAGATGGGATATACCATAATTGACATAATTCCTATCAAGGGACACTGAGGTTGTTTCCAGGCTTTGGTGTTATAAAGCCTTCCTCCATACACTTGGCCTTGAGCGAATGGATGTATGAACCTGTCAGTCACACTCCTGGGCGGGATCTGCTGGGTCAGAGAATTGCACTTTTCATTCTGACTGAATGCAGATTGCTCTCCACTAAGTGTGTGACTGTGTCTTTTAGTCCCACACTGACAACTCTCAGCAAAGGGTTGGGGAAAGCAAACTAAAATGTCTGCAAATCCCTTTGCAAGTTGAAAAGTCAAACAACAGCTGCATAGCAGTCCCTCTGCAGGTCTGTCCTCCCTGTGGGCTCATTCAGAACCACTGAAGAAGGAGCAGGGAGACACACCCATTTTGCAGGAGGAAAAAGGAAGGCACCCAGCCCAGGTTCATGTGCAAACTGCTCCTTAAATATTTTCTTTAAGGTATGCACATTGTGTTTTTAGACATAATGCCATTGCACACTTAGTAGACTAAGGAATAGTGTAAGCATAACTTTTATATGCACTGGGAAAATAAAGCGTGACTCGCTTTATTGCAATATTCGCTTTATTGCAGTGGTCTGGAACCCAACTCAAAATATCTCCCAGGTACGCCTGTACTAGTCATGGTAACTTTGATCACTTAGTTAAAGTGATGTCTCCCTGAGGTTTCTCCACTGTAAAGTTACTATTTTCCTTTGTAATTAATAAACATCCTGTGGGGAGAAATATATATATATATTTTTTCTGATCATGCAGAAGCCCAGGATCCTTCCCTCTAGGCCAGAAAGTGCAATGTCCTCTCCTTTTTCCTCATTTTCAGGGATGATTCTTGCCCTCCCTCCAAGCCCAAGGCTTTCCCCAGAAAGGAACAGAGACATCAACATATAAGGAGCCCAGAGATTTATCTGCATTATTTCATTAACAGATGAGGAAACCAAGGCTCAGAGAGGTAAGGATTTGCCCAAGGTCACAGAGGCAAGTGAACAAAGTGACAACACTAGGATTCAATCCAGGGGTATTGACCCCAAACCCTAGTCTCAACCCCTTAATCACACGGCCTCCCTGGACTTCAGGGCTGGCATCTGGGAGGCGTTTGCTGCAGACTAATTGGGGGCAGTGAGGTCCCCGGGCAAGGGCCCAGGCCAGCAAGCCCCGTGCACACCCACAGGCCTGTGGTCACCATTTTGCACACACGTGCCCCAAGGCTCAGAAGGATGTGAATGAGGGAATAGTCATGGCTCAGAGCAGCGCAACGCCCTGCTAGAGACCCTCACGGCACAATAATTAGAAAAGAATTCAAGGCTACCTGATACCACCTGGGCCCACTACTCAGTAGCCATAATACCTTGGATGAGTTACTTAACCCCCGTCTCTGTGCCTCAGTTTATTCATCTGCAAAATGGGGATTAAAAAGTACCTACTGGGGCTTCCCTGGTGGCGCAGGGAAGAATCCGCCTGCCAATGCAGGGGACACGGGTTCGAGCCCCGGCCCGGGAAGATCACACATGCCACGGAGCAACTAAGCCCGTGCACCACAACTACTGAGCCTGCACTCTAGAGCCTGCGAGCCACAACTACTGAGCCCCCGTGTCACCACTGCTGAAGCCCGCACACCTAGAGCCCGTGATCCATAACAAAGAGAAACCATCTGCAATGAGAAGCCCGCGTACCGCAATGAAGAGTAGCCCCCGCTCGCCGCAACTAGAGAGAGCCTGCGCACAGCAACAAAGACCCAATGCAGCCAAAAATAAATAAATCAAAATAAATAATTTTTTAAAAAAATACGTCTAAGAAGTACCTATTTCATGGGGTTCTTAAGAAAATTAAAAGTAAATACATGCAACACTCTTGGAGGGGTCCCTGGGACACGGTAGTCTCTGGCTGTCATTAACACCCAGGGCACAGACCAAGTGTTATGACCAAGCTCTACCTTGGGAGTCGGGGATCCAGGCTGGAGTCTCATCTCCACTGGCAGCTGAGCTGAGCCTTGGTGTCCTCATCTCTAAAATGGGGTTCCTGCTACCTGGCCCATGGGACTCCCAGCAGCATCCCTGAGGTCAACCACAAAGCCCCAGCAGGCTCAGTCAGTGCCAAGATGCCCGTCTTTGACGTGTCACCACCAAAATGGGAAACAGCAAATGGGACCATGTGCCTGGATTCTGCATCCCAGGAGTGTGAGAGACCCTGGAGGAGGCTCAAAGGGGAACCCCAAGGCCTTCCAAGCCATGAGGGTCTGGGGGCAGCCAAATCCATCTGCAGGCTGGGCTCTGCCTCCTCCTCTCGGTGTGACCCCAGGCCCCCCCGTGGCCTCTCAGAGCTTCAGGCTACATCTCTGTAAAGTGGGCATGACAGCACCCGCCCGGAGGATGCCACAGGCTGCCACAGCCAGGAGCCGGGGCATAGGTGTGAACATGAGCAAACAGGTGGGGTTGCTCGGCTATTTCCTTTTTTAATTTTTTTTTAAGTCTTCCTTGAGCTATGCATGGTCTGGAAGCTTCAAGGTCGGAGGCTGAGCTGGAAGAAATGTGTTGTGATGCCCCTGAACTGAGCCTCGCTCTTAAAAGCGATCCAGAACCTTCCTGCCACAGCGGTCTCTGGCAAAAGAGGCAGTCTGGCTGGGGAAGGAGCATTGACTGAAAACCAAGAGTGGCCCAGCAGGATTATCTACAGAATTGTCTACACTCAGGGATTCCAACTGTTTCTAAAGTGCAGAGAGGAAAAGGACAGAAGGAAACTCACTAAGGTATATGAACAGTGTTTGCTTGGGTGGCAGGGCTCCAGAAGATTTTCTTTTGACCCTCTTTCCATTTTTCTGAATTTTCCAGATCTTCTACAGTGAGTATTATAAGGAGGGAAGATGAGAAGAAGCATTCTCATTTTTAAAAAGAGAACTAAGGCAAAGCATCACAGGTCGGACCAGACAGTAGCTACAAGATGGTGTTGAAAGGGTGGGATCTGTTGCTAGATCTGAGTTCGAATCCCAGCTCTGCCACTTCCAGCTGTTACAATTCACCCCCTTCTCCCCAGCGCCCGCCTCACAGAGGTCCTGTGCTCATGAAACGGGGACCGTGGTGTGTGGTGGTGTAGCTCTCAGCCTGCAGTGGCCACTGTTATCACGGTGATATTCACAGTGCTCCAAGTGGGTGGTAGGGTTATGGAGACTTTCTTCTTTGGGGGGGGTCATCTCTTTAAAAACGACTGCCAAGACTGGCTAGGGAGGCAGACCCCCTGAACGGTGCTCTTGCCCGTGACCCTACACAGAACGACCAGCAGCAGGCTGTCCTTCTCAAGCACATTCAGACAGAGTGAGAAGCAAAGGAGCAAGCCCAGCTCCGGGTGTGCCTCCCAAGCAGGTCAAGTTCAGTGACTGGGACCACCCAAGAGCAGCCAGATTAGCACTTCCCTCCACCCTGGACAGCCCTGCTCACCACAGCAGGTGTCTTCCAGGCTCTAATTTAATCAGACCCTTATCAGTTCCTCCTTCCTCTAGAGTTCAAGGTCCATCCAGCCCAGAGGCCGGGCAGGAAACCCTCCTCCAGCCTGCACGCACCCGCCCCTCCTCACTAGTCCCTGAGATTCACCCCATCCCGGACCATCTCCCACCTCCCACTCACGTGAATGGCCCCATCAGCTCCCCCTGAATGAGGCCTGGAGAAATACACCAGGAAGGCTCCTGAAAATCAGGGAGGCTGCACAAACCAGGCCAGGAGTTTGAGGACAGGGAAGGCAGGACTCGGAGGGGAGGGGAGGGGAGGGGAGGGGAGGGGAGGGGAGGGGAGGGGAGGGGAGGGTGGGCAGGGGCCCAGGCAGGCAGGCAGGCAGTCCCAGAGGGAGATGCTGGCATAACGGAGTCGGGCAGCCTTGCCAGAGGAAAGGTAGATGCCACCCTGTTCTGCACGGAGGGAAACAAGGACCAGGATCTGGCCCAGGCCCCCACCTCCAACTCTGGCCTCAGAGGCACCCTGTCTCCTAGAAGCCAGGAAAAAAGTGCGGGACGGGAGGTAAGACCAGGGGTGTGGACCAGAGCTCCTCCTGCAACCACAGACTCTGGGAGGCCTCTCCAGCTTTCGGCCCCTGTCAGGTGTGAGCTTGACCAACACACGCCCACCTCTGCTGCCACAGCAAGGGTTCCAAAACACACAGCCTCAGACTCTTCCTCGTCGCCTTCGCCTTCGGAATGCAGGTCCTCAGCAAGGCCCTCCCTGACCTGCCGCACCACCCTCCCCACCGACCTCTCTGGTGTGGGCGGTTCCCACGCCCAGCCTGACTGTTCCAGCCCTCATGAAGGGCTTCAGGCCCATCGCTTTGCCGACCTGTTCTATATCTCTGGGTCTTTGCTCAGGTTGTTTGTTCCCTCCAGGGAGAATTCTCTCTCAGAACCAAAAAGCAAACTCCTACTCAACCTTCAAAACCCAGACCCTTCTCCTCTGTGAGGCCTCCCCAGACCCATCTCATGCAGTGGTTCCCAAGCCTAGTTTAAAAAATACCTGAGTCTGTGCTCACTTCGGCAGCACGTATACTAAAATTGGAACGATACAGAGAAGATTAGCATGGCCCCTGCACAAGGATGACATGCAAATTCGTGAAGCGGTCCATCTTCTTTTGTTATACAGCAGCAACTAACACAACAATGAAAAGCAATTATACTCCAATAAAGATGTTAAAAAAAAAAAAGAAACCTGTGTCCTAGGCCCACAATTCTGAATTGGTAGCTTGTGGGTGTAGCCTGAGAAAGTCTATTTTCAAAGAGCACAGGTGATTCTGGGATACCTACAGCCCCCCTTAGAACGGTCTCCCTCCCTAAAATGACCTCTTCTTTTCGTCTCAGTGCCCAGAGCACCGACCCACACGCTAGACAACAGCTGAGATGCACTGAACTAAGCCCAGAGCCTGAGAACGTTCACCTGCTTAGGATCCACTCACCGGGGAGCCCATGAGGCTGGCGTATCCCTGAACCTGGGGTGGCTGCAGGTGTGGGGCTTCCTGACCAGTGGAGGAGGGGCACAGGCCCAGATGGATGGGAACCTCAGCGCAGGTGTCCTCTGCCCTGCCCAGAAAGCCCGGGGCAGGATGAAGAGCAGGGTCTGCAAGCTGTATGGGGGGGGCACCTCTGCCCTGGGAGTCCCTCATCGCAAACAGCCCCCCTGCTGCAGACTGTGGAGGGGGCTCGCTCGCAGGGGCTCTGGAGAGACAAGGTGCCTTAGCCAAGCGAACACAGGTGGAGGTACAGCAAGAAGGACACGTGTCCAGGACTCAGAGCCCTGGAAAGCACTCAGCCTGAGGTCAGAGAGACCAGCTTCAGACGCTGAATCTGCGCTTGCCCTCCAGCGGCCAGACCTCAGGAAGTTACTCACCCTCTCTGTGCTTCCTCTCCTCATCTGTCAGATGCAGATGTAAGTGGAGTGACATCTGAAAATGCCGGTAGGCCCTTAATCAATGTTAGTTCCCTTCCTGGAGTTCCTGCCGCTCCTGGAGGACAGCGTTGCCCCATTCTGCAGATTGCTCAACTGAGTCCAGGCCGACGGTCCACCAGAATACCAGCCCTGACCTTTGTGACCCTCGTCACCCTTGAGATCACAAAATGATCATCTTAGAAACATAAGAGCTGCCGTCTCCCAGCACTGCCATGCACCAGAACCCCTGCTGAACATTTTACAGTGTCTGTCTAATTTAATTCCCACAACAGATGAGGAAAAGGAGGCTGAGAGACTGAGGATGTTCCCAAGGCCACGCAGTGGCTGAGCAGGGTCCCTGGGTTGTGAGCTGGGAGAGCCGGGGCGGGACCTTCGGGCTGGTTCTCCCGGGATCCCAGCACGGACCAGGTGCCAGGTGGCTGAGGGCGCGGGTAAGTGGGGGGAGCATCCTCCCAGACCCTCCACAGCCCGTGGCGGGAGCCTCCAAATGCCAGAGGGACACAGGGCCAGCTCCTCTCCCTGCCCACTAGGCGCCAAGCCACTCAATGGGCTTCCTGCCATGGGCAGGGGTGAGGCTGGCCAGTGGCTGAAGCCTCAGACAATGGAGGCTCTGTAACTGCCTGGGCTAAGTGTCCCCCTCTCCCTAGGCGTGCCCCCGGTCAGTGATCCCCAGGCAGGACAGGTTGGGGGCAGGCCCCTCCCACACCAACAACGGAGGAGGCCTCTGGGCAGAAGGGACCCCTGGGGGCTGTTGCTAGGAAACCAGAGCCAGCCTGGAGAAGCTGCTGCCACCAGAACAGCCCCCAGACCCTCCCCATCCTCCTCCCCCTCCCCCTCCTCCTCCCCCTCCTCCTTCCCGCCCCCAGGCACATTAACCCCTTCGTCCCCAGAGGTCCAGTCCAGGCGGAAGGCCCCAGGCTGAAGGGCCAGGTGAAAAATTGCCAATCCGAGGGTCCCATATTCTTGGCCACATCCTGGGTGGCCCATTCGATGGGGCTCCACAGCGCACACACCTGGAAGCTGGAAGAGGACAGCATGGAATGTGCACCACCCCTTCACCATTCTGCGCCCCAGTTTCCCCATCCAAAGCCCGGGCCATTTAGTGCCAGGGCGGCTCTAGAACACTCATACCAGCAGTAGAGCATTTTCATGCCAGAACCAAACCCAAGAGGTGGCTTTGTTCCCTCCTTTTTATGGACAGGGAAGCTGGGGTTCAGACCGGGGAAGCAACCTGCCCAAAGCCACCCAGGAAGCATGAAGTGGGACCAGGAAATGGAGGGGTCTGACTCCAGGCAATTTCACGGAGCTGGATGTGGGGGAAGGATGGACGGCCCAGGCTGCAGAAATGGCCCAGGCAAAGGACCTCCGAATGCTGGGCCGCTCCCAGGCTCAGGACTCCAACCTCATCTTGATCTGCGCCTCCCCAGGCAACCTCACCCGTTTCGTGGTTTTTAAGACCATCTCTACGGTGACACCACCAGCCTGACCTTCCCTGGAGGAACTCCAGACCTCTGCCCAGAAGTATGCCTGCTCGGCACGTCCGCTCACTGGTCTACGGGGCATATTGAACTTAACATCCTGATGGCCACCCTCACTCCTCCCAGGAGTCCCATCTCACCTGACAGCAGCTCCAGCCTGCCAGGCGCTCAGGCTAAACACCTCAGGCTCATTCCTGGCTCCCCGCTCTCTCTCACACCTACATGCCACCCGTCAGCAAACCTCGTTGGCTCTACCCTCCAAACATGTCTAGAATCTGACCACTTCACACCACCTCCCCTGCTACCACCCTGATCCACACCACCATCATCTCTTCCCTGGACCATTAAAATAGCCCCTTGACTGGTCTCCTGCTTCCCGCTTTCACCCCCCTACCCCCCACCCCACACACTTTGTTCTCAACACAGCAGCCAAGTTACTCTTCTCCTCAAAGCCTCAAATGCCTTCCTACCTCATTCAGAGTGGAAACCAGAGTCCTCACCTTGGCCAACAAGGCCCTACATGACGTGGTCCCTCCACCAACTCCCTGACTTCAGAGCCTACCTCTCTCCCCATAGCTTTTCTACCCTAGTCACAATGACCACGGTGCAGCCCCTCAAACACCCTACCACAGGGCCTTTGCACTTGCTGTTTCCTCTGCCTGGAACACGCTTCCCCCAGATATACACATGGATGACTCCCTCACCTCCTTCAGGGCTCTGCTCAAAGGTCACTGTGTCAGAGAGGCCCCCTCCAACCACCTGCTTTAAAATCGCACATACATATCCCCATCACACTCTTTCCTCTGACTCTGCTCTCCCCGCCTTCATAGTATTTAACACCTCCGGGAATCCATACATTTTAGTTGTTTACATCAGTTTCCTCCTACCAGAATGTGGACATTATCGTTTATGTTCATCGCTCCATCCACAGCCCTGGAATGGTGCCTGGCACACAGCAGACCTCAACACACACTTGCTGCATGAAGGAAGGGATGCTGGTCCACACCGGCCGCGCCACCACCATCAGAGGAGGGGAGAAGGCGGCCGAGGCCTGTGGGGCACCCGCTCTTGGGGCCGTGCCTCCTCCTGCCCGAAATCAGCCTCCGCCAGGACAGCTCCTACCAGGAGAGCTGCACAAACAGAGTCAGTGCCAAGCTGTGCAAGAGGCGCTTCCCCCAAAACCAGTCTGGGAAGAGGCCTGGGGCCCATGCCAGGGTGTGATCAGAAGAGGGGTGGGGTGGGTACGAGGAAGGACTTGGACTATTTTTACAAACTCGCTCCCAAAAAGACCGCATTCTTGCTCTCATGAGTCAGAAGCACGTGGCCGGGAGAGCAGACAGGACGCCGAAGCCCCGGGGGCTGCCGTCCTCGGCCGCTCTGGCAGGCAGGTGAGGGACCCTGGCATACATCCGGCTTCCCCGGGAAGGATCACAGGAGCCCCCGGCTGGCAGGCCACCGAGAGCAGAGGAAGCCTCCCTGTCAAAGCCCACGAGGGTCCAGTCTGGCTCCAGTCTCTTCTTCCGGCCCAAGCTCTGCCTCCCTCTGAGAGGGGGCTGTCCACTTTGTCCCACAGAGAGCTCCGGGCAGGAAGAAATAACTTTTGCAAAACTCGGAGCTAAAAATAGCTCAGCCCATCCAAGCACGGCAGGGCAAGCTGGCTGGACAGCACCTGAGGTCTCCTGAAACACAAGCCCCGCAAGGAGCCCCAGGGAACCCAGAGGCCTCAGCCCCAAAGGCCAGCACTTAAGATTCAAGCCACCCCCTTAACAATGTGCGGCCCTCCCCCTAACAATGTGCGGCCCTCCCCCTAACAATGTGCGGCCCTCCCCCCAGGGAAGATGTGTCATTCCAGCAGCTCCCTGTCCTCCGCACCTGCCAGAGAGAGACGGAAATGCCTGTCCTCCCACCTGCCCCCAAAGGGGCGGAGCACCCACGAGTGGATGGGATCAGCCCCATTTTATAGACGAGGAAACTGAGGCTCAGAGAGATAGAGAGGTCTGTCCATGTTCAAGAAGCTCATCAGAGGCAGACCCATGATTAAGCTTCAGGTGGAGAGGTCTGGCCACGTCTCTTCGCTGTATCAGGGTGCCTCTCCCTCAACAGACCCATGGATCCATCCCACTCCCTTGCGATGGATACCACACCTCTGACAAGGTGCTGCCTGGGGCTCTGGGAAGGGGGCAGAGGAGACTGGGCTGGAGGTGTTGGGGGGAGGCGGGGTTTCAACCATGAAATAAATTTGCCCTGAATCCTGCTGTCCTGGGATGGAGTCAAATCCTGGACTATGTCCCCCACGGGGAACCGGTCCCAAACACCGGTCCTATTTCAGTACCAGCTTTGGCGAAAGCTTAACTGGTGCTCTCAACACCAGCCCTGTAATTGGACTCTTGAGGGACTGGCACCCACAGCCTGGTCCTACAGAGAATTCCTACCCTCCCTGCTCGCCGTCCTTCTGCCCTTCTCACAGAAACCGCACTGGGGGCCATGGGCTGTGAGCCTGCCTCTGTCTGCATCCTGCTGCCCGGCGGAAAGTGGGGGACCTGTTGCACTCAGGGTGCCCCCATCCTGAGGCAGTCTCTGGTCCTGCAGGGTATCCCTTGGGTGCCCCTTTCTGCCACCATCATGCCCCAGGTATGATTTTTAGGAGAGTGGGTCTGCAATCAAACCTGGTTGGGTTCTGGCTCTCCATTTCCTCACCGTGACACAAAGACATTATTTCACCGTTCTGATCCCTGGTTCCCTCTTCTGTAGGAAAACTCTAAAAATCCCCACTGCAAAGAGTTGTTAGAAGGACTAAATGAGAATAATTCACATAAAATACCTCGCTGAGAGCCTGGAACACAGGAGGTGCTCAATAAATGTTTACTGAATGAATGAATGACCACCTCCTTCTAACTGGACAGCAGCCCTGGCCTGCAAGAAGGGGTGGTGTCCCAGGTAGAGCTGAGCAGTCCCAGGGCCCCCCCCCATCACTGTCCTCCAGAGTCTTTCTGGGTCAGTGAAAGCCCTCATGCAGCTTCTGACCATGCAGTGCCCCCCACTGAGGGCCAGGGGTGCCCACTGATGTGCTCTGGGACAGCCACCAGCTTGGCCTGGCCCTGAAGCTAACACTCAGCTCCCCAAAGCCTCCACCCACCTCCTGCCCCTTTTAAAGTCAAGATTCCGGGGAAGAAGGTCACAGCAGGAAAGGAGAGGACCCCAGAAACGACAGTGAGGCTGAGTTCCCTTAGTTGGTGTGAAACACGGTGATGACCAAAGCTCAGCGCGTGGTGCCAGGGAGACATTCCAGTTGCCTGAATTCACGTGGTCAAGGGGGGGCGGGGCCTCACAGCTGGCTGCAGATGTACCCCTTATGTAAAGCACCCTGGCTGGAGAATCAGCCCTGGGGAGAGTTGCAAATATCAGGATGCTTCAATTTCCTTGCTTGAACTCAAATGTATTCTGCTAAAGTCAGGGACAGCAACCCCGCCTCCAGGCAGCAAACTTACAGTGACCACCGCCCCCCACCCCGACCCCGCCTGCCCGCGGCTGTCACTTGACACTGCATCAGGAGCATCCTCAAGTGACCTGAGGAAAGAGACAGGCCTGGGAAGGCAGGATCTGGTGCTCTCTTCCCTGCTTGCAGCCAACAGGTGCTCCAAAATGCTAGATGGCGGCAGGGGGATACACGCGCGGACACCTGTGCATTTCCTGCCAAGGCTGAGCCTTTGCCAGGTTCATCCGAGGTCTGTGCTGTGGCCAGGGTCTTGGTCAGAGGAGGGAGACACCATCTCCTTTCCCATTAGGATGCAAACCAGGAAGTGAGCGAGGAAGGTCACGTCTTCCACATATGTGCCCTGTATGTTAGAACTGAGGTCTCCAGGTCCCACTCCCTCCTTCTGGGAACGTAACAGCATTCAAGGGGAGGGCAGGAGAGCCAGTCTTTATCTCTCTGGATCCACCCAACAATATTTCTTAATCATTCCGCAAAAATTGATTGAGCACTACTGGATGCCAGGCACCATGCAAGGTTCTGGGGGTTTGGATGCTGCCCCCTTGAAATCCACAACCCCACAGGGATGCAGATGCTAAACAATTAAACAAGTCCATACATCTATACAAACCAGGATAGGCACTATGGGGTGGGGGGAACACCAGGGCTTAATTGAGATTGAGGCAGCCAGTCGAACATTCCGACTCAACTCCCCCAGAACTGATGATGGTCGTATGTACTCCCTAGGGTCGTTTGATGACCTGCCCTACATTGTAACCACACAGAGCAAGGGGACACAAGGCCTGGCGATGGCCCTGTTCTTTTGCCAGAGGCTCTGCCTCCGGTTGGCCTGGGCCAAGGCACACAACTGCTCAGGCCTCCAAGGGCTCTCCCACCTCCCAACGGATGTTTGCATTTTATGCCAAACCCAAGGAATACAGGATGTTGTGGGCGCTTTTTTCCTCTTTTGTTTTTTTTGGAGGGTGGCAGTACTGGATTTCAAATTTTCCATTCCATCTTGATTTATGCAATTACAGTTTCACTGATCCATCTAAGGCAGTGGTTCTCAACGGGAGCGACTTTGCCACCCAGGGACATTTGGCAATGTCTGGAGACATTTGGGTTGTCACAACGGGGAGGGAGGGGGAGGCTAGTGGCATGTATGGGGTAGAGGCCAGGGATGCTCTGCATGTCCTACAGTGCAGAGCCCAGCCTCCACAGCAGAGAACTATCCAGCTCAAGTGTCGACAGCGCTGAGGTAGAAAACTCCTGGTCTCGGGGCATCTGGTCAAGTCCTCTGAGGATCTAGAGCAGACACTGGCCTGTTAATGCAGGGTAGTGTTACTGTTATTAGTCACAGGGACACAGAGACCAAAGTCATTGCCTCTGGTTTCCATGGCAGATAATACCAGGTTCCAAGTCTCTAAAGAAACTGCATTATGCTCTGGTTACTTGTTTTTGTGGATCTCGGGGCAGAGACTGGGGGCAGAGGCCACGACCTACTTTTCTGTGTGCCTCCACCACCTGGCGCGGCATCTGGAATACAGGAAGTGGGGAGGGAGGGCAGGAGGGAGGGAGCGAGGGCAGGCTGCAGCCTCGTCAAAGCAAGGACCACGCCTTACGCCTCTCCCTCCTCAGCACCCAGCACCGTTCCTGGCACCCAGCCACCATCTCTGAGTTCACAAATAAACAACCAGACCTCGAGCTCTTCTGGGCCAGGGCCGTGCCCCACTCCCCTCTGACCACCCCCCCCCCCCCCCCCGCGCCCTGAGCCTAGCCTAGCACATGGCTCAGCCCTGGACACTTATTCATCAAGCATCTCCAGTGTGCTGAGTGCCAGGCGAGGCCCCACTGGGCTGGTGTAGTGGTGAGCAAGACGGACACGGCCCCTGGCCCCCGGAGCCCACAGTCCAGCAGGGGAAGGTGAACTGAATGGGCTCCAACAGTCAAGAGCCGGCAGTGCTTCTGCAGGGGAGACCTGGAGGCCTAGGGGAACTTCCGGGAGTGGCCCTGAACCTGGGGTGGGGTGATGTCAGTTAATGCTCCTTGAAACAGTAAACAAAAGCATGAATAGTTCATCTCTGCAAGCCTGGGACATGGGAGCAGGAGAGAGGGAGGGAGGACGGTAGAAAGGGGGCTTCCAGTGGGAGTCAGGGGCCCCTGCGCTGCCCTGGCTCGTCTCTCCCCAGCAACCTGGCCCAGGTACTCATCCACAAAAGCGGCACTGAGTGGGTGGAATCCAGGGCCCGGACAATGGGCACAGAAAAAAGGCAAACGCTCGCTCGCTCCTCGAGTGGCCACCAAGGAGTGAGTGCCAAAATCAGCATCACAACACCTCACATGTATTAATTGCTAACTAAGGGCCCGGAGCAATTCCAAGTCCTTTAGTCCTATAATTACTTTAATCTTTACAACAACCTTTTGAGAGAGGAACTATTATCACCCTCATTTTACAGATTAGGAAACAGAGGCACAGAGAGGGTAAGAAAATTGCTCAAGGTCACACGGTCAATACAAGGGGGAACTGGGATTGGATCCCAGGCCATCTGGCTGCAGGGCTGTGCCTTGAACCCCTACGGTATTCACACCTTCGCACCTCAGCCACTAGCCGGCCACCAGTCCGCTGGGCTGCTCTGCTGCCTGGGAAATGCTCAGGTGAGCAGACGGGGCCATGGGGACCCCACTCATGGGCAGCTGGTGGGACAGGGGCCCTGAGCAGCAGCACATCAGGAGAACGTGGGGGACCAGCAGACAAAGTGCTCCGGCCCGGTGGCCCTGGGCAGGGGTTCCAGCTACGCTGTCCCCGGCAGAGCCTCAATAAGCGGCCCCCTCCCGGAGCAGCTGAATGCAAACATGTCAAGCCTCGCTGGGCATCCTTGTCCAGAACCACCTGGGGGCTGAGGGTAGGCACAGGTTCCCGTGAACACCAGGGATTCACCCTCACCAATCCAGCCACTCCCCTGGAGCAGGCACCTGGGCAGGGTCGGCCTGAGATTCAGGTCCCACTGTGCCGGCTGTGTGCTAGGCCCCATCTGAGCCAGCGCCCTCCCCTCTGCTGTGGCTGAGGATGACCACGACATCAGGCCAAGCCTGGCAGGACCCCCTTTGGGCGGGCAGCATCGATCCCCTCCTAACCCCTCTCTTTGAAAGGGTGCCTGTTGATCAGAGCAGGCTGGGTGATCCACTGTGATTCGCAGCATTGGCCCTGCCATTAGTTCTGAGTCAAGCATGTTGTATTTTCCCACAATTAGTCACTCTCCGAAGAGAGGGATCTCTGAGAGGCTGAAATCCATCCAACCTGTCCGCCAGGGCAAGAATTCCTTCTTGAGGATCCCAACAGATGGGTGGGTCAGAGCACAAGCTTTGCAATCAGGCAGCCCTGACTCCAAATCCTGACCCCACAACCCAGCAAACATGTGACTTGACCTCCATAAGCCTCAGTTTACTCATCTGCACACTGGGTGTAATAACACCCCTGAGACCCAATTAAGTAATATACTCATTCATGCATTCAGTCAATCAATTCACGTTTATTAAGCACCCCTGTGAGCCAAGTACTGTTCTAGGTGCCTGGGATACATCAGTGAACAAAAAAAGAAAAAGCCTCCCTGCCCTGACGGAGCTTACTGAGCCCAGCCCTATGCCAGCCACAGAGTGGCTATTCCATAAATGTCTCACCTCTACCCAAGCCTGAGTCACACAGTCCCACATCATATTCTCATGTTTGAATTCTTCCTTTGGCAGAAGACTCATTGTCCCACATTAGAAAAGTCTAATAAACCTGCCCTCATTTCATCCTGTGAAGTTTCTCAGGACAAGCCTCCTCCCTCCTGCACGGGACACCCATAAGCTGTCCCTCCTTCCCCGAGTCAATCACACCCTCGCTAGGATGTGTTCCAGGCTGCCACTGTCCCTCTCATTGGTTCAACAAACACTTCCTGAGTACCCACTACATGCCAGGAGGTGGACTACCCTGGAACATTATCTGGGTTGCATTTCCTCCTTGCCAAGGTTGGGGCACACGTGGGAACACGGCAGCCTCAGCTCACCACCAGGGACACCAACTCACATCACCAACGTGCATGGAAAATCAAGGCCGTCCCTCCAGAAGTAGGTCCTGCGCTTTCCTGCTAACAAGTGTGAAATCCAAGTGACAATAATTGACATGAAATCCCAACTACTGCTCTCACTAGCTGGGAATCAAACTAAGGCTCACTATGATCTCTGAGTTTCTAGTAAAACCAGGAGCCGGGTGTGGGGTTTCACATGTGCTTCGGGGTGGAAAGCCCGGCCCCCACGTGACTCCCCACTCAGTCTCGAGGCTCCCAGAGGACAGCGGCTGAGTCTGCTTGCTGCTCTACCGGAACTGCCTAGCGCCATACCTGGCAGCTAACAGGGGTTCAAAAAATGTGGGTTGGATTGAACAGAGTCCAAAAACTGAGGCTCAGAAAGGCAAAGGGACTTGTCCGAGGTCACACAGCTAGAGAGCGGGCGGCGAGCTCCGGACCCAGGTCTGCGCGGCTCCAATGCCTCTGCCCGGCCTCCCTTTAAACTTACCCAGGTCTGAGTACGTGCAGCCCAGCAGCCTAACGGGAGCCCTCCCAGGACAGGCTTCCTGGGGCAAAAGTCACCACTCCTCCAGGCCCAAAGAAAGGAGAGGTGAAAGCCAGCCACATGAGACCTTATTAGGGAAAAGTAAAGAAAGGAAAACCCAAAGCACCCTAGTGGAGGAAGGGCCAGCCTGTGAGTCATGTAGCCCAGAATATTCCATTCATAGCTGGTTTCAGGGCGGACTGGAGAGGCGAGGGAGGCCAACCGCCCCAGGGGCCCACCCCAGGCGGCCCATGGAGCAGTCTCAGGACCGGGTGGACCTCGGGCTAGGGGTCAGGCTGCCTCTGCCACCAACTCCCACCAACGCTCGACAAGTCACTTCCTCTCCCAGGCTTTTGATTTTCACAGTCTGTGAAAACAGCCAAGGGTCTGGGGCTGCCACTGCCTATAGGGCTGGGGGTGCGGAGACCAGGTAAAAGCCAACAACCCCCTCTCTCCCCAGCTAAGCTTACCCCACATCCCACCCATCCTGTTGTGGAGCTGACGCCCCGTTCTGCCCCATCCCCAGCGGCCTGCAGGACCAGCCCATGCTACTCCTAGACTGCTGGCAGCACTGAGAAGCAGTCTTCACTCACCTTTCAGATCTGCTGGTCACTTTCAGCCTTAGAAGACTATCCCCTGAGAGCCTGAGGAGGGCAGTCAACTGACTGAACACCTACTTTCTACTAGGAGCTTTGAGAACACTATCTCACTTCCTCTTCGCCATGGTCCGGTGAAGTAAATTATAATTCCTGTCTTTCAGAGGGAGCTGCCAAGGCTAAGCCAGACGAAGGCACCTGCCCAAGATCACACAGCTAATAAGACCCGGAATGCAAACCCAGGTCCTGAAGCCCCAAACCTATGTTCTCATTCTGGCTTGTGTATTGGCTCCCAGAGGATGGGAACTGTGGCTGGGCCCTGGGCATCCCCCTCGTACATGGTCTTCAAGAGAAGGCTTATTTGACTGCCCAGGTGGTTACTCCCGAAGCCCTGCCCAGGCCCCAGGAGAGCTTTGTACATTGCAAACAGGAAGAGCTCCCTGGGATCCTGCCCCCAGCATCACTGAACTCAGGTGTCCTGGGCCCGGTCCTGCCTGCCAGGCACCCCAAACAAGACTGTCCCCACTTTGCAAAAAGGGAATCTGAGGCCCAGGCTCAGAGGAGCCAGAGAGCAAACCTCAGCACCTGTGATCCCCACAGCACCCTGGCATGGCCCTAGCAGCAGCAAGGAGACCACTGGGGGCCCAGGGCCAGAAAAGCATGGGCTTTGCTGAGAGGCCCTCCCGGGTCCAACCCCAGGTCCCCCCATTAGCTATGTAAACCTAAGCAGACCTCCTGCCCTCTCTGTGCCTTGGTTTCCTCCTCACTGTAAAACAGACACAGCAGCCCCTGACCACTGGACAGTAATGGCAAGTAAATGCAGTCACGTGGAATGCAGCAGGTGCCCTTTCCTCCCCTGGAGGGTGCTTGCCTATCCTAGCCATCAGCTGGCGGGAGGCTCAGAACCTGGCAGTCCCCCAGGCAACCAGCCCAAACAGGTTTCCATTCGGAGCTAGATTTCTGGGTTTAATATTTACCTGCTTGTGACCCAAATCTTCTGGGGCATCAGGCATGCCCAAATCACTCAGCCCTGAACATTCAAACCAAGCAGGGACATGATGTGGGAGAGGTAAGGTGCTGAGGCCAGGACAGGTGTCTGAAATCCTGGTCTCTCCAGGGCACCCAGACCCAGGCTGGCTGGGGAAGGAGAGTCCCTTCCATGTGCCCCTACAGACTAGTGCGACCCTCCCCCCATAGCACCCTGCTCTGAAGACCCTGTGCCCCTGTCATATGATGATCCATTTCCAAAGGACCCCAGAAACCAGTGAGGGCATGTGAAGTGGGGGCTGGGACCAAGAGAGGTGGCCCTACAGACAAGAGACCGACCCCCAGAGTCTGCGGGCTGTGGAGGTGACCGTCCATGCCACCCTCACCAGATGGAGATTTCACTCTACCGGTTAAGACCCAAGTTTTCAGACTTCAGTAATAAGCCCAGTGCAGAAAAGGAACCACCAGACTCCGTGCTCCTCCCAGCAATCCTACAGGGCATCACAGATGAGAAACCCGAACTCGGAGCCTGAGTCAGCTTGCCAGCGTCTCTATAATTAGTCAGAGGTAGAGGTGGGATTCAAACAAGGCCTTCTGGCTCCAATCACCCCAGCACAACTGCCTCCCAAGCTCCACACTTCAACTAACATTTATCAGATGCTTTACTGGGTGCCAGGCACTGCTCTGAGTGCTTTACACACGACAGCTCTCTTAATCGGTTCAAGAACCGGATGAGGGAGAGGCTGGTATTATCCCATTCGACAAACTCAGAAACTGAACTGAAACGCGAGGAGGGTGAGACACTTGCCTCAGGACAC
Organism: Balaenoptera acutorostrata; assembly: GCF_949987535.1. NCBI lineage: Eukaryota > Metazoa > Chordata > Mammalia > Artiodactyla > Balaenopteridae > Balaenoptera > Balaenoptera acutorostrata. The sequence goes on along the minus strand of NC_080064.1, from coordinate 13,379,220 downwards.
ACAGCTGACAAGAGGCAGAAGTGAGAATCAAAACCAGGCTGTTGGGGCTTCCCTGGTGGTGCAGTGGTTAAGAATCCACCTGCCAATGCAGGGGACATGGGTTCAAGCCCTGGTCCGGGAAGATCCCACATGCCACAGAGCAACTAAGCCCGTGCGCTACATCTACTGAGCCCATGAGCCACAACTACTGAAGCCCGCGCGCTTAGCACCTGTGCTACGCAACAAGAGAAGCCACCGCAATGAGAAGCCCCTGCACCACAACAGAGAGTAGCCCCCGCTCGCCGCAACTAGAGAAAGCCCACACGCAGCAACGAAGACCCAACGCAGCCAATAATTAATTAATTAATTAATTTAAAAAAAAAAAACAGGCTGATGCCAGAGGCCAAGGCTCTTAGCCACCCACCCTTGCATCTACTCACCTCCCCAGAGCACCCTGTCCTCCTCATCCACCAACAGAGGCAGAGCCCTTGGGTTGCAGGAGAGACCCACTCTAGGAAAAGAGCCATGGGCTCAACGAGTTTTCATAGAGGCAATGGCTCTGATCCGCACAAGGAGAGAACTGAAGGCCGAGAAGGCCGACAAAGGTGAGAGCTGGGGGGCCCCCTTGGTCATCTCCATTCTCCCCCTTCCCCCAGCCAAGGGAGCCCAGGCGATGGTGTCATTCCCCACCTGCACCCTGCCCAGGGCCCACAGAGCCACAAGCTCTGCAGTGTGGCCCACAAGGCCATCCCTTCTTCCAGATCACCCCACACCTCCCCACTCACCAACAACGAACGTTTGCTGAGCACCTACTGTGGACCAGGCCTCATGGAGAAACAAACATGGAAAACAAAAGACAGAGCCTGAGCTCCAGGAGCAGAAGAGGTGCCCCCACCTGCCCAGCCACAATGACCTGCCCTCCCCAGGGCAAGACCCTTCCTTGGCCTGGAAGCCACGCCCTACGTTACCTGCCTGGGACCCTCCCACCTACATTTTGAGCCTTAACACAAGCCAGCTTCAGGGAAATCTTCCATGAGGCCCACTGGGAGAACCAGCCACTCGCCCCTCTGAGCAACTAACACTCTGGATTGGAATCATTTGCTTTGCTTTCTGACCCCTCCACCCATTAGACTGTGAGCTCCTTGAGGGTAGGGGCAAGGCTTTTCATTTCTGTCTCTCCAGTACCTAGTGCAGCCCTCAACACATGGTAGAGATTCAAGAGTGATGGGTGGATGGGTGGATGGATGGTTAGGTAAATGGGTGGATTAGTGGATATATGGATGGATGGATGGATGGATGGATGGATAGATGGGTGGATGTGTGGATAGATGGATGGGTGGATCGATTGATAGATGAATGGATAGATGGATAGATGGGTGGATCTATTGATGGATGAATGGATAGATGGATAGATGGGTGGATGAATGAATAGGTGGATGGATGGATGGATGGATGGATGAATAAAAGAATAAGTGAATGAAAAAATGACAGGTATCCATAAGCAGTGACCAAAGGCCACTGGGCTCAGGGCTCTACTTCAATCTGGAATTTACCAGGAAGCCCAGCTTTGCCCAGGTATTGAATCTGACCCAACCATTTTCTAGACATATTTCCCAAACCTGGCTGAGCATCGCTATGTGATCACCGTCTGTCTCCTTCACCAGGCTGCAGCATAGGTGACATAATGTCCGAGACCGCATCTGGTCTAACAATTATGTCCTCAACGCCTTCCCCTGGGGCTAGAGCATTGCATGAATGAACGACAAACAAATGAACCAAAGACCTAGGGGGCTTTTTAAACATGGAGATTTCTTGTCCCAGCCAAGATCTGCTGGCTTAGAATCACTAAGGGTGAGACTCAAGAATTCGTATTTTGTTCAAAAGCTTCCTGGAGATCCTGATAATCAGTCAGGTTTGGGAAACACTAGCTTGTCGGCAAGAAGAGTAACCAGCTACTGAAGGCTGTGACCACAGATGAGGGCAGCTCGGAACAAGGTCACACAGAGTCATCACCAAACCTGGCAGGTTGTCACTCTCCTAAGCCTTTTTTGGCTCAAAGAGAGTCTAACGGCCTTTTTCAAAGTGTGGTCCTTGAACTACTGACTTCACAACAACCTGAATGAAGGGGAGGCTTTTTTAAAATGTAGACTCTAAGGTCCAACCCCAACCTACAAACTTAGAATCTCTAGGGGTGAGGCCCGAGAATCTGCATTCTTTGCAGGCTATTGGGGCAATGCCGGCACACACTAACTTATAAGAATTACTGGCTCCCAGTTCCCAAGGGTGCTCAGAGCACCTGCTTGTATCTGGCCCCTTCATGCACACTTAACCTCCTGAGAAAGAAAAGCTCCTGTCAGGACATCTTGGGAGTTCCCTGGTGGCCTAATGGTTACGATTCTGGGCTTTCGCTGCCGTGGCCCAGGTTCAATCCCTGATCGGGGAACGGGGAACTGAGATCCCGCAAGCTGTGCAGTGCAGCCAAAAAAAAGGGGGATATCTTGGATGACTCCAAGAACCCAGCAAATGAATGAGGGTATGAGGCCGAAAGGTAACAAATGTGCCCATTCCTCAGAACATCAGCCCCAAAGGGAACCAACAAATCACTACACCTAGCCTCTTATCTTACAGATGTGGAAACTGAGGCCCAGGGAGGGCTGTGTCTTGCCCAAGGTTATAAAAGGGTGAGTGGCAGAGCCAACCTAGAAGCCAGGTGGCCATGCCCCAGACTCACCCCACGGTCCCAGGCTGCCCTGCCTCGCATCCTCCAAGCCTGCTCCCAGGTAAGCCTGGCAGCAGGGCAGCAGCTGCCGGCCCTGGACATCTCAGCCAGTCTTGCTGTCCCAGGAAGACAGGGTGGCTCCAATCAGGGAAGCCTCCTTCTGTTTCCACCACGTACGGTGATAAAGCAGCTCGTGCTCCAGGAAGGAGGAGGCGTCAAAGAATGGAATGAGCAGGAACAGTCTGGTCGGTTATGCATCCCAAGGAGACTGGTGAGGGTGCTGAATGTCACAGCTCAGTAGGGATGTCTCCCCAAAACTCTACGATCAGTCCACAGTGCCTGAGTTCCAATGTTTAAATAGTCCTGAGGTACCACCGACATCAGTGTTTCTCAGTCTGCACATCTGGGGGAATACCTGTGTCCTGAAATATGCTAATAGATACTCAGTGCAAAAAAAGGTGTTCAGTGGTCAAAGACCATGGAAGAACCAGGGTAGAAATTGCCCTTCTAGACGTTAAAGGCACTGAAAAGTCCTGCAATTTCAGAATCTGCTTGAATCATGATACAGATGAAGAAAGTTGGAGGCTGAGAGGAATTACATTCCTTGCCCAGAGTCACAGGGCGAGGAAGGGGGTGGGGGGACGGTAAGGCTTGAGCAAGACAGCCTGCCTCCAGAGTCCATACTGGCGACCACCGTGCTTATACTCAGCAAGATGATTCCTCTGTTTACTGTCGCTGTTCTTGCTCTTGATCTTCTGATGGAAGGGAGAGAGGGCGGACAGCAGCAGGGCCTGGGCAGGAAGTCATCCCCACGACAGTGGCCAGAAGGAAGCTGAGGATCCAGCTTCCCAAATCCTCTTCTGTTCTCGGGTCTGCTGTCACTGGCCGTGTGACCTGGGGCAAGTCACGGCCCTTCTCCAGACTAAGATGTCCCATACATAAAATTAGGAGCTTGGAGTAGATAATCCCAGAAGGCCCTTCCAGCTCTAGACAAGAGTCCGACCCCACTGTCCTACCCTCAGCTCCCATTTCCCTCCCCGTCAGCCACAGCCTCTCCCTGGTCCCAAATCCTCGACTCTGTAAACAGCCGTGGCCTGCGCTCTGTGGCCGGGCTGCCAGGCTAGGCTGAGCTCTGGCCGACGGCGGACTAAGCACTGTTTTGCTCTCCCTGCCATCATCCCTTCATCATCCTCCCTGTGACTCATCCGTTGAGTGTTTCCAGATTGGACCCCAATCACCATCGCTCAAGGGTGGATGGATAGGGTGGATTTTTCCATCTGGGGTCCCAGAGAGCCGGTTTTACCAAGAGCTCCGTACGATGGGCCACGAGGCAGGACGGATCCCCACAGACCCTTAGCACTGCCTCTGGGTTTTTAAGTCCAGTTCTCGTATAAAGGTAACTGTATAGCCTGGCCCTCGGGAAAGTTAGCTAACCTCTTTATTCCTCAGTTTCCACACCTGCAACGTAGCTAATAATACCCACCTCCCTGGTGAGCACACCATTCAGTTAATACGCAAAGCGGCCAGCTCAGTGCCTGGCACACAGGGCGCTCCATCAATGCTTAGATCATAAGCTGCTATCTAACTATAGGGCTCTCTGAGTTGTTTTCTCAATTCAATCTCCCCCTGCCCCTCCCCCAGGCAACAGAGGACAGGAAGTAGAAAAACGTGGCAGATGTCTGACTCTTGCCGACTCCCAGAAATCTGAAATCCTATACTCGTGGATTATTAGAATTGGTAGAGACCCTAGATTCTTCACCTGCTCATTTTGCAGAAGAGGAAACTGAGGCTTAGGGTGAAGTTAGAGGCAGGATGAAATGTTGCCCAAGTTTTCCTGGCTGGTTTGAGGAAGAGGTGGAATTAGAACCCAGGTGCCGGGCTCCCAGTCTGGTGGTCTTCCTGAGGCCCTGGGGTAGCGAAAGGGCAGAAGGCCAGTATCCCTGGGATGCTGGGATTCTTGTCCCAAGTCTGCTCCAAGTGGCTGTGAGATGATGAGCAAGGGGCCTAGGCCCACTGGGGCTCCAAGGCCTCGTGATAAAACTTACGGGGTTGGACTAGATTGGGGTGCCCCAAAGTGGGGTGGCCAGAAAGCTGGAGCCCCAGAAGATTCTATCAGGTGATTTGCCAAGGAAGTTTGACAGGGACCAAAGGGGTTTCAAGGGAGGGCTCCAGAGTCAGATGGATCAGTGTTCAAGTTCTGCCACTTACAAGTTGTATGACTTCAGGTGAATTACCCTCTCTGTTCCTCGGCTGCCCCATCTGTAAAATGAAGATAACCCTACATACCTCAAAGGTTGCCACATGAACTGAAAGAAGATAATGCGTGCTGCCTGGCACACTCGAGGCCCTCAGTGAAAAACACCGGTTATTTTTTCAATCCCTCGGGAGCACATTTAATATTATCCCTCCCTCACAGATGAGGTAACCAAGACTCCAGAGAGGCAAGACACCTGCCCAAAGTGACGGGACTGACAGGAACAGGGCTCTGGGAACCGCTCCCCATCTCTTCCAGCCCCCCGAGAAGGAGGCCTCTGCCTGGCATCAGTAAAATACAGCCATCCTCCCCAGCGGAGACCGCCGCCCTTGCTGGCCTCCCATGACCTGGCCCAGCCCCAGAGAGTTTTCTCATCACTCACTGGGGAGGAAGCCAGTTCCCCAGGAAACTGCTTAAACATGGGGCCCCAGCTCCTGGGAAGGCGGACTCCCAGTTCCCAGCAGCAGCCCAGCTCCTCCCTCCCAGAAGTCCCACCCAGCCTCTGAGACCGGCAAAAGAACAACATTTAAAGGCACAGGGGGACCTGCAGGTGGTGACAGTCCACTGGAGCCTCCTGTGAGCCCCTCGCAGAGGTTACTTGCCACCTGCTTCCACCTTTGAGACTCTGGTTGTTTCACTCAAGAAACCAGCAGGAACCTGGATGCCGTGTTATGCTGCGTGACCTCAGGCAAGTTGCTTAACCTCTCTGAGTCTCGGGAACCTTTTTAGACAAGAGAAATGAGCAGAGTTTGGGAAGCAGGAAGAAAGCAGCAAGAGCCCGCAGAACAACCTAGGAATCAGAGGGCCTGTAACGGCCTCTAAATGTCTCCCTGATGTCTCCTGTCCCTTCCACCTCAGCCCCCACCAGGACAAAAAGTGCTGACCACACTGATCGTGCCCCTCCCCAGCTAGAAACAACTGAATGGCTCCCCATGGTCAAGATAAAGTGCAAGCTCCTAGCGAGACGGGCAGAGTTCTCAAGTGGCGTTCCTGACCGCACCCCTCCTGACCTCGCAGGGCCCTACTTTGCACTCACCCCCAGCCTCTGTACACACCTGGGACGCTTCCCTCTCCCAGAACCAACTCTGCCTCTAGGCTGCTTCGCCCAGCACTCCTTGGGAAGCTCCGGTGAGCCCCTATGCCTGGGTCCGGCACTCTCCTTTCCCTCCACGGTTACCTGTCTGCTCCCCCAACCCCAGATAGGTGGTCACCGTATTGCACTCATCTCTAGCTCCTAGCCCAGTACCCGGCTCCCAGGGGGTGTCCAGTAAATATATGCTGGGAGGAGAGGAATGCGAGGACAAGCAACTGAGAACAAATTAACGAATCCACGAGCTGTGGCGTCCTCTTCTGCAAAACGGGCGTGCGTGGGAGAAGCAGCCGGACTCGCTGGGTGCGGACCCTCACCCCCCTTTTGTGGCTGGCACAGGCTTGCTGGGTGGTATTTCTCCTCTCGGGACCCCTCTCCCCGCTGTAGAGGGAGGACAATAACGGCACCCGCACCTCACTTACCGTGAGGACTCAGCGACCTAATCCTCCCAGAGTGCTCAGTCCAGTGCCTGGCACGAAGAGGTGAGTTCCTTGCACTTGACCTCTGGGGAAGAAAAGTAGGAGACGGGCATGACACGGGGCACTGAGCTCCTGCTGCAAGGTCCGAGTGTCCTTGACACCACCCTCCCAGCTGGCTTGGATGCTGCCCCCGTCTGCTGGCACGGGACCCACACCCCAGCAGCCCGGTGCCCCGGAGAACGTGAGCCCCACTGAGTCGGGAATGAGGGCTCAGCCCCTCTGTGCCATCTCAAACCAACCACTAACCTCTCTGATCCTTTCTGTCTATACAAAGGCGGGCTGAGGCTGCTTCCGTCATTGTGGGGACCCAGCCATCTCTGCCTGTTCCTTTAGTGGCCGCAGAATGACCTCTCCCGGGGGGAGCAGCCTTGGGGGGCCCTTACCTCACCGTCCTCTGGTCCAGGTTTCATTAAGAAACACGAGGCCATCAGATGGGACTGTCCCCAACTTCTCCTCATGTATAATCCAAATCTATCCCATCTTCTCCCATTTCCTAAGAGCATCCTGGCTCCCATCAAGGGCCAATGCCTCCCCCCCACTCCCACATCATCACACTGGGTACCACCCTCTCTCATTTGCCTAAAGATCCGGTTCCCGTAGCTGCCCCCTGTGTCTTGTCCCCTCTCAGAGCAGTCCTGGCCACCAGCACAAACCACTCTCCTGGGTCCCCCCACTTCCCCTCCACCCGAGACATCTTTTTCCAACCCCCCTTTGCCTGGCCAACATCTCAGCGCTGTCCGCACACGCTGTCTCTCCTTGCTCCCCTCCCGTCCCAGCCACTCCCACTGCAGACTCCAACCCCATCCCTCCTCCAAAAGTGCCCTTATAAAGGCCCAAACTGCCTCCGTGTTTCTGTCTGGTCTTACTCCCACTCTCTACGGCCTGCAGCCCTGTGGCCCACCAGCTCTCTTCTGCAACAGGCCCCGTGGTGTGGCGTGGCGGCTTCCCAGAGACCCCACTCTCCCTCCCTTCTCCTGCTAGCACCCTGGCTGCCCCACCTCGGCCTCCTCTCCTGGATCCTCCTCCTCCACCTGGCCTCCGGGTGGTCCCACCTGCGCCATCTATATGCTAATGACACCCAGCCAAGGGGCCCCCACCTCTCCCGTGGACTTCTAAGCCAGCCTCTCAACGTGAACCTGTCCCCAGCTGGATTCCTGGATTCTCCAAAGCCATGCTCTCAACCCCCTCGGAACCACCTTTTTGTAATGACACCACCACCCACGTAGACACTCAAAAGAAGATTCTGGAAGTCTTGGCTCCTCTTGATTCCTCTCTTTCCCTCAGCCCCTGTGACCAATCCACCAGCAATTCCAGCCGATTCTTTCTCTAAGTCTTCTCTCCAGCTCCATGGCCACCTCTCATACCTGAGCCACCCGAGCCTTTCCTCCGGGCCCAAGTCCACCCGGGTGTCCACAGCCGGTTCTCCTCCTGCAGCCAGAGGGTCCCTTCCTGAGGCGAGTCGGGGCCCACAAGGCTCCAGCAGGCTGTGGGAGGGGTCAGCGGGGCGGGATGCAGGCACGTGGTCACCAGTCACCTGCGGGCGAGGCCTCCCCTTTCTCATCTATGAGTCCATCCCTCACCCTCCAGCATCCACTCCAGTGCTTCCCCGTCATAGGCACTCAGTTATTTCTGAATAAATTATCTGAAGAAAACATAAATTTCTTTCCAGAGCTATTTATAGCTGGAATCTTGGGATTGTATTTCATGAATAAAGGTATTTACAGGAAACTAAAAAGAAACTGCTGATGGCTTCCTGCTGCACCTGGATTAGCCATCCTAACTGCCTGCCTTGATCCACATGGCCCTCCACAGCGTCTCCTTATACTGCCCTCCCCGCCTTGGCCGCTGCAAGCCCTGGGCTTTCTCCTGCTCAGACCAGCCAAGATCATTCTGACCTCAGGGCCTTTGCATGTGCTGTGCACCTGCCTGGAACACGTTTCCGTCTGCTCTTTGCAGGGGGAGGGGGAGGTGGGTCCTCCCTCGTCATTTGGGACTCAGCTTAAATGCCTCCCCTCAGAGGGGCCCTCCTCACCACCTCCAGCTGACGAATTCTGCACCACTAACCCCCACGTACACCCCCTCCTCTCCCAACAGCCTCCCCCCAGCCCGTGCTATTCCCATCCTATCACATTAGGTTGTTTCCTTGGCAGGACTAATTCCATGACATGCGGTTACTTTAACTCGTTTGTCTGGCTTTTGTCTCCTCCTCCATCACATAAGATCCACAAGGGCAAGGCTACTTACAACTGGCCTGGTCACTGTGGTAAGAACCACCAACTCTGCCAGGACAGTGGGCCAGGCACTGTCTTGAGCAGTGTACTTGTATTACACCCTTTTTACAGATGAGAAAACTGAGATACAGAGGGGCCAAGTGAGTTACCCAAGGTCCAGCATAGAAAGAGGCCCAGCAGAGACTTCCCTGGCCGTTGTGGTTAAGACTCCGCGCTTCCACTGCAAGGGGCATGGGTTCAATCCCTGGTCAGGGAACTAAGATCCCACCTGCCACGCGGTGCAGCCAAAAAAAAAAAAAAAAGAAAGAAAGAGGTCCAGCAGGAAGCAGGGTACCATTTACCTGCGCCCCCTTCACGCCCAGCACAGACCCAGCCCTTTGTGGGCCCTAAATTGGTACTTGCCGAATGATCAGATGAATCGCTGAATAAATGAATGTTATACACTGCAATACTGAGACAGGCTGTCTTCAGGTGGAGCAACAAGGGGTATTTCAATCTTCTTCTCCCTGTATATTCCAAGTTTTTTTCAATGATCACATAATACACGCATAATTTAAAGTAAAATAAACCCTTATTTTAAAAGAAATTCAAAGGTTCTGGGTAATGTCTGGGTTCCGGAATATTTTTCTTCGATTTCCAGAGACGGTTATTCCTCTACTTAATTTAAACCATTGTTTTTCTAGGGAAATTGAATAAAAAGCCCGTATTTTTAAAGCTCGCTCCAAGTCTGCCCACTTCAAACAATGAAGAGAGGGCAGTGATGGGAGCTGGTTCCCGCCTCGCCTTGCGTGCTCAGGGCTGGAATTCAGGGATGCATACCAATCAGGAAGCCGCTGGGAGGGGGGTCCTGCAGAGGCCAGGCTCTCAAGTAGGAGGGGGTCCAGACCCAGAAATGCCACCTCGCCTCAGGCCCAATGTGCAGTCATGGACAGGGGTCACCCCAAGCCACCTGCACTGCCCCGCACTGGCGATGTCCCTGCAACGAGGTGGTGGTGAGGCCGGGGCCAAGGCCACCCTCCCAATAGGTCAGTGGGAAGATGAGCCGCTTGGCAGGGGGTTCTCTCTACACAGACAGGTCAGGAAAAGGTAAAGCTCATGGCTCAGCACCAGCCTCTGGCCAAGGGGTGGGCACAACCTGCACTGCTGGCCAAGCGATCAATTGCCCACCCCGAGTTCCCACGGCATGTGGAACCCGCTGCCAGGGTCTGTCAGAGGCACAGAGAGGCCAGGCCCTGGAAGGGGTGGCACGGCTCCAGGACACAGGGTTGAGAGCTGGGGCTCTGGGCAAACAGAACAAGGTCAAGCAGCGCTGCTTCCTCCGCGCTACGTGTCTCCGGGCAGGCAAGATAACTTACCTGAGCTGTAAAACGGAGCTGATGATACAGCCCACTTGTCAGGACTGCCGAGGACCAAACAAACTCCTGCGAGCCCCCCACCCGCCAATGAGCCTGCCACTCCGTCAATATGAGCTATTACAATTAGCACTCTCCATAAACACGAGCCATCATTATATGAGCACTTTCCAGACACCAGGACTAGCGGTCCATCTGGGCACCGAGTTCTATTCTAGGCCTTGACCCTAAACCACAGGGTGATGAACCCAGCTACATGGGAGAGAAAACACACATTCACTTCCAACGAAGAAGGGCTGAGTGTTTTGAGATTCCAGACACGTGTCGAATCTTCTCTTCCTCCCCTCCTCAAAGGGCAAAGGGGAAAATAGAACAAAGGGGGACTGTAGAAAGAGCTCAGGGCCCACCTGGTTCGAATCGTGCCACTTATACTGTGGCCTTGGGAAAGTCACTCAGCCTCTTTAAGACTCAGGTTCCTTATCTGTAAGATGGGATAATAGTACCCACCTGCAGGCTCAGTGTGGGAATTAAATGAATTGATGCATGAAAAAAGTCTGCCACATACAGGCATTAAAGTAACATGAGTTGTCTTTAAACAAACAAGCTCCCAATTATCTGCCTAAATGAAGGGCAGAAGTAGCAGAGGTAATCAAAATACTGGATAACCTAAATAACCGTTACTTTTAGCTTTGGGGTGGAGGGAGGGCAGCAGACCCACCTTCCCAATTCTGTATTTTTTTGGCCTGATATTAAAATGGAATTTTTTTTATGAATCCACCAGCCACAGATGCTAGGGCTGGAACAGCAGCAAGCTTGACGATAACAAGAAACTACCCGGAAAACTTAAAGACTTTCAGGGGAGGGGGTGATCCGCAGAGCACGATGCCCCTGGCAGAAGGGGGCTGGCAGCGTTCCTTTGCTGGTACCCAGATGATGCTGTGCGCTCTGACTTGAGAAAGGTTCAGGATTTCCCCTGCTCTGCCACCAGCTCTGCAGACTCCTGATTCACCTGACACCTGAGCCAGACTGAACTTCCAACAGCTCGTGCCTCCGAGCCTTTGCACATGCTGTTCCTTCCACCCAGACCCTTGCCCTCTCCCCACCCATTCTTCTGCTACACTCTGCACACACCCCCGCTGTATGTAACTATGCTCATGCCCCTCTCCCAACCAGGGCTCTCAGACTGTACAAGAGCTACAGCCTGCCCATTCAACAGTCTGACTCTACTCTGCCCCTGAATCCATATGGATGGGTCCTGTCCACTGTTGCCTAAGCCACACCCAGACGGCTCTAGCCACCTGAGTCCCGGCCATCACACCTTCACCAGCCCCGAGCTATTTGACTCGTCCACAGTCTCTCCTCAGGCACCCCAACCACTTTGCCTCCCAGATACCTGAGTCATCTTGAGTGTGGTTTTTCAATCAATGGCAAAGCAGGCTCTCAATTAACTGAAACTTATCCTCATCCCACGTCCCCTCTTCTTGGTGCATGGGAAGATAAGTCAGTTTCTGGAGTGGAGAGCTTATTTGAGGGCCACTTATAACCCTACCATCATAGCAGACCCAGCCCAGCAGCTGCCACTCTCACTGTGACGACCCTGAACCAGCCCTGGAGTGCTGTCACATGAGAATGCAAGCTCCAGGGAGGGGCTGTGCTCAGGGAGCTCACTGCTAGATTCCCATGGTGTGCTGGTAAATGTTTAACAGCTGGTTCTCCACAGGGGGGGAGAACTGGGACACCTGCAGCGTTTTCCAATTTCTGTGGTATAAATGCTCTCACTGTGGCCACTTTGAAGCTACAAGGTGAGACCGCTGAACAGAGTTGGGAAGAGATGGCAGGAGCACACCCATATGTACATTACATCCCCGACTTACAAAGGTTCAACTTAAATTTTTCAACTTTATGATGGTGTGAAAGTGATACGCATTCAGTGGAAACTGTACTTGGAATTTTGAATTTGGATCTTTTCCCGGGCTGGTGACATGCAGTATAACACTCTCGTGATGCAGGGCAGGGCAGCAAGCTGCAGCTCCCAGCCAGCCGTGCAGTCACCAGGGTAAACAGCCGATAACTCTTACAACCATTGTGCACCCAGACAGCCATTCTGTTTCTCACTTTCAGTACAGTGTTCAATAAATTGCGTGAGATATTCAATACTTTATTATAAAATAGGCTTTGTGTTAGGTGATTTTGCCCAACTGTAGGCTAATGGGAGTGTTCTGAGCACGTTCAATGTAGGCGAGGCTAAGCTATGATGTTCAGTAGGTTAGGTGTATTAAATGCAGTTTCCACTTATGAGATTTTCTTTTTTTTAAACATTTTATTTATTTATTTATTTATTTATTTATTTATTGGCCGCACCTTACAGCTTGCGGGATCCTAGTTCCCCAACCAGGGATTGAACCCGGGCCCTGGCAGTGAAAGCACAGAGTCCTAACCACTGGACTGCCAGGGAATTCCCTCGACTTACGGTATTTTCAACTTATAATATTTTCAACTAACAATGGGTTTATCAGGACCCATCAGAAGTTGAGGAAGATCTGTATGTGTGTATATATATGTATATACACACACACATACAGACATATAAAAGGATCTATCTATCTATCTATATATATACATGCACACACACACACACAAAAGATATAATCACAAATACATAGGTAACTGTGAAAAACAGTGAAATAATCAGGAAGTACTGTATTCTGAGTACTTATTACCCTTGTTTTTGGTATAATTTATTTAATTGTAAATTTATACACTACAGCCAGTTTACATACTATAAACTTGCAGGTTAACAGCCAACTCGCAAAACGCCTAAAATTTAGCAATCAGATCTCATTCTTCAGTACAGACTCCAGCACACCACTGCCCAGGGCCGGGCACAGGCTGTGCGAGGACGAGTCACTCCTGGGAGCTCATTAGACTAGGACCCCAAAGGAAGGCGACTCAAATGCCCTCCATTGAGGCAAAGAGAGACCAAGGAACTCTTCAGGGACACATGGCAAGAAAGGAGCTGAGCTGGGGCCCAGGCGGCACAGTGGGGGAGGAAAGAAAACTTTGGCCTACTCCACTGTTTATGAGTTTGACTCTTTCCTGGACTTGAGGGCAAGGACAGCAGATGAGAATCCAAAGATACTAAAGACAAGCTTGCAGAAGAAAGCAAGGACTGGGCGGTCAGGGAGACCCAGGCTTGAGTCCTTCACTGACTGTGACCTTCGGCAGTCACTTAAATGCTGTGCTTCATCTTCCTCATCTGTAAAATGGGTATGAGCCCATCTTCACTGCCTAATTATCAGGGTGGTTGTAGAAGCAAAAAGACAGCAGACATGAAAGAGCAACATAAATCTAAGCTACTATTATCATACATATATATGCAGTATATCTCACCCACTTTATCTTTTTAAAACTTATCTAAGAAGATTATATTCTTTCCACTCTGCTCCTTCCCACCGTTTAAAAGATGACATACATGCACCAGCTAGCCCAGCACCTGGCACATACCGGGTTCCATAAAGAGCTTTTAATTTACTGTTGATTTATCTGTTAATTTACTATTTATTTAAATAACAGTAGGCCTTCCTCTTAAACGAACCTGGTACCTGGGTCCCAAGAAGTCCACCAAGTTTCCCCCTCCCCAGACTCCTTCAAAGCTAACCTGTGAAACAGGACAATTTAGGAACCATTAGTTCCTGGGCATCCACATAATCAGCAACCATTTACTGAGCACCTACTGTGTGTCAGGCACTGGTGATCAAGGCAGACATGGGCCCTACTCTCGAAGGCTTATAGTCCACTGGGAGGGGTAAAAACCCACCCCGACCGCAGTGAGGGCTCTAAGAGCATCACGAACAGGAATTCTGGAGCCAGCCTGGCTGCCCAGAGAGAAGCAAAGAGCGGAAGGATGGGACCAGCTAAGGCAACGGCCCTCTGGTGGAAGAGGAAGGAGCAGGGGAACTCGGAAAGGCAAGTGTGATGGAGCAAAGTAAGAAAGACACAGGCACAACCCGAGGCCTCACAAGCCAGAAGAAGAGCTCCATCCCGAGAAGTTTTAACGCAGCCACAGGGAGCTTGGAGATATACAGACTGTGCCCTCCTTTCTAGTTTATATACCCGAGGCCTGGACACTGTGGGGCATAGTGCTGGGTGGAGAGACAGAGGGACGGATGGATGCTGCAGCTCAGGGCCATTCAGGCAGGGCCTGCAGAGAAGACCTGAGCATGTTAATAAGCCTGCACGACCTGTCCTCTCCCCCCAGCATCCGAGGAGGAACAGATGGGGCTTCAGCAGGCAGAGCATGACTTCCCCGGACTGAAGCCCTCGGGAAGGCCAAGGCCTCTGAGACAAAGTCTTAGCTCCAGAGCCCGTGGGCAGGGTGGCCCACCCCTACCACCTCCCTGCTGTGGCCCGAGGCAGGGTCCTCAGGCTCTCAAGGCTAAAGGAAGCTTCCTGACCCCCTGCCCCAGGACCCCAGCGTGGAAGAGGGAGGAAGAACTCTCCCCAGACTCCCCTACATCAGGCCTGGCCTCCCTCTCAAAGACCCCCCCCGGAGGCCCAGGAGGCTGGTCTTCATCTTCACAGAGCCTGTCCCGGACACACTTTTCTGTCTCCAGGAGTGTCCAGGCCTGACCGGGTTCTGTGGCCGTGGCCTTCTGGCTGACCAGGGCATCCTCTCCTCCCACACTCCCCTCCTCCAGGAGGCCGCCCCCGTCCAGTCTCTGGGCAGGGGTCCAGGGTGGGAGAGGCAGGCCCAGAGCAGAGGCGAGAAGAGCATCCCTGACTCCACTTAATCCCAGGGACCCTCAGGTCAGTGCAGGGGAGAGCTGAACCACAGTGACAGCAGGACCTGAAGGCCTGGGTGAACCAAAGGGAAAGTGAAGCCCAGGGTGGGGGTGGGGGGATTTCCAAACTGTCCCTGCCAGAACCTGCAGAGGTCACACACACACACACACAGATGCACAAAAGCCAGACAGGAGTCATGCAGAGGGATGGGACACCCAAAGGACACAGAGTCTCCCATGGGGGGAGGGGACACACACACACACACACACACACACACACACTAGGAATACAATCGCTCCAATGTCACAGGACATACATACACACAGAGAGGAAACCCCAGCTCCGGGACCTCACCCCCAGAGACACTGAGATACACACTCGCATACACAACCGGGCACACGGAGGAGACCCGGGCTCCGGGAGAGACCCTCCCCCGGAGAATCGGGGACACAAGGATCACGCACGAGCGGAGACCAGGACCACGCGGGAGACCGAGACCCTAGACTCGGCGACACTCGCACAGGGACGCCCACGGCCCCTGAGAGACCCTGAGCCACACGGACACCCTGGCGGGGTCTCGGGGATCGCGGAACCCCCCGCCCGGCCCCGCGCCCCGCGGGCCGCACTCACCGGCTCCGGCCGCTCGGCCGCGCCTTTGTTGTCCGCGCCGCTCACAAAGGCGCCAGCGGCCGCCCGCACTTCAGCTGCCCCGGCGGCCGCGGGCGCCCATGGCCGGGCCGGCCCAGCCCCGCGCCCCAGCCGCCCGGCGCGCCGCCGCCCGAGCCAATGGCCGCGCCGCGCGCCGCCCGCGAAGTCACGGCCCGGTCCGGGGTGCGCCCGCCGCCGCCGCCGCCGCCGCTGCCGAGAGGCCTGGTCCAGCCGCGCACAACGCGACGCAGCGCCGCCCCCGCCCGCCTGCCAGCCCGGCCCGCAGGCCTGCTCGCCGCGGCTGAAGTCACCGCTTAACCCCTGCTGGCCAGGCCGCCGCGCCCGGCGACCCCCGGAAGGCCGGGAGCTCCCCCAACCGGCCCCCACCCCGCGGCCGGAGGAGGGCTTCCATCCTTCCCGCCCACCCAGCCTCTCGCCACATGGGTGGAGAAACCGACGCCCGCAGGGGCTGGGGCAAGACCCCCCAGGTCTCACAGGGCTCCCCACTCCTTCATCCCCCGCCCCCGTGTCCCCTACCCCTTCCCCGCTTCTCCCTTGGAAAGGTCCCGGGCCCGCGCCGGCTGCTTGCTTCTCCCTCACTTACAGGGGCTTGCCCAGGGCTACCCCAGAAGGGTGAGGGATGCCTGGGTTGGTCCCAGAGGAAAACCCAGACCTGTGATGGGCCCCCACCGAGCCCCTGCCGCAGAGAACCCTCCTGACGCCTTACATCAGCCCTGCACCCTGGTTTCCCATAATAACCTCAGGAACCATAATCCTGGCAGCCGCAGGCATTGAGGGCTTTGAACTAGCAACCACCCTGCCATGTAGCTCCATTTTCTTGATGAGGAAACGGAGGCTCAGAGCTGTAACTTGCCAAAGCCCACGCAGCAAGGAAGTGGTGGAACCGAGATCCTAGCATGCCCCTCCCTTCCAGTAACCAAAGCTGCCAAACCCTAGTTACTCCCTCTCAGAATTCCAAAGAGGGCCTCCGGATATGATGCAGTTAATTACAGTTATCAGCTCATTAATTAAGATGATCCCTGTTGTTGTTAAACACTGCCCTGCTACCTCCCTATATGCAAAGAAATTCACACTCAGGCTTATCAGCAATTACTCCTGGCTTGATAATAATGAGTTCTGCAGCCTCCAAAGGGCACAGGTGTATGTAGCCTGGAGTCTGTGTTGGCCTGTGTTCATTCTTTCCTACAGCCAGCAAAAACATTTTTTCTTTTAACTACTCCCTGTTTGGCAGGCACCAGCCTCAGGGGCTAGGAATGAAACAAGGAACCAGACCCCGGCCCTGCCCCCTCGGCTCTCCTAGGCTAGGAGGAGACACGGATAACAGGCCACTACAGTGCAGCGAGGCAAGCCACACCAGTCCATGCTCTCTGAAATCATCTTATTCATTGATAGGTTTGCTTGTTTATTGTCCATCTCCACACAAGAACATAAGCCCCATAGAGCTTGTCCTAAGAGTTGTTCATATAGTCATCCTAACCCCCAAGCCTAGGGCAACCCTGGGCTCACAGTGTGCAGCCAGTAAATGTTTGCTGAGCACTTACTACATTCCAGACATCATTCTAGGTACGCAAGAGACATCAGTGAACAAAACAGGCAAGGCCCCTGCCCTGCTGGATTGTCCATTCCAGGGAAGAATAAACAGTGGCCGTGACAGCAGGGAGGAAAGTTTCTGGAATGCCAGGCAAGCAGCAGGAACATCTTCAGAGGTCTCTCCAGTGACTTCGGGGCTCATGGTATTAAGCCTTGGACCAGAATTTAGATATTCGGGTCCTGCTGGCATAGAAAAAGTACAAGTCCCTGGACCTGCATTTGCAGCCTTTCAGACCTCTTCCAGCCCCCCTCCCTGGCTATAGTTGTTTCCCTCCTGGGCCTGAGCCCTCCTGAGTCCTCCAGTCTGGAATGCCTGCCCCCTGTTTGGTTGCACTAAGGTCTACCCTCCATCCCAGACGATCAGAAGGCCCAGAATCTCCTGGAAGCCGCCCCACGTGGCCTCTGTTCCCCAACCACCTCTCCCTCTGAGCTCTACAGCACTTCGTGCTTTGGTTAGTTGCTTCCGTTAGCGCTTTTGTTTCTGTTAGTTGATTCTGGGCATGTAATGACTTGAACTGTCTCCAGCTTGAGGGCAGCGGCCATACCTCAGGCCCCCTTTGTGCCCCCAGAGCCCAGCACAGGTTAGGGGCATACCAAGTGGACACCCTCAAACCCTTATCAATAGAAACTTCTGGATCCAGGGTTGCAAACTACCAGCTCATAGGACAAATAGAGCCTGCAGAAGCATTTTGTTCTGCCCGCAGTGATTTTATTATTGTTAATTAGCTACCAACATTTAACAATTGAGAGATTTCCCATCCATTGCCAGATTGCTGGCTTCTCTTAACAAATCTGACGATCTGGTAATGCCAGGCCCCCATGGCCACACTCTATAGGCCCCAAGGAGCAGTGGCCCCTTAGAAAGAGCTGTGTCCTTCCACTTGTCACCATTCCTCCCAGTCCTGTGTCATCCATTTGACCTTGAGGCCCCTCCTCTGTGAATTAGTGTTTTCATTTCTTTTTCCATCTACTTTCTACTTATACTGTATGAGAAAAAAAAAAAAAAATCACATCATGAAACACATACTCGAGAATAAATGAGCCTGCAGCCCTCACCTTCTAGGTCAGGCCAGGCCCCAGCCCAGCCCAATTCTCCTGCATTCTTGCTCTCTCCACCATCTTGCTCTCCTGACACGCATACACACCTTCTCTCTCGCCTGCCCAGCCTCACATGCTAAGCTCCACAGCACGAATGAATGTACAAGGCGTTTCACTGGGTTTTGCCTATGCTGTTCCCTCTGCCTGAAACGCCATTACTGCTGCATCCCCCAGACGCTGTGGCTTTTTGATGCTCTCCACATAGATAACACCTTCTCAAGGATCTGTTCTCTAGTACGCCAAGACTGGGCTCCTGGGCTCCCATAGCATCCTATGGTCCCCTCCTCCATGCACCCATCCTACCGTGTTGTGTAGGGTATTTGCCCCATGTCTTCCCCCGAACTGTGAGTCCTCAGGAGCTGGGACTCCGCTATCTCATTCATGCTGGAATCCCCAGCACCTGGGACAGAGCCTGATGGAGCATAAGCACGAGACAAATATTTGCTAAATAGTTGAACACATGGGTTTCAATAGGCACAAAAGGAACAAAAAGGATTTCTGGGAACGTTTCCATGTCCCAGAACATTCAATTAACCAGAATGTCCCCCTCGCTGAGCATTCTGGTGGTGCGGGATCTATTGTGTAAGCATAATCATGGATGATACATCTGGATGGGACCGGGCCTCTGTTCTCCCTGGTCTCTCCTGCTGACCTGAGAAAGAGGAAGGGAGGGAGGGAGGGCATGGTAGTATTTTCCATTGGTCACAGAGGCTAAGTGACGTAGCCAAGGTTGCCTAGCAAGCTGGTTGCAAAGTGAGGATGGGAACCCGGGGCTTCTGCCTCTGCCTCCCAGACTGGCCCTGCTTCCGTCGGCCCAGGCTTGTAGTAGATCAAAAAGGAAGAGGGTAGATGGGAAAGTGGACTTCCCAAGTCCAGCTACCGCCCTTGCACAGGCAGTATGAATGGAGAGCGTGCAGAAAGCAGCTAGTCCTTATTATTTCCTGTATCGTCAAACCAATCATGAACAGGCTCTTATCTAAGAGAGGCTGGATCACATTTTGATTATGAATGAGGACGACATAATCTGTCTTACCAAAATGAAACTCTCCTTAAGTAACACTCCTGTCCCTGTTCAGTAGGACAGGCATTTTGATGGCAGCTGGGATGCACTGAGCAATCTCCCCACCACCTCCCAGTTTCCTCATAACTCAAGACCTGCCATTTGTGGGGAAACACACAGCTAGAGGTGGTTTGGGGGGCTCAGGTGAAGAAGGAAACTTGATTTTCTGAGCTACCACTTTACGGGCCCTGGTGTAAGGGAGAGGACAGTCTGAGCAGCTCTTTCTCTTGGGGATGTAGTCTCAAAGTTCTCCCAAAACAACCATTGGGGGTGATGGACACTCTTGTCCAGTGGGCTGGACACAGACACAGGACAGGGCTCTGCACCCCACGCTCTCCATAGGACCCTGAGAACAGCCTTCAACCTCTTTCACTTGGTCCCAATGCCTGTAAAAGAGCAATAATCCTTTTGCCCTCTTCTATCCCATAGGATTTTGAAGGGATAGAAGACTAATATAGTCTAACAGAGATTTTTCAACATCTCACCAACAAAATTAGATAAATATGCTATTTGATACTATATTATCATAAACAATCATAAGTATTATTGATGAGAGGCAGCCTAGTATAGTGGTTGTCAAGAGTTCAAACTCCAAACACTGTTGGAGAAGGGAATACAAATATGAAAAGGGAGAAAAGTAGAATGAACCCTGTGGTGTTGGACTGGAATTGGAGATTTGGGTGTGAGCTCATAGCTCTGTCCAGCAAAAGGGCCTGGGAGCAGGGACACCCAGTGACAATGAACACACTTAGCAGTCAGATCATGGTTTCTAAATACCATTCTCTGAGACTTCCCTGGTGGTCCAGTGGTTAAGACTCTGCGCTTCCACTGCAGGGGACATGGGTTCGATCCCTGGTCGGGGAACTAAGATCCTGCATGCCACGCGGTGCGGCCATTACCATTCTCTGTTAAAAGGAACCAGAGCTCCTTGGAGAAATGGCTGATTCCAGAGGAAGCACAAGCTGTGCCTGAAACATATTGTTGGGCCGGAAATTAATAAATTGCTCAAGAAATGATGGAAACATAGCAAAAGGACACAGAAGCCAACTCAAAGAGGCTTCCACTAGCCAAATCAAGGGCAATCTGAGCATCAAAATAAATGATGATTATAAGGATTTACATTCCATTAAATACAATTGGAAACCAAGAGTTTATACTGTTATAAATAAGTAAATGAATAAATTGAAAGCTAGGAATGCTATTCGCAGAGTCTCAAAGTACTTCCTCACAAAATACTTATTAACCACAAAGGGGGAAAGAGCAACTTTACAGTAGAGAAACTTGGCAGTTACCTTCTCACTCAATTGTCAGATTGTCAGATTGGGTTACCATGACCAGCTGGGGGATATTTTGACATCATGAGTCTCCTGATGTGATTCACTGAGAAAGACACAATATCACTTCATGATCTTCCTGCCAAATATGCACATCTCACATAATCACAAGTAAACATCAAACAAACCCAAATTGAGGGACATTCCTCTAAATATCTTCTAAAGTGCCAAGGTCACAAAAATCAAGGAAAGACCAAGGAACTTTTCCAGATTTAAGGAAACCAAAGAGACTCAACAACCAGATGCAGCATGTGGTCTGAACTCCATCCTTCGCCTGTAAAGGACATTATGGGGACAATCGGCAAAACTTGAATAGGGTGTGAGGATTAGGTGGTAGAAATGTATGATGTGAATTTCTTGACTTTGATGGTTATATCATGGTTGTATAGGAGCATGTCCTTGTTTGTAGGAAACACATACTACATATCCAAAGAGAAGGAACGTCACATCAGCAGTTTCCTTTCAAATGCCTCAGAGGGAAAGTCGTATTGTACTTGCAGCTTTTCTGTAAGCTTAAAGTCATTTCTAAAGTCAGATGGCCCGTGCTAATATAGAGCAAGTTGCTTAATTCTCTGAGCCTCAGTTTCACTATCTAGGTGAAAGTAATAATACTACCTTGTGAGGTTGTTTAGAGGATTAAATGAGGTAATATTTGTGGACTATTTAACACAGAACTGGGCTCATGTATATATTCCAAAATTTTGAAAAGCTACATAATTTTTCTTGTTCTTTACGCAGCTCCCTTCCCTGGGAAAGAGCCAGCATATGGAGTAAGGTAGCAAATTCCAGGACCTAGGGGGTCAGGTAGGAGATGAAAATGGGAGAAGCAGGCTGAACATGACCACTGACACTATGTCTCAAGGTTGGAGGCCTGGAAAGCGCTGCCCCAGATAAAAGGGGCAGTCACCACCCAGTTCTAGAAGATGAGTCACTGTGTACTATAAAGCTTTCTTATTGTTTTTCCCAAGAGAAGCTAGAAATTCAGATTTCCATAAGAAATCCCCTGATTGTTAATATTGGCAACTATTCCAAAATTTAAATGGACCAATAATTTGTGAGCCAAACAGGCTCCAAGTGCCAGCAGCAGGAGTTCTGAAAACTTGTCCTGAACACTTAGAAACACGGAACGCTCCTGTGGATTGACAGAAAAAGCTCCAAACCGCTGTTCACAGTTCTTCTGCCGCTCTGACAGAGCCTCTGAAGAGGCCGGACTGGACGTGCCAGGACGCGTGCCCCTCCACGTGTCGTGACAGCAACCTATTCCCCAGTGCACTTGATTGGACAACAGGGTGAACAGCTGACAAAACTGGGCCTATCTGCTCATCTCACCCAAGAATTTGGCATTGGAGAGCTGAGAGGCTGAGTCAGTCAAATGACCACAGACGCTGAACCTGAAAGATGGTGCAGAGCCAGAGCTGGCAATCATGCTGCAATAAACCACAGCCAAGTTCAAGCTGAGGTTCTGGGAGATCAGAAACGCCATAGAAAAACAAAAACACCACCACCAACAACAAAAAAAGTAAAGTGAGAGAAAAAGACAGTGAGGCAGAGATCACCTAGCCCTAGCAAAAATAATAGCAAAAATAATAGCAGATTCTTCCATAACACTCTGTACTGGGCTCTGTTTAATCACTTTCATGTATTAATTCATTTAATCCTCACAGCAACCCTATAAAGTAGGTACTTTTATCCCTGTTTTACAGATGAGGAAACTGAGGCACAATGATATTCTGTCCTAGCCTTGAATGTCCATCTGAGTGAACTGTTGTGTCCTTACAGAGACAATCCCCCTTCACTGCACTCACCTGAGTGGATTTTTATTCATATGATAAAAGGAGAGTGGTGCCCACTGCCCATGGCTACCATCTTGGTGCAGGATGAGGGGGGATTCTGGGACCAATTCATGTATCCAAACATCCTGCTCTAGCCTTTCTGTATCTCCCAAAATGGAAAAGATGAAACGGAAAAGGGAAAAATCGCAGCCTGGGCCATCAGAGGCAGCTGCAAACATGTAAAGATCCTCTGCCCATCAGCCCATCCCCACCGGCCCCGTGTGCCAGCCCAGCCTACACTAGGAAGCCAACTTCACCTACTCCTTGGGGTATCTGCAGCCTCCGCTGGGGATGAGCAGGCAGAGGACTTGGGGCTGTCTGCGGAGCCAAGGGGAGGTTGGATTTCTCTGCCTGGGACCTGGCCAAGGAGCCAGAAAGGACAGAGAGACAAGGTCTTCGCTTCCTGGCATCAGGTTACTGCCCCTACCCAGGGCTCAGGGTGCCAGGCAAGCCTCCCAAGCAATGAGAGTTGCCGGTCAGCTGACAGCAGACAGAGTCCAAAGCCTATTCTAGAAGCTGCCGTAAGAATGAAGAGGATATGGCACTGGCCCCTGAGGAGGGAGAACAGAAAGGGAACCCGGCAGACCCAGTGAGCCTCCAGCCTTGCCAAGCGGACCAGGCTGGGCACTGGGGACCCGACAGAAGGTCTCCAGGAGAGAAGGTCCTGGGCCTGGGGAAAGGGAGGCACAGCGGCTGCCAGCCTGACGCTGCAGTGACGCTCCAGGGAGGCCTTGGCCCCTGTCAGCAGGAGGGCCTGGCCGTGACTGCAGCCTGGCACCGGCCCCAGAAACCTTCAGCATCCCCCAGTTTCACCGCCCAGGGCTGGGAGGTTCCATAAGCTCCCTGGTCTCCCAGATGAAAGACGCTTTCTAAGAGTCATAAAACCGTCCCCACTGGAAACAATGGGCCCTTATCCCGCTGCGTCCTTCACATAAACTCCCATTAGCAACGCACCAGAAGCTGCAGGCAGGAGTTTTATAGACTGGATTTTTGGACCAGCCCCAGCGTTCATTAACATCTACTCCCTCGCCCTCCGTGGAGACTGCACAAATCACTCCTCTTTACAGAGGCCCACTGTGTGCTTGGTCTCCAGAGAATCCTGCAAGGAAGGTGGTTTTGTCCAGTTTTATGAATACAGAAACAGACCCAGAGAGGTTAAGTGACTTGCCCAGGGTCACACAGTGGGAGAGTAGAGGAGCGGGGATTTAAATCCAGAATCTGCTCCTTCCCCACTACCCTGTGGCCTCGGGTTAAGATCACCCAAGAGATTAAGCCAAATGGGTTTCCTAGGTTTTCTCCTGGAAACAAGCAACTTCTGGGACCTCAAAGCCTTCACCAGGATGGTTCTGTTCACCTACACAATATGTCAGCAGAGACACAGCGGGCTGGGATTCCCAACACATCAGGGAGGGACCTGAGCCCCTTCCCTCGGATGAAATGCAGAGTCCCTCACCGTATCTCACATTCACACTCACAAAGGCTTTTCACCCCATTCCTCCCGGATGGCCACCAATGATAAAGCCAGCCCTGTTTACTGGGCAGTAAATCCCCCTTTACTGAGGGATATGCCAGGCCCTGTGCTCTTCATGTATGACCCCATTTACTCTTGCAAGAACTCTGTAGAATGGCTGCTTTCAAGATCTCCTTTTTTTCACATGATGAACTTAGGCACAGAGAGGTAAGTAGGCCACCTAAGATCACACAGCAAGTAAGCAATGGATTCTAGGTCTATCTGACTCCAGCTACCACACCTCCCCAAAACATCACAATGTGGGGTTCAGCAGACACTCCATCCCCACCAGCCCAATCCCACAGTCCTGGCTTACAACTCTGGGTGTCACCTTAGATGTGTGGAAAATGACAACAGCTGTCACTTCTAAATACTTTCACCATCTCCTGTCTACCCAACAATCCTCAAGGCTGATGTTGCAATTCTTATTTTGCAGATGAGGAAACTGAGGCTCAGAAAGGGGAAATGTCTTATTCAAGGTCCCACAGAGCTGGTAAGTAGGGGTACCAGGGTTTGCACCCACTCTTGTGGGTTCCAGAACCACTGCTTCCTACAGGTAAACCAGCATGATAGTTAAACCAGACCATCCCAACAGCGTCTTGGCGTGTGTTGGGCTGCACCCCATAGGCCTGCCAGCCCTGTACTAGCCCAGCCTCAAGACCGAAGAAAGAGCCTGGAGTCAGCAACAGAGACATTAATGGTTTAATTGATGGGGGAGCTTACATGTCTGAAACAAGGTCCTGGAGCGACACCCTTCCATGCGCGGCAGACAGTCGGCAGGACATGGCCACCGTCTTTGCTTCCAGGGTTTGGGGGGAAAAGGTTACTAGTTATAGGGGGAACTTACATCAGGATGGCTCATCGGTTACCAGGGAAACCAGCAGAGGATCATCCCCTCACTGCCCCTTTGTTAAGCTATGGTGGAGATGTTCTGATCTAAAGATTAGAACAATCACTAGCTGGGCCAGGGGACAAGTATGTAGACATTTACAGATTAGGCTCTATGATTAAGAGGAAAGGTCAGTCCTGTGAGTAGGGTGTAGGTGAAACAGGGACTGGTGTAGCTGGGGATGTATGGAGAGCAAGAGAACAGCCGTCTTGGGTGGCCTGATCACACAGCATGCATTCAACTAATACTCCCCAATTCAGTGCCTAAGGTTTTCCTGGCACTGTTCCAGGAGCTGGGGGTAGAGTGGTGAATACGACTGCCATCCTCAACCCTCATCAGCCCCATGGGGGACCACCAGGGACCCCCTGACCACTTATGGCTGCTCCCCCTAGAATTTCATCCCTAGCCTCCCCCTGCTGAGCCCCCACTGCAGGGGTTCATCCCCACCTCTGCTGCCCTTGGCTGCCCTGCCCTCTCTCAGCTTCTGGGAACTTTCCAGATAGCCTGCTCCAGCCCTGCAAAGGCAGTCTACAGCACCTGGTCTCATGACTGATTTCACCCTAAGACGCTTCATAACCAACTCCGAACTGGGCCAACCAGAGAGGCAGCTGCGTTGGCTCAAGCTCCCCCGAAAAGCCCTCAGACCCATACACCCTGCCGCCAGATGGCATGGCCAGCACCCTCGGCCCCTTTGTTGAGATGATTAGCTCATGGACTGCCCCACCCTGAGAAGCTGGCTCGGGGCCCGCCCTTGGTCACCATTCCCCTATTACCTGCTGCTGCCCAGAACAACTTACGGATGTGCATGGTCGCTAGTCAGTGCCAGGCACTGTTTTAGGGGATCTGAATCATCATCGTCTTTATCATGCTCATGAGCATCATTATTATCACAGCTAACACTTACTGAGCACTTTACTACGTGCCAGGCACTGGGCCAACTCTTTACCTGTATTATCTCATCAATTCTTCACAATACCAGGAGATAGGTACAGTTACCATCCCATGCAACAGATAAGGAAACTCATAAATAGATAAGGCCATAGCACCCCGGGTACTATATTGCCTAAATTGTCTGTCACCCCTGCTATACTATCATCTCCCTAAGGATAGGAGGTCTGTTTTGTACAGAGTTGTATCTCTAGAATGTAGTGTCTGGCACAGAGCGGACACTCAATAAGCAGTCTTTGGATGGATGGACCCATGGATAGATGGATGGATGGACAAACGGATGGATGAATACAATTGAAAAACTACAGGAAAAAAACCACTCAGCCCCCTGGGTGAAGCAGGAAGAAGCTGGATACGGTTTCTCTACTAACTAGAAAATCCCCCATCCAGGATTCCAGGAAAAGCAGAGAAGATTGTGCTGATTTTTAGGGGAAGGAAAAAAGAAATGTCTTTTGGGTAATGAGCTTTGAGATAGCAGCACGTAGCCTTATCAGGCACGTCCCCCCTTCCCAGAAGCCACCACTTCGCCAGGGAATTTCATCTGCTCCATCCCCAAACGCACGTCTCTGAGTCAGAGACAGCCATACGATGCACCATCTTCGGTGAGCTACCTGCCCTGTCGCTCCAGGGCTGGGCCGAGGGATACAGCTGTGCCAGACCCTGGGCTTTGGCTGAAGTCAGCTCCAACCCTTTCCCTGGGTGCGCTCTCGGAATTCTGCAGCACCCCCCAGGAGCCTTGAGCTTTAGGGGGCTCGTTCTCTAGTTCATTGGCGAGATCTCACCCTGACCCATGAATCCTTATACCTTATGAATTCTGATCAGTCGTTTGAGCCAGCCAGCCAGATGTGGGGGTGAGGTCAGTGTGCAGCAGGCTGCCCGCCTCCCCACTATGCCCTGGCTGGAGCCTAGGGTTCCCGGGGGGGGTGAAGAAACCCAGCGGCCCCAGGATAGCAGGCATTGAGGCATGTGGCCCAGTTTTGTAGTTTCCAGAGCAACTTTAAGAAAGAGGAAGAGGAAAGACTAGAACTAGGGCCATATCGTCCCTATCACACCTGGAGACATCCGCTCCTCTGCATGGAATGTGGCACTGAGATCCCGGACAAGGCGTCCTGTCATCCTGGAACCACGAGGGATCAGATGGCATTGGTGCCAGGG
Organism: Balaenoptera acutorostrata; assembly: GCF_949987535.1. Classification (NCBI taxonomy): domain Eukaryota; kingdom Metazoa; phylum Chordata; class Mammalia; order Artiodactyla; family Balaenopteridae; genus Balaenoptera; species Balaenoptera acutorostrata. The sequence goes on along the minus strand of NC_080064.1, from coordinate 13,352,249 downwards.
ACCTGTCCTCTCTTTTATTGAGCAACTACTATTCGCTGGGCCAAGTGCTCTGCCTGGGAGAACTCATAACCCTCATAACGTCTCAGTGAGTTCAGTATTATTATCTTCCTTTTCAAATGCAATAACTGAGACCAAGCAGCCTGCCCAAGTTCACACCATCAGGAAGGACAGAGCTGGGATTTGAACCCAAGTCTGACCCCAACGTCCATACTTCTTCCACGAACAACAAGGTGGAAAGGGCCTCAGGCAGCCTCTCCCCTGTAGTCAGACAAACACTGGCATCCTGCGTTTATTCCAAAAATCAGCCAGACAGAGTAGGAGCGGGTTTTTATGGAGCTTACTCCCATCTTTGCCAGTCCCCATGTATCAGAAGCAAATGAGAGCCTCCCCTGCATTCCTGTGCTCCCGGGGCCACGTGGGGAGGAGAGAGAGCTGGCAGGGAGCTCAGAGGGCACCTCGGGGCCACCCATTCAAGCAAGTCAGAGACTTTCAAAGCTGGCAGGGCCCTTAGGGATGATCCAAGCCAAACCCCTCCTTTCACAGAAGGGGAAACTGAGGCCCAGAGAGGGCAAAGGATTTGCTCAAGGTTGCACCAGGCATGAAGAATGAAGTGGGAGAAGTGGCAGCCTCCTGGCTCCCAGCCTGGGGTCCCCTCACTCACCCCAGCCAGTCTCAAACAAGCCACGATATTGGAACCGCTCTTATCAGATAGAATGAATGGTTATCAGATTTAATTACGACACTGCTCAGGAGGAAAAGCAGGGAAGAGGGAAAGATGGGGAAGGAAGAGGTGGGCAGAAGTGCGACCTAACCCCGGTGCGTCCCTCCCTCTGCTGGGGCATCAGACGACTCTCTGCAGTGGCTGAGCTGGGCTGAGCTGGGCCGGGAGGAGGAATCAGGGTTACCTACAGGGCAGGTCCCAGAATGGCTCAGGAGTGCGCCCTGTTTTCCTGTCCCCTTGGAACAAGGACTGCCTCTGTCCCTGAGACAAGGGAGGATGGGGGAGGGGAGGTCCCTCTCATTCTGCTGAAGGGCCAAGTGGGAGAGGCCTGAGCAGGGCAGCCAGGGACTCACCTCATGGCAGCACCGCCCCACCTGCCTTGAACCCACCTGCTAAGCTCCTGGGACCCTGCTTTTGGGAGTCTGACCCCCTTGAGGCCAAAGGGTCGGTGTCTCCAAACCCGCTCACTGCTCCAAGCCTGGGTACCCTGGGACATCCCCATCCCCAAGGAGCTGTCTCTCTTCGTGATGGGGGGTTCACTTCTGAGGTCAAATCCCTGCTTCCCCACCTACTGGTCCTGTGACCTCAAGTGAGTGGCTTCACCTCCCTGAGCCTCAGCTTCCCTGCTGTAGAGCCGGGCTTGTGTTCCTGCATCTCAAGGTGGTGGTGGGGATTCAATGTCAAGGCTGTCCCGGGCACAGAGGGGACTGGAGATGCTGCTTGGGTAATTACCTCTCTTCACACTAATTGTCTGTATGCATAATGTGTCAAGGTTTGCTGTTTTGTTTTGTTGTTTTTTGTTTGTTTTTGGCCACACAGTGCGGCTTGAGGGATCTCGTTCCCCAGCCAGGGATTGAATCCAGGCCACTGCAGTGAAAACCCAGAATCCTAAGCACTAGGCCACCAGGGAACTCCCTGTGTCAAGGTTTTTAAGGCATTCCCAGCTGTGACTATAATTCACAGCCCTCGGGGAGATCACAGGAAAGAAATGATCAGCTCCTGCACCCAGATAGGGGTCACCCAGGCCCCCAGAGGCTGAGGGGCTTGCCCAAGGTCCTGTAGTATTTAGAGGCAGAACATGACCAGAACCCATGTTTCTCAAGTCCCACCGCAGTGCAGCCCAGCCCAGAGGAGCCAAGTAGGAAAAGCTTGAAAGCTGGGGTCAACCAAGCTGGACCCTGGCCCTGGCTGCACCGTGAACTCAGCATGCAACTTTGGATGATGTGAGTTTTCAACTTTCTGCTGATGATTTCAGTGCCATTGGCCAGCTGTGTGACCCTGGGCAAGTGACTTCACCTCTCTGAGCCTCAGCTTCCTCATCTGTGAAATGGGAGCTCTCAGAATGACTGAACAAACTATGGCATGCGGGCTGCCTGACTCAGAGCTTAGTAGGTGGTGAGTGTCTGACAAATGGAAATGGAGCAAAGGTGGCAGGACCATTAGTCAATATCACTGTCAATATCATTATTATTATCAGGAGGAGAGGACAGAACGGAATCACCCTGGGGGCCTCTTGCCCATGTGACTGTCCTAGGGAGGGAGCCCTGGAAGGAGACACCAGGGACTCTTTTCATCTTCTAGGTGGTACGGATGTGAATGGGGCCAGACCGGTCACCACCCTGAAGCTCCCAAAGTCCCACTAACTGAGGTGACCCAGCTGGAGGGCTGGTCACATTAATCCCAGAAGAGCTCAGCCCTCAGGGGGATAGAAGAGAGAGGGTAGTCCCCAAACAAGCCTCAGGAGACCCTGATTCAGGGACCAAAAGCTGGGGAGGCAGCCTCACTCAGACACTTCTGCCCCAAACGTACCAGGATCCTCTGGAGGAAAAGCTACCCAGAGGAGGGGCCGGCCTGGTGCGGCACACACTCTGTTAGGAGCCAAGAGGGAGAGTCTGACTCTCTGCCATCTCTTAGCTGTGTGACCTCAAGTAGGTCACCTCACCTCTCTGAGCCTTGCCCCTCTCCCGGAAGGTCAGCCGGAGGGGCACACAATCATCTAAATTCCCCATTCCAACCTTGGCCTCACCATGCCCAGCGGGACTCCCCACCCCAGGAAGCCTCATCATCACCCAGCAGCGACCAAGTCACGGAGCTAAGGGCTCAGTGGGGCTCTAGAACCAGACTTGTCTGGCTTCAAATCTCAGCTCCCCTTGTTCAAGCTGTGAAATCTTGAGTAAGTTACCTAACCTCTCTGTGCCTGTTTCTTCAGCTATAAACACGAATGATAAGAATAAAACTTACCTCATAGGAGTGTTGGGAGGATTAAATGCGTTCGTACATGTAATATACTCCATTAGCAAAGCGCCTGGCACCAAGTAAGTGCCCAGCAAGCATTACACCGGCCTTCGCCGGACAGCGGTCACACAAACGAAAAGGCCACCTCCAAATGCAGTGAGTTCTCCATCACCGGAGATATTCAAGCTGGGGCTAAACAGCCACCTGTCGGAGACTCACGGCCAGGACTGCCTGGGTGACCTTTCAAATGCTTCCAACTGTGAGTCCATGAAATCACACCCGTGAAATTGCGTGCAATGCATTCCCCTCTCCTAACACAGCCAGGATAGGATGAGGCGCGAGAGGGCTACCAAGGTGGGCCAGGGGCACAAACAGAGGTGCAGGCGCTGAGGAGCCAGGAAGGAGCCCTGGGCGGGGAGGCGCAGCTGATTCTGGCTTCCAGCCCCCGTTCCGCCACCAATTCACAACGTGACCTTGAGTCACTCCCTCTCCTCCAAGCCTCAGTTTTCCCAGCAGTAAAATGATGCCTTTGAACTAGGTGTCCTCTGAGGCCTTATCCAGCTGCAACTATCAAACTTTGTGACCCTAAGAAGGGAGTTGGGGAAAGTTCCCACCGCACACACGCCCCAGCCAGGATCCCTCTGCATTCCTCACCCCCATGTTGCCCTGACCTGCCCCACAAGGTAGCCACGAGGGTCAAGGTCATGTCCACTGAGGCTCCCAGCGGAGTTCTCTTCCCTGAGTCCAGCACAAGGCATTCCAAGCCCCACCACCACCTGGGAGGGAGCAGGGTGTCCCTGGGCCTGGAGCCCAAGGATGTCAACGGCAACAGAGACCCAGACACACCCAGTGACCTCCAAAGTGTCCTCCTCCAACTCAGCGAGGGACAGAGATGTTTAAAAACCAAAAGCCTGACCTGGATTCTGTGCAGTCCAATTCCAACCAAGGAAGAAGGCAGCGCGGGTGATGGGGGCGGGCCCCAGCAGCAGGGAAGCGTCCCGTCTGGTCGTCGCCGCAGCTGACAGGGCCAGCAGGAGCCCAGGGGTCATGTACACGGACTCCCCTCGTTGGGTGTGCGGTGGATCCAGGTGTGTGAGTCACTCACTTGCCAGACCTGCCAGGCGGGCGGGCAGGAGGACAGGAGGCGGCCCCTGGCAGCCCACAAGGAAGGGCTAGACTGAGTCAAGCCAGGCAGGGCAGGGCAAGGCTGGGCCGGGCTGGGAGGACCAGGAAGTTACCAGGATGAGGAAGGGAGGAGGGGCATGAACAGAGCAGGGGTGGGCCCTCTAAAAGGGGGTTCTGAGCAGAAGGGCTGAGCCCTGACAGCTGCCTGTTGGCTCAGGAACGCGTGGAAGAGAACGTGACTTTGAAGTCGGAACGTTTCAGGTTTAAATCCCAGCCCTTTTCGGCTGCAAGGCCTTGTCTCTCAAGCCTCAGTTTCCCACTGTTCAACTGGAGTAATTATAATAGTCCCAGGATGACAGTGTTCTCATAAGAATTAAATGAAACTGTGTAAGGATACAGCTGGAGCCCCGGCTGCCGGGGGACAGACAATACGTTGACTCTCATCACAAGGATGCTTTTCAGGGAAGCAGGACGGCACACTCAGGGCTGACCCTGCCTGCATTCTCATTGTCAGTGTTAATCACTCCCCCAGATTTTCGTCAAACATCTGCTGAGCTGATTGAGAGCATGCGTATCTGGACATCAGGGAAAAAGTCATTTAACCACAAAGACTTACTCTGCCCTAACCATGTGCTCCTGAGAACCCAGGATGGGGTCTCAAAGGAGATCAGCCCCTGCTCTTAAAATGCTCACGGACAGCTTGCACTTCACACCAAACCTGACCTGGACCCTGCTCCACCTTCTGCTACAGGACACTGGCAGTCAAGCCTCAAGGTCTTAGATCAGGGCCAAATCTGGCCCTTCATCTGTTTTTGTAAATAAAGTTTTATTGAAACACAGGCACAGGCATTGGCTTATTGTCTATGGCTGCTTTGGGAGAGACAAAGACAAAATTGAGACAGAGACTGCAGGGTCTGCAAAGGCAGAATATTTGCTGTCTGGCCTTGAAGAGAAAGTTTGCTGATCCCTGCTTAGATGATGAAGATGATGATAATAATGATAATCCTGGGTTTTTGCTCTTAAACGTTTTATCCACTCCATGAATAACTTCATATAAGCCTTGCAAAAGTGTCTCCCCCTTTTACAGAGAGGGAAACTAAGGCTTCTGAGAGATCACTAACTTGCCCAGGGTCACACGGGGAGTGCAGTAGATGGATATTTTGAATCATGGGCTGATGGAAGCAGAAGCCTCTGGTGAGCACACAGGCCTGGGGCACAAATGGCTCAGCAAACTCTAGTAGGATCGGAAGTCCTGCCCCACGGGAGAGAGTAAACAGGTCCGGTTCACTGGATTCCCACCTGGGAGGCTGCCAACCTCTGGACCACAGTCAGACCACCTCCTGGCTCCACCGGGAGCCAGCTGTAAGGTGGGCATGGGAATAGTGCAGAATGAAAGCACCTGGAACAGCGTTGGGCAGGCGGAAAGCCTTCTGTCATTTCTAGAGCTTCCTTGTCATTATTATTGGGGCCTAAAGTTTGAGCAAAAAGAAGGCCATGGAGGAGTGGCCCCTCCATCCACAGAAGTGGCAGAAGGGGAGGGCTCTCCCTTCCAGAGGGCCTGGCCAGGGTTGGGAGGGATGGTTCCTGGTTCCAGGGGTCTTGAGACGAGAGATGCTGTCTACTACCGCCTCCCTTGCCTCCATTCCAGCACCTTCCCTCAGCTCTGGCCGGGGAGAGGCTGCCACTGTCAGGAGGCTGCACTCTCGTTCCCGGAGCCCCACCCCGGAGGGCACTACCTTCACCCACCCAGAAGGAGGGCCTGGGTCTTGCTTCCCAGAAGAAGCAGCACCAAAGGTCATGGAAGGAGGGCGGGAGGGGCCAGAGTCACTCTTAGTGCTTTTCTTTGGAAATCTGAACCACCACCCCACACTCCCATATCTTCTGAAAGGTATAAAGGCATCTCTCCTGCTCTCTGGGGGTCTCCTCTGGCCCCTGCTCTCCCCACCCACCCCCAAGGCCCAGTGGCAGAGGAGGGACTAAATATTAGTTGAGAAAAAACCATGAGTTCAGAAAAAACTCAATACATCTACCTCCACTTCTTTTTCCCAAACTGTTGGTCCCTCCACGAGGTTAGGGGAGGCTTGCTTTCCGCCATCCACACCATAACTGGTTTCCTGAGCAATGCTCTGCTAGGTGAGGCTGCAGGGCAGCATTCGGGAAGCACCTGTTTGCCAACAGTGGCTATGCTTACCCACAGCCACTTATTTATTCGCTGATCCAGTGCCCCAAGGAGCCCCTCCCCACACCAAACCTTTACTCCTAGTCTGCTCTGCCATCTGTGCAGGGCCTAAACAGCTACATGCCAAGCTTTCCACTAACTGAGGAAAACTGTGATGTAAAAACAGAATCTAAGTGCTCTCTACATGCCAGACCCTCTGCCCCCTCCCCACCATAGGGAGGGGCTGGGTCCTTTCCATCCTTGAATCCTCACCAACGTCCCTCCTCCCCCAGCACCCAGCACCAAAAGATGCTCAAAAAGTCTTGCAGAGTGAATGAATCTTCCAAGCAGCTCTAGAGCAGTGTTTCTCATCTTTGGCACTGCTAATGTGTTGGACCAGCTAACTCTTTGTTGTGGGAACTATCCTGTGCTCTGTAGGATGTTTAGTAGCTCCACGGGTCTCTAACCCCTGGATGCTGGTGGTACCCACCCCTCCCGGTTGTGTCAACCAAAAATGTCTACAGATATTGCCAGATGCCCTCAGGGGGGCCAACTGCCCCCAGTTGAGAACCCCTGCTCTGTAGTCATCAGTTTCATGTGACACCTGCACCAACATCTAAAGAAAAGAGACAGGTGTTATTACCCATTTTATCACTAAGAAAACTGAGGTTTCATAATATCCAGAGATGTGTCTCACGTCAGTCAGTTAGTGGCTCATAGTCACAAAACAGAAGTTGGAAAAGGTACAGGTCACTCTACTGAGGGGCCTGAAGGATGAGTGAGGATGCTGGGGCAGAGGCAGGGCTAGTCCAGGGACCACCAGCCCCAGAGGTTTTGAAAGAGCAACTGGATGACACTCGCTCCTCCCATACCTGCAGCCTACTGGCCTCCAAGGCAAGCAGGTCCCCAGGCCAGGTCAAGGTGTCAGCCTAACCAGGGCCCAGGATGACTTATAGAAGCCCTCAAAAACAATAAGTCAGGTGACACAAAACATGCATGTATGCAGAAATTAACAGCATTTTTCTGAGTCTTCTGATTTTAAAATTCCAGATAGGTTCATCAAAGTGGAAATATTTCCATCTGGGGGTGTCCTGGCTTAGTTTCTTTTTTAAAAAAAATATTTAATTATTTATCTATTTATTTGGTTGCTCTGGGTCTTAGTTGCGGCAGGTGGGCTCCTTAGCTGTGGCATGCAAACTCTTAGTTGTGGCATGCATGTAGGATCTAGCTCCCCAGCCAGGGATCAAACCCTGGCCCCCTGCAGTGGGAGCACGAAGTCCTAACCACTGCGCCACCAGGGAAGTCCCTTAGTTTCTTATTGAGGAGGAGGTTGCCAGGTCGCAAACAACTGCCATATCCTTTCTGAGAACAGTTCCCTACTCCCAAGGATGGATTCCATATTGGTACCATGTAAGCCCATGCCATGGCATATACATGTGACAGTCACAGTCTCTGCCTCAGAAATCTAGAACTGGGTTTCTGCTGGAGGCTGGAACTGGGCACTTTCAGCTCAAAAGTTGCGGGGTGGCCATCTCTGCCACATGCCCAGAGACACTGAGAAATCTGGTCCCAGATGCAAGGAGAGAAGCAGAGATGAGATCATGCTATTGGCATTACTCACAACAACCAAAAAGCAGAAACCACCCAAATGTCCATAGATGGATGAATGGATAAACAAAATGTGATCCATCCATATAATGGCGTATTATTCAGCCTTAAAAAGGAATGAACTTCTGCCACATGCTACAACATAGATGAACTTCAAATATATTGTGCTAAGTGAAATAAGCCAGACACAAAAGCTCATGTTATATGATGCCATTTATATGAAGTACCTGGAATAGGCAAATTCGTAAAGACATAGGTAGAATGGTGGTTACCAGGGGATGGGGGCAGGAGCATGGAGAGCTGTTCTTCAATGGGTGCGGAGTTTCTGTTTGGGATGATAAAAAAATTCTGTAGATGGATGGTGGTGATGGCTGCACAGTGTTGTGAATGCACTTAAGGCCACCAAACTGTACACTTAAAAATGGTTAGAATAATAGGTTTTATGTTATGTATATTTCACCACAATTTCAAAAAAGAGAGAGATGGTGGGAATAGAGACAGGCAGTGCTGCCTGCGTTCCCAGCCCCCGTCCAGCTCCTGGTATCAGCCCCCATGAGGCCAGGCCAGCTCTCTGGATTTCTGAGACACCCCTGAATTCTCAGAATATATGTTCCTTTTTTTTGCTTGAGCCCATTCACTCAGGGCTCTGTATTTGCAAATGAAAGGATCTCAGCCGAATATCAGGGGACAGTTAATTCTGGGAGGGCATCACCCTCTGTCCAAGGTCAGCCCCGAACAAGGTCTGGTGCCTCCATACCCCAAGCTTCTCTTCCTGACCCGTAATAGAACCACCCTCCACACATTTATTTTAAAACTGCTTAAACTAGAACCACAGCCCTCCATAGCAGAAAACCTTTCTCCACCCTCCACCCTCCCCCGCCCCCTGCATTTTAATTCTAGCTTTCCCTTGTCAGCATTTCCCAGTTCAAACCTCCACCCAAAGTCAGCAGTCTTGGATCCAGAAGATTCCTTGCTAATTCCAAACACCAGACCCACCCTCAGAGGATGAATGGGCCTCCGCTGAGAACATTCAAAGTGTTGCCACAGGTTCTGGGACATTTCCAAGAGCCAAGTTCCCCAAAGAGCCTCCTGACAGGCGACCACTTTGAAGAGACGACAGTCTCTTACAGAGATAAGCACGCATGTAGTTAGAACAAAATCAGAGAAAGAACATTTGTGGGTCACGCTCTGTTCTGCAGACTCTTCACATCAGTTGGGGAGATGCCAACACCCCAAGCTCCTGGAGGAATAGGATTCAACCTTATGCTCATCGACTAAGACTATATAATCATCTAGGAGCTGGATGAAACACTTTATATAAATCATCTTATTTAATCTCCCAAACAGCTTGAAAGGCAGGTCTTACTATGCTCATTGAAAGATGAGAAACTGGGGCTCAGAGAAGTGAAGTAACTTGCCAAAGGTCACACAGTAGAATGTGGAAGAGCTGGGGACTTTCCTGGCGGTCCAGTGGTTAAGAATCCATGCTTCCACTGAAGGGGGCACAGGTTCGATCCCTGGTTGGGGAACTAAGATCCTGCATGCCACATGGCGTAGCCAAAAAAAAAAAAAAAAAAAGAAGTGGGAGAGCTGGAATTTCAATCCAGTTTTATGTTAATTTCCAGGGTCCAGGCTCTCAACCACAGGGAGAACAGGATTGGGGCTACGGAAGGCAGGGGGTAGTGGAAGAAGGGAGTCCAGATTCTGAGCCTGGGTTCCTCCATATTGGCTCCCAACCTCCAAAGCCACCTGCCCACAGTCTTGAAAGTGTGAAAGGTCAAAGCCATAACACACACTAGCCATCAGGTGTTACGTGAATGCAGAGTCGGGGCTCCCGTCCCCACCCCATCATCTTCATCCAGCTTTTGCAAATAAGGTTGAGGTCAGGGACTCTTTTCCAGGTGGAAGGGACCATGCATCTTGGAGACAGACACTATTTGCTCCCTTTTGTTAAGAGACAAGCCTCTGGACTGGGCCTGGACTTTAGCAACCCCCAGCTCCAGGTCTCACTGCCCTCCCATCCCCTCTCCCAGTTCATCCTCAAGGGAGGGGACATGCCCCAGTAGTCAATTCTCTCCTGTTGCTCTCTCCCAGCCCTCCAGCCATGCAGCTTTAAAGCTCCCTGCCCAGGCTTAGCAAGACAAACAGTGTAGCATGAACCCCAGCCAGCCCTGCACAGACGAGGTCTATGATTACAGCAGGGACAGATCAAACAAACCCAAGTTTGAATCTAGCTTCCTTAGCAAGCCCTGTGACCTTGGGCAAGTCACTTGACCCCTAAACTTCTGTTTACAGATGCTCATCTGTAAAATGGGGATAATGACACTCAACTATGAGGGCTGTTGTAAAAAGTGCATTAGCTCATTTATACAGAGCACTCATTTACATATGTAGCCTTAGCAGGCCACTGATATCTATGGAGAGTGTCATGGTTATTCCCATTTTTATTACAGTATCCCAGAGAAACCTTCCATGGGCTAGGCTGAAACTTACCTTTGGATTATTTAAGCTTTAATAAGCACATAAGTTTGTTTCCTCCAAGGCATTTATGCAATTGGTAATTATGTAATATATCTGTGGGTTTGCTTGGATTTTTATCTGTGCTCTCAACTCTGTTAGAAACTCCATGAACATAGGATCCCACCTGTCTGATTCACCAGTATCCTCAGCAGCTAATCTGGTGCCTGGCGCATACTAGGGGGTTAAGTAACATTGAATGAATGAATAAATAAATGTAAGAAATTGAAGAAAGTGACCTAGAGGTTATCATACTAAGTGAAGTAAGCCATATGAAATATCATATGATATCACTTATATGTGGAATCTAAAAAAAAAAGAAAAGATACAAATGAACTTCTTTACAAAACAGAAATAGACCCACAGACGTAGAAAACAAACTTATGATTACCAAAGGGGAAAGGGGGGAGGGATAAATGAGGAGTTTAGGATTAACATATAACACTACTGTATATAAAGTAGTTAAACAACAAGGACCTACTGTATAGCACAGGGAACTATACTCAATATTTTCTAATAACCTATAAAGGAAAAAATCTGAAAAGAATATATAACATATATTTTTATATGTATGTTTTATATATATATCTAAAACTGTGCTGTAAACCTGAAACTAACACAACATTGTAAATCAACCATACGTCAATAAAAAAAAAATTTTAAGAAAGCAAAAGCAAATAATATGGAAGCCCCATTTACGTTAATGGTGGCCAGGATAACGGCAAATGATTCTTACCTGTCAGTTAAACAGACCCAGTGGAAATCTCAAGTCAATTCATTAAAAATGCATAGAAGAGATTAAACTTCTCCCCTTGAAGTTCAGGCTTTCAGCTGCCCCGCCTACACTGACTGTCCTGAGCTGAGAGGAAGGAGGAAGGAGGGTCTAGATGGGACACAGGTGGGGAAACCTTACCTTAAGACAGTGCTCCAAGGGGCAGAACTTGACAACTGGTATTTGCTAAACGCCTGCTCCATCCCCATCACTGTGCCACCAAGATTCATGCCCCTAAATTTATTATAGGTTTATTAGTGTTATTTTCCATTTTGCAGATGAGAAGGATTTGAGAGTCTTGCCTGTGATCACACAGAGAGAAAGAGGCAGAGTTGGGATTTGAAGCTTCTATTTTGTTCAGTTTGGGCCAATTTGGGCAAATGTCCCATCAGAGGTCCATCCCAGGTTGGGGTCTCGATAGTGACATCTAGGTGGTGGCATTACTCAGTGTTAGGAGGCTGGTGGCACTGCCATTTGGAGCAATCTCTTCAACTGCCTGGGCCTGGAACAGAGGATCCAGCTCCTCTCTACTGCAAGAGACGGGCAGGGTAGGAGGCCCCAGCCCGGGGAAACTGAGGCAGGTGCCCAGGTACAGAGGACAGGTAAGGCAAGGGGGCCATGGAAGGTCTGAGCTGGCTGGGCATCAGCCAGGGTGGCCACGATGCACCCCTGAGGGCTGCCATCACATACAGCCCATCTGGTGCCCCCAGAGTCATGCAACACTCAGCCCACAAGCCTGAAGGTGGCAGCTGTGACATCAGGTCGCCTGGCTGCACCAAAAGCAAGGCTCCCCCGGGTCCTGGAAAGTTTAAAGGCTGATTCACTGAAAAGTAGTTCCTTCCAGTGGCCCACCCCCAAGGCCTCCCTCTCCCCGTGCCCCTGCCCTCTCTGAAGCCGGTGGGTTCCAATGGCTGCAGCAGGCTGTGCTTTCAAGAGCTGATGCTGCTTCTTCAGAGACTTCCAAACAGGTCTCAGGATCATAGATCAAACCTGGGAGGAAGGAATGTTGAAAAGAGATAAGTGATTTCTATCGCCAACAAAGTTCCTCGGTTGGGGCCCCACTCTCCAGACAAATGTCAGCCACCAGTGAAGAGAAGTCGAGCCCCTTGGGGCCGCACCGGCCATGCCCGGAGACGTGCAGAGGCTGGGAGAGATGAAGGGCGAGCAAGACCCAGCCTCTGCAGGGCGGGTAGTGGGGGAAGGAAGGAAAGGGGAACAGGCAGGAGTTTTCAGGGCCCCAGTGACTCAGAGCTCCAGTGTGTCAGAGCAGTGAAGGCAGGGAGGACTTCCTCACCCCACACCAATGGTGATGCCCTCTGCACACAGAGGGTGAGGTACTTGGTGCACAGTAGGTGCTCATTCCTGGGAGGGGTTGCTGTTATTGCTTGTACGAGAAGCCCCAGACCTCCCTGGACCTCAGTGCCTCCTGTGGACCCTGGGCCTGATGCCCACCTACAATCCAACATGGCGCCCATACAGCACGAGAGGGGGCCTCGGGCAGAAGCCTGGGAAAGCAGGTCATTTTGTAAAGACAAGAGGTATTTTCAGAAACCTCATTCAGTGCCCTTTTAGAGCCACTGGAGGGCAGCCCCTGGAGGCCTGCTCCTGGAACTCTGCGTCCAGTAGCTGTGAAGGCCGGCACTCAAACATCCACACTCTCCCCAAGCCCCCAGGAGACCCGAGGGGACCAGTGACTCAGGAACCCGCCTCCATGGGTTCTTCTTACAGCAAAGCAAGAAGGCAAGAAGCTGTCAGTGACCACCGACTAAGGTGCCACATGTGTCCATAAGTCCACCTCCCAGCGACTCCTTGAGGCAGGCATTGGTGGCATCCCCATCTTCCAGATGAGAAGGCCCAGAGTAGGGAAGTGCCTTGCCCAGAGTCAGGAGGACACGATCTGTCCTCAAGGAGTTTGCAGTCAGTCTTCGGAGGTGAGGCTTTCGCCTGAGAAGAAATTCAGGTGCTCCATGGAGTTCTAGAAACTGGAGGATGATGTAGCCCAGCCCCCTCAGTCCGGCATCTGGGAAATCCAAAGTCCAGACCAGAGACGTGATTTGTCCAAGCTCACGATCTGCCCGGCTGCAAAGCCAGTGCTGGACCCCCTGCCTAAGGTGCTGCCCCAGGGGGTTCTGTGGGGCTGGCACAGCTGGTGAGAAGCAAGAAGAGCCATCAACAGCCTGTTGTGGAGTTTGTGGGCAGAGGGCCGACACAGTGTGGACACAGCTGGAGTCCCCTTGAGGGCTCCTTTCTGGGCAGTAGAGGGCGATTTATGTCCAGAGAGGCTACCAGAGTGTCCTCTCTTGCCACCTCCTAACCTATGGACACCAAGGGATATCAGGCGCCCCCTGCTGGCCATAGGAGCATGTCCTCCAGGATGGGGATACCCAAGATGCAAGAGTTTTCACCAAGAGGCAGTGATGGGATGCTGGAGGTCAATGCTAACCTGAGTCTCTGCACTATCCCATTAGGGTTCCACACTCTCTGTCCCAGCTTTCCATGGCCCTGGGGGACGGCCAGGTATTGATGCCCTCCACCTGGAGTTTTTAAACACGTTCGCAAATTCTTTGACTCTCCTCTCATGGAGAGAGAGGGTCTGTGCCTGAATCCGGGCAGGCTCATGTAGCCAGCAGAACGCAGCAGAAGTGATCCTGCTAGGTCAGAAGAGGGCATGTGATCTCAATCCTGTTAGCTCACACTCACCTCTGGAGCCACCAAGCCTGCCATGACGTGAGGAAGCCCAAGCTACATGAAGAGGTCCTGTGTCAACAGCCCGACTGAGTCCCAGCCACACCAGGGATCAGTTGCTTCCAGACGATTGCAGTGTCCGGCTCTCGACTCACCCCTAAGCTTTAAGTCTTTCAGCTGAGGCCCCAGACAACATAGAGCAGAGAAACGCCATCCCTGTTGTACCTGGTCCAAATCCCTGAGTCTGTTAGCATCACAGAATGGTTGTTTTTTGCCTTGAAGTTTTGGTGTGTGTGTATGTGTTTGGGGGAAGATCAGATGAGCTCAAGGATGTGAAAGCCCTTTGTAGCTTGGTGGTTAAAAGTGAGGATATGGGGCCAGGCTGCCTGGACTGCAGTTCCTCAACCATCTGTGTGAACTTGGACAGGACATTTAACCTCTCTGTGCAAGTGTTCCCACTTGTGTAAAATGGAGATGATAACAGAGGGTTGCAGAGAGGTTTCAGTAAGGAAACTCTCATGAAGCACCTGGCGTCCGTGGGCAAACAGCGAGAGTGCAGTGAATGATGGCAGTAGTGATGAATGGCTTCACAAAGGGGAAGAGCCTGCCTCCAGTCTGATGCGGGTAAGAAAATCCTGAGCCTCTTGGCTCACCTGGAATTCCTCAGAGGGACGATGTACTGTGAAACCAGAAGGAGCAGGGGGAATAAAAGTGCAAAAACAGGCAACTTTTTGGATTTCTGATCGAAACTGATAGGAGTCCAGGGACAGCCTTGCCTGGCTGGCCCTGTTTATGGAAGCTTGGTCTGGCCCCTTGCCTTACCTCTGGGCACTCTCTCAAATGCCCCTTGGTCAGCCTTTGGGGTCTTTGAAAAGGGGCCACATAGTCTACTAGAAAGAAAGTGAGCTGTAGAGTCCTGGGTCCAAACGCTGGCTCTGCCACCAACGCGGAGCACCAGGCAGGTCGTGTAGCTCTCTGAACCACATCCCCCATCAAACGGAAATGAGGACTCGATGACACATGTAAAAGGCCTCTCACGGTGCCTGGCCTGTAGTAGGCCGTCAATAAATGGAGTTGTTATTATTCCTTCTATTAGCATTGCTTCTATTACTGTTTTGACTTTTCCACTCTCTGGACTTGAAAAGCAGGAAACGATAGCTAACATTAATGAACGTTGTTCACCCAATATTTCCGGCTCTCTCCTTCTGGCACGAAGGATGCACTTCCTGACCCCTTGGATGGGTGGGGCAATGAGTTGTGAGTGCCATGTGTGTCACTTCCGGGCTGAGCGCTCAATTCCCAGCACAAGACTCTGCCGAGTTCTGGCACCGTGCCCGGCTCTGCACCACGCAGGATGGGGAACTTCAGCAGCCCAGGACTCTACGTGACCACACTGAGCTAAGCCCTGGCCCACAGGCCATCGACAAGTAGCAAAAAGTAGAGTTTTGTTGTTTTCAGTCATTAGGATTTTTGGAGGTTGCTTCTTTATGGCAGTGTAACGGGGCCCATTCCAGCATCCTCGCCATGCCGGGCACTGTGCTCAGTACTTTATGTGCATTTCATCCCCTCCTTATGTCAGTCCTCTGGGACACAGAAGATTATTGTGCCCATCTCACAGAGACAGAAACTGAGGCTCAGAGAGGGCAAGCAATTTGACCATGACAAATGGCTCATCAATAAACTGTCATTGCATAACAAACCAACCCAAACTCAATGGCTTAAAACAATCAGCATCAGTTGGTGGTCAGCTGTGTGGTTCTCCTGACCAGGACCAAACTTGACCTCAACTAGACTTGATTTGCCTTTGGGTCTGCTGTCAGCTGGTCTAGGGTGACCTTGCTTGGGACGCTCTCCTCCACAGGGCCTCTCACCTCCCCCAGCCTCTAGCACACGCTTGTGTCACATGGAGGTTACAAAGGTCCAAGAGAGAGAATGTGCAGGTGGTCAATGTCTCTTGAGTCCCTGGCTTGGCAGTCACATGTCCTCACTTCCATCACTTTCTATAGGTTAAGAGAAGGAGTGTAAAAATAGACTCCACACCAATGGGGGAAACGGAGCATGGTGGCCCTTTTTGTCACTTATACAGTGGTTGGGCCAGGATTTGAACACAGGCCTGTCACTTCACCTTTATGACATCCTGTCTCTAATCTCAGCTCAAATCACCAATACTCACCTTGTTTGGGGTCGAACTTGAACCTCTTCCCTTTCCAGCTCAGGCCCTTGAACAGTATTGTAAGGATGAGTTACCCTTCAGCAAGAGGCTCAGAGGCACAACTTAATTACATCTATTTGCCTGGCCACCTATGCATTTATTAGATTCCTATTGTGTCTCTCTTTTGCCAAGCTCAAGGCCACCCTGGGAATTAAATTCACAGCACAAACAGCTGGGACACACTCAAGACATTGCAGAAATGGAGAGCAAGTCAGAGGGGGGACTAAAGTCAATGGCTTGAGGAGGACCAGTTCCCAAGAGGCCAGTGATGGGCATAATGGGTCATTACCAGCTATAATGCTGTCCTCACAGAACTGTCTTCACAGCAATCAGTGGTCAGCTGCAGCTGTGGCTCAGAGGGACAGCCCTGAGGGCCAGGTTTCACCAGGAGGGTTCTGCCAGGTGAATGACGCCCCCTGGCGTTGTGCACAGAGCAGTAGAGTCAGGACTGGGATGTATCAAGGGCTGGACAAGTTCGAGGCTGCACTGTGCTCATGTTCTCATGCCCTCTCCTCCATCCCAGAGGCAGCCTCTGGGTCACCTGGTCCTGCAAACGAGGATCTTCAACAAGTCACTCCACCTCCTGGAGCCTCAGTCTTCCTATCTATAAATTGGGATGGTGATGTTACCTCTCACCATTGCTATGAGGAATCAGTGAAACCATGTATGTAAAGGGCAGTGGGGGCTTCCCTGGTGGCGCAGTGGTTAAGAATCCGCCTGCCAATGCAGGGGACACGGGTTCGAGCCCTGGTCCGTGAAGATCCCACATGCCGCGGAGCAACTAAGCCTGTGCGCCACACTATGAGCCTGAGCTCTAGAGCCAGAGAGCCATAACTACTGAGCCTGTGTGCTACAACTACTGAAGCCCGCGTGCCTAGATCCCGTGCTCTGCACCAAGAGAAGCCACCGCAATGAGAAGCCCACGCAGTGCAACGAAGAGTAGCCCCCACTCGCCACAACTAGAGAAAGCCAGCACGCGTCAACAAAGACCCAACACAGCCAAAAATAAATAAATAAAATACACAGAAAACCTTTTGTTCTCTAACATAATAACAACAGGAAGGGGCTTCCCTGGTGGCGCAGTGGTTGAGAATCTGCCTGTCAATGCAGGGGACACGGGTTCGAGCCCTGGTCTGGGAAGATCCCACATGCCACGGAGCAACTAGACCCGTGAGCCACAACTACTGAGCCTGCGCGTCTGGAGCCTGTGCTCTGCAACAAGAGAGGCCGCGATGGTGAGAGGCCCGCGCACCGCGATGAAGAGTGGCCCCCGCTTGGCACAACTAGAGAAAGCCCTCGCACAGAAACGAAGACCCAACACAGCCAAAAATAATAAATAAATAAATAAAAATTAAAAAAAAAAAAAAAAAATAACAACAGGAAGAATAAAGCAAACACACACAACACGTATTGATATATAACATTTTCAATCCTCCCAGCATCACTATGAGGAAACTATGAGATTCAGAGAGGTTAAGTCACTTGTCCAGTGTCACACAGCTGGTAAGAAGTAGAGCCAGGGTTCAAAGCCAGATCAGCCAAAATGTGGGCTTTTCTCCTGCACCTGACTCCACTGGATGAAGATGTTGCTCTGCCAGCCTGCCCTGAGAGGGTGAGAGAAGACAGGTTTTATTGTCCCCATTATGCGGACAGAGAAAGAGAGTGGTGGTCCAAGTTCCTCCTGCCCCCCACTTTGGCTGTAAGGCTGACCCAGCCACCAGCCTCCCTGCTGCCTGCTCCCCACCCCCCGCCCCCTTACAGAGAGCAGGGCCTGCTCAGTGGCCCAGGGCAGTCTCGGTTTCTGTGGGGTGGGTGTGGGGGCATCCTGGGGGCACCCTGGACTCCCACTCCTGCCATGAGCCGGAGCCAGGTTCAGGGGATTCAAGTTTCCAGATACCACCTGGCACCCAAGCTCATGCCAGGAACTTCAACAGATGCTTCCCAGGAAAAGTTGGGATGCTGATCTTGCCCTCACCAAGAGCGATAACTCCGGGGGAACAGGGGGGAGCCCAGGAATGTGACATGGAGCAGCTTTTAATCTGGACCCATAACCAGCTACAATGGAACAGGTAACTATCGAGGCTTGGTCGTCGTCGTCGTCATCATCATCATCGTCAAGGAATAATAATAATAACGGGAATTGAGTAGGTAGCCTATGAGGAGGTAGTTTAAATTATCCCCATTTTACAGATGAGGAAACTGAGGCGAAGAAAGGTGAAATCACTAGTCCAAGGTCACCCACGCATGTCCTAATCCTGATTCAGGCTCTGGGTTAAGCAATTCACGTGACCATTCCGTTAAATGTTCACAAACTGCCAAGAGGCATTATTATAGCCAATTTATAAAAGAGAAAATTGAGGGTCAGATGGGCGAGTCACAACGCCCAAGATCACACAGCTAGGAATGTCTAGGCTGAAGTCCCGGCACTTAACCATAGGTGACCTGGTTCTCAAAGGACTGGGAAGCCTCCACTTTGCCCCAAGGCCTCCTGAGGACAGGAAGGTCTGGGCTATTCATCCCCAAGGCTGAACCCAGCTGGGCAGAATTGTGGTGCTGAGGTGCCCTCTGCTGGCTGCAGTGAAAAGAATACCAAAAGGGCTGGGGATGCTGAGATGGATAATGCATCATCCCTGCCCTGATGATGCATTATCCACAGTCCCCTCAGAGGAAATGTACCATTTATGAGAGTGGTAATCACACAGCTCAGAAGAAACACCTGCTGAGCCTGAGTAGTCCGGGAAGGCTTCCTGGAGGAGACTATCTGCATAGAGCAATGGGTAGCCTGATTCAATTCAATTCACTGAAGACAAAACAATTTAGGCTTAATTGGCCAGGCCAATTAGGATAGGTCATCTTGCCCATGACTTTAAAAAAAAAAAAACACCCTGAGAACATTATCTGAGCTGTTATCTTAAAGAATGAGAAGGCATTAATGGGGCCAGAAGGATAAGAAGAACCACATGTGTAAAGGTGCATAAGGAAGGAAGAGGAATCCCAGGCCAGATTGGGGAGGGTGGAGAAGGGGTCGGGAGCTGGGCTGAGCAGGTAGAAGTGAAGCTGCAAGTTTACAGTAGACCGTTGGCCATGGTAGAGAAAGAGAAGTAGTACTGAGCTGTGAGCCAGGGTAGCTGGTAGCAACTTGTCATCTGGGAACTTGCTAGAAATGCAGATTACTAAACAAGCCTCCCCCCACCCCACCCTACCCACTGCAGGTGATGCTAAAATTTGAGTACCACTGCTCTAAGCAATCCCTGAGGATCGCCAATTCCTGGCTGCACTTCTTATTCCCTTCAAAACCAGGTGAGCTCCAGAGAAGGAACACTGGTTGGACGGAGTTTTGAGAAACACGTGGCTTTATTTCATGGTTTTGTGGGTTCCTAATATGCTGACATTTGCTGCTCAGTGTTGCTGGGCTGGGCAATTCACCTACATTCTTTCAACAAGCACAGCAGTACTTCCGTTCTAAAGGTGAGGAGACCGTGTCAAGGAGTTGAAGGAACATGGTCTAGTGTCACACAATAAGGATTGAGCCCAGCAGAAGATTCTGGAACATGGCCCTCATCACTACATCCCACTGCTGTGGCCCTGACCTTGATCTTTCCTCTTCTGCTCTTGGTTTTCTTGTCCTTAAAATAATGGGGTGCAATCCCAACGTTCATAGCAGCACTATTTACTATAGTCAAGAAATGGAAACAATCCAAGTGCCCATCAACAGATGATTGGTTTAAGAAATGTGGTGTGTATGTGTATACACACACACACACACACACACACACACAATGGAATATTACTTAGTCATAAAAAGAGTGAAATATTGCCATTTGCAGCAACATGGATAAACCTAGAGATTATCATACTAAGTGAAGTAAGTCAGATAAAGACGAATACTATATGATATCACATAGGTGGAATCTAAAAATTAACACAAATGAACTTATATACAAAACAGAAACAGACTCACAGACATAGAAAACAAACTTATGGCTACCAAAGGGGAAAGGGTGGCGAGGAGGTATAAATTAGGAGATTGGCATTAACAAATACTAACTTCTATACATAAAATAGATAAGCAGCAAGGATTTACTGTATAGCACAGGGAACTATATTCAATATCTTATAACCTATAATGGAAGATAATCTGAAAAGTATATATATACATAACTGAATCACTTTGCTGTGCACCTGAAACTAACACAATATTCTAAATCAACTATATTTCAATTAAAACCCCAGCTTTAAAAAAAACAATAATGGGGTGTCAAAAAGATCTTAAATCTTATGACTTAAGACTTATGACTCTAAAAATAATATAATTCCTAGTGCCTGGGACCCGATAGTCCAACTTTCCATTCAACAAATGTGCAGTGGAGAAGACAGGATTCTACCGTTTACAGTAAGTGCTGGAGGGGGAAATAAAGCAGGGAAGGGGACAGGTGGGGTCCCTCCCTGAGAAGGTGACCTCTGAGCAGAGACCTGAGAGGGACGAGGTCTGAAGAGTTCCGGGATGGCTGGGGGCAGCCTGTTCCAGGCAGGTGGGACCGCAGGGCAAAAGCTCTGAGGACAGGGCTTTTCCCAGCTTCGGGGGCAGCTAGGAGGCTGGCTGGACAGGAGTGAGTAAGGGGAAACGGAAGAGAGGAGACACTAGGGGCATAGGGGAAATTGTGAAAGACTCAAATGCAGTGAGTGCATGACCAGCTGCCCACCACCTTTCTTAGTCTATAAGGTAACTTACAGCTCTGCAAATTGTAGAAAACCTGATAGTGATACAAATAATTCTTATATGAAAATGTAAATTGTGCTATTTACAATAGCCAAGACATGGAAGCAACCTGAACGTCCATGGACAGATGAATGGATAAAGAAGATGTGGTATATATACACAGTGGAATACTACTCAGCCATAAAAAAGAATGAAATAATGCTATTTGCAGCAACATGGATGGATTTAGAGATTATCATACTAGGTGAAGTAAGTCAGACAAAGACAAATATCATATGATATCACTTATATGTGGACTCTGAAAAAATAATACAGGGAATTCCCTGGCAGTCCAGTGGTTAGGACTCTGCACTTCCACTGCAGGGGGCTTGGGTTCAATCCCTGGTCGGGGAACTAAGATCCCATAAGCTGCATGGTGCAGCCAAAAAATAATAATAATAATAATAGTAATACAAATGAACTTATTTACAAAACAGAAATAGACTCACAGACGTAAAAAACAAATTTATGGTTACCAAAGGAGAAAGGGAGAGGGGAGGGATAAATTAGGAGTTTGGGATTAACAGAAAGACACTACTATATATAAAATAGATAAACAACAAGGACCTACTGTATAGCACAGGGAACTATACTCAATATATTGTATACTCAGTATATTGTAATGACCTCTAATGGAAAAGAATCTGAAAAAAGAATATACATATATAATATATTCATATATATATATGAATCACTTTGCTGTACACCTAACCTAACACAACATTGTAAATCAACTACATTTCAATTTTTTAAAAATGTAAATTGTGTCCTGGGAATACAGGTGATTTAAAGGTTCATCTCACTCATGGAGATGGAGTGGGAGCAGCTAGGGTTGCATTTAACTAGTTAGGGTTTTGCCAGGTTAGTACCATTGGATGGATGGATGGAGGGATGAAAGGGAAAGAAGGAAAGAAAAATAGAAGGAGGGGAGGGAGGGAAGGAGGGAGGGAGGAAGAAAGAAGGGGAGGGAGAGGGGATTGGCCTCTTTCAGATCTTCAAATCCAGGACTTTCCAGAAGAAAACATTGGGCCATCCAATCAGAACCTCAAGAAGAAAAGAGCCGGGCCTCCCTGGTGGTGCAGTGGTTGAGAATCTGCCTGCCAATGCAGGGGACACGGGTTCGAGCCCTGGTCTGGGAAGATCCCACATGCCGTGGAGCAACTAGGCCCATGAGCCACAATTACTGAGCCTGCGCGTCTGGAGCCTGTGCTCCGCAACAGGAGAGGCCACGATAGTGAGAGGCCCATGCACCGCGATGAAGAGTGGCCCCCGCTTGCCACAACTAGAGAAAGCCCTTGCACAGAAACGAAGACCCAACACAGCCATAAATAAATAAATAAATAAATAAATAAATAAATAAAAATTTTAAAAAAAATAGTAAGAGAATATTATAAAAAAAAAAAGAAAAAGAAAAGAGCCTCAAATTGATCAGCCCTCAGTGGCCAATTATTCAGTGGGTCTGGCTCACTTTTCTCAGTCAATATTTGTCAAGATAAGAGAGAACTGAGGGCTTCCCTGGTGGCGCAGTGGTTGAGAGTCTGCCTGCCAATGCAGGGGACACGGGTTCGAGCCCTGGTCTGGGAAGATCCCACATGCCACGGAGCAACTGGGCCCGTGAGCCACAATTACTGAGCCTGCGCGTCTGGAGCCTGTGCTCCGCAACAAGAGAGGCCGTGATGGTGAGAGGCCTGCGCACCGCGATGAAGAGTGGTCCCCACTTGCCGCAACTGGAGAGAGCCCTCGCACAGAAACGAAGACTCAACACAGTCATAAATAAATAAATAAAGAAAGAAAGAACGTGAATTTCTTTAAAAAAAAAAAAGAAAGAAAATAGCAGGGATATGACAATGAAATTCAAATCTATGATTAAAAAAAAAAAGAGAACTGAAAAACAACAACAAGAAAAAAGGATGAGAGAACTAATCTGTTATTTTCTGTTTGGTCCTTGTTCAAAGCAACTTCCACCCTTTCTATTGTCATTGTGCTTTCTGCAAACCTGGGTGAAATTTCCTCCCAACCCCATTCCAACCTAATTATATAGATTTGTTTATTAGGAGTTTGCCGGGAACTAGCTGACACTGCAAACCAAGGACATGGAATTTAGCTGTCAAGCCTTTCTTTAAAAGCTACTGTGTGTGTGTGTTTCTTTCATTCCCTCCAGACATTTTTAAGAAAACTTTCCAAGAACATTTGAGCCAGTTCAGCACGAAGCATGAAGTCATTGAATGAGCTCTCAGGCTTGCTTCCTTCCTTTGATTCTTCTTCTTTCTAGAAAGAGGCAAAGTCCTGGCTCCCAGTGCTGCTTGCACAGCATAATTACCAAACATTAATTCTCCCTCACACCCACCACTGGGTAGACGATCCTTACACTTGGTTTCGGTTTTGCAGAGTTCAACATCACGAGGCTATTAGGAAACTTGGCCATCATGCTCAGCATCGTTCAGAGTTAAAAGAGAGAATTTGGGCTTCCCTGGTGGCGCAGTGGTTAAGAATCCGCCTGCTAATGCAGGGGACACGGGTTCAAGCCCTGCTCTGGGAAGATCCCACATGCCGCGGAGCAACGAAGCCCGTGCGCCACAACTACTGAGCCTGTGCTGTAGAGCCCGTGAGCCACAACTACTGAGCCCACGTGCCACAACTACTGAAGCCCACGCGCCTAGAGCCCGTGCTCCACAAAAAGAGAAGCCACCGCAATGAGAAGCCCGCGCAACACAACGAAGAGTAGCCCCCGCTCGCCGCAACTAGAGAAAGCCAGCGCGCAGCAACAAAAGACCCAACTCAGCCAAAAATAAATAA
The DNA here is from genome assembly GCF_949987535.1 of Balaenoptera acutorostrata. Classification (NCBI taxonomy): domain Eukaryota; kingdom Metazoa; phylum Chordata; class Mammalia; order Artiodactyla; family Balaenopteridae; genus Balaenoptera; species Balaenoptera acutorostrata. Next base: position 13,328,661 of record NC_080064.1, on the reverse strand, counting down.
ATAAATAGATAAATAAATAAAATTTAAAAGTTTTTTTAAAAAATAAAAAAAAAAACAAACGGAGAATTTGCATTTATTGGGCAGGCCAATTGCAGACCACACAGTCTGCTGGGCACCTCTCATCCCTGGGTGCATTTGATCCTCACAACCCAGAGAGGTTAAGTAACTCGCCTGAAGCCACACAGCCATCTAGAGCTGGGCCAAGATCAGATACAAGACTCTCCCTTCTTCCCCTTCCCTTTGTGGAATTGGCTCTTTCTTCACTAAACAAGACATCACTCACATGTCATCACCTTTCACTGCACCAAGGGAGCCTGCTAATTCTCAGAAGTTGCCCCCACCTCCAAGACAATGAAGAAAACAGTCTCTGAGGCCCCTCTAGATATAAAACACGTGGCCGTAAAGTGAGCTTCAGTGTAATGATCAAAGCGATACATCTGGTTCTGGTCACCTCCCCCTGTAAGGACCCCACTCCAGACCCCTTCCAGCTACCACAGCTGAAAACAATTCTTTCCAGTAACTCGTGGTTCTCAGTTGGAAGGGAGGCGATTTTGCTCTCAGGGAACATCTGGCAAAGTCTGGAGACATGTTTGGTTGTCATAACTGAGAGGTGGTGCTACTGGCATCCAGTGGGTGGAGTCCAGGGACCCTGCTAAATATCCTACAATGCACGGGACGGTGCCCCACAGCAAAGACTTACCAGGCCCCAAAGGTCAATGGTGCCTGAAAAACCTCTGCATTAGCCCAAGCGCATGAGTAAGGCCTCTTTACAGACCCAGGAAAGAGGACAAATTTCAGGAGCTAAGTGGGGAGGGACATTCTTTTTTTTTTTTTAATATTGGAATATAGTTGATCAACAATGTTGTGTTAGTTTCAGGTGTACAGCAAAGTGATTCAGTTATACATATACATGTATCTATTCTTTTCCAAATTCTCTTCCCATTTAAGTTATTACAGAATATTGAGCAGAGTTCCCTGTGCTATAGAGTAGGTCCTTGTCGGTTATCTATTTTAAATATAGCAGTGTGTACATGTCAATCCCAAACTCCCAATCTATCCCTCCCCCCCACATGGGGAGGGAAATTCCTTAGCAAAGGGAATGGTGCTGAGGGGAAAGAAGCTTATCCGGGTTTATCCACAATAAGAGGCAAAAATTCTTATACTCTACCTCCAGAAAAAACTCTAATTTGAAAAGATACATGCACCCCAATGTTCAGAACAGCACTATTTACAACAACAAAGACATGGAAGCAACATGTCCTAAATGTCCATCGACAGATGAATGGCTCAAGAATATGTGAGATATAGAGATATATATATATAATATATATTATATAATATATATTATATATATATAATATATAATATATATATAATATATATTATACTCAGCCATAAAAAAGAATGAAATAATGCCATTTGCAGCTACATGGAAGGACCCAGAGATTACCATACTAAGTGAAGTAAGTCAGACAGAGAAAGACAAATACCATATGATATCACTTAATATGTGGAATCTAAAATATGACATAAATGAACTTATTTATAAAACAGAAACAGACTCACAGACATAGAAAACAAACTTAGGGTTACAAAGGGGAAAGGGGGTCGGGGAGGAATAAATTAGGAGTTTGGGATTAGCAGATACACACTACTACATATAAAATAAACAACAAGGACCTACTGTATAGCACAGGGAACTATATTCAATATCTATAATAAACCATAAGGGAAAAGAATATGAAAAAGTATATATATATGTATAACTGAATAACTTTGTTTTACACTAGAAACTAACACAACATTGTAAATTAACTATACTTCAATTTTAAAAAATACAAAAAAAATTCCTATGCTCACCCCCAAACCTTGGCCTGATGGATAGAGCAGGCCACTGGACATGTCCTTCTTCACCACTGGCTACAGACGTGTCACCCCAAAAGCATGAATGTGGACCACGAGATTGGGCAGGGAGATCTTCCAAATCTTCACTGGGTCACTTACCTGTCCCTGGTGCTGGGCTAGGCCCCATGCTGCTTACAGACATGGCCAGCCAACAGGGTCCCGCCCCTAGGGAGGTTATTGCTGAAAGAAGATGGTCACAGACGCCCTTCCTACAAGATGGTTCATGCTGTTCATGGAAAACAGAAAGGCAGATTTTATTCAGGGACTATTGCAATAGACGGAGGGGCCACTGAAATGAGGCCTTGCAGTAAGGGAGAAAACTCCTAATTCTCAACTCAGAATACAACCAGGAAAAGTGGGAATGTATCGCCAAGTGGGGGCAGCTGTCTGTGGATGGAAAATTACTAAGAGGAAACAGCAGGGGTTGGGGGGATTCTGGACTGTAAAGAAAAAACACACTATTAGGACTTCCCTGGCAGTCCAGTGGTTAAGACCCTGTGCTTCCGATGCAGGGGGGGCATGGGTTCAATCCCTGGTTGGGGAACTAAGATGCCGCTTGCCGGAGAGCACGGCCAGAAAAAAAAAAGGAAAAACACACTATTGTTTTCCTTTACACCACACACAATACTCTGAACACTTCTGTACTCTGTCACTAAATGGGATGTGTGTGTGTGTGTGTGTGTGTGTGTGTGTACAGGGGGGCGGTTCCCAAACCAAGCAGTTCTTCAACACCAGCTGAATGTCCTACAATTTAACTCCATCCTGACACCGTCCACCTAGAATTCACATCGGATCCCACAGGTCAGTGACTCAGTCCCACAAAATTACTCACCCACACACACTTCAGACGCCAACTGAAGTTCAGGTTGTTACCTGTGCTTCCGACCCACAGGCTACAGATCAGAGGTTCCCACGACCCCCTCCTTGGGTTTGATTAATTGGCTAAAATGGCTCACAGAACTCAGGAAAACATTTTATTTACTAGATCACTGATTTATTATGTAAAAGGAGACAACTCAGGAATAGCCCAATGGAAGAAATGCAGAAAGCAAGATATGTGAGCAAAGGGTGCCACCTTCCAGCACCTCCCTGTGTTCACCAACCCAGAAGCTCTCTGAACTCCATGCTTCTAGATTTTTATGGAGGCTTCATTACATAGGCATGACTGATTCAACCGTTGGCCATTGGTAATTGAACTCGATCTCTAGTCCTGCTCACCTTCTGGAGGTAGGAGGAAAGTTGAAGGGTGAGGCTAAAAGTTCCAACCTTCTAATCTTGGTTGGTGCCCCTGGCTACCAGCCCCCATCCTTAGGGGCTTCCCAAAAGTCACCTCATTAACATCAGTTCAGGTGTGGTTGAAAGGGGCTTGTTATGAACAACAAAAGACATCCATTTGGCTTTATCACTCTGGAGCTATTTCAGGAACTGAGGAACAGAAGTAAATATTGTAACAAAAGATGCCCCCTATGGCTCTTCTATAGGAAATGACAAGGGTTTTAAGAGCTCTGTGCCAGAAACAGGAGGAAAACCTAATATATGTCTTATTATAAATTACAATATCACACCAACCTGGCAGGATTCCTGCTGAAGGCAGGTCAGGGTGATCTGACATCACCTGGGGGATGGTGGAGAATGAGGAACCCGATCAGATATCTAGATGATCAGATATCAATGGGGGATCCTGGCTGAAGTGACTTAGCAGGATTCTTGCAGAGAATGCAGGACAAAGCAGAGACCAACATGGAAGCCCAAAGTCAGAGCCCAGTTGACAGGAGAATTCAGAGGAACCTAAGTAGAGTTTGGCCAAGGAGAGAATCTTTGTCACCACTAAAAGCTGAGCTCTGAGCGGTGGGACATACAGTGGCAAAGACTCGGAACCCAGAGTCTGGTAAGATGGACAGAGGACAAAGAAGGTCCACGGATGGTCCAGTCATGAGAGACAGCTGGCTTCCTGAAGGAGGCGGCACAGACAGGGGGCTGGGGAGCAAGGAGCACTGGACCAGGAATCAGAAGTCCTTCAGCCCCCCTGTGTCTGAGGAAGGTCATCTTAGCTCTCTGGTGACCTCATGAGCTTGCCATGAGGTCAAAGGACAAAGTGTTAGAGCCCCTAAGCCTTTTTTATCATGAAAAAATGCAATGACAAACTGGGTGTAGGAAAAGGCGCTGAACTTGGCAACCAGGGAATTGAGGTCTTCTTCCTAACTTTGCCATCAACTAGCTGTGTAACCTTAGACCAGTAACCTCCCCTCTCTGGGCTTCACTTTTTTTCCTGTGAAATGTGAGCATCGAATGGGCAGAGCTGTGAGAGGCTTTCCACTGCTATTATCTGAGATTCTATTCCTTTGAAGATCCTACGTTATTTCAAGGCTTTAAGTAGTATGCCTACGCCGAAGCCATGACTCACGTGTTTATAACTCCAAACCTCTTCTCAACTCCAGACTCTGAGAGCCAGCTGCCTGCTCAACATCTCCACTTGGTTGTCCGATGGCATCTCATGTCAGCATGTCCCAAACTGAGCTCCCAAGTGGTCCCCCTCTTCCAATCAGCTTCCCTCACACGCCCCCAACTCCATCTGCTTCTACCCAGGTGGGTCTTCCCCTCTCCTTTGACGACAATGACTCCATGCTTCCAGTGTCATACTTTCATTTTCCCTCACACCCCACAGTCAATGAACCCTAATGGCACTACCTTCAAACGACAGCTCCATGTGGCCATTTCTCACCACCTTCCCTGTACTCAGGCCTCCCTTGGATTTTCATATTGGTCTCCTAAATGATCTCCAGGCTGCCTCCCTTGCCCCTGCCTCAACATAACAAAGACTTTTTTAAAATTCCATTTAAAAAATAAGAGAATCACGTCCCTCTTCTGCTCAGTGCTCTCCAGGAGCTGTCATGTCATTTGGAGTAAAAGTCGAAGCCTTAGATGGCCTACCCTACATCCCTTACCTCTCCCACTTCATCTCCTCCCCTCTCTCCCTCGCTCCCTCATCTCCAGCCGTACCAGCCTCCCTGACTCTGCATCCTCAATACAGTAGACATGCACCTACCTCAGGGCCTTTACACCTCGTTTTCCCTTTGTCCAGTGTTTTCCCCCAGGTATCCTCCTGGCTAGCTCCCTAGCAGGGATGTCTCCTTCCCAGTGAAATCATCCCTGCCCACCCCTGTTTGCAATTGTAAACCTTCCAACATGGCACTCTTTCTCCCCTTTCCCTCCACGGCATCTTTCCCTAACACAAGCCACAATTCACTTCTTTATCTTATTTACTGTCTATCGCCCCACAATATAATGGAAACCCTGGGAGGACAGGATCTCTGTCTGCACCAGTCACTGTTGTATCCTCAGTGCCAGGAACAGTGCCTGGCTCAGTCAATGTTCAATAAATATTTGTCAGAGGAATACTCCCAAAAGGTGGTGTTTGGAAGAATGGAACACTAGGGCAGGTGTTGAAAGGAAAGCAAGTGTAGGGGAGGAAACTGTTCCTTTCTCCCCTCCTAGGTTTTTTGGCTGGTCTAATAATTGACATAAAACAGACAAACAGGAGAAAAACAAATTTCATTTCGTATGTACAGGAACTCATAAAAATATGAGACTCAAAGCAGTGACCAAAGCAGGAAGCTTTTATACCTTTAGACAAAGAAACAGATTTGTGAATAATTGACAGGACAAAAAAGCTTGGGCTTGGGCTAGTAAATTAGTGAGGAAATAACAAGGTTTGTTTATACCGCCTTCTCAGCCCTAAATTTCCTCCTGCAATAAGTAAGATGCCATCTACCCTCCTGGTACAGGAAGCATACCTTTCACCTGGGAGATTTACTTCCTGCTTTCAGGGGAAAAAGGAAGGCAGAGTGTCATTCTTGCACTGACTGTTTCTCAAATAACTTTTTTATAGCTACTTTATTTATTTATTAATTTTTATTTTTGGCTGTGTTGGGTCTTCGGTTCGTGCGAGGGCTTTCTCTGGTTACGGCAAGTGGGGGCCACTCTTCATCGCGGTGCGGGGACCGCTCTTCATCGCGGTGCGCGGGCCTTTCACTATCGCGGCCCCTCCCGTTGCGGGGCACAGGCTCCAGACGCGCAGGCTCAGTAGTTGTGGCTCACGGGCCCAGCTGCTCCGTGGCATGTGGGATCTTCCCAGACCAGGGCTCGAACCCGTGTCCCCTGCATTAGCAGGCAGATTCTCAACCACTGCGCCACCAGGGAAGCCCTCAAATAACTTTAATTCAAAATAATCAATATGCTGAAATTGCATATTTTGGGCGTGGTATATTCTGCTCCCCTTCAGAAGATCAAATTAATTCTGAGATATTCACCTTAACTCTGTTTTGTTGTTGTTTTAGTTTTATTTATTTTTTAATTTTTTAATTCTTTTTGGCCGCACCTCGAGGCATGCGGGATCTTAGTTCCCCAACTAGGGATCAAACCCATGCCCCCTGCAGTGGAAACACAGAGTCTTAACCACTGGACCGTCAGGGAAGTCCTGATATTCACCTTTAACTCTGAACAAGTGCTTACCTTTTCATTTTGTTCTTCCACTTTCCCCTCCCCCATCTCTGCCTCCCAGCTTCCCACGCAAAAAAAGAATTTATATGTAGGGCCACCCCCTCCCGCATTTGTGGAAATACTCTAGGTCCATCCCCCTGACGTGGGCCAGGGGCAAATAAACGTCCTCAGTAAATCAGGCGAGCCTCCCCCTCCTGGCAGGGGTCACTGTTAAAGAAAAATGATTCACCTGCCTCACTCTGCTCCTTGGCTATAAATCCACCCCCCTGCAATCCTCCCTCGCCTCCCCACCCCCATCTGTCATGTATTCAGAGTTGAGTTCAGTCTCTCCATATTGCAGTAGTCTCTCCCCTATTGCAATAGTTTTGAATAACCCTCCTTACGGTTTTTAACTAGTGTCCAGTGCAACCTTTCTTTCCTTTAACAGCACACATTGGCACAGCCGGGTTTTACACACACACTCCTGAATGAACTAGGCTCTGGCCCTCCTCCAAGCATCTTCCCCATGGCTGGAAAGCCCTCTGCTGGGCTATTTCTGTATCTCACATCAGCCTCTTGTTACCTGGGTCCCCACCCAGTGAAACCCGGGAGCTCCATGAAGGCTAAGGCTGGGTGTCCCTCGTCCCAGGACCCTGGAGAACAGGCACCCAGCTCAGGACCCGGCACTGCACCACCCAGGCGTTTGGCCAGCCATCCGGTGAGTGCCGTTGTCCAGGGATCATGAGGGAGAGCAGGGACTGAGGGAACTTTCTGGAGTGATTGGCATGTTCGACCTCTTGACAGGGGTGCAACCTACACCGTTGTATACACCTGACAAAACTGATCAGACTGTACCTTAAAATCCATGCATTTCACTGTATGTAAATTTCAACTTGCTGAAAAGAGTCTTAAGGAAAAAAGCAGGGGAGGGAGAGAAAGATTCCATTTGAGCAAGAGAGGGATCGGAGAGCAAGGAGTTAACCTCCCAGCTGGCCTGAAAGAACTGGAAGGTAGAAAAAGCTGTTTCCAAGAAGTGCTAAAACTTCTCTTAAATAGAGAGAGCAGGCATAAAATTCACATATGGAGCCTGTTTTTTCCACAGTCCCAAACAAAAGGAGATTGTGGCCAAACCTGCAAATACCTGTGACGAGCCAGTGCACACAGTCTCTCAGACTTTGCCAAGAGATAATCACTCCACCACGGGGAGGTGGAGGGGCCTGTGCCGTTCTCACGAGAGAGACCTGGATGGTCCCCAGGGATAGAAGCCAAACCTCAAAAGTCCCCATCCCAGCTCCTGCCTGAGATCAGACCGCAGGTCTGCCCATAACAAAATGGCTAGTGTTATCCATGTGCAGTGTGGTTGGGAAGAGGGAGGGCTTTAGAATCTGCAAGCTGCTCAGAGGTCAGGGGTCAGGGTGAGCCAAAGGTTAACTACAGGTGGTGTGGAGGATCTGGGTTCAAGTCCTAGCTCCCCCCAGGACCAGCTAGGCTGCTTTGAGAGAGGCTCTCCCTGCTTCTCAGTTTCATCCTCTGTAAAATGGGGATGCTGATGAAAATAGCACCTACCTCATAGTGTTATACTGAGAATTGTATAAAATTATACACACGTATAGTACAGAAAACTTTGCCCAGCACCTAGTAACTGCTCAATACATACTAGCTATCATCGTCATTATCACCATCATCTCTGCTTTACCAAATTCCAACTGTGTGAGCTAAAGCTAATCAATTCATCTCTCTGAGCTTCCCTCTCCTGGAAGGAACAATGCCTTCTTCCAATAAAATAATGTGTGCTAAGTACCCAACATTTCCTAGAAAAAGCACAAGAAATGGTAGCTCTAATTATGATGATTTCTCAAAACAGCTGGCCTTTGTTTGCCAGCTTTCTTTCCGGGCCCCTGATCGGCCTGTGTTTAGCATTTAGATCCCTCGGGGGCAGGAACTAAATTGCTTTCCAAGGGCCCAGCCCCAGTGCGATGGGAATTTGAGGTTTAGCCCCTGCTCCTTGATCTGTTTTTATAGGTCACCACCACAACAAAATCAGCCAAAATGGTTGTGTTTAGGTTTTTGAAAATAAAGGCCATCAGAGGGAAAACATTACAGTAAGCAGATAAGGTAGGGGAGTCCCCAGAGAAAGAGAACCAGGAATGGCTTCTGGCCTAAGCCATTTTGTGATCTAAGCCTGGCCACAATCCTTACCCTCAGGTCTCAGTAATTCAAGATCTTAAGGGAGGGAATGCAGAAATAAGGGAGGAACAGTCAAGAAACAGTAGTTTCTTGCCCCAGCCTGGGGGCAGGGTCCTGGTTCCTCAAGGGATATGCATAATAATATATCTTGGAGTTCTGCAGGAACTAAGACCCCCAACCAGGTAGAGGGTAGAAGGACGATGTTGACCCTCCTGACTTCAATCAACTAAGCTTGGACTCTGTTGACCTTTGCCCCTATTCTGTGCTGAATTCTCCTCTGCTTAAGCCCCCTCATGAACATGCATGTACCCTGAGCTTAAAACTTCCCCAGTTTTACTGTCCAGGGAGACATTGCTTTGGGAGAGGTCCCCAGTGTAATAAGTCCTTCCTCCTCCCGATTTTTGGCTTGGTTGTGTCTATTGGCTCCACACCCACTTAGAGGTGAATGTTTTGGGGTAACACTACCTGGCCGAGTAACTAGCTGGCTGGGCAAAGGAAGGCAGGGCAGCAGAGAAACACGTGGCATGGGTTCCTGAGGGTGGGGACAGGGGCTTTCAGTGCTAGAAAGGGGATTCATGGTGTTCTGCGGGTGAAGCCTGGAAAACCACTGCCCTGGAGAGGCCCTGGGTCTGCAGGTGGTTGGTTAAAACAAGTTCCACTGATGTAAGTCAAATCATTATGTTGTACACCTTAAAATTCTACAGCGCTATATGACAGCGCTATGTCAATTACATCTCCATGAAACTAGAAGAAAAAAAGTTTCGCCGTTCATGGGTCAGGAAAATGTCTTCAGTTAGGTCCGCTGAGTCTGGTCGTCTCCTGCCATGCCAAGTACATGATTTTTCTTTTCTTTTCTTTTTTTTTTGGCTGCATTGTGTGGCATGCAAGATCTTAGTTCCCTGACCAGGGATCAAACCCGCGCCCCCTGCAGTGACAGCGCAGAGTCTTAACCACTGGACGGCCAGGGAAGTCCCTTTGATCGTTTATCAGCTTCAGCTCACCAGAGCCCCTTACCATGAAGTACAGCAATTTTGTTGTTGTTGTTGTTTTTAATTTAAGTATAGTTGACTTTACAATAGCAGTTGGCTTTGATGGTTCCCAGAAAGTGCTGCTGTAAATGGAAACAAAAAAATTTTTACAGAATGATGGGTCATTAGATGATCTTTCTTCTCTCTTCTTTCCTGTACTTTCAACTTTGCTTCAGTGATCTCTGTATTGTTTTCATATTTAAAAATAACTTTCAAGAAACATCATATCCATTTATATGAGAGTTCTAGAGAAGTCTAAGCCACAGAGACAGAATGTAGAAGGACGGTGGCCAGGGGCTGGGGGAGGGAGGATGGAGAGTTACTGTTTAATGGGTTTAGAGTTTCAGTTTGGGAAGATGAGAAAGTTTGGGGGATGGATGGTGGTGCTGGTTGCACAACAATGTGAATGTATTTAACGCCCCTGCACTGTACACTTTAAAATGGTTAAATGGGGAAGTTCCTGGCGGTCCAGTGGTTAGGACTCCACACTCTCATTGCCGAGGGCCCGGGTTCAGTCTCTGGTCGGGAACTAAGATCCCACAAGCTGCGTGGTGCGGCCAAAAATTTTTTTAAAAATAAAGCATTTCTGGGACTTCCCTGGTGGTGCAGTGGTTAAGAATCCGCCTGCCAATGCAGGGGACACGGGTTCAAGCCCTGGTCCAGGAAGATCCCACATGCCGCGGAGCAACTAAGCCCGTGCGCCACAACTACTGAGCCTGCGCTCTAGAGCCTGCAAGCCACAACTACTGAGCCCACGTGCCACAACTACTGAAGCCCGCGCGCCTAGAGCCCGTGCTCCACAAGAGAAACCACTGCAATGAGAAGCACGCGCGCTGCAATGAAGAGTAGCCCCCGTTTGCTGCAACTAGAGAAAGCCCGCGTGCAGCAACGAAGACCCAATGCAGCCATAAATAAATAAATAAATATTTCTAAAAAATAAATGACATGGTTACAATGGTCAGTTTTATGTTATATATATGTATTTACCACCATCTGAAATTTTAATTGAAAAAAAGAAACATCATCCTGGCAAACAAGGTGGACTCCACTGACAGATGTGATGGCCGAACTGGTACCATACAAGCCCTCCCATTGTAAACAACCATAGAATTGGACAAAGCAGCTGCAGCAGCAGTTCTCAGGCATCAAACCACAAGCAGCACAAGCAAGAGGAAAGAAACTCACAAGATGAGCCCCTGCCCTTTACCACCTCCCTTCTTCCTGGGGACAGTTCCCCAAACACCACACAGAAGCTGGAACCCAGGCGGAGCCCAGAGGTCCTGCCTTTGGGGCAGCAGAAATGCCTGGAAGTGGTAGGGCAGGGTGCCAAAGGGGCACTCCTACTGGCCAAGCCTCTCACCTCTGTGTCTCAGCTTCCTCATCAGTAAAAAGGGGATAAGAAGACCATCCACTTCATAAGATCATTATGAGGTTTAAATAACTAAGTTAAAATAAGCAAAAGCATAAAAACCTTTATATGGCATGTGCTAAGGGCCACATATCTCCCCTTTACATAGTCAATAAAGCTGTGCTGGGTATAGTTATATGCGGGGTACTTGGTGTTAGGAATTTAAAATGCATCCACCAATGATGATGCCAGAAATCTGCACTGTTTATGGCAGGGTCCACACCATCTCTCTTCTCTTGGTGTGTAGTTTGCATCAAGAGCCTTAACAATATGCATGCCCTCTGCCCCAATAATTCTACTTCTGGGAATAAGCCTGAAATAACATTCCTAAATACAAACAAGTTCTGTGATTTGTTTAGTCATTGATTCAGAACATGTTTTTAACACATGCATGAAATGGTTTGGAAAGGAGCCGTTCTCTAGTGCAAGGCGTAGTAAGGATTGAAGGAGGTCTGTGTTTACGATTGAGGTTATTATTTCAACACGAACCCTAGGACAGGGAGATTTACCAGGCTTCTCTGAGCGGAGCTGCTGGCCAGAAGAGCTTCGATGTCCCCATACCTTGTGCATGCCTTTCACGTGCCCCCTGAAGGAACCTAGGAAGCCGGCTCTTTCATGCAGGGATTTTGCCTGAAGCATCCTTCTTGGTCCCTGGCACAGCCAGGTTGGCAGTTGGAGAGCTGGGACTGCCCCCCGCCCCATGGGACCCTGGGTTGAGGGTCATGCCCAGCAAAGCAGGTTTGAACTTGGTGTCTCTCCAAAGGCCTTTCCTCTTCACTTTCACGCCCAAACCCATGCCACTCTGGGGTTCCAGGACCCCAAGTGTCCTGGGCTGAGCTGGGTAGGAGGAAGGCAGTGGCTTCGGGGAAGCTGATTGGCTGCAGAGGAGTTGGCAAACCCAGAGCCCACCATCCGGTTGGTGGAGGACTCCAGGGAATGCATAACATCTGAAGAACTCTCCCAGTGAGGTTTCACTAGGCCCCTAGGAGAAACGGACATGTTTGCAGAAGGGGCACAGACTCTGGGATCTGGCAACCTTAGGTTGAATCTGATTCTGCTGCTTTTTTTTTTTTTTTTTTGGCCACACCATGCAGCATGCAGGATCCCAGTTCATTGACCAGGGATTGAACTTACGCCCCCTGCAGTGGAAGCGCAGAGTGCCAACCACCGGACCACCAGGGAAGTCTCTCTGCTGCATATTGATGTGCGACTTCTGAGAACTTTGCTCAGCTCTCTGAGGACCAAAAAGATAGCAATGGTAACAATAATGATACCTGCTCCTGGGATTGTTCTGAAGATGACAACATATAATTTGTGAAGCACCTGATAGGAATTTGAAACTTTTGAACACAGACATGAGAAATCATTCATTATTACTGCAGAAGCAGTAGGGTGTGTGGTTGAGATCACTAACTCTGAATCAGTTTGACCTGTGTTCAAATCCTGCATTACTAGCTCTTCAATCCTCCATTACTAGCTTCAGTTTCCTCATCTGTAAACCAAGGTTGGTAATAATAGCGCCAAGCCACAAGGGCTTGTGAGCAATACATACAAAAATACATTAAAAAAACAAGGCCTGTTCTATAATCATCATCGTCACCATCATTACTGGTAAATCAGAGAAGGCTTCTGGAAAGATGTAACCTTGGAAAGGGTTTTGAAGGATGAATAGGAGTTTGAAGGACTCAGAATGGTGCTGAGCACATGACAAGCACCTAAGAAGTATTTGTGGTTGTAAGATGCAGAAGGGCAGGTTCTGCAGGACTTGGGGTGGCAGGAATGGACAGGCTCACCTTCTAGAGTCAGCCTGGTGTCCAGGAGAGAGCCTGGGTTTGGTCAGCTTTGTGTTTGAATCTGTATTAGTTAGGATTCTCCAGAGAATCAGAACCAATAGGACAGGGAATTCCCTGGCAGTCCAGTGGTTAGGACTCCATGCTTCCACTGCAGGGGACCTGAATTCGATCTCTGGTCAGGGAACTAAGATCCCACAAGCCGTGAGGCGTGACCAAAAAAACAAAAAGCAATAGCACGTATAGAGATAAAATATAGAGATTTATTGTAAAGGATTGGCTCACTTGGTTCTAGAGACTGAGAAGTCCCATGACCTGCTGTCTGCAGGCTGGAGGCTCAGGAAAGTGGGTGGCATACTGCCAGTCCAAACCCAAAGGCTGGAGCACTGGTGGGTGCAACTGTGTAAGTCTGGGTTCAAGTCTGAAGCAGAAGCACGAATGATCGAGGTTGGGAGAAGATGGGACGTCCCAGCTCCTGCCGAGAGAGCAATTTGCCCTTTTGTTCTGTTCAGCCCTCAAGGGTTTGGACGACAGCCATTCACCTCGGTGAGGGTGCTCTTCTTTATTCAGTCCATCAATTCAAATGCTAATCTTTTCCAGAGACATGCTCACAGCCACACCCAGAAATAATGTTTTTTCCAGCTATCTGGGCATCCTTGAGCCTAGTCGAGCTGACACATAAAATTAACCATCACAGAATCCTGGATCTGCCTCTCCCTGGCTATGAGAATTTTCTCTGCCTCTGTTTCCCCACAGGAAAGCAGAACCCTGACAACACTTGCCCTGCAGGTCAGGTGTCTGTGGAAAGTCCCCAGTGCATGATGGGTACTTTGTAGATGACAGTCACCGTTAGGGGGTTGTTAAAAAAATTCAACCAAGTAAATTTGAAGATCTAATTGGCTTTAGACAAGGATTCCTAAATGGGGCAACTAGAAGGGTGCTCCGGGGGTTGTACAAAATGTTAGGTTTTTATGGGAAGAAGGGTAGGGCAAGGGAACTACTAGCAAAAGGAAAGAAGGGTTTAATTTTAGGCAAGGATGGCTTCTTTGCGGGGCGAAGGGAGTGGCAAGGGTTTTATCATACAGATAGATGCCTCTTCTTCCTCTGGGGCATGGAGGGGTTCCACTGGACAGATGACCTCATCAGTGCTGACCAGAACGTTCCAGAGTAGTGGATTAAGGTTACATTTCTGGGAAAGGCTGAAACTGCAGTTAGGTCAGGTATTAAGTCTAGGTTTGGTATCATGGGCTTTAGCACAAGTGATGCCATTTTGGACCTGGGACTTCCTCCTTAACAGGGTCTTTGGGGAAACAGCAGCCTTGTCCCCACTCCTTATTAGCTGCTCACCCGCTCCTTCTGCCACACACCATCCTCCACTGCCCAGGGACACACAATCTGTCACCCACTTCCTTATCGTTTCATCTGGACGCCCTTGTATCTCCCCCAGCACTTGCATTAAGCTCAAGTTTTCCCTCTCTGCAGTTGGGGTTGGCAAACTTTTTCCGCAAAAGCCCAGATTGTAAATATTTTAGGCTTTGTGAGCCAAGAGGCACACTTGGGGATATTATGTGGGTACTTATATAACGAGAGAAAACAAACATTCATAAATGCTTTATTGTTTGTTTACAAATTCTAAAATAATAACCGAATAGAATTATTTTTTTAATAACACAGATCTACCAATGAGCAGAGTGAAATTCTTTGGGGAGGGGATAACAATTTGCTTACCTGGGGTTCAAATGTAAAACCTGTTCTTAACTCCCAGGTTGAATTTTGTCTCTCTTGGTGCCTTTCCTTTTTCTTGGCTGGATCTTCTTGCAAAAAAAGAACTGCCAGAACTGTTCATCCAAGTGCTGCTGCTTTTCTGATTAGCTTTGTCTTCTGGGGCATTACTCTGCTCAACTGCACAGTATCTTCTGAGCGACTACTATGTTCTGGAAGCTGTGCTTAGACCTGGAGACACAGCAGTGAGCAAGTCAGGCCTGAGCCCTCCCTCTTGAAGCTTCCGGTCTAGTAGACAGAAAAGTTAAAAGGCAAACCACTTGACCTTTCTGAGCCTCAGTTTCCCCTATGACCCATGCCCTCTCCAGATGGCTGTGAGACCCAAGAGGGAAGACCAACGTGCTTTACAAACTTTAAAGCATCCTACTGATGTGAACAGGGACATTCTGCGTTTATTATTTTTAGCTGCTTTTTTTTTTTTTTTTGTCGAAAACAAGAGACTTTGACAAGCAACCTTCAAGGTCTCATTGCAGTTGGTAGGGACGGCAGAGAGTGAGTGGAGAGAGACATCAGTTACCAGGGGAATCTGGGCCATTCCCGATATGAAGTTAATCCCGGAGCACCCACGTGTATTTGGGGAGAGGGGGTGCAGAGGGAAGTGTTCCCATATGCCCCTCAGCCCTCTGCAACTGCTCCAGCTTCAACTGGGGGCCTTGAGTGGCTGGAATTCTCTTCCAGCAACAAAGAGCCAGTGAATGGAGGCAAGTTTTAAATTCTCATTGTGAAACCCCACACCCAAGTCCTCAGGGCTGGGTCTTCTCCCTTGATCTCCACCCCCTCATCTAAATTGCCGGCTCTTATTTGCTCCTCACAAGAGGTTTGCCTGCCTCCCCGCGGGCCCAGGCCCCTGGCCAGAGATGTCATTTGCCCCACTAATGAACCTCCAGCCAGAGAACCTGCTTTTCTGGGGAGAGAGGCCTCAGATGGTGAGAAGAGGAGGTCCTGGAGAGGCCTGGTACCCAGGAATCCCTTTTCTGGGGGGCTTTCATGCTGAACTTCATGCATCACCCAAGACATGTTAGCTTAGGACTAACTAATAAGGTAATTAGAGCCAGGGGAACATTGGCATCTTCTTGTTCAATCGTTTTCAAACTATTTTAGCAGTGCAATTTTTTCTTCAAACAAAATCCTGCAGGGAACACAAATAGATAAAGACTAGAGATGGCAGAGTGTTGTGGTTTTACATCCACTCTCAAAAGAGGAGGGATAAAATCAACTATACTTCAATTGAAAGAAAAAAAAAAGATTAAAAAAATAGATTAAAGAGGAGGGATAGTTTTTTCAACAAATGGCACTGAAGCCATGAAGTTGACCTAAACCACACACCTCATATAAAAACATGCAAAAGTTTTGCTGTACAGAGATTAACACTACATTGTAAATCAACTAGACTTCAATAAAAAATAAAATTAAATTTTAAAAAACATGCAAAAATTAACTCAAAATGGATCATGGACTTAAAAGTAAAACATAAAACTATAAAACTTTTAGAAGAAACATAGGTGACTGCCTTTGGGATCCAGGACTAGGGTCCTCAGCAAGATCCATGAAGGAAAAAAATCGATAAATTGGACTTCATCAAAATAAGAAAATATTTGTAAACCACAGACCAGCAGAGAGTTCCTAAGAGACATTTCTGAAGAGAGTTTACAAACGGCAAATAAGCAAATGAAAAGATGGTCAACATCACTAGCCATTAGAGAAACATAAATCAGGACTCCCATGAGACATCACTACTTTGTACCTACTAGAACAGCTAAAATAAAAAAGATAGTGACAACAACAAATGCTGGCGAGGGTATGTAGAAACTGGAGCTCTCATACATTGCTGGTGGGACTGTAAAATGGTACAGCTACTCTGGAAAAGAGTTTGGTAGTTTCTTTTTAAAAAACTAAATATACACGTACCTTATGATCCAGCAATTACACTCCCGGACATTTATCCCAGAGAAACAAAAAGGTCTACACAAAAACCTGTATACAAATGTTTGTAGCACCTTTATTTGTAATAGCCAAAGACTGGCAATAAGCAAAAGGTCCTTTATTTGGCTGAATGGGGCATCTGTACCACAGAATACAATTCGGTAATAAAGAGGAACAAACTACTGATACACAGAGCAGTTTTGTTTGTTTGTTTGTTTAATTTATTTATTTTTATTTTATTTATTTTATTTTTGACGTTGGGTCTTCGTTGCTGCGTGGGCTTTCTCTAGTTGCAGCGAGCGGGGGCTACTCTTCGTGGCGGTGCACGGGCTTCTCATTGCAGTGGCTTCTCTTGTTGTGGAGCATGGGCTCTAGGCGCGTGGGTTTCAGTAGTTGTGGCACACAGGCTCAGTAGTTGTGGCTCGCGGGCTTTAGAGAGCAGGCTCAATAGTTGTGGCGCACAGGCTTCATTGCTCCGCGGCATGTGGGATCTACCCGGAACAGGGATTGAACCCACGTCCCCTGCATTAGCAGGCAGATTCTTAATCACTGCGACACCAGGGAAGCCCCACAGGGCAGTTTTAATGGAATCTCAAGGGATTATGCTGAGTGAAAAAGTCAGCCTTAAAAGTGTATGATTCCATTTATATAACCTCTTGAAAGGACAAAATTATACAAGTGGAGAACAGATTAGTGGTTGCCAGGGGTCAGAGCTGGCAGGTAGGAGGGACGTGGGTATGGCTATAAAGGGCGACACAGGGGAGATCTTTGTGATCATGGAACAGTTTCCTATCTTGATTGCTGTGGTGGTTACACAGCTCTACCCATGTGATATAAGCTGGCACAGAACTATACAATACTCGTACATACCAATGTCAATTTCCTGGTTTTGATATTGTACCACTGGGGAAAACTGGGTGTAAGATGTAACCATTGGGGAAAACTGGGTGAAGGGTACACAGAACCTCACTGTACTATCTAGGCAACTTCCTCTGAAGCTATAATGATTTCACAATGAAAAGTAAATAAATAAATAAATAAATACCCAGGCGCAGAGGTCACTCAGAATTGAGTTTAAATCCCAGCTCCAACGTTAACTCGCTGTGTGACCTTAGGCAAATTGCATCACCTCTCTGGGCTTCATGTCCCCCCTCTGTAACGTGGAACTACCTCAGGAGTTTGTGAGGGTTAACTGCACACATGTAAAGTACCTGGTGCTTAGTAAGGACCCAACAGATGTTTGTTGTTATTATAAAAAGGAATATGCTCTGATTGGAGTGGGGCTGGGGGAGCTGGGGCAGGCACCTCCAAGGAAACCTCACTGGAAGACCACTTCTCTTTGTACCTTGGGTGCAGCTGAGGCCCTGGAAGTAGGAGGGACTGTACCCTGGGTCATCCAGAGCCCATGGCGCTGGGAGACTCAGACCCAGTGCTCTTGGCTCCTAACCCTGGGCTCTTCTCACTTTACTCCTCTGTCGGCCCCTCCCACCCATGCAGCCAGAGACATTCACTCCTCAGGGTCATCCTGAGCACTCCCTGTGTGAGGCCAACAGGATTCCAACAATGTATGGACTAGAGTCTTAGCTCATGCAAGTTCTTCTTTCTCAAGGGCTCCCTCTGTGCCAGGCTCTGGGTTCGAGTCCTTGACTCCTGAGAACAATCCCAGGAAGTAGGCTCTGTCATTGCCCTGATTTGACACATGAGATAACTGAGGTCCAGAGGAGTGCAGTAGGTGGTTCAAGGTCATGGTGCAAGTAGGGCTGGAGCTTTGATTCTGGCCAGGCTTTGCATCCAGG
This sequence comes from Balaenoptera acutorostrata, assembly GCF_949987535.1. Classification (NCBI taxonomy): domain Eukaryota; kingdom Metazoa; phylum Chordata; class Mammalia; order Artiodactyla; family Balaenopteridae; genus Balaenoptera; species Balaenoptera acutorostrata. The sequence goes on along the minus strand of NC_080064.1, from coordinate 13,310,363 downwards.
GGCTGCCCTCCTAAGGTCTAGGATAACAGAAACCCGATAGCACTTGCTAGCACCACCCTAAGACGAGCTCACTTAGGCCACAGAATGGGGCTCCAAGGTAGCTTCTGTTGTCATCATTCCCACTTACAAAGGAGGGAAGAGAGGCACAGAGAAGTTATTTAACTTGTCCAGGATCACACAGCAATTGGCAGAGCTGGGATTTGAACATGGACAGGCCAGTTCCAGAGTCTGAGCTCTCTGTCTCCCTCCCACACTGTCTCTCACTCCAGTCCACCCTTTTCAGCCTCTTCAGATGGGCCCTGCCTGCCTTCTTGGGGTTACCTGTGCTCACTGCTGCCCTGCGAATCACTGGAAACCCCCTTCCTGCCAGACTGGTAGGTCCCCAGCGCCCTGTTTTGGACACAGAGCATTAGGTGATGATGGCATGGGAGGAGGATGCTTCTGTGTCCAGCCAAATTTCTTCCTTCCCTCCAAGACAGGGAAGGAACCAGCCCACAACTCAGGCAGTTTAGTGAGGTTTGGTAAGAAATGCACTCTTGGGGCTTCCCTGGTGGCGCAGTGGTTGAGAATCTGCCTGCCAATGCAGCGGACACGGGTTCAAGCCCTGGTCTGGGAGGATCCCACATGCCGCGGAGCAACTAGGCCCGTGAGCCACAACTACTGAGCCTGCACCTCTGGAGCCTGTGCCCCGCAACAAGAGAGGCCGCGATAGTGAGAGGCCCACGCACCGCGATGAAGAGTGGCCCCTGCTTGCCACAACTAGAGAAAGCCCTCGCACAGAAACGAAGATCCAACACAGCCAAAAATAAATAAATAAATTAAATTAAATAAAAATTTAAAAAACATTCAAAAAAAAAAAGAGTCTGAGCTCTGACATCAGAATGTCTGGATTTAAAAAAAAAAAAAAAAGAAATGCACTCTTTCGGAAAACGTGCACTTAATGATAGTTATTTAAACTACCCAGAAGGTAAAAAGTAATGAGTGGTTTAGGTGTCAGGGTGGATCCTGGCGGAGCAGTGAGGAGTCAATGAAGGGTCCTTCATCCGGCTCAGAGTGCAAATAGATCCCCTCCCCTGGGTCTTAGTTTTCTCATTCCTCAAAGGAGGGGACTAGATTCCAGCTGGAAAAGGATAACTTTCCAGAGCAGCCTACTGGACACAGAAATGACGATATTTCCCATATACACACTAGACTCAACAGGCCGAGATCAGGTTCCCACCTGCAAGGTTCATCCTCCTTCGGTGCCAGCTTCCTGCTTCCTAAGCCCCGCAATCAGGCGGGCGTTTGAAGACGGGTTGCACACCTGGTCACATATTCAAAGCCAAGAAGTCTTCCATGGATCAGGTCCAGACCTGCGTGATCCCATGTGTTCATTTAAACAGGTCTGGGACTTCCCTGGCGGTCCAGTGGTTAGGACTCTTTGCTTCCACTGCAGGGGGCACGGGTTTGATCCCTGGTCTGGGAACTAAGATCTCACATGCCGAGTGCCACGTCCAGAAACTTAACAAACAAACAAACAGGCCCACTTTCTTGTCCACTCCCTGAGTCCCCTTCACTGTGGATTGTTCTAGATGGTCAGAGTCTGGTCCATCATAGAACTGAGAACATCAGAGCTGGGAGAGGTGCCAGAGTAGCAAATCCAGGTCTCTTAGGCCAAGGCTGTGTGTGAACCGAATTCCCCATTTTTGCAAGATCTATATAACACCTCATTAAATCTCTTTATTTATTTTTAAATTCTTTTTTGGCTGCGTTGCGGCATGTGGGATCTTAGTTCCCTGACCAGGGATCGAACCCATGCCCCCTGCAGTAGAAGCACGGAGTCCTAACCACTGGACCGCCAGGGAATTCCCAATAAGCCCCTATTTTAAACTGAAATGAATCATTTTGAAAAGGAAACTCTCTATCAGTCATGATTGAAAACATGGATTCAATTGCTAGTTAAACAAACATGCACATTTCTAAAATGCACAGAAATACACGTGTAGCAATTGGAATTTTAAAAATGTTCATCTGCGTCCCAGCTAAAACACCTCCTGGTGCACAGCCGTGGTTCCTGTGTATGCTGTGCATCCACGGACCACGTCCACAGTGTGTGTCTGTGGAGCATGTCCACCAGCACGTCCGTCCACGGAGCACAGACCCATCCCTTCCATTTTGCAGTGAGGATGCCTGGGGTCCAGGAGGTTTGCCCACAGCCCAAGCCTAACATCATTGATGCATATTCTGAGAAGAAGCCCAGGTCTCAGCGTTGAGGGGCAGTGAGGTATGGCATAAAGGATGTGGGTTTCAGAATTGCAAAGTCCCAATGATCGCCTCAGACCCCCAGTTTCCCTCATTAACTGCTGCAGCTTCACAGGGCACATCTCACTGGGCTGACGCCTTAAGAGTACTTGGTCTATAGTCATTCTCTTGCTCCTTCTCCACTTTGCCCAGAGGAGCAGAATGCATTCCTACCTCAGGGCCTTTGCACATGCTGTTCCTACTGCCTGAATTGCCAAGTGAAGAGAGGATGCTGAGGCTTGTGACCCTCATGCCTCTGTGTTGGTTGTAATCTAGGGACCCAATCTAAGGTCATGATAGAGTGGGTGACACACCTGGCCTGGGGCAGGTCCAGCATACAGCAGGCACTCAGCGCACACCACAGACTTGCCAGCCCATGTGGTCCACTCTCCAGGAACAGCACAGCCCAGGGGTAGAAGCTGGGCCCTGGCATCATCCAGTTCCATGCCTGGTGTCACGGTTGCCCATAATAGAGAGTGTATTTTAAGATGTTGCCTCCGCTTGGGACTTAAAACCCACAGAACCACGTGTGCTATTGCTATTCATTCCAAAGAGGACCCCTCTGTTTCTAGCCTCAGAACCCAAGTGAGGGAATTCCCTGGTGGTCCAGTGGTTAGGACTTGGTGCTTTCACTGTCGCGGCCTGGATCCCATCCCTGGTCAGGAAACTAAGATCCTGCAAGCCATGCCACATGCCCCCCCCCCAAAAAAAAGGAACCCAAGTGAGACCCCAGTAGAGATAGCAAGATAAGGAATTAAATGAAGGGGTCATAGGAAGAGGGGGTATTTAAGAAAATGAAGGAGGGGTACTTCCCTGGTGGCGCAGTGGTTAAGAATCCACCTGCCCATGCAGGGGACACAGGTTTGATCCTGGTCTGGGAAGATCCCACATGCCGCGGAGCAATGAAGCCCGTGTGCCACAACTACTGAGCCTGCTCTCTAGAGCCCGCAAGCCACAATTACTGAGCCCACGTGCCACAGCTGCTGAAGCCCGCGTGCCTAGAGCCTGTGCTCCCCAACAAGAGAAGCCACCACAATGAGAAGCCCGCGCACCGCAACGAAGAGTAGCCCCCACTCGCCGCAACTAGAGAAAGCCCGCGCGCAGCAACAAAGACCCAACGCAGCCAAAAAAATAAAATAAAATAAAAAACAATTAAAAAAACAAAGAAAATGAAGGAGGGTATGGGGGAGGACAGCAAGTAGAGAGCTTGTGGGGGACAGTGGAGTAAGTACAGGAATGGCTTGGGTAGAGGCCTTGAAGTCAGCGGCTTTGAAAATAGACAAAAGTTATGAAAGTATTATATCACTATTCCTTATATTTTATCTTGACATTGTTATATCTCATAATGAATCCTAGTGGACAGCAAAGCATTAAGTCACTGTCAACACACTAGAAAGTACTCAGTTTAAAGAATAAGGTCCTACTGCACAGTACAGGGAACTATATTCAATATCCTGTAATAACCTATAATGAAAAAGAATCTGAAAAGGAATACATATATATATGTATAACTGAATCACTTTGCCATACACCAGAAACTAACACAACATTGTAAATCAACTATACTTCAATCAAAAAAGAAAAAGGGAGACGGTACTCAGCTAAGGTGTTCTAGTGATTGCACGACAGGGAAACTAAGGCAGAAAGAAGTGGGCTCTGCCTGGCTTAGTGGTTGCTTGTGGAGTGGATGACTTCCTCAGGTGACTTCCTGGCTGAGCCTCACCAGGAAGGGCTGAAGAGGAGACGCACATGGTTTTAGGCGCTGTGTTGACCTAAAGCCACACTGTCCCCTGTTGCCAAGTTTCCCTTACACGGGAACAGCCCTTTTACAGTCTAGGAAGCCCTTTCATGTGCCACTCCTGGGAGCAGGCAGGGCAGGAATGGTTGACCCCATTGAGAGTCTAGGAGCCCAGGTCCTGGAGAGGTCAGTGGGAGGAGGCCAGAATCAGCTCCATCACGCACTGTGCGTGCGCCGGGGAGCGTGCGCCTGCTGGACCTACAGCCTTGAGCGGAACCCTCTCCTCTTTGGTGAGCCGGCTCTGCCTTCCACACCTGGGGCCTGAGGTTCTCAGAGATTTTGCCCTGTGCCCGGTCCCAGGGCTGGGTCTGTCTGACAAACAAGAAAGAATGGGTTGGGAGTCACTTGCTGAGGTTGAAATCTCGGCTTCTCCACTTCCACCTGCTAGACCTTGACTGAGTTACTTAACCTCTTTGTCTCAGTCTCCTTATCTGTAAAATGGGACTGTTATGGGATGAATTGTGTCCCCCCCCCACCCCCCTAAAATTCTTATGTTAAAGTCCGAACCCCAAATACCTCAGAATCTGATTGTATTTGGCAGTAGGGTCTTTAAGGAGGTAATTAAGTTAAAATGGGATCCCTAGGGTGGGCCCTAACCCAGTATGACTGGTGGCGATACAAGAGGAGAATATGACATAGACACACACAGAGGGAGGACCATGGGAGGACACAGGGAGAAGACGGCTGTCTACAAGCCAATTAGAGAGGTCTTGGAAGAAAACAACCCTGCCAACACCTTGATATTGGACCTCCAGCCTTCAGAATTGGGAGAAAATAAATTTCTGAGGTTTAAGCACCCCCAGTCTGTTATGCTTTGTTACAGCAGCCCTAGCAAACTAATACAGGGACCCATAGCAGTAGCCATTGTTGTATGGATGTTATAAAGATTAAACAGGCTTTTCTACGTAGAACACATGGCCCGATCTCTGGCACATAGTAGGTGCTCAATAAATGCCAGAGCTTGATTCAATTTAAGACCTCTCTTCTTTCACCCAGCTGACTCAGTCCATTCAGTGAAGGTGAAAATCAGACAGTCCAGGTAGTTAGCACAGTGGGGGCCCCCATTGGTTTGGTTTGTTCATTTTCCAAAGGGTTGTTATAGTTTGGGATGACATGACATGGCCTGAAATGCAGGGGTCCCCAGCCAGCAGGGCCACCTGACACATTCAACAGGCTGAACTCCTTCTGGCTTTATCACTAACATTCTAGGCACATGACCCAATTCTGTAGCTGAGCCCAAAGCCCTGGTTTTTCTTGTTCATTCAAACTCTGTCTCTTGACCTCACCGGAAATTTGCCTGGCTTCTCGGCTCCATTACACAATCGATGCTGGGCGAACATCTGTAAGGCCTGCAAATTGTTTGTCCTTCTCTAGCCTCAAAACCATATATCCATCCTGCCCACGGCCAGGAGAAAATAGAATCTCTGCAGTAGACAGCTTTTATTTGCAAACTTGGATGAGGGACAGTCTTAAAAAATGACTGGAGAGCTGTTGATTAGAGACCAATTCTGCAAACTGGGTTCTATCACAGGCCAGGAACGCACCACGAATTGTGAACACCAGTGCAGAAGCAGAGAGGGGAGGCAATGGTAGATATAAACAACATACAGACATTGATGCAATTGATTTTGATCCTGTTTTTCCTGGATCTGAAAAATTAGATTGGACTCCCAAGGTGTGCCTGGTTTCATTTCAAATTTCTCCTGGACTCCCTTGTATGAAAGCAGGATAGCAGGACCAGCGGGGGCAAACTTGTGAAGAACTTCTTGTTCCTTGAGGTGCAGGTGGCTGGAGCTACAAAAGTGTGAGCCCCTCAAGCCCTCAGGAAGAGAAGCAAGTGCACTGGCTCCAGGTACTGGGCATAGCAGAGACTCAGTCAATATTACTGGAATATCTTTTTTTTTTTAATTAATTATTTATTTATTTATTTATTTATGGCTGCGTTGAGTCTTCGTTTCTGTGCGAGGGCTTTCTCCAGTTGCGGCAAGTGGGGGCCAGTCTTCATCGCGGTGCGCGGGCCTCTCACCATCGCGGCCTCTCTTGTTGCGGAGCACAGGCTCCAGACGCGCAGGCTCAGTAATTGTGGCTTGCGGGTCCAGTTGCTCCGCGGCATGTGGGATCTTCCCAGACCAGGGCTCGAACCTGTGTCCCCTGCATTGGCAGGCAGATTCTCAACCACTGCGCCACCAGGGAAGCCCTGGAATATCTTTAAATCTTAGTCTTCATCAGCCAGCATGTGAGTCTTGGTGACTAGCATCCTATCCCTCTTCACCCTGGAAATAGACTTGGAATAGCTTCTGCAGGGCACAGACAGGGAGGCTTTCCTTGAGAGACGTGACATGACTTCAAGTGGCAGTTTTCATACTTTAACATACATACAAATCACCTGGGGGGAATCTTAATAAAAATTCAGGTTCAGATTCAGTAGGGCTGGGGCCGGGCCTGAGATTCTGTTTTTCTAACAAACGCCCAAGTGTTGCAGCTGCTGCTGGTCCAGGGGCTACACCAAGGGTTTCCTGAACTGGTGCATGAGGACTGTATTCTTCTTGACTCTCCTACCAGCCAGCTGTGTGGCCTTAGGTGGTCTCAGTACCTCTCTGGGCTTTGGTTCTTCGTCTGGATATTATATAGGTCAATAAACATATATGGACAGCTCACTACAAGTCAGACTGCCCTGGGTGGATGCTGGAAAAACAAAGATGAATGAATCACAAGCCCAGCCCAGGAGGGGCTTACAGACTGGGGAGCCTAAAATTCCAAAGATAATATTTAAAGACCACTTGGATTCTAAAATTTCATGGCTCACTGGTAGAAAAGGCTTAAAAGATCTTCTTCTCCTAGAAAACATCTTTCCAAACACTATGACAGGGAGCCTCTACCAACTACTGTTCTCAGAATCAGGGAACATTTAATCCAGAAGTAACTCCCCGAAAATTTAGCCCAAACTATACCTTGCCATTTAGCTGATGGGGGAACTAGAGAACAGAGGCAGAAAGTGTTGGGTCCTGAGCGAATTACTGGTTTCCAACTTTGCTTTTTGGAGGTAGTGCTCTCCAATAGAAATTAAATGTGAACCACAAAATTTTAAATAGGTAATTTAAAAATTTGTGCTGGTCACATTGAAAAGATTAAAAAGAAACAGGTGATATTCATTTTAATTCTACATATACCTAAAGGTCAAAAATATTATCATTTCAACATGTGATCAATATAATCAAATTATTAATGAGATATTTCATACTCTTTTATGTTGTCCTGAGACTCAGAAATCCAGTGTAAGTACACCGACAGCACATCTCAATTTGCACTAGCCACATTTCCGGCATGGCTCTCATGTTGGATGGTAAAGATCCAAGTTGTATCGTCCTAGTCTAACCTAACTGTACAAACACAGACCAGTTTTCCAGTGGGCAGTAGCATCATTCCCATGATCAGTGATCATTTTTTATAGACACTGGACCAGAAAGTTAACTGTCCAACAGGAGATGTAGCTATCTGTGGCCAAGTTGAATAGCATTCCTTTTCTGGGAGGGACCTTAAAAGTAGCCTAAACTAACTTGATGTATGATTTTATGAACACCCGGGGCAGCAAAATAGCCTGCTGTGGGTCCCAGTGATGGCAGGCTGGCAGTTGGAACCCACAATTCCGCAGTTCCGTGCGTGAATTGCTTAGAACACAGTGCCGGCCACCCAGCAAGTGTCCGAGAAACCTCCACAAACTTCTCTCCTTTCTCCTCTTCCAGTTTTGCACCAAACGGGTCTGTCCCCAGAGAAGTTGCTCCATTCAAGTGAGATAGAATTCAGAGCACATCTTGGAGGCAAAAGTGTCGTTTCCAGCCTGCCTGGTAGGTGCATCTCCCTAGGTGACATTCGTTACAAAGCCGCAGCATGACACACCTAACTGATGAATGTCGGCTGCACACCCATTTCAGCCAGGAAAGCCACACCGGTTTCCGCTGGGAAAATAGTGGTGTGGAACTGAGGCATGTAGTTGCAAAAATTACTTTTGCCATCTGACGAGTAGGGTCAGTTCTTGGGTGTTCTACCCAAAGTGCTCTTCTACGGCAGCGTGACCTCAGGAAAAACCAGTTTCGGGGCACCACACCTAGGATCATATGATGCAATCTGATATTAGCGTCTCATTGCATCAGTGTTTTTGACGCATATGTCTTTTGCGCAGGCAAAAGGCTTTATAATTGGGAAAGAGAAAAAAGAAAAAGACTCGCTGGCTGACATCTAAAGGTACTGTCAGTACTGCTCCTAATTGGCCACACAGGGTGTTTGGAGGACAAACACCCACCTAACCACTGCAGCTTGACAAGCATCGGCATGCCATTTCCTGGAGGGGACTTGATGGCATATTTAGGTGAAATTCTTGTCTGGTTGGCTCTACTTATGTTTTATACCAAAATATCAAGGTTTAATCTCCTAGATCTTTTAAAATACATGACTATTAAGAAGAGGCTTTCAAAGGGTGCTTCGCCTTTCTGAAAAATCTCTGAAATGTACCAGATGATTTCTCATTTCCAAAGTTCTTTTACATAAGTGCTCTTGGCTCCCTGGACACACATACACTTTTGACTCTGATCAAATACCTTAGATTTAGGCCTCTTGGTTTCTCTATCTTCCTTTAAACATTTGTTGCCTCCTGAATCTTGTTTTTTTGTTTTTGTTTTGTTTTTTTGTGGCACCACGTGGCATGTGGGATCTGTGGGATCTTAGTTCCCCAACCAGGGATCGAACCAGCGCCCCTTGCCGTGGAAGCTCGGAGTTTTAACCGCTGGACGGCCAGGGAAGTCCCATGAATCCTGCTTCTTCCTATAGTGGTTAAGGAATTAATTGACTGCAAAAATCCTAGTACTCTAGCCATCTTCAGGAAGTTGCCTAAAGTAGGAATTTCCTTGTGCAGAATGCTTAAGGAAAAAGGAAGCCGGTAAAAATCTTTGGTAGGAGACCAAGTGATACTGAGATCATAATGTAGAAGGGGAGACCAGGCCTGCCTCTTCACCTCAAGCCATACTGTTCTTCTCTCTCAACCCCACGGGACACTTCTCCCAGGAGGCATGTCAAGACCCCTGGACTTTTGTGTGTACGGCTCCCTCCACCCGCCCTGGAAAGTCTTCTCACCCCTGTTCATCTGTTGAGTCTTACCCCCCCTGTCAGTCACTCAGCTCAGATGATTTTTCTACAGGGATGCCTTCCCCGACCCCAGAATAGGATGAATTCCCTTGCCATAATGGTCCTACATATGTGTCACTTTGCAATGCTTATGTAGGGGAGAAAAAAAGCTTTCCTTGACCCGGTCCCTGGTTGGGTTTGAAAATTATGCTGAAGGAGACAGATTAACAGGAGAAAAGCCTACAAATTTATTTTAACCTAAGTTTTACATGACACAGGAGACTTCATAAGGAAATGAAGACCCAAAGGAACAGATCTGTGTATCTTTCTGCTAGTTTTGATGAAGCCTGGACAGTCTGGAGAACTAGGAGAGGTTAAGGAGCTTGAGGCTAAATGTAGTGGTGGGGGTGGGGGTGGGGGTGGGGTGGGGGTGGGGTGGCAATTTAACAAGTCTTGTTTATCCGGATTCTTCTTGGTTTTCCTTTGTTTTCAGAGATAAGGATGTCCCTGTCCTCCTGGAACAGGGAGGGCATCTCTCACCTGAGGGTTTTATGACTGTTTTTTGGGAAGAAGGTCAGAATGACCTTCCTGCTTCTGCCGTTTTCTCAAAACCTCTTCAGTTGATTCAATATGCCAAGGTGGCATAATTTGGGGTAGCATGTCTTGAACCCCATCACTTACACTTGCAATTACTTGTTGAATTATCTTTCTTTACCGTTAGACTGTGCATTCCACTAGGGCAGAAATCTTGTTCTCTAGCTTTGTTTCCCCAGCATCTAGCACTGTGTGTCTTGCATGTACTGGGGCCTCAGTAAATATTTGTAAAAAAATGAAAAATTCCCATCAGAACTAGCCTCCAGTGCCTCCTTGGCTTCCAAATTAATTACTAATTAATTCGCTAATACAGCAAACCTTTATGTATGTAACTCTACCGTGTAACAGCACCTTGCTACATACTGGGGCACATCCATAGGCAAATAAAATAACAGTTTCTCTCTGCACAGGAGAAAATTATTCAAATTGTATTCATCTTTCATTCCACTCAATTAGGACACGTCCCTTGTTGGCGGATTCGTGAGCGAAGTAACTATTTTCCAGCGAGTGTCCTCAGGTGACCTGTCTAGACATGCCCAGGAAAAACAATCTAACACTCTCCTAACCCCCAAAGTAATCTCTGATGCACTGGACGTGCTGCGCCGCCTACGAAACGCGCAGGACCGGGGAGTGAAGGCTGGCGGCGTGGCGCCCAGCGCAGGCTTCGGTGGGCCGGGCTGCCCCGCGGGCGAGGGCGGGGGCCGGGCCGCCGCCGGGTCCGCCGGCCGGCAGGGGGCGCGGGCGCCCCGGGACCCGCGCCGCCGGCCCCGCCGCGCGCTCGCTTGCCGCCCGGCAGCACATGTGTTTCTGTTTTGTGTTGTAGCATTTGTTCTGGAAGCTTGTATTTACATTTTAAGTGTATCTGGTGAGTGGGCTGGAGCCCTCGTCTGGGCTGGGGAAAAAAAAGCGCTTCGGTTCGTCTTTTAGTCTCTCCTCTTCCTTTTTCTCTCCGGTTTCTCATCACTCCACGCAGGTAGGGGCTGAAAATGAAATCGACAATGATCAGTTTGCGGGGTCTGGGAAAGTTTTTTTTAAAAGAGGAGAAAAGGTAAAAAAAGAAAAAAAAGAAAAAAACCTGGGGGAGGTTGGGGGAATTGAATGAATAAAAAGGGGAAGGAAGGCGGATCCACGTGGTTTAATCGGAGACAGACAGAGATCCCATTGTTCAAAATCAATCAAAAAAAAAAAAAAAGCAGACAGGACGAAGGCGCAGGGACGCTGGGGGAAAGTAGCGGCGGAGCCGGGCACTTTGCAGCCGGGATCGGAAGGATCGGCTGAGCCGCACGCTCGGGGAGGGGCCGGGAGAGTGTCGGGCACCATTAAAGTTTTTATTTTTCGTGTCTGTGCGAGCAGGTGTTTGGGGCCGGGGGCCGGCTTTATTTGCGCCACCACCCACCGCACCCTTCCGTGGGGGGCAGCCAACCCTAAGGGATTCGGCTAATTAGAGCCCGAGGTCGGAACCCCCAGGCTGGAGCGGAATTGGGGACTCAGGCGGGGGGTGGAGAGAACTGCGTTTGAGTGGGCTTAGGGAGGGGGGTGCGGAGACAAAAGCAGCAGGTGGGGCCGCCGCGGAGGGGGGAGTTCCTTCACCGGGGTGCCAAAAGGGGGTCTTTGAAGTGTCCCAAAGCCTTCTCTAATTAAAGCCTCGGGGATCAGAGACTTCCCTTTTCTTTCCCTTTACTTTTTTGGGGACCTGGCTGCAATTATGATGCGATGTAGGCAAACCTAACTTGAGGATGGGCCCGGGGGGGGGTCTCCATTTTTTTCTTTTCCTGAGCGGATTGCAGTCGGGGACCTGGACTCCCGTGCGGGATTCCCCGGAGGAGGCGCGCCGGGGCCCGGGAGGGGCGCGATTTCCTCCCGGCTCGCCCCCTCTCCGCCCACCCCGCGGCCGCCACTTTGGGGAGGGCAGGGGAGGAAGTGGAGGCCGGTGGCTCGGCTGGCTCCCCTCCCCCCGCGCAGTTTATAACCCGTCCATTGTGCGCCGCTGCCCCGTGTCTCCTCCAGCGCGACCATGCCCAGGAAGAAGGCGGCGGCGGCCTGGGAGGAGCCGAGCTCGGGCAACGGCACGGCCCGTGCCGGGCCCAGGAAGCGCGGTGGCCCGGCCGGTAGGAAGCGCGAGCGGCCCGAGCGCTGCAGCAGCAGCAGCGGCGGCGGTAGCAGCGGCGACGAGGACGGCCTGGAGCTCGACGGGGCCCCCGGAGGGGGCAAGCGCGCGGCGCGGCCGGCGGCAGCCAAGGCGGGCGGCGCGGCCGTGGTCATCACCGAGCCTGAGCATACCAAGGAGCGCGTCGTGAGTGCGGGGCCGGGGCTGGGGGCCGGGGGGCAAGGGCCGCGGCACGTCACCGCGCGCGTCCTGACCGGGGGCGGCGGGGCCGGCGCAGGCCGCGGGCTGAATCATCGCCGCCGCCGCCGCATAACAAAAGGGCGCGGGGCGGGCGCGGGCCGGGGCCTACCCGACCCCGCCGCCGCCGCCGCCCACCCACGCGGCCGTTGGCCGTTGGGGCGCGCGCCCCGGGCCCCCCGCCGGGGGAGGGGCAGCGGGAGCCCGCGCCCGCCCGCGCGAGGGGGTCATGGCCCCGCCCCCGGCGCCGCTCGAGCCGACTCCCTCCGCCTCCCCTCCCCCTCCCGCCCCGGGAAGGGAGACTTTTGCAAGTTGTCTGCGGCCGGAGGAGGGGAGGCGCGCACCGGGCCCGGGGCGCGGCGCAGCGTGTCCTCGGTCGCCCCTGGCCCCCTGCGGCCGCCGGTCGGCCCCGGCACCGCGGGGGAGGGGGCTGCCGGCGCGCTGCGGGAGCGGCGGTTCACGCCGGGGCTTTGAGGTTCCCGCCGCCTCGGCTCCGGCGCTCCGGGGGGGCGGGGCTTGGCGGCAGCCGCGCATGCCCCGTGCGGCCCTGCGCCGTCTCGCGCCGCCGGGGAGGCGGGGGTGGCGGGCGCCGGGGCAGGGTGCGAGGGCGCATGCTCTGGAGAGCCCTCCCCCTGGAGGTCGGGAAGGGCCCCCACACCCCCAGAGGTGTTTGGGCTTTGTTCGTCGATTGTGGTCTGAAGGAACGGGCGCTTGGTGTGGTCTCTGTGCAGCGCCCCCCACAAACCCCCGTAGTCTGAGTGGGCTTCAATTTGCTCATTAGAGTTGGGCCTTCAAATCTTCATTAAGATCGTGACCAATTTATATGCCTGCAAAACCCTGCGGAGCCAGAGATCTTACGTGGGGTCAGTGATGCTCAAACGCCACGGGTTTAGTGTGGGACTTGTGTTTAGGGAGAGGGTCAAAGCTTTCCCCAGTTGCTCAGATAGCTCCAAAAGAGTAAGAACTTGCACTTAGGGTCTAGAGTCTCACGGTCTGGAGGGATCCTTTTCTCAGTCCGTACCAGCGTGATTTCCCCCAGGGGAGTTCAGGCAGTATTTAAATGGTTAAAAATAATTGCACTTCTAGGTCCAGTTTATAGGTGCGAAAACTGGGGCACAGAGTCTAAGGGACTAGCCCAAGATCACATGGAGCTAGATTTCCACTGGGCTCAGGGTTTTTTTCTGATGTCATCCTTAACGCCTCTGCAAATTGTTCATGTGGAGATGGCTTTGTAACTGTCATCTCAGTGGAAAGGGCCAACGTGTTAGATGGTGGAGGAGGGTGATGTTAAGGAGAGCCTGTATCACTGAAACGTGTCACCTGGGGTTGGGGACCAGGCCAGGGCCATGGCCACAGTATTGAGAAAAGGGAGCGCAGGGACTGTTTTCCTTTAACAAATGTGATTTTCTGTGCGGGACTCCAGACATTTTCCCTCCAATCCTGGTGTTAGGAGGGAACTGAAAAGAAAGGTCAGCTGGGCTCTGCCTCTGCTACATTGTCTCTCGAGTGTTTCCAGTCAACCTTTTAGAGTAATGAGTTTTGTTATCAGGAAGTAAAAGATTCTTACCGTGATGCTGAGATTCACCCAAGGAGGTAGTCACGGAGAGAGAGCAGGTGCAGTGGACTGGCCAGCACACCATCAGGAGACTGAGGGTCCAACGAAGGATGCTGTTCTGTGCGTCATGGAAAGTGCACACCTCAAGCTTTAAGTCACTTTCACTTTTAGCATCCGTTGGTCCAGGGTCAAGGCCAGGCCCAGGCTGTCCCACTGCGTTCCCAATGCCTTGCCCTAGGTGGGCATTGCCCCCAGTCCTGGGTGTATCCCTGGTCCCAGGTTCCTAGACTCCAGGGGAAGCGCCTGGGAAGCAGTCCTGAGAATCCTGTCTGCTGCCACAGGCCAGCAGCCGTCCCCAGCTCTTTTCAGAAAGAGACTTTTTACTGAGAATTTCGCAAGCCTCGCTGCTGTTCAGGGCTGTTGGAAGGAGGTTTGTATGAGAGCAGCTGCCGTGAGTTGTCTGAAGCCGTGTTGCCTTCAGTTACCTCAGAGCGGCAGATGTTGGGCTTGTGAAAGATGAACCCCAAGTACTTGTATGGTTGAGGGACAGAGTTGCCTTGAGGAAAAGCTGTGTATTTTTATAAAACATTCTTAGGATTTCAGTCTCAGAAAATGCTCTCTCCAAGGACCTCAGGTTTCCGTGTAGTTGTATCAGATGAGCATTTTACGACCCTCTAGGGTTGATGCAGCCTGAATTCCCTGTGAACTTCATAACGCTGTAGGTAAAGCGAGCAGCCTTGGCTGACTCCTAGAAGACAGGTGAGTGTCACAAGCTGTCCAGGTCTTTGTAGTTCTTCTAGTGTTGGGTTGCTCAGGTTTTGTGGACCCTGAGACAACTCTGTCCTGTCTGAAAGGACCAAATAAATACAATTGAAAACTGAGCTTGAAGCCTGTCTTAGTTGGTAGCCCACTAGGGAGTAGTCATTGTGGCCCTTTCTCTGAGTGGTCTTCCCTCCACGGAGAGTGGCAGCCTTCTAAATGGATGTATATTAACGATTGACTCTCAGCCTCGTAAACATGCTCCTTGCACTTGGGCAGTAATTCAAAAATCGCTTTGGACCAGAAACCCCATTTTGTTGATTGAAGAAGGTCGGTGCGTGTGTCCCGGCCAGCGAAATTCACCCATCCTGTTGGGAGACTTTTCTCCCAGCTTTTCTGCCACATGATATTTAGACATGGGCAGTATGTCTGCTGATTTCATCCAGAAAACAACCTCTTGGCCCATCGGTGAAGCCCAGGTTACACCTGGGAGGGTCCCGTAACCTCTGGTGCTCACAGCCCTGGCAGCTGTCCCTGGGGTTTCTCTGGATGGAGCCCCCCGCATCCGGGGTCTCTCCCACCTGTGGGCGGGTTCAGCTCTGTGACAAAGAGGGACATGGGCTGTGTTTTTTTAAAATTTTATTTATTCATTTTTGGCCGCGTTGGGTCTTCATTGCTGCGCGTGGGCTTTCTCTGGTTGCGTCAAGCCGGGGCTACTCTTTGTTGCGGTGCGCAGGCTTCTCATTGCGGCAGCTTCTCTTGTCGTGGAGCACGGGCTCTGGTGCGCGGGCTTCAGTAGTTGTGGCACGTGGGCTCAGTAGTTGTGGCATGGGGGCTCTAGAGCGCAGGCTCAGTAGTTGTGGTGCATGGGCTTAGTTGCTCCGCGGCACATGGGATCTTCCCGGACCAGGGCTTGAGCCCGTATCCCCTGCATTGGCAGGTGGATTTTTAACCACTGCACCACCAGGGAAGCCCATGGCTGTGATTTTTAAGTGGGTGTTAGGAGTTCTGGTCCTTACTTGAATTTTTTATTTCATATAAGGTGGAGGGAAGAATTGAATTATAAGCAGCCTACAGCAAAGAGTTATATAGATGATGACATCTAACGTGTGAGGAAATGAGGCCCATGACATAAAAACACAGTTAAGGTACGGCTTACCACCCTCCTTGGACCACTGTCACTGGAGGAAACACAATTGACCAGTTGATCAAGGTTTCCCACAAGGTGTTTTACCTTGTGTCAGAAGGCTTGGGGTTTTGTATAAATGCTCCGCTGGCTCGATGGGCCAGTACACATAAACCCTTGTCCACTTGTGCAGGTGCTGGCATCTCTGGGTCACAAAGGAGACCCTGCTCGTGCCCAGGGTGATGGCAGCTAGTTCTGGCAGAGCTGCAGGTCCC
This sequence comes from Balaenoptera acutorostrata, assembly GCF_949987535.1. NCBI lineage: Eukaryota > Metazoa > Chordata > Mammalia > Artiodactyla > Balaenopteridae > Balaenoptera > Balaenoptera acutorostrata. The sequence continues at coordinate 13,294,514 of NC_080064.1, read as the reverse complement.
GCAGCAGCCAGCAGCACTGCTGACCTGCTGCTGTGCTGCGCGCACCTTGGTGTGGAGTGGTTTAACCGTCTCTGCCCACCTAGGGGCCGGGGGGGGGGGCGGCCTGGCCTGAGGTCACGGCTGTTCCGGTGTCCTCTCCCCGCCGTCTGGCCTGGTAGCTCATCCCACGGTGCTTTGGTCCATTCTGAGTCTCTGCTGCCCCTCCACGCAGACCCGAGGAATAGTGGAGAGCAAGTCAGTATTGTGGGCAGAGACCCAGGGCTGCTCATTCCACTGGGAACTTGACAATCCCCTGATGCTATTTGTCTCCTGCAGTAGACCTGTAGAATGTTCCAGCCAGGCCCGCCAGTTAAACAAAGAAGGGGAGATAACCAGGGGAAACTCGGCTCCCATTCAAGTAATTGGAGTCTGGGTGCCGTGGGGTTGGACTACCCCGATTAAGGTCATTCTCTGAATAATTGAAATGTGGCGAAGTCATCCTCCAGCCCTGGCTGCTTTGTCGCCCCTTTGCATGCTGACCGTGGGCGCGCCCGGTAGATGGACCGTCTGCCTCCAGCCCTGTACTCGTGGCCGAGTGGGCGAGCATGACGGGACCGGGGGTGGGGTGTGTGTGTGTGTGTGTGTGTGTGCCCGTGACATCGGGTTTGGGTTGCCCAGAGTTCCCTAAGAAACGGAATCCCCCCCATGAGGATGTGTTCCTCTTACACATGCATGTACTGGGCTGCCAGAACGTACCGCCAGGGCAGTCACTGTGTAGGGGTTAGAATGACTGGATTTGCAGCTGTGTGGCCTTTTTTTCCTCAAAGCCTTCCAAGAACGCTTCTGTAAACTGAAGGAAAACTCTTTCTTTGCTTTTAACGTCCTGGGATGCTGATGATGTAAAGGATGAAAGCAGAACGGGAAGTTACTGCTTCCCTTGCCTGTGTGGAACTAAGTGGAGCCTTCAGAAGTGGATCTTTGACTAACAGTCGACTTTAAAGAGTGTACTGGGCATCTCAGAATCGAAGGGAAGGGCTGAGCACAGGACGAGTGCCACCCGGACTCGGACAGTGGCCTTTTTAAGTAGTACATGCTCCCCCTGTGACAGTGAGAGCGTGTGGCCCTAGTGATGGAGGATGGGGACTGAGTTATACTGGCAGGGCCGCTGGCCATCAGTCCCCTGGCTCTCGGCCAGCAGTGAGGACGAGCCCATCGGAGGCTGCCCCGTCAGATCCGCCAGCCCCCCGTGGGTCTTCCTCCCTCCAGTGGAGGAATGAACACAGGGCTCTGCTGTTTTCCCCGCGGAAGGCTCCTGGCAGTGAGGGCAGTGCACGGGGAGGATAGGAAAGTTGACCGATGTGATCTCTGTGCAGAGATGCCCCGGGGCCCCAAAGCCTTCAGGTCCACGTGTGGTATGCTGGGCTTGCAGTGGGAAGATGCAGCCTTGGCCCCGAGGACAGCAGTTTTAACATTCACTCCCTGTGTGACGCAGCAGGCCTATTGCAAATACCTGTACAAGGCAGTCTGCAGAGCAGAGGGGAGGAATAGCATTTGGCTTCTTTTGTAGGGTTTTGCCAAAGATGTTTTTAAAGAGAAAGGATTAAAACGACCTGGGCTTAACCAATGAGCTGCCGGGGCAGGTTCGGGATTCCACGTATGGAAGGGGCTGGCGAGGTGGTGCTTATTTCAGCTCCCTCTGTCTGCTGTGTGAACCGCTGAGGGAGAGCGTTAACAATGAATTATTTTGTTTCCTGCTGTCGTTGGACAGATTTGGGAAGCTAGAAGCAGCGTTACAAGCTAATTCTTTCTCCCTCTCTCTTTGTCTCTGTAGAAACTTGAAGGGTCTAAGTGCAAAGGGCAGCTTTTGATTTTTGGGGCAACCAACTGGGACTTGATTGGTCGAAAAGAAGTGCCTAAGCAACAAGGTATGAGAAACAATTTATAAAGAATAGAAGACGCTACTATTGATTGAGTGCTTCCTGTGTGCTAGGTGTCCAGTGTGATTCTGGTGACTGTCCGCCAGGTAGGTATTCTCTTTACGGAAGTGCTCAGAGAGGCCAAGTGATTTGCCCAGGGCCACACAGCCACTCTAGTGATGGGGCTGGATTTGAACTCGGGTCTTGGGCAAGTCTCTCACTTGGGTACAACTCTGCTTTTGAAAATTCCATTGAGATTAAACAGAAAAATCTAAGTAGTAGCCTCAAATAAACCTCGACACTTTTTTCCCATCTTCTCATGTCACTTACTTTCATTAAAATGAAGAGGCTGGTGCTGTGGAATGTCAAAATGTCCTTGATATTTGTCACGTGTCAGATGGCGAACTTGTTAGACATTTCAGAAGAGTCCACATTTCCTTGCAAACTGCCAAATTGTTGCGGGAACTGGTTTGACAGAGCAAGTAGCAGTCTGGAGTGGGGGAAGCAGGGAAATCCTAAGAAGTATCTTAGTTCCCAAATGTTTTTAGAAAATTGGTGTCTTTTCTCAGGAGAATACTGGCCCATCCAAGAGAAGTAAGGCTGGTACTTTGCCATATTTTATGGCTTCTTGATTTCATTTGGAAAGATTCCCAAAGTACTTTCCAGCATTGCCCGGTGAACAAATATTTGCACGCTGACACTCCCTGGGGCCTCAGGATGGGCAGTGGAGATCATCTTATTCCATGAAAACAGCGGGCGGGGTTTCAGTGGCACTCAGGGTCCCGATGAGTTAGAAATGGGTTTGAGCCATTTTCTTCCTGTTGGGGAAAGTGCCCAGCCTTCAGGACCAAGCTCTCAGCCTGAGCTGCCTGATGGCTGGTGTCACCTGGAACCTCTCCTGGGACGTGATAACGTCAGTCTCCCTGCCGGCCCTGGCGCAGGTGTCGCATTGTTTCTCCAAGCTGTTCTGTAAATGAGTGGCCCACTTGCAATTAGAGACACTCAGGCCCCAAGCGGGAAGTAGATTCCAGAGGGGAACCCATGGCAGAGCAGGGCTGCCTCTAGTTGAAGGAATTTTGCCCCACTTGGGCTCATTTTAAGAGTGCCTTTTTGTCTTCTCCGAGGCCCACCTTTGCTTCCCAGATGTTTCTCCCTCTGAATGAAGTTTTATGTCATTAAACAAACATTTTAAAGTCTTTCAGTGTCTTTCGGCTCTCCGTGAACTTGCCAGTAGACATAATGGGAAGGGAGGGAGAATTTGTTTTTCCACGGGTGCCAAACATGAAGGGAAGAAGGATTTCCCCTCCCGCCCTCACCTTTCCCAGTCCCTTCCATTCTCGAAGCTGCCTTCCTTCCGAGAGCCCATCGGCTCTTGGGTACGTGTCACTGGATCTCATAAAGTCAGCAGCCTCCTTCGTTTTCAAGATAACACAGTGATTTTGTGCTCCACCTCTGACTGGGACCAGGCCCTGGGCATTAACGACCTCCAGGCAGGCCGAGTGGCCCGGGACTGCTGCTCTGCATTTCGTATGACTAGGATCCCTCTGAAGAAGGTTCCTTGGGAGGCCCCGAGAATCCCTGCCTCTCATGAGCTGATGACGTCTTGGGCACTGACATTCGTGGAGCTCATGCAGGGAAGATGCTTTGGCAGATCAGACCATCGTGAGGGGGTCCACTTAGCCACTCTGTGTCAGCCGTGGTGTCCCCTGGCGCCTCCTGGCACCGCGTGTTGTCCACAAGCACGGCACACGGCAGTCATGCCACCGTGATGAGCAGACGTTAGCGTAGGTGTGAAGGCTGTCGTTTCTGGTTTGCTCTTTCCCAGGAAATTGCTGGGTCTTCTTTCACCTTTCAGTGGTAGAGGAGCGTCTTCAGGTGGAGAAGCTCAGGGGTGCCCTGAATCATGGTGGGGAACTTCCCTCTCTTGCCTGACCCGCCCCAGGTAGTTAAACGAGAGGCCGCGCCCGGCACCCTCTGCTGGTGGGGTGCGGGCAGCGTGGGGATGGGCGGGAACAGTTCTACAGACTTTCGCGTGGAGCCAGGTACTTGATGGAGAAGTTGACCTCTCAGTCTGTTCCTGCATCCAGGTCAGTCTGACACAGTTGATTTCAGCAGCAGCTAGCATTTCATAATAGTCACCACGGACCTAAAAATGGGCTCGTTTTTCTGTCCTTGAGAGCCCCAAGTTGAGGAAATTAAGCCCCAAGTCGGCCACGCCCTGTCCACTAATAAGGTGAAGTGGCAGGTGTGATGGAGGCCGCTGTCTCTCCTCGCCCCCCATGCCCTTGAATGGTTCCCAGTGCCCTGCCCCAGGCACGGGGAGGCCCTGGCCCTCGGGGCGGGAGGCACGTGAACTCAGTAGGATAAGTGCTGTGACAGGATTCACAGGGCGCTGGGGTCCAGAAAGCAACGAGTTGAAAGGGGGATGCGGGCAAGGAAGGCTTCCCAGAGCAGGGGGTGTTTGACCTGAGGTGCGAAGAACAGAGGCAGGGGGCAGGGAAGGGCCTTCCGTGGGAGCAAATACACGGGCGGAGCTAGGGGTCATGACTTGGCCAGCATGATGGGACCCCTGAGAAAGATGGCATGAAGGGGTGCAGGCTCGGGGTTGGCCCCCAAGAGAGCCTCGTGGCTGCAGGCCCCCAGCCTCTCCCCACCCCCAGGTAGAGGGCCGGGAGGGAGCTTTCGGGAGGGTGAGGGAGACTGGGGGTCTGCTACCTGCTCTTCTGGGTCAGCCCCCAGCCCGGCAGGGCTGCAGGGTGGAGGCGGTGGCACCTGCTTTTCGGCCACTGGCTTTTTGGCACGTTCGGCAGGTGGGTTCGGGCCAGAGATGGATGTGGAGCAGTGTCTGTGCAGATGGCCACTGACGGGTCCACACCGCTGGTGCGCTGCCCCGGGGGCCCCCGAGGGTGTGCTTTACGTGGGGAGTGGGGGGGGTCGGCCCTCTGGCTGGTGACACTGGGGCAGCTCTCAGCACCCACCAGGGCTCTGCGACTGTTTGACGTGTGTTCCCTTTGCCTTCGCAGCCGCCTACCGCAACCTCGGTCAGAACTTATGGGGGCCCCACAGGTACGGGTGCCTTTCAGGGGTCCGGGTACGGACGGTGGTGTCGGGGTCATGCGCCGCCCACAGCCTCCTCATCACCACGGAAGGGAAGCTTTGGAGCTGGGGTAAGTACCACGGGGACGCGGCGAGTCCCGTGGCGCGGCCCGCGGGTGGGCTCCCTTCCTCCGTCCCCTGGAGGGGAGACCCTCGTCCGCCCTCCGGGGCTGTGCTGCTTGCTGTGCATTTCCTCGCTTCCTGATGCCCAGCTAGTCTGTGCCCCGTGAAAACATCACTTCCTCCCCTCTTCTGCCAGGTTTTGGTCTGTACGTAACCCCTGATTTCTCTGAATCCTCTTTAGGCAGCCTTTTCCCGAACGTTCTGACTGACTCTGGATCTGATATTGAGGTGTGCCTAGTATTGAATTCCTATTTTAGGTGTGCTGTCCCCCCAGCACACAGCACAGTGTGACGTAGACCTCTGTTCTTGCCACTTTAAATGCCACCAGCTTTTACGTCTGCCACATGGTGACACCAGCCCGAGCCTATGCAGTCTTGTTCCTCTGTTTCCTGTTCCATTGCCCCAGAGAGTTGAGCTTGCTATTTCCAAGGTGATCTGCTTGCCCTGCCGCTGGACTCCCTCGCCTGGGTGCTGGGGGGCGCTGTTCTTGTCTTTTAGCCTCCCTTCCCTTTCAGGGTCCCCTGCAGAGTGCTTCCACACCGTCTGCCCTGTTTCCTCTTCCAGATCCTTCACACAGGTCCTGGCTGGGGCTCAGTTTCCCCCACGCCCTCTGCTGGCTCCTGGACTCTTCTTCCCGCAGGGGGTGTTGGCGTTTGTCCTCACCCTTTGTTTCTGGCCCTTTGGGTCCATAAGACTGCATTTTTATTTCGGGCTGTTTGAACCTTTTTTTTGTAATTTCATGAGCGGCTGTACCAAAGTCCAAATACATTAACATCTGTTGTCTTCCCTGCGCTCTGCTAATTTTGTAATTCTGGTGAAAAAAAGCTAACAAGTGTGTCTGGCCCAAATTTAAACTTCGTAGTTTCTTGGTGACATGCTGACATTGCCACGATTTTCGTTTGCTCCCAGTTGGCACGGGGTTGTGTCCCTCCCCCAAAACCCCCTCCGGCTCACTGTGCCAGCACTGAACGCAGCCTCCCACGTCGGGGTTCCCAACTTCAGGTGTCCTCTTTCTGATCTCTCTACTGAATGTCACTTCCGTGTTGCTTCTAAAAACGTCCCCTCTGCTGACCCCCTGGGCAGGGAATGATTCTAAAAGCTGTGCGTCTGCCCTGCCCCAGAACAAAGACGTGTCCCATGAGCAGACTCGCCGCTGTAGGGGGGATGAGACACTGGGAGTGTCACGAGTCCACAGTGAGTCCCCGGAAGGCTCAGGGCCCAGTCCAGCGCCCGAGAGCATCAGTGCTGCAGCCTGGAATTCACGGGGTCTGCACCCGCCGACCACCTGGGCCTCTCGAGCCGAAAAACCGCATCCGGTGCTCGTTCGTGCCTTTCACAGTGAACCTGGGCAGTTTCCACTAGAAGCTGGTGTCCGCCTGTCCTGCTGGAGCGCCATAATCAAGGCCTGAGGACGGTTTTCCTGTAGTAACGGCTGCTGGTCACCCCTTCTCGAGTCCCATCCAGGACAGTTGAGGCTCATCTTTGTGGCTCTGCTCCCCCTCTTTCACGACTGCAAGGTCAAAGTTCATTGTTGGGGAAGGATGTGGAAACCTCCCCCGCTTTCCGAATTGCCTGGCTTTCTGGCCCCATAAAATCTCCCGAAATGTTCAGTTACAAGTGCGGTTCTTCTCTTAGAGGGAACTGGGAGAGGCCCACTGAGGTGCTGAGTTTGGAACCCTTGTAGCCTGTGTTGAAAACTAGGTACGGTTTAGGGGGCCAGCCTTCCGGCCCCCCAGCTCTCCACACCTGCTTTGAGCCGCAGGGTTGTGTGGGGCAGAGGGCCTGGCAGGTCTCGGCCTCCGGCACCCGCACTCCGCCCCCCTCCCCCCGATGCCACGCCAGTGCAGCCCCAGAGCTGGAGGTCGGCCCGTGGCCGGGGAGGGCCTGTGTTCAGAGCAGGCCTGGCCTTTGGCCGTCGCTGGGGTTCACGTGGCTAAGGGTCCTACAAAGGCTGGTCCGTGGGAGGTGGACTTAGAGAGAAGGAGAGAAATACAGGGTCCACGGTAGACGCCTGGGGCACTGAGGGAATCAGACTCCTGTGAGGCAGGTGTTACCGTCTTAAAATACCTCAGAGTGAAGCGAATGAAGGAATTGGCGTCTGGCAGGTGCGGTGAGAACTGAGAGCTGTGAGCTTCCCTGAGCTCACCCGCTCGTGTGTGCGATCCAGGTCGAACCTGGCTTTCTTCCGTTTCCCTCGGGGGCAGAGAGCTGGCGAAAGTGCTCCGATCTGTCCCAGCCACTGCCCCAGAAACGAGGGTCAGAGCAGGTGAGGTGGTGGCCGGCAGCTACACGCCGAGGCGACTCTGGGGACAGCCCTGCGTATCTCATCTAGTCACCCGACCCCACCGGCAGCCTTAAGGCTGGCATTGCCTGCGGAGCCGGGCTTGCTGTCCCCCGGCGCTGGGCTTGTGGGTTTGGAGGGCGCCTGCTGGGAGACCCAGCCTCGCCCGGCAGCTGCTCCGGCCGCCCTCTCTCCTCCTCCCCGCTTTATCTATCCTGCTCCTGACCCGCAGGGCGAAATGAGAAGGGCCAGCTGGGCCATGGCGACACCAAGAGAGTTGAAGCCCCCAGACTCATCGAGGGGCTCAGCCACGAGGTGATCGTGTCTGCGGCGTGTGGGCGGAACCACACCTTGGCCTTGACGGGTAAGGAAGGGCCGCTTCCTTCAAAATGGGGTCAGAGGCCAAATGGTCCACCTGGGGCAGGGGGTGGGGCTGCCCCCGTGACCCATGGTCATGATCAGAAAGATGCCCAGGGAGCCTGGTGGGCAGCTGCTTGAGGCATCGGGAGCCTCGCCCACGGGCACCAGTGGCCGGGACAGCGGGAGGGTCTCTGCTGGGGAGTGGGTCTGCTCTGAGGTATTCCCCCCACCCCGTTTTGGAGAATTGTCTCACTTGCATTCTTCCTGGCAAAGGAGCTGTTTTTATTATTTTAGAGCCTTTGATTCCAAGTCTAGTTCCGAATACTCAGCATTATTTTCCCTTTGGTGATGAATGTTGTTCTTTCCTTCCAGAAACGGGCTCCGTGTTTGCGTTCGGGGAGAACAAGATGGGGCAGCTGGGCCTCGGCAACCAGACGGACGCTGTGCCCAGCCCCGCACAGGTGCCCGCCCTCCTCCGCCTTCAGGGCCTTTGTTTCTCGTTGCTTTGGGGTTGGATTTTCTGGGGTGAGATCAGACATTCCTCTCCATTGTTTGAGTTACTGGGTCCTTTGTAAAAGCAGGATCTCGATGCTTTGAGTGGGTCAGGTTTAGTAGATGGTCACAGTTGAAGAACATCCTGGAAACAGTTTTTCATTCCGACTGAAATAATTTGTTCCAGAGGCCTGTTTGAAGCCTGTTCTATTCCAAAGTGAGAATTGTTACATGGATGTGATTGGTCTTTATCTGAGAATACTCTGAGTTTTGACTTTGTAACAAGTTACCGGCCAGGTACTTAGAACACAAATAGGAGGTCGGTCGTCTCTTATTCCTGAGAAACTTTGGAGTCATTTGGAGGAGTGGGATTTATACCTAAAAAGTGAACTCCTGACATAAGGCAGCAGGATGCTACAGTGAGTGTCTGACGAGGGAAGGGACTTGGGTTTCTTGGTCTTAAAAAGAGACCTTGACCTTGGCCAAACGTACCTGTAGTCTGGAGGATTTTCGAGGTGTTGCTGTTTTGTTAGCCACTTGCTCTGCAGTGGAACGTGACGGTTTCCGGAGTGAGCCGGGGCTGGACAGAGCCCGGGAATCAGCATCCCCTCCCCAGCCTCATCGCCTTTCCCCACAATTTCCCGCGATGTCGGTACTTCACGCCCTCCAGTTCCTCCAGTCTGGCTTTCCCAGACTGATCAGTTTGCAATAGCGAGTCTTCTAAGCACTTTCTCAGATTTGTTTCCAAATCCCATGTTAAATTACTCAGGGCCTTTGCTGTCTTCCAAGTTCCTAATTTCGAACCATTATATTTCTTCTTCACACCTTCAATTAAGGCTAATTAGCAAGCAGCTCTTACAGTAGTAAAAGAGAGTGTAAAACAGTTCATTTTACTGGTTGGCAATAACGCTTATAAAAGCTTTTCTTTTTAAAGTTGCGTGACATCAAAACTAGTGACTAGAGTGGGATTTGGGAACTACATGTGATTAGTTCTGTTTTCTGACACCTTCGTGCCCACGCCAGTCAGTTGAATTCAGCATTCACTGGGCACCAGGATGTGTGAGGCACAGTGTTGTGCATTTTGAGGGTTACAAAGACCCGGGGACATGATTTGCTTGTCTGAACTGACTCTGTGTTGGGAGGTGTTTCTTTACATACATTCTAAGCCTTTGCCTTCAGTGTTGTTGGGTCCATTAGAAGTCCTTTGTAGCCTAGTAATTGTTTCACACCAACCTGTGGGGAGGTAGAGACTTTATCAATCTTTAAAAAAAAAAAAAAAAAGTCTAAAAGTCTGCTGTCTTTTCTTTTCAGATAATGTACAACGGGCAGCCAATTACCAAAATGGCCTGTGGGGCTGAATTCAGTATGATAATGGACTGCAAAGGAAACCTCTATTCCTTTGGGTGCCCTGAATATGGTCAGCTGGGTATGCAAAGTACATTTTTTAAAAGCTCTGTAATCTAACTGTATGTTTAGAACCAGAAGTCAGTGTGGGGCTGCACACACATGGTAGAAATGTGGGTAATTGATCGCAGATAATAGCCTTGATCCATTAAGTGGATGTCCTGTTTAGTGGGCCAGCATGTCGTAATTCATGGGGTTGTGGCGTCTGACAGTGACTTGCCGTAATGAAAGTCAGGGCTTGAGTCTGACAAAGGTTTTTCTTCTGATTTGGGAATTCATTTTTGTATAAAAGGATTTCAAAGCTTTTTTTTTTTTTTTAATCAAACCACCTTCATTCATTTTCATATTTAAAGATTTGCCTTCATTGAAAGTGAGGAAATTATACAAGAATAAGGTTGTTTTGAAAACCTCAGCCTGGGCCATTATTTCAGGTATACACATGAAGAGCCCAATATCATGAAAAAGTGGGATTGTCTTCCGGATTTTCATCCCTAAACAGAAGGGATGAAATTTACTTATTATTCATTGAGTAGAAAAGTAAAACTCAGAAGGTAGTTCTCCTCAGTTCTCAGTGAGTGGAAAATGACTCTCCATCCTGACTTTACAAGGTCTCCATTTTCTTTTCCCATCTGACACCGAAGTGGTTTTTTTTTTTTTTCCCTTTCTGGCGTCTTCCCACCTTCCAGCTCCTTCCAAGTGGGAGGTGAGGAGTGGGCGCCCTCTGCTGGCGCCTGAGTTTCACGCTGCTCCGGATCCTCTGCAGCCCCTGGACCTGGGTTGCCTGGGTCTCCACGTCATTAAAAGCAGGCAGATGGAAGATAGTATAAATAGAACGAGGAGCATCTCGCTGGCCTTTAGACTTTAGGGAACAGTAACTTTGTGAAACTAAATATACCTAAGTCAGAAGTGAATAAGAGAGAACAGCCCCATGTGCGTTCAGCTTTGGTTGCCAGGGAGTTGCCAGAGACTGTTGGAGAGACCGTTTCCATGGCCACAGGCCCTGGTGCCGTCCCCAGCCCCGGTCAAAACACTGGAAGCAAGTTTCTGGTTTACTTCTGGAAACGTGCGCAGCCCCCCTGCTGCCTGTGGTTGCCCCAGATCTGCAGACAGGCAGCTTGTCGCGGCAGGTGGATTTTCCTTCAGGGAAATGAAATGCCCTTGGCAATGATGACGACAGCTAACATTTAGTGAGCAGTTACCATGAACTAGTCCCCGTTGCAGCACTTTATACCGAATCTCGTTTGCTTGGTTTACACTTGTTTAAAGGTATTTTGAGAAGTTGGCTTGATTTATATCTACAGAGTCAGTTAATCTTCCCAGCTTATTTTAAAACCGGTTTTCAGTGTGATTGTCCAAACCCAGAGAGATCCCTTTTCAGAATTAGAACTTGACCTCGGAAGGTGCATCCCCAGCGTGCACTAGCCCCCGCGCTCGCTCCCACGACGTGTTTACTGGGTCAGGCAAGGCAGAGGCGAGAACGTACGTTGAGTTTCTGCTTTAACGACCACGATGATGTATTAGGTTACTGGTAATTCCTTAAAAAGCAAGCCTGGGAAAGTGGGTTGAACTTTTTTGTCCGTTCTCGGCCCATGCAGGGCTCCTTGAGGCCCCCAGGTGGGGCACAGATAAGACCATTCCTATGGATCTGGAGCTTCCCACTTTTTTGGCCACAGCCCAGCCCAAACGTAGACTCGCAAAGAATTTTCACAAAAGTCCTCTTTACAGATGGTGTCCTTGGGTGTTTCTTACTCTGTTCTATTCATTTTTCAAATAAAGGAAAAACTGGTTTCAACCCACAACACTGATTCTATGCCCCACAAGTTGGGTCGTGCCTCAGGTTGCAGGACACTACCTTGGTTGACAAGAGTCCCTACGAGGACCTGCCCAGCCAGGCTGGGCAGGTGCTCTGTGCTCTGGCCGCTGCTGACGGCCGGCCCTGTGGTCGCTGCAGGACACAACTCAGACGGCAAGTTCATTGCCCGGGCGCAGCGGATAGAGTACGACTGCGAGCTGGTGCCCCGGCGAGTGGCAATCTTCATCGAGAAGACGAAAGACGGCCAGATCCTGCCGGTCCCGAACGTGGTGGTACGGGATGTGGCCTGCGGCGCTAACCACACGGTAAGCCTTGAGCGTTTCTGGCCTTTCTTCTGGCTTCCAGGGTGTCACCTCAGTGGAGACCCTTGGCTTTGCAAAGCCAGGAACTGACCCTGGCCCCCTCGACATCCTGCCCTCCTCAAGGGCTTCACACCCTCAGTTGTCCCGGGGCGTCATTCTCACCTGACTGCTTCTCCGTGGCGTCCACAGATGTAGCTGAACGTGCAGACGCTTTGGGTTGGGATCATACAGTAAGAGTTTTTCTGCTTTTGTCTTTTGTCTAATAGAACATCACGGATGTTTTTCCAGGTCAGTAGACAATATCTCAGACGGGGTGTTGAATAGATTCAGTCATTAAGGGTGTTTCCTTAAAGGTCAATCTAGATAAATGGCAATAAAATTTTGTATGTGCATCTTTTCTTTTTTTTTCTTGGCCGCTCGGCATGTGGGATCTTAGTTCCCCGACCAGGGATTGAACCTGTGCCCGCTGCATTGGAAGTCTTAACCACTGGACTGCCAGCGAAGTCCCTATATGTTCATCTTTTTATCTTAGTTGCCTTCCTGTGGTTATTTTGCCTGAAAATGCCTGAGAGTCAGACTTGGTTCTCGTCTCGCTTGAAGGACCAGGGCCGGGGCTGAGAGTTCAGAGACAGGTCGGTCTCCTGTGTGCAGGCAACTGGCTGAGTGACCTCAGGACTGGGAGCTTTCAGTCCCTTCAGGTCCAACAACTGATTCTCCCTTGTATTGCGTAGTCAGGAGAAATAGATCTTACTTAGGCCTCTGGTGTCAAATCATGTTAATAAGTTGTACATTCACATGATTCAAACATGAGACATCAAGGATGCTGTGAAGAAAAGAAGATGGATTTTTAAAATTTTTTATTTTTTTAATTAAAGTATAGTTGATTTACAATGTTGTGTTAGTTTCTGGTGTACAGCAAAAGTGATTCAGTTATACATATTCTCTTTCATATTCTTTTCCGTTATGATTTGTTACAGGATATTGAATATAGTTCCCTGTGCTATACGCTAGGTCCTTGTTGGTTATCTATTTTCTGTATAGTAGTGTGTATCTGCTAATCTCAAACTCCTAATTTATCCCCTCCCTGCTTCCCCTTTGGTAACCATAAGTTTGTTCTCTATGTCTGTGAGTCTGTTTCTGTTCTGTAAATAAGTTCATTTGTGTCACATTTTACATTCCACATATAAGTGATAGCATATGGTATTTGTCTTTCTCTTTCTGACTTCACTTAGTATGATACACTCTGGGTCCATCCATGTTGCTGCAAATGGCATTATTTCGGTGTTTCTTCATGGCTGAGTAGTATTCCATTGTGTATATGTGCCACATTTTCTTTATCCATTCATCTTTCCATGGACGTTTAGGTTGTTTCCATGTCTTGCCTATTGTAAATAGTGCTGCAGTGAACATAGGGGTGCATGTAAGAAGATGAACTTTACATTGTTGACATGTCACTGCACACTGCACCTGTGACCAGGTGGAGGTCACCTATGTGAACCCGCCTGAAGGAGAATCCGAGGTGGGCGGGGCTTTTCCTCTGGGCTCTGTCTGCAGTTTAATCAGGATTGAAATAGGAAGTGGAGTGCAGTGGCCTGCTCTGGAGACATCACCCTTGTGCTTCCGATGAGGGAAAGGGGAAGACTTGCGGCTTTAATAATAATAATTTGTTAGGAATGGAAAATGGTGTCCCCGGCCGGGAAAACAGCAAACATCCTCGCCATGTGGACCCGCTGCTGGCGCCTCCCCTGGCCGAGGCCGGTGTGGGTCATCTTGGGTGTTTCTGCCCTCTGCCCTCTGCCCTCAGCCCTGGCCACAGGCTCTCAGAACGGCAGCCACCCCACTTGTCCCCCGTCCCAGCGCTGCCTTTTCTCTCTCCTGTAGCTGGTCCTGGACTCCCAGAAGCGCGTCTTCTCCTGGGGCTTCGGGGGCTACGGCCGGCTGGGCCACGCCGAGCAGAAGGACGAGATGGTTCCGCGCCTGGTGAAGCTGTTCGACTTCCCTGGACGCGGGGCGTCCCAGATCTACGCTGGCTACACCTGCTCCTTTGCCGTCAGCGAAGTGGGTCAGTGCTTCCCCGTCTGGGCCTCGGGAGGAAGGCATCCAGGGCCAAGTCTCGGGTTTCCCTCCCTGGCTGCGTGCTCTGTTGGGGAGTCCTGTGACCTTTGCCCTGTTCAAGACCGGGGACCTTGACTTCATCGACCTCCCGGATTCTTCGGACAGAGCTCCTTGTGGTCACCGGTGCCAAGCGCCGTGCCTGGCGGGTCCCGATCCTCTTCCCTTTCTCCCTTGATGTTGCTGAGGTGAGCATCCAGCTCTTGAGATGATGGCGATAATGGAGACGCGTTTGTCTTTCCCAGGTGGTCTGTTTTTCTGGGGGGCCACCAACACGTCCCGGGAGTCCACCATGTACCCGAAGGCCGTGCAGGACCTCTGCGGCTGGAGAATCCGGAGCCTGGCTTGTGGGTATGTGGCTGTGTCTCCCGGTGAGCGGGGACGTCTGTCCCCGTGCCCGGCATGTTGGACACACCCGGGAGGTGCCCTGTCCCTTGAGGGCTCCACTCTTCCCATGGGGCGTAGGGCGCACCAAATTCTAGAGTCAGGAGGGGGAGGGGCTGTGCTCGGGGCAAAAGGGGTCGGGAGGTCTTAGAACAGGTGACTCGCTCTGCTGCTTCTGAGGATTTCGTTCTTCGAAGGCTTGGTGTATTGCAGGTTCAAATCATATTTAGTTAGGAAATTTTAGTTACTGTGATACAGTGGGAACAAGAAAGTATCCTCAAGTCAGTGATTTTCCATTTATTCTGAGGACACCCGTTGAGCTCTGTCGCACTTCTTGATGAGGAGTTTGCTAATGTTCATCACCTGCCAGGTTTTGGGGAGATGACAGTGTAGTTGTTGGGGGTTCGGTGTGGTTTTAATCTGAAACCTCTAGCCCCGCCCAAGTCGTCTGGCAAGTTCCGCCCCCTTTGGAATAAATTCTCACTTCATCCTGATTTGTTCTCTTCTCCTTTTCCCAGTGTGTTTGTTCATCTAAAAGTGACTCCCCCCACCCCAAGAGCCCTAGAGCCCGAGTGGGGTGGGGCGGGGAGATCTGGGGCCCCGAGGCTCCTGGCTCTAAGGGCTTCTGCAGTTTGGGCCTGCGCGGGGCAGCATTTGGGCTTCAGAAGCAGCCCGTTGGCCCTGTGCTGTGTTGTTTGGAATGGAGTTTTTAGTGGGACCAGCTTGATGTTAATGCTAGTAGGTCACACCCTGCAGGGAGCCCACGGGAAGTGCCCGGGGCTGCTGGGTGGCTGAGGTGCAGCGCTGGGCTGCCGCCCTCGCCAGTGACAGCCTCTGCCCGCTGCTGACAGCCTCTGCCCGTTTGCAGGAAGAGCAGCATCATCGTGGCTGCGGACGAGAGCACGATCAGCTGGGGCCCGTCGCCGACCTTTGGGGAACTGGTAAGCTGGTCCGCGTGTCGGAGGCAGAGCCCGCTCTGGGTTCCCTGAACCACCCCTGAAAGCTCGCAGGAGGAAGGTGCGTGCGTGTGTGTGTGTGCGTGCGCTTGCTTGCGTGTGTGTGTGTTTCCTTGTTGCACGAAGGTCTGCGGTATTCCCTGATGTTTAGGTCACTTGAGGTTTCATGAGTGTTCCTTTGCTTATCAAATAATTGTGAAAGTTCTTTCTGTCCACATTGTTAAGTTGAAATTGGGAAGTTTCAGATCCCATTTCCCCTCATGTTTTGTAAACCGTAATTGTGGGACGATGTCAGTAGGAAAGAGGATGGTTTCTCTTCCCTCTCCCCAGGAGAGTTTCAATCGACAGGAACAGCTTGTCCTTTTAAACGGTGGAGTCAGTTGCGACCATGCATTCATTGAATCTTTCTGGTTTCCAGCCTCTTAGGTCTTTTCGGGACATTCTTCTCTTATTTTTCCCAAATAAGTTTGTCTGTGTTCCAGCTTTTTTTTTTTTTTTTAATATTAAGTCACAAACGTATGAACATGGAATATATCTCCATTCATTTAGGTCTTCTTTGATTTTTTAATTCATTGTAATTTTAGGCATTCATATCCTATTCTCAGGGTAGGATAGGATAGGATTTTTTTTTTTTTAGGTATGTTACTAAGGATTTTATTTATTTATTTATCTATCTATCTATCTATCTATCTATTTACTTTTGGCTGCGTTGGGTCCCCGTTTCTGTGCGAGGGCTTTCTCCAGTTGCGGCAAGCGGGGGCCACTCCCCATCATGGTGCGCGGGCCTCTCACTATCGTGGCCTCTCCTGCCGCGGGGCACAGGCTCCAGACGCGCAGGCTCAGCAGCCGTGGCTCACGGGCCCAGCTGCTCTGCGGCATGTGGGATCCCCCAAGACCAGGGCTCGAACCCGTGCCCCCCGCACCGGCAGGCAGACCCTCAACCACCGCACCACCACGGAAGCCCCTCCAGCTTTTAATCTCAGTTACTTGAGTGACTAGAACCCATGGCCCTCGGATTCCCCCACACCTTTGGCGTCCTCAACCAAACGTCTGATTCTTAGCTTCTGGGGCGTGGTGAGTCCTTAACTTTTAACGTCTTCATCAAGAACAGCGGGGCTATGGAGCTCATCCTGACGGTCTGCCTGTTCTACCTGCAATTTGATCGTCAGCCTGGCTCTTTTATTTCCTGCTGGGAACTCGGCCTATTTTCCCTTCCCTCTGCTCTCATGGGTAGGAGCTGATGGGGTGATGGAAGGAGGCGGGTGCTTCTTGACCCCCTGCGCCATCTCCAGGGCTGGTGGCCTGAACACGCCTTTTCCTCGGAGCTGTGCACCCGCTTTCAGTCCGGTGGCTTCAGAGGGGGCCCCACGTGCCGCAGACACTGGGGGGCCCTTCAGAGGTGCCCCCATATGTGGAAGCTTGAAAGAGACTGAGAACCTGGCCCAGTTTTTTTTTTTTTAATTTATTTGTTTATTTTATTTTTGGCTGCGTTGGGTCTTTTGTTGCTGCACGTGGGCTTTCTTTAGTTGCGGCGAGCAGGGGCTACTCTTTGTTGTGGTGCAGGGGCTTCTCATTGCGGTGGCTTCTCTTGTTGGCGGAGCACGGGCTCTAGGCGCGAGGTCTTCAGTCGTTGTGGCGCACGAGCTCAGTAGTTGTGGCTCGCAGGCTCTAGAGCGCAGGCTCAGTAGTTGTGGCGCATGGGCTTAGTTGCTCCGCGGCATGTGGGATCTTCCCGGACCAGGGCTCGAACCCGTGTCCCCTGCCTTGGCAGGCGGATTCTTAACCACTGCGCCACCAGGGAAGCCCCCTTGCCCAGTTTTTATGGGTTGTTCTTAGAGAAGGACAGATGTTCCTAGGGCCTATCAGAAATAGACTCTGAGTATCGATTTGGAGACTAGAGGGGAACGAGGGGGACTTTGGGGGCAGCCTCTCAGGTGAGGAGTTGGCGTGGCACTTGGCCGGTGGCAGATGAGGCTCACCTGCCATGTGGGCCCCTCTTTGAGCTGAGCTGAGGGACCTGTCCACCTTGAAATCGCCCATCTTCACACCACAGCATGTGACAGAACCCCCACCCCCACCCCGCCCCAGGCAGTCCTTGACTGTCCCTTCCATCTCCGGTGTCCTAGAGTCATTGCTGATCATGGACAAGGTGGGGACGGGGACAGCCAGCACTCCTTGTGACCTGGTGGCCCTGAAGGGCCGCAGTTGCCATTTCTTCCTGCCCTGGCCATGGTGTCATCTGACCAGTGACTCTCCCTAAAAGGTGTCCTTATCACATAAACCCCTATAGCTTATGTCTTAGCGTCTCGGGCCTGGGGTTAGGAACTGGTCACCTGCTGGCACCTGTGGATTCTTGTTGCTGCCCGGGCCTGGCTTTGGGTCTGAGACGGCGGGGCTTGGCCACAGAGGCTTCCTGGTCCGTGGGCGGTCCAGCCACATGGTGAGGTCCCCTCTTCTGACTGGCGTTGGTGACCCGGGTTCTGTGAGCATCCCTCTGTTTGCCTCACCAGGGCTATGGGGATCACAAGCCCAAGTCTTCCACTGCAGCTCAGGAGGTGAAGACGCTCGACGGCATCTTCACGGAGCAGGTGAGCGAGGAGCCCTGGGCCTGGGCGGAGCAGGGGCACGGAAGCAGAGAGGAAAAGCAGAGCCGAATCGTGCCTCTCCCTGCTTCTGCTGTTTGCAGCCCGCTTGAGCCTCGTCTGACATCTCCTTGGGTAGCTTTCCTGTGCCCCGTGCTAGAGTTTTCTGCTGGGTGACGGGGAAGGCACAGAGGTGTGCTGGCTAGGCCCCGTGGCTGCTGTCACCCTGAGGGACACCGGCCAGGGTCCAGCCACAGCAGATTTGCTCCAGGCCGAGTGCATCACTCACGTCGGCTTGGTACCTTCACTCAAGCCTCTATACACCATTAGGCTGTGGGCAGCCGGTGGGGTGAGGCCTCTGCTGTTGCCTCACCAGGCTGCCAGCCCTTGTCACCAATACGCACGTGGGGCTTGTGCCCTTGCACAAGGCAGGGCTGTGGTCCAGAGAGGCGGAGGGAACAGGGAGCACGGTCCCGAGTCCCCGCAGCCTCTGCAGGCAGTCAGCGTCCAAACACTGCTTGGGGGGGCCTCCTTCCACCTTGTCTCCCCGGGGGCAGCCCAGAAGGCAGGCTAGCAGGGTACTGGTGGCAGGTCACGTTGACACTGGTGGTCCTCAGCAAAGGGCTTTTTTGAGCTTTTCAGGATGCCTTTGTTTTGACCTCTATACTGACCCCCGTTGGCGAGCCCAGCTTCCCGGTGTCCCGCCGTCTGCCTTGGGTTTGTCGGCCCCAAACTCTGCCTAGCCGAAGCACCCTTGCCCACCCAGCGCTGGTTTGTCCCCCAGGTTGCCATGGGTTACTCACACTCCTTGGTGATAGCGAGAGACGAAAGTGAGACGGAGAAGGAGAAGATCAAGAAACTGCCAGAGTACAACCCCCGGACCCTCTGATGCTCCCGGAGCCTCTCCAGCTCCACACCTCTCGCGGCAGCTGTCATTTCCACGTGCAC
Organism: Balaenoptera acutorostrata; assembly: GCF_949987535.1. Classification (NCBI taxonomy): domain Eukaryota; kingdom Metazoa; phylum Chordata; class Mammalia; order Artiodactyla; family Balaenopteridae; genus Balaenoptera; species Balaenoptera acutorostrata. Next base: position 13,275,766 of record NC_080064.1, on the reverse strand, counting down.
TGGGACGGGAAGTCAAACGAGGAATTGTCAAAAGCAAAAGTTGACCGAAGGTGCATTTTTGTTAAGACTCCCTGAGGTTCTGTTTTATACGTGATTCAACGTCAACTACCTTTTCTGTATGCTTTCCAAAGTGTTTTTTTTTCCCCCTCTTAATGATTAATTAAAATATTTGCTCATAGTTGACTTACCATTCCTACAAAAGAGGCAGAAACTTTGAGCAATCTAGGTTTGTTTTTTGTTTTTTGTTTTTTTTTAAGTTTTCCTTTTTTACCCCCCTCTCCTACATACACTTGTCAAAAACACCCCTTCCCGGTTGTGATTAGCATTGAGCCCAGTGGGTGCTACCTGGGAGAGGAGTCACCACACGCTCAGAAAAAAATGTCCCTGTGGGAGCCGGCAGCATCTAGGCAAAGACCGTCCCTGGTGGTCAGTCTTCATCCAGAATGGCGCCCGTGTGCTCGGAAGCATCTGGGTCACTTCTCTCCTGCTTTTCCTTCTAGCCCGGCTCAAGCCGTGTGTGTTCTGCTTCTCCCCTTGGCTGCTTCTAAGCCCCCCGCTGCCTTTTGGCCGCGACATTAATAGAACCTGCCGTTTTCCCCCCTGGTGGGGGATCTGTGTTTAGCCATTTATATCTGCTTTAGCTGTAAAAGAAGTCCAAATGAAAATCAGGTGATTGTGGAACCAGTGGGGACTTGGGGGGGTGGGCAGATGTGGGGACAGTGTATCTGGTTCCAGATCCGGCTCGAAGGCTCCTCTGAGCCGGGGCCGCCTCGCCAGCACTCGCCATTAGAGATTGACCAGCCAGCAGTAAAAAGTGCATTCTGGAGTCCTTGCAAAGAAGGATCAGCCCTTTGTGTACCAGCCTTTATCACCTTTGTGCTTCTGTCTTTATTCCGACCCCCTTCCCCCTGCTGGATCCTGCTGGAAGGGGCCCGGTCTGTTTCTGAGGCCCGGGTTCCTGTTCCGCTAACCCAACTCTCTAGTCAGGTTTGCTTGGCTGTGTAACCAAATAGTTGGGATCACGGAAGAAGTCCCCTTCCCTGCGTGTCAGCACAGAGGCTGTGACTGCCACCTCGGCTCCCCGCCAAGTGCCCTGTGCCCGAACCCGTCCCCGGCGTCGTGCTGCGTGAGTTATGAGGTGCCTTTCCCGGAACCCTCCTCTTGCTTGGACCCAAGAGAGGCGACAGCTCTGGCTGGGGCTCTTGGTTTCAAGAGGGTCTGGACTGGTTTGGGTGCTTTAAAATAGATTTTTTAGTTCAGTGGTGCTTATGGGGGAAACGGGAATAGAACTTCAGTGTGAGACTTGGGTGATGGGAAAGTTAAATATTGGTCTTTTTTATTATGAATTTTTGCTTTGCTATTGTTACCACTTTTGTCTCCATGTTAAAATGCCAAAAATGATCTAGTCGTTGTTGCTTTTTTCCCTACTCGTCCCCCCCCCCCCCCCCCCCCGCCCTGTCGCTCCTGACAGGGGCTTCTGCCTTCGCAGGGCGCGTAACGGTATCTGTCCTGGCCAGTCCCAAGGCCTCGCGGGAGGAGGCCGGCCTGCCTCTTTCTAAGATTTAGTCTGACTTCATGCTCGTCTCAACTGTCCTGTGTTTATAGTCCAGGGGAGAAGCTTCTGCAACTTCAGAGCTTCTGCTAAACTAACCTGATCTGTCCAAATCACCCCCCAACTACCATTGCTGACTCAAGCTTCCCTGCATAGAACCCCTCGGTTTCCTGACAGACCTCTTTCCTGGAATGGGCTTAGGCGCACGCGCTCCTCGTACCCGTGCAGTCACCGAGAGGGTCAAGGGAGCAGTAGCCTGGGTGGTCCTGGCCTTTGCAGGAGCTGCCCTTGGCCAAGTGGGGCTTCAATCTTCAAGTGGACTCATCTGAAACCCACAACCAGCCCGCTCTGGGGCCCCCTGCCAGGAACTGGAGCAGGAAAGGGATGTCCCTTCCATGTGGAGACTGCCCTCTTCTCTCCCACAATCGCTCCTTTGGGCTTAGAATTTTAAAATGAACTTCCTAAGGGGGAAAATCCTTTAGAACAAGGAGTGGAGGGGAGACGGTCCTGGGCTCCCAGAGGAAGGGACACAGCCACGGGGCTGGAGTGCGCTGATCCTTCGGGCTCCAGACGGGTCTTCCAGCTCAGGAAGGAGACTGGACGAGGAGGCTTAGCGTGAAGGGGAGAGTCCAAGGAGAGGTTGTGATTTGGTCGAAGGTGCCTGGTTTAGTGCTGTAATTGTCTTTTTTTATATATATATTTCTTGGAGTAAACATTTGAAATAAATGACATCATTGTTTACTCTGTTTTGGCTTCTGCACTTCTTTTTCAGCGGAACGAACGTAAGAACACGCAACGGCTTCTTGCGTGATCCCAGACCGGGCTCCCACTCTGGGCCCCAGGGGAGCGGGTCGTTTTAGCTTCTAGGCCTGACCCCTGCTGGGGTTGGGAGGTGAGTGGAGCTCCCAGCTCTGTTCCTGGAGATGTGTGACCCTCAGGGAGGCTTCAGCACCCCATTGGCCCAACTCAAAACATGGAGTTTTTCATATTCATCGCACTGGGGCTTTGAGAGGATGAGGCGGGAAAGCACCTGAAGAGGGCTATAAAACATGCGCTCTTCCCCACCCTCCTCCACCCACTCCTCATAAGGGAGCCCTGTTGTCACTTCAGCACTGGTCACAAATGTGCCCCTTTCAGGCCGTGCTGGCTCCTCACTGGCAGTGTGGCGAGCTGTCCACCGGGGGGCGCCAAGCAGCCAGTCATGGGTTCAGAGGCCCCAGGCCTTCTCTGTTCTACCCAAGCTGACAGCCTTTGCTCCAGGCCACCAGCCACCAGCATGCCAACACCGGTCCTGTTTGTGGAGCCTCTGGGATGCCGGCTGCTTTATGTCATCAGATTAGCCCCTCCCATAGGCACTGCCCCATTCCAGGTTGGAATGGGGCAGTGCCTATGGACCTGGACTGCTTGGAGCTTCCCATCGGCAGGAGGAGGGGCAGGGTGGGAGCAGCTGTGGTTCAACCTCAGGATCATTTGACTTAATAGCATTTTTGTGACATAAACATAGGGGTGGGCAGAGATATGGCAATAGGCAGCTTTGGGTCCTAGAGTGGGTGTTTGTTTCCTCTCCCCTGGACACTTCGGGCTTAACAAGGGTCCATGCAGGCCTGCCTGTCGCAGCTTGCCCTCCAGAGTCTTATACCTGCTGACGCCCGCTGTCCACAAGGCACGGGGGTCACTCTTCTTCGGGCCTGGCCTCCTGCAGCTCCTACCAGGCCGAGGGGGAGTCCTCTCCCTTCCCCAAGCCTAGAGTCTGTCACATTCAGCTCAAGCATCTACATCCAGCTCATCAGATGCTTGAACTGGAGAAGAATTTGCATGATCCGAGCCCAACCACTTCACTTCTTCACTTCCCACTACACACAGAGACCTTAAAGACGAGGGACAGCAACTCCATGGTAGCCTGGTCCCCTGCCCCTCCCAGTGGGACAGCCTGACCACAGGTGTCCCAGCTGCTCCGCTTTCCATCCTTAGCCATTACCCCCTGCCCCGAAATGAGGAGGCCACGGCCAAAATGCAGTGAGAACGATTAGAGCTTTAACGGACATTCAGTAACTTCTCAGTGACCATTTTCCATCTTTTTCCAAGGGGCTCAAGCCGCCAGTATTGCCACCCCACTGAATGCTGAGGGACGGGGGTGAACAGGGTGAGTAAGGGGTGTAGTACCCTGACTCCAGGCCCCTGAGCAGGGCAAGGGTCAGACACTGTTGAGTGGTGATAGTGGGCCATTCATGCTGGGGCAGGGCTGGCAGCGCTAAGTTGGGTCTAGGGCACCATCCTCCACCATTTGAAGGCAAAGGGCACCCGGCGGATGTTGGCACAGGAGCAGAAGTCTCCGATTTCAGTCAGGTAGCAGTCAAAGTCATTAATGAAGGTGCATTGGAATCCCAGGGGTTCTAGCAACTGGCGGATCTTTTCCTCCAGGCAGCAGGTACCATTGATCTGGGGCCCAAAAGGCTTGGGGATGCCCAGGTTCTGGCCCATCACGATCATCTGCAGCTGTCAGAGAAGCAGTGAGGATGAACAGGGGTCAGAGCCGTGGAAGAAAGTCCCCTGTCCCTCCTCTAAGGAAGGAAGGCCACTGGGTTCATTGCAAGGGAAAACCCAGCTGCCTCTGTGGTTGGGCTAGACCAGGAAAGACAAGCACAGGGTACCCCCTCTCCAAGCCTGTGCTCAGACAGACATCGCTAATCCATCCGAGCAAACTCCACCCCGCTCTCCTTAACCCTCCAATGACTCCTGATATATTTCTCAATAGCAAAACCAAAATCTTGCCCAGCTGAGGCCTGCCAACTTCCCTGGTTCAGTCCTCTACTACATTTCTCTTGTCCTGGCCTTTTAGTCTTGTTTCTGCCATAATCTTGCCTACCTCTACTGGAATGCTCTCTACCCCTGGCTTTGCCATTGGACTTCTGTCCATTTTTCACGTCTTAATTCTAGCATCTCTTCCTCAAAAGCAGCTTCTCCCACCATTACCCATACCTCCCTACTCCCAGAGCCTATGAAGCCTCCTACTGCATGCCCAGAGGGCCTCACTGGTCTTGTAAAAAGAACCATGTGCGATTGAATGCAGGGCCTGTGTCCCTGGGGCTCAGAGAAGAGGCCTACAAGTGTTTAAGGAATTGATGAGCCCAAGCATCTCAATTCATTCTAAGCACCTACGTGATGGGTCACAGTGGTGAGAGAAAGGTCAGATATAGGCCACGGTTGGAAGGCTTAGCCTAGCAGGGGTCTCTCGTATACCCACACCCCCAAATTCCCAATTCCTGTTCTAAATAGGATGCTGCCCGGATACACAGACAGGAAGACCTCATCAGGGAGCTTGCCCACGGTCTCATGGCCAGCAGATGGCTCTACCCCCACAACTCTGGTGGAGCCCAGCGTCCCCGTCTGTGAGGAGGGCCCTTGAAGTCGGTCCCTGTTTAGCAAGTCGTCCAGCCTGGGCCCCCGCTCACCTGCTCCCTGGAGGGGTCTTCCCTAACTGGGGGAGAGAAGGGCTTTCACCTCCCTTCCTCTCAGGCGCCACTGTCTGCTGGGTCCCGCCTCCGTAGTCTAGCACCGTGTCCATCAAGAGACCGGCCAGAGTCGGCTAGAGACTACCCCCAGCCCCAGCCCGGGGACACCCAGCCCGCACCCTGCGCCCCTCACCAGGTCAGGGAAGTAGGGCCTCGCGTAGAGTTTCTCGGTCTGCTCGCTGGAGGGGATGTTGGCGATACGCTCCAGGCAGAAGAGCTGCGGGATGTCGATGATGTCCTGCTCCTCCAGGCCCAGCTCCCTTTTCAGGATGCTGCGGTTCAGGTCGATGCACTTCTGTGGGGCAGGAAAGGGCCGGGAGGGCAGCGAGTTTGTCGGGTACCGGGTACCAGCCCGAAGCAGCTGCATCTCCTCGGCACTGACTGCAGGCGCGGAGCCATGCAGGGCGGGGGGCCGGCCCTCTGAAGTCGGGGCTCAGAGCAAAGGCCTGGTCTCGAGAGGCCGGGACCCCTCAGCTCATCAGCGCCAGGGCAGCTCCTAGTCCTAATTGTACAGTAGCATGGGGCCCCTGGCCCTCAGTCCTGGCCAGAGTGGGGGACCTGGGCAGGGGCAAGAATAGGTCCTCAAACCCAGGCACTTGCTCCCATCCTTAGGAAGGGACACCAGCAGCGGACCCCCGGGGCACTTCCCTGCCCAGACCAGCTAATACCCGAGGCCTGAGCATCTCCTAGGTCTTGACAGGGCTCATGACCTCACACCCAGGGTGCGTGTCACCAGGGCTCAGAGATGCTGTTTGGACCCCCACCTGGCTGCTGCCCACCCTGCCGTGCCCGGAGGCCTCCCCTGTTTCAGCAAAGGTCAGGGCACAGAGCATGCCTTGGCCGGGAGCCATAAGGACTCAGCGGACCAAGCGATTTTGTGCTGACGGGTGACCTTGGGCCTGTCATCGTCCTTTCTCCAGGCCATGGCTTCCCTGCTAGAAGTTGTTTAATTTCTGGAGAATCTGCTTCTCACAGCCTGTGATTCACATTTTAAGGGACCTGAGGTGCTGGGTGATTCTGACTCTGAGCTGAAGGGCTGCTTCATCCAGAAGTGTTGAGAAGGCCCTGGTGTGTTCTCTGGTGCCCACAGCTTCCTAGAGAAGTCAGGGTTGGGGAGGTCCTCTGTCGGGAGGTTGAGCTACAGCACTGTCTTCGGGTCCAACACTAGATGACTTGGGGCTCAAACCTGGTTCCCCAGTTCATCGGCTCAGGCTGGAGGCTTTCTTCTGAGCCTTGCTATCCTCGTAGACAAGGTGGGTTTACTTCATAGGGTTATTTTGAGGATTAGAGTAAGGTATCGTGTGTGATGCTTGGTCATAGTTATTGCTCAGTTAGGGACCCATTGCCAAGGTGGTCACTGCCTCCCACTGCCTTTTGGAGAAGGTCCCCAGTCCTTGGCCCTTACCTCCGCATAGTCGTTCTGCTTCCTCATGTTTTCATCAGCCAGAAGTTGATTGATGGTATTGGCCTCCCTCCCTGTAGGAAGGAGGAGAGGGCGGGCAGGCCTGTGAGCCAGGGGGTGGGCCACGTGGTCCAGGGCTGTGCAGACTCCAGTCCTGGGCACAGCTGACTGGGTATATTCTCTGGCCAGTGACAATGGTGGGTGGCCTGACTGGCCTCCAGGGACCCATTCTAGGTCAAACGTCACATGTGGGGACTCAGCAGGGTCCATGAAAGCCCAGGGAGGACTTACACCGCCACAACCGGCCACTCGGTCCCGGGTCGGAGGGGAGGAGCCTGGGATCGGGTCTGAGGCAGGCAGCCTGGACCAGGTGAGCAAGTGCCATCGGCCCCCACTCACCTGGGCACCTCTATGCCTTCTGTGTACAGCCTGGCTACCTGCCACTTAGGATCTTGCCCGGGTTATTTAACTTTGTTCTTCAGTTGCTCCACTTGGCCATCAGCTGAGATAACACAAGGTCTTTGGTGTGTGACAGGTGGCTCATGCTCAAGGTCGCCTTCCATAAGCCCTCCTAGAACCATGAGGTCCTGGGCCCCACCTCAAAATTTGATCTGAAATTCTGCATTTCTCACAAGCTCCCAGGTGATACTGAAGCTGCTGGGCCTCAGGCCACACTTTGAGAACTTCACCGCCCCCCCAACTCCCTTTCTAGGTTTCCAGAAGGTTTAGAACAGAACAGCTGTGGCACCAGGCCCCACAATCTCTGCTTGTCCACTTATGTCTTCCTGCAGGGTGACCAGGAGACCCTCAAGTCCCAACACCCACGTACTTAACCCAACCTTCCCCGAAGAGATCCAGACGCCAGCGCTGGTAGCATCTGGCTTGTCCCCCACCACATGGAGCCATCCGTGTGTTAAGTTCCCCCTTTGCATATATTCTAGCAGCCTCTCAGCCATCCCAGAATTTCTGGCTGATCTGCCTGTCCTGTCCTAGTACCACCAGAATTACCCTGAAAGAGAACAAGATGATTTAATACGGTACATTTCATGCTTTTATGCTTCCCTAGGATCCTTTTCTATCAGGAGGAACCAAGTAGAAATGGTTCTCTAGAAAGGACATCTGGGACCGAGGAGCCGCCCTCTATTGCGGGGGGTAGGGGGGCTCCCCTTACCATTAGAAAGGAGCTGATCTTTTCTAATCCCTTCAAACAGACATGCGTCTCCATAGCCCTCCTTCTGTTTCTCCTTGAACAGTTTGTAGCAGGAGCTGGGGCTGGCCAGGAGCAGCCGGAAGTCCTGGGAATCAAAGAACTAGGGTCAGATTCTAGCTTCCCTTCCAGAAACTTCCAGAAGTCTCTGAAAGAGGGTGGGAGACATCCTCTCCAGCCCCCAACACAGACCTTTTTGTCCTCCACCTTGTACTGTGCAGGGATGAAGCACATGAACTCATAGGCATGGCCGATCATCAGCCAGTCGGAGAAGAGTTCCACTGGGGCCTGGACTTGCTGGGCGTAGAGGAAGTCCCGGAGGGTCTTACTCAGGTTCCGGCAGTCCTTGCTAAAGGGAAGATGGAAAGAACAGCCCGTGAGCCGGCATGGCCCAGCTTGGCTGCCAACTACTCGGTGAGTGCCAGGCTACCTTCGGGTAACTGGCTGCTCTACCCATTGGCTAGTCCATAGCGGGGTGGGGTGGTTATTAAGAATCCCTTACCACTGTATAGCACAGGGAACTATATTCAATATCTTGTGAGAAATCATAATGGAAAAGACTGTGAAAAAGAAAATGTATACAAGTATAACTGAGTCACTTTGTACAGCAGAAATTAACACGACATTGTAAGTCGACTATACTTCCATAAAAATTTAAAAAAGAATCCTTTACTCTGGCTCAACTCAGGACTGAGCCAATGGATTCTAGATGAAGACTGAACCCTGGGACACAAGTATTTCCTGGATTTAGATGAGCGGCCACCAAGAAATCTAGCCACACATCTTGTGGCAGTAACATCATGTTGGGTCAATAGGCCAACCAAATTTAGCATGCTTCAATTTAAACCCTGGAATCACCACTCAATGAGTGGTTTGTCTGCTTTTTCTACCTCTAGTCTCCTACATGAATCAAAGACTCAGAGGTCCTGACTTGATGGTTTAAGGTCCAGAGCAGATGACCTGCTGAGTCCTCTGGGAATCAGGTGGGTCCAGGTGAACTACAAGAGTCCCTCCCTTTGGTTTTAAGGCATCTGGCCACCACCTGGCCTCTTGCCTCACCTGGGGTAAAAGCTGCTGCCAATGAGGATCCTGCCTAGAGGGTATTCTTTCCCTTGGGCCTTGACAGGTGGGGACACCATCAGGTTCCCAATGGAATCTATGCTGGCCACCGTATGGTCCTGGGTGCGTTGGGTCATGTAGCCAACCCCAGGGCTCTGGAAGGAGACCCAGAAGGGGCAGGGTGTTAGGAGGGACAGGCGTCAAGCCTCAGTCTTACCCCATTCCAGACTCAGTAGATTCCCACACCCCCTTCCCCCAGAGGCCACCTGGGCCCTCTCCCCTGGCACCCATCACTTCCAGCAGGCACCGGGCCTGAGAGGTTGGACCAAGTTCAGATCAGTCAAACCGAACCCCCACCAGTGAGTATTTCATGGGGAAATCATCGAGCTTGGGGAGCCGAGGGGTGTCGAGGACCAAGGAAATAGTCTTGTGGGGAGCCTGGGTATAGCAGAAGGCCATCTCATCCTGGAGGACACAGGGAAACAAGTTGTGAGTTTCTCTCGCTCCATCAGCTGCTTTCCCGTGTCCAGTGTTCCAGCCCCAAGTGCTCCCTGTACACGGGCCACCTCCAGAGAGCAGGTACAGGGAGAACCCCCTTCTTCCTGCCACCTCCTGCTCAGTCCTCAAAACCCTGCGCAGGCATCCCCCCCTTCTTGGGGATTTTCCCTGGCCTGTCCTTCTGTTCATCAGGTTTAAAACCTGATGAGTCACCTAAGATTCTTCCTCCTCTCATCTCCTGCACCAAATCCATGAACAAGCCTTGTTGGCTTTATTTCCAAAATATGTTCCAAGTGGACTCCTCTCTGGTACTATTCAGGGAAGCCACCTGGGGAAGACCGCCTCTTCCCCATGTGACTGTCAGGCCCTCCAATCAGCATCTCTTCTATTCCTGCCCCTTCCTAAGGCCGGCTCTCTCTTTCTCAGCCAGAGGGTCTTTTTAAAACCTAAGTCAGAACGTTCAACTCCCCTGATTCATACCATTCAATGTCATCTTGCTTGGTTTTGTTTTTGCTGCACCAGCGCAGCTCGTGGGCTTTTAGTTTCCCAATCAGGGATCGAACCTGGGCCCTTGGTGGTGAGAGCACAGAGTCTTAACCACTGGACTGCCAGGGAATTCCCCTCATCTTGCTTGGGATTGGTTTCTTCTCTTCCTTACCTTTGTGTAAAAGGTCCCCGATATATAATTTAGCTCTTACCTACCTCTGACGGTAGTTCACTCTGATCTGGCCACACCAGCTTTTCTGTTCCTCACATGGTGGATCTATCTTCAGTCGGCTGTTTCTGTGCCTGAAGGGCTCCTACTTCTAATCCACCCCCAACCCCAATCTTTGCACGGCCAACTCCTTGCTTCCCGCGTTTGAAGATGTTCCTGACCACCCAAAGCGCCGAGGTTAATCTAGTAACTCACTAGATCATATCATTTTCTTGCTTACATGGTACCTAGAGTTCTATCACGGCAAGATCAGGGGCAGAAGTCGGCCCCTTTCTCCTTCAGCGCTACTACTTAGACAGGTCCTCGTCATTTGTGACTACAGACCAGACCTCAAAAAGACTGGGCTCGACACTTCCTGCTCAGCCAGGGTTGAGCTGGACCCTGGGGCAGTGTCCCGGGCTGGCCAGCCTGTAGCTGGAGGCGTCAGCCCCTCAGACACCTGGGCCTTAGGGTTAGGTGTTCTGTGGTCTCAAACGCGTACGTTCTGGAATGGGAGGAGGTTGGACTCTAAGCGTTACCCCTTAGTGGCTAGGATTTGGGCAAGTCATTTCATCTCAGCCACCACTGACCTCCTAAGAACAAAGCCACCCCTGGTTAGTCTTAGCTCTGCAGGAAGGCTGAACAGAAGCTGGTAAAGTTTGTTGTATGTGCCGCACATGGTGTCTCCCCCACCCCTCCCCCACAGGTGGGGGGTTACCTGAAGCCACCTGCCCAGGCGGTTGGGGTCCTCGTAGACAGATGCCACCTGGATGTTACTTCTCTCACTTAGCTCCATCACTGTGTTCACGAAGCCCTGGACCTGCAGCTCTCTGCCACGGGAGATAAGCTGGCTCTAGGAAGGCCTCCAAGGCTCCCCGACTGGTCATGACCTCTCTGTCCCAGGGGAAGGGGGAACCTCCTTCTGGTCAGGAGAGATGGTGCCCCTGCCCGTGAGGTAAGCAGAGCTGCTGTGCCCCCACTTCATGGAGCACCAGCTGCTAAGCTCAGGGCGTGCCTTGCCCGGAATCACTTGGTTTAGCTCATGGCAAAGTCAGGTCAAGAATTGCTAGTGTCTCCTTAAAAAACTAAAAATAGAACTACCATATGACCCATGATTATGGGTCATAATTATGATCATAATTCAAAAAGATACATACACCCCAATGTTCATTGCAGCACTATTTACAATAGCCAGGACACGGAAGAAACCTAAGTGTCCATCAACAGAGGAATGGATAAAGAAGATGTGGTACATATATGCAATGGAATATTAACTCAGCCATAAAAAGAATGAAATAATGCCATTTGCAGCAACATGGATGGACCTAGAGATTGTCATAGTGAGTGAAGTAAGTCAGACACAGAAAGACAAATATCATGTGATATCGCTTATATGTGGAATCTAAAAAAAAGGGTACAAATGAGCTTATTTACAAAACAGAAGTAGAGTCAACAGTTGTAGAAAACAAACTTATGGTTACCAGGGGGGAAAGGGGAGGAGGAATAAATTGGGATTGACATATACATGCTACTATAAATAAAATAGATAACTAATGAAGACCTACTGTATAGCACAGAGAACTCTACTCAACATTCTGTAATAACCTATATGGGAAACGAATCTAGAAAAGAATGGATATATGTATAACTGAATCACTTTGCTGTACACCTAAAACTAACACAAAATTGTAGATCAACTATACTCCAATAAAAATGTTTTAAAAATTGCTAGTGTTAGTCTCCGCTCTCATGTCCTAAGACCCTGCTTGTCCCTACTCTGCAGTCACATTGCACCCCCTGCCCCAGCGATTGAGGAAATGCCCCAGGCTCTCCTGCCTTGATCTACCCAGAGGGCTGACTCTTCTCACCGCAAGGGGGCTGCACTTTTCTCCCGAGAAGCCAAGAAGCCAAGAATCCTAGTGCCCCCTTGAGATGGCCAACAAGGTTGTCATATTCATATGGTTGGCAGGGGTGGGTCTTGAGCCCTGTGGTCTTAGTGCCATCATGTACAGCACCAGGCTTACAGGTCCAAAGTGTACATCCATTCCTTGTTGCAGAGAAACAGTGATGTTTGGGGCTGACATTGAGACCACCCATTTTACCAACAGGTCCTCATGAGTTGAATGCCAGCAAGGTCACCATTGGGAAGTGTAAAAAATTTGGATTCTAATCCAGGTCCAAAACTTGAATTGCTATTCCATGCTACTGTTCCAAAGAACCTATTTTTCGATTCTACACAGACAAGACTGCAGGGAACTGGCCAGCCTGACAAGGTCTGAAACAGTCTGAGATGTGTGCTGGGGGAGGAATTGTAGCCTCAGTCTTGTACACCATCTGTGGCAAAGCTGGGTCAAGCCATGCCTGAATACCACCCTTATGGGAGAGTCTTAGAAGATCAGAGTCTCAGTAGATGCCTCCTGTGAGTGAACTTCTGTCTTCAGATACAAAAGACAAGAAAGATCTTATACCTGGATATCAGTTGTCAGCAAAATCCCTCGAGTTCTTCCCTTTTACCTTCTCATTCTGAAGCCTGGTGTTCCTCTGTGGACCCTACTCCCTAGCAGCCCTCCCGTGGAAGAGCTATTTTTCTTCTTTCCCTCCACTGAGTCTGGAGGAGGGATGGACGTACTCCTTGCCATGAGGTGCTACAGCCAGGCCACCATGACCTCTTCAGATCCTTGACTTGACAAGGTCTTATTTCTACCCTCCCATCCTAATGGTCTCACCACCTCCAAGATCAACTGTCCAGTTCCATCACCTCCGTCTTCCCTGCTCACTTTGGTCCCTAGGCCAGCAGCTTGATATCACTGTGATGCCTGGACCTCAATTGCTTTTATTCCCATCCCCCCGTGTCTTTGCTTTTCTCCTTATCCAACTTTGAGTCTGTGATGCATCATAATAATTATACCCTTATCCTTCCCCTTGGGCTTATCTGCCTGACAAAACTACAACCCTGGTTAGATTCAGTTCTACATTTCTTCTTCCCTAGAGCTCGTTACCAAAAATAGTTGGAGAAAAACCACAGTGACGGTTCTCTAAGTTGGCAACTTCAACAGGTCCTTAGCACCAGACAGCATCCTACCACTAACAGTTGCTCTAGTCAATTTGCTCCTAGAAAGTGGGTGAGCTGTCCTACCTATTAAGGCCAATGTGACCTGTTCGCTTTTTCCCCACCAAGTTTTCCCCTTCTCTGCTGGATCACATCCATTAGCATTATTCTTTGCTTCCCATAAAAAGCAGCCTTCCCTTTCCCAAATCCCCTTCAGACCATTTCTCTGGAGTTTTGCAGAGTACTCCCCTCCCATTCTTCCTTCGACGCAATTGTGACCCCACCGCACTTTCAAACCCACCACTCAGGATCACGCTCTACACAGTGGCCTCCATCTTGCCAAACCCAATGGGCACTTTATTCTCCTCTCGGAATTTCCCACGGTTGGCCCCTTACCAGGTATCACCCTCCCCTAACCTCTGGGTCTCCGCTCTCCTGGTTTTTATCTGAACTTCCCCTTCCTTCTCAGGCTCCTTTGCTAGGTTCTTGTCTGGAGCCAAGGGTTCGATGGCTCTAGAGCTCACTTCTCAGGCACCTTTCCAATATATTCCCTCCTCCTCTGAGCTCAGCTAGGCTTTTGGCTCTGAATACCCGCAACGTGCCAGGGCCCCCCCATCTCCACCTGCCAGACTTTCCCTTGAGCTGCAGACACTTAGAAACTTAATGGGTGTCTCTAGCTTTATGTCTCCAGAGCCAAAGCACCAATTTACCCCACCCCAGGCAGGGGCACCGCCATTCATCTCGTTGCATACCCCAAACCCAGGGGACACTCCTGTTGCTTTGCATCCCATCCCCCAGCTAACTTGGGGGCGGGGGAGCCTACCTTCCAAGCAATCCTGAATCTAACCACTGCGCTCCCACCGCCCCGGCCCGAGCCATGGCTGCATCTGGCCCACGTGATCACAGTGGCTGAACTGGTTCCTTTTATTTGTACCTCTGGTTTTCCACGTGGCCGGAGTGGTTGTGCAGAACCCTGGATGGTTTCCCATGGGTTTTACCTGCCAGAGTCTTTTCTCCCCTCCTCCAGCTGCATAGCTAGAGATCGTTCCTGGCCTCCCTGCCGTTAGGTGTGGCCTGCGCCTCTTCAGGCCATTGGCCCGTGAGCAGAGCAATTCAGGAGCCTTCCAGACTCCAGCAGCGACAAATGGGTGGCTTTGCCCGGACTTTGGCTCTTCCCCTTTCCTAGGGGCCGGGCCTTAGAAGTGCCTGTGCTCAGCCTGCATCATAAAGATGAAGCTGCCGCCCCAGGGGAAAGCATTACCACAGCCTGAAAGGAACCAGGGCCCCTGACTGCCACTGGGGGCATCTAGGTGGGAGAAAGTTGACTTTAAACCACTGTCTGGGGGTCCGTTACAGTCCCGGAGGCTACGCCCTAATACGCTGAGGCCCTGCTCACCTTGCCCTGTCGCCCCTCCCCCTCCTCTTGCCTGCTCCCTCCTGGTTCTGCAGCCTTCCCTGCTGTCCCTATAACAATCTCGTCCTTACCCCTCCATCCTTTTACCTGGCTTTATAGCCCTGGATCCTACCGGAAACCATGCTGTTTGTCTGTCTCCCTTTAAGACCAGAGGGGGACCGCCGTGGTCACGGCTCCAGCCCTAGCCTTGTAAGTATCCAAATAAGCATCGGATGGCTGCCTCAGGTGGAAGGACTTCACATTCCTGGTGAGAAGTCTAATCATCTTTACCCACCCCGCCGACAGACAGGAGAGCATGCCAGTTATAGAAACAACCCGGCCCAGGCAGCCTGAGGGCTTCTTACCTGCACAGGTATACCTCTAGAGGCATCTGGGTGCTGGGGACAAAGACGCAAGGAGCTACCCGGAACACCACGGTGTCTTTGTACACCACGGTCTCTGGAATCGACTGCGATGTAAGACGAGGTCCTGCTGGTGACCTGGTTCCCCGTCCACCTTCTCCCCCTCCCCCCTACCGGGCCTCCAGGTGCTCAGCCCAGCCCACCTCCGGGCCCTCACCTGTCCTCTACAGGGCTCTTACCCGAAGGTGACATGACACCCTAGCTCCACCCACCGTGCTCCCATTTTCTGCCCAGCTGTGACAGGTCCCCCTTCCCCCACATTCCCTGCTCTGAGGGCCGCTTTTCTACCCGGGGACGTACCGGGTCTGGAGACTCTTCCACCAGGGAGGCCGAGTAGGAAATCAAGCCCGAGAAGCTGGCAGATGGGAACTCTAAGGCTTCAACGTAGAAGGTTTCCTCCAAGTCATCCTCGACGGGGGCCAAGTTGTAGGTGTGCTGGTCAGGCCCCAGCACCAACTCGAAGGTGCTAGAGCTGTCTTCTAGGAAGGAGAGGAGGATAGACCGGCTGCTGAAGGAGCCTGGTGCCCATCACCACACCCAATGGCACGTTCCTCAGGTCGGAAGTCAGGCCGGGAGTCCCAGGAGAGCGGGGGCCAAGATGGCTTTTCGGCCCCTAGGTTCCTGGTGTTTAGGGCTTAGTGGACAGCCAGGTGTTTGTTCACAAACGAGGGCCAGTTACTCACTCTTCAAAGACCTGTCGGGAGCTGGGACTCAGATAAAAACACCTGCCTTCAAGCGGTGAAGGCTCATGGTGGTTCTACGCTTTGGCCAACTTTGGGGAGAATATCATAAGTCTTCAAGATGAGAAACTGTGCAGAGATAGGCTTGGAAGCCTCACCCAAAAAGTCCGACACAAGCTGGGGCCATGGCCTGCTTCACCGGCCGCTTGCTCTGGGTTGCAACACAGTGATCACCCGAGTGGGGCTGTGGCTCGCCTCGCAGACGGGCTCCAGGCGGTTCTGCAGAAGAACCTCGTCACAAGGGCTAGGGGTGCTGGCTGCAGGCTTGGCCTTAGCGTGTGGCAGGCCAGCTGGACAGCCCCAGCGCTGGGGATGTACCTATGTGGCCTCCTGCTTCTAGTCTGCCTGGAGCCTTCCTCGCTTCCCCTGAGCCAGACCTTGAGGGGGCGAGACCAGATGACCACCCCTCGCATCCCTGCAGGGCCCCCGCCCAGGGCTCGCAACAGGCGTGCTTGGCGTGCTGCGGGGCTGGATAGTGACTGCCCACCATCCGGTCTCTCTCCAGCTGCTGGGGGCCTTCTCTCATGTCTAGTCGCTTGCTCTTAAGCACAGTTAATGTTTCTTGTGGACTTACTACATGCCGGCAACTGGGGTCGGGGCTCGGACTCATTTGCATCCTCACCATCCTTTGGGGCAGGTGCTGTAACGATCACCCTCATTATACAGAAAAGGAGGCCAGAAGGACCAGCCACAACACAGTTACCTTTACCTAGAAGGCCCCTTCTGCCTTCGCTCAGCTTGGCTTAACCTGAGCTCTCACCACCTCCACTCCCCAAGCCCCTGCTTGGTACTTGGCTGTCTGTCCATCTGCCCTAGGCTTTGAGGGCAAGTAATATCCTTATCCTTCTAGAGCAGGAGCCCCAGGGCACAGAGTAAACACTCCCTTGAACTGTGCTCCTTTTTTCTACCTTCTATGTACCACTGGGCTTAGAAGTAGGGCAGGTGCCCTTTGATCTTCGATGGTACTTCTAGACCATCTCTTCATTCCTCAAGAATCCTATCCCTTTGAAAGACATGCTATCAGATAATGCCACCTGCCCCCTTCCTCGCTGTACCTGACTACCACCCTTACCATCCTCCATGGATTGTTCTAGCACTGGCTTGTCTCCACCACTAGGGTGCTGGGTACCATTTACACCGTAGACCAGACCATCCAGTCTGCTTCTCCGACCTTATTTCAATGAACTCGAGTTCTGCATCATCTTAGACGCCAATGTCAAGGCTCATGGCTCGGATACCACCTCCAAAACAGATCTGGCATCTTCTTTTCAGTCTTTCCAGCTCATCTACAGTCTCATCCTGGCCCCAAACCTTTCTACACGGCCGATTCCCACCCTCCACCCTCACTCCCCTTTGCAGCCTCCTCACGTTCCAAGACCCATTACCTGTCCCACTACCCTGCACACGCCGTCAGCTCCCACACTAAGACCTCAACCCTGACATTCAAGCAGCCAGAGAAAGCCACACTGAAAGATCTTTAAGGATATGCTCAAACCTCAGAGGGGGGCCTCAGCAGTATTTGGAAACACTATTTTGTGGCCATTAACTCTCCCTCTTCCCATACTCTGAGTACTGTGTATTCATTCCTATAATTTTCTCCTGAGTCTATTTCACCACCTCTGTTGGATGGGTCCCATCTGCACATGGATATGCTGTGTTCTACCATCTTCAGATACTGTTCCCCACCCCCACCCCATGCCAGGCCCCACCCAGTTATTACGGCCACATACTTCCCTTTATGGCAGACTCCTTCCATGGTCTGCGTTTGCTGTGCCTGTCCATTTTACTCTTTTTTTTGGCTGCACTGCACAACTTGTGGGATCTTAGTACCCTAGTCAGGGATTGAAGCTGGGCCACTGCAGTGAAAGTGCTGAGTCCTAGCCACTGGACCTCCAGGGAACGCCCTACTCTTTTTTATCCCCACTGTTCTTACCAAGGTCACTAATGACCAGCTTTGAAAACCAACTTTCCCACTGATCTGGGCATCTTAGTCACTCAACAGCACTGGTCATAGCTGATCACTGCTTTCATGCAAGTGTTTTCCTTTTCTCGAACCTTATGCTCTGGCTTTCAATTTCTCTGGAAATTTCTTAAATTCCTTTGCTCTATCTTTTAGACTATGGCTCTCCAACTTCAGCTCAACTCAGCTTCACCTGGAGGGTATGTTTACACAGTGTGCTGTGTTGCCCTGCCCTAAATTTTTGAATACTTTAAAAGGCAGGTAGGTAGCTTGAAGTATGGCATCTCGGGCAGGTACACACATCCCTGGCCTCCTGAGCAGGCTCCGAGGCCCATCCAGCCCAGCCCACCTCAGAGTTGCCTGGACATAGTGGGCTTCACAGGACCAGAACAGCCCTCATGGCCTGAACCAGGCCACAGTTTCTAAGGCTCATTTCTAGCCCACATGTCAAAGGACCACATACAACCTGGGCTGCCTTCTCTGCTAGTCCCAGGTCACTTCCAATCCAGCTGTGACCTAGGTCTGCAGAAGAGATGCAGCAGCCGACTCGGAGCTGAGGCCCCCGAGCATGGGTAAGGAGGGAGCTGCGGCACGCTCCCCAGTTGCCCAGCTGAAGCTAGACTTGGCTTTTAAAGAAAGTAGCAAAGAGTTAAATCTCCATTTAGAGGCACTGAATACTAAACGCATTTAGGGAAATCCAAAGACTTGTTTGTTGAAGGGTATGTTGCTGGAGTTGGACACATCCACTGTCTAAGCCAGCAGCCCTCCACGCTTTCATCTGTAGAATAGGGACGTGCCTGCCGCACGGTACCTGGGCTGTGTGGTACCTGGGCTTGTGCTAGCATAGCTGCCACTCTGGCTTCCCAGCCTCTGAATTCTCAAAACCTAATACAGCCAAGTCTCGGTTAAGAAACAGATGGATTCACCTGGCAGGAATACTCGGGAGAAGACATTAATCTATACAAGGCTACAGCCACCCTTTCATCTAATGCCCACCTCTCTTCATCCAGCTACGAAAGTCCTGTAGGAGAGGCACGATCATCGCCCCCACTGGGGAAAGTAGCTTGGAGGTACAATGACTCACCCACGTGTATAGACTTACTCCATGGTGAAGGTGGCAGCCAGAGGATCCCAGGGACACAAGTCCGGCTGTAATAGACCCTGACCTGCTGCTCTCGGTCCCCAGCTGGCTTCTGACGGGGACCCTGCCGGGAGCAGGTGTGGCCACAACTGGCCCTGGCATGTTGAGAAACACTCACTTTGTGGCCGGTAGACTCTTGCCTTCTCCGACTCTTCCTTGGAGGTGTGGAGAACCACCCGGCATTTCTTTAAAATGCAGCTGGGTCCCTGAACTCTCAGTATCATCTGGGACAGACTCTTTGTTTCTGAGCAAAAGACAAGGCAAAGGTTCAGGGGCTTCTGGAGGCCAGCGCTCCAGGGGTGGAGGGAGCAGTAGGGTCGGGGGTGGAGGGGCTTGTATACTGGAGCACCGAGGACCCTGTGCCTCCCGCTCTGGCCTAGGCCTGCATCATCATCTCTGCTTCTTGCTGCACATATGGCTACAGGCAACTTGCCACGGCTCAGGCCCACTCTGAGTGACGGTGGCATCTACCCCATCAGTTGTAAGGGGTAGATGGTCCCCACAAACACCTGGAACAGGGCCTGGCATGGTCAGTTCAGCGTGCGTTCCCCTCCAGCCTTGGTGTGAACCAGGACATCCCATTCTACTGCTGGGACCTGGAATCTACGTCCAGACCACAGGTCAGGACCAGATCCAAGAGGGCTTTTGCTAGGACACCCAGGGTCCTGCCCCAGGCTACAAGAGGGTTTTTAGGAAGGGTCTCGCCTACCCCTTGTGTGTCTTCATTTAGTCTTCTCAACCACCTGGGATGTCCGTTGTATCATCCCCATTTTACAGATGGCAAAACAAGACCAGGGAAGTTAACATACTCAAGTTCATGGCCAGGAAGTAACTACTTGTTATCTGACATCAGAGCCTGTGTTCTTGCCAAGGGGCCCCTTTCTGCCCAGTTACACGCTTCAAGCCATTAAGCCATTGAAAAGAGACTTGATGGGCCCAGAGCAGGGACATCCGCCTGGACTCTGGGTTTGCTGAGGGGTGGAGCCGTGAAGCCCCAGGGGAGGCAGAGCCCAGGGAGGAAAGTGGGTGATGGTCCTTGGTCAGCGGCCAGTTCTCACCCTCTGTAGAGAACACCTTGCTCTTCCTGCCCACGAGCTGGTGCGCGTCAGCCGGGCTGCAGTTCACGAGAAGGATGGCACCCCAGCCCGTGGGGCCCCAGACCCAGTTTTTCTGTAAAGAAGACAGGAACGTTGGTTCAGGCAGAAGCCAGGTTAAGTCCTTGGCTTTGCAGATGCTATTCCACCTCAGGGGCAGAGCCAAGCCTTTCTCCAGGGCGACGGGGACCTAGTCTAGAAACTAGAAACTCTAGAACAGAGTTTGCCCACTCAAGTACCTACAGGGACAGGACAGTAACATCAGGTAAGTGGGCTGAGAGGAAGGCGGAGATCTAGATGTGGGTTACCAGTTTCCTACCTTTGCTCAGTGTCAGGGGAGGAGGGGTCTGGGGCAAACTGGAGGAGACATGCCCCATCTGAAGGGGGCAGCTGACCCTCCGGCCTAGTTGGTTACACGACCAGGCTAAGATGGGAGACTAGTGCCACCAGACATTCTAATATTTTGAAAGAGCATCAGTTCTGATTTGTACTGTAGCAATTTGACACTAGGAAGGCCAAATTGAGTCTCTGGGCCAGATCTGGCTCCTGGGCCCCTGGCCTGCTTCCTGCCCCTGGCAGCCTCACCTTAGCCTGTTTGTCATTTGTCTCGAAGTGCCCACTGCGGTAGACATCCACGTCCAGGGAGAGCTCTGCAACAGGAGGGAAAGGTCTCAGCCACCTAGGCCAGCTGGATGCAGCCTTGGAGCTGTAGGTAAGGCCCCAGGGCTGCCTAAGGCTGGTATCAGGGTCCTCCAGCATTTGGGGCATGCTGCCGGCTTGGAAGAAAGTTCCTCAGAGGCAGACAGTGTCTCGTGAGCAAGCCTGGAGAGGCCCAGGTATTCATGTATCTCCCCCAACCTCCTGGGGGGCCACAAAACAAGTCCACTGTGGTCATGAGGCCATTTGTGCCCCTTGGTTTCTTCCCAGGTGATTCCTACTTGGAAGGCCCTCCTCCCCAGCCTTTGGGAAAGCTCTTGGCCCTCTAGGACACGGCCAGGGCTCAATACATGGCAATTCCAAGCCCCTTTAGAGCTTAAGGAACTAGGCTTCTGCCCAAGTATCACCACAGGGGCTCCTCCTGGGTCTTTACATCCCACCCTTCACCCCTCCCCACCCTGCTGACCACTGCGTGGCTTTACCCTGGTTGTATTTTTGTTCATAACTCTTGACATTCAGTGTGCTATTTCTCAACTGGAATGTCAGGGCCAAGGGAACAGACCTCGTTTACTGCTGTCCACTCAGCACCTGGCACAGATGCTCAAGGATGCCCGTCACCAACCAGGTACTGTTCTAGGTCCTAGGGATACAGCAGCGCACAGGACAGGCCCTATCTTCTTTGATCTTAGGAGGTATGCGTGCGTACTCATGCACACATGCAGCAGTGGCAAGGGGTGAAGAAATAAGTAAAATACATATTATGTCCAATGGTAAAATGCTGCAGGGAAAAAGGGGATGGAGGGGGTGTCCCAGTTTTAGATCAGAGAAGTCTTCTAAGTGTGAACAGAGACCTGCAGCAGGCAAGAAAGTGACCCGTATTAGTATCTGGGGTAAAAGCAATTAGAATAGGAAGTGCATGGTGGCAAGTTCAAGGGTCAGAGAGGCCAGTGTGCCTAGAACAGGATGAACAAAGGAAGGGAAAGAGGCCGTGGGTTAGAGGTAGCATGAGGCCAGCTTGGGTAGATTGTGTAGGTAACGGTGATGCCAGCTTTAATCTGAGGGTGGGCAAGCGGTAGGAGGCTTTGATTGGACGAGATGTTATCTGATAGCCTTTTAGAGAGGTGCCTTTCTGGGGGCCGAATTGAGACTGGACCTGTAGAAGATCAAGGATGGAGCAGGGAACCACACTGGGGACCTGTCGGTGACCCAGGCAGAGATGACCATGCCTCGGACCAGGCTGAGAGCTTTGGTAGTGGCTGGTGGCTGGATTCGAGCTAGACTTAAGGCAACACCGACAAGATTCATGATCAACATGGGCTAAGAGAAAAGTAAGGGCGACACCAAGCGCTTGGGCCTGACCAGCTGGAAGGATGGAGATTCTAGCACGATGCGGAAGACTACTAGGAAAGAGGCACTTGGGGGTAGAGGGAATCAGTTCAATTTGGTGTGTATTAAGTTTGGTTCAGACTCCACGCTTCCCATGCAGGGGCGCCGGTTTGATCCCTGGTCAGGGAACTGAGATCCCACATGCCAGCAGGGTAGGGCCAAAAAAATAGATAAATAAAATAAAAAGGAGAAATGTTGATCTGAAAATTGCATATTGCTTTCTCTGAAACACTCTCCTATGGTGAGTAATTTGATCTGGTTTAACATATAGGAAAACTGCCTATCACTCTCAGTATTCAACAAATGTTACCTGTTATTATAAAAAAAAGTTTGAGACATTGGTCAGACACTCAGGAAGCTCTGTTGGTGAGTAGACCCCCAAGTTTATGGGTGATGCTGGGCTAGAGAGTTTTGCGAGTCACCTGTGGGCTGTGTGTAGCGCCACGTGACCGGCTGCCTGAGCCCTGCAGCACTGCACTGACAGGCGTGGTCAGGGGGTGTGGCTAAAAGATCCAGCACAGGGATCTGAGAAGGAAAGGCCAGCTGCAGAGGGGCAAAGCCGAGTGCAGGGTCCCTAAATGGCTCAAGAAAGGACCACCAGTGTCGTGAACACTGAGGACAGGTCCAGGAAGAGGAAGAGAATAGACCACTGAACTGAGTGCAGTAGAGGGTGTTCAGGGGCTCGATGAGGGCAGCATTGGTGGTAGGGGTCTGGTCTGAGCAGGTTCAAGGGAAAGTGAGGAAAAACTAAGGATGCAGAGAGGTGGGGGAGTGGAGTTTGAAGACAACATAGAATCAGGTCTAAGAACAGACATTATAGCTGGTTCCTTAAGAGAATAGGCATAATAACTTGTTCCTATTAAGGGAATAGATATAGTTTGTTCTGGAACAATCTAAAGAGGAGGGCAGGAGGGGTAGTGGCTTCCTACATCAGTAAGAACTGCTGAAGGAATGTTATTGAATGAGAGGGGAAAGAGTCTGGTATGGTTAGGATTAACTTGGGACCAGACACGTCATCCATTGCAGCAGAGGAAGCGGAATGTAGGACCCTGACACAGGTAGGTGGATGACGTGCACACGTGGGGTCCCGATGGCCTCTGTTCTGGTCAGAGAATGAGGTCAGCAGTGAGCTTTGAGGGAACACAGGAACGGGTACCGTGTGAATCCATCTGTGACCCACGGGAGGCATCTCGTTACAGGGAGAGCCCCCTTCAGCTCCTCTCGCCTCTGCAAAGCCCACCCCTCCTCTCCAGGGCTGGGAGGACACTCACCAATGCTCGTGAGGTAGAGCACAGCTGTGGCCATGGGGACATCCTCACTGTGCTGGTAGTAGGAGACCGAAACCTGTGGAGACAGCACCCAGCACCCATGGGAGCATTAGAGGGCAGGGGGGCCAGAGCAGGACCCTGAGCCATGTACCTGAGTCTGGCCGTTTGACCTTGGTCTTGAGTTACAGTTTCTGAGCTTCCGGTGCCTTGCTGTGAGCCAGTACAGAGTCATCGTACTGTAATAACCCCCGTGTATAACATGCTGTGACACTCCAGGCCCTTCCACACCAAGGCCTCACAACAACCCATCCAGGTGGGCTCTACCCCCAAGGGCAGAGAGATCGAGGGACTAAATCATTCAGCCAGAAAAAAGGGTGGCATAGAATTTACGACCTTGGCTGTCCAGCTCTAGAGGTCAAGCTTTAAGTTACACTAACATCCTGCCCATTCTACCTGCCCCTCCTGGGACCCCACCTGTTGCCCCATGAGATGGGCCATGAGGATGTAGGGCCTCCAATGGGTTAAGCTGCCCAAAAGGAAGTAGGACACTGGGGCAGGATAGTCTTTCCTGTGTCCCACACCAACCTCTGCTTCCAGAGGAGTCTTTAGACAAAGACCTGCCTTTCAGCCACTGGCCTTGACCACAGGCCATCACGAACCACAGAACTAGCCATTAGCTGGGGCCAGGAGTAAGCATCTCACTCTTGATGGTGCTGGAGGCTGAGCCCTGGGCAGAGAACATGTCTCAGATCCTCTAGGCTCAGCTGGGCCACATCACAGCCTCAACCTTTATCTGTGAGATGCTCAGTCTTACCTAAGTGTACTACCTGCCTGTTAGGGAGTTGCCTGCCCTGCGCACAGAGTGTAGAGGGGGGTGTGTACTGCCCTCAGTCAGCCCCGCTTAGTCCTCTGCTAACTACCCTCCAGAAAGTTCTGCCAACACGAGTCCCCTGGTCCTGAATGTGCTTCCTCAGCTGTTCTCAGCCTCAGCTTCACATTGGAGTCACCTGGGAGCTGTGAAGCCCCAGAGGTTGATTTGATTGGCAGGGGGTGTGGCCTGGGCATCAAGTGGTTCTAATCACTCAGAACCACCACTAACCATTCAGACTCTGATAAGCCTGTTCTACGAGGTGGAAGGGCCCCTCTCCCTCACAGGGGCTCCGTTAGGGTGACAGCCTGCCCAGGGGAAAGGGCACGGACTTGGGCTCAGATCCTGGATCTGCCCCACGGTAGTTATGCTATTTAGGTTTACAGGGGTCTCTCTAGCTCTGTTTCCTCGTTATGTAAAAGGAGGTAATGCCAGCCTCTGGAAATTCAACTCATGATACCTAGTACTCAGCGTTGAACTCAGCGTAGCTCTTAAGGTTCATTAAGAGGCTCCACATCTGGGAGATCAGTCTTAGCCAAAAAGCCCATTTGAGTTCTGCTGCTGAAACCTTTTAAGCCAGACTTCAAAAGCAGCTAATTTGGAAGCTGGTGTCCTGGTCAGAGCACATATGGAGGAGACAGACATGCTTGAGCTTGAATCCCTGTTCAGGTGATTACTGGCTTGGGCAGAGCACTTCCTTCACTCAGTGCCTCAGTTTCTTCGTCTATAAAATGGGGTCACAGGGTGCCCACCTCACAGGTTTGTTGCAAGCACTGAGTAAGGTCAGATGTGCAAAACATTTGGCACTGAATTTCTCATAGACTCAGAGCTCAGGAAACGTCAGCTGTTAGAAGGGAGACCCCAGGGGTTGTGTTAGCTCCATCTCCTGGGGGAGTCCCCCTCACCTTCCCCCCAAGACCTACCTTGCCCTTGTCGTTGGCAGAGCTGGGGGATGCCATCCCCACCAGCACGTTCGTGGGATGTGACAGGGGCCACCGGTTCATGGCAGCCTCCTCCCCGATCTTTACTGGGTCTGTGCCGTAGATTTGGACCACGACTCCCGGAGAGCTATCGACGGTGAAGGACTTGCACTGCTGCGGAGCACACCTAGGTAGCCCGGCAAGGAGATAGAAGCTGGGTCACAAGAGCCTCACCTTCTCGGCCTAGAGTGCAGCTGGCGTGGACGGGGATGGCCCCCCAGCCTCTCAGGTGCTGAGACACCCTAACTTATGGTCAGGGAAGTTTTGGGGTCCTAACACAACTTCAGCCTTACTCTTACCATGCCCTGCTCCAAGGACCCCCATGTCCTCCCTCCGACAAGCTCCAGCCCAGACCCCATCCTCCCACCGACACTCTAGAAGTTACCAAGCTATTGATACATCTTATTTATCAACTCCTGACTTCCACGGAGGGGAGAGCCACTTGTCTCAGCCACAAGGGATCCCTATAGGGAAAAAACATTGGGAGGTCGGTGCCGCGACCTGGGGAAGACATGGCCTTGTGAGTCACCTCCCTACCGAGGCGCCAGCTCACAGGAGCCTCCCTCACTCAATCCTCACGGCTGCCTTGGGAGCCAACCTCACCCCCATTTCACACATAAGGGGACCAAGAAGGGGCAAGGCTCTTGCTTCTAAGGCCCCACAGCCCATGAGGGGCAGAAGCAGGACCGGGAGGCCCTTAAAGACCCAAACTAGGCCCCCTGAGATGAGGCAGGACAACAGGGTAATATACGGAGGATGGAGGTAACCCCCAACTCCCGCGTAATCCAAGGGCAGCCTCAGGAGGGGAACGAGGCACCAGCCCGGCCCCGCCCCCAGCTCCTCACCCATTGACGTCTAAGTAGATTTCCATGTCCTGCACACAAATGGCATGGGCAGGGCTGTCCAAGGACAGATGGACAATGCTCTGGAAGGACATAGCACGGCTCTGCAAGCTGACCGCCCCCAGACCTGCTCAGCAACCCTCACACAGTGTCCTCAGATGACCCCGGGGCTCCCCATCACCCTGCCCTCTTATGGGCTCAGGGTCTCTCCAGCCCGCCCCCTCGTTAAGCAGCTACCCAAGTGTAACTGATTTTCTCCACGGAGGTTTGCCGGGAAGAAGGGAGGTGCCGAGGAGCAGCTGGGGTCAGAGCCCGTGCATCACTAATTTATGAAGCAGCTAGTGCCTGCAGACCTTCGGAGGCTGAGGCTGGCTGCCTACGTCTCTGGCCTCCAACTGTGAGCAAGAGGGGCTCTGGGAAGCTGGTGTCTGGGACTGGTCAACCTGGCCCTGGCGCTGGAGGCTTAACTCAGCTGGAAGCTGTCAGTAGCAAATATCTGTAGGGGGTGCATGGGGCAGTGGTCAGGAGGGGGGCACGTGGCAGCACCTCTAGGCTCTGGGGCCTAGATTCTAAGGTGTGTGTTTCTTGGAAACTGATGAGGTAAGGCACAAAGTGCTGGACCAGTGGTCCTCAGCACTCTGGTGGTTGCAAAAATGATCGGGGGATGGGGGCTTCTTAAAGTTGCAAATTCCTGGGGTGTGGTCCAGGAAGCTGCCCCCCCTCCCCAGGTGATTAGGGGGATCCTTGACCATAGCTGTGTCACCAGCTCCCAGCAGGGGCCCGGTAGGTATTGGTGGAATGAATGGATGAAAGAGCCCCACTGAGCGCGGTCACCAGCTGCTCCCCATCTCTGCTGAGTTCACTGAGCAAAGAAATGAGAACACCTGTTCCAGCCCACGAGGCTCACCAGCTAACTTTAAAACTGTTCATTTTATGTTTTCAGTGTGGGTTGTAGTTACTCGTGAATAGCTATGACATTCATGGGTCCAAGTTCAAAAGGGGCTCCTCCTGTCTCTCACCCACTCAGTTCCCTTACGTGCAGGCAGCCAGAGGCATCAGGTTCTTCTAAGTCTTTCCAAATAAATGTTACGCGTCACCAAGCCATCATGAACCTATATCCTCCCCTCTTTCTTACATTTACGTAAATGGTAATATATATGCTGCATAGTACTCCGTACCTCGCTTTGTTCACTTCTTCGTATTTATAACTCAGAGAGAAGTTCTTCGTATCAGTAGGTAAAAAAGCATCCTGATCCTTTTTTATGGCTGTGTAGTATTCTGAGGAAGGCTGTACAATCATATGTAAGTGTTTGTTTTCAGTCTTTTGCCCTGGCACACGATTCTGTGATGAGTAACCTGTGTGTAACTGCCTGGGGGACATAAGTTGGGTACCGTGTGAAGGCTGCCGGTGAGTCAGGCTTGGTGAATTCGAGATTAAAAAGAAAACTAGCCCTCCTTGGAAGCTTTAAGCATGCAGCATAACTGCAGGAGTGGCTTTGTTTGGGGGCTCTTGGAGGCAGGGGGTGGCCAGGAAGACCCTAAATGCCCCTCTGGTAGGAGGAGCCCATCATGTGTATGCTCTCACCCCAAATGGCTGGCCCACACCCGTCCCCCCATCTGCTCACACACAAGCCAGCCAGAGCCCGGCTGGAGGAAAGGGATGGTCTGACTTGGGAGGGGTCGAGAGGGCTGGGCTCAGGGTTCTGGAGCAGAATAGCATGGGAGTTCTGTCCCTCCCACCTTTGGGCAGCTCTGCCTTGTGCGGGCCTCTGAGTATGGTGGGGAGGGGCACCCTCGGCCTGGTGCATGGAGAACCTTCAGGGCATGAGAGGGGCTTGGAGGGATCTAGAGCAGGTCCTGCACCCCCTCTAGGGGGATTCCTGTTCACCACTGACTCCCCAGCACCCACAAGAGTCCTGGACATAGTAGGTACTCAATAAGTTTTTGTGGCCCAAATGACTAAATGACCCCCAATCCCTGCAAAAGATAACCCAGTGGGCTCCCCCAGGTCTCTCCAATGAAGCGAGGGGTTTGTAACCATA
This sequence comes from Balaenoptera acutorostrata, assembly GCF_949987535.1. Classification (NCBI taxonomy): domain Eukaryota; kingdom Metazoa; phylum Chordata; class Mammalia; order Artiodactyla; family Balaenopteridae; genus Balaenoptera; species Balaenoptera acutorostrata. The sequence continues at coordinate 13,248,000 of NC_080064.1, read as the reverse complement.
CCGCAACTTTTACGTGGATTCCCATGCTTCCTCACATGCTGATTCAGTGGAGGAAGTCCTCCCTCAGCTCCTCCGTGATGTTTCCTGAGATAATCAACTCCCACGGTCACTTTGGGTCGCTGGTGGACATTATGGTATGCCACCTGACCCCTTCTTCAGGGCGGAGGCATTAATTCCCCAGCTGCTATGAGTGTTGGCTTCCGGCTGCTCACAGCAAGTCCCTTTCCGGGAATCGTCTACTGCCAATTCCCAAGGTTACGGTCCCTCCTTGGGGGCAGCTACATCCAATGTGGGGAGACAAAGGGCAGCCTGCTTGTCTTAATTCAGGACAACTCTGAGGGCCCAGCCCCAGAGCATCCCAGGGGATTACCCAAAACCTCTGTGGTCACTACATCCCAGTTCATCGTCTCCCACTGCCCCCCAGACTCCCTCCCAGGTACGGTTCCTAAGAGCACCCTCCCACCGTTCCCCCCACCCCGCTCCCCTGGCCCAGAAACCTCCTGTGGGCAGAATCTGTTTCCGGGAACCAGACATAAAACAGTCACCAAGGGCTTCCCTGGTGACGCAGTGGTTAAGAACCCGCCTGCCAATGCAGGGGACACGGGTTCGAGCCCTGGTCCGGGAAGATCCCACATGCCGCGGAGCAACTAAGCCTGGGCACCACAACTACTGAGCCTGCGCTCTAGAGCCTGCGAGCCACAACTACTGAGCCCACGTGCCACAACTACTGAAGCCCACGCGCCTAGAGCCCGGGCTCCACAATGAGAAGCCACCACAATGAGAAGCCCGCCCACTGCAATGAAGAGTAGCCCCCGCTCGCCGCAACTAGAGAAAGCCCGCGCGCAGCAACAAAGACCCAACGAAGCCAAAGATAAATAAAATAAATAAATTTTAAAAAACAACAAAAAAAACCAAAAACAAAAACAGTCACCAAACAATCTCAATTCAAAGGTTTGAAAGTTGAACCCCACACAAAAGAAAACCCCTTAATTTGCTTTTATGAAATTAAATCTACCCCCCCCCCCACAAAAAGGTGATAATTCTGTGATGGGACAGAGGTATCAGCTAACACTACAGTGGTCATCGTATTGCAATATATAAATGTATCAAATCAACACGTTTGCACACCTTAAACTTACACAACGTATATGTCAATTATATCTCAATTTTAAAAAAGTTAAGTCTTTCCCATTAGGATTTAATGCAGCTGCAAAACTTAGAACTCTGGAAAGGGGATGCTTGGCTTCTTTCTTCCCCTTCTATCTGTCCAGCTGGCAAATGGTGGTTCTTAACCTGTAGTAGGTTGAATAATAACCCCCAAAAGATATCAAGGCGCTAATCCCTGGAACATGTGTTATCTCATATAGAAAGAGTCCTTGCAGTTGTGACTAAATTTGCAGGTGTGACTAAGACTTTTTGAGCTAAGATTATCCTGGATTATCTGGGTGGGCCCTAAATGCCATCACACGTGTCTTTATAAGAGAAGCAGAGGGAGTGACGTACACAGAGGAGAAGGCAACGTGACCGCACAGGCAGAGATTGGAGCGATGCAGCCACCAGCCGAGGCATGCCGACCGCCGCCAGAAGCTGCAAGAGGCAAAGAGCGGATTCTCCCCTGGGGCTCCGGAAGGGACCTGGCCTTGCAGACATCTTGATTTCAGCCCAGTGAAACTGGTTCCGGACTTCTGGCCTCTAGAACGGTGAGAGGATAAATTTCTGTTGTTTTCAGCCACCAAGTCTGTGGTAATTTGTTAGAGCAGCTGCAGAAAACTAACATGTGAATCCAGGAGAAGGGAGGGGAGATGGGTGTTAGGGAGGGGAGATGGGTGTTAGGGAGGGGAGGCAGCAGGACAGTTCTTGCTCCTGGGTGCCATCACAAGATGCTCTACGGGGCTGGTAGGACTTAAACTGGTGCTTTCTCTCACTCGGGCTCCCCTGGCTCCTTTACTGATGCCCCACAACCCCCATGAACGGTTGGAGGAGGATCACTTGCATTTAGCTGATGCGAGGGCTGCTTTAGCCGTCAGCTCATCTCTCCAGCCTTCTGCAGCCCCAGGAATCTGGCAAGGGCTTCAGCTTTTGTCTACTGAGCTCATTCACTGCTCCAGGCTGTCCTATTGGTCAGGTTTGTGGGGACAACTTCACACCAGCTTCCCCTTGTGCATGGCCCCCTTCTGTCCACAAGAAACACTTGTGCATCTTCTGCCTCAGCAAATTCCAAGTGGGCCGGGGGGAGCTGATTCTCTTCAGAGAAGCACATGGTGACCGGGTTTATGGATCCCTTTCTCCTTAGTCTGTGTGAGGGCAGACACTCTGGATGACCATCTTTTTCCACCATGATGTTCTCCACGACTCACCTGAAAACAGCATCTCTGGGTGTTTTCTGAGCATCTCAGGCTCTATGGAGCCAAAATCTGGCCTCAATCTTCAAGACCTCAAGTCACCAAGTTTTATTTTCTTCAGGGGAATCTTAAGTCCTAATGTCAGGGCCATAAAAGAAAACATATGAAAAGGACACAATGGGGACTAACAACCTCATTCCGCGAAACCCATGGCTCCTATTCTGTGCCACGTCCAGCTAGGCAGCGTGAGGCACAGCAGAAAACAAGAGGGACAAGACTCCGCTTTATGGGGTTTTCTAGCTGGTGGAACGGAAATGACAAATGGGAGAGACAATGAGAATTTGCTGATGTCTGAAACGTTTGCGGGTTTGAAACGACAGTCAGTTCTCATGTCCCCCTTGGGTTCTTGCATTCCATGTCTGTTGCCTTTTTTTCAAAGGACAGTGTGACCAGGAATCAGGCTGCACCTTTGCCCTTGAACCTGATAAATATCGCTGTGTGGTATATGGAGAAACCTGAGGCTGACATGACTTCATCTCTGCTGCTCTTTCCTGCCGAGTGTCCCTGTGATCCAGCCAACTTTTTATAACTTTATTTTTTTAATCATGAAATACAGAGGAGTGCATTTAACATACACACACATTAAAGCAAATAATCAAATGAGCATCCATATACCTCAGGCGGTTCACCTGGCTGGCTGTTTGGAAACTGACTTCGGTGCAGCTTTGGGGATGTGCTGCACCCCTGGGGGGCCCAGCCCTCCCCCTCCCCCTTCACTCTCCCTCAGAGGTTCCTTGGGAAGCTTAGAATCAACTAGGCTCAGATCACAGAAAATTTTATAGACCAAATGTATGCCCGGGAAAGAAAGACATACGCAGGAATGTTGCCCTTCAATGTATCCTGGTCGAAACTTCAAGTTTGTAATATTCAATTCGACCATGACAGTGAGTGAATGAGTGAATGAATAAATGAATGAATGCCAGGAGCATTAGCTTGACCTCACATACAAAGTGACTGTAAAACATCATTGCAGCTTCTCACAGCAGAAGTGAGTTTTCAATGCCACGACCATGTTGGGGTCCTTGGTGAGGATTCCAGGGGCTGGGGCACAGGGGAAGGAATCAAGCCACTGCCCAGAGGGTGATCCCCCACCCTGCCCTGGGAGCCAAAATGTCCCCAAGAGCTCTTGCTGTGCCTCACTGCAGGGGACCAGAGCCTCTGGCCAGAGGCTTGGCGGGGGTGGGGGGGGGATGGGCTCAGGGCACCATGTGCCACCACTTGAAGGAGAAGGGCTGCCGGCACACGTTGGTGCCGCAGTGCACGTCCCCGTGCTGAACATGGTAGGTGTAGAAGTCATCGATGAAGGTGCAGTGGAGGCCCAGCGGCTCCAGCAGGGACCACACCTTCTCCTCCAGGCAGCAGCGGCCGTTGATGATGGGCCCAAAGGGCTTGGGGATGCCCAGGTGCTTCCCCAGCACCAGCATGTTCACCTGCAAAGAAGCAGGAGCCCAGGTCAGGGGCAGCAGCGTGCAGCCTGCGGCACCATCTGAGGGCCCCCTTCCTCTTCTGACCTTTGGAAATAACAGCCCCACTTCACAGATGAGCAAACTGAGGCCCAGACCTGTAACGTGAGCTACTTAAGGCCACCCAGCGAGTCTAGGACTTATACTCAATTCTGTCGGACTCTGGGGTCCACATTCTTAACACTGTTCTCTCCTTCCCCACTGCCACCCTCTGGCAAACTCGATTACTCAAGGCCCAGCTCAAGTACCACCGCCTCCGTGAAGCTGCCTGTGAATTAGTCATCCTCCTCTGTGTTTCCATAGCTCCCAGCACAGTGCCTGGCACAGAGTAGGCACTTAATAAACATCTGTTGATATGATCTGGTGAATAAGTGACTACCTATTTTGGGGCACTTTCCATGTGTTGTACCTTATGTAAATGACTATGTTTCCTCCATTATATTGGGAGGTGGCCTGGTGAGGTGAAAGAATGAGGATTTTGGCTCCAGGCCAACATGGATTTGAATCCCAGCACTACTATTATATAGCTATGTGGCCTTAGGCAAGTCACTTCGCCTCTCTGAGCCCCATCAGCAAAAAGAGCCCAAACACATTTCCATTGCTATGACAATTGGATAAGAACCTGTGTGCAGAGTCTGTGCCAGCTCGTAGTAAGCACGGAGTCAGTCACCAGGGCTTATGAGTCACTGAAGGGGCATCTCACTGCTCAGATGCAGCCTGTGCTGAGTGCCTGGCACTCTTCGTTTCTCCGCCTGTTCCACGCCCAGGCCCATGCCCCCACCTCCCATCACGGGGCTCCTGGGAGAGTCATGGCTCAGGCTCCAGCTCCCTCTGGGGCCTCGCACAGTGGAGGTACCAAGTCGGCCCTCAGCATAGCTGATTACTTCATCTGAGATGCCTCATCCCCCAGCCGTCGGCATCAGCTTTCTTGCCTGGCTGGGCTAAACTGGAGAAAAAATGAAATGCTTGGGGCCAATTTTATTCCGGGGGTTAAGAGGAGGGTGCCCCCTCCTGTCTCGTTTTAGCCAAGGAAGGTTTATTCTAAACAAAATCTTCTGCAGCACTTCAATGCATGAACAGAAAAAATCTAAACCACTGCATTTGAGGTCCTACCTTGGAACCCCAGGGCCCTGGAGAACCCAGTTTGAAGACCACTGTGCCAGGGACTACTGGCTCTTCCTTGAACCGTAATCCGCAGCTGCAGCAGGAGAGGGGGCTGAAGGACCCCAGTAGTATTGGGTGAGGTTTCTGCCTGGCCTTTGGGTATTCTTGGAAGAGACAGAGCAAGAGGGCAGAGGGATGGGAAATATATACTAGATGACTTCAAGATGGTGCTGGGATCAGTTAAAAGTTCTCGACAAAAGTGGATCTCCCTCAAGTTCACCTTCAGACAGGTGAGTCCCACTTAGCCCAGGCAGTGCCAGCCTAACCACCTCAGAGAGGCCTTCCTGGACCAGTCTGAAAAGGTGGCCCACATTTATTCCCTTCATGGTACTTAATTCGACCTGAGAGCATCTTGCTTGTTGCTTGTCTCCCCCACCAAAACCTGCCCCATTCCCACCTCACCCGCCACCAGAAGTCCACAGCGGGCAGTTCAGCCAGACCCCAGACTCTGAATCCCAGCTCTGAATCCCACCTCTTGCCAGGGACCTGGTCTCCCTGGGCATCATCTGTAAAGTGGGGGCAGTGATAGTCTTTGACCCCCAGGTGGTTGCCTAAAGCCTCTGTAAGGCGGATAGGGCCGTGCAAACCCCAATGGGTGAGGAGACAACCAAGCCTCCTGGACCCAGTGCCCAGCTGGCCTCTCTGACTTAAGGCTACTCAGAAGGTCACTTCCTCACCATGTTTGGGAAAAAGGCTTCGGCCTTGAGGGTCCCTTCGAAGCCTTTCTGGAGCTTGAAGAGCTGGGGGACGTCCACGATGTCCCGCTCAGTCAGCTCCGGCTTCAGCACCTCCCGGTTCCAGTCGATGCATTTCTGGGGGGGCGGGAGGAGGGGACGGCGGTGGGTGGGGCGGGGCTAGCAGGGGGCGGGGCGCGGGCTGCCGTGGGGGAGGGGCAGGTGGAGCCGAGGCCCGGCCAGGGGAAGGACCAGGGACAGGGTCAGGAAGGCGGTGATGGGCACCTCCTTTTCCTCCCTCCTTCCCTCCCTCTGCTCAGTCCCTCTGCCTCTTGTTTCTGCTTCTGTGTCCCTGCCTTTCCGGTCACTCCAGTGCTTGGCCTCTCTCCTGCCTCTGTCCCTCTGTTTCTGAGAGTTTCCCCCATCTTTCTCCAACTCCAGCTTTGCCAATTCTCTCTCTTCTGTGCATCACCTTGTGTGTGTTCCTGTAGTGATGACCGAGGTCTCCTCTCCCTCTTTCTCTCTCTCACGCACACATTGACCCAAATCCCAGAGCTGTTCATCACGGAGCTCGTGGAAGGCTCTGCCTTGGGCCTCTAACCTCAGGGAAGGGAGCTGGAGGTGGGGGTGGGAGTGTCAGGTCTGCCCGGGGTATGGCATCTCCTGGGCAGCCAGGCTAGTACCTCCATATATGAATTATGTTCTCTCAGTTTCTCGTTTGACAGAATGTCCTTTATTTTCTGCTGGGCTTTGTCTGTCATGGAGAAAAAGAAAAGAAAAAAAGCAGATGAATTCAGAGGTCCATTTTGCTCTTCCCAGCAGGTCCAGTTGGGACTCAGTTTTCCCATCTATAAAATGGGGGCAGCAATGATTCCTAACATATAGGTTTATTATGAGCATCTGGGAGGCAGATGACTTTAATAAAATAATCTATCAGGGTAAGTTCTCATTAAGAGTGTTACCTTTGCTCCCTTAAATTCTCTTACCTCCAAAGGGATCCCGTTTCCGGAGGGGCAAACAGAGGTCTGACCATTGCCTGATGCTACAGGACATATACAGATAATTAGGTGAAAACACTCAGCCATGGTGACTTCAACCTCTGACTCTGGCCAGTGTCTGTGGACCTCACTGAAAAACATATTTCATTCTGTGCTCCACCCAGACTGAACTTTCTTCAGGTCCTCAAACACATCTTGCATTCTCCTGCCTCTGTGACTTTGCTGTTCCTTCTGTCTGGAATATCTCTCTTCCTCCCATCCCACTGCCCCATTTGCATGGCCAACTCCTGCTCATCTCTCACGCTCATGCTTGATCTTCGCCTCCTCCAGGAAGCCTTCCTTGAGCTCCTCCCAGACACCCCTCAATGCCCCTGTGTTTAGTTGTTTCCTTCACTCACTTTGGCCCGGACTGTGGGTCCTGAGGGCAGGGAGCTATTCTGCCCTGTTCATACAGCATCCCCAGCACTTAGCACAAAGCCTGGTGCTCAGTGGCTGCTCAGAAGATGTCTGTTGCCTGAATGATTCTGTCTGGCAATAGGAGACCATGTGAAGGCAGAGGAAGTTTCCCAGGTAAAAGAACAGGCACGGCCAACTTACTCTTGACCCCTTGGAACAGCAGAGCCTCCCCATGGCCATCCTTCATCCACTCCTGGAACAGTTTGTAGCAGGACCTGGGGCTGGCCAGAAGCAGCTGGAAGCCCTGGAGGCAGAAACCCTGGGATCAGAGATTAGCTTTGCCCCTGGGTCTCCTAAGGAGGAAGGCTCTGCTGAGGGTACGGGGAGTGTGGGCTTGGACCTGGGCAGGCCACCTCTTACATGCCCCCTCCTGGGGGTGAGGAAAAAACAGAGTCAGGAAGGTAAGGTCAGTCACCCCCAGGCAGAGGCAGAGCTGTGTTTGGAAACCCAAGAAGGAGGCATGTGGCTTCCTCCAGGCAGCCCCCCAGGCTGCACCTTCTTGTGCACTGGAACGAAGCTCAGGAACTCATCCACGTGGCCCACAGACAGCCAGTCGGAGTAGAGTTTCACAGGGGCCTGCACCTGCTGGGCACTGAGGAAATCCTGCAGGTCCTGGTGCATCTCCTGGCTTTCCTTGCTGCCAACGCGGGGTTAAAGGGGTTATGGGGAGATGGGGGTGGGGGAGCCAACAAGGGTGGGGATTAACAAGGAAGTCTCTGCGGGACTGGGACTTGGCGAAGGGGTCAAGGTTCTCCTTCAGGGAAGGGATTCAGGACCCTGGGATGCCTTTTTTTATTATTATTATATCTCCTAACATCTGAGAAATTTAGAAATTATCACCCCAGTTTTGTTGGGGAAAACTGAGGCATGGAGTCAGTAAGGTAAGTAGGACCAGAGCTTAGCTTCAGAAAGCACTGCCTGTTGACTCAGCCTAGATGCTGGTGTTGTGAGTAAACGTGGGGTCTGGAGCTGGTCCCACTGAGTCGGTGAACTCTTATTAGCTGTGTGCCCTTGGGGACATCAGTTTTCCTCTTGCTCTGACCTCCAAGGTCCTTTGTGATCTAGCTCTTTGCTCTTTCTCTTGCTCAGTCTGTTTTAGCCACTCTGGCCTGCTTGAACCCACTAAGCCAGAGGTCTCCAACCTTTTTGACACCAGGGACCGGTTTCGTGGAAAACAATTTTTCCATGGACGGGGATGGGGGGTAGCGGGAGATGGTTTCAGGATGATTCAAGTGCATTACATTTATTGTGCACTTTATTTCTATTATTATTACATCGTAATATATAATGAGATAATTGTACAACTCACCATAGTGCTGACAGGAGGCAGAGCTCAGGCGGAAATGCGAGCGATGGGGAGCAGCTGTACATACAGATGAAGCTTCGCTCGCTCGCCTGCCGCTCACCTCCTGCTGTGCGGCCCGGTTCCTAACAGGCCTCGGACAGGTACCAGTCCGTGGCCGGGTGCTGGGGACCCCTGCACTAAGCTATCCCTGCCACAGGGTCTTTGCCCATGCTCTTTCGTCTGCCAGGAACCCTCCACCCCAGATCTCCATGCAGCCATGTCTTCCTTGTCATCAGACCTCAGCTCAAAAGTCCCCTCCCCAGAGAGGCCCTCTCCGGTCACCTTAACATAGTTCCCACTCTTCCTCTGCCCCTCTCTTTTGTGCTCTCTTCACTGTTTGAAATTATCTTATTTGTTTGCTTTTCTATTATGTGTCTCCCCCACTAGAATAGTGGCAGGGACCTATCTGTCACGTTCATGGCTACATTCCTTCCTAGCTCCTAGTACAGTGCCGTGCACATAGTAGGTGCTCAGTAAATATTTACCTACCAAAAGTGTGTAAGTGGCAGAGCTGGAATTTGAGCTTGGAACTGTTGGGCTCCTCAGCAGGTATTCCTTGCTGTGTATTTTGATTGCTCTCATACCCCCTCAAGTTTGTTGAGCCTTCTTGGTCTGGGAGCAAGTAGGGAAGCCTTCTGCTCTGGCCTCTGCTTTTCCCCAGCATCTCTGGGTCCTGGCCACCCCTCTCCCCCTCCTCCCCTCCTTACCTGGGGTAACCTCTGTCCCCAGTGAGAATCCTGCCCAGCGGGTATTCCTTCCCCCCGACTGTCACCGGGGAGCTCACTTCCAGGTTCCCAAAGGAGTCGAGGTCAGTAACTCTCCCTGTTTGGGGCACTCGAGTCATGTAGCCAAAATCTGGACCCTGAGATGGGAGAAGCAGTGCCAAGAGTTAGAGAACTTAGTCCCTCGGTGAAGAGAGGGTGGGGTCCAGGTTTAAAGATTAGCCTGGTCACAGGGAGTAACCTTTCAGCAGCTGGTTCAGAGCAGGTCTCATTATTATGTGTGGAATATTGAAGGAAAGCTGAGTCAGGGGGGCAAGAAAAGGGACCAGGATTTGTAAGAGTCCCTAATGGGCACCCGCTACTTCATTAACCTTAACTCGGGTGTAATAATGAATCTGCAAGATCTCGTTTTTATCCTCATTTTCAGAGCAGAAACTAAGGTCAGAGTGGTGTGTGGCTCTTCAGGTTCCAGAGCCAGTTTGCAGGACTGGGATTTGAACTGTCTCTACAACAGGCCCTCTTGGTCCAATGGAGCTGCATCCTGACTTCGGGCTGGAATGAACCTCCCCAAATGGCTGTGACATCTCTATCTTCACGAGAAGACTGGGCAGGTGACACACCTCTCACCCCCGTATTAGTTTCCAGCTGCTGCTGTAACCCAATTAGTGGCTTCAAACAACACACATTTATCTCTGACGGTTCTGAGGTCAGAAGTCTGAAATCAGTTTCACTGGGCTAAAATCAAGGGGTGGCATATTGGTTCCTTTTGGAGGCTCTGGCAGAGAATCCATTTTCTTTCCTTTTTCAGCTTCTAGTGGCCACGTCGGCTGGTTGCCTCTTCTTCCATCTCTTCAATGCCCATCACTCCAACCTCTGTTGCTGTCATCACATGCCTTTTCCTACCACAACCCGCCTTCCTCCCTCTCACAAGGAGCGTTGTGATTACATAGAGCCCACCCAGATCCTGAGAATCCCCATCTCAAGATCCCTAACTTAATCACATCTGCAAAGCCCCTGTTGCCATGTAAGACAGCATCTGGTTCTGGGGATTAGGCCACATTTGAGGAGCCATCATTCGGTCTACTTACTGCACTTGTAACTCTGCTTCCTACAAGTCGATGGTCTGTACCCTGGGGCTTCATGGGGGCCACAGACTCCCTGAAAACTGATTCCAAATAGTGAGCTTGGGTGCATTTTTCTGGGAAGATGACTAGTCTCAAGGAGGTCTGTGATAGCATAAGTCTAAAACCATCATTTCCAAATCCTCCCTTTCTCTCTAAAACCCATGCCAACCTGACTTCCTCCCCGGCTGGGCCATCAGCACTGCTCCCTCGAGGTCTTCGTGGTCACACAGCTAAACCCAATGGGCAGTGCCCAGGCTTCCTTGTCCATTAGCAGCATCCGAGTCAGCTGGTCACCCCCACGTCCCTCCCACACTTTCTGCATTTGGCTTGGGCCATTGCTCCCTCTCAGCCTCCTGTGTACTGGGGGCCTTGATTCACTCCCTCCTTTGATGATCTCACCCAGTCTCATGAAATACCATCCACGTGCTGACCATGCCCACGTTTATATCTCAGTCTGCATTTCCCTCCCAAACGCCGTACATGTGGTACAACATCCGACTTGGATGTTGACTAAATATCTCACATTTGCCCCAAACAGAACTGCTGATCCCCGCTTCCCAGCCCCTTGTCCCCTGTTCCTCCCTCAGTCCTCCCATCTCAAGGGATGACACCTGCCACTCACAAGGGTCAAAACCTGAAGTCACCTAGCCTTGTCACTCCCTCACAGCATCAGGAAATCCTATTGGCTCTGTCCTCAAAGCATATCCCAAATCTGGCCGTTTCTCACCCCCTCCCCTGCTCCCCTGGTCTGCAACCCCATCATCTTTCACCAGTTACAGCACCAGCCTCATCCCCACTCTCCCTGCTCCCACCCTTGCCCCGCTGCCGTCCATTCTCAGTGGGCAGCCAGAGGTTCTCTTTAATAACATCAATCAGATCATAATCATCCTCTGTTTAAGACTCTGCAATGATTCCCCAGTTTCTCAGATTCTAAACAAATGGCCTTACGATGGCCAGGAAGCTCACAGGATCCGTCTCCCCACTACACCTCATCCCCATCACCTCTCTGCCTCTCCTACCACTTTGCCTCTTGCTCACTCAGCTCCACCCCTTCAGGCCTCCTCGCTATTCTGTGAACATGCCAGGCATGCCCTGCCTCAGGGCCTTTGCACTGGCTGTCCCACCGCCCAGAACGCTCTTCACCAAGACGTCTATAGAGTCAACTTCTTCACCTCTTTCCAGTTTTTGCTCCAGTGTCAACTTCTCAAAGAGGCCTCCCCTGACCATTTTATTTAAAATTGCAATCCAATCCCCCCACCACTCTGGCACCTGTGAGCCCCTTGATTCTGATCTTTCTTTTTCTGCAGTACTTGATTTCACCTCCCAACATATAATGTAATGTATTTATTCATTAAACATATGGTTCCTTGTCTATCTCTCTGGGCTAGAATGTCAGCTCCATGAGGGCAGGGGCCTTGGCATTGCTCACCAATAGATTCCAAGTGCCTAGAACAGGGCTGGGCACAGGGTATGTGCTCAAAGAACGTTTGATGAATGAATAGCAAATTCATCCAAGTCACTGCCCTGGCTGTCGCCATGAGAAGAAAGTTACCTAGGCTGCAGGCTTGGATTTCTGCAGGCGAATGAAGGGGTATCCATGGTCTGGAGAAGGGCCCCCCCCCACGCACCCAGAGCAAGATGTGCAGGAGATGCTCACATGTGCTACTTGCTACAGGTTCCAGCACAGGCTTAGAATGTGTCCAAGTTCTCCTCCAGTCTTTCTGGTTCATCAAAGATGAAAGTCCCAGAGTGGGAGATGCAAATCCATCCTTAATACCGGCTAACCTCCCGTCTTAACAAGCGGAGGGCGAAACCTGGTTCAGAGTTTTTGCAGTCATTTGTGTGGAGCTGGATTTAATAGCACTCTTTTGTTTTCATTCTGTTTAACTTCAAGGTTCAACGCTTCTACTTATGGCAAGTGCTACTGGTGTTCCACTGACCCATTTAAAATGTACTGACGTTGTCTTGTGGGAGAACACCCACCACGTGTAAGCTGCGTGCTAAGTGCCTCGTGTACAGTGACGGGCACTACGGCCCAGGCCCTGCCCTTGTGGTGCTTCCAGTCTAGCAGGGAGACAGAGGATGGAAAGTAAACAGTCCGGTGATTTATAACAGAGACTCCAGAAGGAACCAGCAGTGCTACAGTGGAGAATGCCAGGGGCGTGGATGTGTCCTTCAGTACCAGGATGGCCTCACTAAGAAGGGCATTGAAGCTGAGACCTGAAGGTGGAGAAGCAGCCAGACATGTGAACCGGGAAGCTAACCGGGAAGCGGGAACAGCATGTGAAAAGGCCCTGGGGCAAGCACAAGTTGGGTACATTTGAAGAACAGGAAGGAGGCCAGTGGGGCTGGAGCCAGGTGAGGGACAGGGAAAGTGGCCCATGACGGGGTTGGAGAAGCAGATGGGGCTGTTGCCTGGTGAGGAGTTTGACTTTTTTTTTTTTAAGCATCTTTATTGGAGTATAATTGCTTTACAATGGTGTGTTAGTTTCTGCTGTATAACAAAGTGAATCAGCTATATGTATACATATATCCCCATATCCCCTCCTTCTTACGTCTCCCTCCCACCCTCCCTATCCCACCCCTCTAGGTGGTCACAAAGCACCGAGCTGATCTCCCTGTGCTATGTGGCTGCTTCCCACTAGCTATCTATTTTACATTTGGTAGTGTATATATGTCTGTGCCACTGTCTCACTTCGTCCCAGCTTACCCTTCCCCCTCCCCATGTCCTCAAGTCCATTCCCTACATCTGCGTCTTTATTTCTGTCCTGCCCCTAGGTTCTTCAGAACCTTTTTTTTTTTTTCAGATTCCATATATGTGTGTTAGCATACGGTATTTGTTTTTCTCTTTCTGACTTACTTCACTCTGTATGACAGACTCTAGGTCCATCCACCTCACTACAACTAACTCAGTTTCATTTCTTTTTATGGCTGAGTAATATTCCATTGTATATATGTGCCACATCTTCTTTATCCATTCATCTGTTGAAGGACAATTAGGTTGCTTCCATGTCCTGACTATTGTAAATAGAGCTGCAATGAACGCTGTGGTACATGACTCTTTTTTTTTTTAAGGGTTTTTTTTTTTTTAATTATGTGTAACACAAAGTTATTTAAGTCAATAAATTTTTAAGGAATTTCACATGTTCTGATTCTTTCCACTGCCAATCACCTTAGTTCCTCCAAACTCACAATCTTCAAGGTAAAATAGCCCTTTCAAAAAGAAGTTATCATGTGAGTCAGCCCACAATTCTTTTAGTTAGGCTTCTTTGATCTCCAATGAAATATGGACATACTTCAAAATTCCCCACCTGTAATCTTTGGGATCCAGTTTCCTCAAGCAATTTACTGTAGGACCATGTTTAGGGTCAGGGATGGATCTGCCTGGTTCTGAATTTGACACCCTCTAAAATTGTATTAGGTTCAAATCATATTCACTCCTAAGCCATCACACCCTAGAACAGTACAGATCATTGGGATATGCCAATACCTAAGATAAAAAGTTTGTTAGGTTTTTCATAATTTACTTGGCAGTTCTGTCTTGTAGTTCTTTCCCACAGATCTAACAGGTAGTTCTATGAGTAAAGGAAACCACACAGTTAATCTATGAGGCGTTTCCAACGATGTAGGTTTACAGAAAAAGCCCCATCGGAATAGACCTCAACCATGACTCTTTCGAATTATGGTTTTCTCAGGGTATATGCCCAGTAATGGGATTGCTGGGTCATATGGTAGTTCTATTTTTAGTTTTTTAAGGAACCTCCATACTGTTCTCCATAGTGGCTGCATCAATTTACATTCCCACCAACAGTGCAAGAGGGTTCCCTTTTCGAGGAGATTGACTTTGATCCCAATTCTTTTCCTGAGTGATTTGAATACCCCAGACGAGCGTGGCTAAGAGACCATCGCAGCCCCCCTCTTCCGAGGCTGTCTGTGGGTTGGATGAGGACACCTGTGCTGCGGTGTCTGTCTGTCTGCCTGGCAGCTGGCTTGTGACGTCAGAGAGCCTAGCCTTCCTCACTCTTCGAGACATGGCCACTGAACACAATAGGAGTGAAATCAGCAAGAAGGGCCAAAGTCTCAGCGCAGCTGGCAAATTCATCCTGTTGCTCCTGAAACAGGATTAACCTGATTCTGTGGCAGAGAGATACCCGTGACCCCAACTAAATCCCCTCATTGGCACCACTCAGCACAGGAGAACAAGCGAGTTAAACTCAAGTTTCCTTTCAAAGCCTCCTGCGTGGGCAGGGCCGCTTCCTTTCCCCTTGGGGCACAGGGTGCTCCTTGGAAAGCCATTCCCCACAGCAAACCTTGCACCCCGCACTCTTTCCTTTGTTTTCCCTGGTGCCTGAGGTTAGGGGGCTGTCCAGGCTCAGATCGCAGGCCTGGGGTCTTACTGGGAAAGCAGGGAGCAGGGTGCTCATGGCCCAGTTTGAATTCTAGCTTCACTCTCTTTTTTGTGACCTCGGGAAAGCTGCTGCACCTCTCTGAGCCTCAGTTTCTTCGTCTATAAAATGGGCCTAGTGATAGCATCTACCTTAGAGGTTGTTGGATTAAATGAGTCAGCTCATGGAAGAATTTAGCCCTGTGACTGCCACAGAACGCGTGCTCAATAAATGTAACCATTATTATTGCTATTATTATTATTCTTCTTTGCTGAGTTTGCCCGAAACTGCCAGGTTAGTCAAGCATGACTCACTAATATGTCACCCTCGCCCCAGCCCCCAAACACATGTAGAGACCTTGGCTGATAAAGTCACACCGAGGAAATGACCACTCTGATCCTGAACATCCCCATGTCCCAGAGGGAGCCCCCCAAAGACCAGACTCCCACCCAAAAGACAGAGCCTCCAGCTGGACATTGGGGAAGGTTCTGGTCCTGGCCCTACCCCCACCTTCCAGCAAGAGCATCTTTTTTTTTTTTTTTTTTTTGGCCGCATTGCACAGTATGTGGGATCTTAGCTCTCCGACCAGGGATCGAAACCATGCCCCCTGCAGTGGAAGCATGAAGTCTTATCCACTGGACTGCCAGGGAAGTCCCAAGAGCATCTGTGGGGAGGACTTATGTCCTCGGCAGGGTTTTCCTGAGGACAAAGTGAGTTCATGGCCAGAAAGGGCTTTGGGAAAGGAAGAGCCAGATCTCATCACATAACAGAAATGCCCCGGCCACCTGTGTGATGGCTGCTTGGGCAGGACGCACACCTGCAGGGCGCTCAGCAGCAGCCGGGGGTGGGAGACAGAAAATGAGGAAGGAGGCCTCAAGGCAAGGGTTTCAGCGCTGGTGCCCATCCCCGCCTAGTACGTACCAGCATGCATTTGATGGGGAAATCCTTCAGGCCTCTGTTCCTTGGGGAGTCAAAGACCACGGGCAGCGTTTTGTGTGGGGCTTGGATGTAGCCGATCTCCATCTCATCCTGTGAAGAGCGAGTGGAGGGGAGGCTGTTACACACGCTGCCTGGGTCTCAACCCCCAGCGCAGGGATGGGGGTGGGGAACCATCCACACTCTCCCCCTTGCAGTCAAGGGCAAGCGCACGTGGGATATTCAACTCCAGAGGAGGGGCTCCGGGAAAGCAGAGCTTACTGTCCTGTGTTTGAACCAACGTGTAGTGGAAGCAATGGCGTGTCCTTCACTCTTGCTCCTGGTGAGTGCCGGGCCAGATGCCAGGGACCCATGGTGTACAAGCGTGTCCTCGAGGGGAGATCCAGGAGCTGGGCACTTACCACCCGGTGCTAGGAGGTGATGGGAGGGAGGTGAGGGGTCTTCGGGAACACGGAGGAGGGACTCCTGATTCAGTTGGGACGGGTCAGAGGAGAGTTCTTAAAAAGAACCTACTTTATAGCACAGGGAACTCTACTCAATGCTCTGTGGTGACCTAAAAGGGAAGGGAATCTAAGAAAGAGAAGATATATGTATATGTGTAACTGATTCACTTTGCTGTACAGCAGAAACTAACACAACATTGCAAAGCAACTATACTCCAATAAAAATTAATTTTAAAAAAAGAGAAGGAGCGTTGCTGAGCTGAGGCTGGAGGGCAGAGGTAGCTCTGCCCCAAAGGAGGGCAGGTGAGGCCCCAGCCAAGCCCGTGGGGCAGAGACGGGGAGGGCGCAGAAATGAATCGAGTACACATCCTGCCTGTATTTTAGCAGGCAGGCGTGATGTTGGACACATCACTATTAGCTGAACCATCCAAAATTGCCATTCTTGGAGGTAAAAAATGGTGGCATATCAGCCATTTCTTCTGGTTCAACCTGATTTAACACAGATGGAAGGATGAGAAAGGAAGAGAGGGTATTATTTGGAGGTTTAGAAGAAAGAGGAATGAATTCCCCGCTGGAGGGATTGAGGACATTTATGGAGGGGATTCGAGCTGGGATTGGACGGGACTGATTTGGACGTGGGGGTGGGAATGGGGAGGGCGGCTGGAGAGAAGGAGCAGGGCTATGGGATGGGGTGGGAGCAGGGCGGGCAGCATGGAAGGAGAGGCACAGAGGCTCGGTCAGCCCGCCAACTGCCCACTGGCACCAGCCAATGCCAGGTTCTGGGTGCTGAGCTGAATGAGACCCCCTCTCTGCCCTCAGGGGGCTCATGGCACGAGGGGGTGGAGGGGGAGCCTGGCACAGAGACGGAATGGTGATCCAGTGTGGCCGGTGTGGGACAGCCAGATTGAGAGGCAAGCTGAGGAGGAGGAGATGGGAGCCATGGAAAGTGCTGGAGCAGGGGTGTGGCCTGGCCTGGTGGCCGAGCCCGGGAAGGCTGGCTTGGAGGGAGGTTGCTAGGGAGAATGGTTGAGCTCCAGCCCCCTGAGCTTTGCAGCATTTCCTCAATTTCCTGAAGTTGTCTGAGAGTTTTCAAGCAGGAATGTGGTCATCTTGGTGACCACGGCGGGCATGACGTGGCCGCGGTAGATGTCAGTGGAGTCACTTGCCTGAGCCCTCCGTCTGCGAGGACCCTCAGAGGCTCCTAACCCCCTGCCTGTCTGAGGAAGGGTGGCCAGCCAGGTGCTCGGCCGAGCCCCAGGAGCCCAGGTCCCCGTGTCCCTTGACCCTCAGGGATGCGCCTCCTGTGCGCCCGGGCCACGCACCTGCATCCACCGGTCATTCATGCTCTCCTCCTTGGCACAGACCATCAGCTTGCACCTGGCTTTCTTGGCCAGAGCAGCCACTGACTTCAGGAAATCCTCATTTTCAAATAACCTAGAAAGAACAGAAAGAACAATCTCCTTAGTGCCCTTGATTCAGCAGCCAGTGGCCTTGGCTGGCCTCCGAGGGGGCAAGCTGGACCCCTGGGGTGTCTCTAGGGATGGTGCAGAAGCTCAGGGCCGGATGGAATAGGGGAGGGGCACAGCGGGTGCTCCAAGGCACCTGGAGCCTGGACAGAGACCGCAGCTCACCCTGTCTCTGCTCTTAGCAAGCTTAGCTCACTGAACTCTGGTAACAACCCAGGAGGGGAACTAGCGGGCAGCCTTCCACCGAGGAGGAGACGGAATGAGGAGGTCAGAGGTCAAGGTCACGCCATCTGGATTCGAACCCAGGCCTTGCTGGCTTCCAGCCTGCGTCCTGACCACGGGGTTACATTCTCACCCCTTCTGCCCCAAAGCAATGGGAAGAGGAGAGGGGAAGGTCCCCCTGTGACCCCGCATGGTTAGCAGGGGCTCTCAGACTGCGGGAGGGATGCCGAGCCTCCCCCGGCAACTTGTGAAAATACAGCTGGGCCCCGTCCCGTCCCCAGAGTCGAGACCCAGCAGTTCAGAGGTTGGCCCGGAACGTGCATTTTAAATGAGTGCCCAGGGGTTCCTGGTGCAGAAGGCTCACAGACTGCCCTCTGAGGAGGGAGGCCTCGCCCAGGGACCCAGGGTTCTCATCTTCCAGGTCTGGCCAACTCTAGAGGCCCCCAGGAGCTAAAGCAGCCCTTGGCCTGCCTCAGGGCAGGATAGTGACACGGAAACACCACCAATAATGATTTTCCTGACCTTTTTATGGTTCTTAACAAGCCTCAGCCCTCAGCAAGCCATAGCACAGATATCACCTTTTCCCCATTTACCCTGCAAGTGCGTGATGGGCTCCTGGTCCAGGGCTCTCCCTGGGGGTGTGTCTGTGCCCCGCCCTCAGCCCTCCAGGGCCCCTCACCTGCACACATACACCTCCTTCGGGGACTGAGTATTGGGGGTCATGATCCAGGGGGCCACATGGAAGACCACGCTGTCTTGGAAAACCAGGGCCTTGGGGAGCTCCTGCAGGGGGAGGGGCAGGGGAGGAACTGTCACAGCAGCCAGGGCGCAACACCTACTGCTTCCCAGTGGCTGTTTGGAGCCCCCTCCCCAGCTGAGTCAGAGCCTGGAAGCCCAGATCCCCCCTCTTGGCCTACCGGGTTGGACGTGTCCAGCAGGGAGACATTGAGGGAAATGAGCCCTGGGAAGCTGGCGTCTGGGAAAGCCAGGCCCTCCACATGGAAGTCTGTGCTGTGATGGCCACCCTGGAGCTCCAGGGGGTGAGAGGGGTGCCGTGGCCCCAGGATCATGCCGTACCTGGAGGGCTGTTTGTCTGCTGGGAGAGAGCAGGGGAGGCTCAGGTCTGCGTCCCTACTTCTGAGACCTTGTCTTCTTGGTGTGTGATGCCTTCCCAAGGCCATGGCATCTCACCCCTAAGGACCCCTCACAGCTGGATCTGGCAGGAGCCTCCCCTTAGGAGGAAGGGACTAAAGGCCCCGCCCTCACCCTCCCGATGGAGGTCCAGGAATGGAGTGATGAGGTTGCCTGAGTCATTCACAACTTTACAGAAAGTCCAATATACATTATAGTTCATTCATTCGTTCATCCATCCATTCACTCCCTATCACCTGCTCTCAGCTGACACCTGGAAAGACCAGGGCGACAGTCACTGTCCTGGTCCCCAGGGAGTGCACAATCTCCTGGGTAAGTAGGGAGGAGCAAAGACAGTCAAAATTACAGATAGTAGTAAGTTCTGGAAGGTCAGGGAAGGCTTCCTGGAGGAGGTGATACCGCCACAGAGGCAAGGAGTTGGTTTGTGGCCAAACCAATGTCAGTCTAATCGCTGTGGTTTGAATGGAAGTCAGATCAAGTTGCGCCTCTGCACAGCCCTCAGATGGCCCCCCACCTCCCACAGACTAGAAGCCACAGTCATTTCCTGCCTCCCTGACCCAGCCCCTTCCCCTCTGGCCTTTCTTCTCCACCCTCATCCCCCGCTTAACCCTTGCATGATGCACTCCAGCGGAGCCGGCCTTCCTACATTCCTCAAGCCCATGGGCACATCCCACCTCAGGGCCTTTGCACTTGTGTTTCCCTCTGCCAAGAGTGCCCTTCCCCTGGGTGTTCCCACACCTCCGTCTGCTCAATGACACCTTCTGGGGGAAGCCTTCCCCGGCCCCCCTTCCCCACACCCCTTGTTCTCTTCCTCTTCGCTGTTGCATCCTTCTGTGTAGCATTTAATGCCGTCTGAGGCACTAGACACTTTACTTAATGATTTTACATATCATTGCTCTCAACCCGCTGAGATGAAAGTGACATGAGGGCAGGCACTTTGTTTTGTTCTTTGCTCCGTGCCCTGTGCCTAGAACCGAGCCCGGCGCTCAGTGGCAGGTGCTCGCAAGCCGCTGAGAAGTTACTGATGTCTCTGATTAGCAGGTTGTTGGAGAACAAATTATTACATATTACAATTATTATGTGCAGTCAGCTTGGATTCAAAAACCTCTGTAAACAACAGTCCTGTGTGTGTGTGTGTGTGACAGAGACAGACACACAGAGAACAACTACAACAGTCCTTGGGAAGGAGGTCATTTCCTTCTCAGTGCTCATCCAGCCCCAGACATCATCTTGTTTGCCTGCATTTTGTCTGTGCCCTTTCTACAAGGTAATGGGCAGAGGTGTCCATCTTGCTCACTGCTGCATCGTCGGTTCTTAGAACCTGGCACAGGGTAGGTGCTCGGGAATTATTCACTGAAGTGTGTGTGAAGGGGCTGAGTCCCATTGGCTGGGGTGGGAAGGGAACACCAAGGTGACAGCCAAGGGCGACTCACCATTGGCTCGAAACACTCTGACTTTGTCCATCTCGGATTTGGCCACATGGGGCACCAGCTGGTGCTTGCTGAAGAAGTCCCTGGGGGTCTTCGTGCTCAGGGTCACCAAGGACATGTCCTTCAGGTCTGGAATGAGAAGGGCGTGGCCTGAGACGCAGGCCCCTGAGACTACGCCCCCCTCACCAAGACCACCCTTCATCACGTCACCTGGCTTTATTTTCCGTATGCTCTTTCCAGTATTTAAACAATATTTTTCATTTTAGAATTAAAGGAATTCAAGGTTTTGGTCCTCTCCCACTAGGATGAGCTTAGGATATAAACTCGCCAAAGCAGAAATTACATTTATCTTGTTTGTTGCTCTGTTCCCAGCTCCGAGAAGCATCTAGAACAATGCCTAGCACAAGGCAGGTGTTCAATAATTATTTGTGGGGTGAATGAGTGGAAAGGTTTCTCCCCGGGGCCTGCGTGGGAAGTGAGCCAACCTGAAGAGTGGCCAGCAAAGGCTTGGGGAGATTGAAGCTGGACGAGAGTCAGAGGCTGGACAAGAGTCACGTGGTCAAGGGCACTGGAGTGGGCGGGGCTTGAACCCTGGATCTGTGTGAGCCTGGGGAGGTATTTCAGCTCTCCATGCCTCTGCTTCCTCATAAATACACAGGGCTAAGCGCAGAGCCCGCACGGAGGGAAGGGTGCAGTCACATGTGTAAAGTGCATATTACAGTGCCCGGCATCCCGGGAGGGTACATACGGGCTGTTTGATTGTTACTGGGTGCCAGGCACCGTGTAGAGGCTGCTCCCTGGCATCAGGCCAGGCCAACTCCACGCAACTTTAAAATGCATCCATTTCTAGGCCATTCTAGCAACTCCCCAGGAAGGCGGCAGCTGCTGCCCTGGCCAAATGATCCCGCCCCCCTCAGCGCCCTCCTCCAGTGCAGGTCTTCCACCCGTGCAGGTCTTCCACCCTGGCCATGCCTCAGAGGTGTGCCAGCAGGGACCCTGCGCCCAACTTGTGCCCCTAAACCTGCCTTGGTGTTGGGATGCCTGGGTTCAAATCCTGAGCCTATGACTTACTAGCTGTGTGACCCAGAGGAAATTGCTTAACTTCCCCATACCTCAGTTTTTCCATCTGTAAAGTGGGGGTGAGGACCATACATACTTCTGAAACTTGAGCTGAAGGATCAAATGAGTTAAGAATTCTGAACTGGTCCGAGCAGTGCCCAGCCTATGGCAGGGGCTCAGGGCTGCTCTGACGTGAATTTGGGGCTCTAGTCAGGCTTTCATTTTGAATTATTTTGGGCCCAGATTTGACCCAAGAGCAGAAGTTTGGGTTGGTCAACGGGCTGGGGATGGAAGCTGGGCCCTGGAGGAGGCATTGGGAGAATCAGCATTGCTCCCAGCTCTTCCCTGGCTGCTGTGTGACCTTGGGCAGGTTACTTGCCCTCTCAGGACCCCTGTCCATTCCTTCACCTCCATAACGGGCATGTTAACAAGAACACGCTTCCAATAACCCTGGTTTCTGAGGGTTGTTACAAGGCTCAGGACAAAAGGCTTCACAAAAAGACAAAGCCCTATTCCCATTGGTTCTTGGGGGGTCTTTACCTTTGCTGTCAAGCTGGTCATCCTTGCAGTCCACAGTGGAAGATATGGGACTGTCTCTGTCACAGTTCACAAGCAGGATGGCGCCCTGCCCATGAGGGCCCCAGGTCCAGGTCCTCTGTGGACACCCAGCAGAGACGGGGCACACTTAGGATCCTGTGTATGTCCCTCCAACTCCTGGGAAAGCCCAGCCACCTTGCCCTAGCACCTCGATACCCTTGTGTGATTTACACATTTTGTTCCCACATCAGGTAATTTTTTGGTGCCAAGAGTGGATTTTTGCCTGCCCCAAAAGTCATAAACAAATTCCATTCATCCACTTAAAAAAAGGAGCCCAAGACAGTAAAATTGATTTCAACAGCTTTTAAAAACTGTTGGATTAGCAAACCAAACTGAGCTAAATATTTGTGTCTCGATTCAAATCTAAATAGCTCCTCTTCTGAGAACTCTTAATTACTCGTTCACCAAAGTGTGGGCACTGTTCTTAGCAGCTGGTTACTGTCTGCCCAAAGATGAAAGCAAATTGAGCAGCCCCTCCCAGCGGGAATCTAATAGTGATGACATCTTCTGTTTGTAGGAGAGCATTCTCCCCCGGGGAATGACTGCGTTTTGGGAGGGACCCAAGGATGAATTCCACTCCCAGAGCTGTAATTCTTCCCCCTACTTTTGACTGACCCCACAAAGGGATCTTAATTTTTGACAGGTCATATCATCCTAAAGTGCACACCAGCATATGCAGAATTCCCTGGCGGTCCAGTTAGGACTCGGTGCTTTCACTACCCGGCCAGGGAGCTAAGATCCAGCAAGCCACGCAGTGAGGCCAAAATAATAATCAATCAATCAATCAATCAATCAAATCAAATCAAATAAAGTGCACACCAGCACAAAAATGTGCAGGCAGCTTTGGGGTTTCAGGGACACCCTGAGGTTTATCCACGGACCCCAGTTAAGACGATTCATCACCTGCATGCCACACCACCCTATATTTCTGCAACATACATTCCCATCCCCCACCTGGCTCCTTCCCTCCTCCACCCCCTGCCTCTTTTCTCTATTATTCACCCCATGTGAACCTCTCTCACTGGTCACTAAAGTCTGGTATAGGGGATTTTTTTTTTTTTTTGGCCGTGCTTTGCGCTTGCGGGATCGTATTTCCCAGACCAGGGATTGAACCCGTGCCCCATGCAGTGAAAGTGTGGAGTCCTAACCACTGGACCACCAGGGAATTCCCCATAGTATAGGGGATTTTTGAGCCAGAGTTGAGACCTCCCTGCAAATTTTTTCTCTGCTGTGCATGAACTGGGTGAGTCTAGTTTCCAGTTTGTGGGACAACACATTCTCTGAACCCACAACCGTGAAAATCTAGTTTTGTAGGATAGATGGGACCTATGTAAACCAAAACGGTAATGGTATTCGTGATTTTAATTTTCTTTTTTCTTCCTGTTCTTCTTAAATTTGTGTTTCTTTTACTATTAACATGGATACATGAGACAGACCGCTGTTCACCTCATCACCACCAGGGGGCGCGCTAGGAGAACCCAGTGGAGTTAAGGGAGCATTTGGGGTGCCGGACAAGGTCGAGCCATACCTGGTCCTTCCTGCCTCCGGTGGACTTCATTTTGCCAGTGCGAGTGAAGTCCACTCTCAAGATTTCTGAAATCCCGGGGAGTAAGAGGAGAGGGTTAGCGAGGGTGCGAGGTGGGACCACTCAGTCTGGTCCCAGATGGACAATCCTTTCCCCAGGAGACCTATCTGCACAAAGGCTTCTTTCTCACCGGTTCAGAGGAGACACAGGTTCTAAGACACCCCCATGTCTCCCAAGAAGAAGTCTGGCTGCAATTATGACATAGAGCCGGGGCTTCTAACCACACGCATTCCCCTCTCATGGGGGACCTGCCACAGCTCTGATGCCAACCAGACCCTGCCTGTCTGGCCACCCCCAGGGGTCTCAGAAAGAGTTCCCGGCCACCCCAATGGATGTATGGTACGAAGCCCCTGGAAGGACACCTTGCCAGGCTCTCAAAGGCCTCTGGCCCCAACTCCAGCCCCCAGTGACTTTGGGGTAGGGGACACAGTGGTTATTCCAACCCCACCTGGCTCTTCATTCTGTGTAGTGTGACTGCACTGGGGATGAACCACAGCCCCAAACATACCCTGCTCTGTCCAAATGGCATGGCTGAGAAAGTATATGTTCGCTTCTGAATCCTTCCCCTCTCATCAGAATGCATGACTATACGGTCATTCCAATGACATCGTGCAGCGACCTTGTGAGCTCACAGAATGAGATTGACCTAGACGACCTTTTAAACATATCCATAGCCATGTATCAATGTTGGGCCATAGCGCATAGCGCTTGGTGGCCAGAACTTCCTGGCTCCTTTGCTAACCAGCTGTGTAATCTTGGGCAAGTCCGTTTACCTCTTGTACCTCAGTTTCTTCATCTGTAAAATGTGGTAATAATAGCGCCAATTTCATTGGATTGTTGTAAGGTTTAAATGTAAAGTCTTGGCACCCTGCCTGGCATAGAGTAAGTGCTATATAATAATAACAACAACAACAATAATAATTATTATGAAAATGTGTATTAATGAAATAAATGAATGAAATTCATTAATGAAAAGAAACCTGAAGCTTTCACATGCTGTTCATATATTTAATGCATGTTTAAATAGTAATAATAATATTATGATATTATTGCCCCAGATGAGGTCAAGTTAAAAATGTACTTTATTTAAAGAAGAATGCTAAATAAATATGAGTACAAGCAGATCACTGATGTGGCAAAAATGGTGAAGATGGGATGTAAATAATGGAATTTGGGGAACGCTGGTCTATATTATCGTGTAAAACAGTCTTATCATCTACTTTTTCTCATAAATATTTGAGGTTTCAAAAAGGTATAGAGACTCATATGTTGAAAATCCACGTACCACTTCCTAAGCTGAGAAATAAAATATTGAGATGTAATTGAAGCTTCCTGCAAATGCCCTCTCTCCCCAGCTCTATTCGGGGTTCACTGACTGGGGAAGGAATACTTATGAACTACCAGATGCATGACTGGCTAGAAATTATCCTTTTCTCTGCTCAGTCTAAAGTAAGCTTCAGGGTGTAGTTTCTCCTGGAGAGAGGCCTTGCATGGGTGTGTGTGTGGAGGGAGAGTGGTGGTGCTCCAAGATCCCTGGTGTCACTTACCGACCCTGGTGACGTAGAGCAGAGCTTCAACTGGAGTGGTCTCAGGTCCATAGTATGAAATCTGAACCTATAGGACAGGAGCGAACCACTAACGATTTCCCTTAGTCATTCAACAAACACTAACTGGCCTGCTATGTGCCAGCAGGGTGCTGAGGAGACCAGGATCAGGCACCCAGCCTGTTAGGGACACCCCAGCTGGTGGGAGTGGAAGGGGAGCAAAACACGCAAGTGACTATGATGTATAGAAGAGGGTCCTTTGGGAGACCAGGGAGGCAGGGGCTTCCTCAGCCTGCATGGTGTCAGGGAGGTACCCTTTGAGGTAGATCTTGGAAGGGGAGCAGGAGTTCAGCAGATGGGGATGTGGTGGAAGAGGCGTTGGAGGGAGAGTGGCAGCACCAACTCCCACTGCCCAAGGTTAAAAATCCAGGAAGAACCCATCTGATTGGCCCAGCCTGGCCAGAGGAGGGCAGAGTGTCAGGAACCACATTTCTAAGCAAGATGATGGAGGGGAGTTCCCCAAAGCAAAACCAAAGAGCTGCCACCAGAAGAAGGGGAGCTCCTGAGGGTCGCACTGAGGTGTCTCGACCTGTCCTGCAGATAGTGGGAATCCAGGGAAATGTCACAGCCACTGTCACCTTGCATCTGGACCACGGCATCAGCCTCCTGACTGGTTGCCCTGCCCCCAGTCTGCTGCCTAGATCTAACTGACTCACTGCACTGCCGCCAGTGGGTCTTTCTAACATACATATGTGGTCTTGTTACTCCTGGATGAAAGGTTTTCATTGGCTTCCTGTTGTCCTAAGAGAATGAGGTCTCTGATCCCAAACCCTCTAATACTGGCTCCCTCTCTCCCTCACCTTCCCTTCTACCTTCCTTTCTTTCCATGCAGGTCTTCCTCAGCTTCCCCCAACACACATCTCACCCTCTCTTATCCAGAGTGTGCACACAGGCCACATCCTCTGTGTAGAGCTCTCGCTCCTCTTTTCCTCTCTTAAGCAGGTCACTGATACCATCCATCAGCTTGCCACTTCTCCCAGGAAGCTTTCTCTGATTGCACCCTTGCTGACCGGCTTTGATGCCCAAGGTCTGTATTCTTAGAGCAGGCAACAACTCTGCCCCAGGAGGTATCCTGCTTGGCCTGTCCTGCTGGGAACAAGTGGTTGTTATCCCAGATCCCTGTGGGAATCCTGGAGGGTCCTGTTGGGTCCATCTATAGTCAATGCGGCTACAGTGGGTTGAATGGTGATTCCCCAAAAGATATGCCCACATCCTAATCCCTGGATCCTGTGAATGTGACCCTATTTGGAAAAAAGATCTTTGCAGATGTAATCAAAGATCTTGAAATGAGAACATCCTGTATTATCCAGACAGGTCTTAAATCCAATGACAAGTGTCCTTATAAGAGTGAGGCAGAGGGAGATTTGACAGGTTGAGGAGGAGGTAATGGACCACGGAGGCAGAGATTGGAGCGATGAGGCCACAAGTCTAGGAATACCAGCAGCCACCAGAAGCTGGGAGAGACAAAGAACTGATTCTCCCCAGAGCCTGCAGCGGGCTGGGGCTCTGGGTCGATTGAGTGGCTGACCTGTTATGACCTGCTGATCTCCTCCTACACATCCCAGCCCATGGCTGCCACACTCACCTTCTGGTCACCTGTGCTGTCGCTGGCAGCTGTCATCTTCAGGCTCACCTCCAGCCCAGGGTCCAGGGGCCACTTGGAGGAACCTGTGAGATTCTTCTTGGCTGGAGGGCGGTGGGCAACATCCACGACCACTCCTGGGGAAGCACTGATGCTAAAGGATGTACAGTCCTTGGGGGCAGAGCTGTGGAAGAGACAAATGGGGAGGACAGGGGGACACGGTGAGGCAGTGCCTGGCCCACTACTGCTCTCCCCAGCGTTCTTCCTTTTCCCACCAGTGTGGACACCAGAAGGCAGCCAGACTGACCCTGACCATGGGAGTAAGTACTGGTAGGTTGTCAGGAGGTAGTGAGAAACAGAAAGAAAATCCCCTGACCTGGAGAGGTTACGCTTGAACTAGGAAAAGACACACACACACAGATGTATGCATAGAGTGATGTGTGCACCCAGAGGTTTATACTACACAAACATGCACACACAGTGTTGTGCATATATGAAGAATCACACAAACAGTACAAACAGTACTCTGAAGGACCTTCCCCTTACAAAACAACTGGATCATGGTTAGAATATACTTTTCAAAGCATTGCTGAGATGTGAAAAGTAAGGGAAATTGCCAAGAATTCCCTTCTCTGCATACACACACACACACACACACACACACACACACACATACACACACACACACATCTCACTGTGGTTAAGAATACCAAAGACAAACAGATCTTAATGGTATCCAGAAAGAAGAAAAGTCAGGTCACATATAAAAGAATAATAATTATCAATAGATTGAAAGTAGACTTCACAATAGCAGTAAAGAAATCCAGAAGAGAGTTGAATAATATCTTCAAAGTATCTTGAAAAAATAACTATTAACTTAGAATTGTATACATAAAAAATTATATTTTAATAAAAACATTTTCAGATGAAGAAAAACTGATATTTTAAAACCAACACACTTTCACTAAAGCAACTTCTAAAGACATACTTTAAGAAGAAGATACCTAATGTCAGAAGCATCTGGATGCAAGAAAAAATGGTGAACAAATAACATGGTAAATATTTTGGTAAATCTAAAAAATATTGTCTGTATAAAAAAAAAGTTTATAAAAATATCAAAATTGTGAGATTAAAAAAAAGAGCAGAATGTAAACTGGGAGAGGTAATGAGAGTTAAAGTGTTATGAGGTCTTCAATTGCAGAGAGAATTAAGATAGTGTTTAATTCTAGATTTTATAGAGTTAAAAATTTATTATTTTAATGTAAAAGTATTCACCAAAAGAATAGAAATGGAGTTCATAAATCTCTATACATGGAGAAAATGCAATAATTTTTAAAAAGAATGGATAATTCCATACAAAAAGGCAATTACAGAGAAAAAGACAACATAGAAAAAAATAGACAACTAAAAACTAAAAAGCAAATGGTAAAAACAAACTCAAATATATAAATAATCAAAATAAATATAAATAATGTTACTAGTTAAAAGAGAGTTTTGGACTAGATAAAGAAATAAAATCCAGCTCCATGCTATTTATAAGAGATGAACCTAAAATACAAGGATCCAGGAAAGATGAAGTTTAAAAAAAAAAGGAAAAAAGAGGCATTAAGCCAATATTAGCCAGAAGAGAGCTGGGATGGATATATTAATATCAGACAAAATTAATTTTTAGACAAAAACCACACTATTAGCATATAATTTACATTAGGAAGAGATACTGTAAAGTACCTAGGATAAACCTAACAAAAGATGTGTAAGGCTTTTATGGAGAAAAATGATTAAACCTTATTGAAATCAATTAGAGAAGACCCAAATTAAAAGAAAGAAATACCATGAACATGGTTAGGAAGGCTTAATATCATCATGGTATGAATTCTCTCCAAATGGATTCATATGGTCAGAGAAATTCCAGGGTTTTACTTGAACTTGACAAGTTGATTCCAAGGTTTACTTGGAAAACCAAGGGGCTAAGATAGTCAAAGTACCTTGTAAGAAAAAAGCAAAAGGTGAGGGACTTGCTCTACCACGTATGACCTACTATAAAGTCATGGATTGCATTGTAATGGCTCAGGTAAAGACAATGACAGATGCAACTTAAGAGAGATTCTACTTGATCTATGACAGAGGTGGTCTTGCAAATAACCGGGGAAAGTGAAGATTGTGTAATAAATGGTGCTGGGACAATTGCTTATCCATATGGAAAATGATTACATTGAATAAATAATTAAATTGATCCCCATCCTCATATCATATACTAAAGACTTAAGAAAGACAGAATTTTGCATCTTTTAAAAAAAATAGCTCATTTTCTAGAGAAGTTTTAGGTTCACAGCAAAATTGAGAGGAAGGTACAGAGATTTCCCATATATCTCCTGCCCCAGCTCATGTATAGCCTCCCCTATTATCAACATCTTCCCCTAGAGTGCTACATTCATTAGAATTGATGACCCTACATTGACACGTAATTATCACCCAAAGTCCACAGTCTACATTAGGGTTCCCTCCTGGTGTTTTACAGTCTGTGGATTTGGACAAATGTGTAATGACATATATCCACCATTATAGTACCATATCGAGTCGTTTCACTGCCATTAAAATCCTCTGTGCCACATCTAAAGACGAGTTGGCTATATCTATGCGTGGCCATTTCTGGTCTCTATTCTATTCCATTCTTTCATTTGTCTATTCCTTTGCTAATATCACATTGTCTTGATTACTGTAGCTTTACAGTTAAGTCTTTTTCTAAAAATAATTTTTATTAGGGTATAGTTGATTTACTTTACAGTAAGTCTTGAAGTCAGGTAGTGTCAGCCCTCCAACTTTGTTCTTCTTCAATATTCTGTTGGCTATTCTGAGGTTTTTTGTTTTGTTTTGTTTTGTTTTCTTTGTTTGTTTTGTGTCTCCATATAAACTTTAGAATCAGTCTGTTGATACCCACAAAATAACTTGATGGGATTTTGATTGGGATTGCACTGAATCTACAGATCAAGTTGGGAAGAACTGACAATATTGAGTTTTCCTACCCATGAACATGAAATATCTCTCCATTTTTTTACTTCTTCTTTAATATCTTTCATCAGAGTTTTGAAGTTTTTCTTGTACAGACTTTATACATATTTTGTTAGATTTATACCTAAGTATTTAATTTGGGAGGGGTCAAATGTAAATGGCATTGTGTTTTGTTTTTTTTTTAATTTTATTTATTTATTTTATTTATGGCTCTGTTGGGTCTTCGTTTCTGTGCGAGGGCTTTCTCTAGTTGCGGCAAGTGGGGGCCACTCTTCATTGTGCTGCGCGGGCCTCTCACTATCGCAGCCTCTCCCGTTGTGGAGCACAGGCTCCAGACACGCAGGCTCAGTAATTGTGGCTCACGGGCCCAGTTGCTCCGCGGCATGTGGGATCCTCCCCGACCAGGGCTCGAACCCATGTCCCCTGCACTGGCAGGCAGACTCTCAACCACTGCGCCACCAGGGAAGCCCTGGCATTGTGTTTTTAATTTCAAATTCCATTTGTTCATTGCTGGTATACAGGAAAGCAATTGACTTGTGTCCTGCAACATTGCTATAATTGCTTATTAGTTCCAGAAGGTTTTTTTTGTCAGTTCTTTGGGTTTTTCTACATAGATGATCATGTCATCGGTGAACAAAAAAAGTTTATTTCTTCTCAGTAGGTATCCCTTTTATTTCCTTTTCTAGTCTTAACCATTAGCTAGGACTTTCCATATTGTGTTGAAAAACAGTGGGGAGAGGGAACACATTTGCCTTGTTCTTGACTTTAGTGGAAAACTTCAAGTTTTTCACCATTATGTGTGATGTGAGCTGTCAGTCTTTTGTAGATATTCTATATCAAGTTGAAGAAGATCTCCTCTATACTTAGTTTACTGAGACTTTTTATCATGAATAAGCATTTGTATCTTTCAAAAGATGTTGGAGACATCTTGATGACCTTACTTAAATAAGACACAAAATCCATAAACAAGAAAGAAAAGATTGATAAATTCAACTAGATGAAAATAAATAACTTCTGTTCATCTAAAGACTATACAGTGAAAAGGCAAGCATAATCTGAGAAGAAGATATTCACAGCATAAAACCTACAAAGGCTTAGCATCTGTAATACTTAAAGAACTTAGGGACTAGCATTCAGAATATATAAAGAATTCTCAGAACTCAATTGTAAGAAACAACCCAACTAAAAAATGGGCAAAGGACTTGAACAGACACTTCACCAAAGAAGACACACAGGTGGCAAATAAGCACATACACAATGTTCAACATCGTTAGCTATTGGTGATGCAAATTAAAATGGCAATAAGGTACCATCACATACCTTTTAGAATGGCTAAAAAACTCTGACAATACCAAGTTCTGGAGAAGATGCAAAGCACCTGGAATACATTGTTGGTGAGAAAGCAAAACGATAAGCCCACTCTGGAAAACAGTTTGGTAGTTTCATATAAAGTTAGACATATAATCTAGAAATCCTACTTCTTGGTATTTATCCTAGAAATAAAGACTTACTTCACTCAAAAAAAAAAGAACTTAGGCTACTCAACATGAAAAAGACAAACAACTCGATAGAAAAAAAAAAAGGGCAAACAGGCATTCACAGAAATTGAAACACTAGTGGACGGTAAACATATAAAGAGGTGCTCCACATCACTAATAAGGAAGGAAATGAAATATTAAAGCCCTGAGACAGGGTTTTACACCTATTTGATTGGTGAAAAACAACATCATAGACTATATGGTTCAAAGGCAACTTTAACACACCGCTCATGGGAGTGTCAAGTTAAGCATTTTGTAAAAGAACTTGCTGTTATCTTGTAAAGTCAAACATTAGCCCACCCCAAACCCAGCAATCCCACTCTTGGAGAATCTTTTGCACACGTACACCAGGAGACACGTTCAAGGATGTTCAGAGCAGCCCTTTCTGTGACAGTGAATGACCCACAGACAGCGAAATCCCCACAGACAGAAGGGCTAATAAATTGGAGCAGATTCAAACCGTAGTGGAAACAACTTAGAGAGGCAGCCCTCACTCCATAATGTCACAAGACATGGATTTTATGATTACACTTTTCATTTTTATTTTTGTAATAAAGTTCTTTGTCTCCATATCAAAAGCTGTAGGTATTCCTTATAGAGAATTAGGAAAATACGGGAAAAGTACGTGGCAGGCAGCCTTCTGAGATGTCTCCGATAATCCCCACCCCGGGTGTTCATGCCCTTGTGTAACTCCCTCCCCCTGAGTGTAGGAAGTCTCCCCAGAGACTTCCTTTCAACCAACAGAAAACAGCAAAACTGATGGGCTGTTAGAAAAGACCTCTTCCCCTGCCTCTCTTTTTCTTTCTCTCTCCTCTCTCTCCCTCTCTCTCTCTCTCTCTCTCTCTCTCTCTCACCTTCGCTCACCTTGATGAAGCCAGCTGCCACGCTGTGAGCTACGGAGAGGCCCACATGGCAGGGAACTGGGGGAGGCTTCCTGCCAACCACGTGAAGGGAACTGAGGCCCTCAGTCCACAAGCCCACGAGGAGCGCAATCCTGCAAGAGCCACATGACTGAGCTTGGACGCAGGGCTGCCCTGGTCAAGCCTCAACATGACTTTAGCCCCGCTAACACCTTGATTGCAGCCTTTGAGCCCCCAAGGCAGAGGGCCCAACTAAGCCACACCGGATCCTGACCCACAGAAACTGTGAGATCATAAACGCTATTGTTTTGAGCCAGCACGTTTTGGGGCAATTTGTTACATGGTGATAGATAACTAATACAGGATCAGTCCTTGACAAAGATACCATTCCACTTCTCCTAAACTCTAACAGCAGGTGTCCCTGTGTATCCCCTGGTGCAGGCACTGGCTTTCCTACCTGCCCCCACCTGCTCCCAGCACAATAGTGGCCAGGGAGCAGGATGGCTGGGTTGTCATCCCTGGGAGGCACTGACTGTCTGGGTTGGGGAGACAGCCAGAGTCAATGTGGACGAAGTATACAAACTATGCCTGCCACGACATCGAATAGCCCAGGGGCCAGTCTGTCTACACCAGCCGGCTACGGCACATGCCTGTGGATGTGGTGTCTGCAGCTGGCTGGGGCTCTTTGTGATCAGACACTTGCCTGCAGACTAGCGGGGACGCAGGGGCTCAGCTGCCCATGGGAAACCTCTGCCAGGTCAGCCCGGGAACAGCAGGCAGCCTCAAAGGGCTGGAGAGTGGCGATGGGCTTGGGCCACTTCTGACAGGCTGTGTGACCTTGGCCTAGGCACTGACCCTCTCTGGTCTCAGTTTCTTCCTCTGTAAAATGGGAATAATGTTTACTACGATGATGCTTTCTACGATGTTGTGCAGATTGAAGGGCCCACGTGTGGTGCTCGCCCCTCTTCAGTAGCTAGGTAATAATATCAGAAATGAAGGGACATGATAGTAACAGTAATAATGAAGAATGCGTGGCCCTTGCTGGAGGAGAGTTCACATCCAACGGATGGTACAGCAGAACCAGTGCCCCTCTGCTCAAGTGACTCAGTTGACCCTACACCTCCCTGGCCAAACCAAACCTTAATAAAGGCCCTGGTTTCTCTGCCAAAGCCTGGAGGCTCCTTCTCTGCTCCATGCGCAGCTGTTTGCCTTTATGCTTAAGCTGGGCGTCCCCAGCTGCCCAGGTGCTGTGGCAGGAGGATGGGGATGGGAGAGGGACACGCCATGTGTCTGTTACAACACGAGAACGAACAAGCGGCTCAAAGAACAATGGGGAGACAGAGACCTGGAGACAGAGACAGTGGAGGACAAAGCAGGATGCAGGACCTGCCCGCGGGGCGGTTCCCCTCGGCTCGCTCTGCCCGGCATGGCTTCCTCTCCAGAACCAAGAGAAGGGCGCGGACAGATGGGTCTGCCACCTGCTGGGGCTCTACAGCCATCCTCTCTGCCAGATGGGAAACTGAGGCTCAGAGAGGTGAGGCCCTGCTGGGAAGTGGCACCACTGGGATTTGATTTAGGATGCGTGTTCTTTCCTTTGGCTGTTTTCCAGACCCTCTCATGTCCTAAACAAGGAACTTTCATAAACACACAAGGGTTTTTATTGTGTTGGGGGCTGGGGGACCCGTGTGCGCTATTATAAGATAAACCAGAGCTGAATCTTCTAGTAACTTCCAATAGCCTCATAGAGGCATCACCAAGAACTTGAGCCCCAGACAAATGACATCATTCCTTCAGCTCCCGCATCTAACATTTCCTTACAACGATCACCAGCTGGGCAGCAGCGTCTGCAACACTCTCACGTTCAACAACACATGCAATCCTTATGGAAAAGGGAGACCACTCTGCCAGACTCTTGGCATGCATTTTATAATTTAATCCTCACTGCAACTCAGCAGGGTGGGTGTTAATTTCCCCATTTTACAGATGAGTAAAGTGAGGCTCAGAGACACTAACAATCTTGCCCTGCTCCCCACTGTCACACTGTGTGGTTTCCTCACCCCAGTGATTGCAGCTCCAGAATGCCCACGGTCCTCCGTGGTTGCCACCTCCTGGACCCCCCACCCCTACCCATACCCCTCCGTCCTGGGAGCCCCTGAATCCTGCAGTTTCTGACCCCCATGTGTCAAGCCCCAGCAATGATGCTCACCTCAGGCATAAAATTACCTGGATCCCGGGCAAAGGGGGGGAGGGGAAGTAGGGGACACTCCGATGATCCTCCTCAGTCCCTGCGGTCCTCGGTGCCACGGAGCTCAGACTGGGGAGGTATCCACACAGCCTCTGGCTCAGTGCAGGGCACCCAGGAGCGGCCCCTCACAGGATGGCTGGTCCCCTTGCCCTGCTCTGACTCTCACCAACTCCGCTACTTACTAATCATGTGACTTCAGGTAAGCCACGCCCCTTCTTAGTCTGTTTCCTTGTCTGTAAAATGGGTTCATTGAGTCCTGCCCCACCTGCCTCATGGAACTCCCTGGATAGGATAATTCAGACACATGGATGGTAAAGATGTGGGGATGATGGAGGGAGCCTGTCCCCGGGTGTCGGGCAGCTCTGACACCTGAATTCTAGCCCTCCCACTGATCAGCTATGTGGTTCCAGGACAGTTACTCTGAAGCTTGGTGGCCCCACCTGTGAAGTGGGGATCAGACCCTCCCTCTCAGGGCTGTTGTCGGGGCTGGGGGAAGTCACGGCTTCCCCATGCTGGGTGCATGGTCAGTGCTCCTTAAAGGGCCAGTTTCCCAAAGTATCGCTCCCGACATGGAGTGGGGACCTGCCACCCACACGACAAGGCCTGGTTCCCATCACCCCTTTAGGGGGCATCCCCTGTGCCCTGTGTCGAGGGACACCCGACTTCTCCCACTTTTTAAATCCCCCCCTGCCCTGGGGCCAGGACACTGCCTCCAGCTGGGTCTTGGTCTCAATCTTAATGGGCAGAGAGAGGAGAGGAAGGGGAGGCGTCCTGCCTCTGAGAAGTGAATGGGGTCAGGAAGAGAGTGGGTTAGGGGAAGGTGAGGCCCCTGGGGAAAGGGGTCTCCCCAGGCAGCAGCTTCCCTCCCCCATCTCTGCTTTCTCTCCCTCATTCAGAGTATCCGAGACCACGAGTCAACCCTCAGCCTACAGATGGGGAAACTGAGGCCCCGACACAGAAGAACTAGGACAACTCCTCCCTTCACAAGGGGTCCTGGGAAGCAAGAGAAGGAGCAAAGGCTGGCTCCTGTTCAACACTAGGAGGAAGGTGCTATGATTATCCCCATTTTACAGTTGGGGCAACTGAGGCCCAGAGCGGTGATGTGACTCACCAGCAGACTCACAGTTTGTGTTTGTAAGTTGCAGAGCTGGCTGGCTCCAGGGCCAGGTGCTTACCCACTGTGCTACCCTGCACTCTGGATAAAGAGAGGGCACTGGGCCCTTGTGGAGTGAGATCACTGCCTCCCCATCACTCCCTCAGACCAAGGGACCTGCTTATGTGACTGTCATTGAGGTCGTTGCTGGGAGAGTTCATGACCACGATGATCTGCAACCCCGCATCAAAGCACCACCACCTGGTGTCTGCATGCTCCCAGTCCCTCTCCACTCTGGGAGAGATGTAGATGTCCACGCCGGGGGTTCCGTAGACCTCAAACATCTCTGTTCCCTCAGGTACTGACCTGGGAAGAACAGGGAGCCACGGGAAGTGCTAGAGGGCAGCCCTTGTTCAGATGCTTGAGCTCTGGCTCAAACTCTTGCTTCCTCCAGGAAGCCTTCCCTGACTACCCCAGGCCTCTCAGATTCTCACAGCAAGCTCCTGGAAGTCAAGCCTGGACCTCACACACAGATAAACATTCTCACATTCTAAGGTTCTGTGTTCATTAACATTTCCCTTATGAGCTCTCCAGGCATTAATTGTAGGGTTAAAAATTCCATGCTGTTCTGTGGCCCTGGGACCTCATTTCCCCCACTCCAGCTAGTCTGGGAGTCCTGTTTGAAATCAGTCTGTTCATCCTCTGATTGTCTGTGGGGTGCCTACTGTGCATGCTGGCACTGCTGGGCTGAGGAAGATACACCCACTGCCCCCGAGCCTTCAGTCTGGCTAGGGAGCTGAGGACAGCACTGCCCAGGGCAGCCAGATGGGATTCAGGGTGACGGGGTCAGGGGTCAGTGGGATCCCATGTAGGGAGAGACCACTGTGGGCCAGAGGAACCAGAAGGCTTCCTGGAGGAAGCAGCACACACATCCAGCTGGGTGATAACAGTAGCTGACTTTGGTTGAGCCCTTGCTATGTGCCAGCCCTATTGAGTTTCTTTATGTGCCTTATGTCATGTAATCCACTCAAAAACCCCAGGAGGTAGCGACTATTATTGTCTCCCGTTTTACAGGTGGGAAACTGAGGTTAAAGTAAACTGTCCAAGGTCATGGAGCTAGTTAGTGGCAGGACTGGGGTCCAAACCCAGGCCTTCTGGCTCCTGAGTCCACATTCTTACCCAAGAGTAATAACAACAGTAATCATAACCCCCAGGGCTCCCATCCCCTGAACATTTACCATGGCAGGCTTGGCTAAGACTTTCCAAATATCAGCTCATCTAATCCTCAGCACAGCCCCAGGAGGAGGGGATCATTACTCCCACTTAACGTGGGGAAACTGAGGCCCAGGATGGGCAAGAGGCTTCCCCAAGCTTGCACAGCTGGCCACAACCACTACCCAGGCCCTTTCCCTTCCCTGCCTCCACGTGGAAGAAAGCAGACCTCCTCCAAAGCACCCTCTTCACTCCTCTGCCAGCATGAGTCTGACACTTCTCAACATGCCTTTCCTCTAAAAAAAGAGAAATAAATGAAGCCTAACTGTACTCCACCAGGCGGGTCCCACTCCAGGGCTTGGCCCTGCCAGGTATCTTCACCAGGTGGGAGGGGCTGACACACCTGTGTCTCATTCCAAGCAGGGCTGCCAGATTTAATAAAATACGGAACACCCAGTCGGACTTGAATTTCAGATAAACAACAAACAATTGTTTTAGTGTAAGTATGTCCCATGAAATATCTGGGACATACTTACACTAAAAAATTATTCATTGTTCATCTGGATTTCAAATTTAACTAGGCATCCTGGATTTTATCTGGCAACCCTACTCCGAAAGCTGTAATTTCCAGGGCTCTGTCCTATTGTGCCCTGGATGTGTGAGAATCTAGATAGAGAGACATGGGGATACAGAGACAGCGACAAAGGGACATGAAAAGATACGGAGAGACAGAGACTCATGGAGATAGACCCGGGTACAAAGGGCCCCCAGCATCCTCCCCCCAAACACAAGCTAGAGCGGAGCACCTTGGATGGTCCTCCTGGTACGAAGCCCACCCAGTTCCCAGGCCCCAGCCTCTGGTTTGGGGTATCTCAGCCCAGCTCCCCTGCACCTCCCTGGCCCAGGCCTTGTATGAGGCACCAGGGGACCCCTGATGAAGACAGAAGTGCCCCTGCCCAGGAGGGGCCCAAAGAAGCTGAGAGCTTGGTAGTGCCAGGACCAAGGTCAAGAGTCAGGTTCTAGACTGGGCTGGGTTGCCCATCAGCCAGGTGACCTTGAACAAATCACCTAGCCTCCCGGGGCCCTGTTACCTCACCTGTAAAGTGGGATAATGACACCTACTGGGCCAACCTCACAGGCAATTGTGAGGCTCAAGCATGATAATAGATGGGGACTTCTTGGAAAACCACCGTCCCAGGACTGGGGAAGGGGTTACTAGGGTAAATTAGGGCACAGGAAATGGGTGGATAGGAGCAGGTTGAGAGGGTGTACTGGGGTGTCTGGGGAAGGCTTCCCGGAGGAAGGCAGGTAAACCGAGGACAAGGAAGAGACACATCTAAGGGGAAGGGGTTTCCACTGCAGAGCCTTAGGAGGTCAAGTGCAAACTCAGGCTGCAACGAGCTCACTTTCATTTCACCCCTATGTAATGGGAAGCCAGCGACGGTTCCTGATCAGGAGGGGCAACCCAGTGGAACCACGGTGAGGTGGTTAAGCCTGTGGGCTCTGGGGCCAGGAAGCCTGGGTTCAAATCCCAGCCCCACCACTCACTAGCTGTGTGACCTTGAGGGAGTGACTTGGCCTCCCTGTGCCTCAGTGTCTACATCTATAAAGTGAGGTGATGAGAAGACAAAAGGAGTATGAGTAAACACTGGGGATGAGTAAAATTTGGAGGCACCTGAACCCATGCCCCCATTTCACGGCTGGGGAAACTGAGGCCCAGAAGAGGAGAGACTAGAAGACAGGGCCCTAGACTCCCAGTCTAGCGCTCATGCTCCATCATGCAGCCATGTGTTAGGAAGATCTAAAGAGAGGCTTCTAGGAGGAGAGCCTGCGTCAGGTACAGGAGGATCTGGATTCCCCATTTCCTGGAGGACAGGGAAAGCGGCCAGAGGCTCACGTGGATGAAGTTCTTCCTCCAGCCAGGCCCCCCCGAGTGCAGCATGCTGCTCTAGACAACATCCCCAGCCCAGTCCTGGGGGCACTTGTGGCTGGGGGCCTCGTCCTCCCCCAATGAGTGGGACAGTCCAAGACCCTCCCCAGCACTGAGCCCTTCTAGCCAGCCCAAGGGCCCAACTGATCCAGTGGTACAGCCAGCCTAGGAGCTGGTGCACAGTGGGGAAAACATGATGGGATGACCAACAGTTCTGGTTTGCCAGGGACTGAGGCATTTCCTGGGGTGCAGGACATTCCATGCTAAAACCTAGAAAGTCTTGGGCAAACTGGGACAGCTGGTCACCCTCACAGTGGTCAACTTCAGATCTAGCTGTTGAAAATGCAGATTCCAGAACCATAAGTTCTGCAGTCAGAGCTCAGGAACCTGCATTTTAAACCACACTGATGCCCAGTGAAGTCTGAGGACCATGGCTAAGGATGGACTGTCTCAGAAACAGTGGACCCTGGTCCCCCGGGAGTGTGGGAGTGACTCAATGCGAGCTCACGCCCTCCTGGGAATCAAGACAGGTCAGGTCTTTAGAGTCGTGCCACCCCTTCAATGGTGAGGATGATGGTGGTGACAAGGGTGATGAAGACGGCTCTCCTAGTCATAGGACGTCAGTACTATTTCCCCCACTTTACAGATAAGAAAACTGAGGCCCAGAGATGACAGGTGACTTGCTCAAAGTCACACAGCTGGTGAGTGACAGAGCCAGGACTCACAGCCAGTTCTGTCCCCACTCCCTTGCAAACCGAAACCCACCCTCTCCCTTCAAGGGCTCAGGGCCTCCACCTCTGGGAAAACAAAATCAGACATTTCAGAGCCGGGAAATTGACAGTAAAGGTCTTTGTGGCTGAAAACAGGAAAGTTGACAAGATGACCACCAAGGTCCCCAGCAAGCTGGCCCACAGGAGCCGAGGAAACCAAGGCCCAAACAGCTCAGGCTCTGGGTACCAGCTCCCCCTCCCTCTTCAGAGAGGCTCCCAGATCCCCGACTGCACTGGCCTCGCCAACAGAACACAATTCAGGAAGTCACTGCCCCTCCTTAATTCTACGTCTTCCTGCCCCTGGAAAATGGCAGTCACACAAACACTTTTTACAAAGTCCAAATAGTTAAGAGAGTTAAAGGTGCATCTACCTCCCAGAGCCCAGCTCTCTGCACAGGCAGGTTGGAGCTTTACATCAAACAAAATCTGGTAGAGACAGAAGGGGAGCTGCTTTGTCAAATCAGGGAGGAGACTCAGAGGCCTCCACGAGCAGAGCTTGAAATCCACTCTTCTACGCCCACCTCCTCAGAGTACATATGGGGAAACTGAGGCCCAGGAAGGAGCAGAAAGTTACTCAAGGTGACATAGCAAAGGGTGAAAGAACTAGGGCCAAAACTCAGGGTTCCTGGCCCCCAGGTGCCCCAAGCCTTTTCTTTCTATTAGACCACGTCTGCTGAGCAAGGGGTGAGTTGTTTGCCCTTCCAGCTAGGGCAGCGGTTCTCAACCCCGGCTGCACGTCCAGCGTGTGGCTCAGCACACCTGTGTATTACCCTTCCTTACCCTCCTCCCTAAGAATCCCTATTCAGGAAAGCAAAACCCTTTACTAAGTCTGGGTCATCTCCAACTCAATGGAAGGAAGGAAGACAGGGTTTAATCCACTAGTGATTAGAGAGTCCCAATGGTCTTGCTCATCCTGCAAGGCTCTGGTTGGTGCCCTTTCTCCAGGAAGCCTGCCCTGACTGCTCAGCCTGTGTTAATTTCTCTTTTCTCATTTCCTCCTTCTCCCAGTATGGCTCAGAGTTTGTTCCCCAGCCATCTTGTGGATGGCAGGTTTGGGGACGCTTGAGGCTGTCTAGAGAACCAGGAAGGATACTTAAAATGATGATGATGGTTATAATGGTAGCAGTTACCATAATTGAATGTTCACATGCCAGCCATTGCCTACGTGCACTGCATGCACAATCTCATTCAATCGTCCCAATGGCCCTTTGAAGTGTCAATCGTCCCAATAGCCCTTTGAAGTGAAGGCCAAAGTGCTCGGGCTGCATCCTGGCTCTGTGTCTCCTCACTGGTTGTGCAACATGGGGCAAGTGACTTAGCCTCTGTGTGCCTCAGTTTTCTCATCTCTGCAATGGGGATGAAGACAGTACCCATCTCACAGAATGGTTGTGAGCATTAGTTAACATATGTAAAGCCTTTAGGGCAGTGACTGGTATGGAGCAGCCTCTAAGTATCATTGCTGACATTATTATGACCTTCATTCTATAGATGAAGAAAGAGCAACTTGAGAGGTTAAGTGACTTTCCCAAGGTCAGACTTGAGAGGTTAAGTGACTTTCCCAAGGTCAGACAGCTGCTAGGTCGCAGAGCCAGGACTGAGCCACCACGCCTAGTGCCCTTTCTCTTGTTGGCCCACAGTCTGAGCACCAAAGATTACTAAATCACTGTATCTCCGAGCCGGAAGGGACTTTAGAATTAGTCCAGTCCCGCTCCCCTTGCAAGACAGGAATCCTTTCCACAGCACCCCTGCAAGGCGGTCCAGCCTCTGCTAGAACTGCAGGACAGGTTCTCAGAGGGCAGGGACCACGCCTGCTTGTTCACCATTGTGTCCCCATGCCTGGCACGCACTAGACCCCCCAAAAATACTTGAAATACTTGATGAATGTGTGAAAGAACAAACTAGGAGCTCTCCCCCATCCCCAATATAGTCTGGTCATTGGAGGCCCGAGAGTCCCCCGTGTGAGGGTGCCAGAGGCTCCACCCCCCACCCTGTGACTGTCCCACCCACAGCTCCTTTGCAAACCCCAAAGTGGCCCATCTATCCACAACACCCCAAGATACTGCTGCCTTTGCCTCTCATGGCCCAAATCCTTCCTCCATCCTCTAGGAAGGTCTGCAGGGAAGGAACCAACCCCCAGTTTCCTGGGGCAGGTCAAACTAGAGACACATCTGCCCCATGGGCACGAGGAAGCCAGGGCACGAGGCAGCCATGGGCACACAGCGCTGGAGGAGGCGGTGGTGCCAGCCGGCACGGGTACACCTCCTCCTTCATCACCCCTCTGTGGCTGCCCCCTGCTTCAGGATCAGCTGAATCCCCTTCCCACTCCTCACTGCCCACCCACCCTCAACTGGGCTTTAGCTCCTCCT
Source organism: Balaenoptera acutorostrata (assembly GCF_949987535.1). Lineage (NCBI taxonomy): Eukaryota > Metazoa > Chordata > Mammalia > Artiodactyla > Balaenopteridae > Balaenoptera > Balaenoptera acutorostrata. The sequence continues at coordinate 13,206,168 of NC_080064.1, read as the reverse complement.
ACTAGCTTGGAGGGCTTGTTCCAGACTTGGTTCCCTCCCATGACCAGCTCCTCACCCCCTGTCATCTAATGCCCTGGGACCAACCCCATCTCTGCTTCTAAGTTCACTCCAGTTTTTAAAGTCTTAGTCTGAGACACTGGTTCTCAGCTGGGGGTGATTTTCCCTCCAGGGCACACTTGGCAACGTCCGGAGATGTTTTTGGTTGTCATAAGTCGGGGGTGTGCTACCGGCATCTAGTGAGTAGAAGCCTCTCTACCCCCATTCAGTCTCCCACACTTAACACCCCCTAGCGGGGGTTCTTTAAGAAGCCTGGCTGAGAAAGACGAGGACCCAAGCTTCCATGATTGGCAGCTATGCCAAGGCCAAGGCTCAGGAGAGGGCAGCCAAGTCAGGCCTGAGCCTTGAGGAAGCCCCACACAGCTCGCAGGGAGAGCCCAAGAGGTCAGCACCAGTGGCCTGCAAACCCCCAGGCTTCTGGCTCTTACCCATAAATGTCCACGAGGGTCTCCACGCCAGCCACACACACAGCACTGGTGGGATGCCCCAGGGGCACTCGCACGATCCTCTGCAGAGACATGCTAGCCTTGGACTGGGCTTGGGCCACCAAAACCCCTGGCATGTGGTTTAAAAGCCCTTGGCCTTTCCCTTCCAGCCCAAGATGCTAATTCATTGGCTCCAGTCCTGGAAGTCCAGCCCCTTCCCAGAGCCAAGAGCTCAGGATTGGCTGGAAGGAACCCAATATTTGCATATGAACCTGTTGCTCCCACCCAGGCGCAGAGAGTTAATTTCTCACTTTAAGGGGAGCAAGTAAGTACCTGGCCAAGGCACCAGGACCCTGGGGGGCGTGCAGAGATGCAGGGTATGAATCAGGGGACCTTCCTTGCTTTCCACACTCAGCCTCTTCACCCCTTTTTCTGCATTTTCAGAGATCATTGCTTTAGTGGGGAGTTTCTCTACCCTGATGGAGGAACTGATGAAAACGCAGATTCCCAGGCCCAGCCTCCAATCTGATAAGCAGCCTGGCGTCTGGAGTCTTTTCTTTTTCTTTTTCTTTCTTTTTTTTTTTTTTTTTTTACAATTTTGAGGCACTTTGAGGAACACCAACTTTTTTCTTAAGAGCATGGATTTTACAGGCAGGACTGGATTTCAGCCCTGCCTCAATTACATCCTGACTGGGTGACCAGGGGCAAGTCACTTAATTGCTCTGTGCCTCACTTTTGGCATCTGAAAAATGGTTGTTATGAGGGTTAAAGGGGAAAACGTGGGTGGAGCTCTAGTGCGGAGCTCAGTATTATTTTATTATGGATGTTGTTATTGTTATTATTGTTAGATGCCAAAAGCCTCTGGAAGGAGTTTGTGATAAGGGTGAAAACCCTCTCTGGCCAGGAGGAGCTTAGAATGTCAGAGTAGGAAGGCTCACTCGTTAGGTGGGGAAACTGAGCCCAGAGGGGGCATTCGGCCACCTGAAACGGAAGGAGCGAGGGCTCTGGGGAGAGGGGTCTCGGGTTTGGACCCAGGCTCCACCAGGCACTGGCTGTGTGGCCTTGGGGGTTATGTCCCCTCTCTTGGAGCCTTGGCGTCCTCATCCGTAGAAAATGTGGCTAATCACCAGCCCTGGCAGAGATAATGGTGGGACACACCCTGTCCAGCAAGGCTCAGAAGGTGCTGAATAGAGGTTCCCTCCCTCCTCCCCGGTGATGCTGACAATCTTAGGCAGGGTGGGGACAAAGGTCTGCTCCCCAGAGGCCCCGGCTAGTGCATTCACACCAGTTCAAGGATCTCAGCAAGACTCTAAGACTGGCACCCCTATATCCCAGGTTCTGGTAAGGATGTTCTTCTCAAGGAGAGCTGCTGGGCTGCTGGGCCCAGGGACAGCTTCACTTTTTTGGCTGTAAAACGGCTCGGGGACTGACTCAGCTCTGGGTAAGAGTCAGTGTTCAGGAGGAAGCCCCAGGCAGCCTCCATAGCCTGTTTTGCGGGCACAGCTGGGGAACAGATACAGAAGCAGGGGCATTCCTCTGGGCACTGGCCCACTGTGATGGCGACAGGATAGCCTCCAGCTCAGAGCCCTGGATCTCCCTTTGGAAGTAGACTCATGCTTTCACTTCTCCCCAATTACTACATGCCAGCTTTTAGAAAGAGATCGGTGGTTCATTCAGACTAAAGTGTCCACGACTGATGGGCAGCAACTTTTTGCCTCTTAGTCTACAACAAATCTAAAATAAAGTGAATGAGTGAGTGAGTGAGTGTCAGGGGAGCAATCTGAGGCAGCACCGAGTATGTAGGATGAGAGGGGTGATAATCTCAGGTCCCTGAAATCAGACCACTGAGGCTGGGTAGCTTAGTAGCTTTAGAGGCAGGAATGCAAGGGAATTATATTGGCCTGTGGCCCTGGGCACCAGTCCTGCTGGGGACTCTCCCACTCTGCCAATAGGGCCCAGCCTGCCTGCCCTCTGAGAGATGGAGGAGATAGCCCAGGGAAGGGAGAGGGATGAAGAGATAGGACCCACCCTCCTCGATAGCCATCTCAGCAGGGCAGGCAGCCTCACGGCAATGGGCGTGTGCCAGCCATCCTGCTGCATCAGCCTGCCTGCCTGGCACTGGCCCTGGGGGCTCTCCCAGCTGGGTAGGAGCTGCCCATGGCCAGTGGAAGTTGAGCCAAGGAGCTGGTAGCATAGTTGGTGGAACTGAGAGCACCTCTTCCCCCCTTCCCTCCCCTCCTCCCCACGGCCCAACGAACAGAAGCTAAGGAGGCAGCCGCTTGAAGAAATGCATGTTGACATTTTTATTAATCCGAAAGGAGGTGACCAGTCACCTGGAACATTCTCAGAGGGAACATCAGCAACGAACCCCCCAAACAGCCCAGCAGCAATTCCAGAGCTCCCCGCACTCAATGCCACTCCCCGCATTCAGTGCCACCATCCCCATCTCTCTGCAATGCCCACTCCCCTCCCACCCGCAGCGCTGTCCCTGGGGAACCCCGGCTGCACACCCTTGGCCGCCGAAGAGATTCCTTCTCCTCCTGGCTCAGCCTAAGGGGCACCATGCTTATGAGCAGAAAGTGCACGGGCTACACCAGGGGCTTGCAAATGGGGTTCCACAGAACCTTCTGGAAGGGGAGGATCCTCGTACACCACCCCCGCCACCTTAAACCAGAGCAGTTCCGTTTTCATCAGTTTCACATGCTGGGTCTCCGTGGTAGCCTCTGATGGCTAAGTGTTCCACAGCTAAAAGAGTTTAAGGGTAGATGGCTCAATCTAAATCTCACCAGGAGCCAGGGAGAAAACCCAGAAGGTAGAGGCCCAGGGGCTGAGAGCCACTGAGATGGCCCCAGAGGCTGTGGGAGAGGAAGGTAGGCTGGTTCCCTCCTGCCCATGCTTGTCTGGTGCAGGGGCCACCTCTCGCCCTGCACCGGCCAAGCCAGCTTGCCTGTGCATGTCCCGGTGACCTCACCTGGGGCCAGGCTATTAAATTCCCATGGCAGCTCTGCCTTGCCTTCTATGGGAGGGGACACAGGCCTGCTACGGGGCTTTACTCACAGGTGAAACCCAAGCTACATGCAGGGTCTCTGAGTTGCTGAGAGAGACTGGGCGAGCCTTCCCTCCCACTGCCGGCAGAACAAAGGGGGATAATTAACGACTATTAAAGGAAATTAAACCCCACCCTCAAAGATAACCTAATGACCCCCCCCCACCACCCTCTTCTAACATCTGGGCCCCCTCTCCTTGCTGCATCTGGAACAGCCAGACCCCATCACATCCAGAGTCTGACACATAAAGCCTGGGAGGCCTAGGGTGCAGAGGCCAGGTCGCAGGTTTTATCCCCGTGCCTCAGCCTCCTCTGCCATCCTGGCCTCCTCCGCTGCTGTCCAGCCTTCCTCCGTGTGCCCTCCTCGGGCCTCACTTTAGCCTCTCAGCGTTTGTGAGCCGGAGGCAGCCAGCATGCGTAATTAAAGGCTTTCCAAACAAGTAACAAGCACCCTTCTGAGGAGGGAGTCAGGTATTAAAGGGGTTTTGTTGCTTTTTCTTTTTAAAACAGTAAAGCAATTATACTCCAATAAAGATGTTTAAAAAAAAAAAAAAGAAACAGGCCATCAGACGCTGAGTTTTCCTGTCCTTATTTGCCTACATAAATATGGCTGAGGGGTGCTAGGAGACCACAGCCTGGGGGCCCCCTGAAGGAGAAGATAGCCAGAAAAGGAAAAAGGGGGCCCCAAAAGGGGGCCCCAAATCCCCCTTCCTGGTCTTACAAGAGCCACTGGTGGCCTAGACCCAGGGCCCTCACCCCAGGCCCCAGGCCCTATGAGCCCCATTTCTGGTGCAAACACGAAGGGAATGTCAGAACAGAGGAGGGGCAACTCAAATTGGGGCAACTGCTGAGGCCACACGCTGCCATCCTTGCATGTGCTAAGGCTGTTGATCTTTTCCAGAACCTCTGGGAGTTGTGGTTGGGGAAGAGGGGAGGGAAGAGTGAGAGCAGTCCTTCTTGAGCTGGCAGGCCACGCCAGAGGTGAGGATGTGCGGTGTCCATCCCTGTATCCTGGTACCCACGGTGACTAGCACACTTGTGAGCACACACGGGGAAGCGTCCAAGGCTCCCCCAAGAGGATGGAGGCCAGGTGGAGGTTCCTTATCCTGGCGGGATTCCCTGGCAGGTGGGGAGAGAGGATGGTGGGTGGGGAGCAGGCTCAGGGCACCATGTGCCACCACTTGAAGGGAAAGGGCTTCCGGCGCACGTTGGTGCCGCAGTGGATCTCTCCAAGCAGCTTGTGGTAGGACAAGTAGTCATCGATGAAGATACAGTAGAGGCCCAGGGGCTCCAAAAGGGACCGCACCTTCTCCTCCAGACAGCAGCTGCCGTTGATTATGGGCCCAAAGGGTTTGGGGATGCCCAGGTACTTGCCTAAGACCACCATGTTCACCTGTAGAAGCGACAAGGCAAGAAAGAGACCCGGTTAGCTGGGGATGCTCTACACCTGGGGCCCCTTCTGGGTTCTGGCTCTGGCAGACCCATCCCCAGGGCCTGTCCCGTCTTTGCCAGCATCTCCGGCCACTAAGGCTGGCACTCGCTCAAGAACTAAGGTCTATGGAAGCAGAAAAGACGTAGATCCATAGTTGGAAGAGAGGATTTATAACAGGCAGGGCTGCCAGTAACATACATGGTAACTTCATATAAATAAAAGTCACCCCTTCCTCCAACACTTTCCTCCACCTATCAGAAAAGTAGATTATAATGACTTTGTTAGAACAAGATTTTACCGTTATCTGCCAAAAACTTGTACAGCAAATGTATCCATCTACAAGGTCCACGGTGTGAATGTCGCAGGTGTGGTGCATTTATTTGTGCAGTACACACTAAGCTCAACCGTTCCTGGAAGCCCTGATAATTGTTACCGTTTATTGAGCATCTTCTACGTGCCAGATATAGCATCCGCAAACCTCACAGCCTCCCTCCGAGGCCATAGCTTGGACCGGTTAAGTAATATAATTAAGGCCACACAGCCAGAGAACAGGGAGACTGAAATTTGACTCAGGTCTGACTCATGCCAAAACTCGTGCTCTTTCTACGCTGCCAGAGTGTAGCACTGTGGCTGCCTGGGGTGCTAAGGAGTCGGGGCAAGGGGCTGGGAGCCCTTGGGGGCACCTGGGTTTATCTCCAATGGCACTTCTGCTTCCCCGGGTGGGGGACCTGGCAGGGGGCCCTAACACCAGGGAAGGGAAGTCTGCCCAGTGCAGGGTATGGAGGCTCCTTAGAGGTAACTTCTGGCCCAGTGGATGGCCAGAGGAGATGTCCTTGGTGTTCAGAGGGGACACTCTGACACGCTGGGTCATCTCAGTGTAGGGTGGGCTGCCCTTACACTCTCCACGCCCCAGCCCCTCACCCTCAAGTCTGCCCCGCAGGGCCGTCCGCGGCTGGGACCAACATGGAGCTGGAGGGTCCCATCTGGGTCAGTCACATGGCCTTGGCCCTGACCTGCTTGGTTGCCCACTAATGGGCCAGAACATGGGGGGTGGGAGTGGGGCACACAGAGGGACAAAGGGCAGGGAGAGGAACAGGGAGCGGTAGTCGGGACCATTGCCAGCCTGGCTCTGCTTCCTCCTAGATGAGGACTCAGGAGACTGGAGGTCGGCCCATTTGCTCGCTGGAGACCTTGGGCAAGTCAACCACTCTCCTCCAAGGGCCTCTTTCCCCTTCTGACAAACGAGGGGTTAACTGAGTGTTCCCTAAGGGCCCTCCAGTGAGAACATGCTGGGATCCTCTAGCTGGGCCTGGACTGAAGCTGGGAGATTCCCACGGAGGGCTGTGTGGTGGGGAGGGGCTCCCAGCAGGGGAGGGCAAGGCCACAGCCCAGGGCTGACCACGGTCATGGGCCTTCCCCCACGCTCAGCCAGAACCAGAGGCAGGTCACCCCGTAGAGCTTCACTGTCTGATACGGTAGCCATCTGCCACATGTGGCTGCTTTTTACTTTCATTAAAATGAAAGTAAAACTTCCGTTCCTCAGTCACGCTGGCCACATTTGAAGCGCTCAGTAGCCACGTGTGGCGGAAGCCACGTCATACTGCACGGATGTAGAACATTTCCATCACCCGAGAAAGTTCTGACAGCACCGCGCTAGAGCAGTGGTTCTCAACCAGGGCGATCTTGCCTCCAGGGCATTTTGCAACCATCCCACGATGCACAGGACAACCCCCAGAGCAAAAGATTCTTTAGCCCCAAATATCGGTAGAACCAAGGTTGTGAAGCCCTGCCTACGAGGTCTCTGCAGGGGCCTCACAGCGAGGGGTCAGGAGTGAATGCGACCCTGGCGGGGAAGCCCGACCCTATACACTGGCCTCCAACCAGGACCCCAGGATTCACTGGCTGGTCCAATGACAGGGATTCGAGTAAAGGCCCCAGGCTGAAGAGGGAGGGTCTCCCATCCTAGGGAACCATCCTTCACTGCTGCCCATGCCCCAACGTCCTTTCCCAAGGGGTTACTGGGCACTATGGGCAGGGCTGTGCCAATAGCACCGCTCAGACCCCTCCCAGGGGCCACATTGGTGAGATCACATCTGCTCATCTGCTTGTCAGGTGCCTGAGTTAATGACAGCCAGGGTGGCAGCTGCCACCTGCCACGCCTGCCCAACTCAGGATCCCTCTGGGGAGCAGACAGTGGGATGCCAGCCTGGGGAGCAGAACAGGCAGCTGAGACCCAGAAGCGAAAGCTTGAAACATTGAAACCAAACCACGCTTCCATGTTCCACTTTGGGGGGGGGTGGAAAGCCCTTAGCTGTGGGGCTTCCCTGTGCCCTGTAGGATGTTTAGCAGCATCCGTGACCTCCACCCACTAGATGCCAGTAGCACCCTCCTCGTGTGGCAATCAAAGTGCCCGCGGCGGGGTGGGGGAAGAAATCACCCTGGTTGGGAACTACCGATGGAGATTTTCTATATCTGCCCCAAAAAGCAAACACTGGCGAGGTCTGCAGGGCCCATCCCAGCCTCCTTGCCACTCTGCCCCTGGTTAGGGACGGCTTCTCCTCTGGACCCCCAACTGACTGCCCAGCAGGACCCCGCCCAGCACCAAGGATGGAAATGACCTGTCCTCCCTCCACACTCTCACCATGTCGGGGAAGAAGGCTTCTGCATAGGAATCCTTCAGGAAGAAGAGCTGGGGGATGTCCACAATGTCCTGCTCCGTCAGGCCCAGCTCCCGCTTCAGCACCTCCCGGTTCCAGTCGATGCATTCCTGGGGGGGGCGGGAGGAGGGGCACAGGCACCCAGGGAACCAGGAAGGATCCAACGTTTCTGAGAGCCTGCTACGTGTCGGGCTCTGTGCACCCGACACGTAGGTGCCCTCTGCACCCTTTAGCTTGTTTGATCCTCACAACAGCTTTGTGCCATTGCTACCGCAAATGGGGAAACTGAGGCTCAAGTGACCTGCCCAAGGGCACAGAGCTAGGAAGTAGTGGACCTGGGGTTTGGATCCAGGCAGCTTCTGGTTGCAACAGTGCTTGCCGTCACCACACACTGTCCCAGCCACAGCCGGGCTTACGCTCCTGCCCAGCTTAGCTGTTTAGGAGGAAAGCTGTCGGATGCCACTGGGGAGAAGCATGGGGCCTCCTCCCATCTACTGAGCAGGACTCCATGCCAGGCCTACACCAGGCACGTGGCAGGCATTAGCCCCGCCCCTTCCTGGGACCTCCTTCCACCCCATGTCCTCACCAGGTCACCCTGATTCCCACCCACCCCAGCCCTCGCCCCTACAGGGCCCCATTTCCCCACCACATCTCTCCCATCTCCCCAGATTTCTTGGGGAACTCAATTCTACTTCTGCTGAAACCCATCATTTCCCCAGAATGGGGGCAAGATCTCCCCCACCGGACTGGCACAGCTGTGTCTCTTCCATCAGACTGTGGGTTTCCCAAGAGCAGAGGCCCTACCCAACCCACAGGTCTCAGCAGCCCCCAGGAGAATCAGAGGCCCAGGGCTGAACCCCTCACCCCCACCACGGCAGTTCCTGGGGCTGCTTCACCCCCACACCCCTCACCTGTACATGGAGGTTGTCATTCCTGAGACGTCTGTCTTCCAGCATCTCATTAATGCTTCTCTTCGCCTGGTACTTTAACCCTGCAAGAGAAAGAAGACCACAGCCTGCTCAGGGAGTACTGCCTGGGGCCACCTCAAGCCTGGGCTGCAGAATCCGGGCCAGGATTTTTCTCCCACCTCAGCGCCAGGGTCTAAAGCAAGGACAGAGAAAGCCAGAGACTGGAAACTCTGATGGGACCAAGCTCTGGCTGCAAGTAAATCCCGGTGATGGATTATAAACTCCTTAGGAAGGGATGCCTGAGCTCAGAGCCTAAAAATTACAGAAGAGCTACCATTATTGAACACCCACTATGCTCTGGGCCTCCTATTATATTTATTATTGATCTCTAAAACAATGCTAGGTCAGGTTAGTTATCACCCCGCATTCAGAGAAGAGGAAATGGAGGCACTGAGAGGTTCAGAACACATCCTTGATCTCATAGCCAGCAAGTGGCAAGACCAGGATCTGAATCCAGGTCTATCTTTGCTGAAGGCTATGCCACATCCCTTCCAATGCTCCATTCCTCAGGTGAGAACACTGAGATCCCTGGTGGGGAAGGGGGAGGTGCTCAACGGGGCCAACCAGGCCCTTGGAGGGTCTGTCGATTCCCCGAGGAAGGTTCACAGAGGGGCCACGACCACCCTCCTGGCTTCTCACCCCTCCCTCTCTTGAGCCCCTGGCCCTGCTGCTCCCTGCTGCTTAGCCCTGGGCAAGCCGCTTCCCCTCTCTGAGCCTCAGTTTTCTCCTCCATGAAAAGGGATGAGGAGAAGGGGGTGAACGATCTGATTGGGCAAGAGCATGAAAGTGCATGCACGGACAGGCACGTGGGAAGGCTCATGGCTTCCTGTTCCTTTCTTCCCCTGGGGTGTGGCCAGGAACAACCCAGTGCATGGAGGAGGCCACCCAGGCTTGCACCCCTGGCCCAAGAAAGGGAGAGCCCTCATCCTTTGCTCCCATATGAAGGTGTTGGGAAAATCAGTGATGGACTCTGAGCTGAGAGCTGGCAGACGAATGGCCTGTAAACAGAGCGTAGCCGTGACAGGCATCAATGGCGCCCAGGGCTGGCAACGAGAGGGCATGGTCTGGCAGGGTGATGGGCTCACTGGCACTCACCATCAAACTGGGCCGCCTCCCCGTAGCCCTCCTCCTTCTTCTCTTGGAACAGTTCGAGGCAAGCACTGGGGCTGGCCAGGAGCAGCCGGAAGCCCTGGCACAGAGGATGGGAGAGCAGCTCTGTGGACAGGTTCTCCCCTGATGCAGGAAACCCCAAACTCAGGAGGGGCCTGAGTTCAGAGGCCAGACTGCACATGGCACCCCCCCCAATCCCCCCCACCAGCCACAAAGGACTGTCTGTACTCCCCCCAATCCTCCAAGCCGGTTCACACCTGCAGGCCTTTGTCCATGACCTTCTCTTTTCCTGGAAGCCCTTCCCCACTTTGTACACCAGGGAGCTCAACCACTGGTCACTGGGAGGCCTCCCCTCCCAGGCTGCCTGCTCCCTGCGGGCTGTACCCTCCCTGATCACCTCTGCAAGGCAGTGAGTGGTTAACATGCTGGTCCCGAGCCCACCATCTTGGTCTGAATTTTACCCTACTAGTTAATTGCCCTTCTGAGCCTCGTTTTCCTTATTTATAAAATGGAGGAAATGATAATAGTACCCACCTCATGGGGTTGCTAGAGGATTAAATGCATTAAAACACATACATCTCACAGGTGCTCAGTAAATGTTACTAGTTTTTACCAGTGTCAGTCCTGGGTCTTGACTGAGAGGTCTGGATCAGAGCAAACACCCAGTAAGTGTGAGAATGAGTGTATGAGAAGTGAGCGAACGAGTTCCCTCCTGACCTGGGCTCTGACCTCCTCCAGGAAGCCCCCCCTGATTAACACCACCTGGCCCAGAGGGTACCCTGACTCCAAGCTCTCTATGGACAGAGGTGGTGAGCTAGTTTCAGGGGGCTTTGCCCTATCCTGACCCATCAGGATAGGGAGGGGCAGAGGTAGCTCAGGCAGGAGGAGAGGGGATGTACCTTCTGGTCAGAGGTGGGCACAAAGCTCAGGAACTCGTCCACGTGGCCCACGTAGAGCCAATCAGAGTAGAGCTCCACGGGCGCCTGCACCTGCTGGGCCTTCAGGAAGTCGCGCACCACCTTGGCCATTTGCTGCCCACCAGACCTGGCCAGGGAGGGAAAGAGCAGGGTCACCTCGTGCCTGTTGTGTGCTGCTTCCCTGCAGGCACTTCCTGAGGCCCTCCCTGCCCACTGTCAACCCTCTGAATGGGTCTTCTTTGGTCCCTGCTTCCTGGCCCCAGCGCCCAGGTGCTCCCAGGAACTCGCTGTCCATCCTGAGTATCGCCCAAGAGAGTCTGTCCCTCCCTCACCTTAAAGCATCCTCCCCAAGGCCAGAAAGGTCCTGCCACCCCTTCTTGCAAAAGAGAATCAAATGAGAGCCCTCCATCTGCCAAAGGGAACTGAAGACCCTCATCTCAATTCCTGGGACTCAGAGAGGTTGACTCTTTACCCAAGGCACCAAGCTTTTTGTTCAAAACATGACTGGGACCTGGCAAGCCACCCCCCACCCTGCTTAGTCCAGTGTTTCCCAAAGTGTGGGAATTGTTGCCCACTCCCCATGTCCCTCACTTTCTTCAGGTTTAACTCAAATGTCACCTCTTTCTCTATGTGGACTTTGGAAATAACAACAACCCCTCAACTCCTTTCCCAGCTTTATTCTTCTTTACAGCATTTGGTACTATTTGGCACACTTGATATCTTGTTTATTGCCTGGCAGCCCACTAGAATGTAAGCTCCAGGAGGGCTGGGATTTTTCTCTAGGTTCACTGCTGTATCCCCAGCACCTCTTATAGAATAGATGCTCAAAAATATTTGTGAATGCTATTAAGGCTTTTGAACAGCTGTGTAAGAGTCCACAGTCTATATAACTTGAATACGTCCTCAACGAAACTAGAAGGGAGACCCAACAAGCAGTGACACAAGACAGCACTGATTTGATTCAGGGGATGGGAATGCGGAAAATATTTTTCTTGTATTTCTGTTTATTTTAATATAATATTTAATATTTTAATTTCTGTTATTTTAAGTCCCTCCTTGGGACTCTGCAGCCCTCTGCCTGGAGGCAGAGGAATGGACCAGATGACTCCAGCCTTGAGAAGCATCAGACCTGGTCTCTGAGTCACATCAAAGCTGCCACCAGGAGGCAGAATTGTTCCAAGATCGTTTTAAATGTGGGGAGCAGAGCTTGGAGAACCCAAGATAGTAGAGAACAGAGGAGCCATTTGCTGAGCACCTGCTGTGCGCCTGCCTGAGGCTCCTCACACTGGGTGTCTTGTTTAATCCCCATGATAACCCTATTATGTACGTAAAAATAACAGGTCCATGTCATGATCTGAACTCTGCCGGACCAAGCTCTCTGACCTCATCCCCCCACACCCCCTTGTTCACTCTGCTCCAGCCCCACTGGCCTCCTTGCTGTTCCTCTAATGTCTCCAGCACACTCCTGCCTCAGGGCCTTTGCACTAGTTGTTTCCACTCCCTTGCACATTCTCCTCCCAAATAGCCACATCTTTTTTTTTTTTTTTTTTTTATATTTTGATGACTCCAATTTTTTTTTGTTGTTGTTGTTGTTATAGCTACTTTATTTATTTATTTATTTTATATTTTGGACTGTGTTGGGTCTTCGGTTCGTGCGAGGGCTTTCTCTAGTTGCGGCAAGTGGGGGCCACTCTTCATCGCGGTGCGCGGGCCTTTCACTATCACGGCCCCTCCCGTTGCAGGGCACAGGCTCCAGACGCGCAGGCTCAGTAGCTGTGGCTCACGGGCCCAGTTGCTCCGCGGCATGTGGGATCTTCCCAGACCAGGGCTCGAACCCGTGTCCCCTGCATTAGCAGGCAGATTCTCAACCACTGCGCCACCAGGGAAGCCCGCCACATCTTTAACTGTCTCATTTCCTTCAGGGAAATGTCAGCCTCTCACCAACACTTCTTTTACCTAACATACTAGATGATTTACTTATTTATTATGTTTGCTTATTGTCTGTTTCTCTCAGCTAGGATGTATGTAGGTTGTTTTGTTCACTGCTAAGGTCAGAAGCCAAGACAGGAACACAGGACAGCAGCCTGGATGTTAAATTTTAGTTCGGGGTCCAAGGAGGAGATCTGAATTCTGACTATTCCCCTAACTTGCTGTGTGGTCCTAGGCAGTAGCTGCCCCTCCCTGAGCCTCAGGGTTCCATCTGTCCACCAAGAGCTTTGTTCCTGGTTTTCAACACAATAGCCAATGGAGTGAGGCCCAGCTCTGCTAGTGACCCCCCACACGTTCCCATCCGGGGTCCTTGTTCTGAGCCTGGGATTTTCCAGAACATTTCTTTTATCCCCAGCACGGGGCCCCGAACCTGGAATATAGGAAGTCTCAATAAATATTTATTGAATTGATAAATGAATGCATGAATTAGTGCATTCACTTCATTTATCTAAGCCTCAACTTCCTCATCTGTAAAATGGGGATAATAGTCATCTCAACCTCATAGGGCTGTTGTAAGAATTAATGGAGGTAACCTGGGTAAAGCACCATGTTCATGGCATGTAGGTGATCAATAACTTTTATCCATTGAGTTCCAACCTACTTCAAGGCATATCCACTGCCAGGGGTCCAGCTAAACAATACCCAAGCATTCAGAATTTGGTTAATGTGAATCCTTTATCCCCAGTAATGGCTATTATATAGCTAGGACGGGGATTTTTTTATAAGCCCATTTCACTGAGGAGGACACTGAGGGATGACGTATAAAATAATTTGCCCATTTAATAATGTATCTTTGCCACCTGATGTATCCCTAGTACCTTCAACAATGCCTGGCACATGGTAGGCATGCAATAAATATTTCTAAATGAATTAATCAAGCACCTACTATGTTCCAGGCCCTGCGGTAGGCACTAGTTAGGTGATGTACCCCAAATCACCTGGCCAATAAGTGGCAGAGGCAGGACTCGAACCCAAATCCATTAATTTTCAAAGCCTGTGCTCAGTCCTCCCGGATCCCTCCCGGAAGCACAGAATGACTGCCCAGAGGTCCCAAGGCCCTTCTGCCCCCAGAGCTGGGGGCAGGATCCAGCCCCAGAGTAGTTCTGCACATGAGTCAGCAGCAAGGTGAGTGCACTCCTCTTGCCCTGGCCAACCTCAGCCCCGGGCACCCAGCCTGGGCACCCGGCTTCATGCCTGGGGTTGGTGCCAGGAAGTCTCACCTCACCTGATCCAGAGCTGTGAGGCCACCAAGGTCACCACTTGAGCCTGGGTAACCTTCCCAGGACTGCCTGGCTGCCTCTGGGCCCAAGACCAGATAGCCAGGGCTTGGGGATGCAAGCTGGGGCACGCCTGGGCTCCACCCCAACCCCACACAAACCGGAAGGCAACCTCCAGGGCCTGGGGTGGGCTTCATCTTTAGGCAGGAAGCAGGGGATCGCACTAGGACCCCTGTGCTACACACCCCATTCTTCGATTGCCCACAGGCTGGGTGGGGACCCACTCGGGAGATTTAGCAGATGCTGTCATCTGTCTGAGCCCTAAACCCTAAATACCTTGTTTCCTGCTAGATGACAGCTGTCCAGGGTAGGACCTGTCAAGTTACCTCTGTCACCCTGGTATCCTGACCCGCAGCCTCGTGGTGACGGCTGTACCCTTTCTAGCTGTTGCTAGGACAACAGCTGTTTTGATTTCCTCCCTGGAGAGGTCAACAGATCCATCTCCTACTTCTGCCCTGGATTACAGATGACCTTCCCGCTCTTCTGATGTTTCAAAAGAAGTCAGAAATCTGGCTTTTTACATGAAGCCTCCTGATATATGTATATTTAATGTTGGTGACGAATTATGCTCATAAAATACTAGGCAGGGCAAAAGACCGTGGGCCAATAGTTTGTTTTTTCCTAAGATTCTGTGATCTTTCCAACCTATGATTCTAGGACTCTATTCTAGGATTCCACGCAGGAACTTAAGACCATTTTTCAGACTGGAGAATTGTGTTTGCGGTGGAGGCAGGGGGGGTTGGAGAGTGGATGCTGCCTTGGGTCCCCCGGGCCCTCCCGTGACCTCCACCACCCTCCTACCCTGGCTTCTCACTTGGGAAAGCTGCTGCCAATGAGGATTCGGCCCAGGGGGTACTCCTTGCCCTCCACTGTGACGGGCGGGCTGACGTCCAGGTTGCCAAAGGAGTCAAGGCCAGAGACACCAGCGAACGGGATTTCCCGGGTTACATATCCAAAGTCGGGACCCTAAGGGAAAACCGTCGAGAGCCCCCCACCCCCAGAAGGAGGGGTCAGTTAGAAAAGGAAGAGACAGCTCTTGGGGTAGGGGAGCGAGGGGTGCTCCCGGGGGAATCCCACTCCCTGAAAAACAACCGCTATTCACTTTTCACACATCCTCCTGGTGCCCTAGCATTGTGCTGTTAAAGCCGAAGCCAATAACAGAACAATAACTAGAAAATCCCTGAATGTTTGGAAATAAGGCAACATACTTCTAAAGAACCCATGGGTCAAAGAAGAAATCAATGGGGAGGTTACACAGTATTTTGAAGTGAAAGGTAAAAACCACACAGCACGTTAAAACTTGAGGGGATGCCAGTAAAGCTGCACTTCTAGGGAATTGTCGCAGCTCTAAACACATATATTAAGAAGAGAAAGGGTTGAAAAATCTTAGCTTCCGTTTCCAGCTAAGAAAAGAACGGCAAATTAAACCTAAAGAAAGTAGAAAGAAAGAAATGATAAAGACAGAGCAGAGAACAGTGGAAAAGGCGCTGGCCAGGTCAAGCCCAGGGCTTGGGGTCAGGCCCTTTGTTGATGCAGACTCACCCCACAGAGCTCACTGTCACCTCCCCAGGGACTCTTCCTTGATCCCTCCAGGCTGGGGTAAATGTCCCTGCTCTGTGTGCCCATGAGTTCCTGGACCTTCCCCATCATATCCCCCACCAGACCCTGGCATTGTCCTGGAGGTGGGGGACAGGGGTCAGTAAACAGGCAGAGATGTGAGTTCTGGGACCCGACCCACCTCAAAAGGGGGGTTAGCCTAGCGGTAAAGTTCAGGGGCCGTGGAGGCAGCCCCTCTGGTTTTGAAGCCACTGCTAACTAGCTGTGTGGCCTTGGGTAAGTTGCTTAACCTCTCTGAGCCTCAGTAAAGAGGGAATAATAATATCCATAGGAGTATGGATATCCATACTTATCCATAGGAGTCCACGTGGATTAAATGAGCAACTGTGTAAAGCTAGGAGGGAGGGCCTGGAACTTGGGACACGGTTGCTGGAGTGGCTCCTGTCGCCCTCCCGTGTATAGAAGCAGCATTGTGCCTGGCACACAGTAGGCGTTCAGAAAACATTCGTTACCTGAAGAGAGGACCTGGCTCACAAAAGCAAGAGCCATGAGGGCCCACTAAGGGTGCGTTGCCCTCAAAAGGCAGTTTGGTTTCCCCAGAGCTGACTCCTTTGTTCACTCCCCCTTGGGGGAGAGGAAGGACCCCAAGGAAGACTTTGCTGGCCTGTCCCTCCCAGAACAGGGGTGATTTGCATGAGATTTGCATTTCATTTACATATTCCTCCCAAACCTCCCACTAACTCCCCATTTGCCAGAACCCACCACCTGTGTCCTTTTGTAGCCCCTAAAGGACTAGGACCAGGGCAAGACTGACTGGAGAATCCTATAGGAGGAGCCAGCCACGGTTTCCCCACTCTGCCCTTTGCCGCATACCAGGATACTCTTATAAGGGAAATACTTCAGGCGTCTGTTTCGGGGGGAGTCAAAGACCACTGGGAAGGATTTGTGAGGAGCCTCGATGTAGCCAAACTCCATCTCATCCTGGGAGGGGAGAGAAAAAGACCACAGTGACTGCCTCAGTGTAGTATTAAGAATGGGTTAATCCCCCCAGGCCCGGGGCGGGGCAGGGCAGGACAGTGGATCTTCCCCAAGACCTGGAGGGTGCAGAGGCCAGGGAACAGAGGTGGAGTGAGGCCTCTCAGGGCCGCAGCCAGAGGAGGACTCTGCCTGGGACCAGAGCACTTGGAGGGAAGCAGGAGAGACTGGGGCGATGCAGGCAGTGGCGGGGGGGGCATTCCCCTAGACTGCATGTCCCCCACCCTAAGTCCTGGCACCCAGGCCGGCCTGGCTTCTCTAGGGAAACGGAGGCCGGTAGGAGCCTGCGCAAGCCAGCTTTCCCAAAGCCAGTGTAAAGGACGGGGTTCAGGCCTCCCGGGCTGCCCTCCTCTCCCGGATTGCTCCCGCACCCACCTGGATCCAGCGGTCATTCCGATTCTCAATCCAAGGGCAGACGATCAGCTTGCAGTTGGCTTTCGACGCCAGGTCAGACATGTCTTTCAGAAACTTCTCATTTGAGCCATGGGAGTCCACGACACTGCGAAACACAGGGAGAGGGGAGCGAAATAATGACCGCTGACTGTGGCCTTGGCCTCAGGGCCAGGAGGCAGGGGATGGATGGGGTGGCCTTGATGCGGTCTGTGCTAGGCCCCGTGTGGCCCCTGGGCACAGGGGTTCAAACCCAGTCTCTGCACTAGAGAGACTCATGGGCTAATGACAGAGACAAATAATGTCCCCAGATCACATCAGGTGGCAGGTGCAAGGGGAGGGACAAGCCCGGGGCTGTGGAGCCCAAAGGCAGGGCACCAAAGTCCTGGAGAAGGTGACTGGGGACTGAATCTCACTGGTTAAGGTGGTAGTGAGAGGGCAGGTAGCCCCATCTCCTCCTGTTTCTCACAACTGGCCTAAACAAAGGAGTCAGGGTGGGGTTAGTGAGCAAACAGAAAGAAAGAGTTCCCTTCTGAACACCTGGGCCCAGCTCAGCAGAGCAAACCTGTTTGGCCACACCCTTCCTGGCCTTTTGGCTTATGTTCCAAGTCATCTATGGCCCTTTCAAGTGGTCCAACCTCTGATGCAGAGGCCCAGAGTAGCCTTGCCAATCCAGGCTCACCTGCCCATCAAGGGGCCTGACAAGGATTCTGAGAGATGGCAGAAGGACCAGGGACCCGGGCTGGGGCAGGGCTCACAGAGGATTTTGGAGTCTGGGTCCCAAGTTCTCTGCAGGCCCAGGAGTACACCCGCATCTGAGCAAGGCTGGGTCTCCTGCAGCTGCCAGCAGTCTGAACGGGGCCTGGCCCCACTGCCTGGAATAAATCCTGGATGTTCTGGGGCTGTTACATGCAGGACAGGGGAGGGCAGGTGTGCTGGACTTGAGCCATTGACCTCAGCCAGGGCCTTAGCTGCTCAGAGCAGGTAGGGCTGACAGGCCCAAGCCAGCCTGCTGCTATCCTATTCCCAGCTTGTGTCCGTGGGTGCCTGCAATGAATCCATCCAGTATGAGTGCAGGGCCAAGCCTGGTACGGCATTCTGTTCCTATCTCTATGAGTCCAGAGATGGTGGGAGAGCTGCAGGAGGGGCGAGGCCTCACCTGCACACATACAGCTCCAGGGGGCTTTGGGTGTTGGGGGTCATGATCCAGGGGGCCATGCGGAAGGTCACGGTGTCTGTGAAGTGCGGCACCTCAGGCAGGGTCTGGGGGGAAAATGAGGACTCAGTGGGCCCTGCAGGGAGCCCCATCAGGCTTCAAGACCCCGCAGCCCCCAGTCTCCCAGCCCTGGAGCCTCCAAGCTGGTCCCTGAAACCCCTCATCCCCTATCACAGACCCCAGCGCCATACATACCTTGGTGTCCACCAGGCTGACGCTGAGAGAGACCAGCCCCAAGAAATGAGCGTCGGGAAAGGTGAGCCCCTCCACGTAGAAGCTGATCTTCCGCTCCCCCGGATGCCGCTCCACTTCGTAGGACAGATGCCAGGGCCCCAGCACCTGCCTGTAGTCTGAGAGAGAATTCCCACCTAGGGGGAACCAGAGTCAGCACTGGGGGCCCAGTGCTGGGACAGGGGTGTGGGGCTGCGAGGATGCGAGGACAGGAAACCCGAGGCCAGGAATGTAGAGGCAGAACCACCTTTGTGTTAGATCTACTTGGACTCCTCTCCAGCTCTGCCATGTGCAAGCTGTGTGACCTCAGCTCAATGACTCAACCTCTCTGAGCCTCAGGTCCTCATCTGTAAAATGGGTTAATATTATGTTTCTCATGCGGTCAGTGTAAGCTTTAAAATAGATAAGGAAGTAAAAGCAGCTGGCACAAAAGGTGAAAACAACCTAAATGTCCATCAACGGATGAATGGATAAACAAACTGTAGTATGTCCATATGCTGGCATGTTATTCATCCATAAAAAGGAATGAAGTATTGATACATGCTACAGCACAGATGAACCTTGACATTATACTAAGTGAAAGAAGCCCGACACAAAAGGCCTCATATCATACCATTCCATTTGTACGAGATGCACAGAATAGGTACATCCCTAGGGACAGAAAGCAGATTAGCTGTTGCCTAGGGCTGGGGGTTGGGGGTTGGGGAGTGACTGCTAATAAGTACAAGCCTTTATTTGGGGGTGATGAAAATGTCTTAGAGCTAGAAATTTTGTGGTAGTTACCCAACATTGAGAATGTACTCAATGTCACTGAATTGTTCACTTTAAAATGGTTAATCTGGGGACTCCCCCTGGTGGTGCAGAGGTTAAGAATCCGCCTGCCAATGCAGGGGACACAGGTTTGGGCCCTGGTCTGGGAAGATCCCACATGCCGTGGAGCAACTAAGCCTGTGCACCACAGCTACTGAGCCCATGCTCTAGAGCCTGTGTGCCACAAGTACTGAGCCCACGTGCCACAAATACTGAAGCCCACGCGCCTAGAGCCCGTGCTCTGCAACAAGAGAAGCCACCGCAATGAGAAGCCCGCTCACCACAACGAAGAGTAGCCCCCGCTCGCCGCAACTAGAGAAAGCCCGCGCCCCTCAACAAAGACCCAATGCAGCCAAAAATAAATAAATTTATAAAAAAATAAAGTAAATAAAATAAAATGGTTAATTTTATGTTATGTGAATTTCATCTCAATTTTTTAAAAAAATCGCCTGGCACCTAGTAGTTCTGGCCCGTCGCCTTTTCCCCTCCCCTGAGGGTTGTCTGGGAAGCGCCACCCTGGCACGCTCTGACAGCATGAAATGTTCTCAGCTCGCTTACGGAGACTTTGCTTATGTTCTGGTATCACAGAAAGTGTTTCCAAGCCGGACTCCTGGGTAACATTCCACCATTGGAACATTCTGGTCCCTGCCAGGCTCATTTAGCTGGGACAAGTTCTGAGTCAGTTTGAACAGAGGAGGATGAAGCGGAAGAAGGAAGGGGCAGGAGAGGTCTCTTGTGATTTATGAAAATGTGAGGGCACCTCAGGGTTAAGGGTGAGTGTTTTTGCTGGGGGTTTTTTTGTTTTTTTTTTAATCCACAGACTTTGATTAATAAACTGTCAGAACAACTGGATTCTGAAGGCAGGCCTGGGCCTCAGCTTTGCTAGTCTCTGCCTCCACCCCACCCAGCCTGGACAGTGCTTGTTTTACATCGAGAGCTCATTCCATGCTAACCGACCAGAGGAAGGATGGGCTCGGGAGAAGGGGCAAGGGTAGTGGAAAGAAGAGGGGTTTTGGTGCCCAAGAGACTGGCTTTGAATGCTTGCTCCATCCCCAACTGGTTGTGTGACCTTAGGGCAGTGAATTCACATGTCTGAGCCTCAGTTTTCCCCTCTATAAAATGGGTCTAGTTTGGGAACCTCTTTCTTGGGCGATATGTCGTGTCCTGATGGAGTGGCTGTTTGTAAGTGGTAGTGAGAGTTACAAAATGATGATGGAAGGAGGGAGAGAGGTGGATAAGAGAAGAATGGTTTGGGAAGCAGAAGATGGAGCAGGGAGGGAAGAGACCCCTCCAGGCAACTCACCCCTAGCGCAGAAGACCCCCACTCTCCTGGAATCAGAAAGCGGCACGTTCAAGACCAGCTTGTGGCTGTCAAAGAGCTCATCAGGGCCATCGCAGCTCAGCACCATTGGGGCCATGTCCTGCAGGTCTGGAGAGAGTGGTGCCCATGAGACAATCCTGCTCCATCCCACACCATCACCCTGGACGACCCCATACACCCCTTCTGGTGCTCACCATCCAGTGATGTCAGCTGGGTGTTGGCGAGGTCCATCCCCCTGGACCTGAGACTATCCCGGTCACAGTTTACCAGCAGGACAGCCCCATAGCCCTCAGGGCCCCAGCACCAGGTTTTCTGTGGCAAAGCAAGAGGCCTTAGGGTCAGTGGGACCCAGGGGTCTCTGGGAAGGGGTTCTGGACATGGCTAGAGCTGTCTGCTTTGTTAACTTGGAGACTTCTGTATTCTGGGTTTGCTTAAAGATTTATAGAGGGATCATAGATTTGGGGGATGGAGTTCCAGGTCCCTACACCCAGAGCCACTCCACGCTTGTGCAGTGAACAACTTGAACAACAGCTCCAAAGGCTGATGGCGCCAAACCCAGAAATGGCCTTTGCCAGTCTGCTGAGCTTTGGTCCTGCCAGCAGACTAAGACTGCCTCGCCCTGACCTTGATGGGGCTGGAGAATTCCTGGGAGACTCTCCCCATCCCAGTCCTCTCCTGGGGCCTGTCCCACAGTTTTCTCTGACTTTCACTTGAGATCCTGCAGGCCCTGCAAGATAGTCTGAGCTGAGAGGTGGGAAAGATGGCTGGAACCCTGCCTCTGTGATCAAAGCTCTTCCTGATGTGCTTCTTTTTTTTCCTTTTAATTTATTTGCTTATTTATTTTGGCTGTGCTGGGTCTTAGTTGCGGCACACAGGATCTTTGTTGCGGCATGTGGGATCTTTAGTTGCAGCATACATACTTCTTATTTGCGGCATGCGGACTCTTAGTTGCGGCATGCATGTGGGATCTAGTTCCCCGACCAGGTTTGGAACCCCAGGCCCCCTGCATTGGAAGTGCAGAGTCTTACCCACTGGACCACCAGGGAAGTCCCCTTCCTGACGTGCTTCTACTTTATCCCCACTAGACTCTGCAAGGCAGGGCTTATTTTCCCCTTTTCACAGAAGAGGGAAAAGAGGCTCTGGGGTGTGAACCCCAAGTCACATAGATGGGATTCAAACTTGGGTCTGGGAGACCTTACAGGACCACTGCTAACTTATATGGCACTCTTGTTCACCCCTCTGGGTAGATGCTTCTCTGTACAGGGCCCAAGACATGATTTATATCATAGGCCCCACCCACCACCTTGCCCAAGCAACCTTGTGCAGTGAACAACCTGCACAGCCATCCGTGGCAGCCCCACCCCATCTTGTCCACAAAGTCTTATATATGATTCAGGCTTCCTCTCTGGGGTCTTTCCCTGAAAATCATATCTTCTAACCTCCCAGGATGGCTTTCAGATACATCCGGTGGGGTAATGCCTTGAGCCCACCTCATCTTCGTCCTCACTCTTCAGGATCTGTCAGTCACTTGACAAGTCACCTACCATGCTTGGGGGTCCAAATACAGCCCAGGAAATAGAAAAGGCCTCAAGAAAAAGAACCAATCCCAGTTCTAAGGTGGCACAAGAGAGACCCAGAGAGGGTAAGCTGTTTTCCAGGAGTCACACAGCATGTTGATCACACAGTGTAAGTTAAGGCCCATTCATGCTGATTTGGGAGTCCTCAGATGGCTTCCCTATACTGCTGGATACCACAGACCCTAGGAATCCATCACCCTTCTGGAGGAAGAGCCCACTCCACCCCAGGACCACCCCCAGGTTTGCCTGTCAACTCTGCCATCTTGGGGTAACCAGGAGAGTCCCACCTTGTCGCCTTGGCTCCTCTTCACCTTGCCCGTGCGGCCCGTGTCGACGTCGAGGGAGATGTCTGCAAAGAGATGTAGAGGGACTACCAGGGCTCCCCGGTCCCACCCTCGCACCATAACGTCCAGGTCGGGGCAAGCTTCGGCCCCTCCACAAGCCCTTGAGAACCAGGAAGCCCTGTTCTGGGGACCACACCCAACACCTGAGAGGCTCTTGTGGCAGCCCCCTGTGGTTCTGGGCATTGGAGGGACCCAAGGCTTTGGCTCTTGAATTTTTGACTCTTCTGTGTGGGCTGAATTGCTAGCTCTTGGGGGCCCTGACTCTGGAGGTCGGGATCAGGCCTGAGGTTCTAGGTGCTGGTTCTGCGGTTCACAGGGCCAGCTGCCGGGGTCTGGCCGAAGGTAGCATGTGGCTCTCCATGGTTTAGTGATGTCTTGAAGTTCCAGTGAGTGTGATAGGCAGACTCTGGATGAAGGAGGCCTATTGTGGGTCTAGCTGGTGACCCATGGGCAGTGCAGTTTCCAGATTCTTATGGCCCTAAGTATGGCTGCGACTCCACCCCTGAGGCTCTAGAGTGGATGAACCGCCTCTGAAGAAGCCAAGCTCCTCGATGGGGGAGGAAGATGTCCATGGGCCTTGCACCTGGGGGCTCCCCTAAGACCCTCAAGCAGCCAGCATGGAGGGGTGGATGTACGGAGAGCCAGGGAGGTGGGACTTACCGGCGCCAGTGAGGTAGAGCACACTGTGGCCCAAGGCACTGTCCTTCTGCTGCCCGAAGTAGGAGACGTTCACCTGTGGGGACATGGTCAACCCTAAGCCAGCATGGCCGCCCCTTCAGAGATGGCTGTGACAGGGGAAGTGAGGGGACACTCCGGCGGCCCTGCTTAGAGGCAGGGGAGGCATGGGGGGCCCAGCTACTCCCTGCTGCTGAAGGCTCAAGGCCCACGGGCTCCCGCCTTGGATCCAGAGCCCCCTTCTCCAGCTGGAGAGGCTGTGGATGCCTCCTCAGCTCCCAGGGCTGAGCTGAGGGGCAAGGAGGGCCAGATGGGGTGCGGGAGGATCCCAGAGGGAGCAGCTGGACCCTCAGGAATCCATGGGGATGTCAGAGAGAAAGAATGAGGGAAGGGACAGCTGTCACTAGGGGCAGGCAAGTTATTCAACCTCTCTAAGCCTCTGTTTCTTCATCTGTAAAATGGGAACAGTGACCACCCCCCACCCCCACCCCATAGTAGCAGCCCAAGCTCACAGAGCTTTCCCCATGCCCTAGAACCCATGGCCAGGGCTCGACCCGGGCCATCTCAGTGGGCCCCCAGGATGACCCCAGTAGATGGGGCTCAGAGGTAGGATTTGAGCTCCAGGGCCCCTACTCTTAACAGCTGCACAGTCGTTGGAGAAAAGGCTGAATCAATGAATCAGGGGTTCATTGTGTCGTTGGAGAAAAGGCTGAATCAATGAATCAGGGGTCACTGTGTGTGTGATGGGTGCCTGAGGGTGAGTGAGAAGGGTACCATCTGTGAAAGAGAAGGCTTCCTGCTTCCTTAGGTGGGAGACACACACCCTGGTATGTACCTGTGTCCACATGTGTGCATGTGTGTATGGGTGCTGCCGAGAACTCCTGTCTGCACAGGAGTTGGGGGCTTGCTTGGGGTCTGTGTGGAGCTGTGTTAAAGGGGGCGTTTGTGAATTTGAGGGGGCGAGCAGGAAGGCTGTGCTTTTACGGGGGCATTCGTGTATGTGTGCGTGTGACGTTGGGGCATTGGGGTGGGTTTGCATGTTTGGGTGTCTGTTGAGTTGCATTAGGATGTGTCGTGTGGACGTGGGTGGCAAAGCCTTGTGGGGTTTGGTTGAGTGGGGGTGATGTGTGAATGGGGTATGCTTTGTGGGGGACTCTTACCTTCTGTGGGGAAGTAGCCTCTTACCTTGAGATCGTTTAAAGCCTTACTGGCTGCGTCCACAGATATGATCACGTCCACGCCAGCATCCAGGGGCCAGTGGGCCTTGTCTATGGGCTCTGTCACCTGTGCTGTGTTGTAGACCGTGAAGACCTCCACCCCGGAGCTCCCAGAGACCCTGAAGGTCTCAGCACCCTTGGGCACATCACTAATAGAAAGGAGAGAGGAGAGCATCCGGGGGCTCAGGAGAGAGACCAGCGGGGTAGTGGGCTGGGGCTACCCGGCTATGCAACAGCACCCCCTAACAGCTGGAGTGGGGAGTGGCGGGGGGGGGGGAGGGGCCACTGGCCAGGAGACCAACCTGGTTGGGCCCCAGGGCTCCATTCCAGCTCTCCACTGATTCCCATGTGACCCACCCTGGACACGTCGTCCCCGGGCCTCAGTCTCCCCCTCTGCAACATGAAGGGCTTGGAGCAGAGCAGTGGCTGTTGAGCTCTGTTTTAGTGGCAGAGCCCTTTCAGTGGACCTTGTGTGGAACCCCAGACAGAAGAAGGACAAAAGGGGGCCGGGGGGTGGTGCCAAGCCACGGTGTTTAACCCTTCCACTCCCACCGCGGCCCCTGAGGCTCCAGAGAGCAGAGACTGAAAACCTCTGGACATCCTCAATCCCCACCCTCCCCCAAAGCTTCCTGCTTTTATGCTTCCAAATTCTCTAACCCAACAAGAAATCCATTTGAGACCACCTCTCACTTCCTCTACTGCCACCCCTGCACCCACCTAGAGCGCTGGGCAGCTTCCTAAGCCCACCTGTGCCCGCTCCAGTCTGTTCCCCACTCAGAGCGGATCACGTTGTTCTTACGCTCAAAAGCAACGGTTCGCATCACACACAGCAAAGTCCTCACAATGGCATACAAAGCCCCTCCTGATATGCCCTCTGCCACCCCCCGGGAACCTCCTCCACCCCACTAGGCTCAGTCCTCACTCACTCTGCTCAAGCCACACTGACCTTCCTGATGTTCCATGAAGCTGCCAGGCTGTCCTGCCTCAGGGCCTTTGCACTGGCCGTTTCCTCTGCATAAAATGCTCTTCCCCCAGATATCCACAAGGCTCACTCCTTTACCTTCTTCAGGGCTCTGCTTAAATGTCACCTTCTCAGTGAGCACCCCCCCCCCGCCCATCACTCTATTTAATGCTACACCTTGTCCCACCTTCTCCCACACTCTCCTTATCCTTGCCACTCTACTCTGATTCTTTTTTGTTTGTTTGCTTGTTTGTTTTTAACATCTTTACTGAAGTATAATTGCTTTACAATGTTGTGTTAGTTTCTGCTGTGTAACAAAGTGAATCAGCTATATATATACATATATCCCCATATCCTCTCCCTCTTGCGTCTCCCTCCCACCCTCCCTATCCCACCCCTCTAGGTGGTCACAAAGCACTGTCTGCTCTGGTTCTTAATCATACTGTTAGGTATTGTCCGTCTCTCCTGCTAGAAGGTCAGGTCCACCAGGGCAGGGAGTTTTGTCTGTTTTGCTCATTGCTATCTCCCAGCGCCTATAAGAGTGTCTGGCATGTGGTCAGTCTCATAAACACTTGTTAAATGAATGAATGGATTCAGTTGCCCTTAGTCCGCAGGGGGATTCAGGCCCATCTGCACCCAGTGGTACAGAACTTGACTGAAGCCATACCCTGCAAAGTTCTCCCCGTCTACCTGATGTACCACATCCACCCAATACTCCAGAGCTCTGGGCTCCAGAAATGGGGATCAGGAAGCCCTCAGTCTGCCAGGCCCCAGCCGGGGGCACCCATCTTCCGGGCCTCCACGCTACTTCTCAAGCCACCAGCTGCTTCCAGCCACAACAAGTAGGGGCCAGCCTTCCTGGGCCGTAGACTCAGAGGGGATGCTCTGCAAACTCGGGCTACAGGGCACCAGGAGCTAAGCCAGCAGGGCCTCTGGGGGCACTTGTCCTTCTTCATCCCCTGAATAAACCTGAGCTGTGTGCCTCCCTGTCCCAGCCCTGTGATGGGCCCCAGGGTTCCATGAGGCCCTTGGCCATGGAGGGGAAGTCGGACGAGGGAACTACATGTCAGGGCTCCCCACTGCCGTCCCCCAGGACAGAGCCGTCAGCCTCAAGGCCACCACCCAAGGTCAAGTCAACTTGCAAACATCCACCCGACTGCAAAGTTGCCAGGGCCACAAGGGTCCTTTGATACATCCTCCTGCCTCCATCGTTTCCTGTATCCCTGAGAAACCACCCAAGTATTAAAGCCCCTGGAGAAACCAGACACCCCTCCCAGATCCCCACCGTGGTCACTCAGTCCCCACAAACAACTGCCCCCCATTGACAATGGTGGTGATGGTCGTAGTTACAACAGTTCCAAGTCCCACTCGGGATCTGGCTCTCTGATGCACATCATGGCCCCATAAGGCAATTATTATTCTCGTTTTAAAGATGAGGCTGGGGTGGAGAGGGGCCCCTGAGCCCTGCAGGCTGCTGGCAAGACCCACAGGCCCTCACCCCATTCCTGGCCTCACCGTCCTCAAGAGGCACTTTCAGGCATCTTCCCACCTTACATGCCCTTTGCCTTTGTTTAGTCAGTTGCCATAGGAACCCAAGTCTCCCAGACTTAGAACCCCCATTTTCCATCTCCAGACTCAAAGCTGTCTTTTGAACACCTCTTTAGGGTGTCTTTTTACATTTAACGTGTCCAAAACGAAACCCTTAGTTCCCCACTTCTGCCCCGTCCAAACCTGCCCGGGTCAGGCCACATCATCGGATTCATCCTGGCCTTCTCTCCTTCCCTCGAGCTCACATCCAGTCACCAGTGAACCCTGTCAGCTCCCCCTTCACAACATCACCTGCTGACATTCACATCTCTTCCACGCCTAACGCCCTGGTCCAGGCACCAGTTTTTTCCGTGTGGATTTTCACAATAGGCTGGTCCCCCTGCTTCTTCTCCTGCTGCCCACGATCTGGTCTCAACACAGCAGCAGAGGGAGCCTCTTAACACAGAAGTCATTCAGCATCCCTTCTGTTCACAGCCTTTCCCCGGGGGCTCTGCAGTCTGCGCCGAGTTGGCTGCGCCCTTCTCACTCCTGCAAACCCAGCTCTTGCTCTCCCTCCAGTTGCCAAGCTCCCTCCTGCCTTCGACCCTTTGCACTTGGGTTCCCTCCGTTCACAATGTTCAGCTACCAAGCATCCGCTGGGGGCTCCGTGCCTCGTTTCCTTCTCAGAGGTCTTCCCTGACTGCCCTATTTAAGGCTGTGTGACATGGGTGACACCATGAACCCCACATTCCCTAACCCCATGACCCAGCTTCATTTCAACCCATGGCACTTGTCACCTGACATGTCATGTTTATTTGACATGTTTTTCTCTTGTCCGTCTCTCCTGTTTCTCCCTCTAGAATGTGGGGAACTTTCCCATTTTACTTTCACTAAAACTACTGTCATCTCAGCACCCAGCGTGGTGCCTGGTGTGGGCAAGGGGTACAAGAAACCCCTGTTTTATGGATGAGGGCAAGGCAACCCAGGAACGTGGAACTGTACCCGAGCAAGAACCTATGGACCTTCCCGGGACAGACCCCCCCCCACCTCCACCATGTCTTCTGCCTGCCTCTTGTTTGTAATTTTAGCCTCCTAGGCCTTCCCCAAGTTCCAAAGAATAAATTTCATCAGAAAAATGAGAAAATGCAGAAACAATGGAAAACAGCCAAGCAAGACAAAATAATAATAGTTTAGCCATTAAACAAAGTCAAGGATCTTTAGTTCCTCCTCAAGGGCTATAGATAATATTGTGAGCCACGTCCTTTGAGCTGTTTTGCAGATACTGAAGCCCCCACCAGGTGGAAGAAGTTAACGGTATGCTGCCCACAAGCACATAGACCCCAGACTGGTTGGAACCAGAAGGTTGATGATGTTGACTCCCAATTACCTCACCACCAACCAATCAGAAGAATGTCCACGAGCTGATCACACACCCCGAAACCCTCTCCCTTACCCTGTCTTTAAAAACCTTTCAATGAAGTTAGAACACTCCCTCTCATACACAAAAATAAACTCAAAATGGCTTAAAGACTTAGACATAAGACATGACACCATAAAGCTCCTGGAAGAGATCATAGGCTAAACATTCTCTGACATAAATCGTACCAATGTTTTCTTAGGTCAGTCTCCCAAGGCAATAGAAATAAAAACAAAAATAAACAAATGGAACCTAATCAAACTTACAAGTTTTTGCACCGCAAAGGAAACCATAAACAAAATGAAAATACAACCTAATATTTGCAAACGATGTGACCAACAAGGGCTTAATTTCCAAAATATACAAACAGTTCATACAACTCAACAACAAAAAAACAAACAACCCAATCGAAAAATGGGCAGAAGACCTAAATAGACCTAAATAGTTTCTCCAGATAAGAAATACAGATGGCCAATAGGCACATGAAAAGATGCTCAACATTGCTAATTATTAGAGAAAGGCAAATCAAAACTACAATGAGGTACCACCTCACACCTGTCAGAATGGCCATCATTAAAAAGTCTGCAAATAGCAAATGCTGGAGAGGGTGTGGAGAAAAGAGAACCCTCCTACGCTGTTGGTGGGAATGTAAGTTGGTGCAGCCACTGTGAAAAACAGTAGGAAGTTTCCTCAGAAAACTAAAAATAAAATTATCATATGATCCATCAATCCCACTCTTGGGCATATATCTAGACAAAACTATAATTCAAAAAGATACATGCACCCCTATGTTCATAGCAGCACTATTCGCAATAGCCAAGACATGGAAGCAACCTAAATGTCCATTGAGAGATGAATGGATAAAGAAGATGCGGTACATATATACAATGGAATACTACTCAGCCATAAAAAAGAATGAAATAATGCCATTTGCAGCAACATGGATGCAACTAGAGATTATCATACTAAGTGAAGTAAGTCAGAAAAAGACAAATACCATGTGATATCACTTATATGTAGAATCTAAAATATGACACAAATGAACCTATCTATGAAACAGAAACAGACTCACAGACATAGAGAGCAGACTGGTGGTTGCCAAGGGAGAGAGGGGTGGAAGAGGGATGGAGTGGGAGGTTGGAGGTTAGCAGATGTAACGTGTTATATAGAGAATGGATAAACAGCAAGGTCCTACTGTATAGCACAGGGAACTATATTCAATATCCTATGATAAACCATAGTGGAAAAGAATATAAAAAGAATGTATATATATGTATGTGTAACTGAATCACTTTGCTGTACAGCAGAAATTAACACAACATTGTAAATCGACTATACTTCAATTTAAAAAATATTGGAAAGAAAAAACATACCCCACAACCCTCTCCCTCACCCTGTCTTTAAAAACCTTTCCCTCAAAGCCATCAGGGAGTTTCGGTCTTTCAAGGACTAGCTGCCTGGACTCCTTGCTTGGTGCCTGCAATAAACGCTGCCCTTTCCTTCACCATAACCTGGTGTCAGTAGACTGGTTTTTCTGTGCGCGGGCAAGCGGACCCAAGTTTGGTTCGGTAACAGAATGGCTTTCCCCAGACTGCCCAGCTGGCAGGTTGGTTGAGCTGGAATTTGAATCCAATCTGCTTGGCCCCAGAGCCCTTGCCCACACACCCTAAGAGCAAGTAAGCATGAGCCCAGGGCACCCAGCTGATGGCAGAAGGGTTTCCAGCTCCTGGGAGACCCCTACCCCCACCCCACTCAGAGACTGTCATCGCCGACACAGCCCTTTCAAGGGGAGCAGGATTCCATGGAGCTAATCCCCAGCTTTGGGCAAGAGATGACATTTCCAAGTCACAGCCCTGGCCATACAACCTCTTATTTGGAGTGTTGGTAGAAAATAATAATAATAATAATAATAATAATAATAATAATAATAATAATAATAATAATAATAATAGAAGATGAAGGAGGAGGAGGAAGAGGAGGAGGAGGAGAAGGGCTACCAGGACCTTTGGAGCCCAGCCTGGTCTCCTGCAGTCTAGATCGACCTCCAGCCTTGCTCTGCAGCTCACACCTATTTCACCCCTCTCTGGGGTGCTGGGATCCTGGTTTCAGCTTCTTTCTCCCCAGCAGGTGCCAGGTGAGTCCCTACGAGGAGACCTTGGGGAAAGGAGGCTTCCTGCAGGAGGCACCTGATGGGCAAGGCTGAGGCCCAGGGCAGGTCTCACCTGCCCTCTGGGAGGGGTCTGTTCGGGTCCTAGGCCCCCTGCCTTCCAGGCCCCGTCAGCCCATCCAGGTCACTTCACTTGTGCTGTCTCTCAGGGTGGAAAAGGCGAGGGGAGCTGAGGCTGTCCCAGCAGTAGCTTTGCAGGCTGTGAGGCAGGGGCTGCTGCTTTCTGCTGGCGTCCGAGCTTGGCAGGTTGTGCCAGGCAGGCAACTGGCCACCTTGGTTCTCATTCCCTCGGCATCCTACCCCCTCCCCTGCCCCCAGCCCTGGGGACAGGGTCCACACTGCCTTTCCTCACCTCTCAGACTCCCTGATCTGTGGGTGGGGCTGTGGATTAAGGGCTGCTCTTGGGGGCTGTAACAGGCAAGTGTGGGAGTTGGGGTGAGCCCCGGGCTGCCCCACAGTGGGATTTGTCTCACTGGTTTCCCCAAGCTGCTCTGTGGGTTCCTCCCAATCCACGCACCGTAACCACCCCCAAACCCCACCACCACCCTCACACACCCACCCCACTCCCTCCTGACCCCGGCAGCTGCTTCCCTTTGGTCACGTCTCATGATGCAGCCCCCAGACCCAACCAAACCCCGGTATGCAGCCCTGGTTCATCCCCAAACTCAGAGTCAAGTGAGGAAATGGATTTAAAAACTCTCCTTTACTTTTTTTTTTAATAAATTTATTTTATTTTATTTATTTTATTTTTGGCTGCATTGGGTCTTCATTACTGCGAGCAGGCTTTCTCTAGTTGTGGCGAGCGGGGGCTACTCTTCGTGCCGTGCACGGGCTTCTTACTGCGGTGGCTTCTCTTGTTGCGGAGCACGGGCTCTAGGCGCGCGGACTCAGTAGTTGTGGCTCGCGGGCTCAGTAGTTGTGCCTCATGGGCTCAAGAGCACAGGCTCAGTAGTTGTGGCACACGGGCTTAGTTGCTCCACGGCATGTGGGATCTTCCTGGACCAGGGCTCGAACCCGTGTCCCCTGCATTGGCAGGAGGATTCTTAACCACTGCGCCACCAGGGAAGTCCCAAACACCCCTTTATTAAATGAAGGGGACGAAGTCATTGCCATACTAGAGGCTCCCAGTCGCCCAGGCAGTAGGTGTCATCATTGTTATTATCTTTATCGTCATTTCCTCTGTTATTATCTTTATCGTCATTTCCATTGTTATTATCTTTATCGTCATTTCCTCTGTTATTATCTTTATGGTCATTTCCAGTGTTATGCTGATGGGCCCGTGAGCTGGTGCCAGCACCCTGCCTTCTTTCTGCCCCCTCTCTGCGGAGGTGGGATGGGGAGGGGGCCTTCTTTCTGCCCCCTCTCTGCGGAGGTGGGATGGGGAGGGGGCCTTCTTTCTGCCCCCTCTCTGCGGAGGTGGGATGAGGATGGGGAGGGGGAGGGGGCCGTCTTCTGCATTCTTGGAGACCCACTTCAAATGCCACCCCTTCCGTGGAGTGGAGTAAGGGCTGTGTGTGGAGTATGGCCTGGGACCTGGTCACTCAGCTGCTCTGAGCCTCGATTTTCCTCCTCTGGAAAATGGATATAATCCAAAGAGCTACTTCCTAGGGCTGTTGGGTGATTTCCATGAGATGGTGCATTTAAAGTGCTTGGCCGGCTTCCCTGGTGGCGCAGTGGTTGAGAGTCTGCCTGCCAATGCAGGGGACACAGGTTCGAGCCCTGGTCTGGGAGGATCCCACATGCCGCGGAGCAGCTGGGCCCGTGAGCCACAATTACTGAGCCTGCGCGTCTGGAGCCTGTGCTCCGCAACAAGAGAGGCCGCGATAGTGAGAGGCCCGCGCACCGCGATGAAGAGTGGCCCCCGCTTGCCGCAACTAGAGAAAGCCCTTGCACAGAAACGAAGACCCAACACAGCCAAAAATAAATAAATTAATTTAAAAAAAAAAGTGCTTGGTACACAGTAGGTGCTTAATGAGTGTTAGGTGCCATCATCGCTGTTATTACCACTCTTCCCAGAACCCCCAACAGCCCAAACCCAGTCGGGCCAGGACCCCATGTCCTTTCCTCTGTGTCCCCACAGCACTGGTCCAGACCTTCCTTGCGGCCCCTTCACAGCCTGTGTCACCCAGCGTCCCGACTCATCCTGTCTCATCCCCAGCCCCGGGCCCAGAGCAGGGCCTGGTTCACCAGGTTAATAAAGAGGCTGCAAGGAGAGTGGAGTCAATTCTTAGAGAATCTCACAAAAGGAAGCACAGAGGATGGGACGGGGAATTTCAAATCAACAGGAAATTCTCAACCTTGCCCACTTGCCTTGGCAAGACATGTGCCCACCCACCTGGTAAGGCATAAGGACAGCATGTTTCACAGGTCATATTGGGTAGGGTAGTATTGGGGTGGCATTTTCAAGCACCTACTATGTGCAAGGCACATGCTCAGCTTTTGATGCCTCATCTACACTTCACAACAACCCTCGCAGGAACATGTTGCTGTCCTCATTTAGCAGATGAAGAAATCTTCTCAGAGAGGTTAAGTAACCTTCCTGGAGTCACACAGCTGGTAAAGGATGGAAGGAGCAGCAGGTTTGTCTTCTATATTATGCTGTCCCACTGACTTGAAAATGAGTGTGTGTGCCCTGAGCGTGTCCCCGGCGGGGACCGGAAGAAGGAAATAGTCAGGGAAGGTGTAGGAAGGAAAAAGGAAAATGTTGAAACTTTGCAACACAAGCTCCTCAATGTGATCCCTTGGGAGCTGGCAGGATGTGGGGCACTGAGGCAGGAAAGCCCTCTTCCCCCTCCACGCACCTGAACTTTGCAGGGGTGAAGTCAGTGCAGACCAGGAAGATGGCACCCATGACCTTCTGGCCCCTTTCTGCCCTAAGACAATAATGAGACTGTGGAGTATCTTCATAGGCCTTGGGTCAGAGAGGGGTCTCAGAGGTCATCCTGGCCAACTCCTTGCCCATCGCAGAACTCTGTGCTTGAACAGGTCCTGTGACAGGCAGCTCACTACCTTACAGCCCTCTGTGCTTTGACAGCTCAGGTAATTAGAAAGCTTTTCCTTTTACTTGGCTGCAACCTGCATCCAGAAGCTTCCTCCCACTGGGGCTCCACAGGCCACACCTTATCTCAACTACTCGGAAGTTGATCACCTGGTCTCTTGGGAGAAGAGAAACACAGCAGTCATGGAGTCCCTCCTGTACCGTCCATCTTACCTGCTACTTGGATACCACCAGCCCCTAGGGACAATCTCAGGGGTCAGGGGACCCCTCTGCCCAGCCTAGGGTCTGGGCAGGGAGGGCAGAATGGTGCTGACCCGGCCTCCAGCTAGGGGAGTGGGTATGGGGGTGGCGGCAGAGGACCAGGTTGCCCTGGAGGCTTGTCCAGGGCATTGTGCTGGGGGAGAGGCGAGGGCAGAAGGGAGAATAATGCAGAACTGGATGGAAAGGCTGAGGAGCAAGCTGACGGGCAGCCCTTGAGCAGACCAGGCCAGCCAAGCCTGTGACTCCCCCTTCACACTTGATCAGCCACCTGTCTGCCCAGAGCCCCAGAGGTGCCACTCTCCAGGTGTCCTGGACTTGACGTTCCCTGGACTGAAGCCGCAAGAAATGCCCTGGGACCAGCCAGCAGCACCTGGCAAGTCCTCTCAGGTATGACCAGCTCTGTAGTCGCTTCTGCCAGGAGCCGAGAACTGCAGTCCCACGGAGCTGGCCAGACCCCCACAGGCTCCAGCCCTAAAGAACGGCCGCTCCGGGGAGCACACGGAGTCCTGTTAGTGCTCCTGTCGGCCGCTCTGCCACAACATGCATTTCCTGAGCACCTACTGTGCCACCCTGGGCACCAGGACAGAAGAGATGAGTCACCCCTGGCCCTGCCCTCATGGGATCCACCCAGGGCAGGGACATCACGGTCCCCAAAGTGCTTTTACTCCGTTCTGATTCCATCCCCACGGTCCCTGCTTGCTGAGCAGAGCAGTTATTATTCTTCTCCCCATTTTACAGATGATGTGAAATTCAGAGGGAGGCCACATGCGGGGCAACAGCGGAGAGCTGAGATGTGACCCCACTCAGGGTCTGACTCCAAAGCTCATCCTCTGCCCTGCCTCCACCCACCCCTCGCACCGACCCAACAAGGTAGAAAATTCCGCGATAATGGGCTCTCTTGGGGTTGAGCTCATAGAATTTGGGATCAGGCAAACCTGGGTTCAAATCCCAGATCTGCCATTTGTTGGCTGTGTGACTTTGGGCAAGTCTCTTGACATCTCTGTGTCTCAGTTTCCTTGTCTGCAAAATGGGGATCGTAGTAGTCACTACCTCATAGGCTTGTTGTGAGATTTAATTGAGATAGTACAGCAAGCACTGTGAGCTGAAGATGGTGCTGTCACCATTGTCATTACTGTCACAAGGGGCATGGGGAGCAGGCAGACCCTGGGGAATAGGATTCGTCCATCTCCCTTCACTCTCAGACCTGCCCCCAAACCCGGTTAGCGATGCAATTGTTAGCGTCCACATTCTGAAGGTTTTTTAGCTCCCAGACTAAGATGGGAGCCCCTCGGGGGCAGGGGTGGATCGTATCATCTCCGAGTGCCTCAGCCCAGCACAGAGCTGAACAAGGAGCAGGTGACCAGTAACATTTGTTAAGTGACCACAGCGGGGCAAAGGTCACAGAAGGTTCAGGCCCCTGTGTGGCTTCCTCCTTGGTCCTCCCTGGTTGCTGGCTGTGGCCAACAGAGGTTGGGGAGGCGATGGCTGACATCACATCACGGGCAGGGATTTTCCCCTAAGTGGAGAATCACACTGGGTGTAGCTATGTCCTCTCCCTCTTTCCATCCTTCCAGAGATAAGAATCACGGGTGCGTTATGCCTTGTCATTGCTCAGCTAAGGCCACACCCAGAGAGCCTGCAAGGAGGGCCCGGGCTGGCCAGGCCTTCTTTCAGTGGACCCCTGCCTGCCCAAGGATGGGGGCTAGAGATGGGGGGTGGCAGCTTTCCACGCCGGGCCTTCCCAGCAGAGGCAAACAGGAGCTGGGGGCCAGAACACCCTTAAGAGAAGAGCCCTGAATGGAAAGCCAGAATCATGAGTCACTTCTCCCCTCTCAGCTTGTTTCCCCACCTGCAAGATGGGAAATTGTATGGCTGTGCTCCGTGGATTATGCAATTCTCATCTGTAAAATGGGGGCCAAATTCACAGGTACAATCAATGGGTGATATTATCCTCATCTAGCATGGGAGGAAACAGGCTCAGAGAGGCTAAGTAACTGGCCCAAAGTCACACAGCCTGCAAGGACCAGCCTGACCCTAGCTGGTGGTTATGACTGGTTACCAGCCATCTTGTTCTCTGCAGTCATTGAACTGACTCTCAGAGGCCCCATCCCAATGGAGCTTCCTCCTCTGGGGCCCAGGCTGCACAGAGCCCAGCCTTCCTTCTCGTCCAGGTCCGGAAGCCCCAGCCCACCCTTTCACTACATCTGGCAGCCTGGCTCCGACCACACCCTCTGCAGGATCCTCCTGAGGAATTTCTGGCCTTCCCTTTGCCCACCCTCCCAGCACGGCAATGGAGACCCAGGTGGGGGTAGGCGAGGTCATAAATGTGGCAGGGAAGGTGTGCTGGAGAAACGCTTGGCAGGGCTTCAGGTGGCCTTAGTCTCAAATGCAGGGTGACTGGGTTCTCTGTTCTGGGGCCCAGGGTGCATTTGGAGACCCAACTCAGGTCTGTACCTGCTGCGAGGCCAGGCTCCTGAAAAGTTCCGGCAGGTCCCAGCTCCCTCGGCACCCGCCCCTGGGTGGCAGCATTCGGAATCGCCCCACTGCTCCCGGCCCACAGCTGAGGTCCCCCTCCTGGGCTCCCCAGGTGGCTGATGTCCTTGGCTGGGTGTGGATTTACCAGTTCCTTCCAGCCTCACCCCCACCTCCCACACGTCTTTGAGCATCAGGACCACTTGGCAGAGCTGAACAGCTGCTTAGAAGCCACAGCAAAGGGAATGGAAGCTTCTCTGGACATAGCAAAGGAGAGGACAACACATCACAGGGAAAGCATTTTGGGGGTCAAGGAGGCATCTGCATCACGGGTGAGCGATCACCCCTCCATTCCCTGCATCTCGAGTCTTCTCTTGGGGTCCACTGCCTGGCCCCGGGCCCGCCACCAAGAGAGGAAGGCGGTGATTGGGAGGAGGAGAGAGAAGTGGAGTTGGAAGTGATGGGAGCAGGAGGGGGAAGAGGAAACGGTCAAAGATGAGGAGAGATTCCAAGACCAAAATGATGGGAAGGAGAAGGGGGGACAGGGAAGGGGCTATAGGGCCAGAAGAGGGGAGGGAAGAGTGACGGAATGGATTCCCAGGTCTCAAAATGGGAGTTAGCAACGTGGACCAGGGAGGCAGGGACATCTGTAGACTTAGGGGGTGACTGACCTCTGGTACCCTCTCTGATGCTAGTACTTTACGTTTCAAGAACTCACACTGCCCCATTTCACATCCAGATCCTGTAACTCCCTGGCCTCCCCTGGCTCTGTGGACCTTACAGGGGACCCCGGCCTCATAATCTCCAAGAAGCCTCGAATCTAAATGTTAACATCACTTCCAATAAAGGAATGTGATGTAGCAACAGGATGGAGCAAGTAGGAGAGGAGATTCTCACCCGGCTTTAAATCCAGGTCTCAGCCCGGCTCTCGGAGCCTGTCAGTCATCATGAATTAGTGTTGGCATCAATCCTGTAATTATCCTGCGAGGAGCACATTATGTTTCATTGTACTTCTTCGCAAGTTAAAAGCATTAATTTACTCAATGTAAACATCAAGAATATATAGATTAGGACTTCCCTGGTGGTGCAGTGGTTGAGAATCCGCCTGCCAATGCAGGGGACACAGGTTCGAGCCCTGGTCCGGGAAGATCCCACGTGCCGTGGAGCAACTAAGCCTGTGCGCCACAACTACTGAGCCTGTGCTCTAGAGCCTGCGAGCCACAACTGTTGAGCCTGTGTGCCGCAACTACTGAAGCCCACGAGCCTAGAGCCCCTGCTCCGCAACAAGAGAAGCCACTGCAGTGAGAAGCCCGCGCACTGCAATGAAGAGTAGCCCCTGCTCACCTCAGCTAGAGAAAGCCCGTGCGCAGCAACGAAGACCCAACGCAGCCAAAAATAAATAAATAAAATAAATTTATTTTTAAAAAAAAGAATATATAGAACACAAGTTTTACAACTCTGTTTTGGCATTTTGGGTTTTTGAAATACAGGGAACCCCAGAAAACAGAAACGGTCTGGGTCTTTTCTCTGGCTCATCTGAGAGGCCCTACAGAGACCCCCTTCCCTGTGCTCCTGGAATTCCAGTCATCTTGGATCTAAGGGTCTATTTGGCTTTGAGGCTTGTGTAGGGCTGGGGGAGGCTTAGAAAAATCCAGGAGATCATCCCCGGCCCCACACAGCCAGCCTTCTCTTCCATCCCTAAGGATAAATGTTCATGTGATCTCCAGCCTGGGGCTCTGATCTGGCCTCTGGACAGCCAGGGAGCGCCAGGCTGGACCACTAATGGATTCCCCATGCCACACCCCCTCTTTTTTGGCATAAGTCCTCTGGGGACCACCTCCAAAAAAAGGACAGAGACAGCCAGGGCCGTCTGGCCAAACCCAGGGGGTCGCGGTGGAGAGCTAGCCCGCTGGGGTTAGGGTGTAGGATCTGCAGCGCATGCTGAGTCAGGGGATCTCTAAGGTTTCTTGGGCTGGGACACCCTGGGGCACACAATTATCCCCAAATAACCAGTCTAGAGAGCACATGGGGGAATTAATCACATCCCATGACGTCACTGCCACAGGCCCATCTCCACTGGCTCTGGAAGGCTGGGACTCTGGGCAGCTCAGGTGACCAGCATACCTCCTCTTCTGGGGGGCTTCCGCCTTCTACCAGCAAGGCCAAACAGAGGCCCCTTGCTCGGCCTCAGCTGGAGCCAGGCACCTGGCACTGGGGGTGAGAAAGCCCCAAGTTCATCATCAAGTACAGCCCCTTCATCCTAGCCAGACAAGGCCCTGGAGTGAGCTCCAGGCTCCTCTTAAACCTTCCCAGGTTGTCAACCCACGGCCCCCTTCCTCCACCTGTCTTGACAATTCTACATCGCCTTTCTCCACCTATCAGAGACCTCAGTGGCTGGAAGTTCTTCTTTAGGTCTACTTTTAAACCAACTTGCTGCAGAATAAACTTCTGTTTTCTAGTTTAGAGATTCTCTGTGGCTATGACGCTAGTCACTACCAACGTCCAGGGTGAAGTTTCTTGAAGGGCTCTTGGGTACAGGTCCCTCACGGTGCTCACTCAGGACCCCAGGGCAGCCCCTCTCCCAGAGTCAACCAGAGCACAGACAACTGGGCGGCTTCCCCTCGGCTGGGCCACAGCCCACACTTGAGGATGCTAAAGCGCTTGGCGATCCCAAAGGAGTTTACAGATGGCATCGCCCCGTGTTCCCACCACACACCCGCTGATCTGTCCTCTGCTCCTCCCACCCTCTGAGACATGATGGGAAGAACAAATAGTGGAGGAAAGGGAACCCACAGAGCTGTCAGAGCTGTAAGCCCTTCCCACTCTCATAGAGCAAGGGGCGCTACACATGCATGCTCACATTCTTCCTCCCCCTAACCCATGAACATCAGTGCTATTGCTTCCCCATTTGTCAGATGAGGTAACAGGCTTAGAGAAATGCAGCAGCTTGCCCAGGGTCCCACAGCCACCAGTGGAGCTAGGATGAGAAGCTGAGTCTGTCCAAGTCCAGAGTGTGGGTGTTTTACCGCCACGCTGAACTGAATAGGGGGCTCAGTTCATCCTGCCAGGGCCCAGAGAGGGCCAGTGGCTTGGCCCACGCCAGACAGCAAGTCAGCGGCAGAGCCAGAACCAGAACCTAAGTCTCCTGGATCCCAGTCAAATGCTTCTGTCCTCAGTCATCAGCACAACCTATCATGTAGGGCCTGAGGTTCTGAAATTACCTACCAGAAATAACCATCCCCTGGGATGAGAACAGGGGTCTGGAATCGGGAAGATAGGGGCTCACTAGAGACCTCTTCCCTACTCTTGATGTTAAAGCAGTTACCAGATAAAGTACAGGATGCCTAGCTAAATTTGAATTTCAGCTAAACAGCATTTTTTAAAAAAAAAAAAGTATGTTCCATGCCATATACTAAAAAAAAAAGCATTTTTAAAAATCTGAAATGTAAACTTAACTGGGTGCCCTGTATTTTTATTTGCCAAGTCTGGCAACCGTATGATAAAAGGGCAGCAGAAAATGGGATCTCTGTTGGCCACCCAGATGCAAGAGAACCAGCCCCAGGCCAGGGCCCCCAGCATGACTTAGAGCCGAGGTCTGGCCTCCCAGGGCTCCTGGCTCTCCCTCCCCAGCCCCAGGCCGCTGCCCCAGAGAGGGAGGCAGGGAGGTCTTCTGGGGCAGAGGCTCCCCTGAGGCCAGGTGAAGCTGAGCCCAGCGCAGATCCCACCTTATAACAGACCTCAGCCCCCACCTACTCTGGGAGGGAGACTCCCACCTTGACTGCCCCCTCCCCATCTGCAGGGGCTCTGGTCCCATCCGATCCAGTAGGGATGGAGCTCATAGAGAGTGTGTCGAGTTGGAAAGACCCCCAGAGACCCCCAAGACCAACTTCCTCAATGGCCAGGTGGGGAAACTCACACTGGGCCAGGTCCCTGGACCTCCATCTGGGTAAAGCCAGGCCAGGGAGGATTGGGACCAACAGGGGAAGCTGATGCTTCCACTGCCCCTCAGGTACCATCATTGCCATAATCGCCGTCATCCTCCTGGCAAACGCAAGCCCCGGGCTTGTGCCAAGTTCTTTTCCTTTATTAACAAACACATTGAGACGTAAGCCCCAGGCTTATTCCACTTCTTTTCTTTTATTAACACATTGAATCATTCCCTAACCACTCCCACTTGATCCCAGTTGCCCTGGCTGGCCTTCTAGGATCAAGCGGAACCACATACACTGCCCCTCCCCACCTCAGAGAGATGGGTCACTGGCAAGAAATTGAGGGCAAAATCAGGGGAGGCCAGTCCTGTCCCCCGTCTTGAGCAACAATTCATTCTGATGCTCCACACAAGTTCCACTGGGATGTCAGAACGCAGAACCCAGACCCTAAAGTCTGGCCCCAGGGCTCAGAGCTGCAACCCTCATCCAGTGGCTTGAGGCCAAAGACTTGACCCTGGTGCCAGGAGCCAGAGCCCCAAGATGGACCTGATAACCTAGTCCCTCTGCTCTGCTGTCAAAACAAACTCTTGTCAGCATCCTCCAATATGCCCCATTCGTCCACCAGGCGCCCACCCCGTTGCCGCGGGTCCTCCAGCCCAGCCCAGCCCTCTGCAGCCAGGTGGGTGCTTTCGGCTCTCACCTGTGAACATCCACGTACGTTTCGATTCCCACCACACACACAGCGTAGGTGGGCTTCTTCAGGGACAGCTGCACAGCTCTCTGTGGGGCCATCCTTTCCCCCAGACTCCAAGCCTCCGTGCGCCCTGGCTTCCTAGCTCCTCTCCCAGGCACCTCGTCGCCAGGAAGGAGCGTGAGTTCTGAAGATTCTGTGCTTTCCTCCTCCCTTTTTAAGTTCACACTATAACCTGATTAGCCTGCCTGAGCCCATTCCCCACCTCCTGGCTCCATGCCCATCCCTCCTCGCTCGGGCCTGTCAATCCAAGAGGCTGAGGGTGGAGGCACCCAAGGCCTCTCTGGGGGATGGGGAAGGGGGGACCCCTGGTGGAGCAGGGCTCAGCTGTCAACAGAAGACAAGCTCCCCAGCAGCCCCCATCCCCCTTTCTCTAGCTTCACCTCTATCCTCAGACTCTCAGTGCCTGAATCCACACGGTAATGATGTCAGCATTTTCTGAGGGCTCTGTGCTGGCTAAGTGGCTTGCAGATCTTATGTCATACATTAGGGGATCAGTTAGCACATAAAAGCACGGTGCAATCAGACTGTTCCGGCTCTGCCACTTACAACCTATGATCTTGGCAAGTTCTTCAACCTCTCCGTGGCTCTGTTTCTCCACGGAGAAGAAGACGGCAGTTGTAGCCGTAGTACCTATTCCATTGGGTTGATGTGGGGATTACATGAGCTATGTGTAGGAAGGTCAGCACGTGCCTGGCACCTAGTATTCACTAGAAGAAAGCCTGGCAACTATTACTAGTCTCCTCATTTTACAGGAAGAGTCTGTATGAGGGGACACAGTCCCCACCTCCAGAAATGCCCAGCCTGATTAGGGAGATGGGAAACACAAAAATGGCATAGACTTTTATTTGGTTACTTTGGATTTCGAAGATCTTCCTGGAATGATCTTTCTTACCGCCAACATACCTGATTGCAAATGTTCTTGATCTGCAAAGTTCATTACACCCAAAAGCACTGAGGCAGAGTCTAGGTTTGCCACATGGATACGGAACCCAGCAAAACAGCACTTCAAGGACGCGCGATGATTTTGTTTCCATCACTCTCACCCCTCCCCATTAACCAGGACCTGAGCCATTTTGTTTATCTGTAACGTAATGTGGAGTGTATAACACAGGTTCCTGAAGAGCATGTGGGGATATTCCCATTAGAGAAGGATGGATGGATGGGTGGATGGATGGATGGATGGGTGGGTGGACAGATCAGAAAGAGGGAGGAAGGCAGGTTGGTACATAAAGAGCTGTCTGCAAAGATGATGATGATTACGGTGATGCCAGTGGTGATGATGATGATGGTGATGAAGATGACAGATGATGGTGAGATGCTAGCAAACGCGTCCATAGCCCTCACTGTGTGCCAGGCACTGTTCTAAGCCCCTTCCATGGATTCACTTATCTAATCCTCACGACAGTACTAGTTGGCAGGTACTGATTAAGCCTGGAATCCCAAGTTCAAACAGACTACAGCCTGGGTGTGCAGGGTGTGTCTTTTAGGGGTTGTGGGCAGGGCAGGGGCCTGGGCAGGTCATGGTGTCTTAAAAAGAAGTGTACTCAGAGCTGGAGGAAAGAAGGAGGCAATAGCAGAGAGTGGGCAGAGAGGCTGAGAGGAACACAAATATCCCCATTTCACAAGAAGAAACCGAGGCACCAACAAGTTAAAGACCTTCTCAAGATCCGTAGCTGGAAAGCGGTCAAGCCAGGACTTGAGCCCAGGCCATCTGACCCTAGAGGGGCTTGTACTGTGGAGGCTTCTACCTGGGAGGCTTCTACACGGGAGGAAGAAGAGCGTGTCCTTTTTACCTTCTTCCTCATGCTTCTGTGTAGTGTTTGCTCAGTTTTTATGAGCAAAATCTTTTTACCTTTGAAAAAAATTAAGTCTCTCTTGGAAGAAAAATAAGAAGAGTTTCCAGCTCTCGGTCTCCCTGCCCACCCTCTGCAACTTGCTCCCTTCCTCTAGTTTCTCCTGGTTCTGAGAACACTTAAGACACCACGACCTGCCCAGACCCTTGCCCTGCCCACAACCCACAAAAGGCACCTCCTGCACACCCAGGCTGTGGTCTATTTGAACCTGGGATTCCAGGCATGATTGGTCAGGTTTGGGAGGAGGAGGGGTGGGGGAGCCAGATGACATCATGGCCTCTCTTCCTTCTGGCAGGTACAACACAGCTGGGTTTGCCTCCAAACACAGCTCTGTGCAGGGGCAGAGGCCTGGGGGTTGCTGGGTGACTGTGAGACTCCAGCACAACTCCAGGACATCCCTGGAACCACCCAGGGAAACTGTAGCAGGGAGGGGATCTGGGGCTGGTGCTACCATGCCTAACGCCTCATTTTCCCCATTCTTCAACAATTTTTTTGAGCACCTACCATGTGCCAGGCATTATTGTGGCACTAGGGATACAACAGTGAAACCAAGTCCCTACCCTCATGGGGCACACAGAGCAGCAAGAGGGACAGGGAATAAACTGGGAGGCTAGAGACTGGGATGTCAGGAGGTGATGAGGACAAACAGAGCAGGGTATGGGACAGAGAGGACAGGGGCGCTGCTTCGATCAGGGAAGGTCTCCGAAGAAATGATAATGGGACAGAGATCTGAACATGAGACCTTCGTGACCTCAAGGGCTCTTCCAACCTCTAGGTCATCTAGGATTCCATTCTCCCTTTCCACAAAGCAGGGCTGTCGAGCGAGCTCAGAGTTTCCAAATGCCTTCCGGGGTCAGGCAGATAACATGTGTGAAGCTACCAAGTGCAAGACAATAGGGACAAGTGGCAACTGTGGCAAAGGGAATAGAGCCTGCTTTGACCAATGTATTGAAATTCAATGTTTCTTAAAGAGCAGAACACTATGGTTCAAGCACAACTAACTCATTTGTAAGTCAGACCTGACCCTTGGGCCTTTAGTTAGAGACCCCAGCAGCACTGACTGTTTATGAATTGCTGGGTAAGGAGGGTATAACTCTGGTTGGGGAAGTCATATGATGCCCATGGGGATAAGCTACCTGGGCCCAGGTGAGCCTTGGCACCATCGGGGCATGGAACCTGCCTGTCCTGGGCCTTGTGACCAGTCAGAGTGGGCTCTGAGCTGTTCCCATGATAGCTGACATCAGCTGTGGGCTCTTCCAGTCTGGGGGAGCCCCCCCCACCAACACCCACACACAGAGTCTGTGCCTGAGCTTTCCTAGGACAACAGTGGAGGGAGTGAGGGAGGGAGGGAGGACCTGCAGAGCTTAGCTCCTAGACACCCTGCCCGGTGGCCTTTCTCCACGCCCCACACCCCTGAGCACCACGGGGACAGTTCCCTCTGCTTTCCAGAATCCTCAACTTCAAGCTGGAAGGGTCCCTGGAGACCATCAGACCAGCTCTTCCATTTTCCAGCTGGGTGAGCCAAGGTTCAGAGAAGAGCAATGACATCCCTGAGATGACACAGCAGTCACTGGATCCAAGGTTTTCCTTCCTTCCTTCATTTCTTCATTGAAAAAACATCTATTGGGCACTTTTTGTAGATACGTGCTGTTCTAGAAATCAGAGTTCTCACCACCTGTTGAGTCCTCTCAGTTTCTTATGTGGACACACCCCTCTGGGACCTCCCAGGTCACCCCCAACACCCTTCTGTGCCCCTGATACCCAGAGCAGGATCCTGGACCCCCAGGTGGATGGAGGAAGGGCCCCGAGGGCTCTTGAAACCACTAAGTGGCATTTTGGGGGTGCTCCGAGGAGCCCCGGTTCTTTATGTCTCAGAGCAGAAAGAATTCAGCGAAAGGCAAAGTGATAGATAAGAAGTGATTTATTAGAATA
Organism: Balaenoptera acutorostrata; assembly: GCF_949987535.1. Classification (NCBI taxonomy): domain Eukaryota; kingdom Metazoa; phylum Chordata; class Mammalia; order Artiodactyla; family Balaenopteridae; genus Balaenoptera; species Balaenoptera acutorostrata. Next base: position 13,161,646 of record NC_080064.1, on the reverse strand, counting down.
GGGCGCTTGTGAGGCTGACAAGCGAATGGGCAAGAGGGTGCCACGCCCTGAGAACTTAGTGGGCTACAGTTTTATAATCAAAGGAGAAGTGGGGAGGAGGAAATGACCACCTTCTTCCTCATTCTTGAGCAGATGTCATGCTTTCATCATCAGCTCCTCCTCCAAGTTGGGCCGGGGAGTTTTCTTGTCCCTATGTGGTCAAGCCACGACTGTAAATTATTGATTTTTATGTGTGCAGAGAGCATGTCCTAAGGGTCATTAACTTATTGAGCTCACTGGGCAGGATGTGGGACTCATGCCACCATTGTTTTATTGTTTTGGGGCATGTCTCATGCTTCTGTTGAATTGTTTCACTGTTAAGCAAGGCTGCTTGCTTCTGTGGCTAAGCAAACCTGTTTTCTTGAGCGATCATTAACTTACAGACGTCTCCCATACTTTTTTCTTTACTTACAATCCCCTAGTGGGATTAACTGTTTAATTTGTCCTTTTACTCTCTCCCTATTACTCTCACTTGGCCATTGTGAGAGGGCAGGATACCCACTGATTCCTGCAGGGCCAGAGCGCATGGGGCTAGTGGCTCTAATGGCAGGAAGTGGTGGGGGCCATGAGTCACCCAACTCGATCCACACTGTCCCCTCAGAGCCCCGAAACCCCAGCCCAGGTCACCAGGGACCTTCAGGAATCACCAACTCCTTCCTCGGCTCTGGGACATCTATGGCTCCACGTGGCAAGGTCAGCAGAATTAATGACACCGCGTGGCGGGCTGGACTGGGGAAGGTCCAGGCCTGGGGGGCTGTGGTCAGGTAGCATCAGCCCCACCTCCTCAGGTGGCCGACTCAGCAGCCTCCTCAGCACATCTTCTCCTTCCCCACCCCCAGCATCGAAAGTCACACCACCTGACCCGTCTGCCCTCCCTCCCAAATCTCTCTTGATCCCACCCCATCCTCTCTGTCCCCACCCTCATCCCTGTTGCTACCCTGGTCCCAGCCACCATCATCTCTCAGCAGAGACCTGAGCTGCCTCCTGGTCCCCCAGGACCCAGACTGACTGCATTCCATGCTGCAGGCAGCAATGATCTGTCTGAAACCTACATCTGATGACATCATTCCCTGAGAAGCCTTCCACAGCTCCGTATGGACCCAGGATAAAGGAGGGTGGGCAAAGCCTACAGCTGCGGGCTGCTGTCTGGGGTTCCAGTCTGGGCTTTGCCATTTCTTAGATTTCAGGACCCTGGGCAAATGATTTACCTTCTCTGAGGCTCAGTCTCCTAATTCATAAAGCCTGGAATAATGTAGAAATTATTAATGGCATATGTTAAGTGCCTGGGGCAGAGTGGATCCTCAAAAAATAGAAATTTAGGAATTCCCTGGCAGTCCAGTGGTTAGGACTCGGTGGTCTCACTGCCAGGGCCCCGGGTTCGATACCTGGTCGGGGAACTAAAAGCCCATAAGCCACACGGTGTGGCCAAAAAAATTTAGAAACATAGCCTGGCATTCAAGGCTCCCAGACCAGGCCCCTAATGAGCCTCCTTCACTCAGTACCTGACCCTTATCTTGATCATTTTCCTCTGGGCTGCACTCCTTCCCCTCCTGGGGGTTGCTCCCTGACCTGGGCTTTTCCATGAACCTCTGCCCATCAGCAGCCTTCCTGCTCTCCCTTCCCCACTTCCACCTCTCTTCCTCCAGCATCCACTCCACAGGAAGACTCAACACTTCCACTTCTTTCATGGATTCATAGCCCACATCCTAATAAAAAGGATTTGAGATGGCTTACAAAATACATCCAGGATGTGATTGATTTTTTTAAGTGAGAAAATGAAGTCAAAGAGTGGGAAAGAAAGAAAAAGACAGGGAGAGACGTCCTATCTGGTTGGCAGACTTAGCTGTGAGTTTCCTGGTGGCCCAGGAAAAAAGGGAAATGCAATCAATTCTGTGACTCATGGTGCTCAGAAGTTAAAACTAAACCAGTTGAGGAACAGAAGCCTGGCTCTTCCAGGCCCTGAGAACTGCGAGAAATGCCCCCACCACTGGGTGTAGTTTAATAAATGGGGCAAGGGTGGAATATTAAACTAAGTGATTCACAACATCGTTATGGTTGGGTTTGGCTTGATTCACAGGTAGATTGGGGAAGAGACTGTCTATAGAAATATGTGCTTTGTATCCTTCCAACTCTCCTCCATGAGCATCCTTATTTTATCCAAACCTTTGATTAAACAGGGAGTGGCAGAGAATTTGGGGGTATCCTCTTTGATATTGGCTCTTCCTTGTGCTGAGAAAGCAGAGATTGAATACCTTCAAATGTCAGCCAACCTGGCTACCGCTGACATCCCACTGTGAGAATAAGCCTGGATTCAGCACCTTCTACCGGCTTACCCAGAGCTGGAGAATCATTCCTGGAAAGGGGCTTGGGGACAGGAATGTGTTAGGGGGCGTCCCCCTAATGCTGAACTCCACATCTAGGCAGGCCCTTCCAGAAAACTTGGTCTGCGGGCCTCACAGAACACACAGAGGCAGAGAGGTCGAGAGAAGGGGAGTGACTTGCCTCAAAAGACACAGCCAGGTGGAGGCAATGTGGAGTAAAAGAGAATCAACCTCAGAGCTAGAAACTTGGATTCTCAAGTCGTCTGACACTCCATCTACATCTGACCTGTCCAACTGCTGTTCTCACCAGCTATGTTACTGACGAGACATCATCAGCCAAGACTCCCACTGGAGGAACCATTGTACAGAAGTGTTCAGCATCTTGCCAAAATCAATCACTCATTTATTCAACAAACATTTCTTGGACATCTACCATGGGCTGGGCCATGAATAGATGAGAAAGACCAGATCCCAATTTGCCTTATAGGAAAGCATGGTTTATGGGGAACGTGGACGTGTGAACACGTTGTCACGAGGAAGTCTTGTAAAAGCCACAATAAGGGGATGTGCTGAGGACCAGGGACGCATGCACGGAGGGAAGGGAGGGTAAGAATGCGAGCCAGCATTGACTGAGCACTTACAACGTGCCAGCTAAGCGTTTTGCAGGCATCATCTTTTCCTCTTGCATCAAACCTAGGAGACAAGCACTGTTGTTGCCTCTGCTTTGCAGAGAACGAAGTCTAGTCTCAGGGAGTTTAAGCAACATGTCCAAGGTGTCCTGCTAATGAGGACAGAGGCAGAGCTGCAGCCCCATCCATGGGACCCAGAGACTGTGTATTAATCACCATGTTCCACCGCCTCCAAGGAGGATGAAGCCAGGGTAGCTCTTGTGTTGTTATAGGCTGCAGGGGTCACTGGCCTCAGCCTCTCCTGTTACGTCACATGCACCCCCAGCTTCTGCCCTGGGAAGGGCGAGACTGTCCTGTGTCTGGCCTGCTGGTCCCAGAGCAGCCCCAATCCCAGACCCCCACACAGAGGCCTGATGGCAGGAGGACCCAAGAGATACCAGTTCCCAGCCGCCTCACACCATTAAGGTCCTTTGGACACCGGCCACCCAACTCTGGCACCCCTTCAAGCCCTGGAGCCTCCCAGGACAGGGACCCAGGCCATCCGGCCCCTGCTGACCTTGGCCTGGCCTGAATCCTGGGGTCGGGGGCTAGCCTGGGGGCAGGGTGGGGGGCGATGGCTTGGGTAGAGGAGTGGGGGTACATACGCTCCTAGAAATTCAGGGAAATAGGAGGCTTTACAGAGAACCTGGAAGTTCAGGAGGCCACAGTTAAAACAGATTAAAGAGCAGACCCTCGGGACCAAGCAAGGTAGGGGCTCAAAGCCCACATGCTCACTCCCTTCCCCCTCCAATAGGCCCTGCAGCCCTAGTGCGGGGGCCTGGGGCTCCTCAGATCCTCTCAGAAAGCCACTGGTCTGATTTGTCCCAGGTGATACACCCAGAGAGGGTCAGCAATTGATCCAAGGCCACACGACCTGTTCTCTTTACCCCATGTCCAGGGAGGGAAGAAGGGGCGCTGCAGGTACAGGGGGGTCAGCAGCTGGGGAGGCTGTACCAGCACTGCACAGAGCATGGGTCCAGCCCTGGCCCGCCATTCGCTGGCTGCATGACCACGGGCAGCCACTTGACCCCTCTGGGGATGCTTTGGCCTCATCTGCAAAAAGGGACTTGTTATGTACACCCCTGGTCCAGGTGCTGGGTTTTACAACACACTCCCCTCGACATCTTCCAGGTGGTGGCTGTGCTTATCCCCACCCTGCAGAAGAAGAAACCAGTGAGCTTTCTAAAGCACCCAGCACAGTGGACTTCCCTGTGGTCCAGTGGCTGAAACTCCACGCTCCCAATGCAGGGGGCCCGGGTTCGATCCCTGGTCAGGGAACTAGATCCCACATGCTGCAACCAAGAGTTCACATGCCGCAACTAAATATCCTGCATGCCGCAACTAAAGATCCTGGGTGCTGCAACTAAGACTCGGTGCAGCCAAATAAATAAATAAATATTGAAAAATAAATAAATAAATAAAGCACCCAGCACAGGCTGGGCTCCTGGGTCTATTAGGCTCCCTCCTGTTCCCTCATAGACCATCTCCTCCAGGAAGCCCTCCCAGATGGTTCTGGTTTCCAGAAGTGTTCTGTTCTCTAAGTAACCCCCACAGGCTCTGCCCTGGGAAACCACCTGCTTCAACCACATTCTCCTCGTCCCTCTGACAAGACCTCACATTTCAGAGGGACAGGGAATGGCCAGGCCTTTGGCTCTGGGGGATCAGGAAGCTGGCTTAAATGAAAATATCTAGACTCACAGTGGTACAAGTGTTCTCAGCCACGCATCCCATAGATCCCATAGCCAGTCAGAAGCCCCCACGTTCCCCAGGGAGAGGTTCCAGCCATCCCTTAACAGAGCTCTTGGGCTGTCTGGCCTTTATCTCCTTGACCCTGGCACTGAACTGAGCATCCTCAGGGACCCCAGTGTCACCTGAGAGCAGAGCTTCTGCCTTCTCCCCACCCCAGCCTGGCCTGGCAGTTCAATGAAGCCAGAGGGCCTCCAGAGAGGAGAGAGAATGGGAAAGGGAAGGAGAAAAACAGAAAGAAACAGGCTGAAAAACAGAGACAGGGACAAAGAAGGCCCAAAACAGAGAACAAAAGGGAGAGAGTGAGGAGGAGGAGGAGAGACACAGAGAAAAGCAGGGACAGAGACAGAGCGAGATGCAGAGAGAGACCAAGACGGAGAGAGATAGGCTGAAAGACAGAGGGAGGGACCAAAACCAAGAGAGAATGAAAGGCACAGAGACACTGAGGAGAGAGGAGGAGGGAGTCCTAGAGCCCACAAGATCCTCTCTCAACTTCCCGCTTCCCCCAGGGTCTGTTCCTCCAAGCCTCCTGCTCCCTGCACTCGGACAGGTACTGATCACCTACTGCGTCCCTGGACTGGGTGCTGAGGGGACAACCCCCTTGACATCTCCCAGGTGGTAGCTGTGTTTATCCCCACTATGCAGATGAAGAAACTGAGGCTGGGAGCCATCAGGTGACTCAGCCAAATAAACTGGATCCACCAGCACTAGGGTGCAGGCAGGAAGATAATGAACAGGGAGACTGAGGCCCAGAGATGGGTGGTGTCTAGCTCTGGATCACAAAGCAGCCAGCCACGAAGCCGAAGCCAGCTCACCTGGCACCTTACCTGGCTCCAAAGAAAACAAATAAATCTCATGAAGTCTTTGGTAAGGAAGCTACAGGGCTTATCAGATGGCCAACGCCCAAGAAGCTGTCAACACCTCCCACCACATCCTTCTTGCCCACTCACCTCCCACTGTCTTTTCTGGGACCAACTGCCCAAAGTCGGGACCCGGGACCCTTTGCTGCAGTGCTTGCACATAGACAAATGTCTCCTTGAGCAACAAAATACAAAGTAACTATAAGGGACTAAAATAACTGCGTGCATGTGCAGTTGGGGCAAATTATGGACAACAAGATACAAAAAGACCAAAAACCCAACTGCCACTTCTGAAGAGCCGGGAGCAAAAGCAGGGTACCGCGCATGCCCCCTGCACTCAACACCACCAAAGGGGAGGGCAGACTCCCTAAGCCACCCCTCCGGCCTGACCCCTGGACACACCCCTACCCAGCTCACCCCTCCTCAGGGAGCCAGCAAGGGAACTTGTTACTTGTTCTCGCTCCCCCGTGCTGCAGCAGGAGCCCCAATAAAGCCTTGCCTGAATTTCTTGTCTGGCTTCTTATCAATTTCTATTGATTGGGGATGGCCAAGAATGCTGATTGGTAACACCAGGAACCAGGTCCCTGGCGGTGGCATCTCCAGCTCCCCACCACCTGCCCTCCAACCTAGCGTCCCATGCAGACAACAGGCAGGGTGGCTGTCCCTACATCAGCAACGTGTGTCCTGAGGCTCCGCCAAAGTGCCCGGTCCCCCTGGAGGAGGGGAGGGAGGACACACACCGAGGCTCTGCTCTGAGCGCTCACCGCAGCTTGCACCGTGGTCCCTTGCACCCCAGAAAGGCAGCTACAGGCGAACAGAGCATGGCTCAGAGGGGAGCAGATGCCCCCCAGAGTCATACGACTCATTCAGGACAGCTGTGACTCTGAGCCCGTGCTCCTGCCATCGCCCTGGCCCCCAAGGCTGATGGCTTTTATGTGCTCTGCATCCATCCCTGTCCTGGGGTACGCTGGGCTGGGAAGGGGGAAACACCCCCAGACCAGTCAGAGCCCTGATTGGGTTTTCCTATCTGCGTGTGTCAGGGGGCAGGGGATGGTTTGATGGTCTCTGAGGGTCCGCAGGCTTGCCTTTCATGAACCTCGCCTTGCCCACGTGCTGTCTGGGGCCCGAGGTCCTTGCTTCCACCCTCCAAAGTGGCTGTGATTCCTCATAAGCTGATCCCAGGATTCCTAAGTCTTCAGGACACAGCACCCACAGTTTCTGGGGGCAGGGGGCATATAGACACGAGTGTGGTCATCTGTCTGGTCCCCCTGCCCCCGCCTCCTGACCCAGGGAGGCAGAGGGTGTGGGGGCAATAGCTCAGGGGCTCGAGGCTGCTCACGGGGGCACCACACACCCCCAAAGTGCTGCCCCGCCGTCTGTGCTGCCGTGAGACACAGTCCGTGCCCTCACGGAGCTCTGGGGGCCTGGGACGGTCTCAGGCAGATGCAGAGATGACAACACAGGTCTTATAAACAAGCAGAAAGAGATGCCCCCAATTCTGCGGGCTCCTGGTCCAGCGCGGGGTCCGGAGCCTTCCGGTCAGAGGTATTGCTGGAGCCTCCTGTGCCGGGACTGGGTTTTCCCTCCCTGATTCAGACATGCCTCTTGCTTCTCTGTCTTTCCTCCGGGCTCCCCAAGGAGGGAACCCGATCCAATGTGTTCACGGTCCCTCCTTCCCAGTCACGCTTCAGAGAACGTCGGAGCCATGGAGGCCACTTCACAGATAAGAGAACTGAGGCCTCTTAGATAAGAGGGGAATTGGCTGTTGGCACGTGGCAGGCCAGGAACAGGGCCCGGGCTGGAACCCAGGCCTCTCTGCCCTCCTCTGCCTACCGTCACACTTCCGGACACCCTGCCCCCAGCCCGCCAAGGCCCCACCGCCCGTGCCCTGGCGGGCCGGGGACGTCTCCGTGGCCTGGGCTCCACTTCCGTGCCAGGCCCATCCGACCAGCCTCCTCCTGCCCCCTTTGCTCCAAGGGTTGGCCTCTGCCCCCGTCCTGCTCGCAGCCTCCCGAGTCCCCTTCAGGGCTGGCAGCCCAAGGGTGGGAGTGGAGTCTGGCTTGGCCTGACATGGTACCCACTGACCCCAGGACAGGTGAGGAGTCCTAAACTGGACCCAGCTTTGCAGAATATTCATCGGGCCTGACCCCACCCCCGCTTCGCACACTCCCAGGCTGCTTGACTCACGTCCGCTGAGCACCAAGAACCGGGTTCCAGGGGTGAGAATTCGACCACGTCCTGGCGAAGCCACCCAAAACCAGGGCAGAAACCAGGGAAGAGGTCAGGGGTTGAGTACATGTTCAGCCAATGGGGCTTGTGGAGTCAAGGAAGCATCTAGAAGCAGCGCTCACTGCACAGGATTTAAAGACCCGGCCCGGGAAACAAACACGGGGAAACCTTTCTTTTCACCCTGCCTGGATTCTGAAGAAAGTTTTGATAAAACTTTTGTAAAGAAAATCATGTTAGCTTGGTGAGAGAAACTGGCCTTTCTTTCTTCCTCATTCTAAATGTCTGTCTCTCCTCCAGAGATGTGCTCCCTTTGAGGGCAGGGACCACATATCACATGCACCTCGGAACCCCAGCGCCCAACACAAACAGGGCCTGGCCCGTTCATTATTTTTTTTCCTTATTTTTTTAATTGAAGTATAGTTGATTTACAATGTTGTGTTAATTACTGCTATACAACAAAGTGATTCAGGTATACATATATATATATTCTTTTCCATTATCATAGGATATTGAATATAGTTCCCTGTGCTATACAGTAGGACCTTGTTGTTTATCCATTCTATATATAAAAGCTGACATCTGCTAACCCCAGCCTCCCACTCCATCCCTCAACATCCTCCCCCTTGGCAACCGCCAGTCTGTTCTCTATGTCTGTGAGTCTGTTTCTGTTTCATAGATAGGTTCATTTGTGTCATATTTTAGATTCCACATATAAGTGATATCATATGGTATTTGTCTTTCTCTTTCTGACTTACTTCACTTAGTATGATAATCTCTAGTTGCATCCATGTTGCTGCAAATGGCATTATTTTGTTCTTTTTTATAGCTGAGTAGTATTCCATTGTATATATGTACCACATCTTCTTTATCCATGCATCTGTCGATGGATATTTAGGTTGTTTCCATGTCTTGCCAGTCTGTTCATTATTGATGGTCCTGGAATGAGCTGATGACTTAATGTTCCATGTAGAAGAGAAGATACTCATAATCCTTGTCTCTGACAAAGGACTCACATCCAGAATACATAAGGAATGTCTACAAATCAACATGAGAAAGATAAACCACCAGCCCTGCATGGTAGAGCGGAACTCAAAACTCACACGCTGCAACTATTAAGCAGGAACGTTCCAGGAGTTTCTGTGCTCACAGCTAGCTTCCCCGGCTGCAACCCCAGAGTCCCTCCAAGGCATGTATCCGGTTGTGCCTTTACTCAGGGGTAAATTCTGGAAAGTATCAGACGCAGTGTCCTGGGTAAGAGGGGCTGGGAAGTCTTCCAGACAGCACCCAGATTTGTCTCTGGGTTATCTGGGCTTAGTGCTAACAGTGAGGTTGTCGGGTGGGGGGGTTCTATCCACCCTCAGATAGGAGGAGAGGCTCCCTAAGAGCACAAGCTGAGTCTCCCCAAGAAGTAGGCAGGCAGGGTGGAAGGCGCACTGGGCCAGGAGTCACAGCCTTGGGTTCCAGGCTCAACGCCCTGCAGACCGGCTGGGTGGCATGGGCACCCTCTCTATGACCTTGGTCTTTACAACTGTACGAGGAGAGGATTGAGTAGCTCTGATCCGCGGAGAGCTGTCCAGCACTGACTCGGTGAGACTAGGCCACGTCTGCACCACCTGCTACCCCACCCTCATCTCCTCCCCAACAGCACCCCAGGGCCCCCGGCCTCAGCGACCCACTCCCACTCCAAATAAGCGGGTGGGGCCAGGTGGGGTTGGGCTGAGTCTGAGAGCCAACCAGCCCCAGGGCAGGCCTGAATCACCCAGCCCGACCCTGGCCCTCTGTGCTGAGCTCTCAGTGCCCTCGTGGCCTGGCAGGGCGGGTGCCCCGTTCCGAGCTGCTGCTTTGCTTTAATACGCGCTTCCGGCTCCACTTCCCCTCGGTCCACGTGTGGCCTCCTTTCTCCCTGACGCCCAGCGCTGGTCCCCAAGGGCCAGCCCCGCACCCAGCAGCCGTCCACAATACAGGCCTCCTGGGCCCTGGCTGGGCAGGAGAAACATAGAGGAGGACAGTGGGGCCCCAGTCTGAAGGGGGAGGCACAGCCCATGCTCTGCAGGACCCCCAGACTGAGAGGAGAGACACACTGCCCGTCCTCAGGACCTTCCTCTCTGAGGGGAGAGGACAGCCCCTACCCTCGGGAAACTGCCCATCTGCTGGGGAGGTCTAGCCCCTGACAACACGGATCACCTAGTCTGATGGGGGAAACACAGCCCCTACCTTACAGGAGTTAAGGGTTAGGCAACGCCCCTCTCTCCCTCTTTTTTGAAACTTCTGATCTAACAGGGGAAGCACAGACGCTGTCCTGGAGGAATCTCCAGTCTGATGGAGGAGCCCTCAGGAAACTGTCTTCCTGTCTCTTCCTGGAAGGGAACCGCTCTGTCGTGAGGGTCACTCTTACACAGCACATTTGCTCAGTTCTGGCAAAGGGCTTTCACACGCTGTCTCCCTTAAGTCTCAACACCATCCAGGAGCAAGGCCAGCCAAAGATTGGCCCCCCTGTTTGACAAATGGGGAAACTGAGGCCCAAAAGGAGAAGTGACAGGCCCAAGGCCACACAGGAAGGCAGGGCTAGAGTCCAAGTTTATATCCAAAGGGAAGGAGGGAAGGACAGAGGCAGCAGACAGGATGGATGACTAAGGGAGCTGGTTCCGCACACCCTTGGCCTGGGAGGGCTGGGCAGCTGGATGCCCTCTGCACCACTGCCCCAGAAACAGCCTGACTCAGGGCTGCCCAGAGCCAGCCTTTCTCAACCCTGTTTGGAAAACACTTTTTATTTGAGGGAGGCCTGCTGCCTTGCCAGACATTTACGAGCCCCGTTTATTGGTCTGGCCCAGGGAGCCTGGGGCGCAGCTCCTGCGTGAGCCAAGGAAAATGCCTACTGGGGTGCAGCCCTGGCCCAGGCCACTTCTCTGAAAGTCACAGCTGGGTGGAGGCTGGAAATCTCCAACAATCAGAGCCAGAGAGACCCCAGGGCTGAGTTGGCCCAATACCTACCTTTTACAGGAGGGAACAGTGAGGACCAGAGAAGGGCAATGACTTGCCCAAGGTCACACAGCACATCAGCAGCAGAGGTTGGACCTGCCACTGGTCCCCTGACCCCTGGCCATGGCTCTCCCAAGCACTGGGACCAGGTGGAGCAGCTCTACACCTCAAGCTGTCCTTGGGGGGACAACTCAGGTGTCAGAAAGATTGCCTGTACTGGGGGTATTCAGGGATCACCTTGGGGCTGGATCCCCCCTCCTGGCTCTGCACCCCTGCCCCTGAGCATCCCCTAAGGAGGCCAACTCAGGTCCTGGCCGTGGTAGGAATTTGCCACGATGGGGGTCGTGGGGCTTGGAGGGTCACCTCACCGCTCTGCCCACCACTACGCGGTCAGCTGGCAGGATGCCCTGAGCAGGGAAAAGGCCCGCCTGAGATAGCTGCAGGAGGAGAGGAACTTGCTGTTTATTGAGCACCTGCTGTATGCCAGCCCAGAGAAAGCACTTGAACATTACCTCATTCGAGCCTCATGCCATTGAGCTGGACATCTTTTTTAGAGGAAACAGAGGTTCAAAGATGTTGAGACACTTTGCCCAAGGTCACGCAGCACCTATGTGGGGAACCGGATCGCCAGCCCGGCTCTGAGCACTTCTGAAGCCCACGCTTTGTTTCTCCGTTGTACCCGCAGCCTCCGGAAGGGCCCCAGGGGATGCCCGCCTCCTCTGGGGAGTGTCCAGAACCTCCTGGAAACCTCACCCTGCTGACTTGGTCCTGTGGGGGGTGGGCTCTCCCCATGGCTCAAAGCTGGCCTTGCTGACCCCCACCCCCAGTTGTAGCCCTGCCCGCGGGGCTCCCTAGGCTTCCCGAGGAGAAGCAGTGAGGACAGCCAGACCTGGCCTTGGTGTATGCATGATCCCATGGGCATCCCCAGGCCAGCACAGGGCAGCACGAGATGCCCAGGGGCCCAGCGGAAGAGGGTTCATGAGCCAGATTCAAATTTGCACAGTTCCAAGACTGGGATAGGAGGCTTAACTCCCAGCTGAACTCTGCCATATGCTGCTGTGTGACCTTGGACACGTTGCTGGCCCTCTCTGAGCTGCAATTGCCAGGAGCTGGTCACTGACATTCTGTGATGCATGAGTCTACACATGCCTGGTTAGGTTCAAAGATTCAGACAGGACCATTGCTCAGTCACAGTCCGCAGAAAGAGAGCCAGGCCAGGAGTGGGTGTGAGTTCCTGGGCTGCCCCTGTCTGGCGGGACCCTGCCAAGATCATCCCTCACTAGCGGCAACATCAGCAGCTACCAGAGTGGAGGGTGGAGTGTGTCTTGCTCATTTGCAGCAAGACATGGCAGGTTTCCATTTCTTGTGTTAGAATTCGGCAGCGTGCTGGTGGCTGTCTCTGCACTCAGTGATGCCACATTGGTAGCTCGAAACCGGCTGTGGCGGGAATATTTACACCACAGAGATTGGTAAACACTACAGATGAGCAGATTTTGTTTGTGTGTGTATGTGTTTGGTTGGTTTGGAAAGCCAACTGTTAAGCATTTACCAGCACACTGCTGGTTGCGTGGATGTTATATTTTTCTAGAAATTTGTCCATTTCATCTAAGTTTTCACATTTGTTCACCTATATTTTCTTTTCATTTAAATTTAGTTTTGGGGCTTCCCTGGTGACGCAGTGGTTAAGAATCCGCCTGCCAATGCGGGGGACACGGGTTCAATTCCTGGTCTGGGAAGATCCCACATGCCGCGGAGCAACTAAGCCCATGTGCCACAGCTACTGAGCCTGCGCTCTAGGGCCCGTGAGCCACAACTACTGAAGCCCGCGTGCCTAGACCCATTCCCTGCAACAAGAGAAGCCACCACAATGAGAAGCCCACGCATCGCAATGAAGAGTAGCCCCCGTTTGCTGCAACTAGAGAAAGTCCGCGCACAGCAGTGAAGACCCGATGCAGCCAAAAATAAATAAATAAAATAAATAAATTTTAAAAAAATAATAAATAAATAAATTTAGTTTTAGCAACTAAAGAAAAAATAAATTGGATTTCATCAAAGTTCTTAAACTTTTGGGGGACTTCCCTGGTGGTGCCGTGGTTAAGAACCCACCTACTGGGCTTCCCTGGTGGCGCAGTGGTTGAGAATCTGCCTGCCAATGCAGGGGACACGGGTTCGAGCCCTGGTCTGGGAAGATTCCACATGCCGCGGAGCTACTAGGCCCGTGAGCCACAACTACTGAGCCTGCGCGTCTGGAGCCTGTGCTCCGCAACAAGAGAGGCCGCGATAATGAGAGGCCTGTGCACTGCGATGAAGAGTGTCCCCTGCTTGCCACAACTAGAGAAAGCCCTCGCGCAGAAGCAAAGACCCAACACAGCCAAAAATTAATTAATTAATTAATTAATTAATTAAAAAAAAAAAAGAATCCGCCTACCAATGCAGAGGACACGGGTTCGAGCCCTGCTCTGGGAAGATCCCACGTGCCGCAGAGCCACTAAGCCCATGTGCCACAACTACTGAGCCTGAACTCTAGAGCCCACGAGCTACAACTACTGAGCCCCTGTGCCACAACTACTGAAGCCCACGTGCCCAGAGCCCGTGCTCCACAGCTAGAAGCCACTGCAATGAGAAGCCCGCATACCACAACAAAGAGTAGCCCCCACTCGCCACATCTAGAGAAAGCCCGCTCGCAGCAAGGAAGACCCAATGCAGCCAAAAATAAATAAATAAATTAATTTTTTTTAAAAAAAGTTTTAAACTTTTGTGATTCAGAGGACAATATCAAGAGAGTGAAAAGCCAATCCACAGAATGGGAGGAAATATTTGCAAATCTTATATCTGATAAAGGTCTAATATTCAGACTATATGAAGAGCTCTTACAACTCAACATTAAAAAGAAAACCCTATTACAAAATGGACAAAGGATTTGAGTAGACAGTTCTCCAAAGAAGAGACACAAATGGTCAACAGCACATGAAAATGTGTTCAACATTATTGGTCAGTAGGGAAATGCAAATCAAAACCACAGTGAGATGCCACCTCACACCCATTAGGATGGCTGCTACCAAAAAACAGATTATGGCGAGCGCTGGTGAGGATGTGGAGAAACTGGAACCCTCATATGCAGCTGGTGGGGATGTAAAATGGTGTAGCAGCTTGGAAATGCAGCTTGGTGCAGTCTTGTGATAGTCAGAGTTCTTTTACCTCTCAGGACGAGGCGAGCGAGGAAGGAGGTATGAGAGGAAGGGACTGCGACCCTGGAGACTTTCTTTGGAGAGGCAGCAGGCACCGCTCTGGAGGCCTGGGCTCCTGTGTGTTTGCATGTAGGAGTGTGAAGGTTGGCTTCACAAGCTTGGCTCCCAGAAAGATCATAGGACATGGGTGTCTCCCCTCTTGGGGTCATTCAAAGGCCAGTAGATCTAAGATGGTCTCTATCTTCCCATTCCAGGCACCAAGGGGGTTTCCTTGGGTTTTCTATGTATAGCTTCATCCTTTCCTGTGCCTGCCTCATTAAGTCCCTTTGTTTATGCCTTTCTCTTTTTCCCCAATGAATCTTGTCAGAAGTTTACCAGTTTAATTAATCTTTTCGAAGAACCAACTTTTGGAAGTTTAAAACTCCCATTTTTTTTGTTTTTACCATCTCTCACTTTTACATTTATCTTTCCTTTCTTTGGGTCTATCTTATTTTTCTAACTTCTCAAGCTGGGTGCTTAATTCATTGATTTCTTGCCTTTCTTATTTTCTACCCCAAACGTTTAAGACTATGTTTTTGTTCTAAGAACCACTTGAGCTGAGTCCTTGAGTTTTCATATGTTGTCTTTTTACTATTGCTCAGTTCATAATTTCCATCCATGTCTCCTTTGATCAATAAGTTCTTTAAAAGGCTTTTTAAATTTTTCAAACAAATAGGATTTTCTTATTATCCTGACTGAGTTCTCAGTTAATTGCATTAGAGTCAGAGGATGTGGTCCGGATGGTACAATTTATTTTGATTCTGTTGAGACTTGCTTTGTGGCTGGTACCCATATAGTTAGTTTTCACATATGTTCCCTGTGCTTGAGAAGAATGAGTATTTGTCCATGCTTGATGCCCGGTTACGTGTACGTTGATTGGATGGAGTTGTTATTTGTGCTTGTCAAATCTTCTATTGACTACTGGTTTTTTTGTCTGCTCTATCAGTCAGTGAGATGTGTCAAAATCTCCCTGTCTGGTAGACTTTTCCAATTTTCAGAGTTCAATTGACTTTTGTTTCCTATATTTTGATATCCAAGTAATACTGGCTTCATAAAATGAATTGAGGAAGGACCTCTCCTCTTCAGTTTTCTGAAAAATATTGTGTAGAATTGGTGTTAATTCTTCAAATATTTGGTAGGATTTTCCAGTGAAACCATCTGAGCCAGGAGATGTCTTTTTCAGGAATTTCTAAATTGTGAATTCAATTTCTTTAATAGATACAGGGCTATTCAAATTACCTATTTCATATTGGGTGAATTTTGGTTGTTTGTGTTTTTCGAGAAAGTGGTCCATTTCATCTAAGTTGTCCAATTTATGTGTGTGGAGTTGTTTGTAGTATTCCCCTATTATTATTTTGATGTCTGCAGGTCTGTATTGATATTCCTGGTTTCATTCCTGATGTTGATAATTGTGCCTCTCTCCCCGCTCTGTTATTTGATCTTTTCAAAGAACCAGCTTTTTGTTTCATTGCTTTTCCCTATTGTTCTGCTGTTTTCAATTGCGTTGATTTTGCTCTTATCTTTATTTTTTCCTTCCTTCTGCTTGCTTTGGGTCTCTTTTTGCTCTTCTTTTCCTAGTTTCTTAAAAAAGGGTGCTTAGAATATCAATATGAGATGTTTTCCCTTTTTTTAATGTCAGCATTTAGTGCTATAGATTTCCCTCTCCACATTGCTTTCATTGTGTCCCATGTATTTCAGTGTGATGTATTTCTATTTTCAGTTTAATGTATTTTTTATTTCCCTGAGACTTCCTCTTTGACCCATGTATCATTTAGAAGTATATAATTTAATTTCCAAGCTTTTGGATATTTTCCTATTATCTTTCTGTTATTGATTTTTGTTTACATCTCCCTGTGGTCAGAGATGACACTCTGTACGTTTTCAATTTCTTTACATTTTTTGAGATTTGTTTTATGACCCAGGATATGGTCTGTCTCGGCATATGTCCCATTGGTCCTTGAAAAGAATGTATATTCTGCTGTTGTTGGGTGGGGTGTTCTATTCATGTTAAAATAGATACTGTTGGTTGATAGTGTAGTCGAGTTCTTCTATAACTGCTGATTTCTGTCTAGTTTTTCTATCAGTTGTTGAGAGAGTTAAAGTCCCCAACTATAATTGTGGATTTGTCTATTCTCTTTTCAGTTCTATTAGTTTTTGCTTCATATATTTTGTAGTTCTGTTGATTGGTGTATACACATTTAGGATTTCTATGTCTTCTTAGTGAAATGATTCTTTTATCATTATGTAATCTCTCTCTCTGTCCCTGGTAATTTCTTTGCTTTGAAATCTATGTTACCTCATTATTAATACAGCCACTTTTGCTTTCTTTTATTAATGTTGGCATGTTATATCTTTTTCCATCCTTTCATCTCAGCATTGGTGTATGGTGGTTGTCTTTCCTCAGTCAAGTTGAGATCGTCCTAGTTCTTGGTACAACAAATAATTTCCTACTGAAACCTGGACATTTTGGGTGCTATGTTATGAAACTCTGGATCTTATTTAAACATTACGTTATAGCAGGGCTCCTCTGACACTGCCCTAGTGGGGAAACAGGGATGCCACCTCACTGCTGCCAAGTGGAAGTGTGAGCGCAGTTTCCCTGTTTAGCTTCTATTGACAACTGTCGGGAAGGGTCTCCTGATTATTGTTGTGTGTGAATGGCATCTTAGGCTTCCCACTAGGCTGGGAGAGTCAGGGGTGAATTGTTACTGCTCCCTATGTGGTCTCTACTGATATCACGGGGGTGGGGGTTGGCCTCATTACCCTGGATGGTAGTGAAAGTCCTGACCCTCTTCTAGACCTCCTCTGACACCACCTCAGTGAGAAGGAGTCCCTCATTACTTCAGGGTGGTGGGAGACCAGGCCCCCTCACGTGGTCTCCACAAATACCACAGCATCAGGGAGGCACCTCATTAATACCCAGTAAGAATGAAAAGCCCAGCTCCTCAGCTTCCTCTGACACCAGCACAGCTGAGCAGTTGGGGCACCTCCTTATTGTCTGACAAAGATGGAAGTCAATGTCCCCTACTCATCCTTCTCTGGCAAGGTAAGCCTGGGGTCACAGTCTTTCCCATGCCGCTTGGCTGAAATGCGTGGTTATTGTCTAAAAGCTTCCAGTCTTGCTCAGCTGACCTTTTCCTGGTCGTTTGACTAAAGACAGCAGGCTTTTGTGGGGTTTTTTTGTCTGTATTTTTGTCTGATGTTTCTGGGTTGCTGGCTTCTCTGGTACCCAGTCTGGGATATACAGGCATAAAGAAAACTCAGGAAACTCAGCTTTGTATATTTTGAACTTATGTTATTAAACCCTACAAGTTCAGAAGTATTCTAGCTTTCCAATGTATTGAACATTTTAACATTATCTGGTAACTGCTTTATTATATTTATTAATAATGTACGTTTTCTATATTTATATACAATTATATTTATTAATTATATATTGTATTTATACATTAATATATAATTATATATTATATATTATATAATATATAATATATATTATATAATATATATTATATAATATATATTATATAATATATATTATATATATTATATAATATATATTATATATTATATAATATATAATATATAATTTATATATTATAATATATAATATATATTATTAATATATAATATATTAATAATATATTACATTACTGCATATATAATGCATAATACATTATATATATATGAAATAAAAATTCATATTCTAAGGCAAGTCAAGGAAAATTTAAACATAAAAATTTTTCTCTGCCCTTTGGCCTCCTCTCTCCCCTGTGCTGTGCACTGCATATCTGCATTATGCATTGACGAAACCTCCCCACCAGCAGAAATACCAGAAATACTTTATGCTCAACTATAAAGAACATTCTCCTAGCACCAGGACAACTCCTTAAAAGACAACATTCTTGGGCTTCCCTGGTGGTGCAGTGGTTGAGAATCTGCCTGCCAATGCAGGGCACACGGGTTCGAGCCCTGGTCTGGGAAGATCCCACATGCCGCGGAGCAACTAGGCCCGTGAGCCACAACTACTGAGCCTGCACGTCTGGAGCCTGTGCTCCGCAGCAAGAGAGGCCGCGACAGTGAGAGGCCCGTGCACCGCGATGCAGAGTGGCCCCCGCTCTTCGCAACTAGAGAAAGCCCTCGCACAGAAACGAAGACCCAACACACCCCTAAATTAATTAATTAATTAAAAAAAAAAAAAAGGACAACATTCTTTCTTAATCTTGTAAGGGGTCATGATGACCTACCACTCTGTACTTGTAGATCTGGATTGTGCAAATTATCTACGTCATTTAATGTACAGCCCTCTGTCTCAAAGGCACATATAACAGTGCTTTGACCTCTAATGGGCAGATTAGAGGAGATTTCCAAGAACTGTTCCTCAACTTGGCTCAAATAAAGTTTTCCATTTCTTTCTTAGATGGACTGATTTTTTTTCTTTGATAGTATATATACATATATAATATATAAACAAAATTACATGATTGTTTCCTAATAATATTTTATCCACAATTACTAATGCCACACCAGCTTCCTTTGGGTTGGCTTTTCTTTTGGTATGTCTTTTTCTATTCTTTTACTTTTCAAACTTCCTGTGATTTAGTATCTTGGGACTTTTCTTTAGTACAAAGGTGTGCTTTTTTCACCCATTCTGACAGTATATATCTTTAAACTAGATAATATAGTCCATTTCTAATTATTTTCGTTGCTGTCTCATTATTTTGTTCATCCAAATATTCAGCTGCCTGCTATGTGCATAGGTGCTAGGTTCTAGGTGCTAGGATTTGGCAGTGAACCAGAGAGGTGAAATCCATGGCCTTGGGAGTTCGAGTCTGGTTGGGGGAAACAGACAATAAACAAATGACTAAAACATGCATTGTTTCAGTCATGCATGAGAATTCCAAGTAGTTTATGTAGATACTCTCCCCTCAAGGAGGTAGAGCTTAAGTCTGGGCTGCACATAATGACTTCCTTCCAATGCATAGAAGATGGAAATGGGGAAAAGAGTGACTTTATAGCAGTGTGTTGATTTCCTAGGGCCACCCTAACAAAGCACCACAAACTGAGTGGCTTAAACAGCAGAGATTTATTATCTCAAGTTTGGGAGGTTAGAAGGCCACAATTAAGATATCAGCAGGGTTGGTTGCTTCTGAGGGTTGTGAGAAAGAGATCTCTTCCAGGCTTCTTTTCCTGGCTTGCAAATGGCCATCTTCATGCTCACATGGTAATCTCCCTGTATGTGTGTCTGTCTCCAGACCGCCCCTTTTATTATTAGGTCACCAGTCATATTGGATTAGGGCCCACCCTAATGACCGCATTCTAACCTGATTACCTCTGTAAAGCCCCTATCTCTAGATAAGGTCACATCCTGGGGTCCCAAGGACTTCAACATGCGAATTTGGGTGGGGTACACATTCAACCTATAACAAGTGGAGAAAACTAACCAGTTGGTCAGCCGGGTGATCAAGGCCAACATCAACAGTGAAAAGATGTGCTGATCAACACCATAGATCAGGGCAAGTTCGCTGCTTTATACAGGGGCCAGGAAGCCTCTCTAGCAGAGTAACACTCTAGCGGGAACTTGCAGGAAGTGAGGGAACAAGCAATGGGTGTATCTGGGGAATCTGAGTGCCAGGAAGGGGAACAGGATATGCAAAGCCCTGATACAGGTGGTTGGTTGGCACATTCAAGGACCTGCTGGGAGACCAGCATGGCCAGGGGGTGGAGGGAAAGGGCCAGGGTACTAGGAGATGAGGTCAGAAAAGTAGAAGGTAGAATCGTGTTGACCTTGAGGCCAAAGGAAAGGTCTCACTCATCTGAGTGAGATGAGGAATTATTGGAAGAATTTAGACAGAATCCCTCTGGATACCTTTCTGACCACATATCACAGGGAGGCCAGAGTGGAAGCAGAGAGACCAGCTGGAGACGGTGTTAATAATCCCAACCAGAAACAAGCAGTGGAGCGGGAAAAAGTGGTCAGATTGAAACTATTTTTTGGAGGCAGATCCAACAGGGTTCACTGATCAATCAAACGTGGGGTGTGAAAGAAAGAGAGGAGCCAGAAATGACTCCAAGTTTGACTCCAAGTGTAAGTAACCGGAAGCATGGAGCTGGGACTGAGAATCTCGGGAAGGCGCAGGTTTGTAGGGCTGCAAAGCAGGAGGACAGTTTTGCAGGTGTTGAGACTGAGGTGCCAATTAGATCCTCAAGAAGTGAACCGCGGGAGGGGACTGGGCAATCCCGCTGGAGATCAGAGGCAAGGGCTAGGCCGGAGATATGAATGTGGGAGTTGTTGGCAGTTTTGAAGCCAGGAGACTGGGTGAAAGCTCCTAGGGGGTGTAGATAAAAGAGAAGCGAGGCCCAAGGACCACGTCATGGAACCCTCCAATGATCAGAGGTTGGGGAGAGGAAAGGAGCTGGGAAGGAGCAGCCAGGGAGGTAGGAGGAAAACCGAGGAAGAGTGGGCATGTCCCAGAAGAGAAAGTGTCTCCAGAAGGGGCATGATCAGCTGTGGAATGCTGCAGACGAGTCTAAGAAAGGGATTGAAGATGGACCTTAACGAAGCCTCCCAACCTTTTCCAAGTTACAGCCCACACAGAAAACACCAGTGTTTGTGTGACCCCCAGGGAAACCGACAAGGCTGTCAAGGATGAAGGTGACCAACTTGGGACCTCTGGCCACCCAAGGCTCTGCCCAATGCCCCAAGAGTGGAGAGAACCCACATCTGGGCATGTGAGACCCTTCCATGCATGGGACTCCAGTTGGAGCCCCATGGGCTCCAACTGGGCTCAGCAATGTGGAGGTCGCTGGTACCCTTGACCAGAGCTGGGACAGTGGGCCATGGGAACAAGTACCTTACTGCAGGATTTTGGGAAGAGATGAGAGGCAAGGTGTGGAGACTGTTCATGCAGCCACCTCTGCAGAGCTTGCTGAAACGGAAGCAGAGAATCGGGCAGGGGCTAGAAGCATTTGGATTTGCTTCTGCCATCCTACTTTGTACTTTTTATTTTCTTGATTTTTTTTTTGATTTTTCTTTTTTCTTCTTTCTTCTTCTTATTTTTTTTGGGGGGGGGATTAGCTTCCTCCTCATGCTTTTGTCCCCCTCTGTTTGTTTAAATATTATATCCTCTATTTCTGTTTTTTCAGTAGTTAAAAACTTAAAAGCAGGGGTCGGCAAACATTTTCTACAAAGTGCCCAATAATAAATATTTCAGGCTTTGTGAGTCATACTGTTTCTGTAGCAACCACTCATGAAAACAGCCATAGAGAACACGTAAAGGAATGGGCATAGCTGTATGCCAATAAAACTTTATTTGTAAAAACAGGCACCAGTCCTAATTTGGCCCAAGGGTCACATTTTGCAGACCTCCATCCTAAAGCATATGTAAAAAATCTCTACATTTACTCTCCTCCAAAATCATAGAGCAGCCTTAGAAAGCTTTAAACCTAATCACCCCTCTTGGCTTACCATGCTACTGTTGTCTGGTATTTTCACTCTACTATATTTTTTTAAGCTCTCAAAAAAGACATTATCACCACTAATTACAGATTTGGTGTTTCATTCAATTTAGTCTCATGTTTGGCATGTTTATTATTCACACTTCCATCTGTTTAGACTTCTAAAATTATTTTCTTTCCTTTTGCATCATAAAGGATGTACTTTATGATTTCCTCTAATGTGTCTCATTTGGAGCTAAACTCTCAGCTTTTCTTGATCTGAAACTGCCTGAAACTCCCCCTCACTTCTCAGAGACAATTTCACTAAGTATCCAGTTCTGGCCAATAGCTATTTTTCTCAGCACTTTGAAGGTATCATTCTACTGCTGCTGTCTGATACAAAGTGAGTTATCAGCCGAATTGTTATTCCTTTGTAGGTGATCTGACTTTTCTAACTGCTTTGAAGGCCTTCTCTTTATCCTTGGTGTTCTGAAATTTCTATACAACTGTCAAGATATGTATTTCTTTTAAGTTTTCCTGGTTGAGTTTCTGAATTTGAGGATTCATATCTCATTAATTTTGGAAAATTCTCAGCCATTATCCCTTTGAAAAATGTTTCTTTCTTCTCCCTATTGTCGCTATCTAGAATTCTGAATCGGTTTTAGACTTTTTCATGTCATTCTCTTAAACTCCCTTTCATAATTTTCATCTCTTTGTCTTTCTGTGTTGCAGTCTGGAGATTTATTCAGCAATCTGTCAGTTCACTAATTCTCTTTCCAACTGTGTTTAATCTACACTCAACCTATCCGTTGTATTTTCTATTTCAGTTTTATGTATTTCATCTCTAAGAAGTTCAGTCTAAGTCTTTTTCAAACTGCCTAATAATTACCATTTTAGTTTTGAAATTAACTTTACTGAGGTATAATTTACTGAGATGTAATTATATTGTCTAAATTTGCATACAATAAATGCATCACTTATAAGTGTACAGTTTGATGAGTTTTGACAAATGTGTACACTTATGTAACCACCACCACAATCAAAGCATAGAGCCTTTTCATTATCCCAAAAAGTCCCCTTGTGTCCTTTTGCCATCAATCCCCTTCTCCACTCTTGGCCCCAAGCAACCGCTAATCTGCCTTCTGTCACTATAGATTAGTTTCTGCCAGTTCAAACAGTTCATATAAATTAAATCATACAGTGTGTACTCTTTTATACCTAGCTCCTCTCTCTCCACACAATGTTTTTGAGATTAATTCAGGTAGTTGAAAGTATCCATAGTTCATTTCTTTTTATTGCTATGTAGTATTCCATTATAGACCACAATTTGTTTCTCCGTCTACCTGTTGATGGACATTTGTGTTGTTTCCAGGTTTTGAATATTATAAACCGTTATAAACATTCATATACAAATCTTTTCCAGGACATATGTTTTCATTTCTCTTTGGCAAATACCTAAGTGTGGAATTGGACTCATATGGTAAATATATGTCTAATTATATAAGAAACTGTTCCTGATCATTTTTAATAGTCTCTTGTACCATGGTGATACTTCCAATACTTCCTTTTATTTGTTTAAATTATTTAGCACCCTTATTTCCCAATATGAATGCTCTAATTCATATTGGAGCTCAGGTGTTTGCCAGTCTGATTCTGCTGCTTGTTTCTATTAAAACTTGCTCATGGAATCTTGGGTTTTGTGTGTTTTTAAAATTTTTCATTGTAAGCTCATGATCATTAGAACTCTATCCGGAAATTTTATAAGGCTTTGGTTGACATGTTTTCCTCCAGAAAGGATTTCCTCCAGTTTGTTTTTGCTGGACACCTGAGAGCATTACTCCCTAGGAACTACTTTAAATTCTCAGCTTGAAGTTTCCAGACTAAGCAAGAAGTAGGAATTCAGGCTCTGATCTCACCTGAGGGCTGATCCAGGAGAGAGTTTATTTCCCCTTCCATCCTGAGTCAAAGCCAAGACCAGTCATTTTTCCTGCCATCTCCTTTTGGAAGACAGGTATTTTTCAAGTTTACCCTTTCACTAAAGATGTTGTCTACAGAGGTTCTGACTTTATGAGGGATCTCAGATCCCACTACCTGGTCAGGTCTTGGGCTTTGTCTCCTGCCTCGTGCACACCTGTTAAAAGCAAAGGTCCACATGCTGGCCCGGGAGGGGATGCAAAACGGCACAGCCATGTTGGAAAACAGTTTGGCAGATCCTTATAAAGTCAAGCATGTATTTACCATACGACTCAACAATGTCACCCCTAACTCTTTACTTAAGTGAAATAAAAACCTACACTTAAACCATAACCTGTACACAAACGTTTCCAACAGCTTTATTCGTAATCACTAAAAACTGCAAACAACCCAGATGTCCTTCAACAGGTTAATGGTTAAACAAATGGTGGTACAGCCATACAATGGCATAAACTGCTGATATACACAACACGGAGGAATCTTGAATACATTACACTAAGTAGAAAGAGCCAGACACAAAAGGTGACCTAGTGTATGAATCCATTTATATGACATCCTGGAAAAGGCAAAACTAGAGGGACAGAAAGCAGATCAGTGTTTGCCAGAGGCTGTAGATGAGAAAAATTGTTAGAGGGACACAGGGAAATTTGAGGGGAGGTGGAATTACTCTATGTCTTGATTGTGGTGGTGAGTACACAACTATATGCATTTGTCAAAACTCAGAGAACTGTATACTAAAAAAAGGTGGATTTTACTCTATGTAAATTTGGCCTTCATTTGAAAACCAGCAAAGCTCTAGTTTACAAGAATTTTGCGGGGAGCTGCAGCAGCGGCAGTGAGGTAGCGAAAGGTCAACAGGTTGAATGCCTGAGGACCCAGGGCTCACTCCTCTTCAACCCTGCTGACCACTGGTGCCACCCATCCCTCCTCTGGATTTATTTCCCAACTGCAAACACCTCTTCCAGGAAGCCCTCCCTAATTCTCACACCTCCTCAGCTTGTATCCCAGGGACCCCTTCCCCATCCGCATCGCTGGCTGTTGAGAAGACCGTCCTGGAGCCGCACGCACCTCCTTGCCCAGGGCCACCACATATCTATGGGATCAACAGCTCCAGCTCAGGATGCAGTCCAAGACTGGAGACAGTTCCTGAGACCGGAAGTTTAGGACGAGCTGTCTTCGGAGGGACTCTCTTTTCCCCAAATCCTTCTTAATACCCTTCTGCTCCAACAGAGGCTGCAGCCCTGGATCCAAAGGGTTTGGGAACGGATCTGCAGAGGACAGAGCCTCCCAGTGTTGGTGGGTATTAACATGAGCCTCCCATGTTAATACCCACCTAGCACTTTCCCCTATACTCCCCCACTCCCCACGCGACCCCCGCCATTAAGGCTGGTCCTGACAACTCTCCCTCCAGAACCTCACTCACAACTTTCCCCTCCTCATCACCCCCAGGCGGGGCCCTGCCTTCTTCATTCTCCCAAGAAACACTTACCGAGCACCCGTTGTGTACCTGGTTCTGAGCTGGCCACTGGGATCAAAAGTAGCCAGGGCACAGCCACGCCTCACAGTCTGGGGGAGGCAGATGGCAAACTGATGATGCAATGATGGTGGTAATGAAGTGACAATGGGGATGATGGGTCTGATTTGTTGAGGGCTCACTATGTGCCCAGCACGGTGCTAAGCACGTAATGTGTGTTAACTGACCTGATCCTCATAACAGCCCTATGAGGTAACAGCAATTATTTTAATAATGGGTAACATTTACCACTTACTAGTAAAGTGCCAGGCACTGTTCTAAATGCTTTCCAGGTATCAGCCCATTCGAAGTGCTACTAGTATTACCCCTATTTTACAAGTGAGGAAACTGAGGCACACAGATGTTTTATAACTTGCCCAAGGTCACATGGCCAGTTATTGTCAGAGCAAAATGCATTTGCTATGGCGGCTGAAGGTAGGGGGTGCTGTGGGGCACAGAGGAGAAAGAAGTCCATTCCTCCTGGGCAGATCAAGGAAGGCTTCACAGAGGAGGTGACTTTTAAGTCTTAAGGGAGTAGCAGGGGTTTGACAAGTGGGTGTGAGTGAAAGAGCATTCCAGGCAGAAAGTCAGTGGAGCAAAGGCCAGAAGCATGTTTAGGGGCAGGGTACAGTTCAGCTTGGCTAGAGTGTCGGGTGGGGAGGCTTGGGTTGGAGAGATGGGGAGATGCCAGGTCACAAAGGGTCCTGGGGGTCAGGCTGAGAGGGTTAGACTGATCCTGCAGTCCCCTCCTCTCTCTCCTGACCTGATAAAACTAACTCCCAACACTGCTGGCACAGAAGAGATAAGCCTTCCTTAAATCAGACCCACTCAGCAACCTCCACCTGCCACTGGAAGACTGTGGGCCCTGCTTCCCACCCCATTCTTGTTACACCCCAAAAGTGTTCTTGGTAGCCCTCGGGCCACTTCACTGCCACCCCTAACACCGTACCCAGATTCAGTGTATGGGTTTCACTCCACTACCACACTTGCCCATACCTCCTTCCTCTGCCTGAATGCCCTCCATTCTCCTAGCCATCTGTCCACATCCTGTTCCTCCCCTGGGCTCAGCTGAGGAAACCCCTCCTCCAGAAAGCCCTCCTGGATCACTATAACCCAGATGAGTTTTCGTCTTAACTCTTCCCCCCACCACTTGCACATCACTTGGGACCCACATCATGGCTGGAACTATGGACTCTCAGCTTGCTTCTTACCAGTGCTGTGTCCTCAGCTGGAATGTGACATCCCTAAGGGTCAAGACCATATCCTACAATTATGTATAAAAGGTAGGCTCTGTTTTCTGAATGCTGCACACTGCGCCCAGCAGCAGGACCGTATGAGTCTGTGCTCCGTGCTCACTTGACCCCACAGTCATCCTGCAACTTGAGGAAACAGGCTCAGTGGGATGAAGGGGTTCCTCCACAGGCGCCCTAAGGCTATCTGACTCCACACTCCATGTAAGCAGCTGCCTCTCACATCTGACCCACATCACACCCTCCCCACAGCAGATGCTCCGTAGAGAGTCAGAGACTGATCCAAAGGCTGCTCCAACCCCAGGAGTCACCTTCTGTGCCAGATCCTGCTTCAGCTCTGTTCTTCAGATGGGATTCTCCTGCAGGGCTCCTGGCTGCCCTCCCTGGTACTGCTACGGGCACTGGCTGACAACGGTACTGGGGTCTGTGTGGCCCACAAGTCCCCAGGAGCTGGAGGCTGAGACTCAGAGGTTCTGAGTTCCTCCATCAGATGCTGGCCTGGACTCGCTCCAAAAGGCCATGGGCGGGACTCTGAATTGAGGCCCCAAGGAATCCAACAGGGTGACAGGTGCAAGCTCTCATCCCTTTGCTCTACCAAATTGCAGCCCCATGATAGTAGCCACAGTTGGCGTGCGTTGGGCAGTTACTGTGTGCCAGGCACCGTGCTAAGCCCCTCACAGGCGTTTCTCATTTCTGCTCCCAACAACCTTGAGAAGTCAGTACTGTGACCATCCCCATTGCACAGGTGAGGATGCTTCATGCATTTATTCCACCGTCCGGTCACCCGCCAAGTCTACAAATATTTACTGAACACCTACTATACACCAGGCATGGAGCCCAGAGCCGGGATACAAAAATGTGCAAGATACACACGATCCCCGCTCTGTAAAGCATACTGCCTGAGGGCACCTGGCTTTGGGTCGCAGGTACGAACCCTCCTGGGGGCAGGAGATGCAAAGGCTTCACTAATTGCTAATGGTGGGGAAGGGAAAAATAACTTAGCATGTCCACAACAGAGCACTGGGAATTGCAGTGAGCCTGAAATCTTGCATCCTGTCAGGTTGCACTGGGCACCCACCCAGAGGGAACGCCCTGGGAGTTGCTCTCACAGAGGGACGGCTGAGCCTTGCTGAGTGTCCCCATCTCCTGCACCCTGCCAAGGGCGGGGGGAAAGGAGGTGACAGTCGGAGCAGCCGGAGGGGAACCAGGAACCTGCCACGTTACCCAACCCAGGGAGGGTGCAGGTCATGAAATCAAAGCTGCCGTGTGGTCAAGGACTGACATTTGGCTTTGGCAGTGAGGGCTTCCTTAGAAGGGGCTCTTTTGGGGGCACTGGGGGCTGAGAAGGAGTGAGGAATGGAGCAGGCCAGGACAGGAATCAGGGGTGGCAGGGGCTTCAGGACCACGTTTCCCAGACTGAGGGCTCCTGTGGGTCTGTGGCCTGAAGGGACTGAGCCATGGAGGGACAAAGACTGTCCAGGGCTATTCCCCCCACTGGCAGATGGAGAAACTGAGGCCCAGAGAGGACAAGGAGTGGTCCGGGCCATACAGCAAGTGGGAGAGGGAAGCGGCCCGGGCAGACGGTAGAGCAGGCCACGCACAGCCCTGCAGGGTAGCTCCTGAGTCACCAGGTCCTCCACGCCGGTCTATGTGGCTTCCTCATGAGGCCCCATCATGTCCTCATGACTGGCTTCCTAACCCCGGGGCAGTTACTCACAGGCTTGCTACAGAGGCCCCAGCAGACAGCGGGAGGGGTGAGGCAGGAGAGACTGGCCTTGGACTTGGCCGCTGGCCAACTCCCTGCTCCAGCTTCGCCCCTTCCTCAGGCCCTTCTCACCGCTGTTTCTTCCTTCCTGGGGCCTCTGTTGGTATCCAAGCTCCCCAGTGTGGGGAGCAAAGGCCGGGGCTAAGCCTCCCTCATTAGACTGGGGTCTCCTGCAAGGCAGGGCCTGTGTCTCTCCAGCCACACCAGGGGCTCCCCCAGGACTTCCCTCCTCAGACTAGTGGCTCTGCCTGGACAGAAGCTTCTCCAGAGTGGACCTGTGTCTCCCCCACGCCCTGGAAACTGCCGGGACCCCCTGCTCTGGGAGACTGGCCAGCCCTGGTAAACTAATCCCTTTTCTATTTGGGGTCAGTAACCAAGAAGTGGCTGTTTGGGCAGCCACTTCAGGACCTCATCCTGCTAACGGCCTTGGGGTGAGGGTTAACCTCCAGACTCAGCAGGACCTGGGTTTGCATCCCGCACGGCCATCTCCTCACCCTGGGACCTAAGGCAATTTACTAAACCTCCCCGAGCCTCCTTGCCTCATCTGTAAAACACAGACAGTAACAGCCACCTGCCTTGTGGGGTTGGTGAGAATCAATGACATAATGCTTGCCAAGTGTTTCA
Organism: Balaenoptera acutorostrata; assembly: GCF_949987535.1. Taxonomy (NCBI): domain Eukaryota; kingdom Metazoa; phylum Chordata; class Mammalia; order Artiodactyla; family Balaenopteridae; genus Balaenoptera; species Balaenoptera acutorostrata. The sequence continues at coordinate 13,133,014 of NC_080064.1, read as the reverse complement.
GGTGGGGCCGGCACACCACAAATGGGTGTTATTATCATCGTTATAAAGTGAATCATGAGAGATGACCACACCTCAGAGGTGCCCGGTGCACGACTGTTTACAAAGCACTTCCATCTGTGGTCGCGCGGGAGCCTCAAAGGAGTCAGTGTGGTGACTTGGATGGAGGTTCTCAGCAGAGGCTCCAAAGGTCCAGACTCCTTTCCTGGAGTCACGGAGTCCATCCTCCTGGCTCTGGGCTCGTAATCCTGACCCACCAGTTGCTAGGTATCTGTACTGCATCTGAATATTTACAAGCTGGGTGCCTGGAGCACATTACTTCACCTCGCTAAGCCTCGGTTTCCTCATCTGTAAAATGGGGACAAGAGTAGTACTTCTCTCACAGGCTTGTTGTGAAGAGTAAACAACATTATGCATCATCAAAGAGCACAGAACAGGGTCTTGCAGAGTCAGTGATACCTACTTTTTTTTTTTGGCCATGCCTCGCAGCTTGTGGGATCTTAGTTCCCTGACCAGGGGTCGAACCAGTGTCCCCTGCAGTGGAAGTGTGGAGTTCTAACCACAGGACCACCAGGGAATTCCCAGTGCTATCTACTTAAGTGTTCATTAATATCATTATTTACCGAGCACCTGCTATGTGCTTGGTGTTTCACTTAAAATATCACATTTAATCCTCATAACCGTATTGTTTCATTTTTACAGATGGAGGCAACTGGCTTAGAGTGCATTTCAGGTTGGGTTCCCTGGGAAGCAAATTCTGAGATGGAGATTTGCATGCAGATGGGTAACTGAGAAGTGCTCCCAGGATCAACACCTGTAGTGGGGAGGCAGGTGGGAAGCCGGCTTGGGTGAAGGGAGAAGCTGGGCTGTGATGCATTCACAACAGGGGCCTCAAGCGACCCTACCGTAGGCTCTGGAGATGCAATGTCCCTGAGAGGTGACCTACCTCGAGGCGAGGGGTGGGGCTTTGTACCCCACATTGATGAATCACTAAGTATGGGCTGCCCAAGAAAAGGGGCATGACCTTGGGCGAGGCAGCTCCCTTTGGTTAAGGGCAATTCCTGGAGAGGGACTCATCCGAGAGCAGTCAGCCACCGATATTCCCCAGAGCTGGGGCACATGTTCTTCAAGTATCTTCTGTTTTGGTGGGAGCAGTGAGGGAAGCATGTAGGCAACACACAGCAACACCAACCACACAGAATTTAAATGACTTGCCCTACATTTCCCAGCTAGAACATGGCAAATCCAGAATTTAAACCCAGGTCAGATCCTCATTCTTCCTTCTACAACACACTGCCTCCCATCAAACAGGGAAGGAAAAAACGCAGAAAAATGAAATCAATAATACAGGGCAGGATGATTTTGCTAAGTATGGAAATATAAAGAGGAATACTGAAAACCATCCATGTGGCAGACTGCTAGATGCCCCTCCCCAGATCCACTCTTCCCTTCTTTAACAGTAAAAACGTTAGCTGAGCACACGGCCACCCAGCTAAAGACTCCATTTCCCAGCATCCCTTGCAGCTGGTGTGACCATGTGACCAAGATAGGTCCAAGTCATGTGATAGGAAGTGATAAGTGCAACTTTTGGATTGTGCTCTTAAAAAACAAAAGAAAGAAAGAAACCTGCCCTCCCGTTCCCCTTTCTCCCTTCTCAATAGGTAGAATATAGATGTAATGCAGGGACCAGGGGCAGCCAGATTAGATCAGGAGGTAGAAGCCAAGTATTCAGGAAGACAGAGCAACAAAATAGAAGGAGTCCAGGACCCAACATGTCAGTCAGCCCCCATATCACTCCTAGACTGTGTATGTTCTTCCCGTTCCTCTCCTCTCTTGTGAAAGCCACTGCTTTTCTGGCCTTTGTTACAACTACAAAACCTAAATGCCAGATGATACAAAGCAGGGTAGTCCCATCAAAAGGGAACCTATGTTAACATTTGATGTCTCTCCTTTGATTCTTCTTCCTTGTATATCAATATATACATGAATACTCCTTTATGTATGTGGACACATGTATTTGATATGCAATGGGTGTGGATTTCCCAGCCTACAAACTCAGGTATGAAAGAAATGCAACTTTATTTTCCTGCAATTGAGCATAGTTTGTGTCTCAAGCTCCTTGTTTCCTGCTGGTGGAAACCTGAACAGGCCAATGGATAACCTTGGTCATTTCAGATTAATTTCAGTTAAGGATTCATTTCCCTTGAGCAAATCAGGGTGAGTTCCATCAATTTAGGGTTCTTCCTCCTCATCCCTCACCCCTTCATCTTTCCTCAATAGCATTTAAGTTCCAGTTAATAACTGAAATAGAGCATCACAATATCATTGACCAGAGCCAGGCCATCTGGCATTTGGGTAGAATCAGAGGTGGACATCATGCCATGTGGCTAGTGACCGTTCTGAGGAATCTACATCCCTTTCTGGTTTCCAGCTGTGGAGTCTCAGCTGCCTTGGCCCCACATCACCTTGTCATGATCCCACAGTGCCACTGCACAACTTACTTGGAAGTTTCATATGCTCTACACCCCACTTGAGGTTGGAGAACTCAGGCTGCTGCTGGGCAACCCTCCCACATCACTGTTTCCTGGGTTCCAGGCTTATGTTCTCTCTCTTCTCGGATTCCCAAACTTCTGTGTCTTCATCCCCTGCCCTCTGAGCTCCTCTCAAGGGAATGGGGGAAGGGTGCAGTCTGTCTGTTTTCTTCTGAATCTCTTTGCTTTATACAGTGTGGCAGTTTTCCTGCTTTTGCCCTGATCCCCAGGGCCAGCTCCCCTGCCCTGGGCCAGGGAGGTCTCATATCTAGGCTCGAATGCAGGAGGGTTGGGCGGTTGAAAGGAAGTACATTGCAAGACAAGCTCCCCTTCAAGAGATGCTGCTCACCCCTCCCTCCACACTCCTGCCGGCACAGAGGACACAATCTGGGAAAACAGTCCCCAGCGAGTCTGAGTTGAAAAATGATTCAGAAAAGTCAGATTCTGAATGGGAAGATGTTTGAGGAACATCTTAACTAATACATTTCACTTATATTTTCCTCTTAATGTGTGTATAAGACTGACAAATATAAAGAACATTGCCTGAAAGAGCTCTTTTGGTAATAATAAAATAAAACCTGAGAGATAAGGAAGCATCCTGTCCTAGTTTAATTGGTGGGCTCTTTTCTTTATTTATGGTCCATAAAATATTGGTGTTGGACAATTGGTGGGAGTCTTAGATTTGATGAACTTTGGTTGCTTCTAATACTCTCCCCATATTGCAGATGAGCAAACTGAGGCCCAGAGAGGTGAAGTCAAGGTCATGTGTCTAGTAAGCAGGGGAGCTGGGACTTGAACAGAGGCAGTCTCACCCTAGCCATGAGGCCATTCTGCCTCCTTGAGGCATCCTTCCCTTTCCCTTGTCCAGTTTTGTCCTCATGGTCTCATTTGCTGTTCACAAACATCTCATAAGGAAGACAAGGACTAAGGTGGGGATGACCCCTGCTTTTACAGTTAGGGAAACTAAGGCCCACTGAGAAAACATGACTTGGCCTTAGTGACCCAGCTGAGGGAGAGTGGAACCAGGTCTAGACCCAGGTCTCCTCTGGAGAGGACCCTGCAGTTCCCCAACACTTGCAGACCCTCCTCTGCCACACATGCGCAACACACATGCCCAAATGCACGTATGCACCCAGACATACACACATACAGAACAGGGCTGGCTTGACCTCCTCCCGCTGGCTTCATCCCAGGACACAAAAATCATAACCCGGCATTTGTGCTCTGCCTCCTGCTCAGGGCAGCCATGGCGGGCTGCCGGCAGGGCAAATGGAACCAATAAGCTGTGATTGATTCTCCATCCCAGTTACCAGCAATAGTTTGGGAAGGGCCTGTTGACTCCTGGAACCAAGAAGAGCAATATCAAACACCACTCCTAAGTGCACCAGAAGGAAGTCTGGTTCATTAGCCAGGAGGTGGCTACTGCATGGGGAGGGGAGAGGCCATGAGTCTCAGCAGAGAGAACTGGAGGCTCGGGGTTCAAGTCCCAGCTCCACCAATGTGTGGCATTGGGAATGTCACGCCCCACCCATGACTGGCTGGGGAGGCCCCTCTGGCATTAGAATCTTTTAATAATAATAGCAACAACTTCTATACTTGGGAAACTCTGGGCCCCTTGTGTCAGGGATCACGTCTGTCTTGCTCATCATTAGAGCCCCAGAACAGGTCCTGGCACATGGTAGGTGCTTAATAAATGGTTGTTGAATGATTGGATGGCCACCTCTTTCTATTCACACAAACTTTTACAAACCTCGTCTCATTTGATTTCATGCTGGGGTTAGTATTCCCATTTTATAGATGAGGAAACTAAGGCTCAGAGAGATTGAGACAAAGTACAAGCTGTGACATTAATTTCTGTGTGCTACTTCTCCCCAGCTTTATACTATTTAACCTTCATTTCTTCTTCCCCCTAACTTCTTTGTCATTTGAACACCCCTACACACACACACACACATCATGGTGTCCATAGGTAGAAATATGCCCATTGCTCAGATTGTCACACATTACAAAGCTGTATGTCTTTGCAAGGGGGACATGATGATGACGAGGAGGGTGATGCCATAGACTCCCCGGGATCCATTCTCCCTTCCTAATGGGACCCTGAATTTGCCAACCTGATGCTTTGGGAGGAATTAACCCCACCCTCAGCTTCAGAGGCAAGTGTCAATTAACTTAAGCCACTTAGCATGTCCCATTCTTCTGGCCACAGTTATTGATAGGGAGGTGGACAGATGACCCAAGGCAGATCAATCAAGACCAACAAGACCCCCTTCCAGAACTTTTTTGAGCCACCAGGCAACTTTTTTTCTACTGCATTTGAATCTAGAAACACAGAGTCACAGAAACTTCTTGAGCCATCTTAGGAACACAAGGGGAGAGTCTGACTGAGCATGGAGCTAATGTTGAGGCAGTATTGAGCATGTACGAGCTGCTGGATCAAGCTGTACCTGAAGGTCAACCTACCTCTGGCTTTTCAGTACCATGAACCAATAAATTCCCTTTATTGTTTGAGTTGGGTTTTCTACAACTTGTAGCTGCAGAAGAGTATCCTAACAACTATAAACAGTTTCAATAATATCCCCACAATAAACACAGTGACTGTTTTTATAGGTTCTCATAACCCTACTCGTTATTAAGGTAGATTGTAGGAGAACAGGAAGGGGGGCACGGCTCCTCCAGCTCCATCCATACTGCCACTTCTGTCCCAACTTTTGTTAAATAATGACCTCAAGATTATACCCCCAAATGCAAATCTAGGGTGAAGCCCCAGAAGCTGCTGGATAAGCACGGAGGCAGAGCTTAAGAGCCCACAGCAGAGGACACTGGCCAGAGCCAGGCCAGTCTCCCCAGCTCCATCTGAAAGGAGCCGCAGCTCTCACAAACAAGTTCCTGTCTCTCAGGCAGCCTTGGTAGAAAGATCAACTTTCCATGGGCAGCGGTGACACTTAGGCAGTCCCACTCCTCCATCCCATCTTTCCATTTCTGTCCTCCACTAATCTTATCTACTGAGCAATTACCTACTGAGACATCTTAGTTTCTCAAATGATTAATTTAGAAGTTCCCTGAAACCTTCAAACAAACCTCACCCAGTCAATAGAAGTTAGAACCAGAATGGCAGAAGAACATGGTGAGAGAGGTCACTGGGATTTGGGACTCGGGGTTTGGGTTCAAGTCCTGGCCCTGCTGCTTCCAGGATGTGTGACTTTGGGTAGCTCACGTCACCCCTCGGTGAGAGGCAAAATAATGTCCCTTCAAACATGTCCACATCCTAATCCCCAGAACCTGTGAAGATGGTGAAAGCTACTTTGCAGATGTGATTAAAGTGAAGGATTCTGAGATTAGGATAATCAGGAGGTTATCCTGGATTATCTAGGTGGGCCCAATCTAACTACACGAGTCCTTAAAAGTGGAGAACTTTTCCTGGCTGTGATCAGAGGGAGACGTGACTACAGAAGGGTCAGAAAAACACAGCACCGTTGACTCTGAAGCTGGAGGAAGGAGGCTGTGAGCCAGCGCAAGTGGGTGGCCTCGAGATGCTGGACAAGGCAAGTAAAGACTCTCCCCTAGGGCCTCCAGAAAGGAATGCAGCTCTGTCGACACTTTGAATTTAGCCCAGCGAGACTCATGTTGGAATTCTGACCTCCAGAACTCCACGATGATAAATTTGTATTGTTCAGCCACTGAGTTTGTGGTAATTTGTTACAGCAGCCATAGGAAACTAATACAGACACTGAGCCTCAGTTTGCTCATTTGGGAAATAGGTAACAGCACTGACCTCCATGGAATCCTGGGAGAACTGGAGGTTGAGAGCTCAGCCCTGAAATCCCAAAGCCCAGGGTTCAAATCCAGACCTACGCAGGGGTCTCACCTCTTCACCCAAGTGGCCCATCCCTGGGAAATCTGTCCCCCACATCAGCGAGGCACTGCCCCTACACTTTTGGACCTTGGATCTTGAGCTGCCTCACCTGGCAAAGCCAGAGCAGTACAGATTAAGGGAGAATCTTGGGAGGGGCCAGAAGAAACAGGGGCAGGGCCCAGGTCCTGGCCCAGATGCCAGGTGCATCCTGAATGTTGGGGGAGGGAAACGGCTCCCACAGTCTCAGTCCCTCCCTCCTTCTATCCAGCGCATGGCTGACACTTTCTCCAGGGAGCAAGCAAAGGAGAACCTCTAACGCCCCACCTCAACCCAGATCCAGGTTAGACTCCCTTCTCCCCTGTTCTTTCACTGACCATTGTCCTCAGAGACTTAATAAAGAAGAAACGGGGCCACACAGTGGGGCAGAAAGATAAAACCAAATCCCAGGTTGGCCACCTACCAGCTGTGAGAACTCGAACCAATGACTTTGTCTCTGAGCCTCCTCATTTTCCTCATCATAAAAATGGGGACAATAAGAGTACCTAGCTCACTCATAGAGCTGTTTATTGAGTGTTACATGAATAATCACGTAGCAAGGATTAGAAACATAGTAAGCGTTTAATAAAGGTTATCATTAAATTCCCTTTAAGTACCTCCCCCGCGCATACACACACACACAGAGAGAGAAAGAAATAATAGCAGGGTCAGCCCAGTCAGACCTGACAAGCGCTTACTAATGACCTACTGTGGGTAAGGCCCAAGCAAACCCTGGTAGAAAACTGGAGGATGTATGTCCTTTCCCTGCTGGGGGGGCTTGGCCTTAGGGAAAGAGGGAGACCAGGATTCCCAGCCCAGAGGGGTGGGGCGAGGGCCAGAGCTGCTTTCTGGGAAAGGAGAGCAGACAGCAGCCTGCAGTTGGAGAGGCAGCAAAGGTGGGATGTGGGAACCCCTCGTGCTTGGCTGTCGTTTATGGGGTCTTTAGTCTGTCCCAGGCACTTTTCAGTTTTTGAATGTTTAGGTTGTTTAATCCTCACAACAGCTCTGGAAAGCACGCTATTATTATCCCCATTTTATAGACAAAGAAACTGCGCCCCAGAGTAACCTTCCCAGCTGGTAAGGGGCAGACGGGGTCTGCGGGCAGGTCCTGGCACTCCAGCGCTCCCCAGACTTCAGCCTGCGCGGGAGTCTCATGGGGATCTTGTTAAAACGCGGTCTGGCTCAGCAGGTCTGGCCGGAGGTCCAGCCGCCCTATTTCTAACAAGCGCCACAGACCATACCCGGAGCTTCCAGACTCCATATCGCCGAGATTAGGATAAGTATTCACTATTGTTGTTATTATTAATAATGAGTTTAGCTACGGTCCTTTAAGGAAAGTGGGGGCTTAGAGAGCTTAATTTGTCAAAGCCATAGAACCGGCAAACAGCAAAGATGGGATTTGAACCCAGGGCCCTTGATCACACCAACACACCAGGTCGACGTGAAACAGAAGGATGCCTGGGACGAAGGATGCCTGAAACCACCGACGAAGAGGGACTCCTTTTGGGGCCGCAAGACCTCGCTTTGGGAAGCGCAGATTTCCGTGGAGCAAGGCATGGCCCCGGGGGCTTTGTGGAGGGCCAGCCACAAGCCCCGAGCCAGCCCCAGCGAGTCCTGGTGAGGTAGGGGTGCCCAGTTTGCCAAAGGGATTTGCGACTGTCACCAGCCAATAGGCTCCGGCGTTTCTTCAGCATCCGGATGGCGGTGAGACGAGCCCTGTGATTGGAGGAGCGGGCCCCACCCCCCCCCACCCCCCCGCCTTTTCCTCTGGAGCTGGGACGCCCAGGGCGCTGGCTACAGCTGCGAACCCGGGCTTAGTCACTAATGAGCTCGCCGCCCGCCCTAATGCCGGGCGGAACGGCACTAAACCCTTGCTGCGGGCTCACTCCCGGGCAGGGTCGGGCCGTCATGGGTCGGGGCTTGGCTGGGCGCGCCTCCCTCGCCCCGCTCACGCCACGCGGTTCACCCCTCCCCAGCCCGGGGCCCCCAGCATCACCACGGAGGGCCAGAGGAAGGGCTCCGGCAGTTCTTCTGGTCCAGGCCGACATCCCCGTGTCACAGATGGGAAAACTGAGACCCAGCAGGAAGGAACTTACCCAGGGTCAGCAGAGCTGGACTCTCTGTGGAATTCTGGTCACTCGACTGTCATCACCTGTTCCCGTCTAGACTAAACTAGTGGCTTAGTGCTTAGGTCAGACCCTGGCACATAGTAGGTGTTGAGTGAACCTGGGCCTTTGGAGTCATTCCAGAATTCCACAATGAATAGGTGAAAAAGACAAGACTGTGGCTGAAGACTTAGTGGGAGAAGTGAGGGGGTAGAATATTCTGGAAAGTGCAGAATAGACCAGTAAAATGTGCCTATTTTATACGAATATCTGCTAGAAATACCAACACTACTGTCTCTGGAACCAGAATTTGCCCATTTTTCTTTTCTTTTGCTTTCACTTTGTAAAATGTAAACTCATATTTCCAGTATCAAGCCCTGGGCTGGCAATTTGCTTGCATATTTCATTTAATCCTTTTAGCTGGAGATTATATCATCCTTGTTTTACAGATGTGGAAACTAGTTGGAATCAGAGATATTAGGTCACTTGCCCAAGATCACGTAGCTGGAAAGAGAACTGAAAAAAAATTTTTTTTATGCAGCAGTTTCTTATTAGTTATCTGTTTTATACATATTAGTGTATATATGTCAATCCCAATCTCCCAGTTCATCCCACCACCACCACCTCCCCCCAACCCCGCGTTCCCCCCTTGGTGTCCATACATTTGTTATCTATATCTGTGTCTCTATTTCTGCCTTGCAAACCGGTTCATCTGCACCATTTTTCTAGATTCCACATATATGCGTTAATATACGATATTTGGGGATGTCCCTGGTGGCGCAGTAGTTAAGAACCTGCCTGCCAATGCAGGGAACACAGGTACAAGCCCTGGTCCCAGAAGATCCCACATGCCGCGGGGCAGCTAAGCCCGTGTGCAAAAACTACTGAGCCTATACGCCTAGAGCCCGTGCTCTGAAACAAGACAAGAAACCACAATGAGAAGCCTGCGCACCGCAATGAAGAGTAGCCCCCGCTTGCTGCAACTAAAGAAAGCCCGCGCACAGCAACGAAGACCCAATGTAGCCAAAAATAAAAATAAATAAAAAATAAATAAATTTATTAAAAATATATATATATATATACATTTGTTTTTCTCTTTCTGATTTGCTTCACTCTGTATGACAGTCTCTAGGTCCATCCACGTCTCTACAAATGACCCAATTTCGTTCCTTTTTATGGCTGAGTAACATTCCATTGTATATATGTACCACATCTTCTTTATCCATTCGTCTGTTGATGGGCATTTAGGTTGCTTTCATGACCTGGCTATTGTAAATAGTGCTGCAATGAACATTGGGGTGAATGTGTCTTTTTGAATTACGGTTTTCTCTGGGTATATGCCCAGTAGTGGGATTGCTGGGTCATATGGTAATTCTATTTTTAGTGTTTTAAGGAACCTCCATACTGTAGAACTGAGATTTAAACCCAAGTCTGTGCTTTTTTTCCAACTGAATTGAACTAAAAGTCTGTTGAGAGCTTTCAGACTTGAAGTTCTGTGGCTCTGCTGGGTTATTTAAGATTTTTGAACTGATCTTTTTGAAAAGGGCAAAGTCAGCTCTTCTGCAGCCTGGTACCTGAGTCTGTTCCCAGCCTCTCTGCCCTGGTCAGCCCACAGCTGCCAAGGGGAAGCACCACTCTGATTCCCCAGCCTCCTCTGGAGGCTGGTCCTTGATGGAAAATATCCCAGGAAACATGCAAGTGTTTGTACAGCAAACAGCCACTTGTCCAGTTATAGCAGAGAGAACATGAAACTGGAACTCAGGAGAACTGGACTATTAGTCTCATACAAGTCAATTCCACAGATCTTTCCTAATGTTGTGTGACAGATACTGTCCTGGGATTGGAGATAGAACAACAAATAAGACACTTCCACTCTCTGCTCCTCAGTCTCCCCATGTGTAAAATGAGAGCACATGACTGGGTCAGAGATGGCAACATACATAGCACACAGGCCACTTCTCTCCCTTCCAGCTCTCATGGCAGACATTGCTAATTGATCCCAGTGTGCTTTCCTGCTGAAACACATCTCAGCCTCAGCTACGTAACTCCCAACAGCCACCAAACACCAAGGATAGAAGTGCCAGAGAAGATGAAATATTTTGCCTTCCCACGACTAAGGCAGCTCAGGTTCTGCCCAGCTCTGCCAGTTCAGCCAATATCTTCCAATTCTCCCAGAGCCCCCAGCCCTGTGATTTGTCTGCTCCTGGAAAGGATCCTCCATCATGATGGGTAAGACCGCTGAGCCAAGCCAGAGAGCCACAGGGCAGCCTCCTTCTGCCTCTTTCCTGGTGGTGAGAGGAAGGAGACTTAGCAAGCCCCCTAAAGACCTGATCCCCAATGCAGCACCTCCTAGCAGGGCTGCTTCCCAACCCTCCCCAGGGAGGCTTAGCACTCCTGCAATCATACATCGTCCACCTGCCCCCCAAGACCACATTGGCTCAGACCAAAGTTGTGAAAGGAAAGAAGTAGGAAGTAGGAGCCCGGGAGGAATCCCACAGAATTGTAGCTTTTCCATATCCATCATGTTGTTGCATACCTCCAAGCCTTTACACATGCAGTTCCCTCTACTCTGACTGCTCTGCCCCCTTGTCTGCCTGAGGAACTCTTATTCATTCCTTGAAACTCTGTTCACATATCCTCTCCTTTGCGAAGCCTTCCTTGCCCTCCCTCTAAGCAGTCACCCACTTCTTCTTGGGTATGATGTCTGTGCCCTGTGCACACACTTATCATTTCTGCTGACCCTTGTAGTGATTTGCACACTTGTCTATCTCTCTCTCTGAACTGCAAACTCCTTGAAGGCAGAACTATGTCTTATTCCACCAGGGCCTTGGCACAGAGTGCGAACTCACTAAATATTTGTGGACCTGTTGATCCAACCCCAAACCCTACCACCTGAAAAGTTTAAAATACCCCAAGCTGATGAGCCAGGGTCAAGTATCATTATCCCCAATTTGCAAGTGACTCAGCTCAGGTAGAGAGGCATGCCAAAAAGTCACCTGCTCATGCCACTAGCTAAGTCATGGCAAGGATCTGGGTGTCCAAGTTCCCCAACATTCCAAGGAGGGGAAGTGTTCCCTCCCTTTAATGCTGCATAAGAGTTGACCAACCCTGAGTGTCCATTCATGTTTTTTCACTGTTTATATTCTGAGGCTGGAGTAGTTAATCCAAGTGGTAAGAGCTACATACTCATGCTACCATAGTCAAAAGTTTGAACCATTTGTTCCAGCAAATGCCTTTCAAGAAATCAAAAAACAAAGTGCTAATATCCTTAATAAGCAAAAAGCTGTTACAAATAGATAAAAATAATAACTCAGTAGAAAAATAGATAAAAGTCACAAACAGGCCAGCCTCATGATTTCAAATCAATTCAACAATTATTCATTGAGCAACTACTGCATGCCAAGCACTGTTCAAGACATTGGAGGTACATAGTGAACAAGACAAGGTCCCTGCTCTCATGGAATAACCTAGTGAGAAGGAGACAGGCAATAAGGTACAAATAAACATATATATCTCATACAGCAGGCAGTGATAAGTACTATGCAGTAAAGTAAAATACGGTGTTATGGGGACTTCCCTGGAGGTCCAGTGGTTAAGACTCTGCTCTTCCACTGCAGGAGGCACAGGTTTGATCTCTGGTCGGGAACTAAGATCCTACATGCCACGCGGCGTGGCCAAAAAAAAAAAATTTTTTTTTAAACTTTGGTTAAAAAAAAAAATACGGTGATATGATGAAGGTGATGGAGCTACTCTAGTTGGGATGGTCAGGAAAGATCTCTCAAGAAGGTGCTGAACTATTTACAATAGCCAAGACATGGAAGCAACAAAAGTTTGCTTCCATCAACAAATGAATGGATAAAGAAGATGTGGTATATATACACAATGGACTACTACTCAGCCATAAAAAAGAATGAAATAATGCCATTTGCAGCAACATGGTTGGACCTAGAGATTATCATATTAAGTGAAGTCAGACAGAGAAAGACATATCATATGATATCATTTATATGTGGAATCTTAAAACAATGATATAAATGAACTTATTTACAAAACAGAAATAGACTGGGAATTCCCTGGCTGTCCAGTGGTTAGGACTTCGTGCTTCCACTGCAGAGGGCATGGATTTGACCCCTGGTCGGGGGACTAAGATCCCACATGCTGTGCAGCATGGCCAAAAAAAAAAAAAAAAAAAAAAAAACAGAAATAGACTTACAGACATAGAAAACAAACTACTTATGGTTACCAAAGGGGACAGCAGGGTGGGGGGAGAGATAAATTAGGAGTTTGGGATTAACATATACACATTACTATATATAAAATAGATAAATAACAAGGACCTACTGTATAGCACAGGGAACCATGTTCAATATCTTGTAATAAACTATAATGGAAAATAATCTGAAAAAGAATATATACATGTACATATATACATATATATGTATGTATATACGTATGTATAACTGAATCACCTTGCTGTATACCTGATACTAACACAACATTGTAAATTAACTATACTTCAATTTTTTTTAATGGTTTTAAAAAAAAGAAAGTGCTGAGATCTGAATGACAAAAACACTCCAGAGGAGGGACCAGTGAGGTAGTACAAGGTCTCTAAGTAGGAATGAGTTCAATGTTCAGGACGCCAAAAGAAGGCCCGTGTGGCCAGAGAGAAGTGGGCAAAGAGGGAAGTGTAGAGTACAGGAGGGGTCACGTGTGCAGGGCTCAGTAAGCTGGAGGGAGAGTTCAGATATGACGGAGGTGGGAAACCATCAGAAGCAGGAGAAGGACATGATCTGGTTGCATTTTTTTTTTTTTTTAATCACTTTGGCTGCTGTGTGGGAAGTTGACAAAAGTGGGGCCCGAGGGGAAGCAGGGAGCACCGTTAGGAGGCACCCATGTCAGTCCAGGGGAGAAGTGATGAGGACTTGGAATCAGGTGAATGTCTGGAGGTGAGGGTGGTAAGGATTCAGGATGTTTTGGGGAGAAATTGACAGGATTTGCTGATAACGGGCTGGATTTGGGGATGAGGGGGAAAGAGGAATCAAGGATACTGTATATACTTTGCCTGGGGTAGGTGGTGGTATTTTTCTTGGATGGGAAAATGGCGGAAGGCGGGGCAGGGGGCGGGTGGCAGGAGCTGGTTTGGACAGAAGTTTGGATCTTAGTTCCCCGACCAGGGATCAAACACGTGCCCCCTGCAGTGGAAGTGCACAGTCTTAACCACTGGATGGTCAGGGAAGTCCCCAGAGGTTTTAAAATAATAGTATTAGCTAACATTTGTTGAGCTTTTCCTCTGTGCCTGGCACGCTTTACATCAGGGGTTTGAGGCCAGATAATTCTTTGTCGTGGGGCTGTCTTGAACACCGTAGGATGTTTAGCAACATCCCTGGCCTGTGCCCACTAAATGCCAGTAGCGCACATGCACACACACACACACAGGCACACACTCAGTTAGACAACCAAAAATGTCTCCAAACATTGCCTAATGATCCCCTGGGGTAAAGTCACTCCTGGTTGGGAACGTTGCTCTACATAGATTCTCTCATATAATCCTCGCAAACACCCTATGAATTTGGTTATCATCCCCAATTTACAGATGAGGAAAACTGAGGCCCAGAATAGTTAAGTTCTTTTTTGGCCAGGGTAGGCTGGAGTGCCCATTGACCATCCATGGAGAGATACTGATCAGGCAGGTATATGGATGCAGCTGGGGTTCGGAGGGGCAGTTAGGGTGAAAAGAGAGAGCCTGCAATTGGTAGTCACTGGGGTCTAGATGGAATTGACACCAGGGGCTGGGGGAGGTCACCTGAGAAGGTAATGTCCACTCTCTTTTTTTTTTTTGGCTGTGCCACGCAGCTTGCATAATCAGTTCCCTGACCAGGGATTGAACCCAGGCCACGGCAGTGAAAGCCCAGAATCCTAACCACTAGGCCACCAGGGAAGTCCCCCCTCTCTTCTTCTGAAACACTTCATTCCTCCTGTTATCTCTCCTGTCTCCTGCATCACCAGTTTCTCTTTCTTTTCTGAATCATCCCCATAAGCAAACACAGAAAGTGTCACCCTCCCTTGATCTCACCTTCCCCTCCAGCTCCCACCCCATTTCTCTGCTCCCCTTCATAGCAACATTCTTGAAATAGTTGGTACATTCTGTCTCTTCAAAACATCATCTCCCACTCTCCCCTCCACCCACTATAATTGGGCCTCCATCCAACACACCACTAAGATTGCCCCCATGCCACCAAACCCACTGGTCACCCCTCTGTCCTCATCTTACTGGCCCTCTCAGCAGCCTCGGACAAGGTTGGCCTCCCTCCCTCTTGAAGCACCTTCTTTCCTTGGCATCCACAATAATCCCACACTGTCTCAGCTCTCCTCAACTCCTCTGTTCCTCCTCCAAATTTTAAAAGGGCCCAGGGTCCCAGGCCCCCTTCACTTCCTAGTTACACAAAAGAAAAAAATATAGATGGCCAGTACACAAAGAAAAATGTGCTCAGCCCCAACTATAACAAAAGAAATGACCAATAAAACAAATGAGATATATTTTTAATTTATCACAATGTCAAAGATTCAAAATGTTAGGTATTAGTATAGATACGGGGGAAAAAGGCTCTTTCATTCACTGTTGGTGAGAAAGATAAATGGTATCTTTTTTGGAAGGAGTTTCTCAATAGCTATCTGTAGATACATAAAATAGAAGAGAATGCTCAATCCTCTGCTTTGTCCTAAAATTTTTTTGACATAATTTCAGATTTACAGAAAAGTTGCAAGAATAAAACAAAGAATTTGCAGATGCCCTGCATCTAGATCAATCAGAGTCCCCAAATAGTAACATCTTACTTCATTAGTGTTCTCTCTCTCCTATTTATTTATAGTTTATATATATTTATACACTATATATTTGTTTATAGTTTATATATTAATATTTGTTTATTTTCCCAAACCACTTAGTAGTAAGTTGCAGGCATGATGTCCTTTTACCATAAATACTTAAGTATCTATTTCCTGTAAGTATGGAATTCTCTTCCATAACCACAATAGTTATCAAAATCAGGAAATTAGCATTGATACAACACTCTAACCCATGGATCTCATTGGGATTTCACCAATGTCAAAATAACATCCATTTCAGCTAAAGAAAACTCAAGGTTATGTATCACATCCAGTCATCATATGTTTTTGGTGTCCCTTAATCTTGAGCAGTTTCTCAGACTTTCTTTGTGCTTCATGACACTGACATTTTTGAAGAATCCAGGCAATTTTTTTCATAGAATGTTCCTTAGTTTGGGTTTGTCCGATGTTCCCAGGGCTTGGCAAGCTACAGCTCACAGGCCAAATCTGGCCCACTGATCATTTTTCTACAACCCATGAGCTAAGAATGGTTTTAACATTTTTAACTGGTTGCAGGGGCAGGGGATCAAAAGAAGAATATTCCATGACACGTGAAATTTAAATAAACTCAACTTCCCTGGTGGCGCAGTGGTTAAGAATCCACCGGCCAATGCAGGGGACATGGGTTCGAGCCCTGGTCCAGGAAGATCCCACATGCCGCAGAGCAACTAAGCCCATGTGCCACAACTACTGACCCTGTGCCCTAGAGCCTGCAAGCCACAACTATTGAGCCCGAGTGCCGCAACTACTGAAGCCCGTGCGCCTAGAGCCCCTGCTCCGCAACAAGAGAAGCCACTGCAATGAGAAGCCTGCGCACCGCAAGGAAGAGTAGCCCCCACTTGCTGCAACTAGAGAAAGCCTGTGAGGAGCAACGAAGACCCAACGCGGCCAAATAAATAAATAAATAATAAATAAATAAACCTTAATTTAAAAAAAATTAAATGAAACTCAGTTTCTATGTCCATAAATAAAGTTTCACTGGAACACAACCACACCCGTTCGTTACATTCTGTCCACGGCGCTTTCACCCTGCAATACGGAGTTGAGTAGTTACGACACAGAGTCATCCTCCCATCACTTTGCCTGGCTGCCCAGAGCTCGACAAATTAGTGGCACAGCTGACAGCATGCATATCACCGTAGTGCAGCCTTTTATGTTTTTATTACCAGTGCACATCCATCATGTCAAAACAAGAAAAGTGGACATTGAATGTTGCACTTTTTTATTGTGGTAAAATACACAAAACATAAAATTTACCATCGTAACCATCGTTAAGTGTACAGTTCAGTGGCATTAAGTAAGTTCACTCTGCTGTGCAGCCATCACCCCCATCCACCTCCAGAACTCTTCATCTTGCAGAACTGAAACTCTGCACCCATTAAACAATAACCCCCCACCCCCAACCCCCCAGCCCCCAGCAACCACCATTCTACTTTCTGTCTCTATGAATTTGTCGAAGTACTTTTTGTGACTGGCTTCTTTCATTTAGTTTAATGTGTCCAAGACCCAACCACTATGTCAACATAATAAAGGCCATATATGACAAACCCACAGCAAACATCATAATCAATGGTGAAAAACTGAAAGCATTTCCTCTAAGATCAGGAACAAGACAGGATGTCCACTCTCACCACTCTTATTCAACATAGTTTTGGAAGTCCTAGCCACAGCAATCAGAGAAGTAAAAGAAGTAAAAGGAATACAAATTGGAAAAGAAGAAGTAAAACTGTCACTGTTTGTGGATGACATGATACTATACATAGAAAGTCCTAAAGATGCCACCAGAAAACTACTAGAACTAATCAGTGATTTTGGTTAAGGTTGCAGGATACAAAATTAATGAACAGAAATCTCTGGCATTCCTATACACTGACAACAAAAAATCAGAAAGAGAAATTAAGGAAACAATCCTATTTACCATCACAACAAAAAGAATAAAATACCTAGGAATAAACCTACCTAAGGAGGCAAAACACTTGTACTCAGAAAACTATAAAACACTGATGAAAGAAATCAAAGATGACATAAACAGATGGAGAAATATACCATGTTCTTGGATTGGAAGAATCAATATTGTGAAAATGACTATACTACGCAAAGCAATCTACAGAGTCAATGCAATCCCTGTCAAATTACCAATGACATTCTTCACAGAATTAGAACAAAAAATTTTACAATTCGTATGGAAACAAAAAAGACCCTGAATAGCCAAAGCAATCTTGAGAAAGAAAAACGGAGCAGGAGGAATCAGGCTCCCCGACTTCAAATTATACTACAAAGCTACACTAATCAAGACAGTATGAAACTGAGACACAGATGTAGAGAACAAACGTATGGACACCAAGGGGGGAAAGTGGCGGGGGGGGGTGCGGGGTGGTGGGATGAATTGGGAGATTGGGATTGACATGTATACAGTGATGTGTATAAAATTGATGACTAATAAGAACCTGCTGTATAAAAGAATAAATTAAATAAAATTCAAAAAAAACAAAAAAAAGCGTTTAATCCACAGTTTAATTTTTGAAAAGAATCACACATTGTCTTCCAGAAGTAGCTTATCCTTAATATTTTATTATTTTCTGGCATCTGCTGAGAAGACAGTGGTTTAAAAAAAAAAAAAAAAGACAGTATGGTACTGGCACAAAAACAGAAATATAGATCAATGGTACAGGATAGAAAACCCAGAGATAAACCCACGTACATATGGTCAACTAATCTATGACAAAGGAGGCAAGAACATACAATGGAGAAAAGACAGCCTCTTCAATAAGTGGCGCTGGGAAAACTGGACAGCTGCATGTAAAAGAATGAAATTAGAACACTATGTAACACCATACACAAAAATAAACTCCAAATGGATTAAAGACCTAAATGTAAGACGAGACACTATAAAACTCTTAGAGGAAAACATAGGAAAAACACTCTTTGACATAAACCACAGCAAGATCTTTTTTGACCCACCTCCTAGAGTAATGGAAATAAAAACAAAAATAAACAAATGGGACCTAATTAAACTTCAAAGCTTTTGCACAGCAAAGGAAACCATAAACAAGATGAAACGACAACCCTCAGAATGGGAGAAAATATTTGCAAATGAAACAACGGACAAAGGATTAATCTCCAAAATATACAAACAGTTCATGGAGCTCAACATCAAAAAACAAACAATTCAATTAAAAAATGGGCGGAAGACCTAAATAGACATTTCACCAAAGAAGACATACAGATGGCCAAGAGGCATATGAAAAGCTGCTCAACATCACTAATTATTAGAGAAATGCAAGTCAAAACTACAATGAGGTATCAACTCACACCGGTCAGAATGGCCATTATCAAAAAATCTAGAAACAATAAATGCTGGAAAGGGTGTGGTGAAAAGGGAACCCTCTTGCACTGTTGGTGGGAATGTAAATTGATACAGCCACTATGGAGAACAGTATGGAGGTTCCTTAAAAAACTAAAAATAGAACTACCATATGACCCAGCAATCCCACTCCTGGGCATATACCCTGAGAAAACCATAATTCAAAAAGAGTCATGTACCACAATGCTCATTGTAGCCCTATTTACAATAGCCTGGACATGGAAGCAACCTAAGTGTCCATCGACAGATGAATGGATAAAGAAGATGTGGCACATATATACAATGGAATATTACTCAGCCATAAAAAGAAATGAAATTGAGTCATTTGTAGTGAGGTGGATGGACCTAGAGTCTGTCATACAGAGTGAAGTAAGTCAGAAAGAGAGAAACAAATACCGTATGCTAACACATATATATGGAATCTAAAAAAAAAAAATGGTTATGGAGAACCCAGCAGCAGGACAGGAATAAAGACGCAGACGTAGAGAATGGACTTAAGGACATTGGAAGGGGGAAGGGTAAGCTGGCACGAAGTGAGAGAGTGACACGGACATATATACGCTACCAAATGTAAAACAGATAGCTAGTGGGAAGCAGCCGCATAGCACAGGGAGATCAGCCCGGTGCTTTGTGACCACCTAGAGGGTTGGGATAGGGAGGGTGTGAGGGAGACGCAAGAGGGAGGGGATAGGGGATAGGGGAATACATGTATACATATAGCTGATTCACTTTGTTATACAGCAGAAACTAACACAACACTGTAAGGCAATTATACTCCAATAAGGATGTTAAAAAAAAAAAAAAGACACACATACCACAATGTTCATTGCAGCACTATTTACAATAGCCAGTACATGGAACCAACCTAAATGTCCATCGACAGATGAATGGATAAAGAAGATGTGGCACATATATACAATGGAATACTACTCAGCAATAAAAAGAAACGAAATTGAGTTATTTGTAGTGAGGTGGTTGGACCTAGAGTCTGTCTTACAGAGCGAAGTAAGTCAGAAAGAGAAAAACAAATACCGTATGCTAACACATATATATGGAATCTAAAAAAAGAGGTACTGATGAACCTAGTTGCAGGGCAGGAATAAAGACATAGACATAGAGAATGGACTTGAGGACACGGAGCGGGGAGGGGGGAAGCTGGGGTGAAGTGAGAGAATGGCATGGACATATATACACTACCGAATGGAAAATAGGTAGCTAGTGGGAAGCAGCGGCATAGCACAGGGAGATCAGCTCGGTGCTTTGCGATGACCTAGAGGGGTGGGATAGGGAGGATGGCAGGGAGGCTCAAGAGGGAGGGGATATGGGGACATATGTATGCATATGGCTGATTCACTTTGGTGTACAACAGAAACTAACACAGTATTGTGAAGCAATTATACTCCAGTAAAGATTTATTAAAAAAAATAATAAAAAAGATCCATCCCTGTTGTAGCATGTGTCAGAATCCCCTTCCTTTTTTTTTTTTAAATTTAATTAATTTATTTATTTATAGCTGTGTTGGGTCTTCGTTTCTGTGCGAGGGCTTTCTCTAGTTGCGGCAAGCGGGGGCCACTCTTCATCGCGGTGCGCGGGCCTCTCACTGTCGCGGCCTCTCCCGTTGCGGAGCACAGGCTCCAGACGCACAGGCTCAGCAATTGTGGCTCACGGGCCTAATCGCTCCGCGGCATGTGGGATCTTCCCGGACCAGGGCTCGAACCCATGTCCCCTGCATTGGCAGGCAGATTCTCAACCACTGCGCCACCAGGGAAGCCCTACCCTTCCTTTTAAGGCTGAATAATATTCCATTGTATGTATGTGTCACATTTTTTAATCCCTTCATCCATTGATGGG
Source organism: Balaenoptera acutorostrata (assembly GCF_949987535.1). NCBI lineage: Eukaryota > Metazoa > Chordata > Mammalia > Artiodactyla > Balaenopteridae > Balaenoptera > Balaenoptera acutorostrata. Next base: position 13,112,386 of record NC_080064.1, on the reverse strand, counting down.
CAAATGGTGCACTTTTAAGGTGCAGTGGAGTGTGTATTATTTTTTTATCTAATTAGATGGCAAAGCATTGTGCTTATTACATAGTGACAGTATATCTGTGCTAAAAGAATACAATGTGTCTTGGTCCACAGCGCCTAAAATATTTACTATCTGGCCATCTATACAAAAGAGATTGGCAGACCCCCATTTTGGTTTATCCTGGCTTCACAGCAGCCTTGGGGCTGGACTGCAAGTCTGACTCCATTGCATGCCAATGTTGGCGTGGTTCCCATTTCAAATACAGGCTCAGATGCTCACCCTTGTATCTCCAGCTTTACGTGGGCTTCCAACAAATACACTTGACCCTTTCCTCTTAACTGTTCCAACACGAGCCCTGTACCTGGCCAAGAACCATCCACACCCCCTAGCCAGCCCTGTCCTTTCTTGCCCAAACATCAATCATTCTGTAAGTATTTCCTGATTCCTCTTCCGTACCCAGCCCTGGGGATGTTGACACTTGAGGAAGGCGGGGTCAGGAGGTGGGGGGAGTGATGCTTATGAACCAGATTTGTCCCTGCCTTCCCCACCCACATACTCAGCATCTTCCTGAAATTAATGATAGAATCTGCAGATTACAGGATCTGAGACACAAAGGCTCATCAGCATGTGTGAATTATAGCAGCGGTCCCCAACTTTTTGGCCCAGGGACCGGTTTCGTGGAAGACAATTTTTCCACGGACGGGAGCAGGGGAGGGGAGGATGGTTCAGACAGTAATGCAAGTGATTGGGAGCCATAGGGAGTGGCAGATGAAGCTTCACTCGCTCACCTGCCGTTCACCTCCTGCTGTGTGGCCCAGTTCCTAACAGGCTGTGGACCAGTAGCTGTCTGCGGCCCAGGGCTTGGGGACCCCTGAATTATAGAACCTCCAAGTTTCTAAAAGCTTAGAATGGAAGAAATATATGACCTTAGACCAGTAAAATGTTAGCATTAGGGAATCTGAGGGTGCTAAATTGTTAAAAATAAAAAACATTAAAACGTCCAAGCCTTGATCACGTGGTATCCTCGGCCCAGCTTGCCCTTCCCCTCTTTTCTCACCTCCCTACCTCTCCCTGTTGACAGTCTAGCCACTCAAGGGTCTCTCTAAACGTCACCTCCACCAGGATGTGCCCCTTCATTCCCCTGGGCAGAGGTCACAGCCCTCCTCTACCCTCAGGTTCACCTCAAGACTACAAGTCACTTTAATTCTCAGAGCCTCAGTCTCCCATCTGCAAGATGGGAAGAATAAAAGTACCCCCCCCCCAACCAAAGGGTTGTTGTAGGAGTGAAATTAGAGAACACGGGGAACACTGATCCAGTGCTGGACACGTAACATTATCTGAGGAGCTCAGGGGGGTGTTCTGGCTCCAGGGCCCTTGCTGAGTGCTCCAGACACATGGCCTCCGTGGGCACTTGCAGAACTAATTGAACATGGTGTTGAACCTGAGCCCAGGAAGAAGCGGGGTGTGCACCTGGCAGGGAGGTGCCCTTCCAGGAAGACTCCCTGCAAGAGGGCGGATTGCCTTTGCCAGGACCCATTTAGATGATGGTGGAAGATGAGGGTCAAGTGTGGGGTGAGGCCAGCGTGTGACTTCACCCCAGCATTGGAATGGATGACAGGTCAGAGGGAGGGGCTGGGGGAGAAATGGGGGAGTCAGTCATCTAGCCTGGTAGGGGGTTAAGGTTTTAGCTCTGAGAGGTCTCACCCTAGGTAGCAGGGAAAGGAAGAGTGCATTTATTGAGCACGTACTGTGTGCCTGGTGCTGTGCTGAACACTTGACGTGGTTTGGTTTGGTCCTCACCAAGGCCCAGCATTGAAATTGAAAGTGTGGCAGGAGAGCCAAGGGGACCTGGGTCCAAATCCCTGCTCTGCTACTTCATGGCTGTGTGACACTGAGCAGGTCACAGCCTCTCTGAGTCTGTTTCCTCATCTGTAACACAGGGATAATGATAAGAGGCTAAACTAAATAATTTGTCAACACTTGACTATTTTTGACCTATGAAAATGGCAATTTCACGTGATTCAAACTAAAATCTACACTGGCAGGTTGCTGGGAGGATTAAATTAATTAATCCATTTAACGTCGTTGGCCCAATGTCTGGCACATAGTACGTGCTCAATAAACAGTAGCTTGTCTTTTTAATTGTCCTCATGCAACAGATGAAAACACTGAGGCTCAGAGAGGTTAAATAACTGGTCCAAGGCCACCCAGCTGGTAGGCAGCAGAGCGAAAATTCAAACCCTACTCCTCTCTGGAGGGGGTGGGATAGGGAGCAATGCCTGAGTCTACGCGGCTCCAGCCAGGCCTTCTTTCCACACTGCCGGCTGGATCCTGGGGGCTGGAGCCCACATGCCATTAACCACGCACTCCGGCTTCCTCCCCCCAGGGGCCTGAATCACAACCCACTGAGGGACAAGTGACCACTGCAGCCTGTCTAACACCTTGGGAGAGCACGGGGGTGGGGGGATCAGGAGATCCCGGCAGGCAGAGGAGGGATGAAGGGAGAGTGGGGTCATGGTCAGAGCCGGCCACAAGCTTTTCTTCAGACTCAGCTTCCTTTCCAGGCACCAAGAAGGTGAGCCTGCTGTGCCTGGCAGGCTGGGAGAGCGAGTGAGGGTGTGCGCATGTGCACGTGGGTTGTGGGGGGGAGGGGTGGGACGCGCACACCTGTGTGAGGATGAGCCTTGCCTTGAGGATGGGGGCACTGGTGGTGGGGGCATGAGCACAGGTGCGAGCCTGCGTTTCTGGAGATGCGCCTTCCTTACGCATGTTGCACCTGTGTTTGCGTGCAGTCGTGGAGGTGTGTAGGGTGTAGAGGGCCGCAACAGGCATGTTAGCAGAGCTTCTGGAACAGAAGGCCTGGGTCTGAGCCCCGACTGTGCCACTTGCTAGCTGTGTGACCTTGGATAAGTTATGTCCAATAAAACCCAAGAAATCCAGACTGAGCAAGGAGAGAATTTATTCAAGAGGATGACCGCAGGGGAGGCACTGTTGCGATAGGGGTGGCAGGGAGCTATGGTACCAGGGAGAATGCTCTGAGTGTAAATTCTGCAAGCTTCTCAAGAACTGGGCAGAAGGAGGTTTTCTTTTACAGAGAGGAGTAAACAAGTCTAGAAGGATCAGGAGTGGGAAAGTGGGATGAAAGGGTGGGTGATGGGAAGGTAGGTCAGAGGACGTTCTACCCTGTTCTGGGGGTTGGAGTGGGGCTGTCGGCTGCCTCCAGGGGGCTACAGTTCAGGGGCCTGGATGAAGGAAAGAAGCTTAAGTTTGGTTAACAAGCATTTTGCTCCGATTGATCAGTGAGAACGAGCAGTTCATTTATTGGGCAAAGAATAGGAGTTCGGAGGGTCTGTGTCTGGCCTTGTCACGGGGAAGCAGGGGGAGCGTCCGTGTGTCTTACTAAGTCATACGGGCGAGGCGGGGCCCTGCACAGTAAACCATTTCCTGAAACACAAGGGTGGCGGCATTTCTCAACCTTCACCGTTTGGCAGGCTCACAAGGCTCAGGTAAGTTCACCACGGACACCACTTAAGCTCTCTGTGCCTCAGTTTCCCCCTCAGGGATGTGAGGGTAAGAGCAGCATCCACCGCAGTGAGAACACTCGGTGAGTTCATACCTGTCAAGAGCTTAACGTGGTGCCTGGCATGAAGCGGGTGCTCAGTAATTAATCTGGCTGCTACGTGGGGACAAGGTCTCTGATCTCACCCTCATTAACTGGTTCCTGAGTGTTTCCAAGCCCTGTGCCAGGCACTGGGGACAGAGAGGAATTAGAGGTCCCTGAACGCCAGGAGCTCACTGCCAGGGAGGGGGCAGGCTCCCCACCCCTCCTTGCTGCTCAGGATGAGACATGCCCTCCAAGAGGGGTGCTGGTCCCAGGGAGGGGCACGGGGATAGCACAGGGAGGGGCATAGGAGGCTTCTGGGAGCTATTACTTACAGGGTTCATGGGACTGAAGCAGGATCAGCTCGTGTGTGAGACCTCGGTGTGGGAGTGAAGAGAGATCGTGTGTGTGTGTGTGCGTGTGTGTGTGTGTATGCACACATGTGTGCGTCTGGGCTGGCCTGTGAGCATCAGCTTATCTGTGCACGTGGAGCCTGGTTAATGGGGGCAGAGGCCGAGGCTTCGACCCCTCACAGGCCCCTCTTAATCCAGGCCTGACCACCCCGGCCCGGAGCCATGTGTCTCAGCCCCACGGGGACCTCAGGGCTCCACCTTAGAGCCCATGGCTTGTGAGGGCAGGAGGGTCACCCACCTGGCCCCAGGAGAGAGGACACTCCTGCAGGCCACATGTGTGACCCCTGTCTTCTCTCTCGGGCACACAGAGGCCACACCCAGAGTGGGACTAGACGGTGACTGAGCTCCTCCTCAGGGTGCGGGATGCACTCGGCCCTGCTCTAGGTACCATCTCCCAGCCTCGCGATGGTTGAGCAGATGGAATGTCAGGGCCCCTCAGTCACACCCTGAGGTGTGGAACTCCTGTTGGGAAAAGTCAAGCCTGCCCCCCTGCAGCACTCGCCCCCCACTTGGTCCTGGCTCGCCCCACCCGGCCAGCCTGAACTGATACTGTTACCAAACCAAACTTGGGTTTTCCTCGCCCATTCGCAGTAAAGCCAATCTACTGACACTGGTTGCAGTGAAGGAAAGGGCAGTGTTTATTGCAGGTGCCAAGCAAGGAGTACAGGCAGCTAATGCTAAAAAAGACCCGAACTCCCCAGTGGATTTCAGGGAAGGGGTTTTAAAGACAGGGTGAGGGAGAGAGTTGCAGGGTCACAATCAGCTCATGGACATTCTTCTGATTGGTTGGTGGTCACATAATCGGGAGTCAGCGTCATCAACCTTCTAGTTCCAGCCAGTCTGGGGTCTAAGTGGTCAGCATACAATTAACCTCTTCCACCTGGTGGGGGATTCAGTATCTGCAAAACAGCTCAAAGGACGTGGCTTAGAATATTATCTATAGCCCTTGAGGAGGAACTAAAGATCCTTGCTTTGTTTTATGGTTAAACTATTATTTTGCCTTGCTTGACTGTTTTCCTTTGCTTCTGCGTTTTTTCATTTCTCTGATTAAATTTGCTCTTTGGACTCAGGGAAGGCCTAGGAGGCTAAAGCTTTTCTACGAAAAAGAGGCAGGGGACATGGCAGGGTTCTGCTCAGTTATGATACCTCTCTCAGCTCCTGCATTCATTCACTCATTCATTCATTCAGCACCTACCATGAGTTGGATCCTGTTCTGGGACCAGCAGCACAGCAGTGAACAAGACAGAGGGAATGATCCCTCCAGGCTCACAGGGAGAGGGTGCAGGACAGGCAATTATCAACACAAATAAGTAGGGCTGCCAGATAAACTACAGGATACCCAGTTAAATTTGAATTTTGGATAAACAACAAATAATTTTCCACGTCCCAAGCAATACTTGGAACCTGGGATAATTAACCATTGTTTATCTGAAATTCAGATTCAACTTGGTGTCCTGTGTTTTTTTGCCTACATAAGGTATTTTCAGCTGGTAACAAACAATCTGAGGAAACTAAGCTAGGGTGATTTTTGTGATAGAGAGTGATGGGGGCGGGGTCTACTTTAGCCAGGATGATGGGGGGGAATGGACCTGAATAAGGAGGAAGACCCCACCCACTTCCAATTTCTTCAGCTGCATCCTGGCTTCTAAGATTAGACTCATTATCACTATAAAAACCTTAGAATTGTCCTGAGGAGCCAGGCAAAAACAGAGAGATTCAGTTGGGTGTCATTTAGACACCTGTAGCAGGGTGGCCCCAAAAGGAAGCCTTTGAACAGAGTTCAGAATAGAATCAAGCAGTAAATCCATCAGTTAAACCCAAGCCCAAACCCAGACACTGAGCCTCAAATCTGACTTGAGAAATGGGGAATATGTAAACTGAACTCACAAGAGCCAGGCTACATAACCACTCCCTTTTTAGATGATGGGAAATCCTGTTCAAGTGATGGTAAGTGGGACTCATGTCCCGTCAAGGTCATGGGCAAAAACCTAAGTCTAAGCCTGAGGTTTCTGTGAACATTAGGGAATCTTAGAGGAGATGATTACCCCAAAATGGCTTGGGAAGTCAACCCCAAAATTTGCTTGAGGTGCTAAAATCCTTGACTTAGTGAGCCCACAACTCTTAAGCATGAAAACAATTGAGTAAAAAAAAAAATTTAAGAGAATCAAACATATAGTAGTTACATGTTTGTGTTAAAAAAAATAATGGGTGCATGTTTGGAATTTTAAGTATTTGTAATATTTAAAAGAATGTGCTCTACGGGAATAACAGATCAGCCTTAAGTTTCTAATTTAAAATGCATAAACAAATCATTGATTGATTTAGACTTGTGATTTTTAAGTCAAAATCTTACTAAATTTGTCAACAGTATTAAAATAGTTATAAGAATTTAAATTCACCATATTTATAAACGTAATTATTAGATTTCTAAGATCTATTTAAGTGCTTGAGAGAGTTTTGTCATTAAAGCAAGTGAAGTATTTTAAAAAGAAACTGAATATATTAAATTTATAAATGTAGTTTAAGATGTTTAAGCCTGTTTAATTAACCAAGATTATAAAATAAAATTCATCCAATGCCCCCTTAAAATTATTTTAGAAGTTGCTATATTCATAAAAGAAGATTTTTAAGCTAACTCAAAGACTAAAGTGAGATTGTTGAATTTATAAATATAATAAATTGAACATCATAAATTAACAATTTTTGAAAACCAAAGGAGAGTCTGAATACTTTTTTCTACTCAGAAAAGCCACCCTCAAGGACACCAAAAACTCACGTTGACGCTCACGTAACAATAGCTGTGGAAATTAAAATCAGGTCACCTGCTCCCACTTTCCCAGTGATTTGAGGTCCTCGCAGGGGTCGCCAGACTGTCCAGACGGACTGGGCACTCTCTGGCGAGGCCCAGGGTCTCTGGACTGCTCATGTCACCTTCTACAGACAGCCAGCCTCTTGGCTTCAGCCCTCATAGGTAATGCTGTATCCAGACCCTGCCCACCAGTAACAGCAGCACCTACTATGTACCAGGGCCTTTATGTGCTTTATCTCATTTCATCGTTTTAACAATCATCCGCATTTTACAGGTGGCAACATGGAAAGGTGAAGACACAGAAAGGTAAAGCAGCACTAGGATTCAAATCCACGCTGCCCAGCTCCAGGGTTCTCCTGGCTGTGTCATCGCAAACTTCCCCCTAAAGAATGGAATCCGTCTAATTAACTAACAGAACGAGCCCCTTCTTCCTTCTTTGAGCGCTGAGGCTGAGGGTTCCTTGTGTCATTGGTGCCCCCTGCTGGAAGCTGGGCATCTGGCACAGCCATTGACAGCCACTCAGAAAGGAGCTCACCTGAGGTTTCTACCCAGCAGAGGGACAGAAAGGGCTCCAAGTTCCGAGATTTCTAGGACCCACCCCGGAAAGTTTTTCAACCTCCAGTTTGCCCCTAAGGTCAGTTCCACTGTCCCATCTGGGCCCTCATCACTTGTCACTTGGAGTACAGCCTCCCACCTGCTCTCAGAAGTCCCTCCCACCTACCCTCACCTGCAGCAGAGAGAGATCCTACTTTCCATGGCTCCCTACTGCCCAAAGAATCCAGCCAGAATGCTCTCTGGCCTGGCACTTGAGGCCTCCATGGCTTATCCCGGGACTGTTTTCCTGGCTTTGCCCCCAAAATATCCCCCCACAATTTACCCTGCCCCTCCACATTTCCTTTCCTTGGCTGTGCTCTGCCTCCTGCCAGGAATACCCTTCCCCCGTCTCTGCTTGTCAAACTCCTACCCAACCTTCAAAGGTGAGTTCAAAGGCCACCTCTTCCATGAAGCCTTCCCTTCTTTCCTCAACTTGAATTAACTTCTCCCTTCTCTCTTGAAGCAGAGGCTGTGCATACCAGCCAGACTTCCAACAGCACCTGTATCTCTGCCTGAAGGCTTTCTCTTTGAGCAGACAACAAACCAGGAGTGCTGGGGAATTACCCCAGCCCCAACCCAGGCGCAGCCCTCCACCTATGATACAGTTGGAGGATGGAGGATGAACACCCCAGCTCTCTCGCCCCTCGCTGGGATAACTGAGTTAGTGGTCCACAAGCAGCAGTTGCCCACCAAGGCAAATCGCTTTATTCCCTAACCTTTACTGCCGTAATTCCTTGCTCCCTTACTGGTGTTTCCTGGCACTGCCTCTCAAACAAACAACTTTCACTGAATTCCTGCCACGGGATCTTCTTCCCGGGGAACGCTCACTAAGCTGTCAGTGCATTCCCTTCATGGTACTTAGCTAATGCCTTTGCTGTAGAACTGGTCAGCAGAGGCCTTGACTGATGACCATTAAAACCACAGGCAAGGGCTTCCCTGGTGGCGCAGTGGTTGAGAATCTGCCTGCTAATGCGGGGGACACGGGTTCGGGCCCTGGTCTGGGAAGATCCCGCATGCCGCGGAGCGGCTGGGCCGGTGAGCCACGAGTACTGAGCCTGCGCGTCTGGAGCCTGTGCTCCGCAACAAGAGAGGCCGCGATGGTGAGAGGCCCGTGTGCCGCGATGAAGAGTGGCCCCCGCTTGCCACAACTGGGGAAAGCCCTCGCACAGAAGCAAGGATCTAGCACAGCCATAAATAAATAAATAAATAGATAAAATTAAAAAAAAAAAAACAAACCGCAGGCAAGATGAATCAAGCACTTTCTACGTGCCTGGCCCTTTATATGTATTATCTCATTTAATCTTATGACAACCTGGGAAGTAGGGGTCATGGTTACCCCATTACACAGATGAGAAAACCAAGACTCAAGTAAAATGACTTGTCCAAGGTCTCAAAAGCCAGCAAGTGTCAGAGCTGGGGTTTAAATCTAAGAGGACTTCCTCTAGAGATGGAGAATTTAACCATCTCATGGAGTGTAACAAGAATAATTATAGCACCTACGTCCAGATAGTTATAAATGCCGAAGAAGCATTCTTATAAAAGAGTGTGTGTGTGTGTGTGTGTGTGTGTGTGTGTGTGTACACGCATGTCTTATAGATCACACACCTTCTCCTGCCCAGCCCAATGCCTGGCACATACTCAGTGATTATTTATTAAGCTTGTTAGAGTGAATCAACAACCCAGGCTCAAGGGACCAAGGCATTAAGGCAACAGGACAGCCATAAAGGATGAGGCTCAAAGGACCTGGCTCTGCTACCAATAGGCTTGGGCAGGTCACTGCCCCTCTTCAGGCCTCACTCTCCCTTCTCTGGGCCTCAGTTGCCCCTCTGTCCAGGGAGGGGGCCCTACTTTAAGGGACTGGACCTCACACAGAGTCCCTGAACCCTGACCCCAAATGCCTGTGGGGGAGAGGGTCCCAAAAAGCTAAAGGAAGGAGCTGAGTGAGGTTGGACAGAGACAGGAGGCATCCTTGATCTCTCAGATTCACGCTGGCTGGTACCTTTTCTCAGGTGAGAAAAACCTCCCTCCTCCCTGCTTCTAAAATGAGGATCTGGCGCCACCTTGTGGTCGCCACCTCTTCCATCCTCCACCACATTTTCTCTTCTGTATCTTCTTGTCACAGACCTCACTGATGCCCTCTGGGAACTCCAGAGCAATTCCACTCTCTCCACCAAATATGTATGTACTATGCCCAGGCACCAAGGCTCAACCCAGGAGGGATGATCACAAACAAGGTGGCCACAGTTCCTGCCTAACAGTTTAGAAGAGTCTGGACCAGCACTGCCAATAGAAATATAATACAAGCCACAAGTGCACATTTCACATGTAGTTTTCAATTTTCTAGTAGTCACATTTTTTTAATTAAAAGAAATAGGTGAAATTAATTTGAATAATATTTTTATGTAACTCAATACATCCAGAATATTATCATTTCAATATGTAGTCAATATATTTTTAATTACCTTTTTTATTTTTTTGCACACTAAGTCTTCGAAATCTGTGTATTTTACACTTCCAGTGCATCTAAATTTGGACTAGCCACATTTCAAGCGCTCAGTAGCCCCAGGTGGCAACAACTACCTACCATGTTGGACAGCACAGGTCTACACAGACTGGTCAGCTTACTCTGGCCCCATGGCAGCTCTTCAGAGGTTTGACCCATCACATCTTCTTCAGGGTCCACATTCGTAGCTCTGCTTTAGGGGCGTGGAGGGATTAAGAATCCAAGTTCTGCCCTCCCACTGAGCTGGGTTTGAATCTCAGTGACTACATAGGATGATGGGCAAGTCAATTTACCCTTTGAAATGTAAAGTGAGGGTGTCTCTGGGGTTGCAGCAGGAATGTCTGGCAAGCATAGGCACATGAAAAAGATGCTCGAGTCAGAACGGCCATCATTAAAAAGTCTACAAATAACAAATGCTGGAGAGGGTGTGGAGAAAAGGGAACCCTCCTACACTGTTGGTGGGAATGTAAGTTGGTGTAGCCACTATGGAAAACAGTATGGAGGGTCCTCAGAAAACTAAAAATAGAATTACCATATGATACAGCAATCCCACTCCTGGGCATATACTCAGACAAAACCATAATTCAAAAAGATACATGCACACCTATGTTCATAGCAGCACTGTTCACAATAGCCAGGACGTGGAAACAACCTAAATGTCCACTGACAGATGAGTGGATAAAGAAGATGTGGTACCTATATACAATGGAATATTACTCAGCCATGAAAATGGATGAAATAATGCCATTTGTGGCAACGTGGATGCAACTAGAGATTATCATACGAAGTGAAGTAAGTCAGAAAGAGAAAGACAAATACCATATGATATCACTTGTATGTGGAATCTAAAATATAACACAAATGAACCTATCTATGAAACAGAAACAAACTCACAGACATAGGGAACAGACTGGTGGTTGCCAAGGGGGAGGGGTTGGGGGATGGAGTGGGAGGCTGGGGTTAGCAGATGTAAACAATTATATATGGAATGGGTAAACAACAAGGTCCTACTGTATAGCACAGGAAACTATATTCAGTATCCTGTGATAAACCATAATGGAAAAGAACATTTTAAAAAGAATGTATATATATGCATAACTGAATCACTCTGCTGTACGGCAGAAATTAGCACAACATTGTAAATCAAATATACTTCAATAAGAAAAAAAGAATGCCTGGTAAGAAGTCAGTGCTCCATAAATAGTGACCTCGTGCATCAGAGCATTAGCCCACTTTTTGGCACCATAAAGGCTACTTTTAAGTGTCAACTTGGCTTGGCTCTGGCTCCTCAGTTGTTTTAGTCAGACACCAGACTAGGTGTTGCTTTGAAGGTATTTTTTATTTAGATGATATTAACATTTAAATTAATAGACTTTGGGAATTCCCTGGTTGTCCAGTGGTTAGGACACAGAGCTTTCACTGCTGAGGGCCTGGGTTCAATCCCTGGTTGGGGAACTAAGATCCCACAGGCCGCCTGGCATGGCCAAAAAAATAAAATAAAATAAAATAAAATAAATCAATAGACTTTGTGTAAAGCAAGTCACCCGCCCCCCCATACTGTGGATGGGTCTCAAGAGCAAAGACTGAGGTTTCCAGAAGAAGAAGAAATTCTGCCTCAAGAATACATCATAGGGCTTCTCTCGTGGCACAGTGGTTGAGAATCTGCCTGCCAATGCAGGGGACACGGGTTCGAGCCCTGGTCTGGGAAGATCCCACATGCCGCGGAGCAACTAGGCCCGTGAGCCACAATTACTGAGCCTGCGCGTCTGGAGCCTGTGCTCCGCAACAAGAGAGGCCGCGACAGTGAGAGGCCCGCCCACCGCGATGAAGAGTGGCCCCCATTTGCCGCAACTAGAGAAAGCCCTCGCACAGAAACGAAGACCCAACACAGCCAAAATTAATTAATTAATTAATTAATTTAAGAAAAAAAAAAAAAAAAGAAACCCTGCCTGAGTTTCCAGCCTGCAAATTTCAGACTCAAGACTGCAGCATCAACCCTTCCCCAAATTCCAGCCAGCCTGCTGGCCTACTCTGCAAACTTCAGAATTGCCAACCCTAACAATGGCATGAAGCAGTTCCTTAAAATAAATTTCTGTAGGTGACAGTAGCCCCGGAAGGATTTGAAGGGTGAGTATAGAGCAGGACACACGTCCCTCATTCTGAATACCTATGGTATTAGCGGCTGTATAACCACCTGGCTCCAGTCACTGCATAAATAAAACAATGTAACACCCCAGCTCTGCCCTCCTCCTAAGTGGAATACCTGGCAGGACCAAGGGCAGGAACAGGAGCAGAATTAATGCCCCATACCAGAGCCCATCCTTCACTGGCTGGCCAGGGAACCCTTCCAGAGGAGTGGGATGAGAGAGTGGGCTTTGCTGGGGAAAAGGGGATGTGAGGGACCAAGGAAAGGCCCAGGGTATGGGGAGCTGCTCTTGAGGGCAGAGTTGGGGGGAGAGGAGGTCCCTAGGCACAGAGTAGCTGCCTTGGGGATGATGACCCAGGCCCCATCACCTTACCACTCTGGTCTCCTGTCAAAACTCCTGTCGAATTCAGCTCCACATGGCAGCCAGAGTGATTTGCCTAAAGCACACATTGTGTCATTGCCATGTTTCAAGGTCCTTCCTAGGCTTTCCTGTGATGGTCCAGGCCCCCATCACCTCACCACTCTGACCTCCCACCAGAACGTGTTGAATTCGGCTCCCTATGGCAGCCTGAGTCATTTTCCTAAAGCACGTATCATGTCATTGCCATGTTTCAAGGTCCTTCCTAGGCTTTCCTGTGACCTTAAGATAAAGCCAAAAGTCCTCTTCATGACTTATATAATAAGGCATTGTGTGACATGGCCATAGCCAGGCCAGACTCTCCCCATCCCCGGCCCTGGCCAGATGGAACTCACCAGGCCTTGCATGTGTACTTCCCTCTGTCAGGAACACTCTTTCATCTTCCCCTCCCTATGTCCAGCCCACCCTCCTGGTCTCACCTTGGACACCCAGCTCCATCCCCATATTCTGCATGGCAGCCCTGCTTCCCCTCCTCTGGGCCCCCAGGGCCCTGGCTCAGTGGCCCCTCCAGAGCTTCTGTATTTGAGGATCTCAGACACAGCCATCTGCTTGGGTGGCTTCGGGGGGGCCTAAAGGTGATCACAGGGCACCGCCCTGCTCCTGCCCTCTCACTCCCTCGAGGCCACAGCTGTATTGTGGCTGCCTGTTTTCACATCTCAGACCACGTGGTACCCGGTACAGCCTGGCACACAGTGGTTCACTGAATAATGTCCACTCCGTGCCCGGGGTTCCTTCATTTGCTATCCGGCTGGAGGACCTTCCACCATCCCTGTCCCTCTCTGAGTCTCCTCGGCTAATTAGAACCTTGCTTTGATTTGCAGACTCTGAAGTTCTGGACAACATGAAGGCGTATGAATGTATGCTTGTGACACATTGCAGAGGCTTTTAAAGTGTGATATCAAATAGCATGTACAGTCAGAAGCCTATTTTTACAAAAAGTTAACTATATACAGGCATAGAAAATAATTACCATCTACTAGGACTTGAGTCTGTAGTCCTAATGCACTAAGCATTTTGCTGTGTATCAGCTGGTTATTCCTTACAACCCTGTGGGCTGGGTATTGCTAGTATCTCCTATACAGAGGTAGAAACCGAGGCCCAGAGAGGTCCCCAAGCTACTGAGGGGCTGAGCTGGACTTGACCTCAGGTTTGCCAAGTCCAAAGGTCATGCATGCTCTTCACCGCCAGGCTGGTCGATGCCTCTGTGCAAATTGGGGATAATAATAGCTCCCAGCTCTTAGGGTTATTGGGAGGATTAAATGAGCTAAGAGGTGTGAAGCCCTTGGAGCAGCTCTTGGCCCAGCCTAAAGGCTCAGTAAGCGCAGTCACCCACAGCAGCATCAGACTGCCTCTGCGTGGGCCCTGTGAGATCATATGCCAAAGTGTTCACAATGTTCCTCTCTAGCCCTGGGGCCATGGGTGACCTTTTCTAAAATTATTTTTCCAAAATGATCAGGTAGGGGAATTCTCTGGCAGTCCAGTGGTTAAGACTTTGCCCTTCCACTGCAGGGGGCACAGGTTCGATCCCTGGTCGGGGAACTAAGATCTCACAAGCCGAGCGGAGAGGCCAAAAAAAAAAAAAAAATGATCAGGTATTACTTGTGTATTTCTTTCTTTTTAAATTCTTGCATGTATGATGCCATCAGTGAACTTAAGGACAAGGCAGGCCCGTGAATTATCTGGGTCATCTCCCCGGTCCCCCCAGGGCCTAGCACAGCAAGAAACAGCTCAGACGAGCTTCTCCCAGCCCAGCTTCTCCAGCCACTTGCTTGGTAGGAGCCAGACTGAGTTGGGGCTGTGAGGTGCAGGTCGGTGTCAGAACTGGCCCGAGCTAAGCCTGCCCTTTGCTGGCCTTCCCCAAAAGGTACAATGAGATGCCTCGTGGCTCTTCCGGGCCCCAGGGGAGCAGCCTTGATGGCTGAGACCTCCGGCCCTGAATCCACCAACAGCTGTGACCACTTCAGCTATTTTAAACCCTTGGGCACCCGGAGGCTCCCATCCCACCAACCAGGCGCTGTGACCCAACACTGCAGTCTCCGAGCCAGGGACAGGAGCCCTGAGCATGTGTCAGCCGGGCCTGGGGGGGATTTTTTTTTTTAAGAAGAGGGCGTTTCATTTCTTGAGCGCTTGCCTGTGCCAGAGACTGTGCTAGTGTTTTCCGTACATTGTCTCATGTTATGTCATCCTTACATCCTGGGCGGAGAGATCACTTCATTCACAGATGAGGAAAATGAGGCTCCTAATGGCAGGCTGGGTGAATTGTCCAAGGTTCCACAAAGGCGGGGCTGGGATTAGAATTTGGGATTCCTCTTCTGCCAATTAAGAGATAACATTCCTTCCCTGCTTTTACCTGCTTTGCCCCTGCCGTCCACCCCCAACCCTCTCACCACGCCCCTGCAAGTTCCTATCCTGGCTCTGTCGCTCTTAGGCGCTATGAGACCAGACCGAGGACCAATTCTTGAACCTTTTTGCGGCTCGCTTTCTTCATCTGTAAAGTGGCGGGGTTATTGGGAGGGTATAATGATCTAATTCCAGTGCATGAAAAGTGCCGCTGGAACAGCACCTGGCATGCAGAAAGAACGCATTAAGGGCCCACTGTTATTCACTCTCTCCTGGCAATCACCACCTCTGCCTGATGTTATCACTCCCCTGCTCCTGGGATGACCTGCCCAGGCCCGGGGTGCTTCTCCCCCAACCCTGGGCCCCAGTGGGTAAAATGAGGGTGCTGTGTTCTATGATGTCCAGGAAGGTGGGGACCCTGGCATACGCCCCGTATCTGCCGCATAGTAGGGGCTCAAAAGTAATTCTGGTAGAGGGATGCTGGGACAAGAGCCCACCTCAGGGGCCTCAAAGTCAGCTCTGAGCTGCACACGTTTTTTACCTCTTTGGCAGGTGGTCACCCTGCCTCCTGATTGGACGGTGCACTCAGCGGCCGCGGGAGCCTATCAAAAGCTACCAGCGTCTCCC
This sequence comes from Balaenoptera acutorostrata, assembly GCF_949987535.1. Taxonomy (NCBI): domain Eukaryota; kingdom Metazoa; phylum Chordata; class Mammalia; order Artiodactyla; family Balaenopteridae; genus Balaenoptera; species Balaenoptera acutorostrata. Next base: position 13,096,917 of record NC_080064.1, on the reverse strand, counting down.
TGGGTCTGTGCACCTTGAGGACAGATGCCCCCCTAGCCTGATTCAGGCCTTCCTCCTTCCCTACCCACACTCCTCCTAGGTCCCGGCTACCCAGGAACAGGTGGGGTCTTGGCCATCTCCTAATTTGGGCCGCCTCGAGGAGGCCGCTGGGGTCAGGAGTCTGGGTGTGTCTCAGCCCTGAGCCCTTGTGAGCCCCGACCCTCTTATTCAGATACACCCCGTAACAGGGTTCCCATCCCCCTAGCAGACCTACCCCCTTCCCAAACACGCATCCCCTCCAGCCTGCCACGTCCTTCTTAGAACCTCTGCCCTCTCAGGAACACCTCAGTTCCTGCCCCTTCTACCAAGGACCACTCAGTCTTATGTGAATTACCTGAACAGGCCCTGGCTTGGCTTCAGAGTTGGAAGGGTCTGGGATTCGGTGGGGGCTGCTTCAGGCCCCCACTGGGTGTCATCCTGAACCTCAGCCTCCACAAGACACAAACTGACCTCTGCAGGGGCACCCTCCTCTGCCCAGTGGCCCAGGCCAGAACGGTGCCCCTCACTATCCCTCCACTGGAACATCAATATTTCAGTCCACCAACAGTGGTCAGATCAATCCCCTTCTCTCCAGCGCTCTCAGCAGCCCCAGCAGGGGCCTTCATGGACCCTGGCCAGGGGCACCTCCATCCAGGGCAGCCAGATGGCCTCCTTCACTTCCACCGGCAACCATTCCTCGCTGAGGAAGCCATGCCAAGGCTCCCATCGCCCACCCACCAGTGCCTTGGCTTGGCATTCTGGCCCTGCAGGCTGTTGAGTTCCCCACTCCCACCCCTCTCCCCACTTCCCCTCTGTAATACTGATCTGATTGTTGGGGGGCTAAGGGGGAGAGGGGGCAGGCTGCATCTGGCTTCCCAGTTTGGTCAGGAAGCTCCCTCTCCTCCGTTCCCCTTAGTTTGCAAACCCCTCCTTTAAGAAGGCTCAGGTCCGGGACCCTGGGCTGGTTTAGCGCATCCACTCGCTCTGGGCCACCGCCTCCTGTCCCCGCCCCTATGACAGCTCCACATTTGCATTATCTGCCCCGCAGGGCCGGGGGGCGCCCGCAGGGGTGGCTGGCCCTGTGTCCTGGCGCCGGCCAGCTGGGGGCCCACTGAAAGTATGTTGAATGAAAAGAATGAGCAAATCAACCAGTGAAAGGAGGAAATTGGCGACTGCTGACATCACGCAGACCATGGGGGGGTGGGGCTGGGGGGGCCTGGGGTGGGGGGAGGGGGAGGGCTGGGGGCCTGGGGGTGGGGCCCCCACAGGAAGAGTTGTGGAGGGCGTGGCCACGCTTGACGGACGGGCCCACAGCCCACTGCGAGAGGAGGCCGACGGGCCGCTCCGCCCACCGGCGGCAGGATAAAGGCGGAGCGCGGAGGCCGCAGCGCTTGCGGATTGCTGGAGGGGTCACCTGCGGCAGGTGCTCCAGGCGGACCCAGACGAGAGAGGACGGGCACGGGGCCGGGCACTACGGGGAAGATGCTACGCGAGCGGACGGTGCGGCTGCAGTACGGGAGCCGCGTGGAGGCAGTGTACGTGCTGGGTACGCACCTCTGGACCGATGTCTACAGGTGAGCCGCGCCACCGCGCCGGCCCAAGACCCCCTCCGACTCCGGGCTCGGCCCGAAATCTGGGCCCAAGAAATCCTGAGACCCTCGCCAGACTCGGGGACACGGACAGCCTGCCTCCAGCCCGAGTCGTCCCTCATCCGACGCCCCCGCGCCCAGAAATCCTAAGAACCTTGCCCAGAAACCTGACAGCCCCTAAACTTTGTGTCAGCCTTCCCGGAATCCGGAGACCCTCCCAGACACCCTGACACAGCCCCAGCACCCTCACTACTCCTTTCCAGGCGCCAGCCCCTTCACCCCAGTCTTCGCACCGCCTGCCCCTCTCCAGCCCCTCTCCCAGGACGACCTCAGCACCCGCTCAGCTTCCCCACCATCCTCTCCTCTTCCCCGTCCCCGCTCTCCCCTCAGCACCTCCCTTATGCCCGCAGACCCTCCTGGCTCACCACCCGCCTCAGCCCAGCCCCTCCCTCCCCTCCCAGATCAGCTGAGCTTCCTCCAGGATTTGCCAGGGGCTGGGGCAGGGCCAGAGGGGAGCTGCCCAGGGGCGGCATCTGGCCCTAGGGGTTGCCTAGTCTCCAGTTTCGCCCTGTGGGGGTTGCTGGTGATTGCCTGTCGCCAGGCACTGGCCATGAGCTCCCTGTCCCCAGATGCCTTCCCCTGACTTCACCCTGGGGTCGGGGAGGGACCTTGTTCCCCCAGACTGAGGGTGTGGAGGTGGAGTCTTTGTCAGAAGCGCTCTCCTGTTCAGGATGCTGTTCCCCCCGGCCCTGTTCTCCTGTCCACGAACTCTGGTGGGGCGCCGGATTTCTGAGACAGCAGGACCTGGGGTGGGGGAATTGAAGTCAGGGCCCCCCTGCTACCCCCAGCCCCCAGGAAGCAGCCAAGTGCAATGACCCGTCTCCCCACCATGCATGGGGCAGGCCTTGCGAAGGTGTGGCTGGTGTGAATGCAGGGGTGGAGAGTCCAGGGTGGGATCCTGCAGCCCTCTGTTCCAAGCATTTGAAATGTTCCCCATTGCTAGCGTGGGAGGGGTCAGTGCTGAGAGGAGGGAGCATGCAGGACCCAGAGGTGGGGACCGAATGCTGATACCCTTGGGGCAAGTCCCCTGAACCTCTCTGTGCCTTGAGCTAAGCTGGAAGTGCCAAAGTGGCTTACTGCTCCCAAATCATTCTGTCATCTGGAGCGCCCTGCCTCCCTCAGGCCGCCCCCACCCCAAACCCCATCCCTGTGTCTTCCCACACATCCTCCCCAGCCCATTCTCTCTGTCACCTCCAGTGGCCCTGGCGGCCCTGCTGGCCAGTCTCTAGCTTCTTCCTCATCAGGCGCTGGTCTTCCCTGAGAGCAAAGGGCCCGGTCACCATGCAGACCAGGGACCCTCTCCACTCATTGGCCCCTGGCTTCAGTTGTCCACATGTAAACCTCAGGGGTGGTTTCTGAAGGTCGTAACACAAAAGTGGAGTGTGGTCCAGGCCTCAGTGGCCTGGGAGCGCTCCCCTCCCTTCTCCACCCGCCCAGTCCTAACTAGGCACTGCCAGGGAGTGGGACGGGAGCCAGGACACTCAGGTCTCTAAGCCTCAGCTGTCACCATACCCGCCTGTTTGTTCACTGGGGCACTTTTAGTGCAGCCTGAAAGGCTGGCATGGTGCCTCCATTGAGGGGTGGGGAGTAAAGAAGGGGTTCAGGCTCAGGCGCCCTGCCCGCCCTCTGTCCTGGCAGAGAGAGGCCCAGCCCGCGTAGGGGCAGGGAGCAGGGGAGATGTGGACTCATCCTTCCTCTGGCAGGGGCAGACGTGTGACGATCCCCTTTGTCCTTTCTCAAGAAACCAGCCGCAGCCCCAGCGACCCTCAGCTCCCACCTGCGCTTCACCTAAGACTCTCCGCCACCCCCAAGAGAAGCAGTACAGTCCAGACCAGCGCTGTCGCTGTCCAGCAGAAATAGAATGCAAGCCACAAATAGAGCCACATGTGTAATTTTTAATTTTCTAGTAGCCACATTTTTAAGGTTAGAATAAGCAGGTAAAATTAGTTATAATAATATATATTTTATTTAACCTAATATATCCCAAATATTAGCATTTCAATATAAAAATTATTAATGAGCTAGTTTACATCCTCTTTTTCTTGCTAAGTGTTTGAAATTCAATGTGTGTTTTATATTTACAGCACATCTCTACGCGGGCTAACTGCATTTCAGGCGCTCGATAGCCACAGGTAGCTGGTGGCCACTGTATGTGCTGAACAGCGCAGGTCTAGAGCAGAGCTTCTTAACCTCGGCACTACCTCATTGGGGGCTGGATAATTCTTTGTCGCCAGGGGCTGTCCTGTGCATTGTAGGATGTTTAGCAGCGTCCCTGGCTTCTAACCCCTGGATGCCAGTAGCAACTCCCCAGTTGTGACAATGCCAGCAGTCTGTGGCGGACCAAGTCACCTCCAGTTGAGAACCACTGGTCTAGTGGACAGAAGCCCCTTCTGAAACTAAGGAGACCGGGCCATTGTTACTCCTGATAGCTGTAGTGGTAAGAGCGACTGTCAGTATTAATAGCAGGAGATATTAGTGAGCACTCACAGACCGAATGCATTATCTCCTCTCTTCCTCTCCACAGACCTTGGAGGCTGTGCTAGGATCATCCCATTTTGTAGATGAGGAAAGTGAGGCTCAGAGAGGTGAAGCCATTTGCCTGATGTCACACAGGACTCAGGTCTAGTTCCGTGTGGGTCAGAACTCAGGCTCTGAATCTCCACTCTAGCCTGTGTGACCCTAAAACTAGCAGGTTGAACTGGGTGCACCTCTCAGCATGTGTCCCTCCCACCCTCCACCCAGGCCATGAGCCCACTGCCCCCGGAGACTTCACCCACTTCCAACTGACCCTCCACTTCCCACTGAGCCCTTCCCCACCCAGACACAGGTCCTGACCCAAGACCCCACGTGATGCCCCCAGGGTCTCCAATTTCCAAGGAGACGCCAAGGGACAAGGTCTGGTGGACCCTGGGCCCAGTTAGTGAGGGAGTGGTGTCTTGACCCCTCACTCCTGAGTCACAAAGGCGAGTGAAGAGACCTCAACACCCACCCCTTTTCCCAAGGGCTCTGGGCCGCCTTTCCTGAGATGTACACACGCCCTCCTTCCCCTCCGGACACACAGCAGGGGCCTCGCCTGCCCCTTCCTCAGCAGGCCCTAAGGGTCACACTCCCTCTCCCATCAAAACTGGTCCTTTGGGGATGATGACCTGACCCAGCCACATTCTGAGTGCTGGCAAGCTATAAATAGATGCGCAGAAAAAAGGAAGTAGGATTTTTTTTTCTAGAGATTTTCTTGGCAATCATTGTTAAAGATACTTGCTGTGTACTTATCTTAGGTCTGGCACATGTACGCCTTGTCCGCACAATCTCCCCTGATGGTCCCTTTAGCTGGCAGCCGTTTCTCCACTGGGGCTGGCCTGGCTCCCCATCTGATTCTGGCTTGGAGTTGGAGAGAGGGCACTGAGTGAGCGGCACCCCCATGTCTGTTTCACCCTCCCCGCTCACCTCGGCTGGACACCCCCAGAGCCTGGAGGGATTGGAGAAGGGGCAGCCTCGGAGTAAATTAATGGGGTGATTGCACTCTGCCCGACTCTCCCGCAGACTAGGCTGTGCAGACAGCTTCTCCTATCCCTCCCTGGTTCATGCATCTGTCCGGGGGCGTGAGAGTTCTCAACTGGGCAGGTGTCCCCTTCTCCCTGGTGGAGAGGGGTCAGGACCCATACCCTGAGGTCTGCAGGAGCTTCAGAGCAGAGATGATGGTATCAACTATCTCTTGCCTCTCCAGGGCTTTCTGCTGGTTACATCTGACCTCATGATGAGCCCATGAGGTAGGAAGCAGGGGTGATCCTGTGCCCCTTTCCCTGAGATACCCTACGGCAGAGGCTAACCAGCCATTTCTCCCGGCAGGGTCTTGCCCATCACTCTGGCAGAAGATAGGAAAGGGGGTACCAGGGCAGGAGTTTCTAGACGTCAGCATAGCAAAATGCTGGAAAAACAGGGCACGGGGCAGTTACATATCCTGCCTTGGAGGAGAGCCTGCCGAATCTAAATTCATCCCCATCTCCCTCCCTCAACTCACTCAGACCCCCTCTCTCTGTCTCTTGGTTGGTCTGAGTGTTTTAGAAGGTATCCTTGGGACAAAGGCCAGGGAGGGTCAGCAGTCCAGTCTGAAGCGACGAGGACTTGGTGCCTTCCCGTAGGGTGCCAGGCCCCGCCTCACTGACCCCATCTCCTGCTGACTCCCCTGCGCGCATTCCACTCCGGCCACGTTGGTTTTGTGGATGCTCTTGGCCCTTGAATGCACCCCCCTCATCCCCACCTCAGGGCCTCTGCAGGCACTGTTCCCTCTGCCTGGAGCACTGTCCCCCAGACCTCTGCGAGCCTGGCAAGTCTCAGCTCACGTGACCTCCTCCAAGCAGCTTTCTTGACTCCCTCCCATTTCGTAGTGCCCGACCCAAAGCCCCAGTCACTCCCTACCTCATGACTATTGTTTTTATCTTTGCAGATCTTATTATTTACTTAATATTACTATTACTAGCTAACTTATTCTGTACCAGGCAGCCTTCTGGGCACCTTGCACACGCATCTCACGTGTACTTAATAATTTACACGTGTTTAAACCTCACAACAACTTTATGAGTTAGGAACTATTTTGGGGGAGACTGAGGTAAGGGATGTTTGTCCAAGATGGCACGGCTGGTAAATGGTGGTGGTATGGAGACCAGGCCCTTGACCGCTCTTCTGGGCCGCCTTCCAGGACTCATGTTTTAGGCACGTCCTCTTCCTGCTCGCTGTCTTCCTTGTTCCTGTGAACTTCCTGCCCTCAAGTCACTGAAGGGCTCCTTGGCTGGGTGAATGGATGGATGGCTGTGGCCCGGGATGCATGTGGACTGGCCTATCGTTGGCCTGTCACTGGGCTCTCCACCCCCAGCCTCAAGGGATGGATACCATTGGACGGGCCGGTGGAAGGTCAAGGGCATGTGGCCGAGTTTGGCCAGAGCAGCACTTGCTCCTGAGGGAATGACAGTAGGTGGCAGTCAGGCCAGGTCAGGTGGCCCCATAAATTAGAACAACACCCAGAGCCTTCGACTCTAAAAAGGAAGCCCTGCCAGGAGCTGCTCCAGGGCCTGGCTGTCAGACTGGCTCCCGGGGAGTGGCAGGGTCCTAAGGAGCACCTGGCACCCTGCGGTTCGGGCCCACAGCCCCCTGCACGGCTGGGGTCCCTGAGAGCCTTCCCTCCCTACGCACAGGGCCTGAGCACAGCGGCAGGGGCTCACCTCAGTGCCCACCCCCAGCTGGACAGGCACACCTGTTCAACTTTGGGGGAGGCCAGTTTTCGGAGACAGCTCTGTCCTGCCCAGCCGGGCCCGACCCCATGCCTGGGGCTTTGACTGGCCCAAGCCTGCTTATCCTGGTCACTCACCCAAGAGCCCAGGGCAGGAAGCCAGCCTTTGGTCTCCCTTCTCTGGACCTCTGACCGCCACGTGCAAAATAAGTAGGGGGCTTCTCATTTGATCCTCTCCTGAGCCAGGCCTGACAGTCCCCCTCCCCCGCCAGGTGTCCCTACCTGGAGGACCTTTAAGGAGGACTGTAACCTCTGGATCTTCTCCCAGGAAGGGAGCAACCAGGCCCAGAGCTCAGAGCACTTGAGTTTACCCCACACCCTGCCCATCTCAGTCCGTCCCTGAGACTCAGAGCAAGTGCTTGCCCTCTGTGGGCCTCAACATGCTCATCTGTAAAATGAGATGACATTAATACAGGCCTCGGGGGGTTATCGAAAGGATGGACTGAGGTCACGTGAGCCAAGAGCTTGAAACAGTGCCTGGTACATAATACTCAGTAAGTGGTTATCAGGAATTAGTATTGGGTTTATTATAATATTATTAAAACAAATAATAATGAACTATGGCCTCAGAAAGTTTATAATGTTCATGGGAGAGAAGTGTTGAACAAGTGTTAAGTGTTGTTTGAAGCACCAGCAAAGGGAGGGAGAGATGAGTCCTGGCTGATAGGATCAGGGAAGACTTCCTGGAGGAGGTGGCAACCTAGCTGAAGGGTGGACAGGGGTTCACAGTGTGACCAGGACAGGCCATGCAGGAGCAAGTGTACCTGGCAAGAAAGTCGGGACACATGGGGGCAGAAAGGGCATAGTTTCTGTAGCCTGGAGTATAAGACTAGAGGGCGGATACATTTAAACTGAGGCTTTGAATGCCAGGCTCGGGTGTTAAACTTTGTTCTGCAGGCAGTAGGGTGTCATTGAAGGTGTCTGCGGAGGGAGTGACCATAGATTAGATTGTTTCTTCCCTCAGGAGAGGGACCTTGGGCAGCTGGAGGCACTAGTGCCTAGTGAGAGAGGCTGCTGAGCTTACCAGGCACAGAAGAAGGCTGGCTGAAGACAAAAGTCATGTTTCGTCTTCACCCATCCCTGTCAAGACCAGCTACCCACCCCAGGCCTCCGGCCACCACCACACCAGGCGGCTCCTGGAGGGTGCTCGCCATGGGGTTGCATGCCAGGTTGGCACCCACAAACCCCCTCAGATTCCTGCAAAGACCCAAGGACAGGGTGTTACACCCAGGCTGCCAGGAGCTGGGCTTACTGTGGAGTAAGCCCCGCTGGTGTTAACAAGGCCCAGGGCAGGCGGACAAGCTGGGAGAGCCAGGTGCCAGCGAGCAGCAGGCACGTCCTGCCCTCGAGTCCCAGGCTGAGTGAGCATCCCAGCCCTGCGAGGCCAAGCTGGTGACCCTCCCCACTGACTGAGCGAAGACCAGAGAGGCTGACTGGCTCCCTAGAGGCCACACAGCATTTGTGGGGCTGAGCAGATATTAGGTCACAACACCCAGAATTCTCCTGGGCCAGGCACAGTGAACATTCCTCTTCTATCAATACATCTGACACTACTTTCCAGTCTTGCTCAGTGTTCCTTTGGTTGACTCCTGAATCCATGGCCCACCCTGCACCCTGGTGGATCTACCTGCAGTGCAAAAATGATCACGTCTCCCCTGCTCAGAAGCCTCGGTGCCCGCAGGAGAATGGCCAGCTCCTGGCCATGATCTGGGTCCTCTCCCCCTACCACTCTCCCTCCCCTTTGCTCCCAAACTGCAGCCACATTTACCTCCTTCCAGTTTGTTGAACATGCTGGGCTAACTTCCACCTCAGGCCATCACCCAAGCTGTCCTTGCTGCTTGGAAGTCCCTGCTCCTCTTCCTCTCTTCACTTTGTCCAAACTCAGCGGTTCTCACACTGGTCCCCGGACCGGCAGCAGCAGCGTCACCTGGGAGCTTGTTAGCAACGCACTTTCCTCCCACTGTATATGTGTATCAAATCATCCTGTCATACACTTTAAATACGTACACTTCTATTTGTCAGTTTTTCCTCAGTAAAGTTGGGGGGGGGAAGAGAAATGCAGTTTCTCAGGCCCCACCCACCCCTCCCCCCCATCTGCTGAATCAGAAACTCTGGGGGTAGCCCGACAACCTGTATTTTAACAGGCTCTTCAGGTGTTGCCGATGCAACTCGAATTTAAGAACCACTGATTTAACTAATTCTTATCTGTCGTTTAGAGTGTAAAATTTAAACCTCAACTCAAACGTGCCACTTCCTCCAGGAATCCTTTCTCGACCTCCAGGCCAGGGCTTCATGGAACCCCATACTTCTCCTTTAGAGCAATTTTCACAGCTGTAATCACATAATTGTGTAATCCATCAAAAGTCTTTCCCTTCCACTGGAACATTTGCTCCATGGACCCCGGGAACATATTATCTTTTTTGCTCTACCCCCAGGACCTAGTATACGCCTGGCACATAGTAAGTGCTCAATAAATACATGTTGAGTGAATGAATGACCACATAAGCAAGTCCCCTCTTCCAACCCTTCCTGCAGCAAACATTTACTTACCGTGTGTCTGTGCTAAGCCAGGTGTTGAAACAAAAAGAAAATCCAGTCTCTACCTTCAAGGAGATAAACTGCCACAAGGGGAAATAAACATGGATGGAGACAAATCAATTGAGTCGTCAGAGAGGGATGAGCAGTTGCCAGGCAGAGAAGTCAGGGGAACGTACTGCAGGTAGAAGGAACAGCATATGCAAAATGCATGGTGAGATGAAACCATGCAGGGAGTTGAGAGGGTGGGAGGAGTTGCAGGAAGTGAGGCTGAGGAGTCCAGTTGAGTTGCGGTGGCTAAATGCCCCTGGGTGAATACCAGGCTACAGAGTTTGGATTTATTGTTTGGTAGACACTGAAGAGCCATTGAGTATTTTCAAGCAGGCAAGTAACCTGATTTCTTTTTTTTTTTAATCACACTGGTAATACAGTTTGGGAAACCAAGAAGGGTGGGTCCATTCATTCATTTATTCCCAAAATATATATTGAGCGTGGTCACGTCCTGGGTACTGGGCTATGGGGGACAGTGCAGATGTGGTCCTAGCCTGTCCTTCCATCTACATATCTTTAGCCTCTTTCCCATAAGCAGGAGGTCATGGACACCACCATCCCTGCTCTACTTCCCTCCGTAACTTCCTAGGCCCCTCCCTGCAGCCTCCAGGGACAATCAAGGTGGCCGCAGCCCCTGGCTCCTGGGTTTCTGCAGGGAATTCTGAGAGATTCTTCCTGGGGAGGGAGGGAGGCAGCCAGCAGGAGCCACGGGGGACAATAGATGCCTTTGTTGCTTCTGCCAGGGCCGCTGGAAGAATAGCTGTTTGCTCAGCTCAGAGCAGGACTGGTGCTGGGGTGGGAGGGTGTGAGGCCCCAGAGCTCCAGTGTGGGTGGGGCGTTAACCCCCGAGCCTCTGCGGCCTCCTCTAGTTTCTAACTGGCTCAGAGGAATGAGGGTGGCAGGAAGCATCACTTATATCTCACTACTGTCAGAATCAGGGCCCTAAAGATTATCCTGCCCTGTGAGTTTATAAAGCATTTTTTTCTAAATAGAGTTGTTTGCAGAAACCCATTATATAAGACAAGATGAAATAATGTGGCTCTGCTTAAAGGGAGGGTGGGGATCTGGCAGAGAGCTCCCCAGCTTTTCAGCACCTCCTCCCTACCCCTTTGTCCAGGCCTGCCCCCTCTGTGCTCCCCAGACTCCAGCCACCTCTGACCTGGTCCCATTCTCTCATTTTACACTTGATGAAACTGAGAGAGGACAAATGCCTTGCCCAAGGCCACCCAGCAGGTTGATGGTCAAACCCAGGACTTGCATTAGGGGAATGTTTCCTAGATCTGAGCCTACAACTGCCCAGACTCCCATAATTTTTACCAAAAGCATATTCTACCTCTAGTACCATTAACTTAAAATTTTTCTTTAAACCAACTCTTACTTTTGTTATAAATTTAAGTGGAGATCTTATATGATTACCATAAATGCCCAACCTTTATCAATTGCCATAAAAGATAATACATTTAATAAATACATAAGTCTTCTTTTAAATTGTGCATCCATGTGCCACCTAAAAGCAGCTCACATGGGTACCCACACCTCCGTTTGGGATTTGCTGCCTGGAGCTGCTAAAAGGTTCACCTCTGTCCTGCTCAGCTCCACCCTCTTTGCTGAGTATGTGTGGTATGCCAGCCCTGTGCTAGGCCCTGGAGGAGACCAGACCCTGCCCTTGGGGGCTTACAATCCAGAGGAGGACAAGACACCCGGTGGTAACACCACGAGGCAAAATGCAGGCACCCACCCCCACCCCCGCCGAAGAATGAGAGACAGGAGGGATGGGCGGTCGTCCTGCATCTTATGGGTCGGCAAGTGGACACTCAGAAGGTGCGAGGGACACACTCAAGACCCCCTCGGCAAGTCAGTGGCAAAATTGGGCTTGAACCCATATCTTTTGCACATGTGCTCCCAATCCAGGGTTTCTACCCAGACTCTGTGCCTCTCCTAATGATGGATGTGAATGGAGGGCAGCAGACCACAGCCGACCAGTGTCCCCATGATGGACTGAGGAGTTTAGAAGGGGACAGACAAGAAACAGAGTGGTTCTGGAGCTTCTTTTACAAGCTTCTTTCCCAGCCCTAGACACAGGCTGCCCGACCATTGCCCAGTGGTCTCTCCTACCAATGCCCGAGACCAGTGGTCTTTGCCAATAACTCCCACAGTCTATGGCCTGGATCGAAGAGACCCTGCCTGGGGGCCTCTGCAAACTCACACTGAGGGCCTTGGCCGTCTCATCCCAGGGCTCTAAGCACCAGCGTGCGTTGCTGCACATCGAGACCAGTGGTTCTCAAGGTGTGGCCCCTGGACCAGCGGCACCAGCAGTTCCTGGACACGTAGTAGAAATGCAAACTCTCAGGCCCCACTCCAGACCTACTGAGTTTCCGAAATGCTGAGAAGGGGCCAGGCAATCCATGTTTTGACAAGCCCTCCAGGTAATGCTTTTGCTGCCACCGCTGCTGCCGCTGGACTTTGAGAACCACTGGCCTAAAGCTCTCATTCAACCCTGGTCACTGTGTACAGCTTCAGCTGCCCCCTCAGGCCTGCCAGCCAAACTCTCTGGGAATGGGATCCACACATCTGTAGCCTTCAAAAAAGTGAAGATTTAAACAGCACCCCCTGATGATTCTGATGCCCGATCACAGTGGAGAACTCTTCGGGAGCCCAGGAGCACCAGACCTTCAAAATAGCAGGTGTGCCTTTGAGGCAGACACTTGTACCTGTATCTTAGTCCCAAATCCCATGAGAATCCACCTAAATCCCTCTGAGCCCTTTTCAGCCTTTAGGAACCTTCAGACCGGGGGCTGGAGATTTAACGAAACTGTCAGCCCTGGGTACCTTCCTCCTCTATCTCCCTGTCCTTCCTGTTATCTCCCCTTAAGCCAGTGTCTTAATCTGCTTGAGCTGCCAAAACAAAATGCCACAGGCTCGGTGGCTTAAGAACAAAAATTTATTTCTCAGAGTTCTGGAGGCTGGAAGTCTGAGATCAGGGTACCAGCACGGTTGGGCTCTGCTGAGGACTCTCTTCCTGGCTTGCAGCCAGCCGCCTTCTGGCTGTGGGCTCACATGGCCCTTCCGCTGTCTCTCCCTCTCTCTCCCTCTCCCTCCCCTCTCTCTGCCTCTTCTTACAAGGTGACCAATCTTATCAGATTAGGACCTTACTCTCATGACTTTGTTTAACGTTAATTATCTTCTAAAGCCCTATCTTCAACTACAATCAGATTGGAAGTTAGGGCTTCAACATCTGAATTTGGGAAGACTCAAACGTTCAGTCCATAGCAAGCAGCTCAAACCAGTTAGTTTTCTGCCCTGAAATCTTGATGGCTTTTCAAGAATTCCAAAGTTATTTCCCTTTCAATAGAAAACCACTCCAGAACCCCAAGGAATGACTCTCAGAGAGAATTCCAAGCTGTGAAAGCTGTGACAGAAAGTAGGGGTCTTTGTGAAAGAGCCAGCCCACCCTTGCCCCTTTAAGACCCGAGTTCCAGGCTTCTTGTCTGTGCAAACCCAGCACCTCCTCACTATCAGCCGAGGTCTCCTGGCCTTCAGCTCAGACGCTGGACAGGGGTTGGGAGACAGGGTTCTAGGCCTGACACTGTCTTTGGAGCAAACTCATTCCTCTGTCTGAGCCTCAGACCCCCACCCATACAGTATCAGGTGGCTTCCCAAGCTGGTTGCCTGTCAGAAACACGAGGAAGCATGTTAAGAATTCAGGCCCCACCCTGGAACATTCTGACTCAGTGGGTACAAGATTGGCCCAAGGAATCGGTAATTTTTTTTTTTAGGCCAAAAGATGTATTAATTAGAATACAGTGATTTTTTTTTAAAGTACCGTCAATTCACTATGTTTCAGGTGTACAGCAAAGTGATTCAGTTATATCAGTTATATCTACACATATATGTGTATATATAGTCTTTTTCAGATTCTTTTCCATTATAGCTTATTACAAGATATTGAATATAGTTCCCTGTGCTATACAGTAAGTCCTTGTTGTTTATTTATTTTACATATAGTACTGTGTAGTGGTTAATCCCAAATTCCTAATTTATCCCTTCCCCCACTTAAGGAATCTGTAATTTTAACAAGTGCCCTCTTCACTCCCAGGTGATTACAGTACAGCTGGGTCCCTAGGGAGACCAGGCAGCCTGAGAGTGTCCTTGCAGCCTCGTCCCCCCAGGAGTCTTCTCCTGAAGCCCCTTGTCCCACCTGCCCAGGGATCCCCATGACCGCCCTCCTCTCTCCCTACAGCGCGGCCCCAGCCGGGGCCCAGACCTTCAGCCTGAAGCACTCGGAGCGCGTGCAGGTGGAGGTGGTGCGCGACAGGCAGCCTGAGGAGGTGGCCACCAACGGCAAGCAGCGCTGGCCTCTGTCGCCCAGCACCACGCTGCGGCTCACCATGAGCCAGGCGAGCGCCGAGGCCAGCAGTGACAAGGTACCGTGGCGGGGGAGGCGCCCCTGCGAGGGCCGCGGGAACTGGGGACCGACAGTGCTGGCATCGAGACAGGCTGGACCAGCGCTATTGATTGAAGCAGCACGTGGGCCACACGCGTCATTTTATGTTTTCTAACAACCACATTAAAAGAGCAAAAAGAAACAGGGGGACTTAATTTTGATAATATTTTTTCCTTAACTCCATCATCAAGATATTATCATTTCAACATGATATCAATGTAAAAAAATTAACAAGCTAGCTTACATTCTTTTTTCACATCAAGTCTAAATCTGCTGTGCATTTCACACCTGTAGCACATCTCAATTCGGACTTGCTACATTTCAAGTGCTCAATAAATGTCCGCAGCTAGTGGCTATGGTATTAGACAGCATGTTGTTAGATCATAGAATGATAACTTTATAGCAGGTTAAAATCGTGTGCTGCTGAATGACGAACTATTAGAATCATTGGAAGTTACAGCCACAAACATCCTTGGTCTCATCGTGTATCAAACAGGATGCTGAGCGCCCACGCAGCAAAATGATTTGCCCAAGTGCTAGAGCCGAGACCAGACTTTCTCTTCCCTAAGTTCTCTAATTATGAACTTCACTGTGTGCCCCATGTCAGTGATGGCGCTGAGCGTTATCCAGTAAGAGCAACCTAAGCCCCCTCGTTGCTTGGCGGCAGCTAGACACACACCAAGGCAGATGTGGGGCCCCCACAAGCAGCAGAATGCACCAGGGGGCAGGTCGGCACCCTGGATGCCCTCTGAGAAAGGGGAGTCCCCTATCTAGTTGGATAATCTGAGAGAAACAGCCCACCAACCCAGGAGTGCTTCCTGGAGGAGAGGGTTCAGATGTTTAGAGAGGGTCAGCTTGACAGGCTGTGAGGTGTGAGGGAGGGAGGTGGTCATTGCAGATCTTCCTGCCTGTGATCTGTGATCTCTGCTCTTCTCTCCCTCCCAATGTGCCCCCTCCCTGTCAAGGTCACCGTCAACTACTATGAGGAGGAGGGGATCACCCCCATCGACCAGGCTGGGCTCTTCCTCACGGCCATTGGTGAGTTGACGTGGCTATGGCCTGGGTGCCTTTGTTTCCCAGGGGCTGGCATTGCTGCTCTTCTCAGCGGCACTTGGGCTGTTTTCAGTGCTGCCGACCTGGCACTCAGAGCTTCCTCTGAATAATGCAGGCCTGAAAAGTGATGCCACACGTGCCCAGGCCCTTCTGTCCTGGGGTGGGGATGCTGCAGGAGGAGGCATGCCTTGGTCTGCCAGCGACTCACCCCAATGTCAGGGTCCCCATCGCAGGCTCTGGGGGCCATGGAGGAGAAAGAGCAAAGTCTGTTCCTCTCCCGCCTCTCCCCTGCAGCCTGGAGAAGAGCTTGCCTCTCATAGTGAGGGGAATGGCCTGTCTACAAAACCTGTGCTGTCCTCAACAATCCAAGCTACACACTTGCCTTCCCCAGACCCAGCCCAGGGACACAAAGATGCAGCCTGGGTCCTTAACTCACCTAGTCCAAGCCCTTCATTTGATTCACAAGGACACTGAGGCCCAGAGAGCTTAGGGAACTTGTTCAAAGTCACACAGCAACTCAGTAGCAGGTTGGGTCCAGAACTCAGGATCATTCCCCTCCTGGGTTCTTTCCATTTGCAATGCACTCCCCTGCCCTGGATGCCAGGGCACATAGGATGTGGTCTTCTGAAGCTTCATTCACTCGACTCCTCTGCAGTGGAGGTATTACTTTTTTTATGTGCCAGGGGGACATTTCAGTGGGTCATTTTGTCCATCCAGCCTCAGTTTCACATTGATAGAGTGGCCACATGTCAGGGGGAGGGAACTACCAGTTACTGAGAGTCAACTATGTGCTGAGTGCTTTAAAAATAACAATGTCTATTTTCTGAACGCCTGCTCTGTGTCCAGGACTTTGGTGAGGAGGTGGCATTTACTGAGCACCTACAGTGTGCCAGGCTCCAGTACTAAGTGGTTTACTGTCATGATCTCAATCTATTCTTACATCTATTCTGAGAATACATACTAGTATTGTCCCCATTTTACAGATGAGAAAAATCAAGGCTCCTAAAACAAGTAAAACAAACAAAAAGTTGCCTGAGGCCACAAACCCTGAAAGTGGTTTGTGGGACACCCCGCCATTTCAATTATCTCACATCTTCCAGGGGTCTCAGAACTGCCCCCACAAAACAACTAGTTCCCAAGCCAGCCCCTCCTTCTCCAACCCTGTGTCTTTAGCCACTGAAATAGGCTCAACAGCAGTGCTCTCCTGCTTCTGAGCTTATTCCCAAACGGGCTTGACTGCTGGCCACCTGCCCTTCTTTCCACACCGAGGGAGTGAGTACCCGGCCTTGGGGGTGAGAGGGTCCTCAGGACAACCTCGGGGGGCCTTGGGAGATGAAACCCAAGCCTCCCAAGTCGCAGCTGAGGGCTGGCACATGTGTCCACCTCACGGGCACACAGTGCCCCCAGATTGTCTCAGGTGACCGTCCCTGAGGAAACCTAACCCCACAGAGACAAGGACACCTGAGGACATTAGCAGGAAGGGCAGTGGCCAGAGGCCTGGCAGAGAAGGGAGATGCCCAGGGGCTGAAAGCACCACTAACGAGACTTCCACCCTAAATCACGGCGGACTCAGGATGGACGGCAAAATAGTGCCGTGTAAGGAGGCAGGGCTCTGCTAGAAGACTCTAAGCTTGTGCTCGGAGCAAGCTTCTCACGGTGCTGCAGGCATGAGACTCCAGAAGATGCCAAATACGCACGTGATGAATGACCAGGCTCATCCTTCTGGGGTTCCAAGGCTGTGGTCTCACTGAACAATTATTTCTTTAACTGCCACAAGTTCCAGATATTTAGGTTCCATGGGTCAATAAAATGTCCCCTCTTCCCCCCCACCAAAAAATAGTAAACCTGACCATTTTGACACTTGGCCAGAAAGAAAAGACAGGAATAAAACAATTACCATCAGTCATCACCATCATTTTAACACCTAAAAAGTAGGCAGGGCATAATCTCAGAACAAAAGACAGTCGTTTACATTGCGGAAATAAAGCTTTATGAAAAACTCACCCCATTGAACTTGTGTTTCCTGTTCCACCAGCAATCCTAGTGAAAATTGGGTTTCTTTTGAGACCCACTGGTCTATCTGACCCCTCCGGGTCCCATATTCCCTCAGGCATCTACCCCAGGAGCCCTTGAGCCCCATGCCCTGAGTAATCATGCAGGGGCAACACCTCAGAGGCAGGAACGCTCTGAATGTCCCAGGATGGTGGGGCTGCCCCCGAAGGATGTATCTGAGTCTGTCTAACCCTAGTTCTGTGCTGAGTCCACGCTGAGCCAAAAAAATCCCTGACTTCAGAGTGGACAATGTTCTGGCTCTGCCCCGTCCAGCCACATTGTGACCACCACCCTGAGCCTGTTTCCTCATCTGCAAAGTGCGATTCACGGTGCATTCTTGCGCAGTGTTTACAAGGGTTCAGTGGGATGGTGCGTCCCGAGGGCCTGGCGTGGGCTAGGTGCTCAGTCGATGCTCTTTGCTTTTCTCCCTTCCTCTCGGGGCAGCCCATTTTCTCTCTGCCTGGGTGAAGCTGAAGAACCTTCCTGTGCCTCAGTCTTCCTCCTGGGATTCAAGAACAAAACTATGATGCCCTTGGCCAAATCAGACTGTGGGTCTCGGTCCCATCCCCCTCCAGACCTCTTTTTTTTTTTTTTTTTTTTTTGGCTGCACCACACGGCTTGCAGGATCTTAGCTCCCCGACGAGAGATCGAACCCGGGCCCACGGCAGTGGAAGTGCAAAGTCCTAACCACTGGACCCCCAGGGAATTCCCTAGACCTCACTTTTTCCCAGCTATAAAATGAGAGTTTTGAACTCATTGATCCCTGAGGGCCTCCGAGCCCCCAGTTAGGGCTGATTTGCCAAGCCCTCCGGGTTAAGGGGGAAAGTGGGAGGGGAGGGATCGCGGAGGGAGGAATAATCTCACCCTCTTTGCTGTGGTCCTGGCAATGAGAGCAGTACACGTACAGGAGCCTTGAGAATTTTTAGCATCAGCCTAAGGCCCTCATTCCTTGCACCCCCTCCGGAGAGCTGAGGATAGCTGCCCTAGTTGGCTGTTGGGGAAGAGAATCCTTCCTCCCCAAGCTGCCCTGTTAGGCAAGAAGGCCCGGCACCCTGCCACTGCCCATGGGGGCCGGCAGCCAGCCAAAACACTTGTGCCTCTGCGTCGAAGCCGAGGCAGTGTTTTGATTCTCAGGTCAGACTGCCTTGAACCCAGTCCCAGTGACATTTCCAGTTGATCTGCCCCACACCACAGGTGCCACCAGACACCTTGGGGCTATTCTGGGGGGCTGAGGTAGGATTCAGAGCCTCTGGGAAATGTCTGGACCCCAGCGGCCCTGAAACAGATGTCCTCTCCCTCCTCCCCCGGGGAAGACAGAGCCATCCCGGGAGGCCAGAGCCCTGAGCAGGCCATGCCAGCCCTGCTCCCGTCCCCACAAAGATCATCCCTTGGAATCTAGTTAAATTGGACATTGGGGGAAGGTTTGAAGGGGAGAAGTCCTTGAGGGATGGCTTATAGCTTGAGAGGGTTTCTGAGGGAGGGTGGAGGGGAGAGGAAGCCATTCCAGTTGACTGTGAAGTTGGGTCATGGGTCATAAGAGAGAACGTGTCAAGCACCGTGGGAGGTCGGGAGGTGGGTGATAAGGGAGCCCCATTATGCAATGCCTGAATTTCATAATGGGAAGTCAGTGAAACTTGTCTGAATTTAATAAACCAAGAAAGAGCAATAAACATGTTATTTGGTATTATAGAGATTGCCTCAGGCAGCTGAGGGGACGGGCTGGGCAAGGAACTCCTGGATTTTTTCAGAAGCTATTTGGTAGTTTGATTTTTTTTTTTTTTTTTGGAATTGTGCAAATATTACATTGATTTTAAAAATTTAATTTAAGAAATTCATAGTGGGGAATTCCCTGGCAGTCCAGTGGTTGGGGCTTGGCGCTTTCACTGCCATGGCCCGGGTTTAATCCCTGGTCAGGGAACTAAGATGCCGCAACCCGCGCTGCACGGCCAAAAAAAAAAGTAAGTAATGAAGTAAAGCACGATGAAGCGCTTCATAATTTCTCTCCTGTGCCGCACTGCTTTCATGGACCACAGGATCCGTGATGCGGAACCACCTTGCAGCCTAGAGACCAAAGCCAGACGGCTGCCAGGGTGGGGAGGTGGCCAACTTCCCTGAACTTCAGGGGAGCAAGTCCTTGTCTTGAAAGGCAGGCTTGGGTTTTGGAAACAGCCCAGGGTAGAGGTCAGCCTCAGACAGTGGAGGGAACGGCCAAAGGCAGGAGTCTGGAGTCAGAGACCCGAGTGGGACCCCTGGCTCTGCACTCTCTGGGGACTTCATGGTCAATGCCCTGCTGGGTGCCTCTGTTTCCTCATCTGTATGGTACGGGTGGCTGGGTGGAGAGGGGGGGCAATTGAAGGGAAAACACGCATGGGAAGGGCTGTACCGTCCACAAAGAACTATACGCGCAGGAGAGATTGTTATCTTGAAAAGAAAAGCGTGATTCCTGGAGGAGACTGGGTCTGCAGCTGCTCCCCAGGCAGGAGCTTCAGGAAGCCAGCCTCCCCAAACGGCAGCGTTCCCTAGGGAGTGTCCCGCTGGAAAGTTCATGAAGGTCTGGGAGCCAAAATCAATGTTCCTCCATCTGAGCCTTCAGCCTCTTTAACAGTAGCTGCTGGTGCCACCTTCTTGGCTTTCTCCCTAGAATTCTTATCCTGCACCAGCCTCCCAGCTCATCAGCCCAATTTGCTGACAGGTGACGTCTCCAAGTCTGGGTTTGCTCACCTGTAAAATGGGAACAATAATATTTATCTCATAGGACTGAGGGCTTCTTGGGAGCAGGCAGGGGCCCTGATTGCCCACCACTGGTCCCCATGACTTGTGTGGTGCCTGGAACACAGTAGATGCTCAACAGTGATTTGCTGCGTGAATGGGATCAATGGGAGGAGTTTATATAACTATTTCCTATAGCATCTGACAGTGGGGCTGCAGAGGTGGGGAGTGCTGCCTCTCCAAGGACCAGGTGCCCTTAAAGCCCCCCCACTCCCACCTCCTTCAAGACCCAGAAGAGCCACAATCAGGGTTAAGAGGGAACTGGGCTGTGGGCAAAGGGAGGCCCCGAATATAATCCCCCGACTTAGGAGAGAGAGAGGAGATGTTTCTGCCTCTTCAGGGAGAGAGCACGCCTGCCAAGGGGACTGCCCAGGAATCCATTCATTCCCACCCAACTCCTACCTCCGTCCAAGTCATGCTCAGCATGAGGCCGAGCCCTCTGGGCAGTTCGGGGGCCTGAACCCAGCTTATGTCATTCTGCCCATCACCTTCCCAACAACTCCCCTGCCCCGCCCTGTCGGTCTGTAACTCAGGGGGCCATATTGCCTTCCAAAGGACACTTGGCAATATCTGGAGACATTTTGGTTGTCACACCTGGGGGGTGTTACTGGCATCCAGGGGGCAGAGGCCAGGGCTGCTGCTGAACACCCCACAGTGCCTAGGACGGCTCCCACAGCAACGACAAGAAAAATCCGGCTCAAAATGGCAGTCGTGCCCACCATTGCAATTAGGGCAACTCATCTCACTGGAAAGGGCCCCGTTTTTCAGATAAAGAAACTGGGGCTCAGAGAAGCTGTCTAACCTGCCCAAAGCTACACAGCTTATAAGCAGAGAACCAAGGTTGAAGCCCAGCACCGTCTGGTACTAAACCTTGGGCTCATTTCACTGCCCCACACGGTCCCCACAGCAGGCCGAGGGATAGAGAAGGTCCCTCCCCCAAGAGAAAGGATAAACAGGGACCCTGCTCTGGATCCTCTATCTGGCGGCCTGGCCTCTTGGGCACCCTCAGATCAAGAGGGGTTGAAGACCCAGTTTCCCACCCAAAGTAAAACCCTCAGTCCTTAGAGGTGGGCCCTAGACCACCAGGAGTTCTGGGAGAGAAACGCACACACATGCACGTGTGCACACACGCCTAGGGCAGAGTAGGAAAGGCAGGTAGGGAATCTTATGAAAGTTTTCAAAATATGAGCTTCGATTCAGACCAGATGCAGTGTGTGCTTCAGTTCTGCTAATGCGACCTGTGTGCCCCTGGGCATGTGACTTGGCCTCTCTGAACCGAGGCTCCCAAATCTGTCCAATGAGGCTCATCCCATCCACCACCCAGAATTGACTGAGGAACAGTAAAGGGGTGAGAGATCCCTGACCCACCTGGCAGCCCCTCCAAGAGCTGCGCAGTCTGCACGGTATCTGCTCGTGTTTCCATCCGGCAGTGGGGTGTTGAGGTAGGGGGTTGGCTAAGATGCCCTCAGCAAGGCACTCCCCTTCTGGGAACCAAGCAAATGGGTGAGCTGCACCCTAATCCCACCCTAATCTTCCTCCTGTCCCAGCCCCACCCAGTCTGGCAGGCTCAGCAACTCACCCATGTGTCTGTCCCCAGAGATCTCCCTGGATGTGGATGCAGACCGGGACGGCGTGGTGGAAAAGAACAACCCAGGAAAGGTACCTCACTACAAGGGCGGACTGAACGGGGGGCTTCCGGGGCCAGAGCCCCAGGCTGGGTCCTGCAGGCAGCCGTGGTCCTCGCAGCAAGCTTCAACAACTGTCATTTTACAGATGAGGAGACAGGTTCCCAGACACACACTCCAATGACAGAGCCCACCAAGGAGCAAGCTCCTTAGAGGGACAGCTATGCAGCAGGTTCCCGAGTCTCAGTGGGCCCCATCCACAGGATGGGGACACCCAGTTCATAGAGTTGGTGGAAAGGATGAATGTCCTGCCACAGAGGAAGTACTGCCAAAGCATTTGCTCTTATTATTTTGCCTTTTTTTTGACCATCAGGAGCAGAAGATTGCATTAATCATTCCCAAGTCAAGGCATATCATCTTTAATGGTGCATGCACAACCCCTCTCCTGTTTTTAGTTTTTCATTTATTCGTTCATTCATCATTCATTCATTTGTTCATTCATTCATTTATTCTCTTTGATCCTGCATTCCCCACTCCCATTCTGCTCCCCCCACAAAGGACCACTTTAATGGTTTTAACACGTCACTTTCTGTTCCTGTGATTCTTGCAAAACATGCGGTGTGGTTTGCGTGTGTGTATTTTTAACTTGTGCAGACAGATAGCATTGTGTTCTCCAAGTCGCTGATTCCTACTTTTTCCTCAACCCCGTTTTTAAGCTCTGCTGGTTTCGCTCTATGCACATCCAGGCTTCTGTTTTCCATTTTCTGCCCTTGTATAGCATTTAAATTTTTGCCATGGCCATACATTACTTTTATAATAACAACCTAAAGCCTGGTTTAAATTATATGGAGATGGATACTTTAAAAAGCTAAATAAATACAGCCCAGTGAGAAGCCTGGGGCCTAGCAGCCAGCTGAAGACTCTCTGCATGTCCTCAGGCCTATAGGGGAGCCCCTTCCCCCAGGCTTCTCTGGGGGCTCTGCCCTAGCCCTGCCTTCCTGAGGCCAAGGCAGCCCCACACATATGTTCCGTGTGTCCATGGCCAAGCTACGTGCCGGTAGGCACCACAGAGGCCTCTGAGGTATCTGACCTCCGCTGAGGAGCTGGGGACTCACCCGGTCCCTGTGGGCCTGAACTTGCCCAGGCTTCCTCCATCTCGGCCAGTGAAGTTTCATACGTTCTTTACTCATCCCATAAATATTTTTTTAAATTTTATTGAAGTATATTGTGTTTAATTTCTGCTGTACAGCAAAGTGACTCAGTTATACATGTATATATTCTTTTTCATATTCCTTTCCATCATAGTTTATCCCAGGATATTGAATATAGTTCCCTGTGCTATACAGTAGGACCTTGTTGTTTATCCATTCTATATATTACAAGTTTACATCTGCTAATCCCAAACTCCCACTCCTTCCTTCCCCCACCCCACCTCCCCCTTGGCAACCACAAGTCTATTCTCTATATTTGTGAATCTGTTTTTTGTTTCATAAATATGTTCATTTGCATCATATTTTAGATTCCACATAGAAGTGATATCATATGGTATTTGTCTTTCTCTTTCTGACTTACTTAGTATGATAATCTCTAGGTCCATCCATGTTACTGCAAATGGCATTATTTCATTCTTTTTAATGACTGAGTAATATTCCATTGTGTGTATGTACCACATCTTCTTTATCCGTTCATCTGTCGACGGACATTTAGGTCATTTCCATGTCTTGGTTATTGTGAATAGTGCTGCTATGAACATAGGGGTGCACGTATCTTTTTGAATTATGGTTTTGTCCAATATATGCCCAGGAGAGGGATTGCTGGATCATATGGTAGTTCTATTTTTAGTTTTTTGAGGAGCCTCCATACTGTTCTCCATAGTGGCTGCACCAGTTTACATTCCCACCAACAGTGTAAAAGGGTTCCCTTTTCTCCACACCCTCTCCAGCATTTATTATTTGTAGACTTTTTAATGATGGCCATTCTGACTGAAGTGAGGTGATACCTCATTGTTGTTTTGATTTATCCCATAAATATTTGTTCAGCATCTCCTATTTCAGGACTGGGTCAGGGCTTGGGGATGCAGAAAGAATGAGAGAAATGCAGCTCCTGCCCTCAGGGAGCCTGAAGTCCAGTGGGGGGGGACCCACGTTAAAAAGAGAGTGACGTGGGTGGCTGTTTCATCACAATTGTCCTAAGTCTGCCCCAGAAAGAACGTGTACGGTGTCATGAGTGTAAACCCAGGGAAACTGCTTTGGTCTGGAATATCAGAAAGGCTTCCAGGAAGAAGGAATGGTTATGCTGTCACTAGAAGGAGGGGTGGAGTTGGCCAGGTGAAGGGAGACAGGACAGCATTCCAGGCAGAGGTGAGACAGGCTGGGACCTGGGACCCTTTTCTGCAGTACTGCAGTGATTGCACCTGCACAAACATCTCCTTGAGCAACAAAATACAGAGAAACTATAAGGGACTAAAAATAACTGCGTGCAAATTCTGGACAAAAAGATTCAAAGAGACCAAAGAGCCCAACTGCCACTTCTGAAGAGCAGGGAGCAAAAGCAGGGGGTCGCGAACAAAAGCATCGTAATGGGCATGCCCCCTGCACTCAACACCACCAAAGCAGTGGGCAAAACACCCAAACCACCCCTCTGGCTCGACCCCTGCACACACCCCACCCTCACCCCGTATTAGGAACCAACTTGCCCGCCCCTGGGCAAGCGAGCAAGCAAGGGACCCTGCTGTTTGTTCTCGCTCCCCCCGGCTGCAGCAGAGGCCCCATTAAAGCCTTGCCTGAATTTCTTGTCTGGCCTCTGATCAATTTCTTTCGATTAAGGAGGCCAGGAACCCTGGTTTGTAACAGAGGGACCAGCATGCGAAAGCCTGAGCTTGGAGTCTTCGGGGGGAGGCCAAGAGACAGCCAGCATGGGGGAAGCAGAGTGAGGGAGGTGGAAGATGAAAGGGAACAGATGCAGAGGTTGGCAGGTCTCACAGGGCCTTGCGGGCCACAGTGAGAGATTGGAGCTTTATCCTAAGTCAACAGGGAGCTCCTGACAGGGCTTAAAGCAGGAAAGCAACATGATCTGGTTGGAGTTTGTTCTAATATCACTCTGGCTGCAATGTTGAAAATGGATCATATTACAGGTCTCATTTGGAACACTCAGAGCATGTTTGAAAATGGCTGGGTGTCCATTCATCCAGAAGACTCCCCCTAAGCCCCTCTGGGTACTTTCTTCTTCTTCCAGTTTTATTGTGATATAATTGACATATATCACTGTGTACGTTTAAGGAGTACAGCGTAGTGATTTGACTTACATACATCCTGAAATGATTACCACACTAAGTTCAGTGGAAATCCATCATCTCATATAGACACAAAATTAAAGAAATTGAAATAAATAGTTTTTCCTAGTGATGAGAACCAAGATTTACTCTCTTAACATAACTTTCAGGGAATTCCCTGGCAGGCCAATGGTTAGGACTCCACGCTTTCACTGCCAAGTCTAGGCCAAAAATAAATAAATAACTTTCATATGCACCATACAGCAGTATTTGTCTCTCTCTGTCTGACTTATTTCACTTAACATAGTACCCTGTAGGTTCATCCATGTTGTTGCAAATGGCAAGATTTCATTCTTTTTTATGGCTGAGTACTATTTCATTGTGTATATATATACCACATCTTCTCTATCCATTCATTATTGATGGGCACTTATGTTGCTTCAATATCTTGGCTATTGTAAATAATGCTGCAATAACACAGGGGTGCATGTATCTTTTCTAATTAGTGTTTTTATTTTCTTTGGATAAATACCCAAGAGTGGAATTGCTGGATCACATAGTAGTTCTATTTTTATTTTTAGAGGAATCTCCGTACTGTTTTCCATAGTGGCTGCACCAATTTACATTCCCACCAACAGTGCACAAGGGTTCCCCTTTCTCCACATCCTCGCCAACACTTGCTATTTGTTGTCTTTTTTTGTAATAGTCGTTCTGACAGGGATGAGATATTTCATTGTGGTTTTGATTTGTATTTCCCTGATGATTAGTGATGTTGAGCATCTTTTCACGTGCCTGTTGGCCATCTGTATGTCTTCTTTCGGGAAAATGTCTATTCAGCTTTTCTGCCCATTTTTAAAATCTGGTTGTTTGTTTCTTTGATGTTGAGTTGTATGAGTCCTTTGTATATTTTGGATATTAACCCCTTATCAGATATATCTGTTGCAAACATCTTCTCCCATTCAGTAGGCAGCCTTTTCATTTTGTTGATGGTTTCCTTTGCTGTGCAAAAGCTATTTATATATTTTGAGGTAGTCCCATTTGTTTATTTTTGCTTCTGTTGCACTTGCCTGAGGAGACAGATCCAAAAACATACTACTAAGATTGATGTCAAAGAGCATACTGCTTATGTTTTCTTCTAGAATTTTTATGGTTTCAGATCTTACATTTAAGTCTTTAATCCATTTTAAATTTATTTTTGTGTATGGTATAAGAAATTAGTCCAGTTTGATTCTTTTGCATATAGCTGTCCAGTTTTCCAGCACCATTTATTGGAAAGCTGTCATTTCCCCATTGTATATTCTTGCCTCCAATGTTGTATATTAATTGCCCATGTAACTGTGGCTTCATTTCTGGGCTCTCTGTTCTGTTCCATTAATCTACGTGTCTGTCTTTGTGCCAGCACCATACTGTTTTGATTACTGTAGCTTTGTAGTATAGTCTGAAATCAGGGTGCGTGATGCCTCCTCTTCGGATACTTTAGCATCTTTCATAGAATGTCTGCCTGTTCATTTCTCTGGCCGTCCTCCACTTCCCTGCCTTCTCCCTACTCCAGGCGATGGCACACCAGACATGAGGCTTGGAAATGCTCAAGTCAGCCTTCTGTCTCTGTGTCTCTCTCTGCCCCCTCCTGAACTTGCCTTTGGTGCTTACACTGACCTTCTCCAGGCATCAGATGTAGGACTCACATTTGCCTGGTCGCAGTTGCCCCAATGGGTAGATGCTTTTTTTTTAAATTTTATTTTATTGAAGTATAGTTGATTTACAAAGTTGTGTTTAATTTCTGCTGTATAGCAAAGTGACTCAGTTTGACGTATATTACATATGTATAGTCTTTTTCCATTATGGTTTATCACAGGATATTGAATATAGTTCCCTGTGTTATACAGTAAGACCTCATTGTTACCCATCCTATATATAATAGTTCTCATCTGCTAACCCCAAACTCCCAATCCTTCCCTCCCCCACCCTACCTCCCCATTGGCGACCACAAGGCTGTTCTCTGTGTCTGTGAGTCTGTTTCTGGTTCGTAGATAGGTTCATTTGTGTCATATTTTAGATTCCACATATAAGTGATATCATATTGTATTTGTCTTTCTCTTTCTGACTTACTTCTCTTAGTATGATAATCTCTAGGTCCATCCATGTTGCTGCAAATGGCATTATTTCATTCTTTTTAATGGCTGAGTAATATTCCAGTGTGTGTGTGTGTATGTATTATGTTTGTTTGTTTATTTATTTATTTATACCACATCTTCCTTATCCATTCATCTGTCAATGGACATTTAGGTTGTTTTCATGTCTTGGCTATTGTGCTGCTGTGAACATAGAGGTACATGTATCTTTTCGAATTATAGTTTTATCTGGGTATATGCCCAGGAGTGGGATTGCTGGATCATATGGCAACTCTATTTTTAGTTTTTTGAGGAGCCTCCATACTGTTTTGCATAATAGCTGCACCAATTTACATTCCCGGGTAGTGGCTGCAAGAGTCTCACCCTGAAGCTGTCTCTCCAGTGTCCTATGGGGTCTGCGCTGGGGTTGAGAATATCTGTCAGAAGATAGAGAAGACAGCACTGACCTCTCTCCTCGCCAATGCAGGCATCCTGGACCTGGGGCCCTGAGGGGCAAGGAGCCATCCTGCTGGTGAACTGTGACCGAGACACACCCTGGTTGCCCAAAGAGGACTGCAGCGATGAGAAGGTCTACAGCAAGGAAGGTACCACAGGATCCACACTTGAGCTTGGGGTGGGGAGCAGGGAGGAGCAATGAAAGCACTTATGATAAGTCTTGGGCTGGGCCAAGGGTGAGGCAGGTGTGACCTTGGGTCTCCTGAGGATGGTGGACTCAAGTATCCACTCCTGATAAAAACAGACGATAAAACTATCGATATAGTTCAATTGGAACCATGTTTTTTTTCTTTTAAAGTTTTTTTGTTTGTTTTGTTTTGTTTTATAAATTATTTTATTTATTTACTTTTGGCTGCATTGGGTCTTTGTTACTCTGCACGGGCTTTTTCTAGTTGTGGTGAGCAGGGGCTACTCTTTGTTGAGGTGTGCGGGCTTCTCATTGCAGTGGCTTCTCTTGTTGTGGAGCACGGGCTCTAGGCGTGCGGGCTTCAGTAGTTGTGGCACGCGGGCTCAGTAGTTGTGGCTCACAGGCTCTAGAGCACAGGCTCAGTAGTTGTGGCACATGGGCTTAGTTGCTCTGCTCTATGTGGGATCTTCCCGGACCAGGGCTCGAACCCGTGTCCCCTGCATTGGCAGGCGGAGTCTTAACCACTGCGCCACCAGGGAAGCCCCAGGAACCACGTTTTTTAAGAAGTTGTACACATGTAGAAAAAGGAGCAGAAGGGAGTTCCCAAAAGGTTATAGGAAGTCATCTGTAGTGTTGGAGATGACAACTACTTCTTATGCTTTTTCACAATACACAGGTTTGGGGTTTGCTTTGTCCTGATTATAAAAGTAACAGGCCAACATTCTAGCCACAATTCTCCTTTGTTTTTTTAATTAAGATATAATTGACATACAACACTGTCTAAGTTTAAGGTAGACAGCATAATGATGATTTGATTTCCATACATCATGAAGTAAGTATTACAATAAGTTTAGTAAACATCCATCATCTCATATACGTACAAAATTAAAGAAATAGAAAAACAAAATTGTGATGAGAACTCTTAGGATTTACTGTCAACAACTTTCATATGTAACATACAGCCGTGTTAATTACATTAATCATGTTGTACGTTACATCCCTGGTAACTTATTTATCTTACAACTGGAAGTGTGTACCTTTTGACCACCTTCATCCAGTTCCCCCACCCCCCCACCCCGCCCCAATGCAATTCTCTTAATTCTAACCTCCTCATGCATCCACCCTTCAGACCTCAAGGACATGTCCCAGATGATCCTGCGGACCAAAGGCCCCGACCACCTTCCCGCCGGATACGAGATCGTTCTCTACATTTCTATGTCGGACTCGGACAAAGTGGGCGTGTTCTACGTGGAGAGTGAGTGTCCCCAGCCTGGCCCTCCTGCAGTTCCCATCCAGTCAATGCCCTCTGAGATACCCCTCGGGGGCCCAGCTCCTCCCTCTAAGGCTCCCCAGACCCCTCCCTTAATAGTCACAGGTGCAGGTGACTGGAGAGGGCCAGCACTGGCTTCTTGGTAATGGTAACCAGGACCACCGTTGTCCTGTGAAGTCAGGAGGACCCGTGGGATAGATCTCTCCTCCCTCAAAGGAGTTGGCAGTGACAGATTTATATGGAACCCAGAGGAGTTCCACATGAACCAGGGGAGGAAGGGCTTTTGAGGTCCATCTTTCCCAGAATCACATCACCTTCATACCTGAGGCAGGTACCCACTCCCTCCCACCCCCACCAGGTGTTTTCTGCTCATCTCAGACTTTCTGAACATGAGAACTGCCCCTGACTTTTAAAGAGCCCCTGATGATGCTGTGGGCACCCCCAAGGAGCGGACCCCTTGCTCCTCTTGCCAAGGACAGGGCCTCCTGGGTCCCCAATGAGTCAGAAACGTGCTTCCGCCATGGAGCTAATCCTCGCAGCTGCCTGCTCTGTCTCGTTCCTTCTGTGAATCGTTGTTGAGCCCCCTCAGTGCCAGGTGCTGGTCTCAGCGCCGGGATCCCTGGGTGAACTCTGCCATCACACCCTGCCCTCGGGAAGGAGACGGTCTAATGAGGGAGACATAACGGAGAGCACAATTGGAGGAAATGACACAGACCAAGTAGTAGAGAACGGCAGGGGCAGAGGCGAGGCACCGCTAGCTTAGATGGTCCGGCAAGGCCTCTCCGAGCAGGCGACATTTGAGTTGAGAACCAAAGCAACAATGAGGAAGAACCAGCCGTTCATGAGCTGAGGGGAGAGTGTTGTAAGCAGAGGGAACAGCGCGTATAAAGCCCGCAGGAAGCAACCAGTATTGGAGGAATAGACAGAAGACCGGAAGAGGGGCATGTGTTGGAGTCAAGGTCAGCGAACTGGGCAGGGGCCAGGGCATGCGGAGAGGGCTTGATTTTATTCCAAGTGCACTGGAAAGCCGTTAGAAGGTTTTAAGCAAGCGACTGTCAAGGTCTGATTTATGTATTAAAAAGCTGTCTCTGCAAAATCGTTTGCTGTGGTGCAGGGTGAGGCTTCCCCCACATGCCCAGCTCTCTGGGGGGCCCAGGGTCTCCAGCCTAGCTCTGGGCCCCTCCTCTGACCAGGCCCACTAAGAGCAGTTGCCATGAGGACTTGGTCCCAGTGGCCCTGGACCCTCTCACCTCAGGGAGGGATTTAGCCAGGACAGCAGTGGACCCAGCTGCCACCTGAAGCCAGTCCTCCTCCGGATCCACCCTGGGCTCGGGCAGTGACCTCACGCAGGTTGGAATGTCCCCAGGGTCAGGCCGGCTCCACCGCCTAAGCGGGCCGGAGATGTTGATGTTTACCCTGTCCAGGCCAGGGTTGCCACGGGGGATGGGGCTGCCGGCCGGACAGGAAGGGTACAAGCAGGATCTCGGCTTCTCGACCACATTGTGTCGTATTGTGACACTCAACCTGTTGCTACGAGTGACACCTGGACGTTATCTAGAGCGTCTTTTTGTTGATGGCAGTGGATTGAGATCTGGCCCTTAATCGCGTCCCTCTCCCTCACTGCCATCGAGATGGGTCCTGAGCAGACAAGAAAAGGAGGAACCACTGCTGTGAGTGCTTTGAGATGCTGTTCCCCAGTCTGTCTTATCTGGGCTGCCATCTTGCAATGTGGGGGGAGGGGCGGTGTTACTGATGCAGCGATGATCCCAGAATAGTCAGTTTCCCACAAAATTGGAATCCTGGGTGAATACTCAGTGCCACACTAAAGAACAGGATGAAAAATAATTCATCTGTGGTACAGTTTCCTCTTCTTCCTTTTCTTCCATGCAGGCATTTCGTCAAAATCCATGTACACCTGTGGATAAGAATATGTTGTGTTACATGAATGTCATGTGTTACCTGTGTCCCCCAAGGGCAGGGGGCTGGGCTGGAGGCTGAGGGACCCTGAGAGGGAGCTCTAGAGCCCAGGAGGTTCAAATCCTGGATCTGGGCAAGTTTACTTACCAGCCCAGGCCTTGGGTTCCTCTTTTGTGATGTGATGTGGGGCTAAGGAGAGACCTGACAGTTCCTGCTGGTGATAGAGATTAGATAAGGAACATGTGTCAGCACTCAGTAGCCGGCCCGTGGAACACTCTCTATAGATGGCACTTGTTGCTTTGGGGGGGTTATTATTATGATTATTAATTACAGTAAGTCCCCTACGTACGGACGAGTTCCGTTCCAAGAGAGCATTCGTAGGGCCAATTTGTTCATAAGTCCAACAAAGTTAACCTAGGTACCCAACTAACACAATCAGAGGGCAAGCTGCAGTTTCACTTACGCCTGATATTGATGGAACGCACATTCGCATCTTTGAAATTTCGCAACTTGAAGGTTCGTATGTAGGGGACTTACTGTATAATGATTGCAGTGGACAGGTGTCTCCAGTGCTGTTAGGAAGACCCAGGTGCCTGTGCTCCAGCCTCAGATTCTGCCTCAGGATCCCAAAGTTGGGACCTGACCTCTTCCTACAAGGGTGCAGTGACCAGCTTGTCCTAGTTTGCCCAGGATTTTCCTGTTTTAGCACTAAAAAGCCCTCATTCCGGGAAACCCCTCAATCCCAGGCAAACCAGGACAGATGGTCACCTATCAAAGAGTCTCCTTGGGAGGTGGAATGGCTCCAAAGTGACCAGAAGGGTTATGCCACGTGCCAGCCTGCGGGGCCGATGCCTGGGGCTAAGGAGAAGTCAGGGTGGCTGGCAGGGCCCAGCCCGAGGCACGTGGGCTGCTCAATAGAGGGTCATTGTTGGTTCCTGCAGGGAGAGCTGGTCACACTCAGGCAGGACTGCACCCAGCTGGGACGGGGGATGGGGGAAGGAGGCTCCTCGGGACAGTGGCTGGATTGTTCCCACCAAGTCATCAATCTGCCTAGAGCTGGCCCAAGACACCGGAAAGAGAGGCACATGTAAATTGCAGGCCATAGAGGGAAAAAATCTGCATGCAGATGGGCAAGAACGCATCCTTCCATCTGGCCCAGCTCCCCTGCCAGACCCCCATCCTCCCAGGCCCAGGTGGAGCGCACACACACACACACACACACACCACCTAGCTGCCCAGAGCCCTGGGAAAGTTTTGGAGTTTTCTGCAAAGACAAGTCAGCTTCTAGGCCTGAGGATCTCTTTCCTAGCACCAGTTCAAGTGCAACCTGGGACAGGTGGACATGGGAGGGCCTGGGTGCCTGGGGGAGAATTTTTTAAATTATGCAGAGCCATCTGGATCTACTTAGTGATTGGGACACAAGGCATATGTTGTCTTTTCTGAGTGAGAAGGACTTCACCTTCTGTCTTGAGCTGTTCCTTGGGACACCCAGTGTCTGAGTCTTTACGCCTCATTTCTTGGGCCCACCTAAGGGAAGGTGAGGTGAGGTATTTTTCTTTGCCTTCTGTTCCTAAGCCATTCAATGAAAAGGTCATGAATTTTGCAGTAAGGGGTGTGTTGACACATTCATGGGCTCTCATAGTAGTAATACCAGCAAGTCCCAGCTGTGTTACCGATGGTTACCCTTGGTTACCGAGTTTACCTCAATTCCTGATGCTGCCATTTCATCTTGCAAGGACCCTGTGGCATAAGTGTTATTATCCCCCATTTAACAGATGAGTAAACTGAGGCTCAGGGAGGTTAAGTGAATTCCCTGAGGTTTTGCAGCTTGTAAGCCAAAGAGGTACATGAACCCGCATCTCTCTGACTCTGGAAGTCATAACCACTAAGGTAACCCACCCTTAATGAGATGTATAACGAGGGTCTAGTTGAGCACATTGTCCTACATGAGGAACCATCCTGAGCCTGGGCTTTGCTGGTTCCTCCATTCATTTTGCAAGTTTTAATCAAGCACCCTATTCATGCCAGGACTGTTCTAGTTACATGCTCTAGCCTTCAGGTGACTGGTCAATAATCATACCCATTGTTGTTGACAACAGTACTAAGCTGAGCCTGATTCTGCCCTTCCAGCTCTGCAGGGCATAAAGAAACTCCTTCTGGAACTGCATAGGGTCCTACCTCCATGCCTTGGGCAATGCAAGTATCTCCTCTCCTCACTGCACCCCACCTCTGCCGCCCCCAGGGGCATCTCAAAGGCTGCCTTTCTCTGCTCAAACGCCTCCCACCCCACCTCCCTTCCCCTGCCCTCCTCACCCCAATAACCCCACGGGCTCTCTCACCCCGTAGCTCTACTATGACGCTTCCCACGTCTGCGCCATCTTATCATAAGCTGAGCACTGCTCCTAGACAGAGGGGCTGCTTCTTGCCCGTCTCTGTGTCCCCCAGAGGTCCTTGCCCATGTGGTCACAGAGTAGTAATTCAATACATGTGCTCCAAATTGGCCTGAAAATTCTCCCATGGGGAGTGGTGTGGGAGCCATTGGTTCATTCAGTAGATATTTATTAAATACAACCTGCCCTGGACCGGGCCTGTCTCAGCCCCCATGCAGGTGACAGTCTCTCAGAGCCAACAACTAAACACTGAGATCATGTCCATTTAAAGGCTGTGATGGGGAAGGACGGGGGCTGCGGAAACTCCAGACAGAGCCCCTGGCTTGGTCTCTGGGGGATCTGGCTACGATTCCCAGAAGTGACACAAATCAAGGCCTGAAAGAAGGAGGGAGATGACTCTTCCAAGCAGAGGGAACAGCGCTGTGAAGAGCTGGGTGGTTTCAGTGGGGCAGGAGCGCGGGAGAAACCAGCCACAAAAACGTGCAGCCAGAGGCCCACACGCCAATGTGGCTCGCATTATATGGAGGAGAATTTGGGGCACAAATGGGCACTTTGGTGTTTTATTTATATAAAGGAGAGGAGAGGTCGGGGTTCACAACTAGACAGGGATTTGAGTCCCGGCTCAGCCACTTACTGGCTATGTGACTCCGGACAAGCCATTTCTTATTTCTGGGACTGTTTCCTCCTCTGTAAAATGGGAACAATAATTCCCTTCCTTGACACCACTGGCTGCCCGGTCCTCAGCTGCTATCATCTCATGTCCCCTTCCTGGGAGAGTTAGCTCACTTTATAGGCAAGGAAGCCAGAAGCCAGGAAGGGTGTCTGCTTGAGCGCCACATGGCTAGGGCCCTACAGTGCTGGGAAGATGACCAGGCCACGGCCCTTCTGGTGGCATTTTCTGCTTGTGCTTTTCTCTCTGTGTCTAGAGGACAGGTTACTCTGCCATCGCGTCCCCCATCAGTGACCCCGCCCCACGGACGGTTGTGGGTGGGGCCTGACCTTGGTCCTTCTCCCTCCAGACCCGTTTTTCGGCCAGCGTTATATCCACATCCTGGGCCGCCAGAAGCTCTACCACGTGGTCAAGTACACGGGTGGCTCTGCCGAGCTGCTGTTCTTCGTGGAAGGCCTACGTTTTCCCGACGAGGGCTTCTCGGGCCTGGTCTCCATCCACGTCAGCCTGCTGGAGTATATGGCCGAGGTGAGGGCTCCGGGCCTCTAGCAGGAGGGGCTGCGCTGCGGGCCAGGTGGGGCTCCTTCTAGAGGGCCACTCCCAGGGGGGTCCCCAGGATGCTCTACTCCCCTCAAAGCTCCAAGGGGAGGGGGTCCAGGCTTGGAGACCTAGATGCCCCACCGTCCACATGTGTCTGCCAGCGTCCACTGAGCTATGCTCTGGGGATCCTCCTTACTGTACCTACTCCCCCGGATTCCCTCCAGGTCATTTTTTCTTACCTCATGCCTGTCCCTCGTCTGTCCTTCTCCCTGCAGAGGGCGGGCCTAGTTCTGAGGCACAGAGTGCCAATGGTTAGCGCAAGAAGCAAAGTAGGCCACACACGTGTGCCCTGTTCTTCCCTCCCTGCCTGGTCCCACACCCTAGCTGTGGGTTCTACCAACTCTGACCACAGGCCGAACCCCAAATCCCAGTCGCAGGCCATGTCCCCTCCCTGTGGCCAGACATCTCACCCACCTTTGCACTTGGTTTTGGGAAACTGGACGAGGAGAGCACCTTCCCCTCCCGAGGAGAAGCCCCCCACCCCCCAGCCTAGGATGTGTCCTGCCCACAAGGACCTCTCATCAAAAACTGCAGCCCCAGACCCCTGCCCCTCAGGCCCACCCCGCTTTGTTCAGATATAGGGAGGGACCTGGCTGCCCTCTCAGACACAAGGTTTGCTCCCCAGTTCCATCCCCGGACCGCTTTGAGGCAGGAGGCCGTGGGCTCTGCCAAGGGTGAAGCTAGGTCTCGCTTAGATTTATGAGAAGGGGCTCTGGAGTCAGACGGCCCAGGTTTGAGCCCATGAGACATTGGGCAAGTGAATTTACTCCCTGTGCCTTAGTTGCCCCATCTGGAAAACAGAAATGACAAATACTGCTGCTTCCCAGGGTGGCTGAGAGCATACAAGCTTGTGAGATCTCATTCACAAAGCAGCCTCAGGTCACTGGGAAAAGGCAAAGGCAGGAAAAGCAGAGCTAACAGGAGGGGTGGGGAGAGGGCTTCTCCTGCTCCCCCAGTGCCTGGAGAAACCTGGCCATCAGGGTCTCTCAGATTGGCCCCCTCCAGTGGACACTCAAAAGGCAGACCCCGGGGGACTTCCCTGGTGGTCCAGTGGTTAAGACTCTGCGCTTCCACTGCAGGGGGCACAGGTTCGATCCCTGGTCAGGGAACTGAGATCCTGCATGCCGTGCAGTGTGGCCAAAAATAAATTTAAATAAATAAATAATTTTTTTAAAAAGGCAGACCCATGCAGGAAAGGCCACCTCCATCCTCCCCACCAAGGGCAGGGGCCGGTTTCCTGTAGCTTTCCAAAGCCAGCCATGCAAAGGAATCATATCTCATCTTCCTTCAAGTTGCAGGCAAGCTGCCCGAACCTTTCCTTAAAGAACAATGTGGACATATCAAAATTTTCCCCAATAACATTATAACACTCACACATAGAAAAGGGCAAGGTGCTCAGAGCAAAAACAGAGGAAGGCCGGGGCTGGCTCAGCCATCATGTGAGCCGATTTCAGGAAGAGAACTTTGATGCAGCGAGATCAGACAGTGGTTGAGAGTATGGGCTCGGCAGCCAGACTGCCTGGGCTTAAATACAGGCTCTACCACTTACTAACCATGTGACCTTGAGCAGCTATGTGGCTTGGTTTCCCCATCTGTAAAACAAGGATTATAATACTATCTACCCTCTGGGGTTATTGTAAGGCAGAAATGAAATCTCGCATGTAAAAATAGGACCTGGCGCACCGTAAGTGCTCCCTAAGGTAATACTGTTATCGGTTTCACCCACTTTGTTAGGCAGGAGTGAAAAGCACCCTGACAAGACTCTTTGATCCCCTCCTCTTCTCTCCCACGCCCAGGAGATCCCCCTGACACCCATCTTCACGGACACCGTGACATTCCGGATTGCTCCGTGGATCATGACCCCCAACATCCTGCCTCCCTTGTCGGTGTTTGTGTGCTGGTAAGCAGTAGGCACAGCGCAGAGAGTGGCTAAAGCTGGGGCTTTAGGGGCAGACAGACCTGAGTTCAGATCATATTCTGTTACTTACTAGCTGTGTGACCTCGAGCAACTCACTTGGCCTCTCTGAGCCTCTGTTTCTCTGAGACGCTCACATCACAGAGTCACTGTGATGATTAAGTGAGATGAAGCAGGTGAAGTATTCATCCAAGGTCCTGGCACAGAGTTTTTGTGCTCTAAAAATAATAGCTAGCATTTCTTTCCCATATCTTCTTGGCCCATACCATGTAGTCAGGAATCTTTCTCTACAATGGATATTCAACTCATCTTATTCATCCAGCAATTCTTTAACTGAGCATCTATTGTGTGCTAGACAGCTACAGCGAAATGAGAAGCAGGGGAAAGAAGTGCCTGCTGGTGATACTGGCCACATCACCTGGCCACACACCCCTGCTGTCCTGGACCCATCCCCTGCCTCCATGCTAGGCATAGCTCTTCCTTGGAAATCTAGGGAGTCAGAGATGTAAGGCTTTGGGGCAGGTGAGGGTGAGAATTCCCCCCCTCGTTTTGTTTGTTCATGACTTTGGTAAACACTGCATGAAGGGATGAGTTTGCTTGGCCCTTGACTCCAGTGGCCTTTGCAAAGGTGCCTTTGAACACAGATGTGGCCTCATCTGCCCAGCGCAGCCCAGAGATGCCAACTGCTGTTGCCACCTCAGTGGGCTGGCCCTCATCCCTTCTCACCCTCCCTCTTGGCCTCCCCCTCTTCCTACACTTCTCAGCATGAAAGACAACTACCTGTTTCTGAAAGAGGTGAAGAACCTGGTTGAGAAAACCAACTGTGAACTGAAGGTCTGCTTCCAGTACATGAACCGGGGAGATCGCTGGATCCAGGTAAGGAACCCCAAGCTGGGAAGGACATGGTCCAGGGCTCAGGCAAGAAGAGGCAGCTTAATGTCAATGCCCTGGCGCCCAGCTGCTCCACATATGCGAGTTCTGTCCTCAGATCACACGTGCATGTGTGCATAGGGACAGAAATGTACAAGGTAATTCACTGCAGCTTCTTAGGGTAGCAGAAGACTGCAAAATAACCTAAATGTCCATCCACGGGGCAAGGGGGTGACCATATGATTGGACAGCCTTTCTGTGGAGTACTATACATCAGCTAAAAAGAAGCCAATCTATAAATAAAGAATGCGCTTCCAGTTAAGGTGTTACTTGCCGGAAAATGTATACAGATGTTACCAGTTATGTTTTTTAAAATGGGGTCAGTATGAGTACAAACATGCTGGGGATGTGCAGAGACTATCTAGGGAGGGATATATAAGAAACCACTGCCATCATGTGCTTGAGAGGAGAATTGGGGAGGCTGGCTAATATTCACTGGTGGCCCCCTGGGCTCGTCTGATGGCTCTTCCCCGTGTCCCCACAGGATGAAATCGAGTTTGGCTACATCGAGGCCCCCCACAAAGGCTTCCCTGTGGTTCTGGACTCCCCCAGAGACGGAAGCCTGAAGGATTTCCCAGTGAAGCAGCTCCTGGTGAGATGCTGAGGACCACCTTGGGGGATGGGGGAGGGCACAATCCTGGGGACTCTTACAGGACAGAGTGATCGGGAGGCCTTGGGCACCCCTGGCAAATCAGTTTACTGCAAATTAAGTCTGTTGCCTCCATCTTCTCATCTGCAAAATGGGTCAGTTGGGATAGTAATCTCTAACATCCTTTCCTGCTCTGATAACTGATGCTTTTCCAAAACATGGAGAGTTCTCTCATGGGAAATGAGAGCTATGGGAGATAGAGGCCTGACTCCTGCCACTGCCCCACCTCCAACTTACAGCAAAGTAAGTTTCAAAGAGGAATATTATAGTTAAGCAATTGTCAAAAAGCATGGTTCCAACTTCAAAGCTCATTAAAGCTGTGATTTTTTTCAGTTCATGGGTTTGTTTAAAAGCAATCTGACCCCCACCCCCGATTCTAGAGGTCATTACCACTCTCCTTTTATGCCATCAACAACCAAGTGAATGAGGACAGAACCAAAATCAGTTGTCTTTGTCCTCACCTTCCGCCCTGAACAGGCAGGGGGAGGCTTGAACAGAACACAAAACAGAGACTGGGTAGATCA
Organism: Balaenoptera acutorostrata; assembly: GCF_949987535.1. Classification (NCBI taxonomy): domain Eukaryota; kingdom Metazoa; phylum Chordata; class Mammalia; order Artiodactyla; family Balaenopteridae; genus Balaenoptera; species Balaenoptera acutorostrata. The sequence continues at coordinate 13,058,547 of NC_080064.1, read as the reverse complement.
GGTGGCTTTGCCAAGGTCACACACAGGGCAGCCTCCCGTGAGACATCAGGGCTGCTCAGAGGGAACCCTTTGCCGGGTCCGCACCTGCTTCTTGAGAACAGTCACTAACCTAGTCCCTTCATCACAGGGAGATGGCAGAGCCAGTGGTGTGAGCACAAAGCCCTGGAATGCCAGACAGATCTGACCTTGAGTCCCAGTTCCACCCCTTAGCAGCAATGTGACCTTGGGCAAGCACCTTAACCTCCTCAAGCCTCAGTTTGCTCATCTGTAAAATGGGGATAGAAACAGTATCCATCTCACAGGCTTATTGCGAAGATTGAAAGCATTATATAAGGCATCCGTGCTGCTCCTGATACAATGACTATTATTAGCTGCTGTTCTGGTTCTCATTCCACAGCCCTGGACACTGTCCCCGGTGAGGACTGTCCACTTTCTCCAACATGAGGGGTAGTCAAACCAGCCTGCAGGCAGGAGAACCAAGGCCTCTCAGATCCTACTCTTACTCTTTCTTCCCGGGTCACCACCTGCCTTCAATGTTCCAGGCTGGCCTGGTACCAAGGCCCCCGGACTGCGTTGTTCCTGGAGGCCTGGGCCAAGCCCAGCGTTGTGCTGCATGCCTGCCTGCCCATGTGAAGCTGTAAAGCCGCAGCTGCCCCAGCCTCTGGCGAGTCTCACCTTGCCATCTGGGGCTCGCAGGCAAGAAAGCACTAAGCTGCAGTCATTCACCCTACTGGGCACAGCTGTCCCTTGAGCCTCTAAGCTGGGCCAGGATAAGCCACATCTTCTCACTCTTTGGTTTTTATTAGCAAGGATTTTTGTCAGACAAGCTTAGTTCCAGCCCCAGTGCAAGCTCCCAAGCAAGATCCCTACTTTTTTACCAAAAAATCATGAAAGGAAACTTAAAATTCAGGGGGCGTCACTGGGGTTATATCATGTAACTGCAGTCTGTTGGAGCTCTGTGCTAAGAAGGATTCTGAGGCTATATCTGGGCTCCGTGAATAAATATGGTTAGTTGGGAATGGGTTGGGATGGTATATATGTTACATATCTGCCATTCCTGCATGTATTGGTCAGCTTTCACTTGGTAAGACTGCAGTAACAAACAGCCCCCATATCTCAATAGCTGACAACAGCAAAGGTCCATTTCTTGCTCACATTAAGAGATGAGTGGGGATGTCAATAGCACAAAATGAGGACCAATCCAGAAATCACCAATATGTCTCCGTATTTAAGAAATAGAGGCACACCCAGAGACCCAGATGTACAGACACTCATATATTCACATTCATTCTCACACTCATACTGACATGCTCACAAACTCAGCTTCCCCATGCCAGGGTCCTGCTCATCAGTGGGAATAAGAAGAGCATGGGTGACCCCCCTAGAAGCTAAGTGCCCACAGAGCCAGACCAAAGGTAGTGAAAAGTGGTCATCAGAGGGTGGCTGGGTTGGGGCTAAGGGCTCCTGGCCACAAGAGACTAATGATGGGTGTCTCTTGCCCAGGGCCCAGATTTTGGCTATGTGATGCGGGAGCCCCTCTTTGAGCCTGTCACCAGCCTTGATTCCTTTGGGAACCTAGAGGTCAGTCCGCCAGTGACCGTGAATGGCAAGACATACCCCCTGGGCCGGATCCTCATCGGGAGCAGCTTTCCTCTGTAAGAGAAGCCAGGATGGGCCTGCGGGCAGTGGCGGGCTGGGTGGGGGGAGTTATTGTTTCCCTTTAGGAGCAGACTGGGTTGCTCATACATGGAGTGATTGGCTGGGAGAATTAACCTCTCCCATGACTCTCTGACAAGATACAGACACTCTTGGAAAGAAAACCAAGTTAGCCTTTGCATCTTAGTATGAATTAGGATCTAATACAAAACTAAATAAATAACCCTCTTCCCAAAATGGGAGGGAATATAACGAGATTATAAAGAAAGTGGGGAAGGGATGAAGGAGTTCAGAGAAGGAGTACCGAAAGAGGATCAGTGGGAGCACACCAACAAATCCTCGGGGGTGCCCATTCACAAAAGACACATGAGAAGACATGGCTCTGCCCCAAAGCCTGAGTCCCTGGCTCCCTGTCCTATCAACAACACCTTCACTCCCTCCCCAGGTCACCCACCAGTCGATGAGAAGACAGATTCTTCCTTAGAGCAGTTGCTAGGGAGAGAGTGAGTACTGTGGGTCCTCACTTCACAAAAGGGCTGCCAGGAACCTGCACATATGGGACCAGCCAGGATTTGGGCACCAAGTCCCTATAACCACATGGGATTCTCTACCTTCTGTGGGAGGCCACTGACACAGACAGTGACCATTTGCTCACCCTGCCCTCCTTCTCCCTCCACTCAACAGTCACTCATCCATTCAACAGGTATTTCCCAGGCTCCAGCCAAGCACCAAGCCCTATGTCAGACATGGGGTTCCAAACATGAAGCCCAGCCCCCACCTTCCAGGAGATGGTGGAGATCACAGGCATGAAACAGAGGGTGTGTACAGTGATAGAATGATACAGAGCCAGGGAAACCCAAGGAGGGGTCCCTAACCCCCTTAGGGGAGTTCACGGGGGTCTTCTTCGAGACAAATATCTATTGAGAGTCTTTCCCCTTGGGCCAGGTATTGTTCTGGGCTGCAGGGAGACAGCAGTGAGCAAAACAAAGTCCCAGCTCTCGGGAAGTTTTCCATTAGGAGTGGAGGCAGTATAGACAATAAACATGTAAGCAAGCAAATAAATAAGATACTTCTGTGTGCTAATAGGTGCAATGAAGAAGATAAAATAGGGTACATGATAAAGAGTGATGGGGCAGGGGCACTTTGGCTTTTGTGGTTTTGAGGAAGTGACTTTGGAATTGAGGCTCAGATGATGAGAAGGAAGCAGCCATGGGAAGATCAAAGGGAGGGAGCATTCCAGATAGAAGGAATAGAAAGGACAAAACCTTGGTAACAAGTTTAGCATGTGGCTAGAGCAAACAGAACAAGGAGGAAGGGAGGAAGATGAGGTAGGAGGGACAGGCAGGGGCCAGATCAGAGAGGCATTTGTTGGCCACTGTGAGGTTTTTGGGTTATATTATAAGGGTAATAGGGAGATTGAAGACCTCAGGGAGTGTGGAAGTCAGGAAGGGCTTCCTGGAAGAGGTGTCACTTGAAATGATTGAAGTTGAGAAGTTAACAGCGAAGAGGTACATAGGCTAGGGAAGATTTTGGAATCATGCCTGTGTCCTAGCCCCCTCCAGCAGTCCATGAGTGACCCCTGAGCACAGAAGCTTCTTACACCTACTGACACCCTCAGCGGCCAAAGGCTGGGCTCTATGCTCTTCACACAGACCATGGCTACAGCTAACTCCTCCTTTTTCCCCTTGGGCTCAAACACCTTTCTGCCTGTGCCAGGGTCTCTGCAACTCAGGCTCCTTCCCATGACTTTTCCGCCAATGCTATTCTGGGTCCAGGCTAGATTCTAAACGCTGAACTCCTCCTGCAGACCCTCTGGTGAGACAGGCACAGTGGGCAACCTTCTGAAGAACTGTCTCCTCCCCAACCCCACCCTAGGTCTGGTGGTCGGAGGATGACCAAGGTGGTGAGGGACTTCCTGCAGGCCCAGCAGGTGCAGGCACCCGTGGAGCTCTACTCGGACTGGCTGACCGTGGGCCATGTAGATGAGTTCATGACATTCGTCCCCATCTCAGGCACAAAGGTGAGCTGGCCCCTGAGGCTGGAGTGAATAGGATAGTGCAGAACCCCTGTACTACCAGCTCTTGTCAACAGAGAGGGGTATCTAGAGGAAGCAGACTGCAGAGAGGAAGAAGGAAGTAGGCTGAAGCTGGTTTGTACGTTGTTGCTGTAGCAGGTAAATGTTTAACCCAATAAATCCAAAATATTAGCACCTCAACATGTAGTCATTATAAAAATTATTCATGAGAGATTTTACATTCTTTTTTTATACTAAGTGTTCAGAATCTGGTGTGTATTTTACTCTTAGCACATCTCAACTCAGACCAGCCACAAGTCAAGTGTCCAATAATCCCACAGGGCTAGTGGCTACTGTACTGGCCATAATGCTCTAGAGAGCAATGGTGTCTGGGCTTGGGGCTCTGGAAAGAGGTTCTTTCATTTCCCAAGAAGTGAAAAGAAACGGCTGCAACTTCAAACCCTGGAAATTTGGTGCAAATGGCCTGGCCTCTTGGCCACTTGGAGAAGCTCTTCCTCTCTGTCCAAGGTCACCTTTGACTCTGAGCTTTGACTCGATGGCGTTGCTGAGGTGGAGGAATTTCTATAGCAGGAAGGGTGAGAAATATTCCTCTGAAATAGAGAAAACCCTGCCCGGTGGCCTTTGCTCGGCAGGGAGTGGCTTGAGACAATATGCAGGTGGGACCTCGGGTCCTGAGAGCGGGGGCTTCTTCACGTTTCTTGGCCACCTCCTCTCTGCTGACACTGGCCCTCTGGATGGTCTCTCACAGAATTTCCGGATGCTCATGGCCAGCACCTCGGCCTGCTACAAGCTCTTCCGAGAGAAGCAGAAGGAGGGCCATGGGGAGGCCATCATGTTCAAAGGTGAGTGCCCGCAGGGCCTTGGCAGGGAGCAGGGAGCTGAGCCCCCAGAGGGACCCTTGGGAGGACAGGGCAGATGAGTGCCTTGTCCCTGAACACCCAGCTCCACTTCCTGGACATCCGGCCTGCTCCAGGGCTGTGAGGTCACCGTGTTGGGAAGCAGCCCTGGGCTCTGTGACCCTCGCTGTGGCCCACGGGACCATCGAGCTGCCCGCTGCCCCTTATGATCATCAACAGTGCGTAGTGCTTCTTCGGGACCCAGTGTGTACTTCAAATGGCACCAGACCCCAAGGAGAGTTAAATGGTTCAAAACTGACACGCAATCTGTGTTCAAGGATCTTGTGTTTTCGGAAGGGAGATAGAGAAGAATATACATAATGCACTTGAGGGGAAGGAAGAAAAGTGGGAGTCGACAGACGTGACGTACAGTCAGACATCATCACCGTCAGTCCCGGAGTGAGAAATCATCTGCTTAATTTAGACATCCACATAACTGGGATAGACAGACTGGGATGAGCTTTGCTCTTAAATTAATCATGGAAAGAGACAAAGCTGATCAGGTGCAGACAGTGAGCCAGGTTAGAGAGGCCATGACAATTTCTTATGTGTTCTTCCTACATTCCCTTTTGACACTTTTCAGGTTGGCATCTCTAATCCACCTGCTCCCAGAAGTCTGCATCCCTAAGGCTGGTTGATACTTACATACATTACCACCCTCCATGTCTAAAGGCAGTATTCCTGATAGTGACTGGTGTCTGGGATGGACAAGACCAACTTAAGACCACTGTCATTTTTTAATTCCTACTGATAGGAAATTTTTTTTAGATTGGCAGGCATGAGTCTTGACTTTCTGGAGGCTTCTTTCTATATTAACCCCTCAAAGCTACCCATAAGGATATAGGAACTATTATCTTTGTACAAATAGGTCCAAGGGGTGGTGTGGAGACAGCTCAGGTACAGGGTGCAACAGCACCGATCTCTTTGCCACTAACAAGCTATAAGACTAGGAAACACAGTGGACCAGCATCAGGCAGGGAAAAAAAGAGTTAATAGCTTAGGCTCTGGAATCAGACTGCCTGGTCTGCTTACGGGCTCTGCCACTAGCTGTAAGACCTTGGACAAGTCATGTAACTTCTCTGTGCCTCCATTTCTTCATCTTTAATGCTGGAAGCTACCTTATAGAAATGTGGGGAGGATTATTGAGTTAATCCATGTAAATATCTAGAAGACTACCTGCCACATAGCAAGCGCTCCATGAGCATTAGGTATCACTAATCAAGCCAGAAGCCCCGTGGGCCATCATGATGGAATAGGAGGCAGATGCAGGCATAGACCAGGACAAGGGCCAAGCATGAGGCAGGTATGGAAAACAGGAAGGGTGACACCCCTTGGCATCCTGCTTCTGCCACACTCCCTCTGGTCTGCTGCTCATCCTTAGAAGCAGGCTTCTTGTGCCACCCTACCCTCTGGCCAGAGAGAGAGCAAGACAGCTGCCACTCCTTCCCTGGCCCAGGTGACATGGCCAACCCTGGGGAAAGGAGTTACCCCAGGGGTTGCCCTCCTGTGCCCCAGCCTGTCCCAGCCCCTCTCCCTCATCCTAAGAGTTAGCCCAGAAGCTGGGGGCCTTGGCAAAGGGGAGCGCCCAGGCTGGACACCTAAAGCTAGACTGTCTCCTGTCCTCTGACCCCCGCAGGCTTGGGCGGGATGAGCAGCAAGCGAATCACCATCAACAAGATTCTGTCCAATGAGAGCCTCGTGCAGGAGAACCAGTACTTCCAGGTGAGGGCGGGGCAGGGGCCCGTGGGAGGGACACGGCTATGACCAATGGCACCTGTCACATCCTCGGGGCTTCCATGGGAAATGGCCAAGGGTTCAGGACACATGACAGAGGGAAGGGCCTCAACAAGCATTTGGTCCAGCCCTCCTGGTTTACGCCTCTAAACTGGAGGCTGAATGGGGTGACAAAGCTGGGATGTGCAGGTCAGTGGAGGCTAGAAGCAGACAGGAGACCTGGGAAAGAAGGTTTATCAGGCAGTACTAAAGAACCAAGGGCTCTGTAAGGCTAGAGCCCACAGCATCTGGGGGAGACCCACACTCATTAAAATATGATGAAAACTACAGACCTGCTCTCCAGAAAATCTCATATGTAAACACATGCCATGAATTTTTATTTGTTTTAGGGGATCAGAGATCCCTGAAGTTTTCTATCTATGGATGAATCCCACCTTTTGAGTCCCTAAATCTCAAAGATTGTATCCAGAAGTAGATACCAGTCAAAAGGGTCATATTTAGTTGAATTAGATCTCTCTTTATTTGCATGGGCATATTTATTTATTTATTTATTTATTTATTTATTTATTTATTTAGCTGCTTTGGATCTTTGTTGCAGCACGCGGGGTTTCTCTAGCTGCGGCGAGCGGGGGCTACTCTTTGTCATGGTGCGTGGGCTTCTCACTGCGGTGGCTTCTCTTGTTGCAGAGCACGGGCTCTAGGTGCACGGGCTTCAGTAGTTGTGGCACTCAGGCTCAGTAGTTGTGGCACACGGGCTTAGTTGCTCCGTGGCATGGGGGATCTTCCTGGACCAGGGCTCGAACCCATGTCCCCTGAATTGGCAGGCAGATTCTCAACCACTGTGCCACCGAGGAAGCCCTGCATGGGCACATTTAGAGTATCAAGTTTAAATTTAAAAACTCAAACTGATTTTTTTAAATGGCTTAATTGACTCATATGAGTAGAAAGTCCAGCAGTGGTATGGATTTCAGGCACAGGTTGATCAGGGCTCCAGCTCCATTTCTCTGCACTTCTTGGGCTCTACAGGTGCCCTCATGGCAGGAGTATAGCTGTAACAGTTCAAGGTCTCACATCCATCCAGCACACCATCCACAAAGAGGGAGGTCTGTGCCCCCAACAATTAAACAAAAGCTTTGCATTTCACTCTGATTGTGCCAACCTGAACCAATTATTGTAGCCAGGGGAATTCCATATACTGATTCCCTTAATCCTGGTTTATTGCCCATCCTTGAACCAATCACTGGAGCAAAGAGGCAGGGGCAAGGGTCCACTAATTAGCTGTCACCAGGAGGGCAGGGTGTAGTCAACCCAACCCAATAACTGGCTGCTACATTTCAGGGGGAGGGGCGGAGTGGATGCTGTAGAAGCAACTGCAGAGTTTCCCAAAGTTCACGTAATGCCTCACTGGCTATTTGAAAGTTGACATTTTTGTAACTCCCCTCGGTGGACATTTTTTGGCATCGGGTAGATCTCAGGTCAAATCATGGCCCCTCGTTTTGGCAGTTGGACCTTGGGCAACTCACTAAGGACTCTACATTTTGGGTAGAGTCTCTAATAAGGGGCTAATAATAGTGTCTACCTCATGAGGTTGAGGCTTAAATAAGTAATGTATGTAAAGCCCTTAGAACAGTACACTTAGGGTTCTTGTACATATTAATTTTAATTATTATTAATCAAAATCATTGTCACTGTTATTCTCACCACACAGGACAGCCTAAGGATTCAATGAGATACTGCATAGCAAGCATTTAGCACAGGGTCTGGCTTGTAGTAGGTGGTGCTCAGTAAATGAGCCCTCACTAGTGTTATTTCTGTGATTTTCTAGTATTATTTCTGTAATCTTCTCTCTCGTTCTCTTTATTACTACCATTACTGGTGGGAGGGGGCGTGCTGGAGTGCCAGGGTGAGGTTGACACTCTCCCTGGAGTGCCGGGTCCCCTGCAGGCAGGGGTGAGGTTGACAAACGTGGCAGGGGTGTCCCCTCACTCGGCTGCCCTCCCTTCTTCCCCATTGCCCAGCGCTGCTTGGACTGGAACCGCGACATCCTCAAGAAGGAGCTGGGGCTGACAGAGCAGGACATCATCGACCTGCCTGCCCTCTTCAAGATGGACGAGAGCCGCCAGGCCAGAGCCTTCTTCCCAAACATGGTGAGGCGCTCTGGACCCCAAACCTCATCCAGGCCAGTCAGGGGCAGCCAGATCCAGAGGGACACCTCGGCTGAGGCTGTCCGATCAGGAGGCCCGGTCCTGGCTGAGTTGCTGTGTGGCCTCCCACCCACCCCAGGCACTCACCCTCTCTGGGCCTCATTCCCTTCTGGGGTGATATCCTTATTCTAGCTGCCCCCTGGGGTCCTGGGGGATCCTTTAACAGATTGGAGAGTGTTTTGTAAATTAAAAAGCCTTTTATAGACAGGAGGGATTCTTGTTATCATAGAGGAGAGTCTTCTATGTGACAGAAGGAGGTTAGAACACACATACACACACACATAGATACATATATACACACATACACACACATGAAAACACACATAGACGCATGCATGCAATGCACACGCTGATGCGTACATATATAGCCGCATGCACATGCATGGACATACACATAATACAGGGGTGGGTTGCCTGGTTTTCCACTCAGCTCTGCCATGTATGAGTTGCTTAGCACCCCCGAGCCTCAGTTCCTCATCTGTAAAATGGGGATAATCACAATCCCCACTTCATAGGGTTGTTGGGAAGGTTCAGTGAGCTTAGAACAGGGCGGGGCGTAGTAGGTGCTCACTAAACGGGGCTGTGGCCCCCGCCTCCCTGTTGCAGGTGAACATGATTGTGCTCAACAAGGACCTGGGCATCCCCAAGCCATTCGGGCCCCAGGTTGAGGAGGTGTGCTGCCTGGAGACACATGTGCGCTCCCTGCTGGAGCCCCTGGGCCTCTGCTGCACCTTCGTGGATGACATCTCCGCCTACCACAAATTTCTGGGGGAGGTGCACTGCGGCACCAACGTGCGCAGGAAGCCCTTCACCTTCAAGTGGTGGCACATGGTGCCCTGACCTGCAGGGGGCTGTTGTGTGCCTGTCACAGCCCATCAGCAACCAGTGTTGAGGCTGGACCAACGCTTGTGGTTTTTATTATGATTGCAAAATGCCCTTCAGCAATAACTATCAGGAAACTTGGGGGGAAACGTTTATTACTTTTCGTTTGATTTTTACTTACAGGACCTGGCACACCTGGGGCCACACAGTGAGGTCATGGGGAGAGAGAGAGAGAACCCACGGAACTGGGGTTCTGCTTTTATGGGAGTTGAGGGTGAGGGCCTAGGATTTCGAGGGCTCACTCTTTATTGGTGAATTTAAAGCATAAGAGTGGGAATTTAAAGCGAGGAAAGAGGAAAAAGGCAGGTGGCCCAAATGGTCAGTTATCAAAAGCAATCAAGATCTCTAAAAGAAAGGAGCCTCGGTGGGGGGAGGCGGCCTGGCTCTTCGTCCAGTTGTGTGGCTGGCAACGTGTTTACTCAAGATCGCCGTGTTTGAAGTGGCTGCTCAGCAAGCAAAGCTGAGTCAGGCACTCGTATCAGGAGAAGGAGAAAATCTGACTGTCAGTGTTCACACTACAGGGGCCTGGGCACCTGCCTCCTTCCTTGAGTTCTCCAGACTCTTCGCACCCCCAGAGGATCCCCCTTCCTGACGTGCACTGGAGGCCGCCATTGAGGGGCCTTCAGGCAGTGGGAGGGGATTTGGGATATCTGCACCTTGCCTTCCCTCAGAAGGGCCTCAGGGTCCACGAAGTCACCCCCTGGGCCTCCATGCTGTCCTTCCTGAAAATAGCTGGACATTTGGCCAGTGTCTGTATAGCCCTGACGTGAAAAACAAAGCAAAACAAAAACCGCTTTACCCAAACCTTTCCCCAGAGAATCTTTAGTCTCTTGTCCAAAATTGAATGAGGGGAGAAGGGAAGGAGGTTCTGGGATGACCAGTTGTCCCTGTAGCCATGCCTTGTGGGTCAAGGTAGATGGCATGGAAAGGGATTCTGGAACCCCAGGTGTACCTTGAACTGTCATCATCCTTTGAATTTCACCTCCCTTGGCCACCTGGACACCCCCAATTATTCATGCTTAACAGCCTCCGTCAGATCCCCTTGGCTTTCCGTCTGCAGTGTAGACACCGTTGGCCAGCCTCCTTAGACTTAGATTCCCTGAGGGTCCAGTAATTGAGCTTAGAACCTTCCCTGGAAGTGGATTTTATCAGAGCAGCCTTCTCTGTTTACAAGATTCTTATGCTTCTTCTTTCCCATGGACCCAGGCTCTCCCAGATGCTTGGGGGTTTCTCCCCACACCAGCATCCTTGTGGCCTGAGAGTTCACTGTATAAAGATGCCCCAGGGTGAGCCATATCCATCTTCTCTTGCTGGGTTCTTGATTCTCTGGCCAGTCCCTGACCTCCCTCCTCTCACAGCCTCCACTTCCTGTTCCAATGCCGTCTCTCCAGACAGCTAGACAAGGACTTCCTCCCCACCAGCCAGGCTCAGACCTTCCCCCAGGACACAATTAAAGACCTGCCCCTCCTCTCCAGACCTCAGATCCAACACATAAAGACCCTGTCCTAACCTCCAGCCTGAACAGCCAGTTTTGGGCCAGCTGCTGGCCTTAGAGACGGATTGATTATCCCATTGAAGTTTCTCAGTGCATTTGCTGAAGACCCTCTAATTTGGACATAATCGGATTCATTCTCTGGCTCCAACTGAAAAGACTCAGTTTCAGCTAAAAAAAATTCCTTTAAGGCCAGCTGATTCAGGAGAATAAGTGAATTATAATTCCACTTTGAGGGTTAGAGAGGAACTGATATATAACCAATGAAAAGGTTGTGAATTTGTATTCTTGGAGAATGGGATTTTCTTCTTGGATTATTCACTCATTCAACAAACATATATTGTATGCCTCCTAAGTGCCAGGCACAGTGGTGGGCCCCGAGGACACAGTGTTTAGTAGCAAACTGCATCTGGCCCCTGCCTTATGGAGCCGGTCAGTTCCCAACCTGAGATGCCCAGACTTAAATGGCCAGCATTTGCCCTTTCAGTGGTGTGCTCTTTAGAAATACTAATTCGCTATATTCAGGAAATGCACAGGACACAGAGCTTCCAGGAGGTCACTATCTCAGTGAAATGAGGGGGTTGGGTCTTCTTTAAACAGGCCTCCTTCCCATCCAGCTGGGCCAGTACCACCTAACAGATCAGACCCCAGGGCCTTCAGAAGCTGTTGTCCCCCCCCTTTGGGGACAGTGGCTCCTGCCTTTGGGGCCAAAGCCCCAGATCTCTCCAACCCCAGAGCTGAAGACACCAAGTGCCTATTTGTGGATGTTTATCTGGAGACTTAGACTTTGGGGTGTGTGTGTGTGTGTGTGTTTGGTTAATGTGGGTTTTGGGGCTTTCTTTCATTTTTTTCTAGTCTGCCTTAAAGGGAAGTGAGTGCTTCCCAGGTGGAGACAGTGTGTGTTTCTAGATTTTTCTAAGGCTCTCCCCATCAATAAGTCAGTAACTTCTGATGATTCTGGAGCCGCCAGGACTCACTCATTCCCATCTTGCTTGCCCACTCGTGTGACTACCCTTGGCGTGGACATCTCCCCCAGTCCCCCCTGGACTCATCACTCTTCCCCACCCACCACTTTCTATAAATGTAGACCTAGAATACACTTCTGTGTTGCAAAACTCAGCTAAGTTCCTGTTTCAATCTTTATTTTGAAATATTTTGTATAAGAGAGCAGGGGGTATCATGAAGATGGCAAGAAGCGGGGCAGTTTCAGCTTTCTGGACGAGACGCCATGCTGGAGATCAAAAGATGCTTGGGGAAGAACCTGAGTAAACAGCAAGAAAATAAACGGTCAGAGGGGAAGTCATGTGGCTGTTGGTGTGATGTTCATGGTTGCTTCACGGCCACGGCCTGCAAGGAGGCAGGCCATACGCGGGCCCTCTCCTGGTCCTCCAGCCCCTGCCCTTCTGCACACAGGGTCAGGGCTCTCAGCAAGGGTATCTCAAGGGTTTGGAATCCCACACGCATTCAGTAGGTGTGTATCAAATGGCCACCACCCAAGGTCAAGACCAACACCCACAATAAAGTCTGACAGTGTTTCTGGTGGGGCTCCCCAAAAGCAGACCCTGAGGTGAGCATTTGGGAACAAGTGACTTATTAAGGAAGAGCCTCCAGGAGAAACCAGGGAGTGGAGGGAACAGGACCAGGAACGGGAAGAAGCCAAGAGTGTGATTTCAGATGTAGCCTCAGCCTGGTCACAGGAGAGCTCTAGAGCATAAGTGGCAGCTCAGTTGTTCCATCTGGAGGCCGAGTTTCGTGTACCTACACGAGTCGGTCATTAGCTATGGGGACTTTGGCTCTCCGAAGAGGCAGGGGGGCACCCGTAGCCCACGGGCAATCATCCAGCTGTAGTTTTGTTTTTTGTTTTGGTTTTTGCCACACCATATGGCTTGCAGGATCTTAGTTCCCTGATCAAAGATTGAACCCGCGCCCTTGGCGGCAGTGATAGCACAGAGTCCTAACCACTGGACCACCAGGGAATTCCCCACAGCTGTAGTTTTTAGCAGCAGAGTCACAAGAGCTGGGGAATGGGCCAGAAAAGGATCTGGGCAGAGAACCAACTGTGTCCACTGCTCTGAGTAATATCATGTTCTCGTAATATGGAATTGTTGCACGTGGGTATTTATGATTTGACCCATGGTATAAAATCCCTACAACATAGCCACGATCTAACAGGGTCTTTGTGAACAAACCCCAGAGGCTCTAAAATAGAACCACCTAGTTGGTTGCTACACCTAGAAGCCACTTCCAAGCACTTTGGAATGCACCTGGGGGGTTCTTACCCCTCAGCCCCATCTTCGGTTTCTGGACAGATGTTCTGACGCAGCCATTTTCAAAGGCCACTGCAAAATGAAAATCACTAGTTCTCTTATGCCTGGACTTAGCCCGTGGGTCCAGCCCTCTGAGGTCATTCTTCCCTTTTATACTCAACTAATATGGCCCAAGCCAATCTTCTATGGGGTTTTCCTGACGCACCTATTTCTGAGACTCCCCAAGGGATGCTGGTGTGTTAAACCCAACCTGCTGGTGTTTTCACATCTTGGCCACTCACTCACCTCAGGATTGCTGAAAGTCACCCTGAGACGTCTAGAATAGCACCTTCCAATAGAAATACAATGCAAGGGGCTTCCCTGGCGGCACAGTGGTTAAGAACCCGCCTGCCAGTGCAGGGGACACAGGTTCAAGCCCTGGTCCAGGAAGATCCCACATGCCGTGGAGCAACAAACCCCGTGTGCCACAACTACTGAGCCTGCGCTCTAGAGCCCGCGTGCCACAACTACTGAAGCCCACACGCCTAGAGCCCATGCTCCACAGTAAGAGAAGCCACCACAATGAGAAGCCAGCACACCACAATGAAGAGTAGTCCCTGCTCGCCACAACTAGAGAAAGCCCGTGTGCAGCAATGAAGACCCAACACAGCCATAAATAAATAAATAAATAAATAAATAAATAAATAAATTTATAAAACAAAACAAGAGTTCCCAGAGAGCTCCCCATCCCCTTAAAAAAAAAAAAGAAAAGAAAAGAAATAAAATGCAAGCCCCAGATGTAATTTAAATTTCCTGGTAGCCACATTTTAAAAAGAGAAAAACAGGTGAAGTTAATTTAATAATGTCTTCTTTATTGCAGTATATCCAAATTATCATTTCAACAGGTAACCAAAATTTTTAAATATTAATGAAATATTTCACGTTCTCTTTTTTGGTAGTAAGTCTTTGAAAGCTGATATGTTTTGTACTTATATCACATCTCTCCTAAGACTAACCACATTTTAAGTGTTCGATAGCCACAAGCGGCTACCATATTGGAAGGCGCAGTTGTAGAATCCTCTCTACCAGGCTGAGTCCCAGTTATAGAAATAGGTACATTCCTTAAATCCCCAGAATCCAACTAGGCCAACTGCAATGCTAACAAAAGTTGATTGTGGGTTTTTTTGTTTTTGTTTTTGGCTGCACCACATAGCTTGCGGGATCTTAGTTCCCCGACCAGCGATCGAACCCGCGCCCTCAGCAGTGAAAGTGCAGAGTCCTATCCACTGGACTGCCAGGGAATTCCTAAAAGTTGATTGTTATAATACCAGAGAGAGAGACAGAAGATAGACATCGGCCCTCCCTGGCCCTGGTGTACAGAGCCTTGTCCCTTCAGAAGGTCCTCTTGCCTGAAACGTGGCTGCTGCCACGTTACCAGTACTGACCTCTCTCTTGGCAAGGGGAGTGCCTTTGGCCAAGTCCCCTCTGCCCACTTTAGGAAGCGAACCCCCACCAGCCCCTTGGAAAGGGAAAACATAACTCCCACACCTCTAGCCTCTTTTCCCTCATCATTCCCTGGGATACAACTTCATTCTGCATTTTAATGTAAGATGTCTTTGGTTCCCAGGTGAGGGGAGTTGGGGTTCCCATTATCTCAGCCCCTTCATTCCAGATAGGATCTGATCCAGACCCTGACATAGCCAAAAGCCTGTGGGAGTGGGATCCCTCCTCCCTAAACAAAAGAGCAGCCAGGGATGAACTCTGCCTGCCCATTGGGACTTATCCAGGATCCTTGCCCAAGTGGCATCAGCTCCAGGGGACTGACGACTATGTTACTGGTAACTCAATATAGTGCGGTGACACCAAATGGCAGCATGTGGAATCTTTCCTCTAGCTGGGCTACCAGAAAAAGACATGTCCAGGCAGAAAGCTCAGCTTTGCAGCCTTGTCTCAAGCCTGGCTGATGTGGCAATCTGGTTTTTTACCTATGCCTCACCCCCCAGCCAGATGGGCTCCGGTTCAGCCCTGATTTCTGAGAAAGCAAAGGCCTGGTCTCCAGCTAGTCTATAAGCGAACTACCCAGTTCAGTTTGCTTTTGTCTCAGCCCCTCACGGTCTGCAAGCTAAGGCCCACTTTATCACAATCATGGGTAAACCCCATGATGACCCTTTAAGGACAGTCTCTGACCGGCATTCTAGGGCCCTACTCACACGCTTCTCTGCCACTGAAGTGTTAAAAGATACCTTTAAAAGGACTGCTTTGTTTTCCTCCGATGGCAATTCCTGGCACATAGTCAGTGCTCAGCAAATATGTTTTGAATAAAACAATGAAACGCCTGTTCAGCTAGGCAATGGAAGCAGAAATAGTCCAATCAGATGAGGTAATAATAGCCACCATTTCTCAAACACTGACTACCTGCCAGGCACCTGCCAGGTTGAACTATATGAAATGCCATTTTTAAAGGTCACAAGGGTCAAATAGAGATGATTTCATATGGTTCAGCCTAATAGTTTACATTCATCATCTCATCTAATTCTCACAACAAAGCTATGAGAATTATCCCCACTTTATAGATGAGGAAACTGAGGCTCAGAGAGGAAGTGACTTGCTCCAGTTTATACAGCAGGAAGCAGCAGAACCTGGATTTGTACCCAAGTGGTCTGATTCCAGAGCTCACCCGCTGAACCCCTGCTCTTGACTACCTCATCTTAGGAACAACTTTCTAACCTAAGTTCAATGAGTCATCATTCTTTTCTTCATAAATGTTACCTCTGCACTTGTCATTTTTTAGCATACTAGATGAACTATTTCGAATCTTATAACGAGAACACCTGCTACCTGCAAGCAAGTGTCTGAAGATTATAGGATTCCTATAAACCCTTCAAAGGCAATAGAGCCCAAAGTGAAATAACTTCTACATAATACAGAATATGCTCTCAAGTCTTCCACTCGGAGTCAGATGGCATCTCAAAATCATGAAATGTAAATCATATTCATTCATCCACCCATTCATTCTTTTTTGTTAATATTACTGTAAGCATCTATTGTGTGTAAAACTAGAGTGATCATATAATTTTTCATCTAGACCAGAATGAAAGGGGGCACTACTAATAATTCTACCAGTTTAACAGATGAAAACTGGAACCATGCTGAGCAAACCAGGATGTCTCTTCTCCCTGAAAACCCTGTGTCTGAGACATGATCTCATCCCTCAAGGAACTGAGAGAGTCAGGGAGACAGGAGAACAAAGAGGCAAACAGATGGGATAGACACTTGATAAATATTTGCTGAATGGAGGAATGAATAAGGCACAACAGCTGTGGAATCATACATACACGCGCGCACACGCGTGCACGCACATACACACAATTATTTCCAACTAAGAGAGTGACCAAGGGTGGCCTTGGTGTTCATCTGGGCTAGACTGTTGAATGAACGCAGGAACGCATGACTGGGCAGAGAAGGGAGGAAAGGCTGCCAAGCTGAGCAAGGATACAAAGGGGTGTATGTATATGACAAGCTTGAGAAATGATGATCATAGAGAATGGCAAAGATATGGACTGAAGTCATACTGGAAATACTAGGTTTTGAGCAATGGGAACCCCCTGAAGGTTTGGGGCTGCTGCAGTCACATGACCAATCCTGTATTTTAGAAAGAGGACAGTAACATATATTTCTTTGTTGCTATTAAGAAACTACCTGAGGAGGGATTTCCCTGGTGGTGCAGTGGTTAAGACTCCGTGCTCCCAATACAGAGGGCCCAGGTTTGATCCCTGGCCAGGGAACTAGATCCCACATGCATGTGCAACTAAGAGTTCGCATGCCACAACTAAGGAGCCCGCCTGCCGCAACTAAATAAATAAGTAAATAAATAAAATATTTTTTAAAAATACACATAACATAAAATTTAAAAAAAAAAGAAACTACCTGAGGAATGATCAAACCATGGTACATCCCATTTATATATTTTGCAGCATGTAAGATGAAATAGATCTATGTGTACTGACATGGAAAGAGCTCCAAGACAGAGCACTTGATGTTGGTATAAAAAAAAAAAAGGGCTTCCCTGGTGGCACAGTGGTTGAGAATCTGCCTGCTAATGCAGAGGACGCGGGTTCGAGCCCTGGTCTGGGAAGATCCCGCGTGCCGCGGAGCGGCTGGGCCCGTGAGCCGCAATTGCTGAGCCTGCGCGTCTGGGGCCTGTGCTGGGCAACGAGAGGCCACGATAGTGAGAGGCCCGCGCACCGCGATGAAGAGTGGCCCCCGCTTGCCACAACTAGGGAAAGCCCTCGCACAGAAATGAAGACCCAACACAGCCATACATACATACATACATAAAAAGAATGTAAGCAGACAAGAATAGCATTAAAAAATTTTAAAAAAATTAAAAAAAAAAAAAGTCAAGCAAAGCCATGGATTTCTGTAGAAACATATATATGTATACACATGCAAAGAAAAAGGTATGGGAGAAATCCCATGAAACTGACAATAGTAATCACCTCTGGGGAAAGAAGCGTGACCGAGGGGATTTAAAATTTATCTGTGTTGCTTGAAATTTTTACACAGTGAGAATTTAATTACATATGTACTTTTAAATAAGTTTTTAAAGCTGCCTGAAACCCTTGACATCTTATTTATGCTGAAGTCTTTCCATCCTGATTAGCATAATCTCTTCCTCCTAATAATTCACAGTTCTCTTGTACCTTTTTTCTCCCCCCAGCTGGGCTTCCCACCACCAGTTGAAAATTGATAGCTCCTTACAGATACTAATTCATTTTCTCCTCCTCCCTGTAAGGTGACTATGATTTTTTCCCCCGTTTTACACAATAGGAAACTAAGGCACAGAGAGGTTAAGTAACTTGCTGAAGATCACGTAATAAATGGCTGTCCTGTCTCCGCCCCGGGTCGCTGCAGCCTCCGCCGCTTTCGGGCCTAGCAGCCTGAAGAAAAAAGAGAAAAGGATTAAAAAAACCCACAAAAAACCAGAAACGCTTTAAAATCTTAAAAAAAGGACTTCCCTGGTGGCACAGTGGTTAAGAATCCGCCTTTCAATGCAGGGCACACGGGTTCGAGCCCTGGTCCGGGAAGATCCCACATGCCGCGGAGCAACTAAGCCCGTGCGCCACAACTACTGAGCCTGCGCTCTAGAGCCCGCGAGCCACAACTACTGAAGCCCGTGTGCCTAGAGCCCGTGCTCCACAACAAGAGAAGCCACCGCAATGAGAAGCCCACGCGCCGCAACTAGAGAAGCCCGCGTGCAGCTACGAAGACCCACCACAGCCAAAAATAAATAAACATTTTGTTTTAATCTTAAAAGAAAAGAAAGAAAGGGAAAAAAAGAGCGAATCCTCCTCGGAGGACCCGCGGGGCAGTCACTTTTGCACGCTTCCGGCCTGCCCAACCCCGCCGCACCTAGGCGTCCGTTGGTCCCCGTCCGTCGGTGCAGTGGTGAGCCGCTCGCGCGCCCGTGTTCACGCGCCTCCGCCCGCCGCCCCGCCGAGCAGCGTGGCAGCCCCGCGCCTGCCGCCCTCGCCCCCGGCGCGCCGGCCTCCGCGCCCCACGTGTCCGCGCAGCCCTTCTCCCGCCCGGCGTGGCAGGCGGCTGCGCGCTCCAGTCGCCCCGGGCTTGCCCGGTGGGCACCAACAAGTATTTGGTTTCCCTCTTCCCCGGGCTGCTGTAATCTTAAACCGCCGGGAGCCCGAGGCCTATATTTATAGAGAAACACACGTTCCGGAGGCCACCGTGGGCACCACGGGGTTACCTCTGGAAGAATTTTTGTAATTTGGAGGACAGTCCCCGTTTTAATTTTTTTCATTTTTTGAAATTGGGAGCTTTCAGACCAGGACAGCTGAAAATTACAAACTCCCAGGGAGGGCCATATTGTTTTTGAGAGCCTTTTGAATTGCATTTATTTATTTATTTTTGGCTGTGTTGGGTCTTCGTTTCTGCGCGAGGGCTTTCTCTAGTTGCAGAGAGCGGGGGCCACTCTTCATCGCGGTGCGCGGGCCTCTCACTATCAGGGCCTCTCACTATCAGGGCCTCTCTTGCTGCGGAGCACAGGCTCCAGATGCGCAGGCTCAGTAGTTGTGGCTCACAGGCCCAGCCGCTCCGCGGCATGTGGGACCCTCCCAGACCAGGGCTTGAACCCGTGTGCCTTGCGTTGGCAGGCAGATTCTCGACCACTGCGTCACCAGGGAAGCCCTGTTTTTGAAAGCCTTTTGTCTGGGGTTTGGCAGTCTCGTCTGAGCCGTCCCCGAACTCCGCTCCGGCCCTCCCCTCGGAGCCGACTCCAGCTTCTCTGAGCGTCACTGCCACCTGTGAGCCATGGCACCGGCCACGGCTCGGAGGGGAGCCCCCTTTGTCCTGTGTGGTCCCTCTAAGAAGTCCTCCTGGCGGGGCTCGGGGTGGTGGGGAGATGAACGCTGCGGCCAGCAGCTACCCCATGGCCTCCCTGTACGTGGGTGACCTGTACTCGGACGTCACCGAGGCCATGCTGAACGAAAAGTTCTGTCCTGCAGGGCCTGTGCTGTCCATCTGGGTCTGCCGCGATATGCTCACCTGCCACTCCCTGGGTTATGCCTACATCAACTTCCAGCAGACAGCTTTCGCGGAGCGGGCCTTGGATACCATGAACTTTGATGTGATTAAGGGAAAGCCAATCCATATCATGTGAGCTCAGAGGGATCCCTCTTTGAGAAAAGTTGGTGTGGGAAATACCTTCATCAAGGACCTGGACAAATCTATAGATAACAAGGCACTGTATGATACTTTTTCTGCTTTTGGAAACATTGTCCTGCAAGGCGGTGTGTGATGAGAACGGCTCTAAGAGTTATGCTTTTGTCCACTTTGAGACCCAGGAGGCTGCCAACAAGGTCACCGAGAGGATGAACGGCATGCTCCTCAATGACCGCAGAGCGTTTGTGGGCAGATTCAAGTATCGAAAAGAGTGGGAAGCTGAGCTTGGAGCCAAAGCCAAGGAATTCACCAATGTTTATATCAAAAACTTTGGGGAAGAGGTGGATGATGAGAGTCTGAAAGAGCTATTCAGCCAGTTTGGTAAGACTCTAAGTGTCAAGGTGATGAGAGATCCTAGTGGGAAATCCAAAGGCTTTGGCTTTGTGAGTTACAAAAAACACGAGGATGCCAGTAAGGCCGTGGAAGAGATGAATGGAAAAGAAATCAGTGGGAAAGTCATTTTCGTCGGCCATGCACAGAAGAAAGCGGACCGGCAGGCCGAGTTAAAGCGAAAATTTGAACAGCTGAAACAGGAGAGAATTAGTCGCTGTCAGGGGGTGAATCTCTACATTAAGAACTTGGATGACACCATTGATGATGAGAAGTTAAGGAAAAAGTTCTCTCCTTTTGGATCAATCAGCAGTGCTAAGGTGACGCTGGAGGATGGGAGAAGCAAAGGGTTTGCCTTTGTCTGCTTCTCATCCCCTGAAGAGGCAACCAAAGCAGTCACAGAGATGAACGGACGCATCATGGGCTTCAAGCCACTGTATGTCGCCCTGGCCCAGAGAAAGGAAGAGAGAAAGGCTCAGCTGACCAACCAGTATATGCAGCGGGTGGCCAGGATGAGAGCAGTCCCCGCCAATGCCATCTTAAATCATT
The DNA here is from genome assembly GCF_949987535.1 of Balaenoptera acutorostrata. NCBI lineage: Eukaryota > Metazoa > Chordata > Mammalia > Artiodactyla > Balaenopteridae > Balaenoptera > Balaenoptera acutorostrata. Next base: position 13,037,788 of record NC_080064.1, on the reverse strand, counting down.
TCCAGCAGCTGGGGGCTACTTTGTGCCAGCAGTTGCACAGGCCCAGGGAAGACCTCCGTATTACCTAACCAGTTAGCACAGATGAGGCCTAATCCACGCCGCAGCAAGGGGGGAGACCTCAAGGCTTCCAAGGAATGCCAAGTGCTATACGCCAGTCTGGGTCTCGTCCAGCTCTTCGCCATCTGGCTCCAACTGGTAATGCTCTGGCCTCTCGCGGCCTCCCTACTACCGCTCAGAGAGTCGGATCTGAGTGCCCAGACCGCTTGGCTATGGACTTTGGTGGGGTTGGTGCCGCCCAGCAAGGGCTGACTGACAGCTGCCAGTCTGGAGGTGTTTCCGCAGCTGTGCAGAACCTAGCGCTTCGTGCTGCTGTTGCTGTCACTGCTCCTTGGGCTGTTGCACCTTACAAATACGCCTCCGGTGTCTGCAGCCCTCACTCTGCCATCCGGCCCCTGCAGGCACCCCAGCCTGTGGTCCATGTGCAGGGGCAGGAGCCGCTGACCGCCTCCATGCTGGCCGCAGCACCCCCCCAGGAACAGAAGCAGATGCTGGGTGAACGTTTGTTCCTGCTCATCCAGACGATGCACCTCAAACCTGGCCGGGAAGATTACGGGGATGCTGCTGGAGATTGACAGCTCGGAGCTGCTGCACATGCTGGAGTCCCCGAGTCTCTCCGCTCCCACGTGGGTGAAGCTGTGGCGGTCCTACAGGCTCATCATGCCAAGAAAGAAGGTGCCCAGAAGGTGGGCGCTGTCGCTGCTGCTACCTCTTAGACAAGGACAAAATGATTCACAAGCCAAATAAGCCCTCATGGAATTCAGCTCAAGGTTTGAAGACTTCCTAGCTTGTCCTATGGACCTCAACACCAAGAACCACAAATTGCAAATTTAATAGGTCATTTTGTATCAAAAGGTCAATTATGACGTGCCTAGAATTTTTCAATTAAAAGAATATATTCTCTGGGTTCTGATATGGCCCAGACAGTGTTAGCTTTTTTTTTTCTATTGTGAGTTTTGATTTTTTCCCCCCAGAAATTGGTTTTATTTGATGTACCCAAGTCTTAAGTTTCTCAATAAAGAAAAAAATCTCCATAATAAATAAATAAATAAAAATAAATGGCTGATATAACAGGATCTGAACCTCCCAAAGGACTGCATACTTAACCATTCCATCTCCCTGCCTCTCTGGAAAGTCAACTTGCTTTTAATATTCTGCATCCCTCTGACTTCTTTTGCTTTCACTGAGTTGATATCTAGCCATTACAAATGAAATTTACCACCATTCGCTTTTTGCATTTCATTTACATTGTTCTGTCTCTGATACAAAGGGGTGTTCAAAATTCAGATTCAGCTGGAAAGGGAGTTTTATCACATACTGTGTTTAAAAAGCACACACCCACACACATGAGAGGACCAAATTAACTGCTAATTTGAGAGTATGCTGGTGATGTGGCAGGCAGATGAGAGCGAGACAGAGGTTAGCAGTGTGGGTGAGCTCTAATTTGTTTGTGTGTGTGTGGTGCTATAGGGTCCACCAACGTGGCAGTCCCCAGAAGGCCTCAGGCCACTTGCTAAGTCCCAGCAGCTGAGCTGACTTCAGCTGTGTGAAACGCAGCCCCGTCTGGAATGGGGGTGGCTTGTGACTTTTTTGCTCCGGGACTTCATAGAGACTGCTCATGAAATTGGAGAAGTTTGTAGCATATGATTGTCCCCATCCCACTCAGACAGAATATTTTGAGAAGTCTAATTATATAGTGAGCGTGGAAGGGAGAAGGTTTAGATAAGCCCTTTCTAAGGGCAGGTTGGAAAGGGCTGGTAGGGAGCCCTGGGCAGTTCTGCGAGGCAGGGGCGCCCTCTGCAGGTAAACCAGAGGGGCTGCAACCACTGTGTTCCCATGGGCCTTGGGGGCATGTCCATAGCCCAGCCATCCCCCTAACAGAAGATGCTCACCTCCTAGCTGTGTGACTTAGGGTGAGTTGTTGACTCTCTCTGAGGCTCAGTTGCTTCAACTGTAAAGGACAAAAACCCCTACCTCGTGAAGTTGCTGTAATGATCAGAGAGAGAAAATGCACCCAAACTGCTCTGCAGAGGGCCTGGTACGCAGTAAGTCTTCCAAATGTGGCAGCTACTACCAGCAGAGGCAGTAGCAGCAACAGCCCCATTATCACTGTCACTGGCATCTTGAACAATAGTAAAGATGACGACGGAGTGATCTAGCAGAGGGAGAAGGGCTTCTCTGAGAGCAAGCACAGGCAGGGCTGGGGCAGGGGCTGGAGGAAATCGGGGCCAGGCAGCCCAAAAGCATTTTGATTTACCAACTATGTCTATTCCAATTCTGGGAGACAGTTTTCACCTCCTCTTCTCCCTAGAGCCCCACGGTGCTGAATTACACTGCTCCCTGGAAGCAAAATACCCCAGGCAGAGAGCTGGGATATACTTGGAGGAGCCCAGATGCTTGCAAATCTCACAGTGGTGGTGGACCTGCTCACACTGATCCACAGAAGGGACTCTTTCCACAGCTGAAGGGAAGGAAGGAGCCCCTTCTGTCTAACTTTGTCTCCTACCATGACTCAGCCCCCAGCCTCTCTGTAAGGGTGTCCTGCTTTCCCCCTCCCTCCACCTCCCCACCTCCCCCCACCCCCCATAGATCAGAGGGCTGGACCAGGTGGAGGCCTGGGCTGTGATCACCACCATCCCTTTCCTCCACCATTCCTGCCCACCCAGGCTCACTCCTTCCTTCACTCTGGTCCCTGCAAAAGCACCCAACCCTCTTGACGTATCCTAAAAGGTCTCTAATGCTAACTACAGGGAAACAAACGGGTTAGCAAGACGAAGACAAGATGGAGAAGTTACTGAAAATAAGTAAAGGAAGAGTAGTCTCTGGTCTTCACCAGGACAAAAAGGAACCAGGGTGATTGCTCCCAGTTCCCCTGACTGACTCAGTTCTCTGGTTTTTCTTGGAGAATACTTCCTTTACTTAAAATTTTGATGTTTTGCTCATCATGAATTTTTTTGCATTTTTTAATAGTGCACTAAAATATTACTTATCTTAACGAACCGAGTTTTTTGACCACCTTAAATTCCATGCACTCACCTTGCTCTAGTCCTGGCCCAGAGATTAAAGCTGCCTGGGTCTCCACTGGGCTCCCTTCTCCCCACACAACCCACCCTTAACCCCATCTCTCTTTTCACCTTCTACAAGGAACAGGGACAGCTTATTCTTTGTTTTTATTGACTCCTTTCTTCAACCAATATTGACTACATACCTACTATGCGCTAGGTCCCAAGCCAGGCACTTTGGAGACAAAGACGAATTTGTTCATTCATTAAATGTTTTTTGGCCACCTTCTGGGTGCCGGGTCACTGTGCCAGGCTCTGGGGACACAACAGTGAACAAGATAGACATTGTTCTTGACCTCTGGTGTGAGAAGTTCAGATGATAAATATATTTGTAAAGAATTAAAAACAACTTGCAGATAGCAATAAGTTCTACAAGGAAAATAAAGCGAATAGGCCATGCCCTCAAAATGCCCACAGTCTGGGGAGACACACATATAAATGGGTAATTGTTAAACCAGGTGTTATGTACATGGATGGCAGATGCAGAGGATGTTTCGATGGCGGTGGTCAAGGGGTGATTTCCTAGGGAGGAGAAAGTTGGAGCTGAATCTTTTTTTTTTTTTTTTTTTTTTTAAATTTATTTATTTATTTTTGGCTGTGTTGGGTCCTCGGTTCGTGCGAGGGCTTTCTCCAGTTGCGGCAAGCGGGGGCCACTCTTCATCGCGGCGCGGGGACCGCTCTTCATCGCGGTGCGCGGGCCTTTCTCTATCGCGGCCCCTCCCGTTGCGGGGCACAGGCTCCAGACGCGCAGGCTCAGCAATTGTGGCTCACGGGCCCAGCTGCTCCGCGGCATGTGGGATCCTCCCAGACCAGGGCTCGAACCCGTGTCCCCTGCATTAGCAGGCAGACTCTCAACCACTGCGCCACCAGGGAAGCCCCAGAGCTGAATCTTAAATGGTGAGGAATTGGCCACGTAGAAAAGGAGGAAATGGCGCCCCAGATCCCATTATGGAAGTGAGCAAAGGCTGGGAGGTGAGGAACAAGGAGGGGAACGGAGCTGGTTTTATCACAGGGAGAGATGAGACAGGAGGGGCCAGTCTTGGAGGCCACTGGGACCCCAGGTGGAAATGCTCAGAAGATGGCTGGAAACGAGAGAGGGTCAGCCAGAGAGATGGAAGACGATGGCCCATTAGTCGAAAGCAAATAAAATTCTGAATTTTAGATGAGAAGGCCCCTGAGTCCCAGCACAGGGATCTATTGGGGTGGAGTGAGTTTTTCTCAGAGACAAAAATCTCCCAGGCTATAAAATCATCAGGTATTTTTCCCCCTAAATTCAACCTTCCTTAGCCCTCTGCCTGGAGGGAATCCAGTCTGGTTGCCCTAAATGACAAGACACTCAAAACATAGTTGAGTGTACAAATGACAATTGATTCTATGCTTTTTGGTTTTAAGTTTTAATTTCCAGCCCTTGGAGAAGAAAGAGGTCCTGAAGCAAGATCCCCACCCATAATTGTTCAGCTTTCTCGTTATCCAAAGACTTAAGTCTGTAAAATGGAGTTAGTTATGCCAACCCCAAAAAAAGTTGTTATGAGGACTAAAGGAGACTGCTTATGTAAACACATTTGTGAGTGATTGAAGTTCAGAATAAACATAAAGCCTCTAGCTAACCGGCGAAAAGCAGTACTTCACTAGCTGGACAAGTGGAAACAAACCAAATAACTTTGGGTCTTATCACAGACACCTTGGGAAGATACGTCAGGAGCAGGCCGTGAAAATCTCTAAGTCCTCCTGTAGCTGTGCCTTTCTGGAATCCCAAAGTTCAGGGCGGAGGTACAGCTGCCCAGGAATTTATTTCTCCATAAATTTGAGCTCCCCAAATCCCCAAGAAGCCCAGGAATGATGTGACTGCAGGGCGCGTGGGCCCATTGGCACCAAGAGCACCTCCATAAATCAAGGTCTCACTCCCGCTGGCCTCAGACTGCTTTTTCCAAGGTGACTGGACAAAGTAAAAGGGTAGTCACTAACCTAGGGGTGGCATCTGCCTTTGAGAAGAAAGAACCCTGCAAATGCCTACAGGACCAATTCTCTAGAAACACATCCCTCAGAAGGAGAGGTCACTCTTCCTTCACCTCAGAAGGTAATGCAACCAGGAGGACTTCAAGGGAGAGTGATAATCTTCCCAGGAGTTCATCCAATTTGGGTAGCCCCTTGAGGCAGACTTGGAGGAGCCCTATTCCAGTGCAGGGTCAGCCCCAGTGAAAAGTCAAGGTGACCACAGCCCTGTCACCAGTTACCCTTAGGGCAGCCACCCAAGGCAGCCCCCCAAGGCAGCCATGTGAATCACAGAATCTTAAATCAGCTGGCACAACACCCTGATGATACAGGCAAGGGAACTATAGGCCAGAGATGGGGAGGGACTAGTCCAAGGTCACACAGTCTCCAGGGGAAGATTCAAGGTTAGACCCAGGGGTCCTGGCTGTTTCTTGTGGCCTCACTACACACCTCCTCTAATGAGACCACATGGCAGTTCTAGCCCAGGACTCCAGAAACTAAGGCTCATCCACCAATTCATTCGGCCACCTTAATTTCTCCAGTAGCATCTAAATTATGTGAGTGTGGAAGCCAAAGAATATAAAAAGGTGCCTTTCACAAGGGTAGGGGATTAAGAAGTACAAACTACTAAGAAAAATAAGCTACAAGGATATATAGTACAATACAGGGAATATACCCAGTATTTTATAATAACTATAAATGGAGCATAACCTTTAAATTTTGTGACTCACATCATACACCTGAAACTTATATAATATTATACATAAACTATAACCTCAATTGTTTTTTTCTTTTGGCCATGCCACGCAGCTTGCAGGATCTCAGTTCCCTGATCAGGGACTGAACCCTGGCCTCCACAGTGAAAGTGCCAAATCCTAACCACTAGGCCACCAGGGAACTCCCTCAATGTTTTAAAAAGGTGCCTTTTAGGGACTTCCCTGGTGGTACAGTGGTTAAGACTTCACGCTCCCAATGCAGGGGGCCCAGGTTTGATCCCTGGTCAGGGAACTAGATCCTGCATGCCGCAACTAAAGATCTCCCGTGCGGCAAAGAAGATCCTGCATGCGGCAATGAAGATCCCATGTGCCGCAACTAAGACCCGGCGCAGCCAAATAAATTAAAATAAATATTTTAAAAATATATATAAAAAAATAAAAAGGTACCTTTCTTGGACTTCCCTGGTGGCGCAGTGGTTAAGACTCCACCTGCCAATACAGGGAACACGGGTTCGAGCGCTGGTCCGGGAAGATCCCACATGCCGTGGAGCAACTAAGCACGTATGCCACAACTACTGAGCCTGCGCTCTAGAGCCCGCGAGCCACAAGTACCGAAGCCTGCGCGCCTAGAGCTCATACTCCGCAACAAGAGAAGCCACCGCAATGAGAAGCCTGCGCACCGCAACGAAACGTAGCCCCCGCTCGCCGCACTAGAGAAAGCCTGCACGCAGCAACGAAGACCCAACGCAGCCAAAAATAAAATATAAATAAATAAACTTATTAAATAAATAAATAAAATAAAAATAAAAACCTGCCTTTCATATGTCAAAAACAAGTGGGCAGAGAAGGAAAAACATCATCCTGGGAAACACAGGTACCTGCAAAGTTAGCTAACTACATAAACTGCGGGAGGTGACTGAAGAGACCATGTGACTTGGAAGACAGAGGTCACACCTGCCCAAGGTAATCAAGCCCCCAGAGTTGTTACCGACCAGTGTTCTTGGCCTCCTTAATCAATAGAAATTGATAAAAGGCCAGACAAGAAATTCAGGCAAGGCTTTATTGGGGTTCCTGCTGCAGCACCGGGGAGCGAGAACAAGTAACAAGTTCCCTTGCTGGCTCCCTGAGGAGGGGTGAGCTAGGTAGGGGTGTGTCCAGGGGTCAGGCCGGAGGGGTGGCTTAGGGAGTCTGCCCTCCCCTTTGGTGGTGTTGTGTGCAGGGGGCATGCGCGGTACCCTGCTTTTGCTCCCAGCTCTTCAGAAGTGGCAGTTGGGTTTTTGGTCTTTTTGTATCTTGTTGTCCATAATTTGCCCAAACTGCACATGAATGCAGTTATTTTTAGTCCCTTATAGTTTCTTTATATTTTGTTGCTCTAGGAGCCGTTTGTCCAGGTGCAAGCACTGCAGAAAAGGGTGTCAGGTCCCAGGTCCCAGGTCTGAGATGACCTAAGCAGGGGTCTGGAAAAAGCAGCTGAGATGACTGAAATGGAGCCTTAAAACACACTCACACAACCTACTGTATAGCACAGGGAACTCTACTCAGTGCTCTGCGGTGATCTAAATGGGAAGGAAATCTAAAAAAAGAGTGGATATATATATACGTATAACTGATTCGCTTTGCTGCACAGCAGAAACTAACACAACATTGTAAACCAACTATACTCCAATAAAAAGTAATTTAAAAAAAAACACGCTCACACACACAACCCTTTCATAGGACTGTTGTGGGGATTGTGTAAGATGATGGATCATAACGTCTGGTACATAGCAGGTGTTCAAGAAATGGCTTCTGACACTAAATGGCTAAGCCATGAAGGGCCTGGTTCCCTTCTCACCCCTCTTTTACAGAACAGAGCTTACTGTATTGCAATTGTCCAGTTGCTTGCCTATTTGAGAGTAAATTCAGTGAGGGCGGCAACCATGCCTGGCTTGTTCACTCATTGTAGCACCCCAGCTCCTGGCACATAATAGGTGCTCCATGCAGATTTTTGAACAAACGAAGGAACGAACAAACAAATGAATTGAGGCAGGAGATAGATGGGCCCCAGGCTGAACAGTTTCTCCCCTGTGGACAGAAACTCCATAATAGCAGAAACTCCATAAAAACAGGATGATGGAGGAGTTGGGCCCTGCCCAGATAAGAGATAAAAGACCACTATTCCTCATTCTTGGAATCAGGGAGACCTCCTTGACTACACATGTGCAGAAAGGCTCCTTGGAGGTCAAAAAGGGAGGAGGGGGGCGCCACCTCATAGTAAGTGATGTCAAGTACCCATAGGCCTCTTCACTAGAATCCATCTTGGCTAAGAGATGTGCACACACACAGGGGAGGACCCTGAGATACACCAAATACCGACTCAGAACCAGGCAAAGCAAGATGACTGGTCAAAGGAAACCCGGAAGAAATGCCCCATAAAAGCGATTCAAACCAAAATGGTGTGACTCTCTCTCTGAGTCCTCCCGTGTGTCTATCCACAGGTACTGTACTCTTTTTTTTCTCCTAATAAACACTTTACTTGTTTCACTACTTTCCGTCTTTGTGGGAATTCTTTTTCTCCAAAGCTGAAGAACCAAGGCCTTTCCACTGACCAGTGGTCTAGTGGCTAGTTTTCGTGCTCTCACTGCTGCGACCTAATCTCAATCACTGGCCAGGAACAGAAACTCTCTTTCAAGCCGCTGCAAGGCGGAGGCCACCCGAGATCAGAATGAATGAATGAATGAATGACACTTCTGCCAGTCATCTTTGAAGTCCCCTCGGTTCATTCACCAACCCTCCTGATTTGCCCGCGACTGAGGGGTTTCTCAGGATGTGGGAGTGCTGAAACCTGGACAGTCTCAGGCAAACCGCACTGTGTCTGACAGAACTCAGCGACAGAGTTGAGTGACGTGATTGACTGATAAATTTTCAGGAAGAAAGGGGTTAAAATCGGGATAAGACTTGGATCAGATGGCTCCGCCCCATCATGCTCTTTGTCCCACCCCTTTCCACTGCCCTCCCTCTCAGACTCCGCCCCCTTCCTTGGGGAAGGTCACCTTCCAACGCGGGAAGCCAAGTGGGCATGCGCTGAGCCCACCGCAACTGCGCACGCTCTTGTTGACTGTCTCCGCCTTCCCTCCTCCCACTCGGAAAACCGGAAGCCGCCTCCCCCTCGGTAGCTCTTGCGCGGCTAGCGGGTCCTCGGTGGAGCCTGGCTCGGTGCCGCGGTGCTCGGCGGGACGCCGGCGGAGAGTGACATCGGGGTTAAGGGGTGGGGCTCGACGTCAGGATCCAAGATGGCGGCGGTGGTCGCAGTCTCCTTGAGGCGCCGGTTCCCGGCCACAACCCTTGGCAGAGCCTGCCTGCAGGTGAGCTTCGGCTCTGGGGTGGGAAGGGCAGGGATGAAAATCACGGAGATGGCTTGCAGTTGAGGGGGCGGCGGAGGAGATTGAGGGGAGCACAGGGCCAGGCCTCAGGGAGGAAGATACCAGCTCCCGCTTGCTCAGGGCTCTGATTTTGGACGGGAGCATACCTGCTGGTTATCTTTCTGCAGCCTGTGAGTTGGTCTGGGCGGAGAGGATTTTTTTAGACATAAGAATAAAAAAGAAGTTCAGAGAGGGGACTTGAATTGCCCAAGGTCACATGGCGAGCGAGTGACGACTGACTTGGAAGCAGAATTCGAATCCAAACATTTGAACGCCAAGCCCTTTTTCTGCCACCAAACCATCACCTCTGAGAAAGACAGAACCGCCGGAGCGTGAAGGATGGGACTGGGAGGCGAGGCACTCCTCCGGGGTGCAAGGTTGAGGGCTCAGTAAAGAGGGGAAGGGAGAAATGGAGGAAAATCCACTCAGCCCCCTGAGGATCTGGGTTCCTTAAAGCAGCGTCATCCTCTCAGTATCCCTGTCTGTAAAAGACGTATCATAATACCGACAGAGTTTGGGCTTGGATCACAGGTACAGAGCTTGTCGCTGCTCTTATTTATATTATTCCGGGTGCATTGATATGTTTCCTCCACGCCCCTTGTATTGTCAGGAAACTACACACTTCTGATCTGCATTCTGAATGGGAACAGGTAGACGGGGAAGGGAAACTGCCATTGCAATCTGTGTATATCAGGGACTGAGGTATTACAAATCCGTTTCAAATCTTTTTTCCTCCTCTGGGCTCCTGAAAAAACCCTGTAAGGTGGGTGAGCAGGAATTCTAACCTCCTTTTTAGAGATTTGAAAACTGAGGCCCCAGAAAGAAGATTTTTTTTACTTGCTCAAAAATATCACAGCCAAGAACCAGTTGATCCAGGACCTAAACGCAGTGTTTTGAACATAATGTGTGAAAAACTCCTAGCACAGATCTGGGCACATGGTAGGTGTACAAGAAATATTCGGTCCTCTCCTCTTCTTGCACTCCCATGAGAATACGTCTCATTTAAGTAACTGCTCTGGCCACACAGCACAGTGCATATGGTCCATCTTCTAATGCTAGCTCTTTCCAATATGCTATACGTAAACTTAGACAAGTCATTTTACAGTCTTTCTGAGAAGGAGGGATGAGAAAGAGGACTGCCTACCGGAGCCTCAAGCTGGTGCCCTCTGAACATTAAATTGGTGATTGATAGCGACATTGTTTACCAGTTCCTTTTATAGCTGCTGAGCAAGCAATTAAGTTGTGGGAGCCCCACCAATGAGAGTGAGTTCTAAAGCTCAGGTCCCTCTTCCAAGCATGAATTATAGAAAAGGCTGGTTTCATAGGTCAGTGTTGTAATTCCAGGTGAGGCCATTGTAGGGTCTCCTGAGGGCAGAGAAAATAGAAGATTCCCCCACACATGCACCCCCTTGTAGGAATATGCATTCATACCCACAAAAGCCACCTAAAAAGTAATGAGCTTGATGTATTAGCTCTGGGTACATTCAGGTTCCTAGGAGTCTAGGACACAGTAGGATTTCTCTTCTGAATTCCTTTTATTTAGTTTGCACCACTGAACCACAGTTCTGCCTGTAAGTATTTAACTGTAACGTATTAACTGTTGTTTGTGTTGTTGCCTCATTTCTTCGTCTAGACTCTGTATTCTTTGAAGGCAATTACCACCTACTTTCAGTTGTGTATATCATTGCTCCTAGCACCGGCAGGGCTTAGGATACCTATCTGCCAATCAGAATAATACAAGAACTGATACGGTTGCCAGTGCTGAAAAGCAGAACTTATTTTCTGAGCCATGCTAGAAACTTGGCCCTCTAGTTAATCCTATGAGGTAGATTTTAATACTCCCAACCTTCTTACAAAAGAGGAAATAAAATCAGAAAGGTTAAGTAATTTGCCAAAGAACATTCAGCTACTAAGTGGTAGAGTTTGGATTTGGACCCATGCCACTCACACATCTATCTAGCTCCAAGCCTGCTCCTTAAGGAAGCTTTCCTAGGGACATAACAAGCTGCCTTCAGCATGATGCAGAATTCACCCTTCTCATCCTCCGTCCAGATTCAGTCCAGTTGTTGATGATCTTGCTTCTTCCCTTAAATTATAAACTGTGGGTTTCATCTTATCCAAGATTTCCTACAAAGGTGCACTAAGCCTTGAATACTCACTAGTTTTGTAGATTGAGGTAGAAATGCTTTTGAAGGACCACCGCCCCCCCCCCCGCCACCTTGGTCATGGGTTTGTGGTATAAATTTCTGGACAGGCTACAAAGAAAAAAAACCCTCAAATTTTTGCCCACCTCCCCAATTCCTCCTGTATATTCTCCTTTTCTGCCTGTTACTGTGGGACAACCAGCAGCACTCCAGTGGCTGCCCTTCACTCGTGTTCTCTGTCCCACTGCTTGTTCAAAGATAGCTCTCCAGGGCTTCCCTGGTGGCTCAGTGGTTAAGAATCTCCTGCCAATGCAAGGGACATGGGTTCGAGCCCTGGCCCGGGAAGATCCTACATGCCGCGGAGCAACTAAGCCCATGCGCCACAACTACTGAGCCCACGTGCCACAACTACTGAAGCCTGCGCGCCTAGAGCCCATGCTCTGCAGCAAGAGAAGCCACGACAGTGAGAAGCCCGTGCACTGCAATGAAGAGTAGCCCCAGGGCTTCCCTGGTGGCGCAGTGATTGAGAATCTGCCTGCCAATGCAGGGGACACCGGTTCGAGCCCTGGTCTGGGAGGATCCCACATGCCACGGAGCGACTAGGCCCGTGAGCCACAATTGCTGAGCCTGCACGTCTGGAGCCTGTGCTCCACAACAAGAGAGGTGGCAGTAGTGAGAGGCCTGCGCACCGCGATGAGGAGTGGCCCCCACTTGCCGCAACTAGAGAAAACCCTCGCACAGAAACGAAGACCCAACACAGCCATAAATAAATAAATTAATTAATTAATTAATTAAAGTTAAAAAAAAAAAGATAGCTCTCCATGAGAATTCCCTGGCAGTCCAGTGGTTAAGACTCCACACTTCCATTGCAGGGGGCTTGGGTTCAATCCCTGGTCAGGGAACTAAGACCCCACAAGATGCATATGGGAAAAAAAAAAGGCAAAGATAGCTCTCCAGAAAGTCTCCCCTCTCCCCTGCCTTATCAGGTTTTCCTTCTCTGTTGGATCAGCAGCAGCAGCACACAAGCATGGTGTAATTTCTTCCGTCTTAAAAAAAATAATAAAAAGCCAGATCCAGCCACCACCCCAGTTCTCCACTCATCTTTATAGAAAAATGTCTCAAGAGGTGTCTAAACTCGCTGACCACAGTTCATCTCCCCACATCTTCCCATGAACCTATTCCAGTCAGACTTTTCACGCTTACCACTTCACGGAAAGTACTTGGGTCAGGGTCACCAGTGACCTTGGCTTTGTTAAATCCAACGTCAGTCCTCAGTTCTCATGGTACTTTGCTCTCTGAAGCATATTGTTCACTCCCTCCTCAAAACACTTTTTTTGGCCTGACTCCCGGGACATCCCAGCCTTCAGATTTTCCCCCTTGCACATTGGCAGTTCTTTCTGTCTCCCTTTGCTGATTTCTCCTTTTTGCCCCAAACTCTAAATGCTGTGGCTCAGTCCTTAGGCCTCGTCTTTATAGACACTCCTTTGGGCTTTAGATACCTCCTAAATTTATGTCTCCAGCCCAGACTTCACCCCAAATCTTCAGATTCAGATGGCCACCCAACTATATTCTCAAAATTTCCTTATGGATATTTAATAAACTTTGCTTGCCTAAAACCAAAATCCTGCTACTCCCCTGCCACACACACACCAACTTTCCCTCCCATCGCAGTTGATGGCAACTTCATCCTTCACGTGGCGTGGGCCAAAAACTTTCAAGTCATCCTTGCTCTTTGCCTCACTCCCAACCTGTAAGCAAATCTGTCAGTTCCTTCTTAAAGTTTATTTAAAAACTAACCGCTTTTCACCATTTCCACAGCCACCAGCCTTGTTCAAGCCATCATCATCTCTTAGCTGATTATCGCAGTTACTTCCTGCTTTTCTTGCTTTCATCTTTGCACCTCTACAGTTGGTTCTCAAAACAGGAGACAACGTGATCCTTTCAAAACTTGTCTTTGTCACTCCTCAAAACCTTCCAGTAGTTTCCCATCTTACTCGGGGTAGAAGCAAAAGTCCTTCCAAGGCCCTGCGTGGTCTGGTTCTTCCATTAACGTCCTGATTTCCTCTCCTGTTCCTGTCCCTCTCACTCACTCCATTCTCAGCTACCACCGGCGCCTCGTTTCTCCTCAAACACATTCCCACCTGAAGATCTTTGTGCTCCGTGCTCCCTCTGCCTTCTGTGCTCTTCCCCTAGATTTATGTGTGGCTTGCTTACTCACCTGCTTCGGGTCTTTGCTCAAGTGTCAGCTTTTCAGTGAAGTCTTCCCTGGCCACCCCGTTTAGAGTTGTCTCCAGGATCCCTACTCCCCTTCTACCCCTCCCTCCACCCCCATCATGGCATTTATCACCACCTGACAAACTGTAGGTTTTATTTGTGTGCGTCTCCTCCAATCACTGTGTAAGCTGCACAGGACTGGGATGTATGTCTGTTTGGTCCTTGACTCCCCCAAAGCCCAGAACAGTCCCTGAAGCATAGTAGTCGAACAAATAAGTCAATGACTATATCTAGACCAACTACTGCCTAAAATCTTGCTGATTGTTTAAGTAGAGTAAAAACTTTTGCTCTATGGATTTTTTGGGGGAGAGGAATTATCTTTTTGTGCTGTTCTGTTTTGGATTTGCATTTTCACCACTATATAGCGGCTAAAAGGTTGGACTTTGGAGTCAGATGACCTATGTTTGAATCCTGGCTCTTTTGTTATATGACCTTTTTCTCATTTTTTAATTAAGAATAAAAAACTTTCCTCGTAGAGATGTTGTAAAGATTAGACATAATTTAGTACAACATCTGGCACGTGGTAAGGGCTGAGTGATGAAAGCTATTATTATTACTTCTACTGCATACACCTACAGAACAAATTTTTAGATTTCTTTGGGGAATGTTTTTTTAATCACAGCTCCCAAAAATCCTGTGGATTAACTCTTAGTTCAGCCCTCAAGATGAACAAAGTTCCATCACTTTTAGAACCACAACCTGCCCTGGCCATTTTGATTTCAGTATCTTCTCTCTTCATTCCTGTTAGCCCCCCCTTACCCCACCAAATGTTGTATAAAATACGTTGTATAAAAAACTCAAAATGAATTTAAATTAGTTGTTTTGGAAAAAAATTAGTGACACTTTGGGGTACCCCAAAACTTATGTTGGGCTTTATCGCGTTCAGATACTCTGTTGTGTGGTTTTTTTGTTTGTTTGTTTTAATTTTTTTTTTTTTTTTGGCTGCATTGGGTCTTCGTTGCTGAACGCAGGCTTTCTCTAGTTGTGGCAAGCGGGGGCTACTCTTTGTAGCGGTGCGCAGGCTTCTCAGGGCTTCTCATTGCGGTGGCTTCTCTTGTTGCAGAGCATGGGCTCTAGGCGCACAGGCTTGTTGTGGCTCACGGGCTCAGTAGTTGTGGCTCGCAGGCTGTAGAGCGCAGGCTCAGTAGTTGTGGCTCATGGGCTTAGTGGTTCTGCGGCATGTGGGATCTTCCCAGACCAGGGCTCGAACCTGTGTCCCCTGCATTGGCAGGCAGGTTCTTAACCACTGCACCACCAGGGAAGTCCCTGTATATTTTTTAAAGGCATTTTATCCCTCTCCCCCTACTACTGCCTCAGGCATAGCAGCCGCCCACTCTGGGAAACAGTTTAGCAGTTTCTTAAAAAGTTAAACATATAACTACCATACAACCCAGCAATTACACTCCTGGGCATTTATCCCAGAGAAATGGAGACTTACGTTCACACAGAAACTTGTCCACAAATGTTCATTAAACTTTATTCATAATAGCCCCAAACCTGGAAACAACCTGCATATCCTTCAGTGGGTGAATGGCTTAACAAACTGAGGTGCATCAGACCATGGAACACTACTTGGTAATAAAAAGAAATGACTGTTGAGGCACACAACTTGGCTGAGTCTCTAGAGAGTTATGCTGAATGGGAAAAAAGCCAGTCTCCCAAAATTACATATGAGATGATTACATTATATAACATTCTTAAAATGACAGAATTACAGAAATGTAACAGATTAGTGATTGCAAGGGGTGAAGGAGTAGGAATGGGAGGCCTGAGGGGCATGGCTATGGCTGTAAAAGAGCGGGTCTTTGCGGGGATGGAAATAATATTCTGTACCTGGACTATATCAGTGATAATATTCTGGTTATGATATTGTGCTGTAGTTTTGTACAGTGTTACCACTGGGGGAAATTGAGTGAAGAGTACATGGGATCTCAGTATTATTTCTTATAAATACATGTGATTCTACAGTTATTTCCAAATGAAAAGTGTAATTTAAAAAACTATCAATCTGTGGATATATGCAACAATATGAATGACTCTCAGAGCATCATGTTGAGCGAAAGAAGCTAGACTCAAGATGTATTATCTCATGGCATGTATATGAAATTCTATAAGAGGCAAATCTGTAGTGATAGAAAGCCGATCAGTTGCCAGTGGTAGGGAGAGGGTGCTGACTGCAAAGAAACACTAGAGAACTTTCTGAATGGAAATATTCTGTCATAATTGTGGTAGAAGTTATACAACTTTATCAAAACTCATCAAATTATACACTTAAAATTAGTGAATTTTATTGTAATGAATATACCTCATTAAATCTAACAAAAACAAAAAAGGGGGTGTGTTAAGCAAGCAAAAGGCCTCTGGAGCTAATATCTTCAAGAGGGAATTCTCTGGTGGTCCAGTGGTTAGGACTCCGCGCTTTCACTGCCGAGGTTGCAGGTTCCGGGCAACTAAGATCCCTAAAGCCATGCGGCACGGCCAAAAAATAATAATAATAATATTTTCAGGAATCTTTTCACTTCCTCCACTTCCTCTTAAACACCACAAGGTGGCATTAGCCAAACGTTCCTGTCATTTCACAATGGAGTCCCTAGTGAAAAGTGTTCATTTGTAGAAATGACTTTCCTTTTATTAATGATCTTAGCCAGCTTGGTGATAAGATAAAATACAGCTTTCATCCTCACCTTCACTTTCATTTTCTTCATACATTTTCTTCTTTTATACTGAGAGCCGATATTTTCAGCTTCATTTAATTTGGGGCGGTTTTTGCGAGCAAGTAATAAACTCCATTGCATTTCTTGTAATTACTCAATTAACCTTAAGAGTTTTTACTTTCTTTAACAGTGTATAAGAGAATTAGCTGGCCTGGAATACCATCTGAATATTTCTATCTTCAACTTATAAGTGCTCTTTGGACTGGCAGGATCCCTCATCACCACAGTAGAAGCTCAGCAGGACTTGTTGAGACCTTGTTTCATCTGCCTAAATGCAGAAGGGCTTCAAGGACTATGGGATGGGGGCAGCTTAGCATTACAGTTAAGTCCCCTATGTACGAACAAGTTCCGTTCCGAGAGTGCGTTCGGAAGTCCAGTTTGTTCGGAAGTCCAACAAAGTTAGCCTAGGTACCCAACTAACACAATCGGCTATATGGTACTGTACTGTAATAGGTTTGTAGTACTTTTCACACAAATAATACATAAAAAACAAACAAACACGAAAGATAAAGAAAACATTTTTAATCTTACAGTACAGTACCTTAAAAGTACAGTAGTACAGTATAACAGCTGGCATACAGGGGCTGGCATCAAGTGAACAGGCCAGAAGAATTACTGACAGGAGGAGGGAGAGGAGGTGGGAGATGGTTCCTTGCTGGAACCAGATGCACGTTCGCACCTTTGAAAGTCCGCAACTTGAAGGTTCTTATGTAGGGGGTTTACTGTATACAGTAAGTGGTTAGGACTCCGCGCTTTCACTGCCGAGGACCGGCATTCAATCCCTAGTCGGGGAACTGAGATCCCACAAGCCACACAGCGCAGCCAGAAAATAAAATTTTTTAATTAAATTAAAAAAAATTGATAGACTGAGTAATGCAGATTGCCCTCCCTAACATGGATGAGCCTTATCCAATCAACTGAAGGCCTCAGTAGAACAAAAGGCTGACCCTCCTTCGAATAAGAGGAAGTTCCTCCTGCCTGACTGCTTTCAAACTAAGACATTGATTTTTTTTTTTTTTAAATATTTACACACACAGGTTTTGGTTTGTTTGTTTATTTATTTATTTATTTATGGCTGCGTTGGGTCTTCGTTTCTGTGTGAGGGCTTTCTCTAGTTGCGGCAAGTGGGGGCCACTCTTCTTCGCGGTGCGCGGGCCTCTCACTATCGCGGCCTCTCTTGTTGCGGAGCACAGGCTCCAGACGCGCAGACTCAGTAATTGTGGCTCACAGGTCTAGTTGCTCCACGGCATGTGGGATCTTCCCACGCCAGGGCTCGAACCCATGTCCCCTGCATTGGCAGGCAGATTCTCAACCACTGCTCCACCAGGGAAGCCCAAGACATTGATTTTTTTTCTTGCCTTTGGACTTGAAATAACGACTCTTCCTGGGTCTTGAGCCTGCTGGCCTTTGGACTAGAACTATACCATTGGCTCTCCAGCTTACCAACTGCAGATCTTGAGACTTGTTATCCCCTGTAATCACGTGAGCCAATTCCTTATAATAAGTCTCTTTTCATATATGTGTATATATATGTACACACCATTGGTTCTGTTTCTCTGGAGAACCCTAACTAATACACCTGCTCTTAAGGAGTTAAGACATAAAGAGAAGAAAACAGCACCAAGAAGAGACCTGAGAATATTCACAAATGAATAGTACAGTGTTTAGGAACGTGGGTTCTGGAGCCAGACAGACAGACCTGGGTTCCAATCCTGGCTCCACTCACCAGCTCTGTAATCACGGGCCCATCACTTGGTCTCTGAGCCTCATTTTTCTTGTCTTTAAAATGAAGATTCAGTGGAGTAATTAATATAAAGCATTTAATTCGGTGCCAGACAATAATAAATAGTGGTTTTTTAAATGAGTATAAAGTTAAATATAAAACTTTTTTTTGAGCAACAGCACTCTTTTTGCAAATATGTTTTTATGGGGAGGCTGTTGTGGTTGAAGGCGTGAGGGAAGTCAGGCCCACCCTCTTAACCTTATCCTATCCCAGCAGCCCCTGGGTGGCACTCTAGGATTCCTTGGCTCGCTGTGTGAAACCCACTGGCAGAGACTGCAAGTGCCCAGGAGATGGAACAGAATCATCAGAGAGAGCAGGTCTCAGCTGTTTGTTAGTTCCCTAAATTTATTTTAAGATACAATATTCTTTATCTTGTTTCCTGCCATAATGCTATGGACGGAATGCTTGTGTTCCCCCAAAATTCATATGTGGAAGCCCTAATCCCCACTGTGGTGGTATTTGAAAATGGGGCCTTTGAGAGGGAATTAGGGTTAAATTAGGTCATGAGGGTAGGACCTGTATGATGGGATTAATGCCTTTATAAAAAGAGGAAAAGATATGAGATCTCTTTCCAACATGTGAAGATAGAGCAGGAATGTAGCTCTCTGCAAACCAAGAAGGTCCTCACTAGACATCGAATCTGCTGACACCTTGATCTTGGGCTTCCCAGCCTCCAAAACTGTGAGAAGTAAATGATTGTTGTTTAAGCCACCCAGCCTTCGGTATTTTCTTACAATGGCCCAGACTAAGACACCTAATCGAAAAGCACCAGCATCTCATTTTGACAACTGCAGTGGCTTTCTAACTGGTTTCCCCAGATGTCATGTGACAGTTCTTCCCTTGTAAGCCAGTGATGTTCTTCTCAAAAATAAAAATGATTGTGTCACCTACCTGATAAATTTTTATTAGCTTCTTATTGCTCTTAGGATAAAATCAAAACTTACAAGTCTTTCTTAAGTTCCTCGAGTCTGCCACTCTTCCATCCCTTGTCAAGTCACCCTGCTTTACAGTGGACTTCTCTCGGTCCTCACAGGTGCCTGTGCTCTCCCCAACCCGGGCCTCTACGTGTGTTGTTCCTAGGTTTATAACACCCTGTTCTCCTTCCCCTTCATCCCTATACATCAAGCCTCGGCTTAAATATCATTTATAGAGCCTTCCCCGACCACTTAGACTAGTGCAAGTCTCTGCTGCATTCTTCCCTCTCTACACTTTATTGTGAATATTTCATTTATCTTCTTGCTCACTACAAAGTAGATTCTATAAGGGCCAAGGCTATGTCTCTTTTGTTAAGCACCATTTCACCAGCCCCCAGCACCATGTCTGGCATATTACAGGTACTTAGTATTGTGTGTTGGATATTGGATGACTGCGTATCCCAAGAAGACTGTGTCAGTAATGTGTGGGTTTGTATCCAGTATTGCAGTTTATAGTGGCAACTAAACAGAAGGATTTATCTTGCATTTTTAATGATTTTTTTTTCTCCTTCTTATGAACTTTGTAAATTTCAGGCCTGCCGTGGGGCCCAGACAGCTGCAGCCACAGCTCCCCGAATCAAGAAATTTGCCATCTATCGATGGGACCCAGACAAGACTGGAGATAAACCTCATATGCAAACTTACGAAATTGATTTGAATAAGTGAGTATCTCTGTGAAAGCTAGGTATTTGATAAATGAAGGTGAGCTCTTGATCTATTTCAGGGACATGCTTTTCCCATCCTTGGAAGGTTTAAAAACAGATTATCCAGTGGCTCTGGAATTTATCATCTATTTTTAAAACAACAAGGTAGATACCTGATTCAAAAACATAATACCAAGAAGAACAACTTTTACAAAATTCGTTTCCTTCCCGCAAATCAAAGTATAACAGTTTCTAGGAACACTGCCAGAGATAGCATTATGCATAGTATCTGAAGTCATTAACACATTAACAATTTAAAAATACTCAATGTTTTTATGTTAATTTATGTATATGGACCTATGTATTCTATAATAATGATAAGCACTGTAAACTTGGCTGGAATGGTGATAGGACAAGATAGGGGTGTAGTTTAAATATTAAAAATGATCCATACCTATGTATTAGCTTTCTGTTTCTGTCGTAATAATTGCTGCAAACTTAGTGGCTTAAAACAACATAGACTTATTATCTTATAGTTCTGTAGGTTAGAAGTCTGGTAAAGGTTTCGTGACTAAAATCAAGGTGTCAGCAGGCTCTGTTCCTTTCTGGAGACTAGAGAATCCGTTTTCTGCTCCTTCGAGCTGTTGGCAGAATTCAGTTCCTTATGGTTGTAAGACCGAGGTCCCTGTTTTCTTGTTGGCTGAAAGCTGAGAGCCATTCCCAGTTTTTAGAGAAACTGCATTCCTTGGCTCATAGTCCACATCTTCAAAGCCAACAACAGCACGTTGAGTCCTTCACATTACCACTCCTGAACCACTCCTCTTCCATCTTGTTTTTTTTTAATTTTATTTATTTATTTTTGGCTGCATTGGGTCTTCGTTGTGGTGCATGGGCTTCTCATTGCAGTGGCTTGTCTTATTGCGGAGCACGGGCTCTAGGCACGCAGGCTTCAGTAGTTGTGGCACGTGGGCTCAGTAGTTGTGTCATGTGGGCTCTAGAGCACAGGCTCAGTAGTTGTGGCACACGGGCGTAGTTGCTCCGCGGCATGTGGGATCTTCCCGGACCAGGGCTCGAACCCGTGTCCCCTGCATTGGCCGGAGGATTCTTAACCACTGAGCCACCAGGGAAGCCCCCTCTTCCATCTTTAAAGAATCTCCACAGGTAGCCAGAAGGAAAGAAGAATCTAGTGGGCTGGGCTCTAGCTTCCCACCACTCCACACCTCCACCTCCCAAGTAGAACCAGAGCTGCTCTGTTTTATGATCTGTTTTATTTGTAAATGAATAAGTATTTCTTTTGAACAAAAGCTTCCATGGCACCAAAAAAGTTATTTGAAAACCACAGGTACTTTAAATGCTTTTTTTAAACTCTATCAACACACAAACTCTTTTAATAAGATAGAGTTAATTGATACATAATCTTCTTCTCAGACAAAATTATCAAATATTCAGCAACCAAAAATTATTAATAAAATTCAAAGAAAGGGAAATTGTACAGGCCACATTTTCTGACCATAATACAATAAAACTAAAAATTCATATCAAGAACAAAAAAACCCTAATTACTTGGAAATTTAAAGCACTCTTTTAAATAACTACTTGATTAAGGAATAATAAAAATATTATTATCAGATACTTAGAAAATAAAAACATTGCAAATTAAAACTAGAGAATGTGATTAAAACTGGAAGAGTTGGGGCTTCCCTGGTGGCGCAGTGGTTGAGAATCTGCCTGCTAATGCAGGGGACACGGGTTCGAGCCCTGGTCTGGGAAGATCCCACATGCCACGGAGCAGCTGGGCCCGTGAGCCACAATTGCTGAGCCTGCGCGTCTGGAGCCTGTGCCCCGTGACGGGAGGGGCCGCGATAGAGAAAGGCCCGCGCACCGCGATGAAGAGCGGTCCCCGCACCGCGATGAAGAGTGGCCCCCGCTTGCCGCAACTGGAGAAAGCCCTCGCACGAACCGAAGACCCAACACAGCCAAAAATAAATAAATAAATAAATAAATAAATAAGAAAATCCTTTAAAAAAAAAAAAAAAAAAAAAACTGGAAGAGTTGGGGCTTCCCTGGTGGCGCAGTGGTTAAGAATCCGCCTGCCAATGCAGGGGACACGGGTTCGAGCCCTGGTCCCGGAAGATCCCACATGCCGCAGAGAGGCTGGGCCCGTGAGCCACAATTACTGAGCCTGCGCGTCTGGAGCCTGTGCTCCGCAACAAGAGAGGCCGCGATAGTGAGAGGCCCGCGCACCGCGATGAAGAGTGGCCCCCGCTTGCCACAACCGGAGAAAGCCCTCGCACAGAAACGAAGACCCAACACAGCCATAAATAAATAAATAAATAAATAAATAATTTAAAAAAAAAAACTGGAAGAGTTAAATTCATAACTATTTTTAATGATAAAATTTAAAGTGATTGCGTTTACTTCCAATAATGGCAGAATAGTTTCCCTCATACTAACCTTTCAACAAATAATAACTGTACACTCTGGTTTATAAGATAAATATAAGAAGCAATGACCTGAAGGCACAGGAGAGTGACCAAAGCAGGCAGACACTGGAAGGGAGTTGACACCTGTAAGTATAGAGTGTTGCTTGGATAAATAAACTTTTTGCATGTTTTTTTTTTACCTGAGGGCAAGCCCTGGTTGATGTGGGAGTGCAAGGGCTAAAACTCGATTAAAAAAAAAATCACAGTCTAGGGACTTCCCTGGTGGTGCAGTGGTTAAGAATCCGCCTGCCAATGCAGGGGACACGAGTTTGAGCCCTGGTCCAGGAAGATCCCACATGCCGTGGAGCAACTAAGCCCGTGTGCCACAGCTACTGAGCCTGCGCTCTAGAGCCTGCGAGCCACAACTACTGAGTCCGTGTGCCAAAACTACTGAAGCCCACGCGCCTAGAGCCCGTGCTCCACAACAAGAGAAGCCACCGCAGTGAGAAGCCTGCGCACCGCAACAAAGAGTAGCCCCCGCTCGCCGCAACTAGAGAAAGCCCGCACAGCCAAAATAAATAAATAAATAAATTTATTGAAAACAAAAACAAAAAAACCCCACAGTCTTAGTGTGGTCACTAGCTTGAATAACCAGATGATATATTTGGAAGCTACCATAGCACCAGAAAATGAGGGGGAAATCCTGGAAAGAAGTACAGAGGGGGAGCCCCAAATTCTGTTTGCGAACCGTGCCCAGATCTTGAGTTCAGCCATACTAATTGTTGCTTTAAAAAAAAATCAGGCCGTGCTGAGGGCACCGGCAAGAGCGGGTGCGAGCGGGTGGCTGGTGGGGCTGGTGTGTCGGGTGGGCAGGCCGGAAGCTGGGTCGCCTGAGCCCGCGGCTTCTGGCATCCTGACCCACACTCAGCTGGTCACTCTGAAGGGATACGGGGTGGGGGGGCTCCAAGTGGCCGCACAGCAGGGAGCGGCGGCGGCAGCCTCAGGTCCTGAGTCTCTATAGAAGCTGAAATCCATCAATCCCCTTTCTTCAAAATGCAGTGAAATGTACCAAAGACTGTATTCCGACTGGCACGTAGGACATGCATGGAACCAGATAAAGCTGGTCTTTGGGGACACTGTCAAAACAGAAAGGAACCATTACTTTTATATACGTCGGAATCCAGAGTGGTTTGGGTACCGGGCCCTCAGAAACGATGGCTGCACTTACCTGCTACCCAGTGTTGCAAAGGAAAGGAAGCCATTCATTGCTCATCCACCCCAACCAGGGGTCCTTCACCCTAAACAGTGGGAGCAGGATATTTTATCCAAGAGGGTTCTGTCATCCAGTGCTACATCCCCAGGAACTCCCTCCAAAAAAAGGAAGAACCTGATCCTTTACAAGACAGATCAGTTGGTCCTTATCAACGATTTAAGAAAACATTTAGGGCTTCCCTGGTAGCGCAGTGGTTAAGAATCCGCCTGCCAATGCAGGGGACACAGGTTCAAGCCCTGGTCCGGGAAGATCCCACATGCCGCGGAGTAACTAAGCTTGCAAGCCACAACTACTGAGCCTGTGCACCACAACTACTGAGCCTGCTGCGCTCTAGAGCACGCGAGCCACAACTACTGAGCCTGCGAGCCACAACAACTGAAGCCTGTGCACCTAGAGCCCGTGCTCTAAGACAAAGAGAAGACACCACAATGAAAAGCCGGCGCACCGCAACAAAGAGTAGGCCCCTCTCGCTGCAACTAGAGAAGGTCCGCGCACAGCAACAAAGACCCAACACAGCCAAAAATAAAATAAATAAATAAAAATAAATTTATTTTTTAAAAAAAATTTAGATAATATGGGAAAGTTTTGATTCCAGTGCATCTAATAACTTCCAGTGTTTGGCTTGGAATGTTTTATTATGCAGCCATAAAAGGAGTGAATGTCGTTCCTTTTCTAGAACTTACTGGGTTACCTGACAGCGTAGCAAACATTCTGAAAAATTCCCAGAGTGGAAATGCACTAACAGCATATGCCCTGTTGAAGATTGCAGTGCCTACGTGATACACTGTGACCCGGGGGGGGGACTGCTTTCACTGTGAAGTATCTGCGCAGCCGTGGCTGCATGTCAACGCCACCTCCTGTGAAGGAGTATCTGCAGGACAGGATGGAGGAGACAAAGGAGCTCCTCACAGAGAAGATGGAGGAGACAAAGGACAGGCTCACTGAAAAACTGCAAGAAACCAAAGGAAAGGTTTCTTTTAAGAAAAAAGTGGAATAAGGTGCCTTATATACCAGGCTATAGACAGTTCCTGCACTTTAACCCTTGGAGACTATGGACAAAGGTAAATGCTCTTGAATATTTTTTTGGTTAGCAGCCTAAATATAGCAGTCCTCTGAGGGTTAAAGAACTGAGATAACTTTTTAAAGTTAAACATCACTAGAAAATCAGTGTTTTTTGAAAAGAAAAAATGAATCCAGTATAAGAATTTCGTGTCAGTAGCAGCGTTAAGCAGTGGTCCATGTCTTCAGTCATCCTTGCTTTGTGTTCAGATGCAGCTGTTGACTCCTTGAATAGCTGGTGCGGCCCTCCACAGATTTAACACTAGGTCTTCATCTTTGTTATTCATTGAGGTTTTAACTATATTCAGTTCTCAATGTGGAGACAAACTGTTATCATCAGAACTGCTTGTGAATAAGAGGATATTTAGTCTTTCTATAAAGACAGTATATAACGGTTACATACCAGTTAAAAGGTAGACTTCATATGAAGAAAGCTGAATGAAAATTGGGTCATGTATATGTAAATAAGATGTATTGGTTATATGTAAATGAAAAATTGACCCTTTTAACATGATTTTTACCTGAAGCTTGCCATAATCAAATTTTTTAAGCAAATCTGTGCGACATAGCACTTTCTCACCCAGAACGTAAAACTGTTATTCCTGTGTCATGTCCTCTCCAACTGATCTCTCAGAGGAAAAGGGAAAATCATTACACCTTAAGTTTATGGTGGAGATCAAATACCCTTAGCAGTGCCTGGAGCTTGTGGTTCTCAGCAGTGCAGGTTTGGGAGGATGGGACCTGCCTGTCCCTGCCTCCTGGTCTCCACCAGCCAGAGTCGGTCTTGATTCCATTTTGGAGTAAAATTTTAAGATTGTAGCTGCTGTTTCCTCTTGCATTGAAACATCCTTACTTGAGCATTTTACTTGAATTTTTTAAATAGCAAAGCTCTCATTAAAACCTTCTTGGAATGAAATTCAGTCATGTCAGATGTGAAAGTTGCCCCAATTTGTGTGGGTGTGTTTGAGGATGTGTTTGTGTGTTTCCTTTTGCTCTGCCTTTACTTCAATTCTAACCTTTGAATTGAAAGAGGGAACGGGCCTCTTTCTAGACTGTCTTTGTTATGGGTGATCTGATAAGGCAAGAGAATGCCAGAAGTAGTCCCGCAGGCATCACTGCTGTGAGGCAGGGTTTTCATATTAAATACTGAGTTTGGCCAAATTTAGAGAATACTTTAAAGGGAAAATAATGTTTACATTTGATACGTCTAATCATTATATTGGCTGTGCTGTGGTTGGACTCTTCTTTGGGGGGGTGGGTGGAGTGGTGAGGGGGCAGGGCTCACTCTGCCACATGCAGGCCTGATAAGGCAGGATGGTTTGTCTCCTGATACAGGTCGAACGTGTGATTTCAAATTGACAGCACATTTTCAAATCCAAAACACAGTGTGTTTTAGCTTGTTTATTAAATAATTCACATTTTTGCATATATTAAATGCTAAGATATTAACGAATTTGTTTATTTTTAACCACTGAGACTGCCTGGTGTAAAATCATGTGTTATATGAAACTTTACTTTTCACGTTGCATAGGGCGTGTTTTCCAATGAGGATAAATTGTGGGTCTTAGAAGCACTAATAATCCTGAGTTTCCACCTTTGGTTCAGCCCATTTGAGATTTGTTGCCATCCAGTTTCATAATTGTGTTGTGTTTGTCCAGTTACAGAAAGTGAGGCGCTGGGGAGTGCTTTGAAATTCTCTAGTGAAACATTCTCTGAAGGTGTAAAAAAAAAAAAAAAAAAAAAATCACTCTTCTGAGAAGCATGATACAGTCCAGGGTTACTACAGCATGTTATTCATAAGGTCCAGCATACAACCCAAAATTACTAATCATACAAAGAAACAGTGAAAAGTGAAAAGACAATCAGTGGAGACCAGCCTTGAAGCAACCCAGTTGTGGGAACTAGCAGAAAGGACTTTAAGCAATTATAATTGTGTTCATAGATAAAGGAAGATACGCTCATGATGGGATAGGAAATCTCAGCAGAGAGAAACTATTGATATTTAAAAAGAACCAATGGAAAATCTGGAACTGAAAAATACAATATCTGAAATAGAAAATTCACTGTATAGGCTTAACAGCAGATTGGAAATGACAGTAGGAAGATTTGGTGAACCTGAAAGTAAATTACTAGGAAGTGTCTATTCTTAAGACAAAAAGGAAAAAAAGATTTTTAAAAAAGAACCTCATTGATCCATGAAACAGTATCAGAAGGTCTAACACATGTGGAATTGGAGTCCCAGAAGGAGTGGAGTGGGGGAATGGGCAAAAAATATATTTGAAAAGGTAATGGCCAAGAATTTCTCAAGCTTGTGAAAAACATAATTTACATATTCAAGAATCTTAGTGAGGGCTTCCCTGGTGGCGCAGTGGTTAGGAATCCACCTGCCAATGCAGGGGACATGGGTTTGAGCCCAGGTCCAGGAAGATCCCACATGCTGCAGAGCAACTAAGCCCATGTGCCACAACTACTGAAGCCTGCACGCCTAGAGCCTGTGCTCTGCTACAAGAGAAGCCACCACAATGAGAAGCCCATGCACTGCAATGAAGAGTAGCCCCCACTCGCTGCAACTAGAGAAAGCCCTCACAGAGCAACGAAGACCCAATGCAGCCATAAATAAGTAAATAGATAGATAGATAGATAAATTTTTAAAAAAGAATCTTAGTGAACTCCAAGCCCAACATAAATAAATAAATAAATAAATAATAAATAGGATCTTAGTGAACTCCAAGCAGGGTAGATACACAGAAAACCACACAAGCACATCATAATCAAATTACTGAAGATAAACAAAATCTTGAAAGCTATGAGAAAAAAACACATTGCATGCAGGGATATGAATGATTGTTTACTACTCATCAGAAATTACAGAAGCCAAAAGACAGTGGAATGTCTTCTCTAAGTTACTAAAAGGAAAGCTCTGTCAACTGAAATTCCGTATTCAGCAAAAGATCTTCAAGATGAAGATGAAATTAAGATATTTTCAGATAACGAAAAGTAAAAGAAGTCATAGCTTCCTGTACTGCGTGAAAGAGGAAGTTTTTCAGGCTGAAGAAAAATAATACTAGGTGGGCCAGAGACCTGTGCCACATGAAAAAGGAAGTTTTTCAGGCTGAAGAAAAATAATGCCAGGTGGAAACTCAACTCTTAGAAAAGTAATGAAAGGCACCATATATGATAAATACAAAACCATTTTTTCATCTTAACTTTATTAAAATAGATATGACTGTTTAAAACAAAATCATAGGGACTTCCCTGATGGTCCATTGAGTAAGACTCCACACTCCCAGTCCGGAGGGCCTGAGTTTGATCCCTGGTCGGGGAACTAGGTCCCGCGTGCATGCCGCAACTAAGAGTTGGCATGCCGCAACTAAGAGTTCGCCTGCCACAAGTAAGAAGTCCACATGCCACAACTAAAAGACCCAGCACAGCCTAAATAAATAAATAAATAATAACATTTTAAAAAAACAAAACAAAATTATAACATTGTCTTACATAAAATATAACTTATATAGAGGTTGGAATGTTGTTACGTGAAGTGGTACAATATTAACTCTAAATAGACTGAAAAGTTAAGGACATATAATTCTAGAGTAACCTTTTTTTTTTTAATGCAGAGAGATATATAGCTAAAATGGAATTGGAATATATAAATTAAATATATCAAAATGGAATTCTGAAAATATTTACTTAATCTAAAAATACTACTTAAAAGAAGGCAGAAAAGAGAGAACAGGGGAAAAGTGTTGGGACAGATAGTAAAATGATAGACCCAAATCCAACCATATCAATAAGTACATCAAATGAAAAGGGACTAAACACTCCAATTAAATGGCAAAGATTGTCAGGATAAGTAAAGAAGCGAAGCCCAACCACATGCTATTTACAAAAAATGCACTTTAAAAATTTTTTGGCCACACTGTGGGGCATGCAGGATCTTAGTTCCCCTACCAGGGATCGAACCCTCACCCCCAGCAGTGGAAGTGTGGAGCCTTAACCACTGGACTGCCAGGGAGGTCCCCCAAAGTGCACTTTAAATATAAAGACACAGATAGGTTGAAAGTGAAAGATTGGAAAACAATATCCATGCAATCTGCATTAAACATAAAAAAGAGTGGCTATGGTAATATTAGATAAAGTAGACTACAAGGCAGAGAACACTACTGGAAATAAGAGGGGACATTTAATAATGATAAGGGGATCATTTTATCAGGAAGACATAACAATCATAAATGTGATTATGAAATACACATTCTTTTTAAGTGCACATGCTATATTCACTAAGATACTGGGCCATAAAACAAATTTCAATAAATTTCAAAAAGTTGGAATCTTATAGGGTATAATCTCTGACCACAGTGGAATTAAAATTTAAAGCAGTAACAGCAAGATAATTTAGGTATCAAAGCAGAAATCACAAGGGAAATTAGAAAAGATATTGAACTAAATGATAATGAAAATATAGCATTTCAAAATACGCAAGATGCATCTAAAGCAGTGCTTAGAGGGAAATTTATAGCTTCAAATGCATACATTAAAAGAAGAAAGGTTTAGAATCAGTGATCTAAGATTCTACCCTAAGAAGGCAGAAAAATAAGAGCAAGGTAAACCAAAAGCAAGTAGAAAAAGGAAATAATAAAAATAAGAGCAGGGACTTCCCTGGTGGTGCAGTGGTTAAGACTCCACGCTCCCAATGCAGGGGGCCCGGGTTCAATCCCTGGTCAGGGAACTAGATCCCACATGCATACCGCAACTAAGAGTTCTCATGCCACAACTAAAGAGCCCGCATGCTGCAACTAAGGAGCCTGCGAGCCACAACTAAGACCCAGCACAACCAAATAAATAAATAAATAAATATTTTTTTAAAAAAAAATAGCAAATAGGATGGGGGCTGGGGGGAAGACAGCTGGTAGAAAAAAATAAAACCAAAAGTTGGTTTTTTTGGAAACAACAAATTTGATCATCTCCTAGCCAGACTGGAGAAACATAAGAGAAAACAAAATCCCAATATCAAGATAGAGAGCCCATGGATATTAAAATGATACCAAGAGAGTATTATGAATAACTTTATGACAAATTCAATAATTGATGAAATGGACAAATTCCTTGAAAAAATACAACTTACCAGATTGACATAAGATGAAATAGAAAATATGAATAGTTCTATGTTACAGAAATTAAATGTGTTATCAAAAACATTTTCACATGGAAAAATCCAGGCCCAGGTGGCTTCACTGGTGAATCATATCACACATTTAAGAAAAGTCTAACACCAATATTCTTTCAGAAAATAAACAAGGAATATTCATTTCCTAGTTCATTTTATGAGGCCCTCATAACCTGATACCAAAATCTAACAAAGACATTACAAAAACGAAAATTACAAATTGGTATCATTCGTGAACATAGACACAAAAATCCGTAAGAAATTTTAGCAGTTCAAATCTAGCAATCTATAATAAGGGATAATGCCTTAATGACCAAGTTTCAGTTTATCTCAGGAATATGAAGTTGGCTTAACACTGGAAAATCAATCATTGTAATTCATCATATAAAGGATAAAGGGGAAAAGCCATAACTCTGCAAATTTGAAAAAGAAGGAAACTTCCTCAACCAGATAAAGAGTATCTAGGGACTTCCCTGGTGGTCCAGTGGGTAAGACTCCACGCTCCCAATGCAGGGGGCCCGGGTTCAATCCCTGGTCAAGGA
This sequence comes from Balaenoptera acutorostrata, assembly GCF_949987535.1. NCBI lineage: Eukaryota > Metazoa > Chordata > Mammalia > Artiodactyla > Balaenopteridae > Balaenoptera > Balaenoptera acutorostrata. The sequence continues at coordinate 13,007,563 of NC_080064.1, read as the reverse complement.
ACTAGATCCTGCATGCATGCCGCAACTAAGAGTTTGCATGCTGCAGCTAAGACCCAGCACAGCCAAGATAGATAGATAGACAGGTAAATAAATAAATAAAAATAAATCTTTTTTTTAAAAAAAAGAGTATGTATGGAAAAAGCTACAGCTAACAACATGCTTAATTGTGAAATATTGAATGCTTTATCCATAAGACCTGTAACAAAACAAAGATGTCCACTCTCCACTTCTATTCAGTATTTTACTATACATTCTAACTAGTGCATTAAAGGCAAATGAAAGAAATAAAAGACATGAAGATCGAAAATGAGGGAATTAAATTGTCTCTAGTCACAAATAACTTGATTGTTTACATATAAAATTCCAAGTAATCTACAAAACTACAAGAACATACTAAGTAAATTTACCAAGGTTGCAGGATACAAGGTCAATATGCAAAAATAATTTTTTTATACTAGCATCAACCATTCAGAATTTTAAGGCTTTAACCAGGGAAATTAGGCAAGAAAAAGAAAGAAAAGGAAATTGGAAAGTAAGAAGGAAACTCTCGGGCCCTTCCACCCGACCGCCATGAGCACCAAGCATGTCACTTGCAGGTATTTTATGCGTGGTGTGTGTCGGGAAGGAAACCAGTGCCTGTTCTCACATGACTTGGCAAACAGCAAGCCATCTACCATCTGCAAATACTACCAGAAGGGCTCTTGCGCCTACGGAACTCGTTGCAGATAACGATCACACGAGGCCCTCTGCTGCAGCTGGTGGGGCCATGGGCACTGTTCCCCACGGGGTGCCCTCCCTCGGTTTCCACAGTCCTCACCCTCCTTCTTACCTCACTGCATCAATCGTGAAAACTAACTTACACGAGCCTGGGAAACGTGAAAAGAGGACATTGGTACTTAGAGACCGAAATCTCTCTGGCATGGCTAAAGAAAAGACTTGCCCAAGTGTGGTGAGTAATCCCGGAGGCTGCAGCGACCTGCAGAACAGCCCAGAGCTGAAGCCGCATTCCTACCTAGAAGCAATCAGGAGTGGTCGCGACAACTTAGAAGCTAGCATCTCCTACAGCAGCGAGCAGCAGCTGTGCCCCTACGCAGCTGCCGGGGAGTGCCGATTTGGGGACGCTTGTGTCTACCTGAATGGGGAAGTTTGTGAAATCTGTAGGTTACAAGTCCTGCACCCCTTCGACCCAGAGCAAAGGAAAGCTCACGAGAAGATCTGCATGTCAACATTCGAACACGAGATGGAGAAGGCCTTTGCCTTCCAGGCCAGTCAGGACAAAGTGTGCAGCATGTGCATGGAGGTTATCCTCGAGAAGGCGTCAGCCTCGTAGCGGAGGTTCGGGATCCTTTCCAACTGCAACCACACGTATTGCCTGTCCTGCATCCGGCAGTGGAGGTGTGCCAAGCAGTTTGAGAACCCAATCATCAAGTCTTGTCCAGAGTGCCATGTGATATCAGAGTTTGTAATTCCAAGTGTGTATTGGGTAGAAGATCAGAATAAAAGGAACGAGTTGATTGAAGCTTTCAAACAGGGAATGGGAAAAAAAGTTTGTAAATACTTTGAGCAAGGCAAAGGGACCTGCCCGTTCGGAAGCAAATGCCTTTACCGCCATGCTTACCCTGATGGGCGGCTAGCGGAACCAGAGAAACCTCGGAAACAGCTCAGTTCTGAAGGCACCGTGAGGTTCTTTAATTCAGTGCGGCTCTGGGATTTCATTGAGAACTGAGAGAGCCAGCATGTCTACAACACTGAAGACGTCGACATGACAGAGCTTGGGGACCTCTTCATGCACCACTCCGGAGTGGAGTCATCAGAACCCTGAAGAGCAGGTGGTCGCCCTGTGTCTTTGGCTCCACCAGCCGAGCCTTCCCCAAGCCAGGGTGTGCAGAGCTTCCTTCACGGCAGCCTGGGGTGGCGTGTCACTTGGATTTGAGTGGGGTTGTATTTAACCTCGGTCTCATCCACTCCATTATTACAGCCATGGGAAGAGTGAGGATATAAAATAACCTTAACACATATATGGAATCGCTGCTTCTCTAGTTGCTATTTATCTTAGTTGCACCTCAAACTCATCAGGGGGGCCAGCTGACCAGCCAGAGTTTTCATTGATTGATTCAGACCAGCCTGGCTCCCGTCCTCGAGGACTGTGCAGCTGCCCCTAAAAGCAGCAGATTCATTTATCTTACCAAAGGATTCCTGTGTGGTGAACCTCCCTAGTATACTGAAATAGTGTGGTCAACACTGGATTTGTATATTGCTTTTAAAAACCACGCTGCACACCTTAGCACAAAACTTGACTTAGGGCTCTGCAGTGTCCCAAATCAGGGGAGAAGTCTTGCTGCGGGACGTTCAGCAGACAGGTATAAACCTTCTTACCTGGGGGTGGGGTGGGGGTGGGGGCTCTTGAAGTAGCAGGAAGCAGAACGGCCCCTCTTTTACGGTTTGTGTTAGGGTCACAATCGGAGTAATCTTGCACACATGCCTCCAGGGAAACTCTCACCTGCTGGCTTGTGCCCCGAGGGCTCATGTGTGTTTTTATCTGTAAAACCTGGCTTTGATTTGAAATTTTATAAATACTTAACAACACCCAACAACAGTTTCTGGTTCTGATCTAGCGGTGGTCCTGAAGAGAACTGAGTTCTGTCATCAGTAGTGATTTTAATTGAACGAACATAACCTTGTGAATCAGAACTCAATCCAAGCCTAAATTATTTTTATAGACAGCTGTAGACACCAAATGTTTTATTACAGAAGAAAGTCTACTCTTTACCTGATTTGGAATAAGAAGAATGACAAAGGCTGAGTTCAATTCCCAGCAGAGGCTCTGGGCCCATTTCCTGTTTCTTGAGTTCTGCTCCCAAAGGCATGAACAAATGGAGTTCAAGCTGTGAGCTCAGGATTTAAAAGGAGGAAACAGCCATTAAACCTACATTTAATTTATTTTATTAAAATAACAAATTGAATAACTATTTTGTCAGGCGCAATAAAAACAAAATTAAACCCAAATTATCAAGAAAGAAAAAAAGGAAACTGTCTTTTCACAGATCACATGACCTTGTATATAGAAAATCCTAACAAATTCACACCAAAAAATTATTAGAATCAATAAATTAGTTCAGCAAAGTTGTAGGATACAAGTTAAGTATATAAAAATCAATTGTATTTCTGTACACCAGCAATGAACAATCCTAAAATAAGAAAATGATTCCATTTACAGTAACATCAAAAAGAATAAAATACTTAGGAACAAACTTGGCAAAAGAAATGCAAGACTGAAAACTATAGAACATTGTTGAAAGAAACTAACAAAGACCTAAATAAATGGAAAGATATTTCATGTTTCTGGGTTGGAAGACTTAATATTTTTAAGGTGGCAGTGCACCCCCAAATTTATATACAGATTCATTGTAATCACTCTCAAACCCCAGTAGCCCTTTTTTGCAGAAATTGACAAGCTGATCCTAAAATTCATATGGAAGTGCAAGGGACAAAGAATAGCCAAAACAATCGATTTCTATGTACCAAAATGTTATTTGCAGCATTGTGTGTAACAGGGAAGGATTTTAAGCAACCTAAGTGTTCTTCCATAGGAAAATGGTTACGTAATTACAGTCCCTTGGCAGAGTTGTTTTTAATGAAAAAAGCAAGATACTATTATATATATATATATTGCATTTTTTTAAGTCTGAGAAAATTTATACCAAACTCTTAATATTGCCTACCTATTATGAAATTTAGCATGAGACAGTTTAAAGGAAGAGCTTTAGCTTTTTAGCTATTTATATTTAATTTTTATAAAATGCAAATACTAGCTTTTGTAACTTAAAGAAAATGAATAAATAGAATTGATGTACGTAATTTAAAACATGCCAGGACAAGAATAGACAGATCATTAGAATAAAAAAAGTTCTAGGGAATCCCCTGCCAGTCCAGTGGTTAGGACTCCATGATTTCACTGCCGAGGGCCCACGTTCAATCCCTGGTCAGGGAACTAAGATCCCACAAGCCACGCGGCATGGCCAAAATAAAAGGAGTTCCAAAATAGACTACATTATATATAAAATTCTAGTATAGAATGGGGTGGTTGGAAGGGGAGTATCACAAATCAGAAGCAAAAGAGGGTTTTTAGTCAGTCAGTGATTTGGGGCAGTTGATTAGCAATTTTTGCAATTTGGGGGAAATAATTTTAAAATGGAAGAAAATTCAAAATACTCATCAAACCTCAGGAAGGAGTGTGGTCTTTTAGACTTAAAAGAGGATAGTATCATAAGGGGAAAAGTGGTCAGCTTTTAACAATGTAAACATTTAAATTTTATGTGTGTTTTAAAATTTTGATTACTGGCGGTTTCCCTGGGGGGCCAGTGGTTAAGACTCTGCGGTGTCAGTGCAGGCGGCGCGGGTTTGATCCCTGGTCGGGGAACTAGGATCCCACATGCTGCGTGGAGCGACCTTTAAAAAAAATAAAAGTGAAAAAAAAAATGTGATTACCAAAATCAGAAGTCAGATAGCCAATTGCTGGTTGAGGGCGGGAGCAAGATTAGCAACAGATGTATTAGATGTGTGATACTGTGATATATATTTGGTCTTGGGTTTCTGTCTTCTAAAACCCTTGTAATCCTAAAGAATAAGAACTGTAGGGTCATCTTTTGTTATATTTTGTTTTCGTTCCCAGTTCCTGAAATAGCTTCAGAAAATAATAAAGGTGAAATGGATATCTTTTGTTATTCATAACAAGCCCTTTTCAACCACACCTGAGTTTATATTAATGCGGTGATTTCTTAAAAGCCCCTAGATAACCACTGGATGGGGGCTGGTTGCTAGGGAATCCAACCATGTGATTAGAGGGCTGGAACTTTAAGCCCATCCCCTGACCTCCCAGGAGGGGAGAGGAGGTAGAGGTTGAATCAGTTACCAGAGACCAATGGTATAGTCAATCATCCCTACGTAATTAAGCCTTCATAAAAATCCTTGAAGTACACGGTTCAGAGAACTTGGGTTGGTAAACTCCAGGAGGTGCTGGGAGAGTGGCCTGCAGGAGAGGGTATGGAAGCTCTCCTCCCCTTCCCACATACCTTGCCCTGTGCGTCTCTTCCATTTGGCTGTTGCAGGGTTGATCCTTTTATAATAAACCAGTAATCTAGTCAGTAAACTTTTTTTTTTTAATTCTGTGAGCCACTCCGATTGATAGTAGCAGAATTGAGTTATACTGTGGGACACCCACTTGGTGTTGCAGAATTGCTTGGCATGGGAAAGACACCCACACATTTGGTGACTAGAAGTGAAGTATTGGGAGTTAGTACAGAAAAACAGAAGAGTTTTTGTTTTAGAAGATGGTAGGCTCAGATCTTTAAAAGAAAAAAAAAAAATCCCGAGACTTCAGTAAACAAAGAGGCAAAGAACATGGACAGAATGAGTCTATAGAATTAGTCCACTAGAATGAACGCTCTGTGCGGGCAGGAATTTGCATCTGTTTTGTCCTCTGGTGTATCTCTAGCACCTAGAACAGAACCTGGTACAGAGCAGGCTTTCAGTAAATAACTGGTAAGTGAGGAAAGCTCAGTGAATTTATGACAAATATTCAACCACTGTAGTATTCAGAGATCTCAAATTAAAACACTGACAGTAATAACACTTCTCCATTCTCAGAATAGCAGAGGTTTTCAAAGGTTACAATTCCCAGTGTTAGCAGAGGTACAGTGAAAAGGGTATAGCATATTGTTGGTAGAAATACGTACAGATAATGCAGGTATGTTAACCAACCTTATTATGGTAATCATTTCACTATATATCAAATTACCATGTTATACACCTTAAATTTACACACTATTATTTGTCAGTAATCTCAAAGCTGAGGGGAAAAAAATAGACAAAGGAAATTGGAGGGGGGGGGCGCATATTTTTTTAAATCCCATTCATAGAAAATTACTGAGAGGACCGCGGGTAGGGGTGGCAACCAGGAAATAGATTTGCTGAGCGCTTCTCTGTGCCAGGTGCTATGACAATTGCATGTTTTGTTTTGTTTTTTAATTTTATTGAAGTATAGTTGATTTACAGTGTTAATTTCTGCTGTACAGCAAAGTGACTCAGTTATACATACATATATTCTGTTATACATATATTCTTTTTCATATTCTTTTTCGTTATAGTTTATCACAGGATATTGAATATAGTTCGCTGTGCTATACAGTAGGACCTTGTTGTTGCATGTTTTTATTTAATCTTCATAATAATCCTGTGATACAAATAATAATTCCATTTTACAGATAAAGAGACTGAGGCTCAGAGAGAATAAGCCATTTCCATAGAGTCACAGTCTCTGCATGATAATAATCATAGTGAGACCGAATGTATGTGGCAGACACTGCTCTGAGTGTTTCATTTTCCTGTATGTTAATTCACCTGCAGCAGTCCTGTGAGATGTGGGCGTTGCTCTCTGTGCTTTGTAGATGGGAAGCTGTTAACTAAGCATATAAAGCTACTTACTATTTTTGTCCAAAAAAATAAAACTAAAATTTGAAATAAATTATTTGGGAAAACTTTTCAGGGAGCTTTAGAAGAAAAAATAAAAACTGCCAGTATATGGAAGTTGTCTCCTAACCTAAATATTTCTCTTCGTGTTTAGCTTTCCATTTCCTAGAAATGTACATGCAGTGTGGCACTTAAAATGTGTAAGAACTCTGCTGTACTTAAAATGTGTAAGAATGTGCAAAAATAAAACTATGGAAAAAATTCTGAATGTGACCTGAGAAGGCCATGGATAAGAAGAGCAGCTAATAGATGCAGCTGTCTCAGATCATATTCTGATAAAGTGTAGGGAGATTGAACTTCACATAAATACAACTGGGTCTGTTTGTTATTTTTGTGAGTTTTTTTCTTTCCTTTTCTTTTCTTTTTTTGTCAGCTGTGGTCCTATGGTGTTGGATGCTTTAATCAAGATTAAGAATGAAATTGATTCTACCTTGACCTTCCGAAGATCCTGCAGAGAAGGTAAGCATTTCCTTCCCTGTTGTTAGGCTTGGACACTTTTGTTCTGTTTCCCAAAAGAGGCCTGGGCTGGCCAGAACTGATACCAGGGGATACCTGGACGATGGCTGCAGCGCTCTGCCAGGTGACCTTGCCACAAGTCACACTTCCTTTTCTTGGGCAGAAGTGTTGGAAATTTGAACTGTGGTATAAGTTCTGGTTTCTAAGTTTGCTTCCCTTCAGGAGCTTTCACTTGCATGGTTACTGCTTCTGGCGGTCCCTGTGAGCTGCTGCACCCTTCAAGGACCAGCTCAGATATGCTAGCTGGTCACCGCGGAGCTCGTTCTTTAGGGGGGTAGTGGGGAATTTCTCGCTGGTGCTCGTGCACACTTGACACTTGTCCAACAAGGGGGACATGCGTCCCCTCCCAGCTCCCAGCATTACATGTGCACAGAGCAGGTGGTCAGTAGGAATGTTCTGGATGGAAACAGCGATTCCTACAGTGTGCTGCTGATTCCAGGCAGTGTGCATACCGACGTTCCTTAATAGCTATGTATTGATTTTATGTACTAGAAAAATATAATTACTAATGACAGTGTAACAGTGATAGAAATGATTTTTAAATATGAATTTAAGGTAAAATGAGTTGATTGAAAGTAAACTCCTAAGTAATCATTCAGATGGTTCTCAGGTGTGGGAAAAATCACACGGGGTGCTATGATGGCTAACTGATCCTGATGGCTGTGGAACACAGACTGGGCAGACTCCATTCTGCGCACTTTACGTGAGATAGACAGGTGCTGTTACCATTTACACTCAGCGTACATGTGAAGAAACTGAGGCCCAGGGAGGTTAAGGCACTTCTGAAAGGACACAGAGATGGTGAGTTGGGAGCCAGGACTCAGCCAAAGTTGTCAGATTCCAGAATTGCACTCTCAGGTGATACACTCCCTGGCCGGGCTCGGAAAACCTGGGATAAAACCAAAACAGCTGGGGCCAAGACCAAGGGCCGTGATCGAACTTTCTCCCTAAAATAACCTTCCATAAAAGAAAAAGTCATTATAGCTATTGGCCCATCGCTCTTTATCTGTGTTCTGCTGTACATCTCAAGCATTTAAAGTCCTACTTCTAAGACATCTGTTTTGATTCAGCTAATCTTACAGGATTGGATTCAATGTAGCAGATGCTAACGGGTATGGTAGTTTGGCTGAATCCTGCTGTTTAGGGAACATTCTGCTGTAATTAAGTACCAGCCTTCCCACATAAGTCCTGACAACACAGGAAATAGACGCTTTTCAGTAAGTTTCCCCATAAGACTTTTTCAGAGCCAAGAGCACAAGGTGTGGCCCATGTGGGCAAAAATTTAAAAATGAGGCAGAATGATATTAATTGCGGCTACTTTTGTTTCCCTTGTAGTTTGTGAAGAGAATTTCCAGGGGAACCTTTTTAAGAGAAGTTTCGTTGGATTTTTTTTTATTATTATTATTGTATACCATTTCTTATAAAAGCATACTGCTCTGTTGTATGCCAGGCACACATAAATGTGCTGATAATATTCGATCTCTTGGGGAACTATAGGAGTATTTGCTTAAGATGGATATTTGTGTCCTGTTATACCTTTATTAAGATTAACAGGAGGGGGAGAGAAAGTGGTAACCCAGTTCAAGTTTCACAAGTAACCACATTTCTCCGGCCTAACTACCTTCAAAAAACAGCTTCAGAAGAAGTGGTAGCAGGGGCTTAGAGTGCGTAGTCATTTGTAACTCTGAAATACCTAGGAAAGTCCATACACAGGAAATGAGTCCAGGCTAAGAAAATTCTCATTTCAGGGTCCTTGGTCAGCACCTTATTTTGCTGACTTTGGTTTGGTTTCACATTAGCTCATTCTCCTTGAAAAGTCAGTGCTAAGGCAGCTTTTGTGGGTTTCATGTCCCCAGTATAGGTTTTGTGGAGACAATAGAATGAGAGCTGTCTCTGGACAATCTGTATCCAGGCCTCAACTTGAAGATGACCAAGACAGTGTTGATTTATTTTGGGGTGTTATATCTGTTAAGAGTTTGAGTCCAGGGAATTCCCTGGCGGTCCAGTGGTTAGGACTCTGTGCTTTCACTGCCGCGGGCCTGGATTCAATCCCTGGTCAGGGAACTAAGATCCCACTAGCCTTGTGGTGTGGCCAAATAAAAAAAAAGTTTTAAAAAAATAGAGTTTGAGTTCAAATAACAGTGACTTAAAAAAAGAAAACAAAGGCTGGTTTTTCTCTCAAAATATATGAAGCAAAGAGCTAGGACTGGCATGGGCCCTCCGCGATGCCAGCAGCACCCCAGGCTCCTCTGTGCTCCAGTGCCATCCTGAGCAGATAGCTTCCAACCTCAGGGTTGCCTCCTGGTTTCACAACGTGGTTTTTGGAACTACAGCCGTTAGATCTACGTTCTAAGAAGCATGGGAAGGAGAAAAGGCAGCGGGCACCTCTGCACAGGTGTACTCCATGTCAGTGCTGCTCCTGCTGGTAGAGCAAGGACAGTCCGGAAGGGAGGATTGCAGCTGGACTGCCCGCAGCTGGGTAGGGGAGTGTTAACTGTGCTGTGTCTCAGGCATCTGCGGCTCCTGTGCCATGAACATCAATGGAGGCAACACTCTCGCTTGTACCCGAAGGATTGACACCAACCTCAACAAAGTTTCAAAAATCTACCCTCTTCCACATATGTATGTGATAAAGGATCTTGTTCCTGTGAGTTCCTGCCCGTGTGTGTGTGTCTCTCTCCCCACCTCCCCAGCACCTCCCGCCCGCTTTTTTTTTTTTTTAAGGGGGGCAGGAGGTATGTGTGTTGTGCTATAGTTCTTCAGGGCAGGCTTTTTTTCCTGTCTTGAGTTTAGTTAAGGAATTTGAATGGCAGAAGGTAAATGGCCTAGATCATCCAGCAGCTCATTTGGTGAGGATTGTTTGGGAATAACAGGGCACAGAATTTTAGACTTGGAACAGTTTCAGAAATGAAGAATTTGGCCATAACAACAAAGAATTCATGAGGCAAATATTAGTTGGGAATGCAGCCGTTCTTATGTGTTTTAATTTCTACCTCCCTATATTTGGCCACCTTCCCTTTCCCTGACTGGGTGTTTTCAAGGGCATCTGGGGAGAAAGTTTCCCAAGTGGGTGAAGGAGAAATTCCCTAACCACACTTACATGTGACCATTTCTCCTTTCGTGATCTTTGCACGTATCCATGCCAAAGGAAGAGAGTCTGACTACTGCCTGTCACAGGGCAGAAAAGAGGGCAGTGTCCCAAAAATGGGATAAGGAGGAAAGCTAAGGAGTGGTGGTGGAATCTGACCCATTTCTTCTTCTTCCTGTCAACCTCAGGATTTGAGCAACTTCTATGCCCAGTACAAGTCCATTGAGCCTTATTTAAAGAAGAAGGATGAATCCCAGGAAGGCAAGGAGCAGTATCTGCAGTCCATAGAAGATCGTGAGAAACTGGTCATTAGTCCCTGTTCATTGTCTTGACTTGAGGAATTTTGTTGCAAAGATGTTTGCCAGGAAGTGGGGCTTAGGGGCAGAGGGGATGGGGGGTGCACAGCATGAGATGATGCAGACCATTCAGCGTCTTCTGGAAAGGAACTTCAGAACCATCTGTCTAAGGGTTGGACACCCATCCTTTCGGGGCCGGGTGGGTAGTGAGAACCTATGAAGGGCCCAAAGAGGACCAAGGCCCTGGAGTGCTCTGCCTAGAGGGGCTCACTGCTGCCATGTTGCCGGATATTTGTCTTTTTCAAAAGAAACCAGTATGTAGATCGCCAGGTCTTGAAAAGTTGACAGCTAAATCAGAGTTACTCTTTAACCCTGTGGGCAAATAAAACACATGCCGGCTGTTTGCAGTCCTGCTGCCACCACCCTGTTTGCACATGGGAGTGAGAGAAGCGATAGCAAAACTGGAACTAGAACTTTGTGCTTTCCTGACACCACACGTCTAGTGACGCGGTGTGGGCTTGTGACAGGCCCACTTACTCTTGGAGTTGCTACCCTGGGTACAGGCTATGAAGTCTCTGAAAGTGAAGGGGTTATTAGCAAGCTTGTAGTCTCTTTCTCGTGTACACTTCTACCTCCTCTAAGAAGGAGGCACGCACACTCACTCCCTGCACACTTGGTGTCCTTTGGAGAGGAAGAAGTGGGAAGGGGACCAGATGGAGATAGGTCCCAACATCATGCCTGCACGAGGGAAGGACTCGTGCTGTCTCGGTCACCACTTCATTCGTTTACATGACAGTCCGTGAGCAGACTGAGCGCACCTCAAGGGCAGGGGCTGTGTCTTATACCCTTTCTGGATCCCAGGATCCTGGCATGTGCTATCTTATCAACAAATATGAGTTGTGTGAATGAATAAATGAATTCTGCCTTTTAGGTCTGGGGGAACATTTAGCCCCTCTCCTCTTCCCCATAAAATATTAAGAAAGGAAGGTCCTGGTAAGAATGCCCAGCTCTGTCGTCATCGAGATGTTGAGGGTCAGCATGGTGATGTTGTAATTCAGAGCAAGCAGAGCTGCCTTCTCTTCCAAGAGTTTCTTGTTCTCAGGACATAGCTCTGCCCCAGTTTCTAACTCCAGGGAGTCTGACGCATCCCAGGGTCCAGGTTGGAACTGGCCACCCTGGCCCAGCTTTCCTCAGGTAGGAAAGCTTGTAGCTTATAAACATCTCCTTGATGTACTATTTTTAGGGATTGGAGGGTTCCCCTGAGCATGTTTTCTAGGTAGTCAAAATTCACTCATTTAAAATAAATACCAAACATTTGCTTATTTAGCATTTTTCACTTCTTCCAATTAATATTGCTGAACCTAACTTTTTTTCGTGATTTTAAAAGCCATAATGCTCACTATAGGTAATTGGAAAAGAGAACTAATTTTCAAATAATCTATAATTCCACCACCCAAAGGTAATCTCTATCGACAACTACCCTTTTATAAGTAAAGAATATGACTATCGTGAAGGCTCTTAATCCTGTGACCTTATGCTTTCTAGACAGTGGGGCCAGTTTACACTCTCACCAGCTGCCTGAACAGAACATAATTTTTGTTGAAGACTCGTGGTTACAATCATGACCATCAACTCTGTGTCATCTGTTTTCAGCTGTCACTTCAGATGTCAGCGTCCCCTCCTGTTTTGCCACTTTTAATCAGTTTCTGTTGTTCCCCAAATCAGAAAGTCCAGTTAGAACTGGTTGGGCATGTTGAGTCAGTGTGGCAGTGTTAGAGGAGGGATTCCAGAGTCAGGCCGCCTGGGGGCCCATCCCAGCTCTGCTGTTTGCAGCTGTGTGACCCTCGGCAAGTGACCTAACTTGTCTGAGCCTCAGTTCCTTACCTGTAAAATGGGAATCTAATAGCACTCACCCCAGGATTATTGTGACAATCAAATGAGGTAGTCAGTAAGGCACATGGTACTCAGTGCTGGTTGGCTGTTTAGGATGATGTTGATCTTCCTATCGAAAACTTGAGGTGTCTGCTGAGCCAGGGCAGAGACTGGTGTAGACGCTAGATGCCTCAGCACTCAGGGCCTTTTTAATTGCTGCTAGACTGCATGCAAGGTGGTAAGTTCTTCCCATGTTTTTGTTTTTGTTTTTTTTTAAGATAAGTGAGGAGTTATTTATTAAAGGATGAGTACACTGTACTTGGACTTAAGAACTCTGGGCTCTAATCCAGCAAATGTCTAAATTTCAATTCCAAGATCTTTTTTATGAATCTGATAAATCTCTGCAAACCACTCCTAGGATTTTGCCAAGAAAACTCACGTGCGAATAGGCACTTTGTTCGTGCACCGACCCCAGACCTCACATTTAATCAGCTCAGGACACGACCATCTCTTCCATGGTGGACTCCTGATTGCCCTTTCTCCCCACACAGGACGGGCTCTATGAGTGCATTCTCTGCGCCTGCTGCAGTACCAGCTGCCCGAGCTACTGGTGGAATGGAGACAAGTACTTGGGACCTGCGGTTCTTATGCAGGTAAGGTGCTCCTTCATTACTGTAAGAGAAATGGAAACCAGATGTTCTGAGGGGTGATGGCTTCCTTCTTTGGCATCCATTACCAATGGTATTTGGTTGCATCACCTTCACTTGGCTTTCAGTAAATCTGGGGCTTCATTTGCAAAATGCCTTCATTTAGTGTGGTGAGGGTCATGCCAAGGGACGGTGGCTGCGGGTTGGCACACCATGCCTTGCAGATGTTTCAGATGTTTCCCTGTGCTGCTGGCTCTTCCCTGCCCACTTGCCCGCTTTCCCCGGACTGCGTCCGTCAGAAGGCTCCCCATCTCCCTCTCAGGGGATTTTTACCGTGGAAGCGGGAGAGAGAAATTTCGTTGAGGAGCAGTTACCCAGCTGCAAGGTTGGAAATTGTTTCCAGGCTGGTGAAGGCCTGCAGTACTGGGCTTAGGGGTTGCTTGGAAAAAAAGTAGTATTGTTTTTCATTGTCTTTCACTATATGTGTAGTTCACTGCAGACAGAGTCACTGTCATTGTTCGCAGAAAGCTCATACTTTTTAGATTTGTGGTCAGTGCTTTTCATAGACTCTGAAGCAACTCAAAAAAAAACAACTTCTTGTTTCTCATTTTCCCACAAAAAGAGAAGTTCTGTGGTTGTGTGACCAGTTAGCAGCTGTACTGATTGATTCCTGGCCAAATTAAAGATCGAGTAATGAGGTACATTTGTAGCTGGCGCTTGTACCAGTGATCTGAGTTGTTGGGAAATGTAAAAGTGGTGTCGGTAACACTGCTGGAGCCAGCCCGGTGATCAGGAGCTTAATCAGCTTTCAGCTGGCTGATCTCAGGCTTCTGCGACGGATACGCTAATCAAAAGAATCAATAAGTAGAACAGATATTCTCTCTGTGCAGGTCTGTTATCAGTTCACTCAAAGGCAGTGGGTAGGTGCTCTGAAGGCAGTGAAAGAGAGTCAAGGATACCGCCCCTGCCTTCACTCATTCATGATCTAGGGAGGAAGCTAATGAGCAACACGAAATCAGTAGAAGACCATGCCTGATGGTATATAATTAAGCGACCAGGTGCATGTGGTTCAAAAGTTGGTGGGGCTCATTAGTCAAGGTGATCAAGAGATGTTACAAAAGAGTTGGGAGGCTTTCCTTGAAAGATGGCAAGAAGTAAAGTGTGGAGATGGCCTCCAAGCTGAGAATTCCTGTTCCTCTGCGCGCCTGGAGCTTTGAGTTGACCCAGAGCGCTGCTCTGGCCAGTTAAGGTGACAGCTCAGCCCACCAGTCCCCGGTTCCCCCAGGCCTATCGCTGGATGATCGACTCCAGAGACGACTTCACAGAGGAGCGCCTGGCCAAGCTGCAGGACCCGTTCTCTCTGTACCGCTGCCACACCATCATGAACTGCACGAATACCTGTCCCAAGGTACGCGGGCTGTGGCGCCCCGCGCGGCCCAGCGCTGCCGTGTGCTCGTGAGGAGGCAGCGGGCGGGGAGCAGAGCGCTCTCTCCCCTCCGTGTGAGCCTGCGGGTGTTGGCGCTTCGTTGCGGGGCACAGGCTCACTCAGGCCCCCTTGAGAAGGGTTTCCAAGTCGGGTTCACACGGGCCTGGTGGGAGTCAAGGATGCCACGAGGACCCATGAACAGGAACCTGGGTTTGCCCTGACTTTGTGGGAAGCACGGGGGGAAAGCCGTCTGGGCACAGGCAGCTGTGAGGGCTACGTTCCCTCTCGGGCCCCAAGGTCTCTGTGTGGCAACATGGCTGCCGGTCCGCTCGGCTCCCTGGCAGCCAGCCTGTGCTTTCTCCTCTGCGTGTCTTTCCTCAGTCTCGGAGCTCCTGCTTGCTTAGCTTTCACTCCCTCTTCCTGTTCATACTTCCTGCTTCCTGTTCATACTCGCCCTGCCTGCGGCTTCAGCATCTGCCTGGCTTCTCGCCGCATTTCTCAGCTCACATTCCTCGGAGGGAGTCTCCTTGGCCCAGCTTAGCTTTCCACGGCGCAGCCCACGTCAGAGCTGGCCGGCCAGCTACCGTCAGGTGCCAGCCCTGGTCCCGTCAGTGGGCGGGGAGCGGCCAGAGCTGCCCTTCGAGCAGAGACCGTGGGCAGAGCAATTTCATTTTAAAGGTGCAGTGAGTAAGCAGGCAGCGAGATGGAAAACTCTAGCACGACCAGTTAGCAGCTTAAAAAAGAAAGAAAGAAAGAAAAGGCAGCACATCTTAACAAACATGAAATCCAGACTGGGTAATTCCACAGTGTTTCAAGGTCCCCCCCCCTTCCCCTGCCAGAGTGCTTCTCATGTGACATCGGCATTGGGGTGGGCCACGGGGCCTGGTGGGGTCCCGAACAGTGCGGGAGAGCTCAGGCTCTGCATCCTGCTGCCTGCATTTCTACCCAGCTCTGCTCAGCGAGCCTTGTGGCTTCTGAGGCCACTTATGCCACTGAAGTGCTTAGGACAGTGCCTGGCGCATAGTAAGCACTTAATGGGACCTTCTGTTATTTAGCAAAACAAACGGGTTCTGGGCCCGTTTGAGCCGGTCAGTCAGAAGACAGCCTCTCCAAGGCTGGGGCCTGGCTTGTGTATTCCTTCAAAAGCTCCGCAGAGGATCCTGCGGTGCGCTCCTAGGCGTGAATGTTTGCATCGCAGAGGACAGCAGACAGACCAGACAACCAAGGACAGACTTCTCTGTCCTGCCCTCCCCTTCAGTAAAGCAGGGATGGACACTGGGGCTGTGAAGCTAGACATAGGCTCAGATTGTTTGAACTAGAAGGGACCTCAAAAATCGTCAAGTGCAGCCCCTTTTACAGGTGGGGAAGCTGAGCCCATGAGCGGGAGTTGGGGGTGGGGGCATCTTGCCAAGGTCACTCTCAGGTTGGGGGCAGGGCAGGCCTAGAAGCGGGCCACCCGCCTCCCAGTGCCTCCTTCCCGCGCTGGGACTGGGTACAGTCTGGTTGCTGACTCTAAATTCCTTTTGATGCGGCAGGTACGTACACGGCTCAGCGTTCAAAAGGAAATACTGTGGAGGGCCTTCCTCCTGCCCCAGCCCCAGCCCCCTCCCTGGTGGTGTTATCAGCTTCCTGTGTGTCCTTCCAGGGATAGTTTGTGCTACACGCAAATGTTCCACGTGTCCTTTGTCACGGTGTCTGCCTTTTCTCACTTAACACATTTCGGGGTTCCTTCCATATCAGTGTTTTAAAGAGTGTTTTCTCTTTCCCTTTCTGTCTCTCTGAAGATCTCTTTTCTTTTTCTTTCTTTCCACACTTTAATTTCAGAGTTAAAGTTGTCCTTCTAAAATGAGGGGACCCAGGACTTCCCTGGCGGTCCAGTGGTTAAGACTCCACGCTTCCACTGCAGGGGGGCACGGGAACTAAGATTCCGCATGCCGCTCAGCGCAGAGCCACATAAAATAAATTAATTAGTTAAATTAAATTGAACGAGGGGACCCTTCACTAGCCTCAGATGAGTACTTGTCTAATTTTACCAAATATTTGGTGATCTCACTTCCTGCTTCTACGAGACTGGCCCCCACTGGGTTTAATTGCCATACCTCGTGCAGGACAGATGTACAGCTGTGAGGCCAACTGCAGCTAATCCAGTGTTGTGGGCCACTTAACCAGTGGTGCTTAGGAAGGTTAACAGAGGCTCCTTTCTCCCACATACCTTTGAGGGCTTGCAGATGCAGATTTCTGGTGATGATGATTGAATGATAATGGTAATGATGTGAAACCTTCAGAGATAACTGGCTGATTTTGACACTGTAGTCGTAGAAGAGATGACTCTTCCCTGGGCTCGTTGACCTGCCACAGTGAGCCTCAGCAGCAGGAATTCAGTGAGACAGGGCTCCTGCCAGAGAGAGCTGGCCGTTTTCAAACGTCTAAGAGTGGAAACAGAAGAGAGCTCTTAGCCCAAACCCCTGGGTATTAAAGGACTTGATTTGTAATCACCGTGCTTTGACCAGCTAGGTCAGGAGGTCCTGGGTCGCCCAAGGTCATGGGGTTCTTCCATTCAGTTTCACTTACCATTTGGTATTGATTCTCTTCTCTTTTTTCAAGGGGCTGAATCCAGGGAAAGCTATTGCTGAAATCAAGAAAATGATGGCAACCTATAAGGAAAAGAAAGTTTCAGCTTAAGTGTTCCCATGCTAAACATGACTGTAACCAGCTCAGCTGAATGTAATTTGTATCTAATCTGAGTTCCTTCAAAGGCCTCGATTTCCCACAAATACAGCATGTATAATAAAAATTTTAATAAATAAATAAATATTATTCTACTTAATTAACAAAAAAGCAAGCCTGTTCCTTGTACTTGCTGCAGTGGGATGTGAAGGTGCCAGAAGGAGGAGTCCTTGTCCTTGAAGAGGGGGCCAGGGCTCCAGAACTGAGCCACCATTGGGGGTGGCTACGATGGGGACAAGCATAGAATTGGTGTCACGCAGGACCTGGGGCTTGTTCCCAGCTTTGCCGTTCACCAGCTGGACGACACTGGGCAAGTCCCTTCTCTTTGCTACTCCATTTGCCCATCTGTAAAATGGGATTCCTAGCTGTGCCACCCTCAGCCACCTGGTGTGAGGACGCCTGCACTTCTGGGCGCTCGGTAAACAGCGGCTCGTCATTCATTATACGGCATCCCAGTTTCTACAGCTTTCAGTATTAGAATTACTTCAAACCAAATCTTGGTAAGTCTTTTTCTGTCTCATTGAGGCCAGGTTACAGATACTTCCAGCACAGCTATAAACTCCAGTTAGTTCCACAGATGACCTCCAGAGACCTCGCACGGGAAGCATGAATTCCCACCACTGCTGCCTTGGCTCTGACACTTACTACAAAAGCGGTAACATTGAAAAAGCAAACAGTGTAAAAGTTTGTCAAGTTAAAAATGGAAACCCCTCAAACTCCCCAAGTTTCACATCCCCTGTTGACAGTTCACACATTTCCTCCAGACCTTTATGTCATTACAATGCACAGCATATGTAAAGTTTTTTTTTCCCTTCAAAAATAAGGTACAAAATATTGATATTAGCAACTTTCTATTTTGTCTTTTTTTTTTCACTGTGGTAAAATACACACAAAATTTACCACCGCAGCCATTTTTCAATGGAGATTTCAGTGGTATTAAGTACATTCACGTTATCATACAACCCTCACTCCAGTCTATCTCCAGAGCTTTTTTCATCTTGCAAAACTCAAATTCTGCCCAGTAAACACTAACTCCCCATTTCTTCTCCTCTAGCCTCTAGCCACCATACTTCTACTTTCTATTTCTGTGACTTTGACTACTCTATCTCATATAAGTGGAATTATATGGTATTTGTCTTTTTTGTAACACCTTTCACTTAGCATAAAGTTCTCAAGGTTCATCCCTGTTGCAGCACGTGTCAGAATTCCCTTTTTAAGGCTGAATAATATTCCATTGTATGTACGTGTCATATTTTGTTTATCCATTGATCCATTAATGGACATTTCGGTTGCTTCCATGTTTTAGCTGTTGTGAATAACAGCAGCTTTCTACTTTTACCCCACGATATACAAGGGCCTCTGGTGCTACTAAAGATCTACCTGTGTGTGTGTGAATTTTCAACCTTAGCTTTTTTAACCACTGGTTTCTTGCTCTGTGGCGTAGATGCACCATTACTTATTTACCCATTTCCCCTGTTAACGCACATTCGGGTGGACCCTATTTTCACTCTTAGGAATACTCCAAGGCTGTTTTTAAGTTGTAGCATTGAGATCATCCTAGAAACAGGCTTCTTGTGTCAGGAGGCTAAGAAAAACATCTGACTCACCAAGAATGAATCTTAATGAGCATTTCTGGCTTGAAAAGGGGATGGTTCAAAAGCACTAGTGTCTGGCATTGTGAGAGGTGAGGTGCCGGGGGTAAAGATGAACAAGATTTGTCCCCTCCCACCTAGGAGCCAAGTTCACCAAAAAAAAAGGAACCAACATTAAATTATTAGAAATTTAGAGAACACAGTCTTTGCTCTTATGTTAGCATCTCAAAATTCTCGGCCACCTCAGTAAGACCACACAGTACACAGTCCTCAGATGTTAAAGCTCCAGATTCGGAAGTGAGAACTGAAAAACCCTCAGGGAGCCCTCCATACCCGGGCTGGGAGGGCAGTAGGGCGAAATCTGCCTTCCAGGTCTATTCACACCTAATTGGTTTCAGACAGCCCCGCTGAAGGTCGCATTCCTTGGATTCATGGGTAATTTGACTTTGCTTCTAATCACTAGACCTGTAGGGAGAAAGATGGGTTTTTTTCTCATGACTAATTTAATGGCTTGTAAAGATGAGTTCTGCACCAGCCAGCTTCTGATGAGAGGCTGGGGAGTTGCCACTTCAAATCAGCTTCATCAGACGTCAAGTTTGCAACTGTAGGTCACTCACCCCATTTAAACTCGAGCTAAATTAGAATATGTTATCAACTGATAGTTTAGCTTACTGCTTATTTAATCTTTCATTGGATTGCAGGCAAATGTTCTATTTCAAGTCACAAAGACTTTCCTAATAAAACTGCAGGCTTGAGCAGAGAAAGACAGTGTTTTGTCCTTTATGCTACTTCTGTTCTCTGATATTGTCCAGACAATGTGCTTTCACTCACAAAAATCATCCTGTGGAATGCTTCAAGTTTCTCTAGGGCTGAAGCCAGCCATCCCTTCTTACCCGGTGTTTGTGCAAGTTGTTGAACCTCTGAGCCTCTATTTTCACATCTGTAAAGTGGGAATTAAGAGCATTTACCTCTCAGAATTGTGGGTAAAGTCTACATAAGAATAAATGTGAGGGGCTTCCCTGGTGGCGCAGTGGTTGAGAATCTACCTGCTAATGCAGGGGACACGGGTTCGAGCCCTGGTCTGGGAAGATCCCACATGCCACGGAGCAGCTGGGCCCGTGAGCCACAATTGCTGAGCCTGCGCGTCTGGAGCCTGTGCCCCGCGACGGGAGGGGCCGCGATAGAGAAAGGCCCGCGCACCGCGATGAAGAGCGGTCCCCGCACCGCGATGAAGAGTGGCCCCCGCTTGCCGCAACTGGAGAAAGCCCTCGCACGAACCGAAGACCCAACACAGCCAAAAAAATAAATAAATAAATAAATAAATAAATAAGAAAATCCTTTGAAAAAAAAAAAAAAAAAGAATAAATGTGAGTTCTCACCAAAAAGAAAAAAAAAAAGTAAATATGTGAGGTGTGGATGTCTTAATTGATGAGGGAAAATCCCTTCACAATGTATATAGATATATCAAATCATCACATCACACACTTTTTTTTTTTTTTTTTTTGGCTGCATTGGGTCTTCATAGCTGTGTGCGGGCTTTCTTTAGTTGCAGCGAGTGGGGGCTTCTCATTGCGGTGGCTTCTCTTGTTGTGGAGCATGGGCTGTAGGCGTGCGGGCTTCAGTAGTTGTGGCTCGCCGGCTCTAGAGCGCAGGCTCAGTAGTTGTGGCACGTGGGCTTAGTTGCTCCTCGGTATGTGGGATCTTCCCGGACCAGGGCTCGAACCCGTGTCCCCTGTATTGGTAGGTGGATTCTTAACCACTTCGCCACCAGGGAAGTCCACATCATACCCTTTAAATATCTTACGATGTTGTCAATTATACTTAAGCTAAAAAAAAAAAACTTTAAAAATAAATTCTTAACATATATGAGTTTAAAAAATAATAATAATAAATGTGAAAAGCATCTAGCTTGCAGTTGAGCAAATGCTCCATAAACTCAATTTAACTGATTTGTCTCAAATACCTACTGTGTGGAAGGCTGAATCCTACTACAAAGGTGATTAATTCCCTGGGAATTCACTGGAGGTCCAGTGGTTAAGACTCCATGCTTTCACTGCTGAGGGCCCGGGTTCAATCCCTGGTCAGGGAACTAAGATCCCACAAGCCACGCAGCACAGCCAGGAAAAAAGAAAAAAGGTGATTAATTCCCAGCTCTCTGGACTTGAAAATTGGTGTATTTCCAACACAGCTGGCCAGAGTTAGAGACCTCCTGTTCAGAGGATGGATTATCTGTGCAAGACTAAAAATGCTCATTTCTCGTCTCCCACATCACACTGACTGCTGGGTGCCAGAGGGTGTGCTGCTGACTCCCAACACTCAAATTCTCTTCCAGCCTCCTCCTTGCCCGGGAAACTATATACAACACAGACTGCTGAAACTGCACCTTATGTGTCTAGACAGCCATAATCTTGTCATGGGGTTTGTCACTAGGTGAGAAAATCCCTTTTGTTGCAAAAATCTAGTGAAACTAGAGAAACTGAGAAGTTTGGCAATGCTCTAGAATAAACCAGTACAAATTAGTGAATTCTCCAGCTTTTTGCCACTCGGACTGTTACCCGAAAACTGGGTTTACCTCTTGGTAGGTGTCGAGGCAAAAGACACAACCAAGCCAAAGATCAGGAGAGGGAAGGATTTATTCTTTGCAGCAAGTAAGGAGAACACTGGGATCTCTCCCAAAGCAGTGTCTCCCCAACAGCAAAATTGGGGAAGTTTTAAGCTAAGGGTACATACCTATTCATAAAGGGGCTTGGGCGGTCGACGGAGTCCAAGCTTTAGTTGATTGAAGTCACGAGGGTCAGAAAAGGTCAACATCATCATCCCTCAGGTTCCAGTTGATCTGGTGGTTGAGCATTTCAGGCTAATCTTCACCACTGAAACAGAACTGGGAGTCTTTACAACTGAATCTTTGCTATTGTTACTTCTCTTGCCTGATAACAGTCGTCTATTCTTTTGTTCCCTTAAGATCATTAATTACTGAGACCTGTTCTAGGGCAAGCATTGTGGCCAGGCTTAGATCACAAAAGACGGCTTCTCTTATGTCAAGAAAGCCGTGCCTGGTTTTCTTTCTCCGGGTTCTCCCTACCCTACCTGGTTGCAGGACCAGGCATATTATGTCCTTCCTGTGGGCCCCCAAGGGAGCAACAGCCCCAGAAGGGAATCTCCTCCATGGGTCCTAGCCCACAGATGACTGCAGCCCAGCCCGCAGACCGCCCAGATGACCACAGGGAGAGCCGCTTCCCCAAAGGTAACCCTGGGCAGAGGCGAGGCCTCCCACATCCTCTGTGGTTTGGAAGGAAGCTTCCTCTGGTCTCCTGCCCCATGAAGACCATGGACCAAGCGGCAGGTGCGGCTCCTTCCCAGATGGCTCAGAGGATGGAGTCTCTTAAATGCCAAGTAGCAATATGGAGAATGAGGGACCAATCTTGCGACGCAGTCCCCAAGCCCCCTGCTTTTATGAAGCTTCTAGCCCAGCACCAGGATCTCAAGAAAGCAACCGGCCTCTGCCAAGTTCCTGCTACCCCATTTCATCTTTCCAGCAGCTTTCATTTCACAGATGAAGAGAGAGGTTCAGAGAGGGAAAGTGACTTTTTAAAGCTCACACAGCTAGACAGCAACTGATGCACATCCAAACCCAGGTCTCTCTGGTGCCAGAGCCCAGCCCCTTGCCACTGTACCACACTGCCTCTTGGCAAGGCCATCTGAGCAAGTCATTTATACAAACCTAGCCATCCTGCCTGCCATGGAAATCAGGGTTCCCCTGGTTAAGCGGTCTGCCAGACATCCAGCTAAGCCCTGGGGGAGGAAACAGGGGCTCTGAGAAGTTCAGTAGGCTACCCTCACTGAGGCATCAGCAGAAGAAACAGGTCTTCTCAGCTGAACTGAGTGAAGCCAGCCCCATCCCCCAGGTGGTCAACCTGCTCCACCAGCAGCCTGCCCCAGCTGAGCGAATGGCTCCACCACCCGCTACCTTCTCAGACCAAAACCCAGGGAGGAGAGGCATCTTTGATTCCATTCCTATACCTCCACCTCCCATGCATCAGCACGTCCTGCCGATATGCACCCCTTTATCAAGTGTATGTATTGAGTTCTTGGTATGGATCAGATACTGTCAAGGCCTTCCCTGCTTCCCCTCTGGAGTCTCTCCCCCACCATTACTCTCCATCACAGCTCTGTCTCCTTCCAGCCCTTTCCATCACAGGTTACTTTGGAGTTTTCCTCTGCTGGCCTTTGGCTGCTCCCCATGTCTGTTTGTTCACCTTCCCGTTCCTAGCTCCTAGAACAGTGCCCGGCACTGCAGAAATTCATACTGGATACATGATGATGTCTCAAGCCCAGTCCTAGCCTTGGCCCTAATGTGATCCTTCCCTGGTTTGCCCCAGAGCCTGGGGTCTCTGATCCTTTGGAGATCCTTAGTCCAGAAGCCATCAACCCCAGGGTCAGGGGACACCTTGTCTGTGCCTGTCGCTATGAGGTAATGTGATAACACTGCATACAAACACGAGGTCTTGGTGCCCTTCAGGGGCTTCCTTGTTCCCACCTGTGCAGGCTTGTCTGTGGTCATGTTGTGAGGCTTCTGAGAAGGGGGTTATGCCTCGGCTGTTTCTGTGGCATTTTAGAGGCCCTCCGTGCATCACTGCAGTGCCTCCCTGTGTCCACACATATCCCTGTGACACGTATCTGAGCCTGTGAGTCTCTGGGCAGGTGTTATCTTCTTTCTTTGACATTTATGCAGCAGAGCCAGGCACTGTCCCAAGTGCTTTACCTGCTTTTTCTCTTGTGGGACTCACAACAATCTATCAAGCAGGTATTGCTAATGTCATCGTCCTCCTATAGGTTAAGAAATGAAGCCCAGAGAGGTTAAGTGGCTTGCCCAAGTTCACAGAGCCTACAAGAGACGGACCAGCTTGAATCAGCCATGCATTGTACTTAACGGCGGGGGTGGGGGCTTGTCTTACCTGTTTCTAAGTGTCACACTACTGGGTATGTGTGCATTGTCTCTAAGTATCACCTCTGTGTGTGAATCTGTGTCGTGTCTGTGTCCTGGGAGTCTAGCCTCTGTATGTGTGTATCTATGTGTGTGTCCGAGGTTGTTGTGTACCTGTGTGTTTGTGTACCAAAGCTGTCCTGTTTCCCTGAGTGTCCTGCTTTTGTGTGCGTGTCTGAGAATTGTGTATCTCTGGGTCACAACTCTCTATGTGAATCTGTGAGGAGTGGGAGGGGCGTTGTGTACTTGTGTTTGTGCATCTAAGGGCTATTTCTCTGAGTGTGTGTCTATGTGTGTCTGAGGGCTGTCCTGTCGGATTCCCTGAGTGTCCTCCACTCTACGTGTCGGTCTCTCCCAGGGCTGTCGCGTCTGTCTCTCGGCACCCCGCCCCTGCGTGCGCGTTGGGAGAGACCTCGGACTACAAATCCCGGCAGACCCCGCGGCGCGCGGGCGGACGCGGGGCCGCAGAGGGCGGGGCGGGGCTTGGCGGTGCGCAGAGTCTGACTGCGGCACCTTCGCTGACGCTCTAGCTGTTGAGTCCTGCAGGTGTCCCGGGCCGCCCAGCCCCGCCGCGCCCCGCGCCCCCGGCCTTCCGCCTCGGCCCCGACCGCGGGGCATCGCGACGCCCGGGCCCGGCGATGAGCGCGAGGAGCCGCCATGAGCGCAGGTGAGCGCGCAGCCCCAGCCGACAGGAACCGGGCGCGGTCCCCGGACCGCCCGTCGTCGCGCTTGTCGTGGGGGGACATCCCCACCGCGGGGGCGCGGGCCGAGGGAGCAACCCCTGGGACATCCCCTCGCCCGTGCCCTCCCCCTTCCCAGAGAGGCCAGGAGCCCGGGGATGGCACCGCGCAGAGCCGTCCACTCTGCGCCTTCCTAAAGCCCTGGGAGAGGAAGCGCCTGGCGCCGCCGTGCAAAAGGATAATCCGGGGGCCGCGGTGGCGGGGCGCGGGAAAATGTCCCCGCGCAGTGACGGATGTCCAGGTGGGGGAAGAGACGTGGAGGCCGCTGCATCCAGGGCCTCTGAGTGGTTGTTCCTCTTGGCTGAATGAATGAATGGGGTTGGAGAAGCCAGGGCTCCTGAGTCCCTGGATCGGAGTGCCCTGGGGCACAAGTGCCACTCCTGATCCCCTGAGTCAGGCCCCCAGAGCAAGCCTGTTAGCACCCCGGTCTAGGGACCACACCCTCCATGTTACCTGTCCCAGGCCCTGTGTCTGGAGGCCACCCTTTCCAGAGTCTAATTCTACCTGCTGCAAATGGTGCCAGTAGACCTCTCGTGTTTAGAAGGGTCTCATTTCCACGTGGGTCACTCAGAGCCTAGACCTCAGCCAAGGGCCACCAATGCTTGAGCATCCTCTCTGCAGCTGCAGACCCTTCAGTTCAGGTCTCTCCCTCCGGTCTCCCACCTTACTCCCCACCCTCCACACCCCCCCAACTCTAGGGTGTACCCAGGGTGAGGAAGGGGAAAGAGACTGAGGAAATATGGCCCCTGGACTCCAGATCCAAAGATCAGGGAGCTCCTGGCAGATTATCCCTCACACTCAGCCTGGCCCAGGAGAGGAGCTTCTGGCCACAGGAGAAGCACAGCAAGGGAGGAGGCAGCAGTGCTGCCCTGGGCCTCTGCCAGGTCATCAGCAGGAAACCAGTGCTTCCGCAGGAAACAAGAGGTTCCCAAATGGCTTTGACGCCAGCCCCTCCGCTCTGCAGTACTCGTGGCACTGCCCCAGGGCCGGGGAGTCGGACTAGGTTCAAGTCTAATCTTGACCACTCAGAGCTGTGTGACTTTGGACATGTTAATCAACCTCTGTGCCTCATTTTAAATGGGAATCCTAATCCATACTTTTGGAGAGGTGGCTGTGAGGATGAAGTGAGAGGAATGTGTTCATTTAGACCCACTCATTTTCAGCTTCTCCCCTTGCAAGCTGTATGACCCCGGGCAAGGGATTTTGAAGCTGTGTTCCTCAGTTTCCCCAACTGTAAAATGAGATGATAATAGTCCCTCCCTCAGAGGGTTACGCGTGAAGATCAGTCGCTGTTATTCAGAAGAGCAATGCAGTCAGTCATTTGTCAAAGTATTCTCATCCCAAGCAGCTGGCCTGAGCTGGTGGTACCGGAAGAGATCAGACAACGCTCTGACCCTCCTGTGCCATCCCTGGGGAGACTGCAATGCGAATAGGGATAAACAAGCCCTTCTGAGTGTTTTGACAGATGTTCTGCAAGAGCATGCCCTGGGCTTGACCTTGCTGGGAGACTAGAGTGTTCCACAGATGTGACTTCCTCCTTCAAGTTCCCTTCCTCCTTCCCCAGGTTGACGGGGAGAGCATCCTTGTGAAATGATGGGTGTGTGATAGACACAAGGAAGAACTTCCAGAGGGAACATTGTTTAGGTCCTGGGGGAAGTGCTCCAGTGAGGGCAGCTCCAGATGGTCTCTGGCAGGGCCCTTCAAGAAGAGGCTTGTCCCTCTGCACCTCCCAGCTGACCCAGAGGCAGGAGATGGACACAGTGACTCTTGCACCATCGCTTCCATGCTCTGTTATGTCAGTGAGGTGTACAACCTTCATTCATTGGTTCATTCATTCAGTAAATGGTTCCTGAGTCCCAGCCACATGCCAGGCACTGTGAGCAGGAGGGCGATGACACCTGTGCAAGCCTGAGGTGTTGGTGTCAGTGGGTGAGGGTGAGGTGGGCAGAGAGGATTTTGGAGTAAGGCCCCTTCCAGCTGCGAGACAAATTGGTGGGCACACTGCCTCTCTCAAGGCTCAGTTTTCTCATCTGTAAAATGGGATAAGTTGCTTGATTGTTGCAGGAGGAAAGCAGATCGGCAGGAGCAAAGTGGCCCGCCTGGGGTCAGCGCAGCATGCTGCAGTCCCATCCCCAGCACAGCTGCTGGCCTGAGGGTTTGAAGGCCCGGGGAAGAGCTGTTGAGTGCACACAGGGGAGCAATGGCACAGCTGTGGGTTTTCAGACAGGGCAATGGGAATGTAGAGGGGAGCCTGAGAAATGGGTCAGAGCGGAAGCCACACCTCCTTGGCAGGGGAGCCAGTAATGCCCGTCTGTACAGGCCATGCTTCAGGAACTTCAAACACCCCATGTGCCAGCTACTTTGGGGTTATGATCCTAGAGATGGGAAACGGAAGCCTGGAGAGGCTGAGGCACTTGTGAGAGAGCCAGGAGCACAGTTACTGATGGGGACGACAGCGACGGCGCTGGTAGTGCCGTCGTTAAGAGCGTGGACCCTACAGCCACACTGCCTGGATCCACGTCCCACCGCGTGCTGGCTATGTGGCCTTTGGGCAGCTTACTTCACCTCTCTGGGCCTCAGTTTCCTAATCTATAAAATAGAGATAAAAGTAGTCCCCACTTCACAGTGGTGAGGAATGAATGAATCAATGTGTGTAAAGCCCTTGAACAGTGCCTGGCCTGTGTCAGCCCCTGATAGCCCTGAGGTACTCTTTTTGTTGTTGTTGTTTTTGTTTTTTGGCCGCACCGAGGGCTTGTGGGGGATCTTAGTTCCCCAACCAGGGATTGAACCCATGCTCCCTGCAGTGGAAGCACGAAGTCCTAACCACTGGACCACCAGGGAAGTCCCCCCTAAGGTGCTCTTTTTCCTTACACCCCAGAAACCACCTGAGAAGAGCCCTAAAGGGGGTGAAACTACCCGCCCTGACCCACTCAAGGAGCAGGTCTCCAGGGCTGGTGAGGGGCTTTGGCAAGAAGAACAGCTGGGACTGTGGCCTTTTGAGGAGGGGACAAGGAAAGGGCTGTGGCTTGTTGGTGGCCAAGGACCTGAGAACCCAGGTTGCCAGACCGGGTCAGTTGCCCTGAATGCCTGTTGTTCTGTCCCCCAAGACAGGATCCAGGGCGAGCCTCCCCCCGCCCCTGCACAACACACACACACCAGAGAGCAGAAGGGCCTCGGCTGTTTCTTGTCTGCGGGCTGTTGTCAGGAAGGGAAGGAAATCATGCCCTGACAAGCCTCACTCGCAAGCTGGATTGGGCCGGGACCAGAGAGCAAAAGGGACCACCCCAGGGGACCCAGGCTGGGGTCTCTGAGCCCCAGGGCAGAAGGCTGACCAGGCCTCCTGCCCTCTGGCTTTGAGACTTTACTGGTGGCCAGACACCCGGATGGTTGAGAGCTACAGGCTTTGTGTGTATGTGTGGGAGTTCCCCAGAGACCAGGCCCTTTCTGGAGCTGGTGGCAGCTCCATATGTTTTCCGAGTCACCCAGTGGACAGGGGAGGGATTGACCGTGGGTGGGGCTTGGGTTAATTTGGGTTTTGAGTCATCTTGTTTGAAAGAGGCCTCAGGCGGCACAGGGCATATGCCCTGTTCTCTGGAAGTGCCCACATTGGCCCCCAAAACACAAGATCTGGGCTCTGACTTCCTGGCTCCACCATTTACCAGGGGGCCTTTGTGACTCTGAGCCTCGGTTCCCTCATTTGTACAAATGGGAAAAATAAGAGTCCCCTCATCGTGTTGCCAGAGGGTTAAATGAGCTAATTCGCGTGGAGGGTTAGAGCAGCTCTTGTCACCTGGGAAGTGCTTAATGGATATTGGCTGTTCTTATTATGGTAATTACCATAGTAATTATTATCACAGTCCTTATGGAGATATGGGGGGCTGCGATAGGACAGAACAGACTCTGCGTGGTCTGATGAGAATTAAAACCCACCCTGGGACTTCCCTTGTGGTGCAGTGGTTAAGAATCTGCCTGCCGATGCAGGGGACACGGGTTCGAGCCCTGGTCCAGGAAGATCCCACATGCCGCGGAGCAACTAAGCCCATGCGCCACAACTACTGAGCCTGCACTCTAGAGCCGGCAAGCCACAATTACTGAGCCCATGCACCTAGAGCCCGTGCTCCACAACAAAGAGAAGCCACCGCAATAAGAAGCCCATGCACCACAACGAAGAGTAGGCCCTGCTCGCCGCAACTAGAGAAAGCCCATGCGCAACGAAGACCCAGCGCAGCCAAAAAAAAAAAAAGAAAAAAAGAAACCGCACCCTGGAGTCAGCCTGCCAAGGATTGCATCCTGACACTACCATGTACTTGGCTGTGTGATCTTGGGCAAGTTACTTAACCTCTCTGAGCCTAATTTTCTTCTATAAAAAGAGGACAATTATTGTGCTTACATGGCAGGGTCATTATGTTAGCCATGTAAGAAGGACCAGGAGCAGAGCCCGCACATAGTGGGGCCTCGGGAAATGTTGACAATCATGGTTGCTTTGGGGCTTGGAGAAGCTGCAGAAACCCAAGTGTTTGGGGACAGAACAGCTGAGGGGCTGGGGATGTTGTGACGGGCAGCTGCTTGGGACACCCTGGGCTTATTGGGTGAAACTTTCAGATCAGGCCTCTGCAGGGCTCTGATTGGGGAGGAGGAGTAGGGAGCCCAGAAAACCAGCAGGTTGCCCGCTACCTTCCCTGCTTTCCCATCCCCCTTAGTGAACTTCTCCAGAGGCTTCTGGGAAACATGCAGATGCTCAGCACCGCTGCCATTGTGCCAGCAGGTCTGGGAGGGGCCCAGGCATCTTCATGTCTAACAGGTTCCGCAAGAGGTCCAGGGAGCACAGTTAGAGAAACCCTGGCAGAGGCCATGAGCCCCACCCCGTCCCGGGCCCCAGAACACCCACTGTCTCCTTGCTCTGCTAGGACCGCAGCTGTACAGCAGGGGAGGCAGGAGAAAAAAAAGAGTTTCTACAGTAGAGATGCCCACTGGTCTTCCCTGAGCCACAGTTTACCCATCTGTAAAATGGGGGTGATAGTGGGCCCTTCCTCACAGAAGGAACCCGTCAGCTGTTCAGCTGGGCCCTGGCACATAGCGGCTTCTCTCCTTGAGCCTTGGGGGCTTGCTCAGCTCACCCCTCCTCTCCAGCCTACCCCCAGTGACTGGGTTCTTCCTTCCTCTGCCCCCCATTTCACCTTCAGAGTGAAACTGCCCCTTTCATGGCTGCCCTGACATTTTATCAGTCCATACTCTACTTCTTGGCATCTCCTCACTGCCAGGCCTGTGCTGGGCATGAAGGTTGAAAAAGGATGAGCAGGGACTTCCCTGGTGGCGCAGTGGTTAAGAATCCACCTGCCAATTCAGGGGACACAGGTTCGATGCCTGGTCCGGGAAGATCCCACATGCCGCGGAGCAACTAAGCCCATGTGCCACAACTACTGAGCCTGCGCTCTAGAGCCCGCGAGCCACAACTACTCAGCCTGTGCTCTAGAGCCCGCATGCCAATACTCCTGAGCCCATGCGCCACAACTACTGAAGCCCACACGCTCTAGGGCCCGCGTGCTGCAACTACTGAGCCCGCATGTTGCAACTACTGAAGCCCATGTGCCTAGAGCCTGTGCTCCGCAACAAGAGAAGCCACTGCAATGAGAAGCCCGCACACCGCAGCGAAGAGTAGCCCCCGCCCGCTGCAACTAGAGAATGCCCGCGTGCAGCAAAGACCCAACACAGCCAAAAATAAATTTTAAAAAATATAATAAATTAAAAATAAATAAATAAAAATGACGTCTAAGGGCTTCCCTGGTGGCGCAGTGGTTGAGAATCCGCCTGCCAATGCAGGGGACACGGGTTCGAGCCCTGGTCTGGGAAGATCCCACATGCCGCGGAGCAACTGGGCCCGTGAGCCACAACTACTGAGCCTGCGCGTCTGGAGCCTGTGCTCTGCAACAAGAGAGGCCGCGACAGTGAGAGGCCCGCGCACCGCGATGAAGAGTGGCCCCCGCTCGCCGCAACTGGAGAAAGCCCTCGCACAGAAACGAAGACTCAACACAGCCAAAAATAAATAAATAAATAAATTTATTTAAAAAAAAAAATGACGTCTAAAAAAAGAAAAAGGATGAGCAGCCCTGTCCCTGCCTTCAGAGTGGAGAGCAGATGGAAGGTGGGACACACAGCTCCCAGGAAGCTAATAGCTGGATGTGCAGGTGCTCTTGAAGCTCAAAGTGCTCAGCAGGCCCCGTCCCCCGACTCTGGGCCCACACGGAGCCAGAACTCGCCAGACGCACAAGGAAACGAGGTACAACGAGTGAGGACCAACAGGACAGCCCAGTAACAGACCCGTGAAGACTCGAGTTGCTGGATTTATCAGACCAGATTTATAAAATGACTGTGCGTAAGTCGTGGTTAAAGAAGGAGGGAGGAGCCCCCCCCACCCCCCACCAAATGCCGTTTCTCCTTCTGTCCGCAGACAGCAGCCCGCTCGTGGGCAACACGCCCGCCGGTTATGGGACCCTGACGATAGAGACATCTATAGATCCCCTCAGCTCCTCAGTTTCATCCGTGGTACGTGGCAGGGGAGGGGCAGGGGCAAACCCGGCCCACCCGGATACCCCGGCCTCCTCCTCCAGCCCCCGCCCGCCCCACTACCGTGGCCTGCTCTCGCCCGTGTCCGCAGAGGCTCAGCGGCTACTGTGGCAGTCCGTGGAGGGTCATCGGCTACCACGTCGTGGTCTGGGTGATGGCGGGGATCCCTCTGCTGCTCTTCCGATGGAAGCCCCTGTGGCGGGTGCGGCTGCGCCTCCAGCCGTGCAGCCTGGCCCGCGCCGAAACCCTCGTTATCGAAATAAGAGACAAAGAGGTGAGAGGCAGGGGAGCAGGGGCGAGCCTGGAGCTGGAGAGGGGTGGCGGTGGCTCAGGGTTGCGGGGCGGAGGATGCTCGGGTTCTCAGCCCAACCTGGCCGCTGACATTCTGTGGGACCTAACACAGGTGCTTCTCCTCCCTGGACCTCAGCTTTCCCATCTGAGCAGTGGGCAGACGGGACGGGGTGGGTGATTCCCGAGGAGATCACCTCTATCCTTGATCCCTGCCTCCTCCAGCAGGGGCCACCTGGCTGTCGGGTGGGGCCGGGGAGGGGAGGGGTCTCTTCCAGGACTGAGTCCACACCTCCGTGTTCCAGGATAGTTCGTGGCAGCTCTATACTGTCCAGGTGCAGACTGAGGCCATCAGCAAAGACAGGTGAGGCAGCCCCATCGCCCCTTCCCAGGAGCCCCTGCTCCCCCTGCCCTCCCCCCACGAAGGCTCTGATCCCGGGGCCTCCCATCCGAGAGAGGGAAGGTGGTTCTGTGGGGATGGGAAGGTGCTGGGGCAGCTCCCAGGGCTCCACGGTAACTCCACCCCCGTCCCCAGCCTGGAGCTGCCCCCACAGACCCAGGCGGAGGACGGCCGGAGCCAGGCTGCTGTGGGGACACTACCAGAGGGGACATGGAAGGACACCGCCCAGCTCCACAGAACCGAGGAGGCAGTAAGTGGACAGCTGGGTTCTGGGCAAGTCCTTGCCTGTCTCTGGGCATCAGATTCACACCCTGTACAATGGGGGCTGGACTCCAGCTGTTCTCCGGGCACCTCTGGTTCTCTTGTCCCAATCGTCCAGGCTGCTGGCCTATCACCTTTTACCCTTCCGTGCCTCTCCCGCCTCTTTCCTGTGCCATCCCCCTGCCGCCCCCGACACACTCCTCCTGGGGCCGCCTCCAGCCCACCTCTCCTCTCTCCCACCCAGCAGCGGACGCTGCGCTACTACCTCTTCCGGGGCCAGCGCTATGTCTGGATCGAGACCCAGCAGGCCTTCTGCCGAGTCAGGTAGGGGTCAGGGCCGGCGCTGCTACACCACGCCCACAGCGCATGCTGCATTGGGCAGAGGAGGTGGCATGAGGTGGCCCAGCCTGGACTCCCCTCTCAGCTCTGTGCCTTGACCCCCTCAAATCGCTGAGCCTGTCTGTAAATAGCTCATGAAGGGAATCCCGGCCTCCTAGGGTTGTTTCGAGGGTAAAGTATATTACTGTCATGTAAGGCTTGGCACGGCATCTGGCCTGAGGTGGCAACACTGCTGTGAATCAGACCGTAAGCTCTGGACTTGGACCTTCTGTTTGGCGTCTTGTACCTGCTCTGCCACCTACTAAGTGCTTGATAAATATGAGCTCAGTTTATGTCTTAGTTTGAGCCCCGAGAAGCAGACCTCAAGACGAGGATTCAAGTGCAGGGAATCTGTTTGCAAGGTGATGCCAGGAGACGTAGGGGAAGTGAGGCCGGGAAGAGAAGGCAGCCGGTGGAGGGGGCTTGATGTGGGCACCTGGAGCACAGTCCCTTGGGGATCCCTTTGAGCCAGTGTAGAGCACGCACCTCAGGGTGCCTTCACCCAAGTAGTGAGGAAACCAGGGGGTACGTACCCATCACCTTCCTACCATTACCAGTTGTGGAATACATGAACTCTTGCACAACTTTGGCCTTCCTGGCTCATGGGCAGACCGTGCTTATGCAGCCAGGAGAAGCCCTCAAGCCAGGACAGGTGTTTCCAGTAAGAGGCTGCACCGCGCCGACGTGAATTCCAAAGGGGTGTGGGGAGGGCACCGACAGCCTCTGCTACGTGAGAGGAATAGCAAAACTCGCTGACGTGGGACTTCCCTGGTGGCGCAGTGGTTAAGAATCCGTCTGCCAACGGAGGGGACACAGGTTCGATCCCTGGTCCGGGAAGATCCCACATGCTGCAGAGCAGCTAAGCCCGTGCGCCACCTACTGAGCCTGTGCTCTAGAGCCCACGAGCCACAACTACTGAGCCCGCGTGCCACAACTACTGAAGCCCCGCATGCCTAGAGCCCATGCTCCACAACAAGAGAAGCCACTGCAATGAGAAGCCCGTGCACTGCAATGAAGAGTAGCCCCCGCTCGCTGCAACTATAGAAAAGCCCGCACACAGCATCGAAGACCCAACGCAGCCAAAAAAAAAAAAAAAATCGCTGACCTTTGTCACCTAGTAAGTGCCAGGAACCGTCCAAGCACTTTGCAAAACTTATCTCATTTAATCCACCCGTAGCCCTGTGAGGGAGATGCTGTCACCGTCTCCATCTTGCAGATGAGAAGTCTGAGGCCCAGAGAGGTTAAGTGACTTACTTAAGAAGGCATCATTGTAAAGAAAGCTCTAAATGTCACTAAATAATAGCGGCTGTTGTCACTGTTAAGTATTATCATCTCTCATTGTTTTTCCTGGGTGAGATGGTTTGGGGCCCAATGAGAGGAACAAAAGGAGAAAGTTAGGCCCAGAGTTCGTGAGGGACCAGCTTTCTCCCGGGAGCTCGGTGTGGCAGAGGCGGGCCAGGAGGGGTGGGGAGATGCAGAGCTCAAACCCCACCACCCACACGAGTGCCCCCTCCCCGTCCTCCCAGCCTGCTGGACCATGGCCGCACTTGTGACGACCTCCACTGCTCCAGCACCGGCCTCAGCCTCCAGGACCAAACCGTGAGGTGGGTGCTGCCTGAGAGCTGGGGCCCCCTCTCTTGCCCCCCTGGGTGTGGCCTTCTTCCAGTCACCTGCCTTCTCTGTGCCTCAGTTTCCCCAGCTGGAAAGTAGGGAGCTCCGTCGCCGCTAGAGGGTCCAGCTGCCGCAGCCCCTCCATCTGATAGCCCTGCCGCTTTTCCTCTTACAGGAAGACCATCTACGGCCCCAACGTGATCAGTGTACCAGTCAAGTCCTATCCCCAGCTGCTGGTGGACGAGGTAGGGCTGTCCCTGGGCCTCGCCCCAGCTCTGGCCTGAGCTGGCTGTGTGACCTGGGCCAGGGGCTTGCCCTCTCTGGGCCACCCTTACAGAGGCAGATTGTACCAGCTGTCCTCTTCTCCATGGTGGAGAGCTGTCTCAGAACCAGCCCCAGTCAGCTCAGGGAGAGGAATTGGAAGTTCTGGTCCAGGCTGGTGCTGGGGATTAGAGGCCAAGAGACAAACCCACACAGCCTGGGCTCCTGCTGTGTGCCAAGCGCCAGGCTCCAGAGTCTGGGTCCTTTCCGTGCATTACCCACTTTCACACTCCAACAGCCTCGTGGTAGGTACATTCCGTTCACACATGAGGAACCGGAGCTACAGAGGGGGGGACATGGCATGGCCAGGGTCACGTGTGGACAAAGGGAAGCCAGTGACCTGGACACACCTAGAGTACACTGCTAACATCCCAGCCCTCTGAGCCAGGGGCAGACACCTGTGAGACAGAGAGGAGGCCTTGGAGTCTGGCCTGATGTAAACCCTAGTCAGCCACCTGGGAGCTGTGTGGTTTTAGGCAAG
The DNA here is from genome assembly GCF_949987535.1 of Balaenoptera acutorostrata. NCBI lineage: Eukaryota > Metazoa > Chordata > Mammalia > Artiodactyla > Balaenopteridae > Balaenoptera > Balaenoptera acutorostrata. Next base: position 12,972,843 of record NC_080064.1, on the reverse strand, counting down.
TGACTTCACCCTTCTGTGCCTCAGTTTCCTCAGCTGTAAAATGAAGCTGATGGTAGCATCTGCCTTGTGGAATTGTCCTCACCATCCTATGACATTTAGATGATGTGCTTAGCAGGGGCCTGGCGTGTAAACACCCGTGTGTCCTCTTTAGAGCGAAGAAGCTGGTGGCTCAAGGGACATCTGGACAGGACTGACCAGGAGACAGGCCTGGCTTTAGTCCTTTGGCAACTGCCGGGCCCTCTGCTTCCGTGGGCACAGGAGGCCCAGCCTGTGGCTGGGCTGCCCTGGGGGACCTGGGCCCTGACGCTGCCTCCCCGCCCCTCCCCCAGGCACTGAACCCCTACTATGGGTTCCAGGCCTTCAGCATCGGGCTGTGGCTGGCTGACTACTACTACTGGTATGCCCTGTGCATCTTCCTCATCTCCGTCGTCTCCATCTGCGTGTCCATATACAAGACCAGAAAGGTGTGCGGTGTGAGGTGGAAGGGACAGGGCAGGCGGTGTCCGAGGGGACCTCCACCCACCCACTCCCTGCTTGTCCCCCTGCCCACAGCAAAGCCAGACTCTGAGGGACATGGTCCAGCTGTCTGTACGGGTGTGCGTGTGCCGGCCTGGGGGAGGTGAGAGGCTGGGGGAAGTGAGAGGTGGGGGAGGGAGGGAAGCTGGGGGAGGTGAGAAGCCGGAGGAGGGAGAGAGGCTGGGAGAGGGAGGGAGGCTGGGGGAGGGAGGGAGGCTGGGGGAGGGAGGGAGGCTGGGGGAGGTGAGAGGCTGGGGGAGGGAGGCTGGGGGAGGTGAGAGGCTGGGGGAGGGAGAGAGGCTGGGAGAGGGAGGGAGGCTGGGGGAGGGAGGGAAGCTGGGGGAGGTGAGAAGCTGGGGGAGGGAGAGAGGCTGGGGGAGGTGAGAGGCTGGGGGAGGGAGAGAGGCTGGGAGAGGGAGGGAGGCTGGGGGAGGGAGGGAAGCTGGGGGAGGGAGAGAGGCTGGGGGAGGTGAGAGGCTGGGGGAGGGAGAGAGGCTGGGAGAGGGAGGGAGGCTGGGGGAGGGGAGGCTGGGGGAGGGAGGGAGGCTGGGGGAGGGGAGGCTGGGGGAGGTGAGAGGCTGGGGGAGGGAGAGAGGCTGGGGGAGAGACGAAGGCTGGGGGAGGCAGTGGGGGAGTTCCCTCCAGGCTATACTGAGGCCCCTGCTTGCCCGCAGAGGAGGAATGGGTCGACTCCAGTGAGCTCGTGCCGGGAGACTGCCTGGTGCTGCCCCAGGAGGGTGGGCTGATGCCCTGCGATGCTGCCCTGGTGGCTGGCGAGTGCATGGTCAATGAGAGCTCTCTGACAGGTCAGTGCCTGGCCCTGGCCAGCAGCCTCCCGTGCCCCCTCCCGGGCCACCGAGCCTCTCTGCCTTGTGTCAGAACTCTTAGATGGAGTTCTCTTTTCCCTTTGCTCAGGTAACAGTCCCGGCCTCAGCCGGTCCTACCCCTGCAGATGCTGGGTGGGGCACTGCTACTCTTTGCCAGGCAGCGGGCTCAGGGCTTTACAGAGGTTAAGCCCTCTCGTGTCAATATCTTATTTGAACTATAAAAGTAACACAGCTTGTTACAAAATAATTCCACCAGAAGGAGAACAACGCCTGCCCCCCACCCTGGCCCCCCGACTCTGCCCATGCTGTATGCTCACAACTCTTTCTGGCTCCCCTGAGAGATGGTTCCTGGAAACTGGCTGCACACATCCCAGGACTGTCTCACTGTGTCTGTATCTTTTGCCCTCTCTGAGCTTCAGTGTACCTCTCTGTAAAATGGGGGCAGTGATTTCTTCACACATAGTTACAAGCGTTAAATGAGACCTGGGGCTTCCATAAACGTTCTAGGCATAAGGCTTGGTCTTGCTGGTGGGAGGGAGCAGTATGGGCCTCACACCACATCCCTCCCAGGGGAGAGCGTTCCAGTGCTGAAGACCGTCCTGCCGGAGGGACCGGTGCCCTACTTCCCAGAGACCCACCAGCGGCACACGCTCTTCTGTGGGACCCTCATCTTGCAGGCCCGGGCCTCTGTAGGACCCCATGTCCTGGCAGTGGTGACCCAGACAGGTAACGAGTCTGGGAAGTGGGGAGGGATGCTGGGCCCAGCACCTAGAGGAGAGGTGACACAGAGCCGGGCAGGACCCATCTCTGCCACTGCCCTGCTGTGAGACTCAGGCACGTCCCACCCCTACTTGGGATTGGCTGGAGTGAGCAGGGACGTGGCAAGAAGGAAGGAGCCCCCCCCTTAGGAAGAGAGTAGTGCTGTACATCTCCAGCAGGCCCCTGCCACGTGTGAAAGGGACCCAGTGTGTCACCAGATTTGACATTTTTCAGCGAAAGCCACACATCTGAATTTTAAGTGAAACCACCCAGTTTGTAGATGGTACTACTAATTCCTTACTTACTAAGCTTATGAAGGCTGGGCAAGGCCTGTGGCCATCCCGTGTGACCGCCAAACTGGGTGATTGCTGACCCCAGGAGCATCACGCCGTACAACCCCAGAGGTGTGGATGGTGTGGGGGAGGGGTGGAGTCATCCTGACCCTCAGTTTCCCCTGCCTCGGTCTCCCCATCTCCTCCCAGGGTTCTGCACGGCTAAAGGGGCCCTGGTGAGCTCCATCCTGCATCCCCGGCCCATCAGCTTCAAGTTCTATAAACACAGCGTGAAGTTTGTGGCTGCCCTCTCTGTCCTGGGTGAGTGGCCCCCCGCACCCCACTTTGCCAGTGGCCCCCGGAGCCCCGTCCCCAGTCCCGCTGAGTCCCTTGCTGTCTCCTCAGCTCTCCTTGGCACCATCTACAGCATCTTCATCCTCCACCGCAACCAGGTAAGCCTTGGGGGCCGGGCGGGGGCTGCCACTGGAGGCCCAGGGCCCACCCGGCCTGGCCCTTGGCCTTCACAGTGCCTCCTGCCAGGTGCCTGTGGACGAGATCGTGATCCGGGCTCTGGACCTGGTGACGGTGGCAGTGCCGCCCGCCCTGCCTGCCGCCATGACTGTGTGCACGCTCTACGCCCAGAGCCGGCTGCGGAGCCAGGGCATCTTCTGCATCCACCCGATGCGCATCAACCTGGGGGGCAAGCTCCGGCTGGTGTGTTTCGACAAGGTGGGGGCCGTGGGGGGGGACACACGGCCAGGCCCCCCACATCCACATCCCTCATTCAGCAACGTTGACTGAGGGCTTGCTGAGCCCAGAGCCCCGCCGTCTGCCCGTGTGCCCCTGCTGTGAACACTGCCCACCGCCAGGTCCTGTCCTGGGATGGAAACACTCAGAGGCACCCTCCACCCCCAGCTCCCACCTGCATCAAGCTCACAGTCTGGAGCATGAAATGTCTAAAATCATTTAATTTGTTTGTTTGAGAACCATTGAGGGCCAACTGGGTACCCAGGGCTGCTGTCAACACTGGGGATCCAGCAGTGACCCACACGGAGATGTCCCCACCACCATAATGAGTGAACCAGGGACCACAGAGAGCTGCAGATGGTGATGGGTTCTAGGGAGGAAGCAAATGGGGTACGTGGTGGGTGGTACATGGGGGTCACTCCCTTGGAGGGCAGTCAAGGCTCCTCTGGTCCCTTGGTGACCTCTGAGGGGTGGACCACACTGAGAGGAGAGCAGGGCTGGCAAGGTGGAGGGGAAGAAGTAGAGTGGCTCATGGCTCCTTGGAGGAACAGACCAGTGTGCCTGGGGCTCGGGGAACAGTAGGGAGGGGGGCAAGATGAAACGGGCAGAGCCCTGATCCATCAGAGGCTGGCGGGCCCTGGTGAGGAGATTGGACGTTATTTAAACTGAAAGGGTGGAGCATGATCGTCTTCGCAGAGCTCCCAGGCTAGCGAAGGGGCCAGATGTGTAACTGAGCCACTGGAATATGGTATGGGAGAGGCAGGCATCCGCTCACTCATTCATTCACTCATTCATTCATTCATTACACTGAGAGCTGTACATGGCCAGGCCCTCTTCCTGGTACCACAGTGAACAAATGATGGAGTAGTAAAGAGGCCATGGGTGGGAGCCCCGAGCAAGCACTACCTGACCCAACTGTAGGGTTAAAGAAGCAGACCCAACTGTAGGGTTAAAGAAGAAGACTTCCTGGGGGAAATGATGCCAGACCAAGAAACACTGCGGGTTGGGGAGGACAGCCTGGCAGAGGGACCTGCTTGAGCAAAGTCCAGCTCTGGCTCTTGGGGTTCCCATGGGCCCCGCCTGGCCAGGGGTGTGGGCGCCCACCGCAGCGGGGCACAGCTCACCCCAGGACTCATCACTGGCCCGCCCGCTTGCCCCCTGCAGACAGGCACACTCACAGAGGACGGCTTGGACGTGATGGGTGTGGTGCCCCTGAAGGGGCAGGAGTTCCTGCCGCTGGTCCCAGAGCCCCGCCGCCTTCCCATGGGGCCCCTGCTCCGGGCACTGGCCACCTGCCACACCCTCAGCCGGCTCCAGGACACCCCAGTGGGTGACCCCATGGACCTCAAGATGGTGGAATCTACTGGCTGGGTGAGGAGGCCGAGCAGGTCCGCCCCCTGCCTCTGGGCAGCCGAGCCCTAACTAAGCCCACCCAGTCTTCCTTCTAGGACTTCCAGGGGGCGTCTCTATCATGCCCACCACCGAGAATAACAATGGCCAAGGCCTAGTGCTGAGCACCTACCCTGTGCCAGCGCTCTGTTGCATGGGCCTCATCTCATGTACTGCTCCCCATAGCCCCAGGGAGGTAGCTTAAAACCTGCTTCACGAAGGAAACTGAGGCTGAGAGAGATTTGGAATAACTTGTGCAAGGTCACCCAGCGGCTTGTAAACGGCAAAGCCAGAGTTTGAACTTGGGTCCTCCCAACTCCAAAGCCCACATTCTTGACTTCTGTTCTATCCAGTCTCCCATGAAGTCCTCCATGAGTTTAACTTGGGTCTCTCCCACTGCCTCTCTCCATGGGCCAAGGATTGGCTGCCCCAGGCCAAGCCAGCACCCGGCCCCTCGATGCCAATGTTCTCTGCCTGCCTCCCAGGTCCTGGAGGAGGGACCAGCTGCAGACTCGACATTTGGGACCCAGGTCTTGGCAGTGATGAGACCCCCGCTTCAGGAGCTCCACCTGCAGGACATGGTGAGCTGAGGGGGGTGCCTGTGGGGCGTGGGCTGGGAGGGGTGGGCTCCACAGGCCAGCCCCTGAGCTGCCCCTCCAATCCTACAGGAGGAGCCCCGGGTGCCGGTCAGCATCCTCAGCCATTTCCCCTTCTCATCGGCTCTGCAGCGCATGAGCGTGGTGGTGGCGTGGCCGGGGGCGGCTCGGCCCGAGGCCTGCGTCAAGGGCTCCCCTGAGCTGGTGGCAGGCCTCTGCGACCCCAAGACAGGTGAAGGGCATTGGCACGGAATGGGGTGGGCGCCCAGCCCCTGTCGCTGCCCCCACCTCCCTGTCCCAGTGACACCTGCCTCTCCCTGGCAGTGCCCACCGACTTCGCCCAGATGCTGCAGAGCTACACAGCTGCTGGCTACCGCGTGGTGGCCCTCGCCAGCAAGCCGCTGCCCATCGCACCCAGCATGGAAGCAGCTCAGCAACTGACGAGGTGGGCCCTGGGGACTGAGCCTCTGGCCTCGTGTGGGCAGAGGGGGGCAGAGCCCAGGGCCGATGCCCCTGCCCAGTGGCTGGGGGAGGGGTCGTGGCCACTGCGTGACCTCCGACCCGGGTCTGCCCACCCTCCAGGGACACTGTGGAGTGGAAGCTGAGCCTCCTGGGGCTGCTGGTCATGCAGAATCTGCTAAAGCCACAGACGACACCCGTCATCCAGGCTCTGCGAAGGACCTGCATCCGCACCGTCATGGTGACAGGTACCAGCAGGGCCTGGGTTAGGAGGGCAGAATCTACCCCATTCCGGGCAGAGATAAGGGTACCTGGCGTCCCTTCCCGGGGCATCTCTTTGGGCCCCTGCCTCAGGCCTGGTCCTTTTCAGACATTTCAGGTATCTTCACAGTCTCCCTCCTGAGTGATAATTGTCACCCCAGTTGACAGATGAGGAAAGTGAGGCTCGGAGGAGTAGAGTGACTTCCAAAGAGTCTGGGGCTGGTGTTGGACAGCCTGGGTTCCAGCCCAGCTGCTCACCTGCTAGGTGACCTCTCCCCAAGTTCCAGTTTCCAACTCTGAGAAATGGGGGAAGTTAGGTCAGCCTCAAAGGTTGTGACAATTTCATGGAGCAAGAAAAGAAAGATTCAGGGGACTTTCCTGGCGGTCCAGTGGTTAAGACTCCTCACTTCCAGTGCAGGGGGCACGGGTTCAATCCCTGGTCAGGGAACTAAGATCCCACATGCCGCATGGCATGGCCAAAAAAAAAAATGGTATATGTAGAACCCAAACCCAGGCTCCCAGTTTCTCCTAAGACCTTTGATCCCTAGTTTTATAGACAAGGAAACCCAGGTTCAGAGACACTGATACCCTGCCTGAGCTCACTCAGCCAGTCATGGCAGACAGATTCTGTCCGGCCTCAATTTTCCCATCTATACGTGTCAGGGTGAGGATGGCCCCCCTCAGTAGCAGCTGGACCCTGACCTTGCCCCATACCCCCAGGGGACAACCTGCAGACGGCGGTCACCGTGGCCCAGGGCTGCGGCATGGTGGGCCCCCAGGAGCGCCTGGCCATCATCCACGCCAACCCCCCTGAGCGGGGCCAGCCTGCCTCCCTCGAGCTTCTGCCAGTGGAGTCCTCTGCAGCCGTGAATGGGGCTCAGGTGAGGCTGACCCCGAGTTCCGCCACAGACCCCACCCATGACTCTGCCCCTGTGTCAGCTGTCCCGGGCCCCAGCTCTCAGGGTGGGCAGGGGGAGCTCAGCTGAGCTTCCCGGGCCCCCAGGATCCTGACCAGGCCGCAAGCTACACCATGGAGCCAGACCCCCGATCCAGCCACCTGGCCCTCAGCGGGTCCACCTTTGGTGTCCTTATGAAGCACTTCCCCAAGCTGCTGCCCAAGGTAGGGCTGCCCCCGGGCCTCCCTGGTCGCCCCACACCTCGCCATGCTCTGTTCCCTCCTCTTGGCTGCCTCAGCCCCTCCCCTGTCTCCCTGTGCTCCCAGGTCCTGGTCCAGGGCACCGTCTTTGCCCGCATGGCTCCCGAGCAGAAGACAGAGCTGGTGTGTGAACTGCAGAAGCTTCAGTGAGTGCCTACGGGGGAGGGGCCTGCGGGCGCCCAGCTGGCCCATAGGTCCCTGCTTCCCACCCCAGGCGTTAAGGAGCCATCGGCCTCAGAGAGCCCGGCAGGCACCCCCGGGGTCTGTCACGCTGACAGTAGTACACCGCCCTCAGTATCTGCGGGGGATCGGTTCTGAGAGTCCCTGCAGATACCAACGTCCACAGATGCCCGAGTCCCTTATGTAAAATGGCGTAGTACAGTCGGCTCTCTGTATCCATGGATACAGACCCCATGGATACAGAACCTGTGGATACAGACCCTGTGGCTACTGTAATTGCACCTATTTACTGAGCACCTACTGCATACCATTTACTGGGCATTTCCCAGGCACCCAGCGGGCAGTCGGGATGCAGCCATCCCCGTGTTCTGCCAGCCAGCCCGGGAGGTGGGTGGGCCATTTCACAGCTGAGGAGGGCCCTCCCGGGCTCAGAGCCAGCACGTGAGTCCGGGCCGCGCCTGCCCTCCCCTCTCTGACAGGTACTGTGTGGGCATGTGTGGGGATGGCGCCAATGACTGCGGGGCCCTGAAGGCGGCTGACGTGGGCATCTCGCTGTCCCAGGCCGAGGCCTCAGTGGTCTCGCCCTTCACCTCAAGCATGGCCAACATTGAGTGTGTGCCCATGGTCATCAGGTGAGGCGGGCAGGAGCCTGGTGGGGGGGGGTGGTCTTGGCAGGGCCCGTCAGCCAGCCTGGGCCCCCTCATGCCCATACCCGCTCCCCAGGGAAGGTCGTTGTTCCCTGGACACGTCATTCAGCGTCTTCAAGTACATGGCCCTGTACAGCCTGACCCAGTTTATCTCTGTCCTGATCCTCTACACGGTGAGTATCTGCAGGCCCCGTGCCGGGCCCGGGGCGAGGACCTCAGCAGTGTGGTGGGAGCCCGGCAGGTTCTGGAGTAGACAGCGTGGCCTCAAATCCTGCTCCAGCCGCGTGGCTTAGGCGCTCCGGAGCCTCGGCGGTGAGGCTTGTCTGAGATTATGAAAGCGCTGAGCACCTGGCGCACAGTAGGTCCTCAGAAACGGGAGCGGCTGTCCTGTGCTAGCGTTTCCTCCCTGTCCTCTGGGAGCTCCCCATCTGCAGGGGGGACTGAGGCAGAGCCCAGGCAGGGGTGAAGGAGGCAGAGGCAGGAGTGGGACACCCGAGGCCTCTGCCCCTTTCCCATGAATCTGCCCATTCCCCGCTCGCCCTAACTCAGACCTCGACTATGCCTCCGATCTCCTGTCCAAAGGGTATCACCGCCTCCTCTGCTCAGAGCACGCGTTGCTCACCCCCGCTGGAAATAGGTGACGCCATGGGGCGCTGCAGGCCTCGCGCCAGCTTTTGTCCCTGTGTCCACCTAAAACCTGAGGGCGGGAACTGTGTGTCCTCCAGAAACCTTGGGGCTCCGCAAGGCAGAGCCTCAGCCTCCGTCTCAGGCTGGTAGTTCCCATCAGATGTAGGCCTCCGCAGGTCAGCAGGGATGCCTTCTCCCTCAGACGGGGAGAGGGGCTTCCTGAAGGCAGGGCCGTGTCTCCTTCATCAGATTGGGAGTTCCCAGAGGCAGGAGGGTGCTGTCTGCCCATCAAGTTGCAGGGCAAGAAAACACCTTCCCCATCAGACTCCTTAAGGGCAGGGCTGGTGCCTGCCCCGTCGGACCAGGAGCTACCCTCCCCTCCGCCCTCCCTCCCTGCCGGTAGGTCAACACCAACCTGGGCGATGTGCAGTTCCTGGTCATCGACCTGGTCATCACCACCACGGTGGCGGTGCTCATGAGCCGCACGCGGCCGGCGCTGGCACTGGGTCAGGCGCGGCCACCAGGGGCCCTGCTCAGCGTGCCCGTGCTCAGCAGCCTGCTGCTACAGGTGGCCCTGGTGGCCAGCGTGCAGCTGGGGGGCTACTTCCTGACCGTGGCCCAGCCCTGGTGAGTAGCGGAGAGCTCACCCCAGATCCCACCCATGCCCCGTCCTCCTCACCCTCGCTCCCTGACTCCCAGTCCCTGTGCCCCCAGGTTCGTGCCTCTGAACAGGACGGTACCCGCGCCAGACAACCTGCCCAACTATGAGAACACGGTGGTCTTCTGTCTGTCCAGCTTCCAGTACCTCATCCTGGCCATGGCTGTGTCCAAGGGGGCGCCCTTCCGCCGGCCGCTCTACACCAATGGTGCTGCTGTGCTGGGGGTGGGATGTGCTGGGGGGGGGTAATGGAGGGGAGGGGGGATGAGAGGGAGGGAGGGGGATGTGATGGAGGGAGGGGGGATGAGATGGAGGGAGGGGGGATGAGATGGAGGGAGGGGGAGGAGATGGAGAGAGGGGGGAGGAGATGGAGGGAGGGGGAGGAGATGGAGGGAGGGGGAGGAGATGGAGGGAGGGGGGAGGAGATGGAGGGGAGGGGGGATGAGAGGGAGGGGGGATGAGATGGAGGGAGGAGGGATGTGATGATGGAGGGAGGGGGGATGTGATGATGGAGGGGGGATGTGATGATGGAGGGGGGATGAGATGGAGGGAGGGGGATGAGATGGAGGGAGGGGGGATGAGGTGGAGGGAGGGGGATGAGGTGGAGGGAAGGGCTGTGGGGCTGGTGCCTGTGGGGTCCCGTCGGGCATGGGTGTGAGTGTGCTGGGCTCCCTGGCCTGACGGACTCCCCCACCCCCAGTTCCCTTCCTGGTGGCCCTGGTGCTCCTGGGCTCCGTCCTGGGGGGTTTCCTCCTGGTCCCCGGCCTCCCGCAGGGGCTGCTGACGCTGAGGAGCATCGCCGACACCTACTTCAAGCTGCTGCTGCTGGGCCTGGTCGCCTTCAACTTCGTGGGGGCCTTCATGCTGGAGGTGGGGCCCGCCCCGCATTGGGGTGGGAGGGGGCTCCGGGGGTGGGACTCAGCCACAGCTGCCCCCCTGCGACCTCCCTGTCCCCGGCAGAGTGTGCTGGACCAGTGTCTCCCAGGCTGCCTGCGGTGGCTCCGGCCCAAACGGGCCTCCAAGAAACGCTTCAAGCAGCTGGAGCAGGAGCTGGCCGAGCAGCCCTGGCCACCGCCCACCGGGCCCATGAGGTAGCGCAGGCCCGGCCGGCCGGCACCCTAAACACTGGATCTCCCTGCTTCTGAGCCACCGATCAGGACCCATCTCCAGAGACACCACTGCCATCGCTCCTGCAGCCCTGAGGTTGGCGGTTATCACACTCATGTCCCACGTCTGCCCGGCCCAGCCTTCCCTGCCCCCGCCTGGGGAGATGCTAAGTACCCTTGTCCCCCACTTCGGACGCCCCATGTAGGGACAGCGGCCACCACCCGCACTCAGAGCCGCTGTCAGTTTAGCAAATAAAGTCACAATATTTTCCTGCCTCGGCCTGCCTGATACCCCTGACCTGGGTGCCCCTGGCACGTGTCTGCTCCCGGCATCCCCTGATTTTTCAGATCATGTTGGACAACTCCCCTCTCTGAGCCTCCGTTTCCTCATCCGACAGTCATGTCTCCAGGTTGAGCACATGTCCGGTGCTCCGTTCAGCATTTTATAGGCATCATCATTTAATCCTTACAACTGTGGAGTACTGTCCCCCCACCTTTTTATTTTTATTTTTGGCCGCAGCGCATGGCTTGCAGGACCTTAGTTCCCTGACCAGGGATCAAACCCGGGCCCATGGCAGTGAAAGCACTGAGTCTTAACCACTGGACGGCCAGGGAATTCCCAGTCCCCCTTTTACAGATATGGAAACTGAGGCTTAGAGGTCACGCAGGTAGTCAGAGCTGGGACCAGGTTGCTTTGACTCCAGAGTCCACACTCTTGACCGTCCTACCCTCCTGCAGGGGCAGGAGAGAATGGGCTTGACTCAAACAAGTGCCAGCACCTACAAGGCATTTAACTGGGGCAGTTCCCTGCTTTCCCCACCTCCCGCATCCTGGGATGTGTTTATGGTGCAGTTCTTCCCTCAGATGCAATCCAGGCTCTGAGCCCACATTTCCCAGCCAGAACCACGTGCACCATCTCCCGGGGAAGGGTGGGTGCTTCTGACCTCATCCCACCAGTGGGACCCTTGCCAAGCCCTGCTCTGGAGATGCAGCTCCGTCATCTGGTCCATCTGTGCTGGGCAGGGGACAACAGGAAAGAAAAGCCCCCGCCAACCTCATTACTGGAAGCTCCGGCACCACCCCCAGCCCACCCTAGTAGGAGCTCAGCAAATGTTGAATCAAACTGAGGACAAGGATGGGGGGCGTGAAGAGGTAACCTGTGACACCAGGCACATCCACAGACCCTCTGCACTGGGCACTGAGTCATCAGACAGCAACGGTTCAGGGTGGCAGATGCTGTTCAAAGGGAGGCTGGAGGACACCGCGAGGCCTGGGTTTGAACCCCGCCTCTACCCCTAGCTGATTATTCATGCATTTGTTGGGCAGTCATGTGCCAGGCACAGGGGCTACAGCGGTGAACAAAAAACATGACCTCTGCCTGGGTGCAGCTTATAACGTGGTGTGAGAGGTGAGCGGGGAAGGAGCAAATCTCCAAGAACACTGGGAGAAGAGTCCCCACACCTGCTACTCCCTCCCCGGATAGCTGCCACCTGTGCTTGGGTCCTTAGAGCCAGAGGAGTGGGTAGAAGCAGCAGAGGATCTGGGAGCCAGGACGCTAGAGGTGGCAGCTTTGGGGCTTCAGTTTCCCCTTTTGGTCAAGCGTAGGGGACAGCAGTTCTGCCAGGCAGTTTCCTCTCCTACGCTAGTGGGATTGCATCTGGCAGCAGTGAAGGGCTGAGGAAGGGCAGAGAGGGCCAGGCTGGGCCCCGGGGCCCATAGTGCTCCAAGTGACAAAAATCCCTGCTATTCTGCCATAGACACTGGAGCGGGGAGGGGAGCGGGGTGGCAGATAGTTATTCATTCATCCATTCACTTGACAGACCAGCACTGGGGAACAAACGATGCACGGGACATAGTCAGTCCCTGCCTAACAGGATTCAGTATCTAAGGGACACGCAGCCTAAGGGGAGCCCAGGAGACCTGAAGGTGAGGGCCTGAATCAAGGGGCATCTTGATCCCCCTCCCAGCCTGAGCCCCCTGCCCCAGGCCTAGATTCCCGAGACCAGGCAGGACTGCCCCAGAGGCAAGAGACCTGCAACCCCACACCCGGCCAGCCTCCCAGGAGAATCCACTGTACATTCATTTATTCATTCCACAAATGTTTACTTAACAGCTGCTCTGAGCCTGGCACTGTGCCTAGTGAGCAAAAACTGAGGATGAGCAAAAGCAGACCTTGTCCCTGTCTTCACGTGGCTGACAGGCTCATGGGGGAGAGGGGCAGGATTCACATGGTCACATAGGGCAACAGCTGTGACCGGTAAAGCAGAAGATGCTTAAGAGCTCTAACAGGGAGAAAGGGAAGCCGCCTCTGAGGAAGGGAGGGTTTGATCTATAATCAGAAGGAGGAAGGGGCTTCCCTGGTGGCGCAGTGGTTGAGAATCTGCCTGCTAATGCGGGGGACGCGGGTTCGAGCCCTGGTCTGGGAGGATCCCACATGCCACGGAGCAGCTGGGCCCGTGAGCCACAGTTGCTGAGCCTGCGCGTCTGGAGCCTGTGCCCCGCAACGGGAGGGGCCGCGATAGAGAAAGGCCCGCGCACCGCGATGAAGAGCGGTCCCCGCACCGCAATGAAGAGTGGCCCCCGCTTGCCGCAACTGGAGAAAGCCCTCGCACGAACCGAAGACCCAATACAGACAAAAATAATAAATAAATAAATAAATAAATAAAAAAGAAAATCCTTAAAAAAAAAAAAAAAAAAAAGAAGGAGGAAAACCTCACCAGTGTTCCAGAAGGAAGAAACATCTTGAGCAAAGGCCTGGTGGCAGGTGGAGGAAGGGAGGGGTTTAATGAGAATCAGCCAAAAAGCTATTGAGGCTTTTGGGAGACCAGGCAGAGGGAATGAGGAGGCAGAGCCAGACTGTGATGAAAGGTAGGGTCTTTGGGGATGAAAGGTAGGGTCTTAAACTCCCCAGGGGAGTTTAGCCTTGTTCCCGGGTACCTTGGGAAACCAGTGACAGGCTTTAGGTAGAAGCCTCCCTGCCCCCCACCCTGTCTGAGGTGAGTGGGTGAGGGCAGGGCCCGTTTGGGAAGGCCTAGATTAGAGGTATTAGAGTCAGAATTAGTGGTGGGAGCTGGATTGGCTGCAGGGGTTGAGCGCAGGGGAGTTACAGTTAGCCGGGTAAGGGAAGGATGGTGGGCTCATTCCCTGCATGGGAACACCTTCAAGGGCCAGGTCTGGGGAAGGTCGGGATGTTGTGAATTTGGACTTGGATCCTGTTGAATTGGATGTGTCTTGGGGACATTCGTGTGGCCAGGCCCGGTAGCCTGTAGACTGTGGTTTCAAAGAAATGCTGGTTATGGAAGGCAGCTGTGGCCAGGAGCTGGCTAGGGAGATCCGGAAGGCACCAGAGAGGCAGAAGGAAAACCAGGCCAGGAAGGGTGTCCTGGAAGCTGGGAGAAGCGAAAAGGGAGGGCAAGGCTTATTTCCCGCTGAGCGGCGGTGGGCGAATCATCTTTACAAGCCTCCTCTGTAAAATGGGGGCAGCAGGCTCACCTCACCCATCTCACCACTTTGCGCTCCGGCTGTGATGAGGCCGTGAGGAGAAAGCATTTTGCACAGCGACAAGTGCTGAACGGACGTAAGGCTGGCTCCGCGGGCGCCTCCTCCCCGCGGGACTGCTTCCAGAAGAGGATTGAAGACCCGAGGTCGCGGCGTGGCGGCCCCGGCGGCGGCGGCGGCGGCGCTCGCGTTAGGACCCAGCGGATCCAGGCTGGAGGGCGGGCGCCGGCCCCGTCGGGGGCCCGGAGGGGGGTTCGGAGCGGGCAAAGGGGCGGCTCCGGCGGGCGGACTCGGAGCGGGCCGCGGAGTGACCCGGCCAGGTAGGCACGGGCCTGGCGGCCTGACCGGGCCGGGGGCGCAAGGGGGGACTGGGTCGTGGGCCGCGACGTCGGAGGGCCCCCAGGTACTGAGTGTGTGGGGCTCTGCGGGTCCCCGATCCTGGGGGCGGCTTTCCTTTCGGGATCCCTGAACCCGGGGCCGTCTGAGCAGATGCTAAGAGGGCACTTGGAAAGTTTGGGGTCGTTTGGAGGGGAAGACGCGAGTTGGGAAGGGAGGGGAGCCTGATTTGGGGGGCGTCGGGGATGGGGAGGCTTTTGTTCTCCCTGGGAGGTTGGAATGCGGCGGCTGGGGTGTGGGTGTCCGGCGGGAGCGGCGGGGACAGAGACGCGGAGAGACAAAGAGAGATCAGAGACCGAGAGAGCGCGAGGGAGCGCGCCAGAGCAAGTTTCCGCGGTTGATTGTTCCCAGCTGTGCGGCGCTGCAACATCTGGTTTCCTCCAGCCGGACCCCAGCCCGGCCTCTGGAGCAGACAGAGCCTCCAGCAGAGTGAGTCAGTGAGCGTGGGGGCAGGGGGCCCAGAGGAGGCCCCGCTAGTGCCCCTCCTCGCCAGGCACAGAGGGTAGGGGGCATCCCAGCAGTGGAAGGGGCCAGGGTTGGGGAACAGGCCTCCTAGGCAGGTCCTGGCCTCCTGTCGTCTAGATGTGCTTGGAGGTGTGGTCCCCTGGGGGGACCCGCTTCTGCCACAGGGACGCTCCTCTTTACAGCCCAGCCCTCCTTCCCCCAGTAAGCCTGGGCCTGGGTGCTCAACCTCTGAGGGGAGGAAAGACTCCTTGCAGGGGGCTGAGAGGCCTAGGAGGGGCTTTGGGGATCGACAGAACCCCTTGCCCCCCAACCAACCTCCCCAGCTCGGGGTCTTCTCCTGAGTGGTGACAGCTCCAGCTAGCCTGCCTGCCACCAGCCTGGGGGCAAGTAGGGGACAGTGAGGCCTTGTGGGGAGCTCCAGGCCTTTTAGTCCCCCACCAAGAGGAGGCCAAGCGCGCTCAGAATGGGGATGTGGGAGCCAGTTGTCCCCGGCCAGTGGGGCAGCTTGAGTCATAGGTCTCTCCTCCGCCACCCCACCTCATCCCCACCCACCCCATCGACTGCAGTAAGGGTTGAGGAGGGAGTGAGAGATTGAATGTATGAGACAGGCAGCAGGTCACGAAAGCGTCAGGACTGGGCAGAAGCAGGGAAAGATGCCCATGTTTCTGCCCCTTCCCTCCCCCTCTCCCTCGACTCCCTGGGCGAGGCACGGTGGGGCAAAGTTAGGTTTCCATTCAGCTGTCGGGAAGAACTCCTTTTGTTGTGGCAGGGCGGGGGTCCTCTGGATGGGTGAGCCCGGGGACTCTCTCCCAGCCCTCCTAGTAGAAGGCTGACAGCCTTGGGGCTGCCCCGCACTGAGCTGGGACTGGACAAGAGGACCTGTAGATTCTGCCAAGTCCACTGTGGGGTCAAAGACTGGAGGCTGGACTCAACCAGGAGTTCTTGAACTTCAAGAGCCCGGTGAAAGCTAAGGACCATGGCCCGCTCCCCCAAAACTACACACATAACACTTGTCATACAGTGTCAGGTTGGGGGACATCACGGTCCCCTTCAGCGCTACCCTCTAAGATCCAGAGAGGCGCTTTTCAGACTCCACCCTAAGTGCTTCCTGCTCCAGCAGACAAGTAGACCTCAGTCTGTCTCAGTCTCGTGAGTGTGTGATGAAGTCAGCCAGGTCTTGGGAGGCCTGGAGGCCTGGCAGGAGAGGAATCTTCTAGGGGTGGGAGCCCTGCCCAGGCCTGGCTGTCCCAGGGGCCCCCGAGGCCCAGGCACACATGTGGTTTCCTGCTGAGTCTGGGCTGCGATGTTGGCTGGGCAGGGTTGGGGTTCCGAGGATGGGCCTGGGGTCAGGATCAGTGCATTAGACACCTGGGGAAGTGCTGAACCAGAGGGTGGGCATGGGTGTGGCAGAGCAGGGGCAGGGCTGATAGAGGATTAGAAATGTCCATTTAGTGAGCAGGGCAGGGTAAAGTCTGTTTGTCAAGATCAGCTCTGGAGCCAGGTTGGAGGCCGAGTCCCTCGGGACCTGAACACCAAGTGGGCCTTCAGGGACAGAGGATGTCCCTCCAAAGTAGTCCCCTCCCCCTGGGCCCAGACTCCATGACCCTCCACCTGCCTGGCTTCTGTCCCGAATCCCTCCTTCTCCAGGCTGAATTCGGGGGAGAGAAGTGGGCTCTGCAGCCCTGGGGTAGTGGCCCGGGATGCAGCTTGCCCCCTCCTCTTCCTCCAGCTGTCCCCTGACTCCAGCCCAGCCCGCCTCATTGTGTAACCATGAGAGCTGCCTACCTCTTCCTGCTGTTCCTGCCTGGTAAGTGGCACCTAGGCGGGTGGGGCTCCCTTTATGTGGGTGGGAGTGGGGTTTGCAGGGGGAGGGAGCTGGCAGTAAGCTTTTGTCGTGTCCTATGGCCAGAACTCAGCTCCATCGCTCCCAGGGCTGTCTACCTCTTGGGCCACAGACTGGGCTGGCAACCCCTCCCAAAGACAAGAGGCATCTCCTGGGCCCCTCCTCAACCCTCCACAACAGCAGACTGGCAGGATTCTGGAGAGTGGGCCCAGACACCAGGATCCACATTTTTCTTCTTACTTACTGACCCTCCCAGGAGCTGAGGTGCAGGAATGGAGGCCTCTAAGGCAGGGAGTCTGAAGGCCTGCGTTCTAGACCCCTTTGGGGCCCAACTAACCTATACAATCTTGACCTTGGAGAAGTCCCTGTTAGTCAAAATGAGGAGTTATCAGTGGGGACCCCAAAGGCCCTGCCAGGTCTAACATTCATTCATTTAACAGATATTTGTGGAGCTCCCGCTTTGTGCCAGGCACTGGGCTAGGCCCCGGGAACACAGTGATGAACCAGGCAGACAGACCCTTGCCCTCATGGTGTTGCCTGCCCGTCTAGGGAAGGGAGAGGTGATAAGTGTCAGATTACGTTGAGTGCTATGATGGAAATAAACAGGAGAATGAGATGGAGAGTGTGGGTGGGCCAGCGAGGGCCTCTTAGCAGAGCTGAAATTTCAGTTGAGACTTGAAGGAGGAGAAGCTAATCAGGATCACAGGCCCAGGGAGAGTCAAGTGCAAAGGCCTTGGGGCAGGCAGGAGCATGCTGAGTTCCAGGAACAGCCAAGAGGCCAGCATGGGGGAGAGGGGCAGGATATGATCAGTGAGGTGACACAGGACCAGGGAGTATAAGGGCCTTTATGGTCAAGGAAGGCGTTTGCATCCTATGGCTCTAAGAGTCTGTTGAGGATCTTAGGGTCTTACAGGCCTGCCCTAGGGACCTCTACCTACCCTCCCCAGAAGTGCTTTGGGGCCTCTGCTGCCCTTCCCTGCTGGACGTCCCCTCAGCTTTGCCTCCCCACAGCAGGCCTGCTGGCTCAGGGCCAGTACGACCTGGATCCGCTGCCTCCGTTCCCAGACCACGTCCAGTACACCCACTATAGCGACCAGATCGGTAAGCGCCTTGTCCGCCCCCAGGCCTCCCCCAGCCCTGCTCCCTAGATCTGCATGGCTCAGCCAGGGATCAGGTGGGGTGGTAGGGCGATGGGAATCTCGGGGTATGGTCCCTGGCTCAGTTGTGACCTGGGGCTGGGGGCTAGCCCACCAATTCCACGTTCATCTTTATTTTCAGACAACCCGGACTACTATGATTATCAAGGTAAAGGGCTGAGGGCAGGATAGGATGGGAAGGCAGCTGGGTGGGGGGTCCACAGAGACCTGCGGGCGATGGGAGTAGGGAGCAGACCCTTTTGTCATCTCTCGTTGCAGAGGTGACTCCTCGGCCCCCACAGGAGCAGTTTCAGTTCCAGTCCCAGCAGCAAGTCCAACAGGAAGTCATCCCAGCTCCCACCTTAGGTAGGCCACCAGCTCCAGCCAGCCCCGGGAGTGGGGAGGTCTGTCCGGGGCTGGGAGAGGTGACCTCACCCTGCCCTGAATAGACCCGTCCCAGTGATCTCTGCCTGCCTCTCCCCCAACACCAGAACCAGGAACTGTAGAGACGGAGCCCACGGAGCCTGGGCCTCTGGGTAAGAACCTTCCTGACAACTGGAGGGACAGAGGCATGGCCCTGGAAGTTAGGGAGCAGTGGGGTGCGGCACTGGGAGGACAGAGACAGCCAGGCCTCTTGCTCTCGCTGGGGTAGGTGGTGGGGTGTGGGGCTTGCAGAGGTGCCCCTGCTTTAGGCTGGCAACTCCAGGGCCCCCCGAGGCAGCTCTGGGAGATCCCCCTGCCCCCTGGGCCCAGCTGGAGGCCGAGTTGGCTGCAGCCTCAGGAGGGGCCTCTACTCCCAGACACTGGGGCGGGGCGGGAGCATGCCGGCGGCAGGACGGGGTGGTGCTCGTGGCAGGCGAGGCGAGGATGGGGCAGGAAGCCCAGGCCGGCTCAGCAGGCCTCCCCTGGCCA
Organism: Balaenoptera acutorostrata; assembly: GCF_949987535.1. Taxonomy (NCBI): domain Eukaryota; kingdom Metazoa; phylum Chordata; class Mammalia; order Artiodactyla; family Balaenopteridae; genus Balaenoptera; species Balaenoptera acutorostrata. Next base: position 12,954,393 of record NC_080064.1, on the reverse strand, counting down.
AGAGCCCGAGAGCCAGCCTGTGTGTGAGGGACCCTGTCTCACAGCTCAGCGTGTGAGTGTGCAGACCTCCTGTGAGGCTGCTGTGGACTTTTGTGACTGTGTGTGGGTATAGATTTGTGTTTGAATGTATGCTTCCAAGCGTGGTTGTGAATTTGTATATGTATAAATATACCGGATAAAATTGGGCAGCCTCACACGGTCCAACACTGCTCGTGTGTGCGTGTGTTGGTGTGTGCACGCGTGTCTAGGCTGGGCCTGAGGGTGCAGGGGTACCTAGGCCCTGAGAGCCAGTCTCCCATGGGTGCGGTTGGGGGCTGCCACCCAGCTCTAAGCCCCCAGCTGCAGCCCCCCCAAGTCTGATCCCACCTGTCACTCAGACTGCCGCGAGGAGCAGTACCCGTGTACCCGCCTCTACTCCATACACAAGCCTTGCAAACAGTGTCTCAACGAGGTCTGCTTCTACAGGTGAGTGCAGGCAGGGACTGGGAGGACGGGGATGGCAGGGGGGTGAGGGGGACCACAGCTCCAGCCAGCAACGTGGGAGTGGGGAAAGCTAGTGCATCCCAAGGTTGAGCTCAACTCTGGTTAAGCCTAGGCCTAGGGGCTGGGTCTCAGGCTCTCCCGTGGGGCAGGATGAGGATGGGGCTGACATTTCCCCTGGCCTCGTCGCCCTCAGCCTCCGCCGTGTGTATGTCATCAACAAGGAAATCTGTGTCCGCACGGTCTGTGCCCACGAGGAGCTCCTGCGAGGTAGGAAGGCCTCCACCCTCCTCTTCCCCCTGCCCCCATGCCCGCTCATCGTCCATCCACGCGTCCACCCAGCTGATGTTTATTAAACATGTGTTCAATCCAGGGCCACTTCCGGGGAATCCTGAGCTCCCCTCCCGGCTGCTTTTTATCCTCAGAACATCCCCCATCACCACGGTTGGGGAGGGGGTAGCAGTTCCCATCACCTAGCCGCACCCTGACCCCCACTCCTTCCTGCCACCCCCAACAGCTGACCTGTGTCGTGACAAGTTCTCCAAATGTGGCGTGATGGCCAGCAGCGGCCTGTGCCAATCTGTGGCAGCCTCCTGTGCCAGGAGCTGCGGGGGCTGCTAGGGTGGAACTGGCACCCCGAGCCCTGGACCCTCCTCGGATCTGGGGCCCTCAGGCTCTGCCTGACCTGGTGCTTTTCTCCCCAGCCAGACATTCCTTTTATCCCGTAAAAAGTTAGTGGCTGCGGCGCCGGGGGTTGCCTCAGGCCCTTCCCCCAGCCTGTGGCCACCCTTGGGGCACACAGGGGGCTCCCCAGTGTCCAGTCTCCGCCCCCAGGTGGGAGACATCCCAGGCCTCTCTATGGGACCTGGGCCCCTGATGTGCCTTCTCCATCCCTCTGAGGACAGAGCCCCCCCCACTCCAGCCCCACCCCCAAGGTAGGCTATGACCCTCACCCAGCTGGTCTGCTTGGATTTCCTACAGCCCCTGGGCATAGACCACCTTTGTTTTATACAAAATTAAAAACAGGTTTTTACAAAAGATTCAGAGTCACTTTTTCGGTTGAGAGCACAGAGGAGATGGCCAGGTGCCGAGAGACTACCCGGCCCCTTCAGGAGAAGGGAAGGTTCAGGTGACCTGTGGCCTTGCCTCTGCCTCCTCATCCACCCGCTTCAGCTCTGACCTGCCCAGAGAGATGGGCCATGACAACTGCCCCCCACCCCCAGGGGTGTGTGGGTGTGTGGGTGTGTGTGTGGGTGTGGCAGGGGGTTGTATCAGAAATAGAAGGTTCAGGAATATAGCTTCCTCATTGTCAGGGCTGCTTGGTGAGTGAGTGCCCCATCACCAGAGAAGGGTGCAAGGCAAGATGAGAGGCCGCCCATGTGGAAGCATATAGGGTGGAAGGCAGGAGGTCAAGGTTGGTGCACTCTTGATATCAAGGGCTTTGGCAGGAGGGAAGGCTGGTGCAGTTCAGAGGGCGGCAACAGGGCAAGCTGTTACAACACCTCCCTCTGACCAGCATATGGAGACCAGGCTCTGTCTGAAGGCTCAGCACACAGCCCTATTTAACCCTCCAACCAGGCCGATGTGATGGGTAGAGTTAATATTCGCATCTGAGAGACAGGGAAACTAAGCCTAGATTACGTAAGCCACCCAAGGGTCCACAGTGGTAAGTGGCAGGGCTGGGGCGGAACCTGACTCCACTGGACTCCATGAGATGAATGGAAGTTCTCCTTGGAAACACTGACTGAGCATCTTCTGTGTGTACTTCCTCATAACCACCCTGGGAGGCAGGTTCCCATTTTACAGAGGAGCAAACTGAGGCTCTGACAGGTTAAGCAGCTTTGCCCAGGATCACCCAGCGGAGCCAAGGCAAGACCCCACGTCCACTCCCAGGCCTGCACTTGTTTACCACACCGCCTGGAATGCCTGTTACTGTCCAGAGGGCAGGCCCTGTCCTGAGGAGGAGCCAGAGAAAAGGGCAGAAAGCTTCAGCTGGAAAGAGTCGAGCTGCACAGGTCGGGTCCCATCCCAAACCTCAACAGCTCCATCTGTTAAACGGGGTGGGTGGCCCAGGACCCTGGAGGCCTCCCCATCCCGGCATCCTGTGAGGTTGGTGAGTTCCTTACCTTTCGTCACAGGCCTTTCAAAAGCTGCCCCCATCTCCCTGAGCACCCACTAGGGGACCCCATTCCTCGGGCCCCAGGGCCCTCCTGTCCCCCCTCCTGTCTCCCAGGTGGCGAAGGCACATTAATAGTAAAGGGACACATCTGTACAAACCATTTTTTTTTTAAATGGGGTCGTCTTGTTACAAAAAACACAACAGTTCTGAACAGCTAACATTGTAAAAAGGTATAAAAATACAGGGACTCTGAACTCTGAGGAATTTCCTGACAAATACTCTGAACTAAGGCAAAGAGGTCTCTGGGAAGCCAGAGAAGGTCCCCTGCCCCAGGCCTGGACATCCCTTCTCTTTCCCGTGAACCTGTGCTCCAGGGTCGGCCAGAGACAAGGGGGGGTCTCTCCAACCCCTGGCTTTGGCTCAGCCACTCAGGGAGGACCTCAAACTGGTCCTGGGGGACCTCATACGGGCTCATCCTGGGGGAGAGGGGCTGGACTGAGGGGGGAGCCCACAGAGGGTGGTTGGCTCTGACGAGGCTGGGAGGGCGTGGCCGGGCCTGGCCTGGTGCCGGAGTCCCCCCTCCCCTGGCACTGCCACCCCTGCTCCTCCTCACCCCCAGCTGAACTCTGGGGGTGGACTGTGCTAAGAGTCCCCCGTCCCCTGTGCCGCCCCCACCACGGGGCTGCTCTCCAGGATGCCAGCCAGCAAGGTGCTCACTTCTCTGGGGGGCCGGAGGAGGGGGAGAAAGAAGCTGAGCCCCTTCGAAGCTCCTGCTGCAACTGTCCCTTCAGTGTGGACACCTGGAGAAGAAAGAGGAGGTAGGGCCAGCCCAGGACCCCAGCCTGGTTTCAGAGAAAGCGGGGCGGCGGGGGTGGGGTGTGACTGATGGAAGGACACCAGAAAGGACCCGGTGCTGCCTGTTTCAGAAAAACCAGGTGTCATTAAGAGCCAGGGTATTTCCTCCCCGTCTCATTTTGCTCCATGGAGCAGTGGGGTGTCTCCGGACTGCTCGGCCTCTCTTTGGGGGCCACCCATCCCCACTCTCACCACTAGGCCAGGCCTGGCGCTAGCTGGACTCCAGGGGTGGACCTGTGACCCAGGCCTGGCCTTCCAAAGCAGCCTTGCCCTGCAGACATGATCAGGGCAGAGATGGTCACGAGGGGGCCTGCGATCTCAGCTGGCCAATGAGGATCATCCTTGGGACTTTTGCTGTTGCTCTCGGGGAAGAGGGCCTCTCTCTCCTCTGGGATCATGGGTTGTTAGGATAACCAGAGGCTGGAGCTGCTGAGGCCACCTGTGCCACCCAGGGAGACGGCCTGCCCGGGCATGGAGCTGTGGCAAGGGGAATGAGTTCCAATGACATCACTTGAGCCCCTGTGTCCAGCCATGGCTGATACCAGCATAGATCCACCCGGACCATTTCAGTTATGGGTGCCATTGACCGCTTATACCCAAGAGGTTACTACCAGCCCTCTCCCTGCTGTCACTTCTTCCTCTCCCTCGCCCCCTCCTCCTCCTCCTCCTCCTCCCCCTTCCCCCAGCTCCACACTTCCGTCCTGGCGCAGCCTCCTGAATGGGGAGTCCTGCTGATGCTGCCACCCCCTGGGGAAGGGCCAGAGCCCACCAGGCCTGAGTACCTGCTCCTCCAGGCCACGCACCCGCTGCCGGTGGGCCCGCTCCCGCGCCTCCAGGGTGCGCTCCGTCTGCACCTGGGCGCTGCGCAGGCGTGCCACTTCCTGCTGCAGCTCCAGCTGCTGCTCATCCGCCTCCAGCCGCGCTGGGCTGTGGTTCTGCTCCAGCGCTGCCACCTGGGCCTGCAGGAGGGACCACGGGTCAGGCCTCTGGCCGTGTGTGTGTGTGTGTGTGTGTGTGTGCGCGCACGCACACATGTGTGTGAAAGGGTGTCAGGCACCTCCCTGGGGTGGGAGCCTGAGGGCCCCTTGGGGCAAAGCAGGGGATGTAGGAGAGACCCTTGTTTTTCTCCCACCCCCCCCAGCCCTCCTGGCCTGCAAATCCTGGGTCAGGGTACTTAGTGACCCGCCCTCAGGCACACAAACACACACACAGACATATTCAAACACAGAGACAAGCCCATATGTGTATACAGATATAGATAGATAAGATAGATAGAAGCAAGCATGTAAAAACCTGTGTTCACACGGATGCATGCATATGTGCAAAAGCCCAATACTCTTACATACATCTACATACAAGAAGAGACCTGTACACAAAGATACAGATATAATATATCCCTAATACTTAGATATGCCACATCCATGCACAAGATTTGTGCTACATGTGCAGGAATACTCTCACATACACTCATAGCTCTTCACGTCCACAACCAATGTGAGCACACAGGCGCGTGTGCTGACAGGTCTCTTTCCTCTCCACTCTGGGGAGGACCCCTCCCTCTGGGACCTGGCTCTGGGCCGCCCCTCCAAGGCTCTGGGCCACCCCTCCAAGGCTCTGGGCTCGTGGACTGTGGGGGTGGAGTTGGGTCCAGGGCTGGGGAGAGAAAGCGTGTCCAGGGCTGGGTGGGCAGGGGCTAGACCTCCAGCAGCTGGATCTGCCTCTGGGCTTCGGCCAGCTCCAGCTCAGCCCCCGTGAGCGTGCGGTCCAGGCGGCCCTTCTCTGCGCTCAGCCGCACCGTATCCTCGTGACTGCGAAGCTTCTCCCGTTCCACCTAGGTGGGGAGAGCGGGAGGGGATCAGGGTGCCTGGGGAAGGAGGGAGGTCCCAGGAAGTGGGAGCAGCTCAGAAAGGGGTGTTGGGTTACAGGTAGCAGGGCCGGGGGGACTTGCGGCCCCCACACCCTGGGGACACGCAGCTGGGACCAACCAGGGCTGGGACCCAGAGGAAGTGAAGGGAGGACCCTAGGGACACAGCCCACCTTGTCCAGCATCCTCTTGAGGGCCACCCGGTCCTTCTCCAGCCGCAGGGCTGAGCGCTCCACCTCCCGCTTCTCGGCCTCCAGCTGAGCCACGGCGCGCTGCAGGCTCCCCAGGCGCTCCTGCAGCAGCCGCCGCTCATCCTGCAGCTTCTGGACCGTCTGCAGGGCCGCAGCCTCACCTTCTTGCCGTTGCCGCAGCGCCTGCAGCAGAAGCCAGCGAGTCCCTAATCCCTCTGGGCCTCAGGGTGTGCATCGGAAGCTTGGAGATGATGATGCCAGCCTGCCAGGCCCACTTGCTAGGCAAGGCTATTATGAGGCCCACATCAGGGAATGGTCACCTGAGGCCAGACAGTTCTGTCTGGGCCTCAGTTTCTCCATCTGTATAATGGGGATATGGACTGAGTGAACCATGCTTCCTCACAGGAGGCTGGGCCTAGGTTTGGGATAAGGTGGAGATAGGTGAGAAGGTCCCGACGCCGAGGGCCTCACGGTCCTGGGGACAGAAGGGCCCGCCAGGCCCTCACCTCCTGCAGCTGTTTCAGCTGGCCCTCGGCCTCCGCCCGCTGCAGCTCCAGGTCCGCTAGGTCGCCCCGCATGGTCTGCACCTGCTCGCCCAGGGAGCTGCTCTGCTTCCTTGCCTCGGATAACGCCTGCCGCGTGGCCTCCAGCCGTTCCTGCAGGACAAGGGCTGATGGTGCCAGGCCGTCCTGGGAGCCCTGAGGCAAAGGGCTCCTCTCTACTCGGTACCTCCGGGCCAGGTTCACAGCCCCTTAAACAGGTAGTCCTCTCACCTGGAGAGTAAGCCAGACAGCAGGCCTGGCCCACAGCCTAGCCACTGACCTGCACAAGGTGGGGAAGCCCTCAGACCCCAGCTCTTCCCTTAGCCTGCCCCTGGGTCCTGCAGCCTGTGCTAGTAGGCTTGATCCCACCTCCCCCCAGAGCCTCCCCTCACTGGCTGATGCTCTTACTGGGCCCACCCCTCCCTCAAAGGCAGCTCTTATCGACCGTCCCAGGGGTCAGCTCTCCACCAGGGCCCCCAAGCTTGCCTTTGTAGGCTAACTCTCACCGGGCCCGCCCGAAGCCAGACCCTGGAACCCCCATACTTGGAGCACTTGGCGGTCATGTTCACAGGCAGTCAGGGCCTTCTGCATGTGCAGGTTCTTGTCCTGGGTGCTGGTGAGGCTGGCGCTGCTTTGGGTCAGAGCCTCCATCAGGCCCTGCACCTTGTCCCGCAGGACCCCCTCGCTCTCCTCCACCTTGGCCAGGGCCCCACTCAGCCGCTCGACCGTCAGCTGCAGAGTCCCCGCCTTCACCTCACTGTCTGCCACCTGGTGGGAAGACAGACAGGATGGTCCAGGTGTGCCTAACCCAAGCCCCTGCCACCTCTCTCTAGGCCTTTCTCACTGATACTCACTGTTCCCATGCGTTCCCACTGGCTCAGGTGACTACAACCTGGGCCCGGTCGCACCGCCAGTTAACTACCCTCACACAGAGTGCCATCAACCTGGCTGTCCCAGACCCCCTGGTCTTCCGCCTGTTCTCATTCCCCTTTCCTCCCTGTTATGGAGAAGAAAGGGTAACCATCACAACCCTGACATTTTCTGTGTTCTTGACTTAGGCGGGTGACAGTGTAGGGCTAGCAGAGCTACTGAACATTCCAGTTAGAGCTAAGCTTCCCGGTGGCCAAGGCAAAAAAAGAAAATGAGTGAAATCTATGTCTCTAACTGGTCGCACATGCCTCCTTTGAGTGCAGACTCCGTCAACAAACAGTCCTGAATTGTCATTTTGGCCCTGCCTCGTATTAGCTATGTGATCTTGGGCAATGACGTCACCTCCGTGAGCTTCCATCCACCCATCCGTGAAATGGGGTGATGATAATACCTGCCTCGCAGGGTAGTTGGGAGGATCAAACAGAGTCCCCATAACGCACTTGGCACAGGGCAGGCAGAAGAGGGGCCTGAGGTCGGGGGAGGGGACCCACCTGCCTCTGCAGGGAGTCTACCCGCTCCTGGAGGGCCTGGGCCTGGGCCTCCCGGTCGCTCCGGCCCAGGCGGCTGCGCTGCAGCTCCCCCTCGAGCGAGCGCCGCTGCAGCTCCAGCTTGACGCTGCGGCTCTCGGAGGCATCCAGCACCTCCTTCAGACGCCGCTTGTCGCTCTCCAGCTTCACCTCGTTGGCCTTCATCTTGCTGATCTTCTCCTGTGGGTGGGGCAGGGCTCAGGCCCCAGCTGTGCAGCCCACCCCACACCTCCCACATCCCTCAGGACCCTTAGGAGAAAGTGGGGAGCAGCCTGGAAGTGGTCACAGACACCACTTGCTGTGTGACCCAGGGCCAGCCCCTGACCCTCTTGGGGCCTCAGTCTCCCCACATGTTCACAGGGTGACTTGAGGATCCCAGAGCACTTTCCAATTTTGCCTAAGTCTCACAGGCTGTGTGATCCAGGCTTATCCCTCCGTCCCTGCTCTCTGGCCCTATTTCACCTCTGTGTGGTCAGGGGACTGGATTGGTCCAGGGACGCCACAACCTGGGTGTTTACAGAGCCCCAGGGTGGTGAGGGTGGAAGGTGTAAAAATGCAGATTCCAGGGCTTCCCTGCTCTGCTGCATTGCTCTCCAGAGGCAGGCCCAGAGCTGCATGTGGGACCTGAGCTGAGTTGGGCAGGAGCCCTGGGCCCTGCCGGGTTTTAGGGGATGATACTCCTCCCTTCCCCATGCGGGGTCAGCTGGTGAAGGAGACCTGGGGAGTGGGGATAGGGCAGGAAGACAGACAGGGCAGGGGTCCTTCTCTTCCTGTCACCATCCTAGAGACAGGGAGGGGCAAGGGGGTGTTATTACAACAGCGCCCAGGCCTGCCCCGCTTCCACCCTGCTCAGAGCCCCAACCCTGCCATGTCTGGGCCCAGCAGCCCCACTCTGGCTCCTGCCCAGCTTTGTTCCTGGCCTCCTCCCGCGGCCCCTGCGGCTGGGCCCAAGGCCAGAGCCGGAGCCGCAGACACAACAATCCAGCTCAAGCTCGGCCTGGAGCCAGAGGCCTGGGGTGGGCTGTGGGGACAGGCATGGAGGGCCAGAGGAGGAAAGGGGAGGGGGGGGGAATCTGTGGCTGCAAGAAGGGTTCAAGGCTTCGGCGGCCTAGACCGTCACCACCAGGGCCTGTGCTTCCTGCCCCAGACACACACACACACACACACACACACACACACACACGTATATACAGATGTCTCCCAAACACACATAAAACCCCCAGAACACCACTGGCGTGGCTATACAGAGATGAAGGAAACAGGTCCCCTGAGCACTGTCTGTGTTAAGAGTGCACGTGCATCATCTCTGGGAGAGAGTTACCGTTCTCCCCCTTTTACAGATGAGGAAAGCGAGAATCATGCAGCAGGGCAAGAACCTGAACCCAGGTCCTGTGAGCTTCAAAAGCCCAGGCTCTTTCTTCTGCAGCCTAATGACCTCATATGGAACAAGATGATGAAATTTGAATGTGCTTTTGGAGGAAGTCACAGGCTGGTCACGTCAGTGGGTGCTGACAGACCCAGGCAGACAGAACAGAGATGCGCACAGGAGGACTTACAGACGTCCATTCAGGCGCACACAGATCCCCGCACCCCGCCGCCCTCTCCCACGGGCCCTCAGCTCCTGCCTACCTGGCTGGCCCGGAGCTCGCTCTCGGTGGCCTGCAGGCCCCTCTCCAGGGCAGCCACCTGGTCCAGCACAGCCCGGCGCTCCCGCTCGCTGTGCCGCGCGCTCTCCTCCTGCAGCGCCAGCTCAGCCTGGGCCCCGCTCAGCCGCCCGTCCACGCTGCGCCGGGCTGCGGCCCCCGCCCAGCCCCGTCAGGCCCGTCAGGCCCGTCAGGCACACAGCCTGAGACCTGAATCAGGCTCGCCCTCCACCCACTGCAGGGCTTGCCTCTCTGAGCCCTTGGGGGATCCATGGGTCTGGACACAGGGTGAGGCTGACCAGGGAGGGGCCCCCAGAGGAGACAGCCCGCTCAGGCCACGGTGGCCAGGGCAGGGATGCAGGAGTGGCTCAGGCCAAGCCCACAGCCTCCCACCTCAGCTGCTAAGAGCACAAGAGAGCAAAGCAAGGACCCCGAGGGCTAGACTCACCCTCCTCACTCTCAGCCACCGCCTTCTGCAGCTGCCTTGCCCGTGAGGTCGCACCGTCCCTCTCGGCCTCCACCTCAGCCAGCTGGCGACTCAGGGTACTTGTCTGGGCCCGAAGCTCATCCTGCAACCCCAATGTCGGGGGGAAGGGAAGACCTGCTTTGATGACCTGCAGCCCCTCACAGGGCCCTGGGCCAGGGGCTCCCCCTGCAGCCACTCACGCCCCACCTCACCCGTTCTCTCTGGGCGCTCCGCAGCTCCTGCAGGAACTCCCGGAGGGCCCCCCGCACTGCTTCCAGGTCCAGGTCTGGAGATGCCGGGGAGGTGGCAGGTCCTGGGGATGGTGGCTGGGACCCAGGGCTGCGTTCCAAGGGCTTGGGGCTGCTGAGCCCTTCCCCACTTCCTAGAGAAGGAGACATGCTCGGGGATGCAGGAGCCACTGGCCTCTCCTGCCTGGTTGGTGCCTGCAGGCTCCCAGTGCATCTCTCCCATCCCTGCTGAGCCCGGCAGCCCAGTGAGCTCCCCACAGCACAAACTGGGTCCCCTCAGCCTCTTGCTTAACCCTTGACCAGCCCTCCCAACCCTCAGAACCAAGCCCAGCTTCCTTGCCATCACCTGTCGCTCACCCCCGCCAGCATCACCCTCTCCCTTGACAAGCTGGCCACTTCACATCACCCACAGCTCCCATGTTCTAGAACATTCCCTCTTACAAAGGCACCAGGGCCTTTGTACCTGCTGTTGCCTTCTCTCTCAGTGGCTTCTCTTTGCCTGGCCCATTCCTTTAGGCCTACGTGTAAAGAACACCCCTCAGGGGCTTCCCTGGTGGTGCAGTGGTTAAGAACCCGCCTGCCAATGCAGGGGACACGGGTTCGGGCCCTGGTCTGGGAAGATCCCACATGCCGTGGAGCAACTAAGCCCGTGCGCCGCAACTACTGCGCCTGCGCTCTAGAGCCCGCGAGCCACAACTACTGAAGCCCGTGTGCCACAACTACTGAAGCCCGCGCGCCTAGAGCCCACGCTCCACAACGAGAAGCCACCGCAATGAGAAGCCCGTGCACTGCAACAAAGAGTAGCCCCCGCTCGCCGCAACTAGAGAAAACCCACGTGCAGCAGCGAAGACCCAATGCAGCCAAAAATTAAATAAATGAATAAATAAATAAATTTATTAAAAAAAAAAAAAAAGAACACTTCTCAGAGGCCTCCCTGACCCCAGGCTGGGTTGGGGTGAGCTCATCCCACCCTCAAGGGGGTCCGATGTCTGCCTCTCCCACCCAGACCACAAGTGCATGAGGGCTGCATCCCCTGGGCCCAGTCCAAGGGTGGACACTCCATCCCCTCAACACCTCCCTGTAACGAGCACTTACTATGTGCCAGGCACTGGGCCAATGCTTTCCCTACATCATCTCGTTTCATCCTCACAGTAATTCTCTGAGAGGTAAGGATCAACTTCCCCCCTTCACAGGCTGGGCAGGCTCAGAGCAGTTAAGTGATTTGCTTGGTCTCAAAGCTTGGAAGATCCAGAGCTGGGATTTGAACCCAGGTGCCCCTATTTCCCAGCAGAAAAATTTGAACTGTGCTTGGGAGATGAAGGGCAATGACGAGGTGGGAGGGGACAGGGCGGACAGAGATGGGACAGCACCTGGAGGTCAATAATGAGAACTGCAGGACGGGGGTCGGCTTTAGCAGTGACACCCAACCTGCCCCACGGCTCCATCAGCACCCAAAGGACCCAGAGCGGGACGTCTATCCACTGCCTCCCTACCCTCAGAGTGAAGCCGGTACCCTCGTGGCGGCCTGCAAGGACCGCTTGAGCAGGTCTGGTGTCCCACGGCCTCACGTGCCACACCTCTCCACCTTGTTCGCTACACTCCAGAAGCGCTGCGGCCCTTGCTGTTCACAGGACAGGGGACTGCCACTCAGGACTTCTCCACTTGCCTTCAGTCTCTTCTCCCACCCTTCCCTTCCCCACCTCCTCCTCAGCAGGGCTCTCCCTGCCTCCCACAGGGACACCTTAGCCCCCATCCTGGCCTTAGCTTCAAAAACAATTTTACTGGGGCTTCCCTGGTGGCGCAGTGGTTGAAAATCCACCTGCCAATGCAGGGGACACGGGTTCGAGCCCTGGTCTGGGAAGATCCCACATGCCGCAGAGCAACGAAGCCTGTGCACCACAACTACTGAGCCTGCGTTCTAGAGTCCGTGCGCCACAACTACTGAGCCCGTGCGCCACAACAACTGGAGCCTGTGCTCCACAGCAAGAGAAGCCACCACAATGAGAAGCCGGCGCACTGCAACAAAGAGTAGCCCCTGCTCGCCGCAACTAGAGAAAGTCCGCACGCTGCAATGAAGACCCAACGCAGCCAAAAATAAATAAATTTATTTTAAAAAAAAAATTTGGGGCTTCCCTGGTGGTGCAGTGGTTGAGAATCTGCCTGCTAATGCAGGGGACACGGGTTCGAGCCCTGGTCTGGGAAGATCCCACATGCCACGGAGCAGCTGGGCCCGTGAGCCACAACTACTGAGCCTGCGCGTCTGGAGCCTGTGCCCCGCAACGGGAGGGGCCGCGATAGTGAAAGGCCCGCGCACCGCGATGAAGAGCGGTCCCCGCACCGCGATGAAGAGTGGCCCCCACTTGCCGCAACTAGAGAAAGCCCTCGCACGAACCGAAGACCCAACACAGCCAAAAATAAATAAATAAATAAATAAAGTAGCTATAAAAAAAAAATTTTACTGTGATAAGATACATATAACAAAATATGCCTTTCTCACCACCTTTAAGTGGCATTAATTATACTCACGCTGTTGTGTGAACATCACCACTGTTTCTAAATCTTTTCCATCACCCCTATTATCGGTTGAATTGCATCTCCTCAAAATTCATATGTTGAAGTCCTAACTGCCATACCCAGAATGTGACCTTATTTGGAAATAGGGTTGTTATGGATGTCATGAGTTAAGACGAGGTCATACTGGAGTAGGGTGGACCCTAATCCAGTATGATTGGTGTCCTTATAAAAAGGGGGAATTGAGACACACACTCAAGGAGAACTCCGTGTGAAGACTGGGGTTATGCTGCCATAAGTCAAGGAACTACCAGAAGCTAGGAAACCTGGAACAAATTCTCCCCTAATGCCTTTAGGGGAAGCATGGCTCTGTCGACACCCTGACCTTGGGCTTCTGGCTCCAGAACCGTGAGACATAAATTTCTGTTGTTTAAGCCACTCAGTTTGTGGTACTTTGTTACAGCAGCCTTGGCAGACTAATACAACCCCAAACTCTGTAACCAGTAAACAATAACTCTTAATTCTCCCCTCCTCACACCCCCTGGTAACCTCTAAACTCTTTGTCTCCATGAATGTCTATTCTAAATATTTCATATAAGTAAAATCATACTATATTTGTCCTTTTGTGAGTAGCTTATTTCGCTTAGCATAATGTTGTCAAAGTTTACCCATGTTGTAACACGTATCAAAATGTCACTCCTTTTCAAGGTTGAATAATAATGGTATCACATTATCAATTCACCTGCCGACTCACACTTTGGTTGCTTCCACATTTTGGCTACTGTGAATAATGCTACAATGAACACTGGTGGACAATATCTATTCAAGTGCCTATTCTTTTGGGTATATACCTAGGAGTGGAATTGTTGGGTCATACGGTAATTCTAAGTTTTAGTTTTTTGAGGAACTGCTAAACTATTTTCCAAAGTGGTTGCACCATTTTACATTCTCACCAGCAATATCCCTTGACTTATTTTTCCTTACCTATTTTCCAGCTCATACCACCACCCAATACATTCTATGTTTAATTTATATATAGCACTTTTATTGTCTGCTACTCCCATACCTAGACCATAAGCTCCATAAAATCAGAAATGCTTGTCAGTTTTGTTTACCACTCCATCCAGTGCTTCAACTGTATTTGGCACATAGTATGTGCTTAATAAATAGCGGAACTGAATGAATGAATGCAATCCTGGGGCTAAATCTGTGGATTTGAAGAGGCAACAACTCAATATCTCATAGTGAATTTCCCACAATTCTAAGATTCCACAGGTTCTATTCTAGGCCCTAGGAATCAAGATGAGATTGGGGTCAGGCCGAGACAAGATGAATGCTCCCTAAAAGGCTGCTTGCACCCGCTGAAACACAGTGCTGATTTTCCCAGAGTCATCCCCTGGGCCTTGGGAGCAGGTGCGGGTGGGAGGATCTCTTCTGAAGAAGTTCCTGGAAGGGGGGTTGGGCTGAGTGTGTATGTTTCTGGGGTAGATATGGGGGTCATAGGTCTGGTATGGAGGGGTGTGGAGCCAGCAACAGGAGAATGAAGAGGATGAGGTGCTGATGGAGAGAGGGAAGGGGTCAATTTAGAAAGGGTGGAGACTTGAAGACTCAGAGGAGTTACGGGCATTAAGAAGCAGCACCGGGCTTCCCTGGTGGCGCAGTGGTTGAGAATCTGCCTGCCAATGCAGGGGACACGGGTTCGAGCCCTGGTCTGGGAAGATCCCACATGCCGCGGAGCAACTAGGCCTGTGAGCCACAATTACTGAGCCTGCGTGTCTGGAGCCTGTGCTCAGCAAAGGGAGAGCCCGTGATAGTGAGAGGCCCGCGCACCGCGATGAAGAGTGGCCCCCACTTGCCACAACTAGAGAAAGTCCTCGCACAGAAACGAAGACCCAACACAGCCATAAATAAATAAATAAATAAATAAAAACTTTAAAAAAAAAAAAAAAGAAGCAGCACCCTCAGCCACTATGGAAAACAGTATGGAGGGTCCTCAAAAAACTAAAAATAGAGTTGCCATATGATCCAGCAATCCCACTCCTGGGCATATATCCAGACAAAAATATAATTCAAAAAGATACATGCACTCCTATGTTCATAGCAGCACATATTCACAATAGCCAAGACATGGAAACAACCTAAATGTCCATCGACAGATGACTGGATAAAGAAGATGTGGTACAGCGACTTCCCTGGTGGCACAGTGGATGAGACTCCACGCTACCAATGCAGGGGGCCCGGGTTCAATCCCTTGTGAGGGAACTAGATCCCACATGCATCCCACAACTAAGAGTTCGTATGCCACAACTAAGGAGCCCTGGAGCCACAACTAAGGAGCCCGCCTGCCGCAACTAAGACCCGGTGCAACCAAATAAATAAATAAATATTTTTTTTTAAAAAAAGATGATGTGGTACACACATACAATGGAATACTACTCAGTCATAAAAAAAGAACAAAATAATGCCATTTGCAGCAACATGGATGGACCTAGAGATTATCATACTAAGTGAAATAAGTCAGAAAGAGAAAGACAAATACCATATGATAATCACTTAAATGTGGAATCTAAAATATGACACAAATGAACTTTTATGAAACAAACAGACTCACAGACACAGAGAACAGACTTGTGGTTGACAAGGGGAAAGAGGGGTGGGAGAGGAATTCAGTGGGAGTTTGGGATTAGCAAATGCAAACTATTATGTATAGAATGGATAAACAACAAGGTCCTACTGTAGCACCGGGAACTATATTCAATATTCTGTGATAAACCATAATGGAACAGGATATTTTAAAAATGTATATACATGTATAAATGAATCACTTTGCAATACAGCATAAATTACCACATTGTAAATCAACTATAATTCAATGGAAAAAAAAAAGCGGCACCCTCTACTCCCTTTAAAAAGAAGCAAGCTACGGTATGTGCAGATCAGCCTGGGTGAGTGGCAGGACTGAGACTGGGCTCAAGAGGGGCGTGGCCCAGCGGAGGGCCAGAAAGTGATGTAAGGGGGGTGCGGGGCGCAGGTAGGCGGGTCTCAGCAAGGAACTAGCTGAAGGGGCGGGGTTCGAGACTGGTCATCAAAAGAGGGGCGGGGCGGGCCAGGCCAAGGGCGGCCTCGTAGGCGGGACAGAACTGGACATGGGGGCGGAGAGTAGGGGCGGAGGCTCTGCGAGACCCGCCCACTGGCCCTCCCCTTCTCCACCGAGCTCTCTCACCTCCAACAGGCGCGCTCCGGTTAGGAGAGACGGGCGCGGGCCGCGGGGCAGGGCTGGACACACCACCGAGGCCCAGGCCCCGGCGCAGGGCTGAGCGCAGGCCCCCCAGCTGGGCCTCCGCTGCGCGCCGTTGCGTCTCCACGCGGGCCAGCTCGGCCTCCAGGCCTTGAGCCCGGCCCTCGGCCGCGCTCAGTCGCAGCCCCAGCTCCGCAGCCTCGGCCCGGGCGGCCTCCAGCTTCAGTTCCAGGCTGCGGGCATGGTCCAACTGCTGTCTCTGGGCGCTGCGCGCCTCCTCCAGGGAGCCCAGCAGGCCTCGCTCGCGGGTCCGGAACTCGCCCTCTTGCTCCTGCAGCTTCCGCTGGGCTCCCTGGAGCTGGGGTGAGGGGGCAAGGCTGAGAGGTGGGGGTCAGCAAGGCCGCCCCTCAACCCGACACCCACCCTCCCAGGCTCAGCCTGGAGCCCACGGGCCCAGAAGTGGCGTGCAGAACTCCTGTTTCGTTAATGGTCTCCACCCAGGCAGGAGATGCAGGAACATCACGAGAGTATGGAAAGAAACTATCAGAATTTGTTTACCTCTTCCTTCTGTGTATATGCCTTGCAGTGTACACAGTTTATTAGTAATAAGCTAACAGCTAATGCTTACATAGATAGGAATTATTAGTGCCAGGCACTAAGTACTTTCCCCTCAAAAAAATCAACTCTAATTACCACTATAAATCATCTCCATTTTACAGATGAGGAAACTGAGCACAGGGCAGTTATGTAACTTGCCAGAGGCCACACAGCTAGTAAACTGAGAGCTAGGATTCAAAGCCAGGCACCCTGGCTCCAGAGCCTTTTCTCTTAACCACTAGGCCACACTGCCTCTCAGTACACATAATTTATCAATAAATCACACAATGAGGGGAGGTACTAAAAAATTATTTACCGATGAAGTGCATGGTCACACACACTCACACATACCCCTCTGGTTCAGAGAATGAGTCAACCTCTCACGGTCATCAGTTTCACTGGAAACCATCTATGGAATACCTTCTGGATGACAAGACCTATACAAGGACCTGGTATACATCCCCTGCTGTACTAGCCCCTATCCCATGAATGCTCTAAAGCACAGAGAGGTTGAGTGATTTAGTCAAGGTCACACAGTAGATTCACTGCCAGAAAACACAGAGTGAAAAGAGTGTAGGCTTTGGAGTCTGACAGACCTGGGTGGCTGTGTGACCTTGAGTAGATCCCTTGACCTCTCTGAGCCCCAGTGTCTGGTTCTCTCTGTAAACCGGGGCTAATTATGCCTACATCATGAGGCTGCTGGGAGAATCAAACAAGATTCTGTCTACAAAGCTCCCCCCACCCCCACTACACAGTTCTTGCAGTTGTTATTATTGTTATTATTATACCTGGGGAAGAATCTCAAGGAGTGGGGAACAGGGACCAGTCCTAGGCAGTGATCTCGCAGAATGACTCCAGCATTGGAGTCCCCACCTGCTTCTCACTGGAGAAGGCCCAGGGGAGCCTGACTGCCTCTGAGGATCCTCCTCCTCCAGGCAGTCTGCCCACCATCTAGTTACCTCCTGCCGCACAGCCTCCAGGTTGGCTTCGCCCTTCAGCAGCTTCTGTCGGAGGCCCAGGGCCTCCCATCTGCCCTCCTTTTCTGCTCTCTCACCCAGTGCCACGCGGCCCTGTAGCTCCACCAGCTCCCGGCCCAGCCTGGCGTTCTCACTGTCCAGCATCTTCATCTGTGAGAAAGAGTGGACACAGGCAGGACCTAGGACCCATTTTCAGCACCCACAGCCCCTTCTAGCCCAGGGTATTGGAAAGTGCCCGCAGGCTCCAGTGGCAGCCTTTTCAGCTCTGCCCCTATACCCTGCCCAGTCCAAACAGAAGGTATTTGGGACCCACTCTCTAGGGACACATACATTGAACACCACCCCAATCCACTGGGAGCCTGCCCCTGATAACTCCACCCTGGTTGAGCCCCACCAGGCACCTGGGCACCAATGACCTCAATGTACCACCTAATCATAACTACCTATCATGGAGAGTAGGGGTAAGAAGTGCTGAACTCCTAGGAGTTCTGCAGGGCAGGAACTCTGGGTCACTTTTCACCTCTACGATGATGCCTAACTTTTATGGAGTGTTTACCATGTGTCCAGCTCTGTTCTAAGCACTTCGCTCATATTAACTCATTAATACGGGGTAGGTACTAACATTATCCCTCTTTAACAGACATGAAGACGAAAGCTTAGAGAGGTGAAGAGACTTGCCCAAAGTCACACAGCTCATAAGCAGCAGACTGGGATTTGATCTCAGACAAGCAGAATCAAAGGTATGTTTCTAGGCCCCTATTTCCCCAGAGGAGCAGGTGGGGGGGTGAGGCCTACTTACCCCACAGTGCTACAGCAAAGGGAATATGAAAACGTGCTATAGCACGCAAAACACCCAGCAAGAGCCTGGCACACAGTTCCTTTCAGGGATTCTTGATGTTTCCCAGGACTTCAGCCCAACGGGAGGGGGCCCAGGTAGAGGGGTACATTGGTGGGAGGTGGAGGGGATTTGTTATTCAGGCTGCAATATCTCTGGGGAGGCAGGGCCTGGGTGCCAAAGGGGGCTGTTTCCTGTTCTGCCGGTCTTCTAGAGCGGGAAAGCCTGAGCCCTCAGTGTCCAGGGCAGTGCCCAGTATACAGCAGGCACTTGTTAAATGCTTGCTGTTATTGATGGGCTTGGAAATCATCTAGTTCAGGGCTCTGCAAACTGCAGGCCAAAATCCTGCAGGCCTAATTCCACCGGTCATCTGCTTTTGTAAGGGCTTGACCTAAGGATGGTTTGTACATTTTTAAATAGTTGAAAATGGCTCATTTTTACATGGTTGAAAGAAAAGTAAAATAAGAATATTTTTGACACATGAAAAGTATATAAAATTCAGGGGACTTCCCTGGTAGCACAGTGGTTAAGAATCCGCCTGCCAATGCAGGGGACACAGGTTCGAGCCCTGGTCCAAGAAGACCCCACATGCCATGGAGCAACTAAGCCCGTGCGCCACAACTACTGAGCCTGCGCTCTAGAGCCCGCGAGCCACAACTACTGAGCCCACGTGCCACAACTGCTGAAGCCCACGTGCCTAGAGCTCATACTCCGCAACAAGAGAAGCCACCGCAATGAGAAGCCCACGCACCGCAACGAAGAGTAGCCCCCACTCGCCGCAACTAGAGAAAGCCCGCACGCAGCAGCGAAGACCCAATGCAGCCTAAATAATTTTTTTTAAATCATTAAAAAAAGTATATAAAATTCAAATTTCAATGTCCATAAGCAAAGTTTTAATGGAACACACTCCACTCATGTAGGTACCGTCCAGACCTGCTTCCTCCCCAGACCTGCTTCCTCCCTATGATGGCAGAGTTGAGTGGCTGCAACAGAGACCATAAGGCCCATAAAGCTGGAAATATTTACTACTGGGCACCTTACAAAAAAAGGTTGCCAGCTTCTGACCTAGTTCACGGGATCTGCACCTCTTGTTGTTCACAGATTCCTTTGAGAATTGGGTAAGAGCCCCAGACCCAGTCTTTGGAGAAATGTGAGCGAGTGTGAACACAAATGTATCCACACACGCACACACAAACACACGGTTTCAGGGTTTGAGGATTCCTCAAAGCCCATCCATTAATACCAAGGTTAGGTAACAAGGCTTGTTATAGTTCAAGGCCCTGGTTTTACCTATGAGAGACCTCGGCTCCCGGAAAGGGGGTGCTGTGGCCCAGGGGGGTACCTGCCGCCGGAGCTCCTGCAGCTCCCTCCGAGCCTCCAGCCGTGAGCGCTCCACCTCCTGCAGCCCGGCCCGCAGCTCGCCAGCCTCCTTGCCCACAGCCACCCGAGCCTCCTCCAGGAGCACCAGCTTCTGCTCCTTGTCGTCGTTGGCAAGCTTCAGGCTGGAGGGGGCAAAGGGCAGAGGTCAGAGGTAGCCCCAGGTCCTGGAAGAGTAGGTGAGTGGCCCTACACAAAGGTCCCTTCCCCTGATTCCCGGAGTGGGTCTGGCAGGCTCTTGGCCTAGAGGTGCCCCAAGTGCTGCCTGCAGAGTGGCCCTCTCCTGAGCTGGGGACCTCAGCTGAGAGAGGTGGACCAGCGACACACGCTAGTCTCCAGGGTGATGCCAGTGGGTGAGGTCAGAGTCTGGACCCAACCCTGCCTGCAACCACCATTCCCCTTCCTTCAGGTAGGACAGTCACCTAAAACAAACCAAGTCCAGGCTTGGTTCGAGGGCAGAGACTCCCCATCTGCGCGATTTCCCCAGAACCTTGTGGGGTGAAGTTAGTTCCTGGGATGAGATTCAGTGTGAATGAAGGATGAGGCTCGGTGAAGGGCTGGGGGCTGGGCCCCCCGTGTCACCCCACCTGATCCGCTCGCTCTCCGCCTTCTTCACGGCCACCCGCAGCTCCTCGTTGGACCGCCTCAGGGCCTCGAGCTCCTTGGCCCCCTCGCTCAGGCTGCGCCGCAGCTCGCCCGCCTCCTGGCGCTGGGCCTCACAGCCGTCCTGGCTCTCACGCACCTTGCGCTGGGCCTCCAGCAGCTCCCGCCGCAGCCCGTCGCGGGCATCCTCCAGCAGGCGCAGCTGGGTCCGAAGCTCTTCTGCCTGTGAGGACAGCGGGGGTCCACATACGGGGGTCGGGCCCCACTCAAGCCGGGTGGAAAGGAGCCCATCCCCGTCTCCCTGGCCACGGGGCACCTGCCCCATCCCTCTGCAGCGGCTCGGACTGCAGGTGTGAGTTACAATTTGGGGCAAAGCATATTGGAGTCAGCGGTGCTCTGGCCTGAAATAAACATCAATCAAGATCATCCTGTGGGACTTCCCTGGTGGCGCAGTGGTTAAGAATCCGCCTGCCAATTCAGGGGACACGGGTTCGAGCCCTGGGCCGGGAAGATCCCACACGCCGCAGAGCAACTGAGCCGGTGCGCCACAACTACTGAGCCTGCGCTCTTAGAGCCCACAAGCCACAACTACTGAGCCTGCATGCTGCAACTACTGAAGCCCGCCTGCCTAGAGCCCGTGCTCCGCAACAAGAGAAGCCACCGCAGTGAGAAGCCCGCGCACCGCAACAAAGAGCAGCCCCCGCTTGCCGCAACTAGAGAAAGCCTGTGCACAGCAATGAAGACCCAATACAGCCAAAAAATAAATAAATAAAATAAAATAAAATAAATAAAAAGATCATCCTGTGGATCAACCTCAAGAGGGCAGGGACGCCCAGCCCAGACTCTCTGTGAGAGCCCAAGTCCCACACGTACCCAGCAGGTACTTAATAAACGCCTGCTGCCTGCTTCCTTTCATGCATTCCTTTGTCCTCGAATGCACGCTTCTGGGTCCCCAGAGGCATCTAGGCTGCACTGCCTAGGAGGAAGCGGGTGGGTGGACGGGCAGGCGGCTCACCTCACGCAGGCAGGACTCCCGCTGCCGGCCCAGGTCTCGGGCCTGTTCCTGCAGCCTCTTCACCTCCTGCGCATGGGCCGCGGCAGCCTCCTCAAGCTGGGCCCGCAGGTCCCGCAGCTCGGACGTCAGGGCATTCACAGTGCTCTAGGACACACGGGCTCCTGAGACTTGGCACTGCCGTGTCCTCCTCCCCCGCACTCCCAACCCCCACCGCCACTGATCCCAGCTGCGCCAACTGAACTGTCCATTTGTGACCCTAGACACGGCCCCTCACGCTGGCCTGCCGGGCCCTCTACTGATCCCTTGACGCCTGGCAAGTGCTATGCACGGAGCCGGTCTCTCCCCCAGACTAGGGGATTCACAGGGCAGAGCTGTGCCACCTCCCTCCAATGGGGACTCCCAAGGAAGGGTGAAGCTCCGCCGACAGCCTGGATGCTGCCCCCAGGGCAGAGCCACGTCTCCCCCTCGGGCAGGGCTGTGTCCCCCCCATCCCCAACCCCGGCTCAGATGGAGGCCCGCCCGCCCCGCCTGGCCTACCCGGTCCTGCTCCTGCCGGCTCTGAGCGTCGCGCTTCTGTCGCTCCATCTCCAGGGAGATGGCGGCCAGGCTGTGCTGCGTCCCCATCAACTTCTCCGACAGCGCCGTCTTCTCGGACTCCTTCAGGGACAGGGCCTGGGCAGAGGCAGGGAGCAAAGGGCTCGGGGTGTTGGGCGGTCTTGGGGGGCATGCTTGGGCCTTTCCCCCACGCTGGCCTCGGAAATGTGCCCACTGGGGGCTCGGGGACCTGACTGGGCCACCACAGGTGGAGCCAGGGCAGAGGTGCAGGCTCACCCCCTCGGCAGCCCCAGGAAAGGGTACAACAGCAGTAACAATAACCTGGACACAGACACAACTTAGACATCTCACATCCTGAAGCAGGGCCTTTCATTATTCCCATTTTACAGATGAGGCTATTGAGGCTCAAAGAGGTAAAGTGACTTGCCCAGGGTGACGCAGCAGGTGAGGAGAGGAGATGGACGCAGTCTGCCCTGTCTCCATTACATTATGGGAAAGTCAGGAGTTAGTTCTTTCTGAGGAGGGTCAGCTGCTGCATGTGGGCTTCGCGGGGACTGCTCAGAGGCGGTCATGGGGACGCCATGCCCAGCCTGGGGTGGGAGGAGGGATGGGAGAACGTGGGTCAGCTTTTCTGGAACAACGCTCACGGTGTCATGATTGTGGCTGCCACTCAGTAAGCTCCCACCACGTGCCGGGCCCGCTCGCTGGGCAGGGGTCTCAGCGACGCTTCACAAACACCCCTTGAACTCCCCCATCCTGAAGGCGAGGAAACCGAGGCCCAGAAAAGGACTCCTAGCTCCTAGCTGCTGGGTGGCTGAGCGGGGACCAGCCCCAGAACAGGGGCCCCTCAGGCAGCAGTGGAGGCCGCACCAGGGCTCACGAACCTGCTGCTTCTCGCTCTCGGCCAGGAGGAGGCCCTCGTCACGTTCCTGCTGCAGGGCGGCGATCTCCTCGCTCAGCTCTTCCTTCTCGGCCTCCAGCCGGGCCAGCAGCTCCTCCCGCTCCCGCTGCAGCTGACTCTGCAGCTGAGCCCGCTCTGCCTCCAGCTCCCGCCATGCCGCCTCCTGGGGGCCAGGCCCAGGTGCATGTGACCCATGAGGCTGGGCCCAGACAGCCCCTCGCCAACCTCGGGGCAGCAAGGGCCGTGGGGCAGGTGATCAGGGAACTACAAGGTGAGGTGGGTGATAATGAGGGCCGTGATGGGGACATGCCAGGAGCAGCAACGGCCTGGCCTTTGGGTGGGCGGGGGGAGGAGGGTAAGGGGTCAGAGAATGTCTCCTGGAGGAAACAAGCAGCCGTCAGTCAGGCAGAGAGAAAAGAAAAAGAACCCCAGGCCAGAGTACAGCCCCGGAGACGACTCGGAGGAAAGAGGAAACATGACGAACAGGGAAACTGTGATATTTAAGGTCACTGGAGCTTGGACTACGAGGGGGACATGGTGAAGGATGGGGCCAGAGCCACAGGCAGCAGCCAGGCCAGACCAGACCAGCGGGCTTTAGGGAGGGGTGACCTGATTTTCAGGACAGTTGGGACGGCAGAGCCTCAAGCCAGAGTGACAAGGAGCAATCTGAATTTTAGAATAGCGGGTTGTTCAGAGCTTGCGGAAGAGGGACCAGGATTGGGGGTTGGGGTAGAGGGGAGTTGGGTCGGCTGTGAGCAATAAGAGGGCATGGGTCTGGGGGTGGCGTAATAGCTGGAGAGAAGAGTACAGATATGGTGACATTAAGAGGCTGAGTCTGCTGGTGCAGGGAGACTGAGGGAAGGCACAGGAGTTTGGCTCCCTGGGTACTGGGTGGGTACAACCCACAGGCAGAGCCCACTTGGGGTCTGAGGGAGGTGCCTGGCCCCAGCACGTCCCTAACAGCTGTGTGAAAATACTCTCTGCTTCAAATGCTCTGTCGCCACCTGCTGGAGAAGTGTGATTCTATCCACAAATCCAAGAAGACTACGTACAAGGTGAATGGCGCCCCCTGGTGTCAGGAGCCACAGCCTGAACCTCTGTCAGAGGCAGTCCTGTCCAAGATGAGTGACTCAGGTCCCCTGCCAGAGGCCCACTCTGAGAGTATCTCAGTACAATAATAATAATGACAACCAGCAATTATGGAGCATTTACAAAGTGCCAGTCTCTGTGTTAAGCTCTTTGTAAGGATCATCTCACCTCATCCTCATAAATTATACTATCATTATCCCCATTGTTAAGATGGGGAAATGGGGGACTTCCCTGGTGGTCCAGTGGCTAAGACTCCACGCTCCCAATGCAGGGGGCCGGGTTCGATCCCTGGTCAGGGAACTAGATCCCACATTCCGCAACTAAAGATTCCGCATGCTGCAACTAAAAAAAAAAAAGATCCCGCATGCGGCAACGAAGATCCCGCATGCCGCAGCTAAAACCCGGTGCAGCCAAATAAATAAATAAATTTTTTTTTTTTTTTTTTTAATGAGGAAATAAAGGCACAGAGACCTTAGGTAACATAACCAGCATTTGGCCAAGATCAGGTTGAAACTCAGGCAATGTAACTCCAGAGCCAGGGTTCTTAGGTACTTCTGTTCTGTCTTTTGGTGACCTGGCCCCTCACCTTTCTATGTGCTCTGGTCCCCCGAGTGATCTTTCATATGCAAACTGCACTTCTTAGCAAATTAAAGTGCTTTCCGACTCTACATTAGATCAACATTTTCCAAATATGGTTGTGGACCCCCTGCACCAGATCACCAGGGCTGGACCAGATTGGGGCCTGGGAATCTGCATGTTTGATAAGGAGTGGTCCCCGATGGATCCTCCCAGCTGCCCCCAGAGCCTCTGAAACAGAGATGAAGTTCCATTTCACTGATGCAGAGTGAGAAGGATGACTCGCCTGAGGTCACAGAGGAGACAGAGACAGTGGTTCAGAGCCCTCCCCCACCCCACCGCCTGCCCCAACCCAGCTGCCTGAACCTTCTCTCGCTGGAGTCGCTGTAAGTCCTCCTCGTGGGCTGCCCGCTGCTCCCGCAGAGAGGCCTGGGCCTCCCGCTCAGCCTGCACCAACTTCTGGGCCATCAGTTCCTTGTCCAGAGCGACCTTCTCCTCTGTAGTTGTTATCTGCTGCCGCAAGCCCGCCAACTCCCCTGCACAGAAGGGATGGAAAGGAGAAACAAGCTTGGGTCGGACCCTCCCAGTGGGCCAACAGACTCAGGCCAGGTGAGCTAAGTGGGCAAAATCCCAGAGGGGAGAGGGCCCACCGGTATCTAGCTGAGTTCCCTTGGAGAACGTTCTTGCCCTCTCTGGGCCTCCGTTTCCCCATCAACTGCATGGGCCCAGTGGCCCTGTCCCCCTACCTACCTACCTGGAATGGCATCTAAAGGATGAAGTGACTGATGAGGAGGGCCCCCCAAATGGAGAGGACTGCAAAAACATGAGAACCCCCATCACTGATTGAGTGCTTACTACGGGCAGGCACCTGGCTGAGCACAACACAGCTTCACATCACACCTACGTAGCTTATCCCCAATTTACAGATGAGGAAACGGAGGCTCAGAGGAGACAGGCAACCTCCCAAGGCTGCACAGCTTTCCATAAGGCATCACCTTTAATGACTGACTGCCATAAGCATACTTGCTGGACTGTCAGCACTAATGTGACCGGGGGAGGGTGCACCCCACAGGGGACAATCTAAAAACTATCCTCGGGGTTGGAAGTCCACCAGAGACTGTCAGCATTTCCCTTCCTGGTTCTGTCTGGCTCACGTGGACGTGGACGAAAAACTTAATTTTCGCGGCCCAAGCAGGTGCTTAGTAAATGTTTGTTGAGCAAGAAAAACCTCTGAGTTCAGAGACTGGGCGGGAATGAGAGTCGTCAGAAAAGCAGCTGATGATGGCTTCGCGGAGACGCAGAACTCTCTAAGCGCCCTGATGACGGTAGACAGCAGCCACCGTTGGCTGAGGAGCCAGGCACTGTGCCAAGGCCATGCTTTTCTCACCTCATCCTGGCAAAGCCTCAGAAGGTGGGCCTCATCACCTCTAACTGTCAGATGAGGAACCCGTGGCCCAGAGAGGGAAGGGGCTGGCTTGGGAAAGCGGCTGGATTGGAAGCCAGGTCAGCCACACCCCAAAGCCAGTGATCCCAACTTCGATGAGACCCCAGAACTCGACAGGTTACAGCTCCAGCTCCGGGCTGGAGCCCGGAGTTCCCCACCCCTCACCCCTGGCCCCCCTACCGGTCAGGGTCTCCTTGGCCAGCAGTAGGGCCTGCCCATCTGCTTCCAGCTGCTCCCGCCGGGCCTCGAGCTGCGCCAGCTGCCGCTGCACCTCAAACAGGCTGCTCTCCAGGGCTTCCTTCTCCAAGCTGCAGCACGCACGATCCCTGAGGCCCCGGGACCCAGCCTCCCGGGCCCCAGGACACTGTGAATCCCAGGGCATGGCCAGCCATGGGCCAGGTGCCAGCCTACCTGCCCAGCCGTGCCCACGCTCCCCGGGGAAGCCTGAGCCCCGGCTAAGATGAGCTGGTGACCCGGCTCCTAAGCAACTGCCCCTGAGAGCCAGTGCTGGGACGTGGCTGGTCACGGGGTGGCTCCGCCAGACCCCCCAGGGTGGGCTGGGCAGAGCTCAAGGCCTTACCGCAGGCGTGTGGCCTCCTCCGACAGGGTCCGGCCCTCGCGCTCGGCTGCTGCCAGCTGCACCGCCAGGCCGGCCCGCTCCTTGGCCAGCGCCTCCTTCTCCCGGGCCGCCCGCTCCAACGCCTCCATCTGCCGCTGCATCTCCCGCCGGGCCTGCTCCAGCTCCTGCTCCCGCCCGCTCAGCTGCCGGGAGAGCTGGCCCCCACCAGGCACCGTGAGCACCACCCCCAGAATCCCCCAACCCTGGGCCCGACCCGGCCCTGGCAGGCAGGAGACCAGGTTCAAGCCCAGGTTGTACCCTGACGTGCTGTGTGAACCTGGACAAATCACAGCCTTCTCTGGACCTGCAGTGCACGCACATGCAAACATAAGGGTCATCACTTAGTTTGCGTAGCAACCAAACACTTCCTGCACCCCAAAATGTCCAGAGAAGCTGAATGTTTAAAACAAACCAAAGGAGAGCGGCTCTGCAGGCCTCAGAAAGGGAACCTAGAGCCTGGCGCCCTGCCTGTTCCCTAGAGGCCCCTCCCAGGAAGCCAGGCCCTCCAGGACAGACACCTAAGGTCCCTTCCAGCTATGATTTCCCAACAAGTCTAAGATTCCAATTCTAAAATTCGCTACCAGTTATCATATCATTACTCTTTACTGAGTGGTGATTCATTTCTGTAAGTGCTTACGCCGTATACTCTTCAGAACAACGCTTTGTGATACGAACTATTAGCCCCACGTTACAGGTGGGGCCACTGAGGCACGGGGAGGTTGCGTTGCTTGCTCAAGGCCCCCAGCTGGCAGAGGTGGGGCTGGATTTCAGCCGGGAAGCGGGCTCCTGAGCCTGTGACGTCCCCCAGGACAGAATGCAAAAGGCCGGGAGCCTAGAACCCCTTCCCCACCTGCTCCCCAGAGCCCACACACACCCACCTGGGCCAGGTGCTCCTGCAGCCGGCAGCGCTCCTGGTGCATCTCAGGGAGCTGGCGCTCCAGGGCCTCGCGGGCCTGCTCTGCCGCCCACAGGGAGCCCTCCAGGCCCTGCCGCTCCGCCTCCTGCTCCAGCCGCAGCTGCGCCAGCTGTTCCTGCCCCTCCCGCGCAGAGGCGGCCGCCTGCTCCACCTGCCGCTGCCGGCCCAGCAGGGCTGCCTTTTCCTCTTCTAGCTGGGGGCCAGGTGGGGGTGAGTGACCGGATCAGCCCAGGCCCTCACGGGCCGAAGAGGTCCCACCTAGGACCAAGGATGCCTTCTCCACCCACCTATCACCGCCAGCCCGCAGAAGCCTCCCTGGGGGTAAGGGGCGGTGCCCTAGGGCATGCGGACACTGGGGAGGAGGGGAAGGAAGGGCCCATGGAGCTTCTTTTCTCTCAGACCATGAGAGAGAAGACAGACAGACAGAAGGAGTCAGAGACAGAACAACAAGACAGAGGGACAGAGGTGTACAGGGAGCTGTCGGGGTGTGGGCCTAGGCTGGGCCTGGGGGTGCCTCCGTGGGGTCTCTGAGCGGGCAGGACAGATGGGCGAGGCAGGAGGGCCTGCTGGCACACAACGTACCTGGGCGACAAGGTGGTTCAGACCCAGCTTGTCCTGGGCAAGACTCTCGTTCAGGGCGCTCAGCTTGGATAAGGAGTCCCGCAGAGAGGCCTCCTCGGCCCTCAGCTTGGTCATGGAGAGCTCAAGTTCCACGCGGCCAGCCTCAGCCTGCAGGGTCGGGACCAGGGCGGCCAGAGGCGGTCAGGAGGGGAGAGATGGAGAGAGATGGGAAAAGATGTGCAGAGACATGGAAAGATAAGGAGAGATGGGGAGAAAGGCAGAGAGATGGGAGAGGCAGGAGGTGGGGAGGTGGCGAGAAGAGGCATGGAGAGACAGGGCCCCCAGAGACAGGGCAGGGGACACGAGGAGGGAGATAGAACATGAGACCATGAGACAGAAAAAAAATCCCTGCAGACGCCCTGCTGCCCACGCTGCTGCGCACCCAGAGCCGTGCAAGGCCCAATGAAGCTGGCTCCCACTGCGGGGCGCGGCCAGAGGTCAGAGGGTACCCCAGAGTGGGGTCTAGGGTGGCCTTGCTCAGGGCCCAGACCACAGACAGCAGGGCAGGCACCGACCAAGAACTGTGCCCCCAACCCTCACAGACCCCAGGACCTGTGTCCAGAGATGGGACTGGATGACCTGAGCTGCAGGTCCTGCCCCAGAAGCATCTGGAAAAGCAGGGATATGACCAGTCCTAAAGGTCAGTTCACTTATGGCTGGGATCAGAGGTCAGTGTGTGGCCAGGGTCAGAGGTGAGCCTGAAATAGGGGTCAGTCTGTGGCCAGAGTGAGAAGACCTGGGGCCTAGGGTAGAGGTGGGTTTGTGGCGGTGTGGCAAACGGGGACCCACCTTGGTCAGTGCCTCGGCCACCTCGGCCTTCTCAGCCTGCAGCATGTCCCGCTGCAGCGTGGTACAGCTCAGCGCCTCCCTCACCTCCACCAGCTCCTTCGCCAGCCCTGAGCGCTTCACTTCCAGCTGCTCTAGCTGTCTATGGCTGTGGGACAGAGGGTGGGGGGTGCCCCATGTCACTCCCCTGCCCTGAGTCTCCCACGGCCAGACATGCTGGAGCAGCCAGGGGCCAGGCCCAAGGCAGGAGCCTCACCCACAAGGACAGCCAAGCCCACTGTTGGACCTCAGTTTTCGCATCTGCAAAATGGGGTAACGCTCGCCTCGTGACGTTGTGAAAAGGATATGTGTCCTGGGACTTCCCTGGTGGCACAGTGGTTAAGAATCCGCCTGCCAATGCAGGGGACACGAGTTCGACCCCTGGTCTGGGAAGATCCCTCATGTCACAGAGCAACTAAGCCCACAAGCCACAACTACTGAGCCCATGCATCGCAACTACTGAAGCCCGCGTGCTCTAGGGCCCGCATGCCGCAACTACTGAGCCTGCGTGCTGCAACTACTGAAGCCTGCATGCCTAGAGCCTGTGCTCCGCAACAAGAGAAGCCACCACAATGAGAAGCCCACGCACCGCAACGAAGAGTAGCCCCTGCTCGCCGCAACTAGAGAAAGCCTGCGCACAGCAACAAAGACACAACGCAGCCAAAAATAAATAAAATTAAAAAAAAAAAAAAAAAAAAAGGATATGTGTCCTTATTGTACCTGACATACCTCTCCAAGGGCCTTCGGAAACAAGGATAATGTCCACTGCCACAATGTACTAAACATCACTGTTACTAATGCCTCAGAGGAGTAAATAGTGAAGTGGTTAAGAGGTTAACTCTGAAGCCCCAATGACTGGGTTCTTCCACTAACTAGCTGTGTGACCTTGGGCAAGTTACATAACCTCTCTGTGCCTCAGTTTCACCATCCATCTCATCCAAATGGAGATAATAATAGCTCCTACATCACAGAGTTATCATGAAGTTTAAATAAGAGAATCTAAGTGCTTAAAATGGTGCCTGGTACTTAGTAATATAAGTACTGATGTTATTATTATAACTTTAACTTTAAAAAATATTAATGTTATATTAATATTATTGTTAATTAACTTAATTAACAATAATACTAATGCTATATAGTTCATATAACTACTGTTATATTAGTTTTTGTTTTGTTTTGTTTTTTGGCTGCACTGCGAGGCATGTGGGATCCTAGTTCCCCAACCAGGGATCGAACCCACGCCCCCTGCAGTGGAAGCGCGGAGCCTTAACCACTGGACCGCCAGGGAAGTCCAGTTGTTGTTATCCTCATCCACACTCTACCTCCTACCAGTTCTCTGATCTCAGGTAAATGACTAAACCTCCCTGAATCTCAGTTTCCTGAAATGGGTCTGGTTAGAAGACCCTATAGCAGAGGGGTGCCGTGAGGATCCCTGAGACGGTAGAAGGCCCAAGACACAGTCAGTACTCCCTAGCCCCCAGGGACAGTCGGGAGCCCCATGGCCCATCCAAGCGGCCCTGGCAGGGAGCCAGAA
This sequence comes from Balaenoptera acutorostrata, assembly GCF_949987535.1. Lineage (NCBI taxonomy): Eukaryota > Metazoa > Chordata > Mammalia > Artiodactyla > Balaenopteridae > Balaenoptera > Balaenoptera acutorostrata. The sequence goes on along the minus strand of NC_080064.1, from coordinate 12,924,295 downwards.
GCTACTCACCTGCGCTCGAGCTCCCTGCGTGTCCATGCACTGTCCTGGGCTGTGTCCTCCCGCTCTTCCTCCAGCTGGTCCCGCTGGCGCCGCAGCTCCTCCTGGGCCGCATGCAGCTTCTCCCGCTCCTGCCGTAGCTCCTCAGCCTGCTGCTGGGCCACCTGCAGGCTGTGGGCTAGGCTGTCCTTCTCCCTGCAGGACAAGGGGAGGGGGAGCTGAAGGGGATGCAGAGGCCACTCCCACCAGGGAAGACGGCCGTGCTGCTGTCCTAGCCAAGAGCCACATCCTCCCATCCTCCGAGGCCCCGGCCTCTAGAAAGCCTTCCTGCCCCTAAGCATGGCCCACTCATTTCATCCACGTCTCCCTGGAGCTGACTCTTCCCGGCATAGGGCACTCAGCTTTCCTTCTCCCCCAACCAGCCCACTTGGAGGCCCAGTGGAATGGATGGAGGCACTGGCATTATCTCCAACTACCCCACCAGGTGAAGATGCCAAGCTAGGTTCCTGAGACATGTGGGCAATTTTGCTGCTAGCTCTGCTAGCCCACATGGCCAGGAAATGCCCCCTACAGCACCCTATGCCCCTCAATTCTGGGAGGCCCAGTAGAACTGGGTCTGTCCCGATCCCACAACTGCCTGCTGCCCAGGCCAGCAGCACATGCTAGCCAGGGCAGGGGAGGGAGGAGGCTCCTTCCAAGGCAGGGGATTCTAGCTCAGGCTTAGGGCTGATGGCTATCATATTCTCCACTGCCGCCCCCCTTCGCTCAAAGTGGCAACCTGTAAATACTGATATATTAGATACGAAGGCTGGCAGTAGGTGGGAAAAAATATTCGACATGGGCTTCCCTGGTGGTGCAGTGGTTAAGAATCCGCCTGCCAATGCAGGGGACACAGGTTCGAGCCCTGGTCCAGGAAGATCCCACGTGCCTCGGAGCAACTAAGCCCATGTGCCACAACTACTGAGCCCGCATGTCAAAACTACTGAAGCCTGCGCACCTAGAGCCCATGCTCCGCAACAAGCCACCACAATGAGAAGCCCACGCACCACAACGAAGACCCAACGCAGCCAAAAATAAATAAATAATAAAATTATTTTTTAAAAAAAGGGTGGGGGTCAAACTCTATACAAGTTAAAAAAAAAAAAAGCATTCGACATGAAATTAAGAAAAATAGTAGAATGCAAAATGAGGTGTTCTCTGGGAATGCAACTACATAAAAAGCCCCTTTCCTTCCAAGGCATGGGAAGCAGTGGTTTTGCTGTCAGATGGACCTGAATCCCAATTCCTACCCCAGCCACGTCGCTGTGTGACCTTGGACAAGTCTCTCAACCTCGGGGCAGTAACAGTTGTGAACTGCATGAGTTTGATGGGAAGATTAATTGAGATAATACACAGGAAGCACTTGGCAATAAGCCTAGCACACAGTAGGTATACTGGAAAGGTTTGCAAACCGACTGCCAGGAAACACAACTGGAAGCAAAGCCAGTGTATTAAGAGGGGTTAGGATGAGCAGGGGAAGCTGTGAGGAGGTCCCATCTTTTTATTTCCCCTCCATTTTTCAAACTTTTTATTACGTGGTTACATTTACAAAGAGAAAAAACAAAAAACAAGCATCAAAAAAATCAAAAACAACCAGGCAGCTAAGAGTGGATAATTTCTTGTCTCCAAAATCTCCAAGAGACAGAGTCGAGAATAACAGTGTCAGTATAGCTCTTGGAGATGATGGAAACATTTTATAGTCATATGTCCTACTTATTAGCTCTTGAAATGTGGCTAATGCAACTGAGGGACTGAATTTTTACTTTTGTAAATGTTTACTTAATTTACATTTGAACAGACACATGCGGCTAGTTATGACCATATTAGTGCAAATCCGCATGTTCACAGGCTCTGGCTGGCGTTAGGCCCAGACGCTGACTTATCCTCTGGGCTCCCCACCTCTGACCTCCCGGCACCTGTTCAGGAGGTCGATGGCACTGCGCAGGCGCTGGGCCTCGCGCTGCGCATCCTCCTGGGCCTGGGCGGCCCGGTCGGTCTTATCCCGAAGACGCTGCAGCTGCTCCTCAAGGGCACGGCGCTCACCCTCGCTGTCACTAAGCTGCTTCCGCAGGGTGCCCAGGAGGTCCTGACTGGCCTCATAGCGCCCCCGCATGTCCTGTGGCATGGGAATCACTGAGTGTAGGGAAGCCCTGTGAAGCTCCCTCCCCGCTCTCCGCACACCAGCCTGTGCTGCGGCCTAGGCCTGGGTCCAGGCCTGGGGCAGGAGAGTGGAGCTAAGCCCCCAGACTCAGTTTCCACTCCCCTGCATCGTGCCCTCACCACCCTTCTGAGACCTCTGCAAGGGCTCTGAGCCTCCATCTCCCTGGGGTCCCGGGCAACCTAAGTCCCCAGGACACCAGACAAACCGCCAAGCACACTCCTTCCCCTCCCCCACTTCTGACCGCCCCCCCCCACCCCAAACACACACCAAGGCTCTCTGGCTCTGTGTGGGAACCCCGTCTCCCTTCCTATACCAGGACTCTTACTCCACCCCGGGCTCCGCCCCCAGCAGCTCAAGCCCCTCCCACTCTAGACTCAGATTCCTCCAGTGCTCTCAGCCACCTCCACGCGTCCTGACTCAGCTGCTGTTTCTCAAGGCTCTGACTCTACCCTGAATGCTCAGGCTCCTCCCCTAAGACCCTGGCTCCGACCAAGGTTGCCCAAGCCCCTCCCCGCTGGACTCGAGCTCCGCCCCAGGACACTCAGGCCCCTTCCTACCTGGACCTGCAGCTGACGCTTGTGCAGAGCGGAGTGAATCAGGGCTAGTGTGGAGGAGTCCGAGCAGGCAGGGGATGGGCCTCGGCGGGGGGAACGGCCACGGCCGGGCGAGGAGCGCCTCGGTGGGGACGGGGTCCGGGCCCCCGAGAGCCCCCGCAGGCTGCCGTCCGATGCAGCCGCTGTACGCTCAGAGCCACTTAACTGGACGCCGCTCTCCATGTCTGACAGGACGGCCTGAGGGTGGGTTAGGGAGGCAGAAGGAGGAGGGGAGCTGCGGTGTTAGTTGGGCCAAGAAGCCTCGGGAGGCAGTGGGGCCACCAGGGTCCTCATGTCTAGCTTCATGCCTAACTCTGCAGCACTTTCTCACCTCCGCTAGCTCACAGCCCTCAGCCCACCAGGTAAGGCCTCCCATTTAGTGGGGAGACATGATTCAGCGTTTCTCACAGATGGGCAGGGAACATGCAGTGCCTCCTCTCCAACGGGGAACTCCCCCGGGGTGGGGGCAGGGGGTGGCAGAGTTTGGGCGGAGCTAGCAGGGGTGTTAAACAGCAGCCTAGGTTTCCAGGGCCCCCAACCACTTGCAGTTCAGCTCAAGGCCACCAGGGGACGTGGTGGCCCAGGACTGCCTTGCCTTGCCCTGCCCAGGGCTCCCACCCCTTCTGGCTTCTCCCGGCTCCCGAACCTGCGCCAGGTCCCTCAGGGTCTGCTGCAGCCCCTCTCCATCCTCCGTCTCCAGGGCCGCCTGCTCCTGGAGCCGCAGGGATTCCTAGAGTGGTGTTGGGGAGACAGGCAAAGAGCTGTCAGGGTCTCTGCCCTAGTCAGAAACCCCACCTTCGTCTCCCTCCCCGGACTATCACCGATCAGCTGGCCTCGAAGACCATGCCCAGGGGCCAGCAGCTCGGTAGACCCCACAGCGGCCCCAGTGCCCTCACTGAACTGACCAGGCCCAGAGAGGTGTGGTGTCCTGCCCCAGGTCACACAGCCTATTGGAGGAGAGCTGGACATAGAACCCAGGCCAGACCCCACACAAAAGGATGACCAACCCAGGCAGTACCCTTGAGAGGGGTCCCTCTGGTGGGGAGGCAGCTGAGTTCCAAAAGAAAGAGCCCTGGGCTAGCAGGGCACAGGCATGAGTTCAAGTCCTGACTCCCCAGCTTAATGGCTCTGAGACTCTGGACAAGTATTTCCCCTTGGGCCTCAGGTTCCTCATCTGTATAATGGGGATCATGCTACAGAACTGCTGAGAGGATGAAATGGGATAAAGGAGGTGAATGTGCTTACCACTAAAGCTGGCACCCACTAGGCGCTCACACTAAACTGGCACACACTAGGTGCTCAATTAATGAGGGGGTGAAACTGAGTCTGAGTGGGATGCTTGGGGTTGGCCCAAGCAACCCAGCCCTCAGCCTGTGTCCATGGATCTGGTCGGTGCCCCCGCCCCGCCCTGCATCTCACCAGGGCCTCAAGCTTCTCAGTGAGGGCCTTGTTGAGCCGATCCTTTTCCAGATTCTGGTTCTGAAGGCGCTCGACTGTCAGGGCCAGCTCAGTCACTCTGGAGGTAGGGGAGCAACACAGGTGAATGGGAGACCCAGCCAGCTTCTGCTCAAACCCACCAGCTCTGTGTCCTTCATGTTTCCCCAAACCTGAGGCAGGGACCCTAGGATTCGCCTCCCTTGCCATGTGACCTGAAGTCACTCTCCTTTCTCATCTCTAAATGAGAATGAGGTGGCCACCCGCTTTATCTCACGGGAAAACACTGTGGGACTTGTCTAGGTCTCAGGAGCAGAGGCTGAACTGCTCGTGATGTGCCCTGGGCAAGAGCCCTCTGAACCTCCGTCTCCCCCCTCTGCCAAACGGGGTGCCTGGGGAGACTGGCTGAACTCACACAGGGGAAGGGCCCGTCCCTGTTGAACAGACGCCCCCTCCTCCCCGTATCTCCGGGCATACACTCTGTGGGGAGGTCTGCCTCACGTGGTGCCTCCGGGCGCCCACCTGGCACTGAGGTCGGCCTTGTCCAGGTTGCTTTGCACCTGCAGCTGGGCCAGGTCCTTCTCCTGGAGCACCTTGTCCCGCAGCTGCTCCTCCAGCTGGGCCTGCAGCAGGGCCTGCTTCTCCAGGGCCGCCTCGGCCCGGCTCTCGGCCAGCCGCAGGCCTGCGCTCAGCCCCAGGCCCGCCTCCTGGATGGCCCGTGAGGTCCGGGCCAGCTCCCCTCCCAGCTGCAGCAGGTCCCTGGTGGAGAGAACACAGGATGGGGAAGGGATGGGGGGGGTGGGCTCCCAAGTGTAAATTAAAACTACAGTGGGATGCCATTTGTCGCTATCAGACTGGGGACAAAAAGTCACATAATGCACAGTGTAGGTGAGGCTGCGGGAAAACAGGCTCTCCCTACACTCCTGGTGTGAGGGTGAGTGTAACCACACAGAGGGCAATTAGAAGAACTCTGAAAATCATAAATGGATAGGTTCTATGACCCACTGACTCCATCGCTCAGAATTTATCCTACAGATATGCCCCAACGCAAGGAAAATGACCTGTGTATAAGGGGATCCACTGCAGCCTTGCTCATGTAAGAAATACTGGTGGCAACCCAAATATCTATCGAAAGGGAGCTGCTATCGCCTTTTCTTTTTTCTTTTGGCCACCGCGTGGCTTGCAGGATCTCAGTTCCCAGACCAGGAATTGAACATGGGCCATGGCAGTGAAAGCCTGGAATCCTAACCACTAGGCCACCAGGTAACTCGGCAGGGAGCTGCTATTAAAAAAATCATGATACATCCCTTCAATGGAATACTCTGGAGCCAAGAAAAACGAATGGGGAAGCTCTTTAGAGCCTGATGTGGAACCACTTCCCAGCTATAACTATTGGGTGAACAAAGCATCTTTGAGAACTGCAAAAAGGGAATTCCCTGGTGGTCCAGTGGTTAGGACTCTGCATTTCCAATGCAGGGAGCATGGGTTCAGTCCCTGGTTGGGGAACTCCCACAAGATGCGCGGTGTGGCCAAAAAAAAAAAAGAACTGCAAAGATGAAATTCTCCCAAGAGTGTATAAAAGAAAAGTGGGGGCTGGGGGGGAAATGTACAATCTGCTGTATTTGCTTGTATCAAATGAGCCTGAGTGTCTGGGTCAGAGGCGGCAGGAAGAGTTTTCACCATATACCCTTTTGAAATTTGAACCTTGTGCATGTGTGAGTTATTCAAAAGCAAGATGTTAACATTTTAAATGCTAATTAAAAATTACGTATTTTAAATATATCAAATAGGTTAAATCCTCCCCTTTCCTGAATGAACTGTACCACTGGGTACCTAACAGTAAGAAGAGGAAGTGCCTTATTATAGAAGAATTCCAGTTAATACATGAAGAAGTGACAGAATGAGACAATCACGATTTTGCAACCTCTGACCAATGTCTGGACCTTGGCATTGAGCGTCAAGGGCTGCTAACGCACAGACAGAGGCTCCTGATAGCAGAGTACACATGGCGCTTATGAAGAAGTCTTGTCAAAACAAAACAAAACAAAGCAAAACCCAACAACCCGAACCTGAATCTGATCAAGCCTTAAATCCAACATCCAATTTACAGGGGACAAAGGTGTTAAAGGACATCACAGAATCCAGACTGTGGGAATCTCTAAGGACAACTGTCCCAGTTTCCTGAACAAATAAAAGAGACTTCGAAGACAAATCAACCAATCACACTTTGTGAACATCTATGGATCCTGATTCAAACAATTTTAAAGACAAAAAGTGAAGAAACACCATCTGTGACACTGATGAGTCAACTGGAAATGTGGATACTGAGAGAATAGTAGATGATCTCAACAAAAGATCATCGCTCAAACAAATGTTTAAGGCACAAAAGGAAACAAATTGGTCTGCCTGCCTCTAGGCTCTCCCCCCTGCAGCCTCACCTTCCCAAAGATCAAGCAGGACCAAGTCCCCTGTGGCAGGAGGCCTTTGAGGCACTTTTCCAACCTGACCTCCTTTCAGTTGCCTTTTGCTTCAACCCCACTGGCTGCCATTTTCTCACACCTCCAAGCCTTTGCTCCTGCTGTTCCCTCTGCCTGGGGTGCCCTCAGCTCTGCCAGTTAAAACCCCACCCATCTCTTGGGGTCAGAGCAAATTCCACCTCCTCAATGAAGCATTTTTCTGACCTCCCCACCCCTCCCAGTTTTCTGAGCATCCAGGACATCCTTTCTGTTCCACTTTCACGTGACTGACCACTCACTTCCTCAGTCTAGAGGTTGCAAGTTCCTTTTTTTAAAAATTCGATTTAATTTAATTTAATTTAATTTAATTTTTGGCCATGCCACACGGCTTGTGGGATCTTAGTTCCCCCACCAGGGATTGAACCCTGGCCCTTGGCAGTGAAAGTGTGGAGTCCTAACCACTGGACTGCCAGGGAATTCCCTAGAGGTTGCAAGGTCCTTGGTAGCAGAAGCTGAATATCATAGTAGATTAAAAGCAGGAACTGCAAATCCTGATTCAGCCACTTACTTACTGCTGTGTGACCTTGGGAAGGTCACTCTACCTCTCTGAGCCTCAGTGTCCTCATCTGTAAAATGGGGATCATTCCAGTTCCTACCTCACAGGGACACTGTGGATATGAGATGAAATAAAATGTACAAAGAGCCTAGCTCAGAGCAAACACCTAGTAAACGTTTACTATTTACTGGTAATGACTAGGAAACAGTAAATTTAGTAAATACCAAATAGTATTTAGTATTTAACCTTAGTCATTTGGTCATAAATAGCCAATTTAGCAAGTACATTAAGTAAATACTAAGTGACTGCCATGATCTTGGTAAGAGTTAATTATTACTAGTTGCCTCTGCATCTCCGTAGGGCCCTGCACACAGTAGGTGTTTTGGGTCGGACTGAAGTTAACTGAGTTGAGTTGAATTCAGTGTGCAAAGCAGAGTTGTCTCCCGGCTGCTGCAGCGTCTCCCCGAGCCGCCCCTCCACCAGCCAGGCCTCCTCACCTCTCGGTGGACATCTTCACCTCGCTGAGCAGCCGTCGGGCCCCCACAGCCTGCCTCCACAGGAGAAGCAGGCGGCTGTGCTCGTGGCTGAAGTAGGCGTTGAAAGACTGGAGGACAGAGGGACTGAGTGAGGGGCTGCAGCGGGGGCCGGCCCACTTCCTGCCCCAGCTCTGACCACCCAAGAGGCACCGTCGCCCGGGGAGGGGGGGTGGTGGGTCTCCCAGTGGGCCGGCTCTGGGCCCGCATACAGGGCTGTGTCGGAGCTGTACGGTCACCAGCTCAAGCCTCCCGCTGGCTAAGGGAGCTGTATTTCAAAGCCTCCACGGACTGCAAGCAGCAGCAAGGAAGGGCAGAAAGCGCCGGGCATCTAGGTTTGCATCCCAGCTGCCAGCCAGCTGCATGATTGGGCAGCTATTCAACCTCTCTTTAGAAGGAGGATGATGGCACTTTCCACATATGGTCACTATGAGGAACAGAGGAGAAATCTCCCGCCTGGCACTGGCACGTGGTATGTGCTAATCAAGGCTATTATTATGACAACCATTTACCTCTACTAAAGGGCTCACCTGACCAGCAGGGCCCTCCCTCCCCCTCCCCTCCCCTCCCCCCTCCCCTCCCCTCCCCCTCCCCCATAGGCCATTCCCCTCGGGTCAGGGTGGAGCCTCGGCCCTGCTGGCCTCCCCGGTGCCCACCTCTCCCTCGCGCCTCCACACTGCCTCCCGCTGCTCCAGCTCCTGGCGGCTGCGTGTCCAGTCGCTGGTCACCTTGCGAATGTCCTCACTCAGAGCCTGGTTGGCCGAGTTCGCCTGGTCCAGCTGCTCTCGGAGCATAGCGTTCACCTGGGCCAGGCTGGCGCTTCTGGGTGGGGGAAAAGGGACCAGTGGGTGCGTGGCCGGAGAGGACAGCCCTGCCAGCTATCCCCACTGTGTCCCACCTCTGCTGTTCCTCCTCCAGGCGGATGAGGGCGCTCTCTAGGTCATGGCTGTGCTCTGTGTCCTGGGTGGGAGAAGCGGGGGCATCAGGCTGGGCACGTGGAGGGAAGCGTCTGCCCTGCCCCAGCCCGGCACCCACCCTCAGCCGCCGCTGCTCCAGCTCCGTGGCTCTCTCCAGCAGCTGCTCCTCCATCTCCGAGGTCTTCTTCTTGTACTGGAGAATCTGGGGATGGGTGGGGAGTGGCCGGTTAGCCCCAGGGGCATGGGGGCCGGGCCAAGTGAGCGCAAGGGTGGGCAGAAGCAGGAGTGGGTGGCCCTGACCTTGGCCTGCAGCCGCTGCACGAGCTGGGCCTGCCGCTGCTGGCCCTCCTGGTAGGCCTGCAGCTTGCGCCGGTAGGAGGCCTGCTCCTCCTGCAGCTGCCTCCGCAGCTCCACGCTCTGCCGTGCCAGCCCCCTGGGCTCCTGTGTTTCCAGCTCCCCAGACTCCAGCCGCACAGCCTGCTCCAGCTGCAGGGAAGGGCCCTGGGTGAGAGTCCTGGGCCCCCCCGGGAAGGCAGTCACAGGCCTCTGCAGGGGGCGCCAGGTTGGACCTGGACCCACAATGCCTTGCAGGCACGTGTGGGCAATCCCAGGATGCAATGCACGTGTGCACGGGTAATGCAGCCGTGCATGGACACACAGACTGGGCAAGCACGGACACACAGACTGGGTGTGCATGGACACATGCATGTGGGCCCACAAACGTGTGCATGCAAAACACAAAGATGCACCTGGGGTAAACCTTAAAGGCCCTGGGTACACCGTGAGCCTCTCCTCCAAGACACCCAACCCCCTGTGGTGGATAATTATTGGATTCATGCCCCTGTCTCCCCACCCCCACCCTAAGTGAGCTCAGGAAAGCCTCGATTTTGTTCCCCATTGTATTTTAGAACAGTGGCAGTAGCAATGTTAATGAATTAACAGCATGAGCACACGTGAATACATTCACAGGCATCAATACACGTATGCATATCTGAGCTTAGAGACATGCATGCACATAACACACACAGGCCACCTACAACACCCCCAGGGTGACACAGATGAACTCACCCCGCCCCCACTCCCCACATACACAGCACTCAGGTTTGTAAGAGGTGCGCACATGTGTTCTAATATAAGGTGTGGTTTATTAACGCCCTCTCAGCCCAGCCTAGCCTTGGGCTCCCTCCTCTCCCTCGCCTCATGGGAAGCCTCTGCGGTCACCGCCCTTCCCCTACCCACAGGCAGCTTGCAGCCCCTTCATCATCAGACCCTGGGGGCAGAGGCAGGATGCCTGCCAGCTCTGACTGCCTCGCTAGCCTGGAACCCCCTTACACCCTTAGGTACCCGCTGGTCCCAGGGGGCCCCTCAGCCTCCTCCAGCTGTTTGGAAAGGGAGGAGGGAGGAGGCCGCTGAGGACAAGCAGGACCAACAGAGGAGCGACAGTGCCCAGGGAGAACCAACAGCACGAGAGCCCAGCCCAGTGCCTGGCCTGCAAAAGCCCGGGCAGGGTATTCACACGCCCACCCACGTTGGGTCCCAGGGAAGCCAACGGCAAGGGCAACTTCTCTCCCCCACGCTAGTAACGGGGCCAGGCCAGGTCAGCCCCCCAGGCCTGTGTTAAGCAGGAGAGGCCCAGTGAGTCACCAAGCTGAGAGTCATCTCCAGCCCCACTCCCACCCTGTTGCACCAAATATAGAAATGAAGTTTTCCTTCCCCTGAGAACAAGGAGAATAAAGGGAACAGTGAACAGGCTAGGGAAGAAACATAACCTGGCCTGAAAGAGTCAATCACTCCTTGTTTTACTTTATCTGTCACTAATCTGTAGTAATTTGACAAAGCTAACCTCACTCCCTGACACTATGTAATTTACATTCAGCACCTATCACACCTAGCTCTGCGAGTTACATCCCCTGCCTCTCAATCCCTAACCTTACTTTGTCCCGGCACTTACATTCGATAACAAATCACCCCCTATAGTTTTTGCATTTCAGAAACAAGGTCGCGGGCTGATAAACCAGAGGCAAACGGACAAGGCAAACGGACGCAATTACCAGACCGCTGGACCCCAATTACTGGGCGACCTGAGGCCAGCTATGACTGTTTTGAAATAATGCAAAGGAAAGGAAGAATGCAAGACCTTCACTACTCTGATCCTTATCACATACCCCGGACTGCGAGCCCCACATGTAAAATCTTCCCTGATTCCCAAGGAGCAGGGGCACAGTTCTTGAGGCGCTAGCCTGCTGTGTCTTGCCTTCAGCCTGGCAGAAAAATAAAGCCATCTCTCTCCTCCTCCAAAATCCCTGTCTCCGTATTTCTGTTCGGCCTCGGTGCACAGGGAAGGCGATATTCGGCAAAACCACGCCCACCCCCGGGGACAGCGCCGGGCAGGGTGACTGTGCCCACAGAGGCTGCTTGGGGGCTTCAGCTTATGTAGGGGGGATCCGGTCTGAGGTTGGAGGAGAAGGCAAGGTGCAGGTGGTCTCCGCCTGGAGGGTGTGCTGCAGGCCCGTGGCCAGTATCTGCGCGAAGTCCACCTAAGTCAGGTGATGGGCAGAGCATCCGCATCTGCGTGTGGTGACGGTGGCACCGAGATGCTGTGAGTGTGTTGTGCATGGATGCGGGCACTTCCTTGGGTGTGGGTGGGGTGCGTCTTGTCATCTGTCTCCATGTGGGACCCTGTGTGTCTCTGGGTCTGGGCCTCCACAGGGACCGGGTGAGGTGGTGGCTGCAGTCCAAGGTCTATGTTGTGCTGCGGGCAATGGGTACATCTTCGTGTGCACCCACGTGTCCATGTGTCTGTATGACTGTGTGCACAGTCACAAGTGGGCGGACCTGGGGAGCGAAGCTGGGCTCTGCACGCGTCTGTGCACTTGTGTGTACCTTTGTCTGGCTGCAGGTGTCCAGGAGCTGTGAGACAACGTTGTGTTGTCTGCGGTGCGGGTGTGCCGGATATACCACGGTGTGTGACTGTGCGTGTGGGTCGGATTGTGCGGTGTCTGGGCAGCTTCTGTGAATCTGAGTGTCTCCCCGAGGTGGGTTTGTGTTGGTGTGCGGGGAGGGTCTGATTGTGGCTTGTGTTGTGTGCATTTTGCACATCTGTGTGAACCAGCTGCTGTCTGCTTCTCGGCTTTAGAGGGTTTCCTGCGGCCTCCAGGTGCTCCATCACTTCTCCAGCGCTCACGGCCAGACCCAAGCCACTCCTGGCCACACCCCACCCCTTTCCACAAACTTTGCTGCTCACCAAGCAGCCTTTCAATTTTACTTGTAATTCAAGAGGGAAGGAGGCTGCTACCAAGCCAGGGATGAAAGAAGTTTACTGTCTCCCCTAGCAACCGCTGCCCCAGTCCCCGCCATTCCATTCACTCGGTCCAGGTTGCCATGGACACTGGGGTGGGGGGGGTGCGCAGGGGGCCTGGCCTGTGGAGCCGACTCCCTCCTTCCCATCCCAGCTGCCTCGCCCAACGCCTGCTCGTCAGGGACAGGAAGAAGCGGGGTCCTCCACTGGGACCCTGAGGTTCTCCCTCTGACCTGGGAGGTGGCCACTGGGAGCCCCTGCCTCAGTTTCCCTACATGTAGCCAACAGGACAGAGATCCTGACCTCACCTCCACTCCCCTTTCCCAGGGACGCTGTGAGGTTTAAGGGGTCGGAACAACCTCACTGACTGGCCCCCTAAGCCAGCACACGTGCAGCAGTTATGGCCACAAGGGCAGGCCCTGTCACCTGCAGCCCGAGGACAAGTGGGCAGCAGGGAGTGACCATACCACAGGAGCACAGAGCCCTGGACCAGGGGTCTCGGCCCAGCTCCACCAACGACCTTGGGCCTGTCATGTCCCCTCCCTGGGCCTGTTTCCCCACCTCTAATGAGGTGATCTCCAGGCTCTGAGGTTCCCTGTGGACCCACCCCCAGGAAAGGCCTCAAGGTCACTGTCATGCAGCCCCTGCCTCCAGGGGGCGCCACACTCACACCATCTCAGACAGAGGACAGTCTCCTGCCAGGCTTGCTCTACATGCTATTCAGGGGTCTCCCCAGCCACACAAGGAAACTTTCTAGACTAAAGCAGTTCCCCCAACCGGCCCAGCCCCACAGCTGTGTCCTAGCAGAAAAGGGACCCGCTACCTCCATCTCTTCTTCCCTCCCCATGCCAGACTGAGGGGCGGTGCTAGCCTCACTGTCAGTCAGAAGTTGGCATTTAAAAGAGGGAGCCAAAAATAAATAAATAAATAAATAAAAGTAAAAGAGGCAGCCCCCAGGGGCCTGACACTGTTCCAGGGGCCAAAAGATGACCACCCTAAACTGGGCGGGGGCTGGCTCAGGGCCCACCACCAACAATACAGACTCCGCCCAGCCCGCCTGCCACACCCCCTGCAAACCTTGGGAAAACTAGCTCTGCACGGTCCCCAGTGCCGGGGACCATCCTGCTCTTCTTCAAGTCCCAACACATCAGGGGCTTGTCCAGGCAGGCGGATGCCAGGACACGGGCACATCCCACAACCACACAGAGGAACACAGATCCCTCTTCCCATCACGGGTATACAAGCCCCTGTGTGGACAGGCCCGGCTCAGGGGTCCTCAGCCATCCCTAGCCCTGCCAGTCCCACACAGGGGACCCTGGGCCAGCTTCAATCTTCCATCTGTAATATCAGGGGTCACGTCTGAGGCCCTTCCAGCTTTCCCAGGGCCAGGTGCCCCCTGGAACTCCCAGGCCAGGTGCCTCTTCCCATACCCAGGAAACAAAACTGTAACACAGAGCCCTCGTCTGTGTGACCCCCAAGCAGGGTGCTTTCCCTCTCTGAGCCTCGGCTATCTCCCCTGTTAAATGAGCATCATAATGGTCCCGACCTTGGTGCATTAAATGTAAAGCACCCAGCACATGCTTGGCACACAGTAGGCACTCAGTAACCAGCAGCTACTATAATGAGTGTTATTACCACCCACACATCTCCCATCCGCACACACACTCCCTCCCTCATGCAACTCTCTCACCAACTTTCAGCCACCATCAACTCCCCAGGGTCGTCTCCCACGAGCCTGGAGGCCTAAAGGAGAAAATGCACTAAGAACCACCCGTACTCCACGCACACCGACCTCCTGCCCAGGCCCTGCAGCACAGGTCCCGGGGGACGTGAATCCTGCCTGGACTTGCAGGCAGGCCCGGCTTTTCCTTCCTTCCTTCCTTTGCTGGGCCTCACCGCCACAGGGAGCAGGGCAGGTCTGTGGTTACCCCAGCCTGTTGGATGGACCCCAAGGTCCAGGTAACTGGGGGCACAGGAAGATGCCCAGAGACTCAAGGGGTGGCAGGGGTCTCTAGGGGTCTTGTTCTCCGTGCCCCACCCCCCAAGCAGGCTCGGGACAGCCAGGAATGAAATACCCCAGGTTCCAGGCACTTCATCCCCTCATCTCATTGATTCCTCACAGCTCCATGTCACATTACTGTCCCCGCTACGGAAAGCAGGCTCATAGAGCGGGGTGATTTGCTCAAGGCCACTCAAGTGGGCAGAGCCACAATCTGAATGGAGGCGGCCTGACTCCAGGGCCCACATTTTGCCCAGGAAGCGGGCCTGCCCTGGCTGTCTCCCCACCCCTGCGGCAGGGGAGCCCCTAGCCCAGCTCTCAGCCCCCCGCAGCACCCACCCTCTCGCTGACCGCGTTGTACTTGATGGCCAGCTCATCGCGCTCAGCCCGGCTCTGGGCCAGAAGGTCCTCCACGCGGGACAGCTCCTGCTGCAGAAGCTGGTTCTCCTCCTGCAGTGACAGCATGGATGCCATCTCGGCGGCCGGCAGCAGGGCTGGAGAGGGACAGCGGGCACACAATTAGCTTCCACCTGCATCCTGAGGGACTGCCTCCCCCTACAGGTGCCCTACCCATCCCTGGAGGCAGGAAGATGGACCAGGTGCCCACGAGGAGCTGTAGCTGAGGGGGCCCTTCCCAGACTCTCTCAACCCACATATGAGGTGTGGGTGCCGCCCTCCAGGGGGAACAGGGGCCCATCAGCTTTCCTGCCCGGGTGGGGAATGGACACTGCCACCCCTTATACTTCTACAAAGCCCTGAGCTAAGCTGAGCTGCCCTCCCCCTCTAATCCTGGGTTCATCCAGCTCACACCTTCCCTGGGAGAGAATGTGGTGTTTGGGGTTTAAGTCTTTGCAGCAGGCTGCCCGCAAGCAAGGAGGAGATGCTCAGCCCTGCCTTCCAGCAGCATCACATGGAGAACAAGTCTGGGAAAATTATACTTCTGAGCCTCCATTTCCTCATCTGTAAAATGGGACCCTCCATCACAGGCTTGTGCCTGCCTCACAGTGATTATTCAAGAAATGGAAGCTGCACTCATTATCGTCATTATGACTGTTGAGGAGGGGAATGTGAGAAGAGGTGAGATGCAGGCAGTGTCTGTGAAGGGGAGTGGTACCTGGGCTCTCAGGCTGGGAGAAGTTGCGGGTGACAATCTCCCTGATGCGGGCAGGCAGGCAGGTGGGCTGGGTATCCTGGGCCCGGTCCTGCACGTTCAGGCCCTTCTCCTGGCCCGACCCCAGGATGCTGCTCTCCGGTGTCTGCAGGGAAAGAGGGAGAGTCTGCGGGGGGACCTGGGACCTTGGGCTCCCTGGCATGGGTGGGAGAGAAACAAAGTCCTGCCGCACCAAACAAAGATGTGGGTGCCCAGGAGACCCTCAGGAAATCCCCAAAGGGAAGGAAGCCTGGGAGATAGAATCGCAAAAAGCCCAATGGGAAGATACTCTGTGTGCCCCCTGCCCCGGGAAGGAGGCCCCCTCGGGGGCCAGAGAAGCAAACCAAAGCCCACAGCCCACTCACAAACCTCCCAGGGCAGCACAGAGCGCTGGGGGCTCCAATCCAGCTCCCGCCCTAGATGGGTGATGACCCCACTGCTCCAGCAGAGGTCACCTCAATCCTAAAATCTGGAAGTAGGGACTCCCCTGCACTCGAGGGGCACTGGATAAGGGAGCCACGGAGTTGAGCCCTGAGCACCCCTCTACCCCCAGTCTGGCCGGGAGCTGCAAGCTGGGGTCCCTGCGTACCCCGCCACCACACCTCTCCCACCCCTGGACCCCTAAGATGTGCCCACGCCTCCCACTCCTGCTAGGCCCACACTCCCCTGCCCTGCACGGGGTGGGCACAGCCCCCAGGACCCACCTGGATAACCGCCTCCAGTGCCAGCTGGGCCTCCAACGACCCCTCCAGCCCCAAGTTCATGGGGTGGAGGCCGTGGGCACCCCTCTCCAGGCCCTGCGCCAGGGCCCTGGAGAACAACACAGCCCGCCCACCCTACAGCCAGCCTGCTGTGCTGAGCGCTGGGCAGATTAGGCTTAAATCCGGCGGCGCCCCCACGTGATCAGGGAGGTGGGCGGGGCTGAGGGGGAGGGGAGGGGAAAGGAGAGGGTGGGCGGGAAGCTGGGCAGAGGGGAACAGGAGGAGGAAGGGCGAATAGTGGGAGGAGAGGAGAGAGGGGAGGAGGTGGGGGAGAAAGGGAAGGAGTGGAAAGAAGAGGGAAAGGATGGAGAGGAGGGGGGAGGGAAAGGGGGAAGGGACCTGGAGGTGAAGACCGCCCCGCACTACACAAACACACACACACACACACACACACACACGCACACACACACGCACACACACTCTACCCTCTCCAAGCGCAGGGGGTGGGGTCAGCATGCAGGAGGCAGGAAAGGCCAGTCTTCAAGACCATCTTTACTGACCCAGAAAAGGGGTCACAGGGTTTGCTAAGAATGTCTTTACAGGGTGCTGGGATGACGTTTGCCCACATCAGGTGCAGGCTGTGGAATTGCCCAGTCCAGGCAAGGAACTGAATCCCCCTTCTCCGACTCCTAACCCCACCCCCCCACTGGCTGTGTGCCCCAGGGAAAGCAACTTTGCTTATCTGAGCCTCCGTAAGATGCGAATATTGGCACCCATCCCATGGAGTCACCTGGGGGCATAGAGAGCTTACGACTGGGCACCGGGCTCAGAGTGAGCATGTGATCAATACTGATTTCATTCATCTGAAAATCCGAAATGTACAGTCCCTGTACCCCGGACCCTGGGGCTCAGAGGTCCACCCACTGCCTGCCATTGTTCCTTCCCTAAGGCAAGGAGGCTGTGTGGTGTAGTGGTTAGGCTGTCAGCTCTGAAATCAGGGTCAGATTTGGGGTTGCATCGGAGCCCCAGCTCTGCCACTTGTTGGCAGTATGACCTTGGACAAGTTACCTCTCTGAGCCTCAGTTTCCTCATCTCTAAAATGAAACTGATAGCACCTACCACATAGAGTCACTGTGAAGATTAAATGGGTTAAACAGTGTAAGGGGTTTGCACCACAGCTGGCACGTGGTGAGCAGTGAGTAAATGGCCGCTGCTCTTCCTATTGTCATTAGCACCATGTGTCTGGGCTCCTGCTACCTCTTGGCCCACGGCCTCAGGGTGCCCTCTGCTCTAATGCCGTGTCCCATAGGAGGCACACTCATGTTATCTCATTAAATCCTCACCTCAACCCCTTTCCAGATGAGAAAACCTGGACACAGAGAGGTTGGGGCTCTTACCTATTCAAAGCGGCACACTGCTGCAGGGAAGTGGGAAGCCCTAAGTCCTTTCCACTTAAGCCAGGCAGCCTCCCAATAGGTGCCTCAAGGCAAGACCGGGGCATTTGCACTTCAACGCTCTACCAACCGTGTCTAAGTCAGACCCAGGAATGCAGCAGGTGCTGCATAAATGTACATCAGTCCAAGCGGAGCCTGGAACCCTCACCCCCAACTAGGAAATCTGCTCTGGAAATGGAAAACCAGGAAACAGGGCACACTGGGCCAAAAAAATAAGTGCCTCCACATTGCCATGGCAACCAAGGCCAGATTTAGGCAAAACTAAACTCAGCCAGAGGCAGGAAGCTGTCACTACAAAACCCTGGGACTCCATTTTCCCACCTCCAGACAGCCTCTAGAAATCTCCTCTACAGGCTGCACACCCATAACCAGAGCAGGGGGTGGCCACAAACACCCGCAGGCCAGGCTCTCCAGACCTGCTTGCCCAGCTTGGCAGAGAGAGGGCCCCAGATGTGCTTGGTGAACTGAACTGAATTATTCTGTGCCTTTCCCCAGCCAGTGCCCAGTGCCCTAGGGGATGGGGGAAGGGAGCAGGATGTCAGAACCCTTTGCACTGAGTGATTCCATCCCTTGGCTCTGTCCACAAAGTTCTCCCCCTCCGGTCCTTCTGGGTTCTATTATAAAGCCCAAGAAACCATATCTAAACCCTGTGTGTATGTGCCTTTTCTAATGTCTGCAGCTTCCATCCAATTCTCAGAACAACAATTGAATTCCTCATAGGAAAGATCTGGATGTTATAGCTTCAGCGTGTGACTGCCAGGAATCCAATCTGGCTGTACCTCCCCACAAGCTGTGTGACCCTGGGCCAATGGCCAATGACTTTGCCTCTCTGAGCCTCAGTTTCCTTTTCTGTAAAATGGGATAATAACAGTGCCTGCTTCTATTATGAGGATTAAATAAGATGATCTATGCTTAGCTATGTGCCTGGATATGGTGTGACAGAAACTGCTCTGTGTTCACCAAAAAACATTTCTGATTCTTCTTAGGAATATGGCTCGAAGTCATTTCCCAGACTCCACTGCAGTCAGATATGGCCATGTGATCAAGTTCTTACCAGCAGAATTAAGACAGAAAGAAGGTGACTTCGGACCTGGCCCATAAAAACCTCCCACAAGGACTTCTGTCCTTCCCCCAGCTGGAAGGAAATAACGCTGAGTTCCTAGGGGATGCCAGAGCCACAAGCTGGAAGGGGTCTGGGTCCATGGGTCACCATGTAGAAAGCCACCGAACAGGACTTTTCACAAATGAGAAATAAACTTCTGTTGTGTTAAGCCACTGAGATTTCAGGATTTCACTATCGTATCAGCTAGAATTACCTTAATGATTACCCACTGTTACATAGTGCATACGTGTTGTCTATTATTAGTGTTATCATCACTAGTATTATTGGCTCCTCCCAGTACCCAATGTGCTTGGTGAACTGAACTGAATTATTCTGTGCCTTTCCTCAGCCAGCACCCTACCCAATCTAGAACCCTGCCTGGTACACAGTAGACCCTCAGCCCTCAGGTTGGGCGAATAAACACAGAGGAGACACCCGTTGCACTCACTCCCTCCCCAGTCCTGCTTAGTCCTTTGACCACCCTGCAAAGCTGCCATTTACCAGGTCCAGCTGCAGGCCCGAGCCAAAAAGTCCCTCAAAGGCCACTCATGAGTTTCAAACATACCAGCTGCTCTCACCCCCTTATCCTTTCTTTATTCTCCAGTTGCTGACTAGAAATGATAATAAACATATTGAGCCAACCATGAGCCAGGCTCTGTGCCCCAATTTCTGCATCTGTACCGTATCTGTTTTAACCTTCTTGACAGTCCCATGATGCTGGTACTGTTCTACCCACTTTACAGATGACAACACTAAGGCTGGGTGAAGTTAAATGGTTTGCTCAAAGTCATCCAGCCATGAAGAACTGAAGCCACAGGTGAGAAGTGTGCCTGGTTCCAAAGTTTTAAACAATCACACAATGGCTACCATCATGTAGTGCTTACTGTATGCCAGGCGCCACCCTAGGTCTCTGATGTATATTATATAAGCCACTGCCACTGCTTGCCTGGCCTGCTGAGATGGCTCCTCATGGGTCTCCCTACTTCCTCTCTTGTCCCCCAGCCCAGTCTATTCTCACACATCCCTCCTCTATTCAACCCCCATGCTGGCTACTATCACACTCAAAAATAAAATTCAAAGTCCTACCACAGTGAACAAGGCCTGCTCAATCTAGCCCAGGTCTACCTCTCCACCTCATCTTCCCTCTCCCCCAGCTAGTCCACTCTAGCCATGCTGGCCTTCTTGATTCTCAAACACACCAAGCATGCTCTGGCCTCAAGGCCTTTGCATCTGTCATCTTCTCTGCCTGGAATGCTCTTCTCCCTTCCTTTCATGGCTGACTCCAGACCCTGGCCAAAAACGTCACCTTCTGAGATTGTGAACCCTGACCTCCCAGCCAAAGTGGTTCCTGCCAGTAACTGTTCACTGTTTTCTCCTGCATGTATGTTGTCTGTCGGCTCCAAGGCCAGGGACCAAGTCATCCTTGTTTACTGCTGTCCCCACAGGGCCTAAGGCCCAAAGCGCCATGAACAACTGTTGAGTGAGTGAATGAATGCTAGGAGACAAGTAGTAATATAGGAAATTAAATGAAAAAAAATAGAAACGGTTTGGCAGGGGTCACACAGGGCAAGTCTTGGCCATGTTCGATGTGACCCCCAGACTGAGTTCCCAGAAGGGCCCCAGCGAACACATACCCAACACCTGAACACCTCGCAGGAGTTCAAGGTTAAAACCGGGCAGTGTCCCCCACAGGGGACTCCTGGGTGGGAGGGGTACTTAGTCTCCGAGGGCTGACCCCCATCCCCAGGGCTTGAGAGAAAGACCAGAGACGAGGAGCTAAGTCAAGGAAACCTCCAAGATCCAGGGGTTCTAACTCCTGAGGTCTTTCCTGACTGAGGAGCCTGGCCTTAGCCTCTGGTCTGATCCGGCCACAGGATGTTTGTTAAGCACCTACTGTGAGCTTAGCTAAGGAAAACAGGAAATCTCAGATGAAAACAGACTGGCGGTACCCTCGTGGCCCCCTCCCCCAGTGTCCCAATCCCCCAGACAAGTCAAGGTCCCAGAGGGAGCCGGGGAGACTGGCCACCAAGGGGGCAGACATTGCCTCAGAGCACTGTCCTTTCGGGTTGGCATAAAGATCACAAGGAAGCCTGCTCGTAACGGCAACCCCAGAGACTGGCACGAGGGTGGGGTCTCAGGCCCTACTTTGAGTAACCCAAGGAGGCCCCAAATCCCTGCACAGGCTGTGCCATCTTGGGCAGTTCAATTGACTGCCCTGGGCCTCAGTTTCCTCATCGGTAAAGCGGAGCTACTTTCGACTCCGTATGTTGCACTGAAACACTATCCCAAGCGAGGAGGGCAGGGACGGTGCCTGGCCCACAGGAAGCCGCAGTAAGCGATCGCTGCTGGTGGTGACAGTTGGGAAAAGCCTCCTACCGCAGCTCAGCATGGAAAGAGGGGACCCAAGGGGCGGAGAGGCGCTTGTCTGCAGGCCGCTGCGCCCGGGCAGGCCCCCGTCCCCTGCCGCCTACCCCAGCCCGCGGGAATCCGGGCAGGATTTGGAGCAGGACGGCAGGCAGGATGTCCGCAGAGGCCCCGAGCGCGCTCTCCAGGAGGCCGAGCCGGGCAGCGCCGGGGCGTGCGGCGCGTACGCCCTGAGCGCCCCCAGGGCCGGGACGGCGGCTGCAGCCCGCCCCCTGGCGCGCGCCCGCCTTCCCGCCCTCCGCGCGCGCCGCAATCTCGGCCCCGCGGCCTCCTCCCGCCGCAGCCCGCCCCGCGCGCCCGAGCCCCTGACCCACGGGAGCGCGCGCCGCGGGCCTCCTACCTTCGCGCGACACCACCGCTGCCGCCGAGGCCGAGCGGGCCGGGCCAGGCGAAGCCAGAGGGCGGAGCCCGCGCCCGACCCGCCCGCGTCCCCGCGTCGCCTGGGGTGGAGGGCGCGCCCTGGGCCCGGGGCGGGGCCGGCCGCTGGGAGCGTGCGGCGGCCTCAGTCTACGAGCGCTTACCTGGGAGCCGCACTAGGTGGAGGGCTTTTCATACACGATCGCATTTACTGCTCCGGACAACCCAGCAAACAGGGATTATTAGCTCTTTATGCATAAACGGGAAAGTGAAGATTAAGCTAATTGCTCAGGGTCTCGACGCTGAAGGGTGGCGGAGCCGACTGGGAACCAAGACCCAGCTGCAGTCTCGGCTTTGTGTTCCCTGGCCCAGCCTTGAAGGCCTTAAACTCAACACCCCACTTTCACCAATGGACAGATCATCCAAAATGAAAATAAATAAGAAACACAAGCTTTAAATGACACATTAGACAAGATGGATTTAATTGACATTTACAGGACATTCCATCCAAAAAAAACCAGAATATACTTTCTTCTCAAGTGCTCATGGAACATTCTCCAGGATAGATCATATCTTGGGTCACAAATCAAGCCTCAGTAAATTTAAGAAAATTGAAATCGTGTCAAGTATCTTTTCCGACCACAATGCTGTGAGACTAGATATCAGTTACAGGAAAAAAAACTGTAAAAAATACAGACACACACGCTGCAAAGCATTTAAGCCCTTGCGCCACAGCTATGAAGCCTGCGCTCTAGAGCCCATGAGCCACAACTGCTGAGCCCAAATGCCACAACCACTGAAGCCCGTGCGCCTAGAGCCCGTTCTCTGCAACAAGAGAAGCCACTGCAATGAGAAAGCCTGTGCACCACAATGAAGAGTAGCCACTGCTCGCCGCAATTAGAGAAAGCCTGTGCACAGCAACGAAGACCCAACACAGCAAAAAAAACCAAAAAAAACAAAAAAAAACTAGAGACAAATGACAATGAAAACACAATGACCCAAAACCTATGGGATGCCACAAAAGCAGCTCTAAGAGGGAAGGTTATAGCAATACAATCCTACCTCAAGAAACAAGAAAAATCTCAAAAAAACGATCTAACCTTATACCCAAAACAATTAGAGAAAGAAGAACCAAAAAACCCCAAAGTTAGCAGAATGAAAGAAATCATAAAGATCAGAGCAGAAATAAATGAAAAAGAAATGAAGGAAACAATAGCAAAGGTCAATAAAACTAAAAGCTGGTTCTTTGAGAAGATAAACAAAATTGATAAACCATTAGCCAGACTCATTAAGAAGAAAAGGGAGAAGACTCAAATCAACAGAATTAGAAATGAAAAAGGAGAACAACTGACACGGCAGAAATACAAAGGATCATGAGAGATTACTACAAGCAACTATATGGCAATAAAATGGACGACCTGGAAGAAATGGACAAATTCTTAGAAAAGTACAACTTTCTGAGACTGAACCAAGAAGAAATAGAAAATATGAACAGACCAATCACAGGCACTGAAATTGAAACTGTGATTAAAAATCTTCCAACAAACAAAAGTCCAGGACCAGATGGCTTCACAGGTGAATTCTATCAAACATTTAGAGAAGAGCTAACACCCATCCTTCTCAAACTCTTCCAAAAAATTGCAGAAGAAGGAACACTCCCAAACTCATTCTATGAGGCCACCATCACCCTGATACCAAAACCAGACAAAGACACTACAAAAAAAGAAAATTACAGACCAATATCACTGATGAATATAGATGCAAAAATCCTCAACAAAATACTAGCAAACAGAATCCAACAACACATTAAAAGGATCATACACCACGATCAAGTGGGATTTATCCCAGGGATGCAAGGATTCTTCAATATACACAAATCAATCAATGTGATACACCATATTAACAAATTGAAGAATAAAAACCATATGATCATCTCAATAGATGCAGAAAAAGCTTTTGACAAAATTCAACACCCATTTCTGATTAAAACTCTCCAGAAAGTGGGCATAGAGGGAATGTACCTCAACATAATAAAGGCTATATATGACAAACCCACAGCAAACATCATTCTCAATGGTGAAAAACTGAAAGCATTTCCTCTAAGATCAGGAATGAGACAAGGATGTCCACTCTCACCGCTATTATTCAACATAGTTCTGGAAGTCCTAGCCACGGCAATCAGAGAAGAAAAAGAAATAAAAGGAATACAAATTGGAAAAGAAGAAGTAAAACTGTCACTGTTTGCGGATGACATGATACTATACATAGAGAATCCTAAAACTGCCACCAGAAAACTGCTAGAGCTAATTAATGAATATGGTAAAGTTGCAGGTTACAAAATTAATGCACAGAAATCTCTTGCATTCCTATACACTAATGATGAAAAATCTGAAAGAGAAATTATGGAAACACTCCCATTTACCATTGCAACAAAAAGAATAAAATACCTAGGAATAAACCTACCTAGGGAGACAAAAGGCCTGTATGCAGAAAACTATAAGACACTGATGAAAGAAATTAAAGATGATACAAATAGATGGAGAGATATACCATGTTCTTGGATTGGAAGAATCAACATTGTGAAAATGAGTATACTACCCAAAGCAATCTACAGATTCAATGCAATCCCTATCAAATTACCAATGGCATTTTTTACGGAGCTAGAACAAATCATCTTAAAATTTGTATGGAGACACAAAAGACCCCGAATAGCCAAAGCAGTCTTGAGGCAAAAAAATGGAGCTGGAGGAATCAGACTCCCTGACTTCAGACTATACTACAAAGCTACAGTAATCAAGACAATATGGTACTGGCACAAAAACAGAAACATAGATCAATGGAACAAGATAGAAAGCCCAGAGATTAACCCACGCACCTATGGTCAACTAATCTATGACAAAGGAGGCAAAGATATACAATGGAGAAAAGACAGTCTCTTCAATAAGTGGTGCTGGGAAAACTGGACAGCTACATGTAAAAGAATGAAATTAGAATACTCCCTAACACCATACACAAAAATAAACTCAAAATGGATTAGAGACCTAAATATAAGACTGGACACTATAAAACTCTTAGAGGAAAACATAGGAAGAACACTCTTTGACATAAATCACAGCAAGATCTTTTTTGATCCACCTCCTAGAGTAATGGAAATAAAAACAAAAATAAACAAGTGGGACCTAATGAAACTTCAAAGCTTTTGCACAGCAAAGGAAACCATAAACAAGACAAAAAGACAACCCTCAGAATGGGAGAAAATATTTGCAAATGAATCAACTGACAAAGGATTAATCTCCAAAATATATAAACAGCTCATTCAGCTCAATATCAAAGAAACAAACACCCCAATCCAAAAATGGGCAGAAGACCTAAATAGACATTTCTCCAAAGAAGACATACAGACGGCCACGAAGCACATGAAAAGATGCTCAACATCACTAATTATTAGAGAAATGCAAATCAAAACTACAATGAGGTATCACCTCACTCCTGTTAGAATGGGCATCATCAGAAAATCTACAAACAACAAATGCTGGAGAGGGTGTGGAGAAAAGGGAACCCTCTTGCACTGTTGGTGGGAATGTAAATTGATACAGCCACTATGGAGAACAATATGGAGGTTCCTTAAAAAACTAAAAATAGAATTACCATATGACCCAGCAATCCCACTACTGGGCATATACCCAGAGAAAACCGTAATTCAAAAGGACACATGCACCCGAATGTTCATTGCAGCACTATTTACAATAGCCAGGTCATGGAAGCAACCTAAATGCCCATCAACAGACGAATGGATAAAGAAGTTGTGGTACATATATACAATGGAATATTACTCAGCCATAAAAAGGAACGAAATTGAGTCATTTGTTGAGACGTGGATGGATCTAGAGACTGTCATACAGAGTGAAGTAAGTCAGAAAGAGAAAAACAAATATCGTATATTAATGCATGTATGTGGAACCTAGAAAAATGGTACAGATGAGCCAGTTTGCAGGGCAGAAGTTGAGACACAGATGTAGAGAATGGACATATGGACACCAAGGGGGGAAAACTGCGGTGAGGTGGGGATGGTGGTGTGCTGAATTGGGCGATTGGGATTGACATGTATACACTGATGTGTATAAAACTGATGCCTAATAAGAACCTGCAGTATAAAAAAACAAACAAAACAACTAATACTAAACTTTCATTGGGTTATTTGTATGGAAATATGTTAATATAAATGTTTCAGACATTACATGAAATTTCTAAAAATCTTATATTTGTATTTGTATGGAAATATGTATGGAAATATGTTAATATAAATGTTTCAGACATTACATGAAATTTCTAAAAATCTTATATTTGTATTTGTATGGAAATATGTATGGAAATATGTTAATATAAATGTTTCAGACATTACAGGAAACTTCTAAAAATCTTATATGTTCTGGTATAAGGTTATAAGTAATAATCCTAGTTATTACTTTAAAATGTATATCTCAGAAATAACTAATTTTCTTGTCAACTGCATTATTATGAACTTTCATCAAATCTTTAACCATGGTCATTTTTAAGTCTTCTGTCATTTACAGACAGTTCTGGGTGTACTCTGATGATTTTGCAAAAAAAAAAAAAAAAAAAAAAATCTTCCAACAAACAAAAGCCCAGGACCAGATGGCTTCACAGGTGAATTCTATCAAACATTTAGAGAAGAGCTAACACCTATCCTTCTGAAACTCTTCCAAAATATAGCAGAGGGAGGAACACTCCCAAACTCATTCTAAGAGGCCACCATCACCCTGATTCCAAAACCAGACAAAGATGTCACAGAAAAAGAAAACTACAGGCCAATATCACTGATGAACATAGATGCAAAAATCCTCAACAAAATACTAACAAACAGACTCCAACAGCACATTAAAAGGATCATACACCATGATCAAGTGGGGTTTATCCCAGGAATGCAAGGATTCTTTAATATCCGCAAATCAATCAATGTGATACACCATATTAACAAACTGAAGGATAAAAACTATGTGATAATCTCAATAGATGCAGAAAAAGCTTTTGACAAAATTAAACACCAATTTATGATAAAAACTCTCCAGAAAGTAGGCATAGAGGGAACTTACCTCAACATAATAAAGGCCATATATGACAAACCCACAGCCAACATCTTTCTCAATGGTGAAAAACTGAAACCATTTCTTCTAAGATCAGGAACAAGACAAGGGTGCCCACTCTCACCACTATTATTCAACATAGTTTTGGAAGTTTTAGCCACAGAAATCAGAGAAGAAAAAGAAATAAAAGGAATCCAAATCAGAAAAGAAGAGGTAAAACTGTCACTGTTTGCAGATGACATGATACTATACATAGAGAATCCTAAAGATGCTACCAGAAAACTACTAGAGCTAATCAATGAATTTGGTAAAGTAGCAGGATACAAAATTAATGCACAGAAATCTCTTGCATTCCTGTACACTAACAATGAAAAATATGAAAGAGAAATTAAGGAAACACTCCCATTTACCATTGCAAAAAAAGAATAAAATACCTAGGAATAAACCTACCTAAGGAGACAAAAGACCTGTATGCAGAAAACTATGACACTGATGAAAGAAATTAAAGATGATACAAACAGATGGAGAGATATACCATGTTCTTGGATTGGAAGAATCAACATTGTGAAAATGACTCTACTACCCAAAGCAATCTACAGATTCAAGGCAATCCCTATCAAACTACCACAGGCATTTTTCACAGAACTAGAACAAAAAATTTCACAATTTGTATGGAAACAAAAAAGATCCTGAATAGCCAAAGCAATGTTGAGAAAGAAAAACGGAGCTGGAGGAATCAGGCTCCTGGACTTCAGACTACACTACAAAGCTACAGTAATCAAGACAGTATGGTACTGGCACCAAAATAGAAATATAGATCAATGGAACAGGATAGAAAGCCCAGAGATAAACCCATGCATATATGGTCACCTCATCTTTGATAAAGGAGGTGAGAATATACAATACAATGGAGAAAAGACAGCCTCTTCAATAAGTGGTGCTGGGAAAACTGGACAGCTACATGTAAAAGAATGAAATCAGAGCACTTCCTAACACCATACACAAAAATAAACTCAAAATGGATTAAAGACCTAAATGTAAGGCCAGACACTATCAAACTCTTAGAGGAAAACATAGGCAGAACAGTCTATGACAGAAATCACAGCAAGATTCTTTTTGACCCACCTCCTAGAGAAATGGAAATAAAAACAAAAATAAACAAATGGGACCTAATGAAACTTAAAAGCTTTTGCACAGCAAAGGAAACCATAAACAAGACGAAAAGACAACCCTCAGAATGGGAGAAAATATTTGCAAATGAAGCAACTGACAAAGGATTAATCTCTAAAATATACAAGCAACTCATGCAGCTCAATGTCAAAGAAACAAACAACCCAATCCAAAAATGGGTGGAAGACCTTAATAGACATTTCTCCAAAGAAGATATATGGATTGCCAACAGACACATGAAAGGATGCTCAACATCACTAATCATGAGAGAAATGCAAATCAAAACCACAATGAGGTATCACCTCATATTGGTCAGAGTGGCCATCATCAAAAAATCTACAAACAATAAACACTGGAGAGGGTGTGGAGAAAAGGGAACCTTCTTGCACTGTTGGTGGGAATGTAAATTGATACAGCCACTATGGAGAACAGTATGGAGGTTCCTTAAAAAACTAAAAATAGAATTACCATATGACCCAGAAATCCCACTACTGGGCATATACCCTGAGAAAACCATAATTCAAAAAGAGTCATGTACCACAATGTTCATTGCAGCACTATTTACAATAGCCAGGACATGGAAGCAACCTAAGTGTCCATCGACAGATGAATGGATAAAGAAGATGTGGCACATACATACAATGGAATATTACTCAGCCATAAAAAGAAACAAAATTGAGTTATCTGTAGTGAGGTGGATGGACCTAGAGTCTGTCATACAGAGTGAAGCAAGTCAGAAAGAGAAAAACAAATACTGTATGCTAACACATATATATAGACTCAAAAAAAAAAATGGTTCTGATGAACCTAGGGGCAAGACAGGAATAAAGACATAGATGTAGAGAATGGACTTGAGGACACGGGGAGGGGAAGGATAACCTGGGATAAAGTGAGAGTAGCAATGACATATATACACTACCAAATGTAAAATAGATAGCTAGTGGGAAGCAGCCGCACAGCATAGGGAGATCAGCTGGGTGCTTTGTGACTACCTAGAGGGGTAGGATATGGAGGATGGGAGGGAGACGCAAGAGGGAGGGCATAAGGGGATATATGTATACATACAGCTGATTCACTTTGTTGTACAGCAGAAACTAATACAACATTGTAAAGCAATTATACTCCAATAAACATGTTTAAAAAAAAAAAGGCCTTAAACTCCTAAGCTCTGGGCTTGACCCGTCGCCCAACCAGACTGAGGGGGCATGCCTGCCCTGTTTCAGAGCCCAAGCCATGTAAGACCTCAATGACTTGACCTGTAGGAAGAATGTCTTTGTTCTCCTTATTGTCCTGCAACCTTGGTTGAGGCACTCTGGCCTCAGTTTGTTCATCGGTAAAATGGTGGAGCTGCCCATTCCTTCTCACAAGCTCAGGTGCCTTCTCCACATGGGATGGGGATGAGACCATAGAGAAAACCATGCTTTTGAAACTAAACAGATGTGTCCTGTCTATTCTAACAATAGGTTAGATGTCCATCCTCTCACCTTGCCTCAACTTCCCTGCATTCTTTTTTTTTTTATAAATTTATTTATTTATTTATTGGCTGCATTGGGTCTTAGTTGCTGCGCATGGGCTTTCTCTAGGTGCAGTGAGCGGGGGCCACTCTTTGTTGCAGTGCACGGGCTTCTCATTGCAGTGGCCTCTCTTGTTGTGGAGCACAGGCTCTAGGTGTGCGGGCGTCAGTAGTTGTGTCTTGTGGGCTCTAGAGCGCAGGCTCAGCAGTTGTGGCACACTGGCTTAGTTGCTCCGCAGCCTGTGGGATCTTCCTGGACCAGGGCTCGAACCTGTGTCCCCTGCATTGGCAGGCGATTCTTAACCACTGCGCCACCAGGGAAGTCCATTCCCTGCATTCTTGAAGGCATTGGATCCATCTCAAAAGGGGGATGCAGGTCTGAATCTCTAGGGCTTAGGGAGGGGGGTTTTGTCTATAAAAGCATATTTAATTTTATGATTTTACATTTGAAAAAAAGTAAATATCCAGAAAGAAAAGCAGCAGGCCTACAGCCAATGGTTTCCCCACCAGTCAGAGGGGATAAGTGGGAGTTTTATCTTTGTCAAAGAGGAGCCTGGGCTTTTTGGGGGTTTTTTTAAAAACTTTTTTTTTTTAATTTATTTATTTTATTTATTTATTTTTGGCTATTGTTGCTGCGCGCGGGCTTTCTCTAGTTGTGGCGAGCGGGGACTACTCTTCGTTGCGGTGCACGGGCTTCTCGTTGTGGTGGCTTCTCTTGTTGCAGAGCACGGGCTCTAGGCACACGGGCTTCAGTAGTTGTGGCTCATGGGCTAAGTAGTTGTGGCTCGCAAGCTCAGTAGTTGTGGCTCACGGGCTCTAGAGCACAGGCTCAGTAGTTGTGGTGCACGGCCTTAGCTGCTCCGTGGCATGTGGGATCTTCCCGGACCAGGGCTCGAAACCCGTGTCCCCTGCACTGGCAGGCGGATTCTTAACCACTGCACCACCAGGGAAGTCCCCAAACCCATGCTCTTTCCTCTACACCATGCTGCCTAATGTGAGATTTTGGGAGGGACAGCAAACACAGTTCCTCTCTCCTTGACCCTACCCCCGGGGGCCCCAGGATCCTGCTGCAGGGAGGCACATACTTACACCAACCCTCCTCCAGAGACCTTGAGCTCCCCTGCTGTGCTGACTCAGTAACTCTGCTCAGCTCAGCCTGGCCTATAGGCATTTGAATCCCCAGGGCTGCTGCCCACTGGTCACTGCTCCATAACCAGGTGGTGCCCAGCCCAGGGCTCCAAGGTCCAGCCACCAGAAGGGAGTTGTGTTGGGTGCTCACCTGCTCACTGTGGATGGTCCTAAATCTGCAACTCAGGTAACTGGGAAACAAGTGACTGGGACTTACCAACCCCAGGTTGCTGGGGCCAAGTGCCTGCCGAACCCAGGTGCTAGGCTGGGTTGGACTCTGCCCACCATCAGCAAAACCACATTACCCGGGAGGCTTAGAGGACAGATGTTCTGGTTAACTGGATTTGCCAGATATCTTAAGGCTAATTTGCAATGCCTTTTAATGCCTGGCTTTAATAGCAAAAAATTAGAAAGACCAAAATGTCCTGCAATGTAAGTTGTTCATTTAATGGAATACTATGAAGTCATTCCAAATGTTACAAAAAACGTTCAGCAACTGGAGAAATTGTTTATATATATATATATATATTTAATTTTATGTATGTATGTATTTATTTGGCTGTGTTGGGTCTTCATGGCTGCTTGCTGGCTTTCTCTAGTTGCGGCGAGCGGGGGCTACTCTTTTTTGCGGTGCTCAGGCTTCTCACTGCAGTGGCTTCTCTTGTTGTGGAGCATGGGCTCTAGGTGCACGGGCTTCAGTAGTTGTGGCACACGGGCTCAGTAGTTGTGGCTTGTGGGCTCCAGAGCGCAGGCTCAGTATTTGTGGCGCACGGGCTTAGTTGCTCCCTGGCATGCGGGATCTTCCCGGACCAGGGCTTGAACCCGTGTCCTCTGCATTGGCAGGCAGATTCTTAACCACTGCGCCACCAGGGAAGTCCAGAAATTGTTATATTAAGTGAAAAGTTTCAGAACAGTAGGACAGAATTAGCCCGTGTTTGTAAAATAATTTTTTTTTTCTTTTGGCGGGATCTTAGTTCCCTGACCAGGGATTGATCCTGGGCCACAGCAGTGAAAGTGCCGAGTCCTAACCACTGGACCACCAGGGCATTCCCGAAAAATATTTCTTGTATATAGATATAATAGGAAAAACATGAGAAGACACTGAAACGTTAACCGTGCTATCTTTGGGTGTTAGGATGACAGACGACCTCTTCAACATAGATTTTCTTTTGTCGAAAAGATGGTACATTTACATGGTTCAAATTCAAATAGTACAGAACGTTATAAAGTAAAAGTAAGTATCCCTCCCATCCCTGTCTCCTAGTCACCCAGTCTCTCCCTGCAGGCAACCTGTGGGGTGCTGTTTCCTATATATCTTTCCAGATATTTTATGCACATAAAGTATATTTCCCCCTTCCCATTTTATGCAAAAGAGAGCACGTCTACACCTTACCCCCAATACTTAGCAGCTTAACACATTTATTGTGTCAGTTTCTGTGGGTGGGAAATCCAGGTGCAGCTTAGCTGGGTACTCTGTCTCCACACCCCTCACAGGCTGCAGTCCAGGTGTCAGACAAGAAATGTGTTCAGCTAAGTTTTGGGGTGATTGTTACCCAGCAATAGATAACTAATATAGACATGTAGGCTATTTCCAGTCTTTTGCTATGATAATATTACATTTGCTTCTTAATATTGTTTTTCTGTTTTCTTATTGCATTACACACCCATAATCAGGTCTACTCTGCCCACAGAGGATGGTATCTTCCTGTCATTCCTTGCTCAGAGAAATCAACAGATATTGAGCACCTACTGTGTGTCTATGATGCATTTCAGTGGTTTCCAATTACCTATGGAATAAAGCCCCACCGCTTGGCCTGTCATTGAATACCTGCCATATTAGGGCTTTCTTAATCCACATGGAGGGAATGGGAACTTCCATGTATTAGGCAGCCCTGCCAGCAGCACCACTCAAGATCAACCTGATTAAAAGCATGGATGCTAGAGCCAGGCTGCCTGGGTCCAACCCCAGCTCTGCCACTTAGCAGCTATGTGACTTCGGGCAAATTACATAATCTCACTGTGCTTCAGTCTCATCACTTGTAAAACAGGGATGAGTACCTATCTCATAGGGCTGTTGTGACAATGAAATGAATCTTTAAATATTTATTTATTTATTTATTTTGGCCGCACGGCATGCAGGATCTTAGTTCTCTGACCAGGGATCGAACCCATGCCACCTGTAGTGGGGACGAGGAGTCTTAACCACTGGACCGCCTGAAATGAATTTTATGTTAAGTGCATAGAACAGTGCCTTGCGCAGAGTAAGCAGTACATAAGCAATAGCTGCCGTCCACATACAGGGAAAGTGAGGCCCCAAGGAGCAGGTTAAGTGACCTCCCAAGGCCATACAGCCATTAAATCTGTCCACTTTTTTTTTTTTTTTTTAATTTTTGGCTGCATTGTGTCTTCGTTGCTGTTCCCGGGCTTTCTCTAGTTGTGGCGAGTGGGGGCTACTCTTCGTTGCGGTGCGCGGGCTTCTCATTGCAGTGGCTTCTCTTGTTGCAGAGCATGGGCTCTAGGCGCTCGGGCTCAGCAGCTGTGGTGCAGGGGCTCAGTTGCTCTGTCGCATGTTGGATCTTCCCAGACCAGGGCTCGAACCCGTGTCCCCTGCATTGGCAGGAGGATTCTTTTTATTTTTTTAAATTTTTTGCTGCGTTGGGTCTTCGTTGCTGCGCGCAAGCTTTTCTCTGGTTGCAGTGAGCAGGGTCTACTCTTTGTTGCGGTGTGCGGGCTTCTCATTGTGGTGGTGTTCTCTTGTCGCAGAGCATGGGCTCTAGGCGCGTGGGCTTCAGTAGTTGTGGCACATGGGCTCAGTAGTTGTGGCTCACAGGCTCTAGAGCACAGGCTCAGTAGTTGTGGCGCTCAGGCTTAGTTGCTCCACGGGACATGGGATCTTCCCGGACCAGGGCTCGAACCCGTGTCAGGCGGATTCTTAACCACTGCGCAACCAGGGAGGTCCCTGTCCAGACTCTTCTCTCACACTGACTCCCATCTCCAATGCCCTTCACTCACCTCTTGTATTAGTTATCTATTGCTGCCTAATGATATCACCACCATCTTGGCAGCTTGAAACAGATTTACTTACTCAGTTTCCAGGGGTTAGGAGTCTGGGCCCAGCTTGGCTGGGTCCTCTGTAAGGCTGCACTCACAGTGTTGGCAGGCGGGGCTCACCTGAGGATCAACTGAGGAAGGCTCTGCTTCCCAGCTCAGGTGGTTTTGGCAGCATCCGGTTCCGTGCAGACCTCTGCCCTAAGAGCTTCAGCTTTTTGTTGGCTGTCGGCAGAGGCTACTTTTGCCACCTTGACACTGTGACCCTCGGATTAGGGCAACTCACACAACACGGCAGCTGGTTTCTTTAAAGCCAGCAAGACAGATGTTGCAATGTTATGTCATTTAATCATGGAAACATCTTGTAGTCTGCCTGCCACCTCAATATGTCCAAGTCCTCCTGCTGTAGAGAGAGCAGCTCAAGTCTCAAAATCCCCAAACCCAACACCCATCTCTTACCCACACCCCACCAATTTGGAAGCTCCAGTCAAGGGTGTTAAGTGAAGAGATGCCTGGTTTGGTACTGGGAGTTTTCCTGGGGACCCGGGTCCCATAGCTGGGATTCCAGTTGGTAATGGAGAGCACCAGACTATTCCCTGCCCCCCAGAGACCCCTCAAGGTGCTTTTCAGGTTAGATTTTTTTTTAATTTTTATTTATTATTTTTATTTTTGGCTGTGTTGGGTCTTCGTTTCTGTGCGAGGGCTTTCTCTAGTTGCGGCAAGCGGGGGCCACTCTTCATCGCGATGCACGGGCCTCTATCGCGTGCTCTTGTTGCGGGGCACAGGCTCCAGATGCGCAGGCTCAGTAGTTGTGGCTCAGGGGCCCAGTTGCTCCGGGGCATGTGGGATCTTCCCAGACCAGGGCTCGAACCCGTGTCCCCTGCATTGGCAGGCAGATTCTAAACCACTGCGCCACCAGGGAAGCCCCAGGTTAGATTTTTTGACTGCTGTTTCTTCATCAGCTGCCTTATCAGCACCATTATGAGTAATGGTTCTGGATGTGTTACCTGATTCTCCATCAAGGTGATTAAGGTCAAATTATAGGATGGGCACCTGCTAGTGCTTTATATGCCTCATCTGAGTGACATTTGGCTTAAGGAGCCCGTGGTCACACATTTACCAGTAGACAACCTAGATCAAAGCCCAGGTCTGTCTGCAGGACCCAAGGGCTTACCTTCAATGGTATATGCTTCTGGTTAAGGGTCTCCTCTAACTCTAAGCTTCCTCTCTTCTAGCCTCTAAGCACTTATAAAGAAGATGGGGAGTAACGGGAAGCAGACACAAAGAAGTTTACTACTCCTGAGAATCCCGTTGTAATTTCCTTTTCCTTATTCAAAGGACATGAGGATCCTCAATTCCAATTTTCTTTGTCCTCCCTTACACAGTTTATTAGCCAGAGCGGCCATTTCTATAACCAACAGCAAAAATGCATCTTTCTTACAGAACCCACAGACATGACAAGCACCGAGGCCTTTATCTTATTTTTTGGCCTCTGTGTGCCCGGACACCCTTACTATTTAGGAAGATGCTTCTATGGGGAAGTCTTGGTGGGAGGCAGGACTCTCCTCCCACATTAGAAGGCAAGGAGCCCAGAATGTCCCAGAATGGCAGAAAGACTGTCTCTTCTATGCAGAAGGGAAATTGCTGGTTGCCTTAGGGCAACAGGGCCAAATTCCCCTACTGTGGCCAATCTGTCGCCGTGGCCCCAGACTTTTAAGTCTGGACAAATGCTCAGTGGCGAGAGGTGGCTGAGGCATCCTGGAGGGTTTGGCAGCCATGCCGCCAAAAACACTTCCATCTTTGACGTACACTGACAGAGTAGAAATATTTATTTTTTATCTTAGAAATCTGGTCCCACAAAGAGGCCAATACTTTTTTTCAGTTCATCATCTTGACCCTTCAAAAAAGAAATCTTTCAATTAAGAGGTAATGTATGTCGATAAAAGCAATTTTAGAGGTGTGCTCAGATAAAATTATTTCTTATAAACCAGGCAACCCTAGACTTCCAGTTGCTTCAGAACTCCTTCTGTCTGTCACGTACAGTCCCTGAAGGAGAAAAGAAAGTAAGAGGTTGTCTGCAGACAAGGCACTTCAGAAACCACCCAGGAGAAAACCCAAGTCCGCCAGGAACTGCACTGTGAGCCCAGAGAGCTGCCAGCGAACGGGAAGGCCAAAGCCCCACCTACGTGAGAACAGCTGCCACTTCCCAGCCCAAACACTGTCGCACCTGGTTTCCAGCGCCTGCCCGGCCTGGCAAACACGGAAACCAGGCCCCACAGCCGAGATGAACACTGCTTCCTGGGGCTCGGAGCAGCTCCTGCGACTGACAGTGAGGAATACTTTCAGAGGCCCCTGCGGGCGCAGACTACGGGAGCAAGCCTTTTGCAAAGACAGTGAGTTAGTGCAGATCAGCACGTCAGCAAAGCAAGTATCAAAAAAATCTTAAAAGTCTGGTTAATACTCTTGATTTCCCTCCTGATTATCCTTTCAAGCTGCAGCCTATAACCTGCTAGAAATCAGGAAGGAATCCCTTCTCTTAAGGCACCTGACTGGAATGGCTACAGCCAATGGGAGTGAGGAAAGCCCCCCTCCAGACAGTGATCACGTGACACCTGTACCCCCCCCCCCGCCCCGAGAAGGGCTGATCTGAATCCAGGCAGCACACTCGACGACCCCTTCTTTTGCTTCAGGGGCTTGTGTTTAATACGAGTCTTCGTGATGGAAGAAGTCTCAGAGCCTCTCTCATGTCAAGAGGACAGACAGGGATAGGGATCCTGGAACTCTTCTCCTGTGTTCTGGCTGCACACTCGAATCCCAGGAAACAGTGTGACATGGTGCCAATTTACTGCCTAACACGCCCAGTCTGTCAGGAGAGTCCAGGCAAGGAAGAGGAGAGGAGAGAGTCACGCTCCAAACAGAGGCTGGCCAGGGAGTGCTTCATCCTCCTTCCTTCCGCCCAGACGAGGCAGCTCCTTTCCAGAAGTTTTATGAGGAAAAAGAGTTGCGCTCAGGTCAGAACTGGACCCAGCCTGTGCCTGGCTGAGTCTGGCTGGAGGTCGACCTGGAAAGGTTAGATAGGGAGGGGTGGGAGATTTCAGATATCTGAAAATACAAAGCAGATAAAATGTGACTTCTTTCTGGGCAGAAGGAGCTCCAAAAGGCCAGTCCCCAAAGGTTCTAGAACAGGGGTCAGCAAACTACAGCCCAGGACTAGACCAAATCTAGTCCTCTGCCTGTTTTAGTAGGTAAAGTTTCATTGGTACAGAGCCATGCTCATTCATTTATATACTGTCGGTGGCTACTTTTGAGCTACAAGAACAGTGCTGAGTAGCTGGAACAGAGACCACGTGGTCTGCATAGTCTAAACTATTTGCGTCCTGGTCCTTTATAGAAAATGCGTGCTGACTCCTGTCCTAGAGCTTGTCCACATAAACAACTGTGTGACTAGTATTTAGCATCTTTTCACCCTGACGCCAAGTAAAGGCTTGAAATTTTAAGGAAGCAGAAAAGGCAAGAGACCCTGCCTCAGAGGTCCCATGACAATGGGCCAAGGCCAGAACCCAGGTTAACTCTCAGCCCAGTATCCTAGGGTAGCTGCAGGGGAGGAGGGGAAGAGGGAGGTACTGGTGACAAGGCAAAGCACTTGGTGAGATGGTTTAAAGACCAGAAGGAGTTGAAGAAGGTGGCTCCAGGCCACCCAGCAGTGGACACCAGCAAAAAGCCTTCCCGGAGAGAAACATGCCTCCCAAAGTGGGCACTCTGGGGCTCTGTCCGCTGGCTGGCCGGAAAATGTCTGAATCAGAGCTCTTGCTCCCAGGTTTTTGAGAGAAACAGCCTTGGCCCCAGTCCCCCACAGAGAACGTGACCCTCCTCACCCTGTGGATTTGGTAAAGTCTCCCCAGATGTCGGCGGTGGCAGTAGCGGCAGGCTTGGGCTGCGGCCAGGACACAGTGGCACCTCCTATTGATGTCCCCAAGTCCGAAGGGAAGGGAGAGAAGAGAAGGAGACAGAGGAGTCAGAGACCTCCCCGCCTGGTTGTCTCAGTGACCCCGAAATCAGACTCAAGATTCCAGGTGGCTGAGAGAGACATACACAGAGAGACGTGCTTTGGGGCAACAGAACACCTACAAGCAGCCACATTTCCACTGTCTTCTTACGAGCCCTTGAGGGGCTCCTGGAGACAGAGCAGAAGGCCACATACCCGGTGGAGGGGAGGGGTACCAGCAAGGGCGAGTCACACGCCATCACCCGTACCTGAGGCTGACCTCGTTTCAACCGTTTACGTTGGAAATCTGTTTAAAATTTACTGTCTCCTGCCCTGACCTCTTGGATGGAGAATGCCCACCAAAACCACAAGGTCGTCTTCATATAAAGTCCTCAGTCCAGAGTCTGCATCAACAAGCTGAGACAATTCTGTGCCAGACAAGTACCAAGTCCTGGGAGCCAAACTGGTTAGGGGCTGGGGAGAGCCTTCCCGAAGTAACAAAGAAGTGGGCATCTGTGTGTATCTCTTTTTTTTTTTAAACAAGTGTGTGTGTGTGTGCAGTATTTTGGGGAGCTGAGGGCTGCACTGTAGGCTTTTGGCCTTTGGACCTCTCCCACTATTATACTTGATCCCTCAATTTCTCTTGATATATTGCCAGTTTATACTTTTTACTGAATATGTGAACTAGTTTCTACCATTTTACTTTGTATTTTCTGTTTACCTCGCTTAATTTCTTTTCTAATTTACCTACTTTTCATAAGAATGATAAAGTTTAATTTATTCCTTTCAGCTTTTTTTTTTTTAATCCCTGGGCTGTTCTGGAAGCTATAGATAGCATTATCAGTCTTTCCATATCTACTGCTTAGAATGCCTAGAGTTCTACCATTTTTAGTTATACAGCTGTGTGTATCTTCACTGGGGTGGGTGGCATGATGGGGCAGCAGTGCCTGCTTTTCTGTCTTTCTGGCACCTCCCCCAGTGCTGCCAGCTGTCTTTTCCGAAGGCCCTGTGCCTGCCACCCTCCGCCTTCCCACCAATTTGCTATGTCTAGGGACTTCCCTGGCGGTCCAGTGGTTAAGACTCCACGCTTCCACTGCAGGGCGCACAGGTTCAATCCTCGTCAGGGAACTAAGATCCTGCATGCCGCGTGGTGTGGCAAAAAAAAAAAAAAAAAAAATTTTTTTTTTTTTGCTATGTCTAATGTGCTCTGGGCTGGGAAACCAGATAAAACTAGGGCCCCCTCCACAGTTTAGTTCTGCAGTTCACCAAGTGCTCAACGGACATTATCTCATTTGAACCTCATCACAGTCACTGGAGGAAGACAGGCCAGGACCAGCTGTTTGACTTTATGCAGGTTACTTAAGTCTCAGTTTCCTTATCTCTAAAATAGACAGTAACAGTGACTACTTCATAAGACTGACTGGTCTGAGGATTAAATAAGTTAATATACGTGGAAGGCGTAGAACAGGCCCAGCAAGCAGTGATGATAATGATGACAACATCTCTAAAATGAGAGCTAACATTCAGTGAGTGCTTACAACGTTCCAGGCGTTGTTCTGAGTGCTGTACGTGGATTGGCTCATCTGATCTGCACAAGAAACCTGTACCGTAGGGATCATTACTACCCCCATCCTACAGATAAGAAAACTGAGGAACAAAGTAGTAGGCAATTTTCTGAATTTGAACTCAGCCAGTCTGATTTTGGAACATAGAGTAAGTGCTCAAAAAATGTTAGCTATTCACAACTCTCATTACCTGACACCATTTTGTTTGTAAACATGCCAACTGCCTGTCTCACACATTAAAACATAAGGCCTTGAGAGCAGGGACTTGGGCTGTACCTGTAGTATCAAAAGGGCCTCAAACACTACCTGGCACATAGCAGGAACTCCATACTGGCCATTAAAAATGCACCAGCAACGGAGGGATGGCCTAAGACAGTGGCTCTCAGACCTTAGTGAGCACACAAATAACGTTAAGTATGCAGAGTCCTGCCCCTGTCCCTGGTGATGCCAAGGCAAGTGGTCCTCTGACCTCACTCTGAGAATAACTCCTAGGGTCCAGGCAGGGGTGCTCCCTGACTGCTACTCCTGCCACTCTCCGAGATTAAGATATTCCCCACAGGGCTGAGGTTTGAAGCCTGACCTCCAGATAGGGGAGCCAATGTCCATGACCCTTAAAAGGGAAAGAAAGCAGGCTTCTTGTCTGGATCCTGCCCCCCATTCCCCCAAGATGCTGGTGAGAGCTGTGTGGAGAAAGTGGGCTGGTGACAGTCACCCAGCCTGGGGAAGGCCAGGAGCATCAAGCCGGGCTGGGCAGGCAGGGTGGGGACGTTGAAGGACTGGGCTGGCATCCCAGCACTGCCAGAGGCTGGCACTAGGCACTAACTTCTGGAATTCCAGTGTCTCCAAAAGGCATTCCCTACACCCTGGAATAAGCACCAGTGCAGCCTGCTGGGGGAGCTGCCTCTCAGCTTTCCAGCACCCAACAGCCTCACTGAGGAGCTTGCTTCAGACTAAATCTCCAATTTTATTTCCCAGCACTCACCTTGGAATACTTATGCTGCCTTCATCTCCCTAAACACACCCAGTGTTTAAAAATTTAAAGTCTAAGCCTTATTCATGCCCTTCTTCTGCCTGGAATGGCAAGTGTCCCCTGCCCCAATCTTCTTCCTTCAAGGTCCAGTTCAATGCCACCTCTTCCATGAAGCCTCCCCAGATCATGCTGGCTGGTAGTTAGTCTGGTCCCCATACGTCTGGTCTCTGTGCCCATGACTCCTATCTCCTATTATACTGAGCTCCCTGTGAGCAGAGACCATGTCTCCATCACTTACTCACTCACTCAATGAGCAGCCTCTGAGAACCAGGAACCCACATGCTGATGATTTCACAGCAACAAATGAGTTGTAGCCCCTGCCCATCAGGGGGGACAGACACCCTGAAGGGGTAAGTGGTGGGAAGAGAGGAAGCCCTTACCCAGTGTGGACAGGATCAGCTTCGTGGCACCCACCTTCCAGTTTGTCACACACGGGTACTAAGTGTGACAAGTGTGAGCGAAGGAGGGAAAGCCATGGGGCCCCAGCTGCCAGAGAGGAAGAAGAACCCAAAGGTGCAGGTTTAGCACCAAGAATAGTCACCCTCGAGCACTGACCTGAACTGGGAGCAACTGCTGGCTGGACGATGGACGCCCCCACAGACAACTGCTCCCCAGGGGGAGGGATCAGGGTGGAGGTTTTCCCCCCTGGGGGAGGGGGAAGCAGGCTCAGTCCTCCTGTGCTGGCGGGCCGGGCTCGGGGAGTCCCAGCTGCTCCTTCCTTCTTCTTCATGTTCTAAAGAGAGGGGAGGAATGCGAATCAGTCAGTTCTGCTGGAGTGCTTCTGCGATCAGAAAACTTCAAGAGGAGGCCCAAGGTGACCCCTGGGCCCCAAACGTCTGTATCACCAAAAGATGGTCAAGAGCCATCCATCCAGCACTTCCATTGTTATGGAAGTAACATGGGGTGTATTCAATGCATCACAATTCTAAAGCTATCACAAATGCTTTTAATTTAAAAACTCAGCACCCGACTTCATTAATCATCAGGGAAATGCAAATCAAACTACAATGATATACCATCACACACCCACCAGGACGGCTAAGACGTAGCATGTCAAGCACTGACAAGGGTATGGAGCAACCAGAACACTCATATTCTGCTGGTGGAAGTGTAAACAGAGAAAACCACGTTGAAAAACTGAAAGGATCTTTAAAGCTGAACGTACGAACTGACGCCCCTGCCTTTCCACTCCTACATGGACGCAACAGAAATGCATACATATGTGCACCAAGAGACACACATTTGAACATTCACAGCAGCACTACTTGCAATAGCCCCAAACTGGAAACTACCT
Source organism: Balaenoptera acutorostrata (assembly GCF_949987535.1). Lineage (NCBI taxonomy): Eukaryota > Metazoa > Chordata > Mammalia > Artiodactyla > Balaenopteridae > Balaenoptera > Balaenoptera acutorostrata. Next base: position 12,883,286 of record NC_080064.1, on the reverse strand, counting down.
AAATGTCCACCATCAGTTAAATGGGTAGATACTGGGATACATTCTCATAACGGAGCATGCCACAACGAGAATAAAGCAACTACACAAAACAATATGGATGCTCTCACAAATACTACACTGAGTAAAGGAAAGGAGTCATACACAAAAGGGTATGAAGTGTATGAGTCAATTAATAAAACACTGAAAACAAAACCTAGGGTGTTCAAAGTCAGCATAGTGGCCACTCCATCCTGTGGGAGAGAGCAGGAGAGGGGCTTCCAGAGTGCTGATAATCGTCCACTTCTTGGTCTGGGGGCTAGTTTGTAGGAGTAAACCTGGTTTTTAAAAATTCACTGAGTTCTACATTTATAATGTGTGCACTTTTCTGTACGCATATTATACTTCGACAAAACATTTAAAAAAGAAAAACAAAAACCTGAACACCCAGGTGAACCAGAAACCAGAGCAGCTCAAAGGTGAAGACGACGTGGTTCCCACCTGTCAGGAGAGCAGCAGCTTAATCACGTGCTGAGACCACAGCCTGAAGGCAAAAGCCCTCAAAGACCTGGGCATGAGCCCAGCTGTGCCAGTTATTTCTAGCTCTACGACCCTGGGCAAGACCCTCAAGCTCTCTAAACCTCAATTTCCCCACCTATAAAAGGGGAGGATGTTTAATTCACATGAGAAGTACCTAAAAACACTACCTGGCACACAGCTGATGCTCATTAAATGTTAGTTTCCTCCCAGCAAGATAGAGATTCACATCCCCAACAGTTCACTGGACATGACCTGGATTTTCTCTTAAGGGCCAGCTGGCCAACTTCAAGGGTCCCAAACCATCACCAGCATGAAGCAGAAAAGAGGAGAAAGAGATAGTAAGTAAAGAGGAAGCGCGTTATTTTAGGGTTACAGACTTTCTTCAGAAAACAAATCCACTGGGTCCTTGGTTCCCCCGAATCACTCATCTCCACCCCCATAGCCAGGTAAAGGCCAAGTCTTGGCTGTCCAGCCCAGCTCGACCTTTCCCTCTTCTCAACAGGAGCTAACGGGGGAAAGCCAGATGTAGGGCAGCTCAGGACAAGACACAGGGAGCCAGGACAACACCACCAGCAGAAGCTGCCCATGACTCCCAGTGCCCACCCTTGAGGCTTTCCTGCCCAGAGTGCTGCCAAATCTTCTAATCCTCAAGGCTCAGACCAAGACACAGCTTGGGATGAGCACACTGATCCCACACCCCACCCCAGCCCCCAAAAGCCAGGACAGAAACACCAGCTCTGGCAGCAAGTGACTGATGTTCCTCAAAGCAGAGGCGTGGCACATGCCGTTCCCTCTGCTTGAACCACCCTTTGACCCCTCTTCCCTTGCTTACAGGTCGCTTCTGCCAGGAAGCCTTCCTTGGTTCCCCCTAACTCTGGACTGCACACTCCTCCTCTAGGAGCTCATGGCACTGAAGACATCCATCGCTAGGTCGTAGAACCATCCCGCCATGTTGTAATCACACCCAGACTCCCCCCATCTCAGCTCAACTCTGAGCTCTATGACAGCAGAGCCCTTTCATTTGCCCCCAGCACAGTACCTGGCACTGGGCAGCTGCTCAATAAACATGTGCTGAACTGTGAGAAAAGAGTGATGGGCTCTGGACTGGGCTTGGTGTGGTGGCCGTGACAGCCAAGTGAGGGTGGGACTCACTGCAATGTTGAGCTTGATGGTCTGGCCCTCCTTGAAGCTTAGGTCCAATTTGGGACCTTGATCTGGGTTCTCGGCTTGTTTTGCAAATTCACACTGCTGTTTCACCCACCTGGGGAGAGAACAGGAAGGAAAAGGTGAGGAAGAGGCGAGCTGCCCTGCGTTCATGCACTCACTTCATTCATACCTGCCACCAGTCCAGGATGAGGCTTTTACTGCAGCAGCGGGGTAGAAACTGAGAGCAGCTTGGGAGTTAGGTGTGAATTTAAATCCTAGTTCTGACGCATAAGCAGCTGCATGCACGTCAGTTTCCTCATCAGCAAAATGGGATGACAACTCTCTATGCCTTAAAGACTGCTATGAAAATCATGAGGTCACTTATGTAGAGAGTCCTAACACTGGTCTTTAGGAAATCTGAGAACCTGGCCATCTCCTCCTCAGCATGTGGCATGAAGACTAAGACAAGTTCTCCACACACCTCCCAGGGGCTTAAAAAGTAGATGGTTGAGACAGGACAAGTGCCCAGAAAGTACTGAAAGCAACAAAAAAGGTCTCCTACCCTCCATACAGCACCCCTCTTAGCAGCCACCCGGAGCAGAGAAGAGCTAGAGGGGCCCACGAGAGCAGCTGCACACTCCCCGCAGCCAGAGGTGGAGGCCTGCAGATGGCAGGGGAGAAGTCCTTCCTGCCCATTTAGCTTCAGAAAGGACCACCAGGGTGTGTGCTGAGTGGCCTGGGAATCCGAGCATCGCTTATCACAGCATGGAGGGACAGGCCCAGAAAGGCCAAAGGAGCCTGACATGGACTCTGGCCGCTCAGGGGCCTGATGAGGGAAGAGATGTGACACCTCAAAGGCTGGGCCAGCTGACTGGGGTGGCAGAGACGCGCCTCGGGTAAAGGAAATGACTTCAAAGCAGAGATGAGGACTGGCAGAGCGCAGAGAAGGTGACCTGCCCCGAAGGAGAAGTGAGTTTTCCTGAGGCTCTGCTGGCAGACATACCACACACAACCACCTGGGTATCCTAACCTGGGAGACCATTCTGTCCGGGGAAAGAGGGAGGAGGCATGAGTATGTGTCTCCTGGAACCACTCACTTGAAATGGTCCTGCAAGGCAACATTGAAGTCAAAGGCATCACCTCGGTCCCCGAAGCCAATTCCAATAAACGCCCGTCGCCCTGGGGGACAACACACGATCAATCCCACTTCCCAGAGGCAGAGAAAACCCTTCTCAGAGGAGGAAGCTCCAAGTCCCATGCGTACCGTTTCCATCTTCGATGCGGATAACGAAGTACCTGCTGGAATCCATCACGCTCTCCACAGCTGTGCCTGGAAACTGATCCACTGGGGCCTGAGCAAAGAGCTCCCCTGAAAGCATAAGGGAGGGTGAGCCTTGAGCACCCCCCCAGACTATTTCTATCACATGACTGGGGCCTTTTCCTGAGGCAGATGGGCAAACCTGACTCTGGGTTTCAAGTCAAATCCACTTTGGCCGAAGGGAAAACAGAGGAATATAACCAAGGAGAGGTTTAAGTCAGAGGTGGCTTACAGGTCAGATCCAGCTCACAGTTTCAGCATTTTCAATTTAACTGCCAAACACTTCAAAATCAGATTACTTGTAAAATAGTCCACATGTCTGGCTTCTCTTAAAATCAAAAGCTCTAGCAACGCTGGGCCTCCATTTGTACATGAGAACGATGGGCTGGAGCTGCTGGCCACTCATTCCACCTGCCTCAGCCATTCACATCCATGGCCCGCCCCCCCAGGGCCCTGGCTCAGGTAGATCACACCTTCCAAAAAAACCTGGTGCCTGAGGCAGGCCTTTAGAGGAGCAGGTGAACCCAGTGGAAAGGGGGGAGGGTTTTTGCACTCACAGAAGAATCTGAAGCCAGTGGATTTAATCTAATCTCAGGCCAAAAGAGCGATTGCTTTTAAAAGGAGCTCTTGTGAAATGCATCCCCTTATTAACTATAGCTCTCCAGGGTGCAGTGCAGCACACACCTTCTGTGAACATTTACGACTGGCATCATTTTTTGCGTGTGCTGATCTCAGTTGATGTTTTAAGTATTTAACCAACAGTTTCTACTGAATCCTATGGTTCAGAGGTGACTGTGCAATTAAGGCTGAACTGAATCCAAATCGGTGGCCTGAGTTTATAGCTTCTTGTTAATTTCTCTGCCCTCTCTAGTTTGGTACCTGGGGACTGGGATTCACCTGGATGCCTTCAGCCTAGAGCAGTGGTTCTCCACCATGGCTGATTTGTCCCCCCCTTCCACCAACGGACATCTGGCAATATGTGGTGACATTTTTGTTTGCCACAACTTAGGGGGTGCTACTGGCATCTAGTAGGTAGAGGCCAGGGATGGTGCTAAATATCTTAAATGTGACTTAGACCACAACACTCAGCTGGCCCCAAATGTCACCGGTGCTGAGGCTGAGACACTCCGGCCTGGAGTGATTGGAAAGTGAGAGACGAACACGACCCAGTGGGCATGACCTCGAGCTAAGAGCATCCTGGGGTGGGTCCTGCAGGTGAGGCTCAGCTTTGAGCAGTGGCTGGTACACCAGGTGTGTACCTTAAAGTCAGTTCCCAAGGCCCCTAGAGAACAGGTGTTGCCATTCCCTTGTGACACCACCTGGGACATCCCAGCAACTCTGACAGCCAGAGTTCTCTGGCCTAGCCACAGCAGCTGTCCCTTCAAACTCCTCTGCCACCAATGCTCAGTCATGCTCAAAACAAATCAATGCTTTGGGTCACCTTGCAGTTCACAAAGCACTCGGATAAATATGTGCTCACTTCGTATTTCCAACAACCTTGTGAAGTAGGAGCTAATGTGATCCCCATTTCACCAAAAAGGAGGCCAAGGTGCCAAAGGTCACGTGGCTTGCCCAAGGTCCCACAGTTCAGACAAAAGCGATGCAGATCTGAGAAGAGGCAGCCAGTTTTGCCTATGAATCTTTGCATTTTATTTGCCCCACAAGGAAAATCTCTACATGTTAGAAAAAATAAATGACCGAATGCCGGGGCATCTGACTGAGCAAGCCCTGCGCCCGATTCCGGCTCTGGGTGCGGGGGCTGGCACTATTCCAGGCCACGCTGCCCTCCACAGCTCACCCAGAGGCCCCGGTGGTGCAGGACTTCCAGAGAGATTTCACCAAAGGTGACAACTGCCAGCTGACCCCAGCACAGTCCAGCTTGGCTTGTACTCTCACCACAGAAAGAGCTGAAAAGGACAGTTTCCAGTTCTTTCAGTTAATGGGTGTGGTCAGTCTGGGAGGTTACCATTTGGTCGATAAGCAGAATTCCTGATTAAGAACCTGAGCTCAGCAGCAGAGAGCTATGCGTCTTCACTTGGCTTATCTTCCAGGCAAGCTCCGAAGCTTCCTACTTGGGACCAACCTGCAGGTCTTCTCTCCCTGGGCTCCAAAATTAGTATTTTCTTAAGGACGCCCAAAAGAACAGGTGCTTGACAGGAAATACTTCCCTTTAAACTAAAGGCTGGGGGAATGGAAGCGGCTTGTAAGTATGCCCAGGCCTTTGATTTCCAGGACAGGGTCCCACGATCCCTGAGTGGCTTGGCCAGGCCCGGGCCGCCCGTCCCTTCACAAAGTGGGAGGTGTGGTACCACGCAGACCTCCCTTGCCTTTACCTGAGGTCCTGTCCTCCAGCTTGATGTAGGCCACCTGCCCTTTTGCAGTGATCCGCAGCCGGCCACTCCATGATGGCTGGTCCAGCTGCCATTCCGCAGCCCTAAAGGGACAAAAACCATTGCGCCTCTGCCAGAGGTTCCTGCTCCACTACTCCAACGCTGGGGGTGGGAATGGGAAGGGCATGTGGGCTGCCTGCTCCAGACCAAGGGTCGGCAAACTTTTTGAGAGAAGAGCCAAACGATCTCTGTCCCAACTACTCACTCTGCTGCTGCAGAGGGAAAGTAGTCATGGTGCATGAGCATGTGGGTGCTTTAATTATTTTAACCAAATATTTTCTACTGAGCATGGCTGTATTTCAGTGAAACTTTATGGACAATCTGAATTTCATATAATTTTCACATTATGGAATATTCTTTCAAATTTCCCCCAGTCACTTAAAAATGTAAAAACCATTCTTAGCTTACGAGCCAAACAAAAACACAGTGGGTCGTAGTTGGCCAACCCCAGTTCCAGATTATAGAGACTGTCTCTGAAATAGGATTCCAGTTTTCTTTCTGTAGAGAAAGCAGCTACCAGGGCCCATGGTTTCTTTATGACACTGCTAGGCTGCAGTGGTCAGAGCAATCATTTGGGACCGCTGAGACCACCTTGAAGGAAAAGGAGAGAGGGGAGCAATCATCAGTAGAAGAGAAAAGGAGAGCAACAGGACATGTGGGATAAGTGAATGAGCATTCAAGAAATATATTCTCTTGGGGCTTCCCTGGTGGCGCAGTGGTTGAGAATCTGCCTGCTAATGCAGGAGACACGGGTTCGAGCCCTGGTCTGGGAAGATCCCACATGCCACGGAGCAGCTGGGCCCGTGAGCCACAGCTGCTGAGCCTGCGCGTCTGGAGCCTGTGCCCCGCAACGGGAGGGGCCGCGATAGTGAAAGGCCCGCGCACCGCGATGAAGAGCGGTCCCCGCACCGCGATGAAGAGTGGCCCCCACTTGCCGCAACTAGAGAAAGCCCTCGCACGAACCGAAGACCCAGCACAGCCAAAAATAAATAAATAAATAAATAAATTAATTAATTAAAAAAAAAAAGAATTAAAAAAAAAAAAAAAAAAGAAATATATTCTCAAAGGTATCCTAAGAAGAAATAAACCCAGGAAACCACAGACCTATCACAATGGCCTCTTTTGGCTCTTTTAAAGTATTAACTTCATATTTTAGCTCTAAAAAGCAGCTCAGTAAAACCCCCCAAAAGCAAAAACCTTGGGTGTTTCCAAGAGGCTTTTCTTGGAAGTCCCTTAGCATATGCCAGGACTTGGAGAGACACCATTAACTGTGGACGCAGATTGTTTTGAAGGCCACACAAATGCAGACTCTCGATTCACAAGTCAGCTGACTCAGTTTCAGTTCCTCTTATCCCGGGAGGAGGCCTTAGACTCAAGATAAGCAGAGTTCTGAGGCTGAAGTGCAGGGGTTGGCAGTTTCCTCTATGCCAACCTAGCAAGCCCTAACACTTGGTAACCTCGATCTCTTGGGACCAAGAGGGACCAAACTCATCCTACTGAAGGGGATGGGGGCAGATGATCACCTCTGGTTTGATGGCCCATCTCCAGTTTGACGATAGAAAGCAAAATGTTTTTTTGTTATTATTACTATTGTTGCTATCATATTATTTTAAAATTATGTCATGGATGTAGTAGGTGTTCAATAAAATATTTGTTCACTAGAGAATCGGCTATAAGGGCTTCCCTGGTGGCACAGTGGTTGAGAACCCGCCTGCCAAGGCAAGGGACATGGGTTCGAGCCCTGGTCCGGGAAGATCCCACATGCCGCACAGCAACTAAGCCCGTGCGCCACAACTACTGAGCCTGTGCTCTAGAGCCTGCGAGCCACAACTACTGAGCCCGCGAGCGACAACTACCAAGCCCACGTGCCACAACTACTGAAGCCCGCATGCCTAGAGCCCGTGCTCCGCAACAAGAGAAGTCACTGCAATGAGAGGTCCGGTTGCCACAACTAGAGAAAGCCCGCGTGCAGCAACGAAGACCCAACGCAGCCAAAAATTAACTAATGAATTTAAAAAAAAGAAAAATCAGCTATAAGCCCACATTAACACAATTGGAAAGTAACAAGAGGCCCGGTATGTGGACACTCCACCATTCTTGTGGCGCAGGCCAATCCTGTATTTCCAACTAACTTGGACAAACATGGCTTTCAAGAGCCCCCCCACCCCCGGTGGCACAAATAGCCATAGGCCAGGTTGTCTGTGTCAGGTACATCTTATTTTCTTTTAATATTTTTCTTCTTTGATACATGATGACAAAATGCAAACAGTACAAGGAGATATCAAGTCAAAGGAAGTCTCCTTCCAACCCCATTTTCCTCTGGTGGGGTAGTTTCCTGTGTTCCCTTCTACACACTCTACGTTTACAAACACGGGTATTTATTCCTCTCAGGTGAACATTTCACCAGCGAAGTACGGATGGATGCTTCCCAACTGCCACAGGCTGTGATAAGGCCTGCAGTTCGTGCCAAGGAAGCTGGGCAGGGAGGGGTCCCTGGGCTTTCAACATCAGCTTAAAACTCCCCGGGGCGGGTTCTTTTGACCGATTCTGGGCTCCCTTTCTGCCCCTCGGGGATTTCTGCCAGTGACAGAGTGCCTTTCCCGAAGGCTTTTCAAGGATCCCTTCAAGGCCATCGGTTCGCTCTGAAAAATACAGGTCTGTGACACCACCACTCCTGACCACGTTTAGGGTCCCTGGCAGTCCACCTGCGTCCCCGGCAGCCCGCTCGGCGCTAGATTCGGCTTTCACGCCTTCCCCGCTGCCGGGAGCCCCATGCGTCAGACTGAGAAAGGCGAAAAGTCTGGGTCCCCCTCCCTGCTCTGGCCTCGAACTGGAAGAAACCGCAGCATTACCTCCCCCCCGCTCCCTGCCCCTCGCCCGTCAACTGGCGGGGCCGTCCTCAGCTCCCACAGTGGGCGTGTCGGGGGCGACAGGGAAGGGGTTAGGTGGTGGCTAGCCTGGCCCGGCGGCGGGTGGTCACCTGTAACCACGGTTGGTGGCCCGCGGCGGGATGCGGTAGACGTGGACCTCTGGCTTGACACACAGAACAGACTCGTACTCGCCTTCCTCCATCTCGACGTCCGGAGCCCGCCGGACTTCCGGCTCCTTCCCCGACGCGGGGCGGAAGCCGCGCGACTCTATGACCCATGTCAGGCTAGAGCGGCAGCTCGCGGGCCTCAGCCGCTCATCGCCCACGCGCCCTCTGCTGGAGGCTCTGGCTCAAGACATGCGGCGGACGGACCCAGGAGCCAATTTGATGCGGACTGGGGTTGTCTGGGGGCTTTCTCTTCCACAAGGTCTCGCGGGCCGCAAAGAAAACTTTATTTAATGCAGATCCCACTGCAATCCATTGTCTGGTTGTGGGTCATCCCCATCGCCTCAACACTTACACCTGGTGTCCAGTTGGCTGAGATTCAAAGCTGTAGCTACTTAGCTCAGCCTGACGCCTCTCTCTCCTCCAGCCTCCGCTTCTCTCCGCTTTTCCTGAATGTCCTGCCATCTCCTGACTCGTAAGACGCGACTGAGGCTTTTCCTCCTAGAGAAATCCTTACCTGTCCCACCAGCTAAATGCGATGTCCTTACCCTGCCACCCTTATCCTTACCCACTGTGGGTCCAGGGCCCCTGTGGCCTAGACTCAGCAAAAGGTTGTATTCAAAGAAGCAAAGTTTAGTAATAACATAAACAATTTAAAAAGTATCCCAGTCTTAACTTGGATTTCTCACAGAATCTTATAGGAGTTAAAAATGTCTAACCAGAGTCAAGTTCTTAAAATCTCTTCTCCTCCTCTACCATTCTCTCATTCATTACACAAATATTTAATTAAGTGCTTACAATGTGCCAGGTCCTCTGTGGGGCACAGCTGATCCCAAATTCACTGAATGCTCCCAAACTTTCTCCACCTCCTTCTTCCCTCTCCTCTCTCTCTCTCCTTTCACTCACTCTTCATAAGCTCTTTATTATAGGATTGATCTACCCTCTTAAATTAAAAAAAAAATTATTGTGGTAAAATATACATAACATAAACTTTACCATTTTAACCATTTTAAGTGTACAATTCAGTGACATGAACTACATTCACCACTATCTATTTCTAGAACTTTTCATCATCCCAGACCCTATACCCATTAAGCAATAACACCCCATTTCCTGCTACCCACCCCCTGCCCCTGGTACTCTCTATTCTACTTTCTGTATATGAATTTACCTATTCCAGATACCTCATATAAGTGGAATCATACAGAATTTGTCTCTGTGTCTGCTTATTTCACTTAGTATAATGTTTTCAAGGTTCATCCATGTCATAGCCTGTATCAGAATTTCATTCCTTTTAATGGCTAAATGATATTCCATTGTATGGTGTAAAAAAAATAATAAACAGAAACCGCAATTAAATAGGAGACCAGAATGGGGAGCTCTTACACCTTGGGATGATAGCAGAGCCCAACAGGAAGAAGAAAGACTCCTCTTCTTTCCTGGCAAGAATTCAGCCAATGAAAAGCCATGAACTCTTTGTTTACTGTATCCTTCTTTTTCCCAACTTCCTTTCCCCCTCTATAAAAGAGTTCTGCTTCCCTTGCCCTGAGAGAACTTGGATATGGCGGGCCATTGTTGCAGACTCTGAGTTGCAATTCTCTGCTGATCTCATGTAAACCCATCTTTGCTGGAGAAATTCTGGCGGTCTATTTATTTCAGGTCAACAATGGATACACCACATTTTGTTTATCCATTCATCTGCTGATGGACATTTGGGTTGTTTCCACCTTTTGGCTATTGTGAATAATGCTGCTGTGAATTATTGGTGAATAATACCTGTTCAAGTCCTTGTTTTCAATTCTCTTGAGTATATATCTAGAAGTGGACTTGCTGGCCCATATGGTAATTCTCTGTGTAGCTTTTTGAGGAACTACCAAACTGTTTTCCACAGCAGCTGCATTTTCCATTTCCACCAGCAAGAGTCCCAGTTTTCCACATCCTTGCCAATACTTATATTCCATTTCCTTTGATAATAGCCATCCCAGTGGATATGAAGTTAACCTCTCTTTACGTGAATTGATTTAACTTCTAATTTCAACTTTGCTCATTACCTTGATTCTGCACAGCAAAGAAGAAATTGAGAAGTGAGATTTCTTCCTCCTAGTTCTTTGTTCCTATCTCATTTTCCTAAAGTCCTGGAGTGGCAGAGACAGAAGTCCCCTTAGAAGCTGGAGGGGAGAGATGTTGAGATGGGAGGGGAGGGCACACTCTCACACTGACAATCTTGTCCCCTCACATTCTCATCATTCTGTTTACATGTCTGCTCTCCCACTAGACTGCAAGCTTCTTCTTTTTTTTTAAAGGTTTTTAAAAAATTTTATGTGGACCATTTTAAAAGTCTTTATTGAACTTGTTACAACATTGCTTCTGTTTTATGTCTTGGTCTTTTGGCCACGAGGCATGTGGGATCCTAGCTCCCCGATCAGGGATCGAACCTATACTGCCTGCGTTGAAAGGCGAAGTCTCAACCACTGGACAGCCAGGGAAGTGCCTAGACTGCAAGCTTCTTGGATGCAGGACCCTGTCCCTGCCTTTGTGAACCCCTGTATTCAGCAGCACAGGGTCTGGTACAGAGTAAGTGCTCAGTGAATGAATGGGTAAATGAGTGTGTGTGTGTGTGTGTGTTCATTTGCTTACATCCCTAAGCCAAGGGGCAATTTGGGGATGAGGCACTGTGTTTCCTCTTTCACACTGTCTTTGCATCAGTATGTGCTGCACAACAGCAGGGGAAAATAGGGTATCCCAGGAGTAAAGCACCTGGACCCTTTGAGTTGGAGAAACTTTCAGCTGGGAAAGCATCTAGGACCAGCTCTTAAGAGCTAAACTTTGGGATAGCATCCACCATCAGCACCAAGTTCCATCACTTCCTCTCTGGAAGCCAAGCAGTGTGAAGGTGGCCCACGGTGACAGTTTTTTATTTATTTATTTATTTATTTATTTATTTATTTATTTATGGCAGCATTGGGTCTTCGTTGCTGCACACGGGCTTTCTCTAGTTGTGGCGAGCGGGGGCTGCTCTTCGTTGCAGAAGCCCAGTGTGCGGGCTTCTCATTGCCGTGGCTTCTCTTGTTGCGGAGCACCGGCTCTAGGTGCGTGGGCTTCAGTAGTTGTGGCATGTGGGCTCAGTAGTTGTGGCTCGCAGGCTCCAGGGCGCAGGCTCAGTAGTTGTGGCGCATGGGCTTAGTTGCTCCATGGCATGTGGGATCTTCCCGGACCAGGGCTCGAATCTGTGTCCCCTGTCTTGGCAGGCGGATTCTCAACCACTGCATCACCAGGGAAGCTCACGGTGACTGTTTTGGGCCTCCCCATGAAGCTGCCCCTGGTAGGACACCTTCCTCTCATGAATCTGGAAGGGAATGCTCACTCCGTGCCAGGGGGCAGCCAGGTTTTACAATGTGTTCAGAGCACTTCCCGTTCAGTTCAGTCTAACAAAGATGGGCATTGAACATCGACTATAGACCAGGTGCTGGGTGATGGGACCACAGAGATGAGGTCCACCCAGCTCCTGCCTTCATGGAGCTAACAGAGAGGAGGAGACAGAGAAAAATGCGGAGTGAAAAGTACTATGATGGAAGAAACTCACAGGGGGGTGTGGGAGCAAAGAGAAGAGAGACCCCACTCAGCCTGGGGGAAGTCACGGAAGGCTCTCTGGAAGAGGTTACCTTGACACAATAATCCCTGTGAGGTAGGCGGAGCAAGGATTGTTATCCTCATTGTGTAGCGGAGCCACTGAAACAGTGACCAGCCCAGGGAAACCACACTGTCCTCTAGCTGCAGGAGGTCAGACAGTCCCTTGCCTTACCCTCAAATCCCAGCCACGTGGCTAAACATGCCTGAAATGCATTTCTAAGACTCTGCTGCCGAGAATAATTGGGCCTACTGGCTACTCGCAGGTTAAAGACGTTGTTTGCCAAACGAATTCAGTTCAACCCAACAGGCAGAGTATAGGCTCAGACAGAGCCCATCTCACGTGGCAGGAGGCGACAGCGGTGCAAAATCTTGCTGTGATTCATCCAGGTGCTTTCTGGTAGGTCCAGGGCCAAGGTGGGGGTTTGAGATGAGCAGTTTCCTGGGTGGCTTCGTGAAATATATATGATAGGTCACTTATCATCTTTCCCTGCTGTATTTTCCTGCCATCATAGATATTTCTAAGCGAAATTCCCCCATTTCTCAGATGGGGAAACCACTTATAAAAGGGCACTCGATAACAAAACAATCTTGAAAAAGAAAAAAGTTGGGAGATTCACACGTCCCAATTTCAATACTTACTACAAAGGGACAGTAACCAAGACAGTATAGTACTGGTACAAGGATAGACCATAGGTCAATGGACTAGAATTGAGAATAAACCCTTACATTTACAGCCACTTGACTTTCCATAAGTGTGCCAAGACAATTTGATTGAGAAAGAATAGTCTTTTCAACAAATAGTGCTGGAATGAGATATCCACATTCCACATGCAAAAGAATGAAGTTGGACCCCTATCTCACACCACGTACAAAAATTCATTCAAAATGGCTATAGACCTAAATGTATGAGCTAAAACTATACAACTCTTAGAAGAAAACATAGAGAAAAATCTTTATGACCTTGGATTTATGTTATAATAAAAAGAATCTAATAGATTCTTAGATATGACACTAAAAGCACAAGCAACAAAAGAGAAAAATAGATAAATGGGACTTTAACAAAATTAAAAGCTTTGTGCTTCAAAGGACAAAAAAGTGAAAGTACAATTCACATAATGTGAGAAAAATTTTGCAAATTACATATCTGAAAAGAGACTTGCATCTAGAATATACAAAGAGTTCTTACCATTCAATAATAAAAAGACAAATGACACAATTTATAAATGGACAATGAACCTGAATAGACATTTTTCCGAAGAATATACACAAATAGCCAATAAGCACATGAAAAGATGCCCAGCATCATCAGCCATCAGGGAAATGCAAATCAAAACCACAATGAGATACCAATTTATACCCACACCCACTAGAATGACTAGAATAAAAATTTAAAAAGACATAGTAAGTGTTGGTGAGGATGTGGAAAAATTGGAACCCTCATACATTGCTGGTGGGAATGTAAAATGATGCAACCACTTCAGAAAACAGTATGGCAATTACTCAGGGGACTAAACACAGGGTTACCATATAACCCAGCAATTCCATTCCTAGGTATACACCCAAGAGAAATGAAAATATATCTTCACACAAAAATTTGTACACAAACGTTCATAACAGCATTATTCATAATCCAAAAAAGTGGAAACAACCCAAATGTTTATCAACTGACGAATGGATGTACAAAATGGGGAATTCCCTGGTGGCCTAGTGTTTAGAATTCCGGGCTTTCACTGCCATGGCTCAGGTTTAATCCCTGGTTGGGGAACCGAGACCCCGCCAGGTGCACGGTGCGGCCAAAAAAAAAAAAAAAAAAAAAAGTAGTATATTGGCCATAAAAAGAATGAAGGGCTGATACAAGCTACAACACAGATGAACCTTGAAAACATCTGCTAAGTGAAAGCCAGTCACCAAGGACCACATATTGTATGATTCCATTTAAATGAAATGTCCAGAATAGGCAAGTCTATAGGGACAGAAAGATTAGTGGTTGCCTACAGCTAAGGGTGGGGTGGGAGGACTGAGGTGATGGCTAAGGGGTATGGGGCCTCTTTTGGGGGTGATGAAAATATTCTAAAATAGGAGTGAGGATTGTCCAATTCTGTGAATATAACAAAAGCCATTGAATTGTACACTTTAAGTGGATGAGTGGTACAATACGTGAATTAAATCTCAATGAAGTTGTGAGGAAGAAAGTGCCCTGCGGGGACAGAGTCTCTATTGGCCACCCACCCCCCTCAGTTCTATCCTCAGATCCCATGCCTTTCTGCTAGGGTTGGGGCTTCCCCTTCTCGTCTAGATTCTCACGGAGGTTGTAAGCTCCAGATGGGGATGGAGAGGGGGCTGGATACCCTCTGGAGCCTCTGCCCCCTCAAAACTCCAGCTTGTGGAATACTGGGGCCTGAGAATTCTGAGGTTGAGACTGTGCTTTCTGAGATGGAGACAATGGGGGGCGTGTTTGAGGGGTCTGTGAGGGGGGGCAGATTTCCCCCAGATGGGTCATCTACCCCTGGGGCAGGAAGGCTCAGAGGAAAGGGGAAGGCTTAGGGAGCCCTAATGGGAGAGAAGGGAGGAACTCCAAGGAAAGAGAGAGGGGCTCGGTCACAGTGCTGACCTCTCTGTGCCAGGTGAGAGCCTAGGTCCTTTGGGAGGCTGGAGCTGCACCTGGAGTGGGGTTCACCTGGGAGCAGAGGCTTGTTTGCATTGTGGGGATATAGGCCCAGAGGGTAGGACTGGAGGGTAGGCAAGGTTGGGAGGAAAGGAGAAGGGAGAGGGGATTCGGGTCAGCAGCTGTTAAGGGCACCTCCCCTGTGCCCCTGGTAAACTGTGAGAGCCACCAGACCCCCAGTGTATCCACAAGGCCTGATGTCACGTGTCTGTTAAACAATTGGTGATTGCATGGGTGAGTGAGGGAATGAATTAAGCTTCTTTGGAGGCAAGATAATATGGTGAGATAAGCAATCTTGGGAGTCACACAGGCCTGGGTTTGAAGCCGGTTCCTCTGCAGATTTGCTGTGTGGTATTGGACAAGACTCTGGGCTACCCTGAGCCTCAGTTTCCGTATCGTTAAAACAGGGCTGAACCCACTGACCTCAAGGACAGAGTGGTTAGAATACCGTTGGCAAACGTGCCCAGCAAATAGAAGGTTCCTCCGTGGATGGTGGCCGGCCTGTCATGATTTAAAGTGGAAGAAGCAACATCAAGATCCTGAAGTCTCACTGAGGGGGTAGGATTTACCCTTAGAAACCAGTTAACAGCAAAGAGAGGTTCATGGCGTCTCCGTAGAAAGGGTGTTGATGTTGCCTCAAAGGAATTCAGAGGCCAGAGAGAGGGCTAAGGTGGTTGGAAGCTTGGAGAAGAGGTGGGAGCTTGAAGGATGGGGTGGGAGGTGCTGGAGAAAGAGAGAGAAGTGGGAAACGAGCAGAGAGGCTGGGGAATCTGCAGGGTTAGGATCGCAGGAGTCTGCCCAGATTAAAACAGAATGTTTGTGTAGGGTATGGCAGTACAGCCAAATAGGAGGTTGGATAGGAGAAGCAAAAGCAGAGACCCTAGGGCTTCCCTGGTGGCTCAGTGGTTGAGAATCCGCCTGCCAATGCAGGGGACATGGGTTCGATCCCTGGTCCGGGAAGATCCCACATGCCGCAGAGCAACTAAGCCCGTGCACCACAACTACTGAGCCTGTGCTCTAGAGCCCGTGAGCCACAACTACTGAGCCCGCGTGCTGCAACTACTGAAGCCCGCGCGCCTAGAGCCCCTGCTCTGCAAAAAGACAAGCAACCACAATGAGAAGCCCGCGCACCTCAACGAAGAGTGGCCCCCGCTCACCGCAACTAGAGAAAGCCTGCGCGCAGCAGCGAAGACCCAACACAGCCAAAAATAAATAAAATAAATAAATTTATATATATGAAAAAAAAAGTAGAGACCCTAAGAAAGGCTTTAGAAAGGGATGTGTCCAGGGCGGGGGTTGGGGTGCTTTGGTGAACTACCTATTGCCACTGGTGACTTTAGGGCCCCCAAGACAGACGTTCCCCACTCCTACTCCTTAGCTCCAAGAAGAACGGGATTTTCCTCTATAGCAGCAGCAGCCATGACACTCTTGGGCTCTCTTTATTTTTGTTTTGTTTTGTTTTTGGCTGCGCCGTGCAGCATGCAGGATCTTACTTCCCCGACCAGGGATTGAACCCGTGCCCCCTGCAGTGGAATCGCAGAGTCCTAACCACTGGACCGCCAGGGAATTCCCTCTTGAGCTCTCTTTAAAATTCACCTTAGGATATTAAGGGCTCTGAGAAATCCTTCAGGAAAGAGCCTATTTCATTTTGACTCAGCACTTTCCAGACACATTTGGCCTCAGAACCCTTTTTTTTGTGGTGTACCTCATGGGACCAATATCCCCAAGAACACCTGTTAGGAAATGCTGCTGTAGGGAAAAGTGCGTGGGTTTTGGGACCCAGTAGGCCATGGTTTGATTCCTGCTCTGTGACCTATTTGGTGTTGGACCTCGGGCAAGTCACTTTGTCTCCCAGAGCCTCCTTTTCCCCAGAGTCATTGTGAGAATTGGGGAAAATATGTGGGTAAAGCATGTGGCTAGCTCTCTGGTCTTGCTGCATGCCTCTCCTGTGCCAGGCCTGGCCCTGCCTCTTCCCCTGAGCCAGGCTCTCTGCATGACAGACTCCACGTGGGCTGCTGAACAGGCAGTTAGGTAATGGGCTTGGGGGAACTTTGATTGGATTTCTTTTCTGGGAACACAGCATTTGATGCTCCTCACTTGGTACCCTCATTGGCCCTGGCACAATGGACAACAGAAACACCCAGATGTACGTGGAGTGTAGGATCAAGGCTCCAGAGGCCCAGCCAAGTCCTGGCCTGAGGACTGCCAGCAACAGGGCTGGTGTTGAGCCCACCATATCAGAAGTCAGACAGGTAGGGACGTGCATCTCTACTCCCAGCAGCCACCTTTCCTTTCCCCTGCCCAGGTTTCCTTCCCTCCCCAACTGCTTTAATTAAGCCTCTATTACAAGTGGCACAAAACTCAGTTCAAACTGGATTAGGCAGGAATGAGAACACATCAGCCTGCATAACTGACAAATCTACCTGTAGACTTCAGGTATGGCTGGATCAAGGTGCTAAATGAGTGTCTCTTGGCTCTGCCTTCCTCTGTGGCATTCCCAGGCAGGCTCTCTCTGCAAAATGGCAAGAATTGCCCTGGCCACTCCAGGCTTAAATCTTCCCATCTTACATCCTCTGGCTTAGCATTCCCAACAGGAGGAGAGCCTCTTTGCAATAGTTGAAGAAAGTCTCTGGTATCAGTGTCATTGGCCCAGGTTGTAGTCATATGTTTATCCCTGAACCAGTCACCATGGCAGGGCAGAGTGGCCTGGATCTCTTGGTATAATGGAACCAGAGGTGGTACTCAGCTGGCTCCGCTGAGCCGCATGGGCCGAATGGAGACAGGAATTTTCCCATAAAAGAATGTTGGCTTTATTACCAAAAGAGATGCTGGCTGGGTGAGCAAAACAAGAATTGCCTACTTACTTCCATGGCCTTTAGCCTCCCTGTCCCTTATATCCTTTATTCCCCTGACAGCTGCTCAAAGCTTCCATCCATGACCCTCCTCATCCCCTAGCCTGCAACCTAAGCTCTCATTGCTCTTCTTGGCCTATTTCCATCAAAAAAAAAAAAAATTTTTTTTTAAGTGCCAAGTGGCATGAATTGAAGAGCACAGAGAAGATCTTCCTTTCTGTGTCCCCAGAGCCAAAAATGTCACCATAAAAAAAGTCAACATTCCCTTGGATTAAGTATCACCCTCTCCGTGTAGCCTCTGTTATAAATCATGGCTTCTCCTAGGCCCCCGGAGAGGGCCTGAAATGGGGGTCTTGGAAGGAGGCTGGGGTAAACATTCGGGGCTTCCTTTACCTGCCCATTTATTTTTCCAATGCGCATAGTCATGGGGTCTCAGTGCCACCACTTAACCAGCTGTATGACCTTGGGCATGTCACTGCAGCCCTTTGAGCCTCATGGGCTCATGTGTGTTATGTCAAGGATTAACTGGGTTAAGTCCCTGGAGGCACCTGACACTGGCCCTGCCCCGTGGTAGATGCCCTTAGTGTTGGCTCACAGTGCAATCTTGTGTTATCAACCGATTGAGCCAGGTTGCCTGGAGTTTGCTGACTCAGGCGAGGCTTGGAGCTGCCTCTAAGTCACTGACTCAAGGTCACCCAACTAGGGAGTGATGGGCATCAAAACCCAGCTCCAGGGCTTCCCTGGTGGCGCAGTGGTTGGGAGTCTGCCTGCTAATGCAGGGGACGCGGGTTCGAGCCCTGGTCTGGGAAGATCCCACATGCCGCAGAGCGGCTGGGCCCGTGAGCCACAATTACTGAGCCTGCGCGTCTGGAGCTGTGCTCCGCAACAGGAGGGGCCGCGATGGTGAGAGGCCCGCGCACCGTGATGAGGAGTGGCCCCCGCTTGCCACAACTAGAGAAGGCCCTAGCACAGAAACGAAGACCCAACATAGCAATCAATCAATCAATCAATTAATCAATAAAAAAATAAATCTTTAAAAAAAAAAAAAAAAAAAACCCAGCTCCAGAGCCTGAGCTCTGAAGTAGCAGAAATTGTGGAAGCCTCTCTCGGAACTTGTGAGGGTCCTGAAGTCCCCCAGGGCACTCTGTCTAGTTGTCCTCAGTGGCATCTCCTTGGCCCAGGTACTGCTCTGGACTCCAGGTTCACGCTGGAACCATCGGTGCTGACCGAGCCTCTCTCCCCCTGCCCCTTGTCTCCTCCTTGCCTCTCTCCAATGTCTTCCCCAGTTAGGCACGGGATCTCCCCGTCCCTGAGGCCAGGATGATGCCAGAGAGTGGGAGAATCCCTCCAGAATGGGCCAACGCTTGAGCCAGTGCCATGGGCATCTTCGTTCTAGGTTGTGTTTCCAGATGCTGAAGGGATAGACAGTGGGAAGCAGCCCTCATCAGCACCAGGAGGGCCAGAGGACGGGCCCAGACACAGAGAGGCATCAGAGGAGGGGTCTCTGGAGCTCAGCACCCAGGAGCAGATGCCTCCGGCGGGGCCAAGGTGAGCCGGGGGCTTCCCAGAGAGCAGCTCCAGGAGAGAATCCCCTGTGACTCACCTGGTGGTGGGGGGGGAGGGGCAACTTCCAGGCTAAGGTGGATCCACCCAGTCACAGCCCCTGTACTTCTCTTTCATAGCACGAATCACACTAAATAATTATTCATGTTGACCTTTCATCTGAGCTCCCCCACTAGACCACAAACTTCTGTGATGTGTCTTGTTCAAGGGCCATTTATGTCTCGTTTAACCTCACATCCCTCATGCCGGGGACTCTGCCTGTAGTAGATGCGCAATAAATATGTATTCACTGAATTCATAGAAGAATGAACAAAAGAGAGGCTGAGAGACACAGAAACACACATTTATGTGGAATTATTGTTATTACTTTCTAAATATTGTATATATCTTTAAGCTTGTCTACAGTGAGAATATATTCTTCTTAAAAAGAGAAAATGGGGCTTCCCTGGTGGCGCAGTGGTTGAGAACCTGCCTGCCAATGCAGGGCACACGGGTTCGAGCCCTGGTCTGGGAAGATCCCACATACCACGGAGCAACTGGGCCCGTGAGCCACAATTACTGAGCCTGCGCGTCTGGAGCCTGTGCTCCGCAACAAGAGAGGCTGTGATAGTGAGAAGCCCGCGCACCGCGATGAAGAGATGGCCCCCACTTGCCACAACTAGAGAAAGCCCTCGCGCAGAAACGGAGACCCAACA
Organism: Balaenoptera acutorostrata; assembly: GCF_949987535.1. NCBI lineage: Eukaryota > Metazoa > Chordata > Mammalia > Artiodactyla > Balaenopteridae > Balaenoptera > Balaenoptera acutorostrata. Next base: position 12,863,477 of record NC_080064.1, on the reverse strand, counting down.
CAGCCATAAATAAATAAATAAATAAATAAATAAATAAATAAAGACTTTCTATTTTAAAAAAAAAAAATTTTTAAAAAAATAAAAATAAAAATAAAAATAAAAAAAAAAAGAGAAAATGGAGAGGGAGCCAGAGAGAGGCAAAGTGAAAGACTTGGGAGACTGGTCAGCTTATCATTTAAATTTGATTATAACCAAAAACCTCTAAATAATCTCTTCTACACGATAAATTAGGGGAATCAATCAAAGCCAGGTGTCAGCACCCCTGAGACAGGCGCTGCGCACCGTGCTGGCGGAAATAGAAACCATTTCCACACATCTGCTTACACAACTTGGCAATTTGTTTAAACTGCTTTAAAACTGTCTTTACCCTCATCTATTTCTAGAAATATCTAGGAAATAAGTGCATATTCAGGCAAAGTTTTATGCACAAAGATTTCCACATTATTTTAAATGCTAGAAAATTGGAAATGCCAGTGTGCACTAAATGCTCACAATAGGGGGATGGTTAAGTAAATTACGATTATCTATAAAATAGAGAATTTTAGGGGACTTCCCTGGCGGTCCAGCGGTTAAGACTCCACGCTTCCACTGCAGGGGGCGCAGGTTCAATCCCTGGTCAGGGAACTAAGATCCCACATGCCACACAGTGCAGCCAAAAAGTAAAAAAAAGAGAGAGAGAGAGAATTTTATACTTTCATTAAAAAGCATGCTTATGAAAGATTATTGGCATGGGAAAAATTTAGATTATACTGTTAATTGAAAAAAGATTGCAAAATTGTATTCGCAGTATAACTAGGTAAAATTATGTAATTATTGAAGATGGTATTTAAATTAATCCCCATTAAAAATATGTATCTATATCCTTAGGAAGAAGCCTGCAGGATATACTCCAGAATATTAAAGTGAGATCAGATAGGTGCAGATTCAAATCCGAACCTGTCAACTTCAGCTTAATGACCCGAGGCTCAAGTCTTCCGACCTCTCTGAATCTCAGTTCTCCCTGATTTTTCTTTTTTTTTTTTCTAAAAAGCAATAAGTAATAATAAAAATATTAAATCCTAACTCTCTTAAACATTGACATCAAAGTGTCTGTGATTGGGGGAATTCACGTCAGTCCTTTATTCTTTCTCCTAGGCATTAAGTATGCACCTATGGTGTGCCGAGCCCTGTGCGGGTGCTCTGGGAACTATGAAGAAATATAAGAATGTACAACTCTGCCCCAGTTTGGGAGCTGAGGTGTCCCTTTGTCTGTTCTCCCCAGGATGAAGCAGTCATCTTTGGCCCCCCAGGAAGGGCCCGGGGAGCTGCAAGCAGGCCAGGATCAGGCCACGCCAGGAAGTGAGCTGGAGGTGCTGCCCTCCAGGGTCCCTGCAGCACAGGAACGGCTGCAGCAGCAGAGCTCATGGAAGGAGACCGAGGACCAACAGGGGAGCCAGCAGAACCTAGGGACCGTGGAGGGTCAGTTCCCCGAGAGCCGCCAGGTAATGTCCATGGAGACCTGGGCAGGAGGGTATGGAATGACTGACCCACAGGGGAGGTGAGGGAGCAGGGAATTGTTGGAGGAGATGGGGGGTTCTGTGTAAAATTAAAATCGGGACATGCCGGGTTTAACAAAGCTCAGACAGCTTTTCACGAAGATGGCGCCAAAGGCAAAGAAGGAAGCCCCTGCCCCTCCCGAAGCCAAAGCCGAAGCAAAGGCTTTGAAGGCCAAGAAAGCAGTGTGGAAAGGCGTCCATAGCCACACACACACAAAAAAGAAGATCCGGACGTCACTCACCTTCCGATGGCCCAAAACACTGCGGCTCAGGAGGCAGCCCAAATATCCTCAGAAGAGCCCCCTAGGAGAAACAAGCTTGACCACTGTGCCACCAAGTTCCCCTCACCACTGAGTCAGACATGAAGAAAATAGAAGACGACAAGGGACTTCCCTTCCTTGTTGGAGTGCCGGAGTGGTTAAGAATCCGCCTGCCAATGCAGGGGACATGGGTTTGAGCCCTGGTCCCACATGCCTTGGAGCAACTAAGCCTGTGCACCAAACTACTGAAGCCCACGCGCCTAGAGCCCGAGCTCTGCTACAAGAGAAGCCACTGCAATGAAAAGCCCGCGCACCACAACGAAGAGTAGCCTCTGCTCACCACAAGTAGAGAAAGCCTGCGCACAGCAACGAAGACCCAATGCAGCCAAAAATAAATAAACAAAAAGAAAACAAAAGAAAAGAAAATAGAAGACGACAACACACTGGTGTTCATTGCAGATGTCAAGGCCGACAAGCACCAGTTTAAACAGGCTGTGAAAAAGCTCTATGACATTGACGTGGCTAAGGTCCACACCCTGATCAGGCCTGATGGAGAGAAGAAGGCATATGTTTGACTGGCTCCTGACTATGATGCTTTAGATGTTGCCAACAAAATTGGGATCATCTATACTGAGTCCAGCTGGCCAATTCTCAATATAAAAGTTTTCACTATAAAACAACAACAACAACAAAAACAAAGCTCAATTTTTTTTTTTTTAATGCTAGGATATTCTAGCATCTGTTTCTTAGCTGCTGAGCACTATGGGACTCTGCAAGACGTGGTTAGAGTATGGTGCCTTTTCCAAACTTATTTGACTGTAAAATATCTTTTTTTTTTTTAAATTAATTTATTTATTTTTGGCTGTGTTGGGTCTTTGTTTCTGTGTGAGGGCTTTCTCTAGTTGCGGCGAACGGGGGCCATTCTTCATCGCGGTGCGCGGGCCTCCCACTGTCGCGGCCTCTCTTGCTGCGGAGCACAGGCTCCAGACACGCAGGCCCAGTAGTTGTGGCTCACGGGCCTAGTTGCTCCGTGGCATGTGGGATCGTCCCAGACCAGGGCTCGAACCCGTGTCCCCTGCATTAGCAGGCAGATTCTCAACCACTGCGCCACCAGGGAAGCCCCTAAAATATCTTTTAATTTATTTTTATTTTAAGATTTAAGTTTTTTTTTAAAAAAAAAAAACAGCTTCAGTGAGGTATAATTGACATACACTTGCACATACTTCAAGTGTACAATTTGATGTTTTGGACACATGTGTATACCCACGAAACCGTCACTACAATCAAGAAAACAAACACATCTGTCACCCCCCCAAAATTTTCTGTGCCCCTTTGTCATCTCTCTTCCCATTCACCCCCAGCCTCAGGCAACCACTGATCTGCATTCTGTCGCTATAAATTTGTTTGTATTTCCCAAAATTTTCCGTAAATAGAAGCATACAGTATCCACTCTTTTAGTCTGGCTCCTTTAAATTATCATGATTATTTTGAGAGCCAGCTATGCTATTGTGTGGATGAATGCTTTATTCTTTTTATTGCTGAGTAATATTCCATTGTATGGATATGTCACAATTTCTTGTCCTACTGTATAGCACAGGGAACTATATTCAGTATCTTGTGATAAACCATATAGGAAAAGAATATGAAAAGGAATGTTTATATATGTATAACTGAATCACTTTGCTGTACAGTGGAAATAAACAAAAACCAGTTTCTTCATTCTTTCATCTATTGATGGACGTTTGGTTTGTTTCAACTTTTTTTTTTTTAATAAATTTATTTATTTATTTTTATTTTTTGGCTGTGTTGGGTCTTCGTTGCTGCACGCGGGCTTTCTCTAGTTGCGGTGAACGGGGGCTACTGTTCGTTGTGGTACGCGGGCTTCTCATTGCGGTGGCTTCTCTTGTTGCGGAGCACGGGCTCTAGGCACGTAGGCTTCAGTAGTTGTGGCACGTGGGCTCAGTAGTTGTGACTCACAGGCTCTAGAGCGCAGGCTCCGTAGTTGTGGCGCATGGGCTTAGTTGCTCCATGGCATGTGGGATCCTCCCAGACCAGGGCTCGAACCCGTGTCCCCTGCATTGGCAGGCGGATTCTTAACCACTGCGCCACCAGGGAAGCCCTGTTTCAACTTTTTGACTACTACAAATAAGACTTGTAGAAACATTCATGTCTATATGTACATGTACTTTCATTTCTCTTGGGCAAATAAATGCCTAGGAGTAGAATGGACCATATGGTATTTGTATGTTTAACTTATTAAGAAACTGCCAAACTTTTCTCTAAGGTGGTTGTACCATTTTACATTCCCATCAGCAATGTATGAGAATTCCACTTGTTCCACATCCTCCCCAAAACTTGGTATGGTCAGTTTTTAATTCTAAGCATTCTAATAGGTGTATAGTTGAATCTCACTGTAGTCTTTATTTTCATTTTCCTAATGACTAATCATGTCAAACATCTTTTCATGCACTTATGGGTCATTTGTATATCTTTGGAGAAATGTCTGTTCAAATACCTTGCCCATCATTTTAATTGAATTAGTCAATTTATTGTTGAGTTGTAAGAGCGCTTTATATATTCTGGATACGAGACTGTCATCAGATCTACGATTTACACATTTTTTCTTACATTCTATGGATTGTCATTTCACTTTCTGACCTTTTTTTTACAAAACTGGGTTGTTTTTTTATTCTTGAGTTTTGAGAGTTCTTATATATTCTGAATACAAGTCCTTTATAATATATGTTAATATGTAAATGTTTTCTCCCAGTCTGGGAGCTGTCTTTTCCATTCTCTTAACAGTGACTTTTTTTTTTTAATAAATTTATTTATTTATTTATTTATTTATTTTTGGCTGTGTTGGGTCTTCGTTGCTGCGCACGGGCTTTCTCTAGTTTCAGTGAGTGGGGGCTACTCTTCGTTGCAGTGCATGGGCTTCTTAGTGCAGTGGTTTCTCTTGTTGTGGAGCACAGGCTCTAGGTGCACGGGCTTCAGTAGTTGTGGCTCGTGGGCTCTAGAGCGCAGGCTCAGTAGTTGTGGCGCACGGGCTTAGTTGCTCTGCAGCATGTGGGATCTTCCCAGGTCAGGGCTAGAACCCATATCCCCTGCACTGGCAGGCAGATTCTTAACCACTGCGCCACCAGGGAAGTCCTTAACAGTGACTTTCAAAGAACAGAAGTTCTTAATTTTGATGAAGTCTAATTGATCAGCTTTTTCTTTATGGCTGTGCTTTTGGTATTATTTCTTAGAAATCTTTACTCAACCTGAAGTCACATAGGATTTTCTCTGATGTTTTCTTTGAGAAGTTTTATTGTTTTAAGTTTAACATTTAGGCTTATGATCCACCTTGAGTTAATTTTTTGCATATGGTCTGAGTGGTGGGTTGGGGTTCATTTTTTTGCATATGGCTGTCCAACCATCCCGGCACCATTTGTTGAAGACTATCCTTTCTCTGCTGAGTGTGCACCTTTGTCGAAAATCACTTGACCACATATGTGTGAGTCTATCTCTCTACTTTTTTTCATTCATTCATTTTTGACATGGGTTCAAGCCCTGGTCCGGGAAGATCCCACATGCTGCGGAGCAACTAAGCCCGTGTGCCACAACTACTGAGCTTGTGCTCTAGAGCCCGCGAGCCACAACTACTGAAGCCCCTGCGCCACAACTACTGAAGCCTGTGCACCTAGAGCCTGTGCTCCGCAATAAGAGAAGCCACCGCAATGAGAAGGCTGCACATGGCAATGAAGAGTAGCCCCCGCTCGCCGCAACTAGACAAAGCCCACGTGCAGCAACGAAGACCCAACGCGGCCAAAAATAAGTAAATTAATTAATTAATTTTTTAAAAAAAGAAAGAAATGGAGCGAGAGCAAGGAATAGCCAGCGAAGGAGGCTGCCGAATACTCAGGGAGGGAGCCAGCCGGTGATTGAGTGGGAGTCTGGAGAAGAAGGCATTTCCAGAGGGATGGAGTGGTCATCTGGGTCTATCACCGCTCAGTGGTAGGCTCTGAGGAGGGCAGAGATCTGACCACCGCCTTGCAAGAGTCTGGTTGGGGCGTGGTGGCGGAAGCCGGACTGGAGATAGGAGGAAAGTGGAGATGGAGTACAGCCAAATCTTTCAAGGAATTTTGCTCTAAAGGAAGAGCAGAGACCTGGGATGGTAGTTGGAAGGCTTTGTACTGTCGGGAGAGTTTTTTCTTTTAAAGAAGGAATATAATACAGCATGTTTTCATGCTGACGGGAGTAATCTGGCAGAGAGGGTAGTGCTGATACTTTAGGAAGAGCGGGTGTGTGGTGAGAGCTACATCTTTGAATGAGAGAAAGGGCTGGGCTGGAGCCTGCGTGGCGTGTGGCCTGGTTGGAGGTGGGCAGGGGACAGCTCATCCCTCTAATGGGACGGATGCAGGAGGTGCTGCATTTGCTGAATGAACGAGTGGGAATTTATCGAGTGCCTACCACAAGCTGGCTGCTGGGTCAATATGGATAAAAGAGGCAGACGAGGTCCTGCCCTCCGGAAACTTACTTCTGGTCAGGCAGGCAAACAACAGGCACGGACAGGGCCATTGCAAATTGTGTTGATTGCAGTGAAGCAAATAAACAAGTGGTGAGACAGGGAGTAACTCACTCAAGACCACAGCTCAGACAGCCAGGAAGGGGCAGAGCCCAGGTCAGGGGTGGGGGAGGACATGGGGTGGGAGCCTAGTAGGTTGCAGGAGAGAGGTGGGCCTCCCCAGGGGCCCAGAGAGGGAGGGGCAGGGTGAGGATCTGCTGCAGAGTGGGTGGCTGGGAGAAGTTTTGTGGGACAATCTGGCTGGCCGGAGGCCTCCCAAATCCCCTCCCCGGTCCTGTTCTCAGGAGGCGAGGGACATCGGAGAGAGGAGGGAGATGGACCATACTCAGAAGCAGCCTCAGGAGCCTGCAGGGGCCACGGGGGCCCAGAACCTTGGCAACCCCCGGCCGGGCTTCATGAAGTGCTTGTTGGAGGTGGAAGAGGAGGGGGCCACGCGTTGGAGGGTCACCAAGGCCCGCGCACTGCCAAACCGGAAGTCCCCCAGGACCCTGGCCCCCGTGCTCGTCTCTGCCCCGGTTGGCAACTCAGCCCCAATCCTGCCTCTGACCCTGCCTCAGACCCCTGCCTCGGCTCCTGCCATGGCCCCATGCTGGGCCCGACCGCCAGCCCCTGGGCCACTTCCTGCCCCCATGGGAGCCCCAGCTTCAGTGCCCGTCACGGTCCTGCCGGTCCCTGCATCAGACCTGGGCTGGAGAAGGACAGAACTTTTGCACCACAGCGGGGAGAGGAGCCTGAATTACCCCAAGGCACGGTAGGAGCCATCCCAGAAAGGGTGTCTGGGATCAGGGCCTGGTCCCAGGGCCCCTGGCTACTCTCTTCCAGATTCTTGTCCCTGTCACTGCACCTGTCTGTTCCCTCCCATGTGTCCCCCCTCCATTTCCCCTCACTTCTGTCTCCTCTCTGTCTTTCCCAGCTCTTGATCTTTCATATCTAGGCCCCTTTTTCTTTTTTTAAAAAAAAATTTATTTATTTATTTATTTATTTATTTATGGCTGTGTTGGGTCTTCGTTTCTGTGCGAGGGCTCTCTCCAGTTGCGGCAAGCGGGGGCCACTCTTCATCGCGGTGCGCGGGCCTCTCACTATCGCGGCCTCTCTTGTTGCGGAGCACAGGCTCCAGACGCGCAGGCTCAGTAATTGTGGCTCACGGGCCTAGTTGCTCCGTGGCATGTGGGATCTTCCCAGACCAGGGCTTGAACCCGTGTCCCCTGCGTTGGCAGGCAGATTCTCAACCACTGTGCCACCAGGGAAGCCCCTAGGCCCCTTTTTCATTGCCAACCCCCTTTTTCTTTCTAACCCCCTTCAGACTCCCCATACCTCTGCCTTGCTCCTCCTCTGGGTCACTCGTAGACTCTCCTGACCTCTTAAAGCCTCCCCCAGGGTTCCTCCCATGACCCCCTCTGCCCCGGCTCTCCCTCACCCGCCCCTAGCTTTTGGTGCAGGGCCGGGGTGGGTGGCCGGATGTGTGCCCTTTGCCCGGGCTCTGTCCTCTGCAGGCAGGAGCTGGAAGAACACTGCCACCTGAAGGTGCGTCAGACCTGGGAGGAGAGGTCGGAAGAGCACCTCACACTGAAGCAAGAGGAAGGTGAGGGCGGGCCTGGCCAGGGGAGCCCCTTGCGGGGCAGGCAGAACGCTCAGTCCTTGGGTTTATAAGCCTGGGGTGGGGGATGGGGTTGCTGATCATGCTGCTGCCCTGGTACCCACCCCAGCCCTGCACTTGGCTAGTGGGGTAGGAGGCTGACCCAAACTCTCCCACACCACTGGGTCGGGGAGCCAGAATCCTGCTGGGTCCTCTCACTTGGGGTCCAGTTCTCTTCCCTGTTCCAGAGCCACCTGTCTGAATGAATGGAGCAAGCCCTGCAAAGCTCTTACGTTTTTGGAGACGTTTGTGCCTACCCCAACCCAAGCCCACGCTACTGGTCCTCTGCAGAGGCCACCTGGATGGGACGCAGGGCTCCAGAGCCTCCACCTGTCCTAGACCATCCCTCACCATTTAACAAGACCACCCGCCCTGGACATGTTACTGAACCAAACGGGTCTGCTTGCCCACGCGCAGTAAAGTCAATCTACTGACACCGGGTTGTGGTGAAGGAAAGGGCAGCGTTTATTGCAGGCTCCAAGCAAGGAGTCCAGGCAGCTAGTGCTTAAAAGGCCCAAACTCCCTGATGGCTTTCAGGGAAAGGTGTTTAAAGAGAGGGTGAGAGAGAGGGTTGTGGGGTGCATGATCAGCTCACGGACATTCTTCTGATTGGTTGGTGGTGAGATAATCGAGAGTTGACATTATCAACCTGGTTCCAACTGGTCTGGGGTCTACGTGCTCGTGGTCAGCATACAGTTAACTTCTTCCACTTGGTAGGGGTTTCAGTATCTGCAAAACAGCTCAAAGGACATGGCTCAGAATATTATCTATAGCCCTTGAGGAGGAACTAAATGTCCTTGACTTTGTTTAATGTCTGAACTATTATTATTTTGTTTAACTTTGTTTAATGTCTGAACTATTATTATTTTGTCTTGTTTGACTGTTTTCCTTTCTTTCTGCATTTTCTCACTTCTCTGATTAAATCCATTCTTTGGAACTCGGGGAAGGCCTAGGAGGCTAAAGTTTTTCTACAAACAAGAAGAGGCAGACAGAGGACATGGGAGGTGGCAGGGGGTCTGTCCCAGGAAGGCCCCATAGGGTCCTGCTCAGTTACACACAGGTCCCCATTTTCCACCGCATCCCACCTCCACCAAAAAATTTAAAAGTTCTGAACATCCACCCTGGGCGAGGCACTGTGCCCTTTGCTCCCCATCGTCCTTGGGGTTGGGCCCTGTGATTCCACTTACCTGCGCTTTGAGGAGGAGTGATTGCCACTTCCTCTGGGCTCTGGAGGTGGCCTAATCAGCCATCCACATCCACTGGCAACCCAGCCACACCTGGCTCTGGCCCTGGATGAGGAGGTGTGTGCCCTCCTTCCACCCTCCACTCTTCCCCAAAGTCTGGGCCCCAGGAAGGGCCAGAGCGGCCCCTTCTTCTGCCTTCCCTGAATGCGCTCTCTGGTTCCCTAGGACCCCATCCTTGAAGTTCAGTCCTTTTAGCATTAAAAGTCTCTAGTCATTTTTGGAGGGGCTTTTCTAGGTCCAGCACCCACTGCCCCATCTTCTTGAGCTGAGTTCATGGACAATGTGCCACTTTGGCTTAGAGACTCAGCATTGTCCCCAAGACTCAGCCCTGTCTGGTGAGGAAAGAGCTGGCTACCTGCTCTGATGGTCCAAACCACCCTGCATTTGGGATGATCTTACCACCTTTGAGAGCTGTTCAGTTTTCCTTTTTCAGTGTGCCTGCCTGTGGCAGCTCACCACTTAGTCCAACCCTAATCCCAGCCCTACCTCTTCCCCGCATTTCAGTTCTGATCATCAGAGACTTACTGAGTCTACGATGTACCAAGCAATGAATTAATACAACCTCTCTGGGAGGGTGTACTGTTGTTCTGTCCATCTTACAGATAAGAAAATTGAGGCTCAGAGAAGTACAGCGACTTGCCCATGGCAACTATATTAGCTTGCTCAGGCTGCCATAATGAAGTACCGCAAAATGAGTGGCTTAAAATTTATTTTCTCATAGTTCTGGAGGCTAGAAGTCCAAGATCAGGGTGTTGGTATGTTTGGTTTCTTCTGAGGCCTCTCTCCTTGGCTTGCAGACGTCTGCCTTCTCCCTGTATCCTCACATGGTCTTTCCTCTGTGCACACACATCCCTGGTGTCTCTTGTGTGCCCAAGTTTCCTCTTCTCTTAAGGACACCAGTTAGGTTGGACTAGGGGCCACCCCAATGGCCTCATTTTAACTTAATCACCTCTTTAAAGGTCCTATCTCCAAACATCATCACATTCTAAGATATGGGGGTGGGGTGGTATTAGGGTTTCAACATATGAGTTTAGGCAGCGGGCACAACTTAGCTCGTATCAGCAACCCAGCTTCTTAGTAAATGGCAGAGCCCGTCTTATCACTAGGTCTGTTGATTCTAACCTGGATTTTGCTGTGGGCTGTGAAACCAGACACCACACACGTTATGACCAGGACACGACTTTTCTATCAATTGGTGCTGTTCTGGGACTTTCTCAGCATTGTTCCTGGTCCTGTGCTCTGGTCCAGACAAATGAAGCTGTCTTAGAGGCTATGTCTATCCAGATAAGTAACTGCAGAGCCCCAAAGCCAAGGCACAGACTCAGAGTCAGAAAGATCTACCTGGTCCTCTAACCGCTGAGCCTCAGTTTCCCCATTTTTACAAGGGAATAAGCATTCTACTCTTACCAGGCTGTTGTAAGAATTAAATGAGAACATGGCTATAAAGAGCTTAGCACAGTGCCTGGCACACAGCAGGGGTGCCCTAAAGTGGGCATGTTCTGATGCAAGGTGAAGGCGGCTAACTAGCTTAGCTTTGGCCACACCAGCTGAGCCCTTGGTCTGACCTTGTACTAGAGAGTGAAGTGAGTCAATGGGCCCACACCCCTCTGCTTTCACTCTTAGTTAAGTTTGTCCCTCCACCCAGCCATGGTGATAGAGAAGGCTGGACAGGGGCTGGTTGGAGCGGATGGGATGGATGGTAGAAACATAACCCCACTGCCCACCCCAGCCTTCCGCAGCTACTTTGAGATCTTCAGTGGTCATGGCGAGGTGGATGCACAGAGCCTGGAGAACATCCTGCTCCTCGTGGGCATCTCCGTGACGCCGGCCCAGGTGGAGGATGCCCTGAGCAGTGCTGACATCGATGGTGAGTTGGGGGGAGGCTTCATCCTGAACCCCAGGCAGGGTCAGGTTCATGGGCAGCATGAGACCTGTGCAGTCACACAGGGCTCTGCGCTTACAGGGTCCTGACTTTGGTTTAATGCTCTGCTGCTGTTACAGTCTAGAAATTCTTGATAATTTTTGAAAGAGGGGCCCTATTCTGCATTTTCATTTTGAACTGGGCCCCACAAATGATGTAGCTGGTCCTGGCCCCAAAGTTAGGGCTCCCTGAGTACCTACTCAGTGCCAGGTTCTGGGGACCCAGAGATGACCAAGACTTATTTCCTGACCCAAGATGTAGGTGATCTCTGAGATCACTCCTTCCGGAGCTTTACGTGTGCTTCATCGGACATTCCTCCATGGCTTGGTCACTCATTTTACCAGCTGTATGACCTTGGACAAATCACTGAAGTTCACCAAGTCTCAGTTTCCCCACCTGTAAAACGGGGCTTACAGCAAAACCCATCTCACTGGGCTGCTAAAATAATTAAATGAGATAATCCAGGCAAAGCATGGAGCACAATGCTTGGTGTACAGCATGCATCGGGAGACATTAACTGCTGGTATTATTCATTCACTAAATATTTATTAACTGCCTACTGTGTGTCCATTCCTGTGCTGGGCACTGGGAATAAAGACGTGTGTAAGACCTATGAGACCTGCCCTGGAGGTGCTCACACAGTCAATGACACAGAAGGAAGAGTTGCCAAAGGAAGCAGCGCTTAAGATGGCTTGGAGGAAGGGATCAGGAAGGAAGGCTTCCTGGAGGAGGTGATGCCTGAGCCAAATCGTGAAAGATGAAGCAGGAGTTAGGCAGGGAGAGAGGAAGGAAGAAGGGCATTGCTGGTGGCAGAAATAACCTGGACAAAGGGAACAGGGCACAGGGTGAGAAGCATCACATGTGGTTTGGTTGGCTAGATGCAGGGAACACAGCGGAGCTGTAGGGGGCCTGGGCTCCTGACCTCTAAGTGTTAGCTCTGCTTCCTCCATCACTGTCTGAGCTCGAATCCTCAGGCACAAGCTAAGAATTGACCTCAGCTCGGCCCCTACATGACCCCAGGCAACAGCCTACTTTTGTCTATGCCTCAGGCCTCATCTGTGACATGGGGATAAGAGTATTAGGTGCCCCCCACCCCCACAAGGGTGGCTTTAAGAATTAGAGACCACTCATTAATTTGTCAAGTAGTTCAGAGAACATTTGCCAAGCACCTCTCTGTCTTAAGCCCTGAAGACACAGTGCAGAACAAAACAGCCAGTTCCTGTCTCCCAGAGCTTCAGTTAAATCCCAGATCTTATGAGTGTGTGGTTCAAGTACTAGGGTTCTATGAGAGTGTCCAACAGGGGGTCTGACCTGCACTGGTCTGACTTCCCTAAGGAAGTGATGGTCAAGGGGGAGCATTAAGTGAATGAGTTAGAGGGAATTCCTTGGCAATCCAGTGGTTAGGACTCCGCGTTTTCGACTCTGCATTTTCACTGCCGGGGCCCGGGTTCAATCCCTGGTTGGGGAACTAAGATCCTGCACGGCCACAACAAACAAACAAAAAACAAACAAACAAACAAAAAGAGTTGGAGGGTGATGGAGAGAATTCTAGGAAGAGGAAGCAGCACGCGCAAAGGCCCGCAACAGGGAAGAATGTGGCCCCTGGTGGGAGAGCAGGTTAGCGTTAGGGAGTTTGGTACCAGGTGAGGCTGGAGACAGGTAACGGGGAAGGTCTAGCAGGACTTTGAAGGCCGAAGTGGGAAAACTGTAGGTACAAATATGCTCTCATGCAGAGACTAGCACACTGTAATAAGAGTTGCTGACATTTAATGAGCGTGTATTATATGCATGGCCCTATTCTGAGCACGTTGCCTCAATTTCTCTCCCATGAGAAAGGTGTTATGGTCATCCTCACCCTATAGATGAGAAAACTAGGGCTTAATGGGGTTAAGAGACTTTGCCAAGGTCACAAAGATAGTAAGTGGTACACCTATGACATGAACCCAGTCTGCTGCTTCCAGGAACTTCTGGGAGCTTCTAACCCAGGAGATTTTAATTTTCACCTTCTACTTTCCTGTATGCACCACGCTCTCTGCATTGAATATGCATTACTTTTATAATCAAACCCAATGAGTAAATGCTAATAACCGTGCCTGGGTCGCAATGCCCGAGCCTGCTCTGAAAGGCCCCTGGCCACCCTGTATTCTTCTGGCCTCCACAGGAGACGGCCACGTGAACTTCGAAGACTTCTTGGCTGTGATGACAGACACCAAGCGCTTCTTCTGCTCTGTGGGTGAGCAGGGGTGAGCCCAGGGCACTCAGAGCTGGGGGGAGGGGCCAGGTGGCTGCTGGGGCCGTTAGGCATCCAGGCCTGTTAAGTGGTAACGGCAGCCACCATCCCACGTCCCCAGAAGAGAAGGCCCTGACGGACACGGCTCCCCCAAACCCCCGCACTCTGCTCTTTGAGATCCTGTCCCTGCTGGTGGAGATGCTGGCCTTACCTGAGGCAGCCTTAGAGGAGATCACCAGGTGAGTAGGACTGGCTGTTGGGAGTGGAGGGTTGCGGACACAGAAATGGCACCTAGCGTTTTGGCAGCTGAGGACTTTCGATAATTAGGACTCTCAGTTGCCAGTGAAACCCACATAAAACTGGCTTACACAACAGGGGAATGTACTGGCTCGCATCACTTCTCAGGGCCTCAGGAATGGCTGGATATAGGAGACCAGATGATACCATTCAGGCTTTATCTCTCCTGCTCATCTCTGCATTAGCTTCAAGCTCAGCGAGGCTCTTCCCACAGTGGGAAGGATGGCAACCGGCAGCCTCTACTCTACTCATACCCTCCTTGTTTTGCAACCTCAGCAGCAAGAGGAATACCTTCTTGCAGTACTCATACAGCAGTCCCAGAAAGGGAATGTGATAGGGCCTGTCTAGGGCTAGAGAACACGAGGTGGAAGCCTCCCCGTGTTGCCAGAGTGGGCTAGTGGGTGGTTAGTGGTTCACCTAAGGAAGAGACGGCTGTGTACAAAAACATGAACATTCGAGGGCTAGAAGCAGAGGGTCAAGGCAGAATGGCCCACCTGGTCTCGCTTGCAGCACACAGAAGCTTGTCCCTATCGCTCGGAAAGTTGGATCATTTTTTCCTGCAACAGACCAGGCTTTTTCGGCAGGGGCTGGAGGAGGGAGAATGACTGCAGGCTGTTCCACTAATACCAACTTAGCAAACCCCAAAGACAAGAGATCTTTCTTCCTCCCGGCATCTATAAATCACTAAACATATATAACTCTGAAGACGACAAATGTATAATTTTAAAAGCAATAAAACAAATTCCCAGCTATCAATTTCTCCAGTTTAAAAATAGATAATTCCAGTAATCTTGAAGCCCTTGTGTGCCCTACCCCAATCACAAAGTACTTTCTCCCTAACAAGAACCAACCCTTATTCCTTTGCTTTTTGTTTTAAAATTTCACTGCTTATTTCTTCCCTTATCATTTATTGAAAATTTCATACATATGGCAAAGTTAAAGGAACTTTACAGTGAACATTTATATACCCACCACCTAGATTCTACTGTTGCCATTTTACCATACTTCTTTTGCCATGCTTCTATCCCTCTATCTGTTCATCGATCTGTATTATTTTTTTATTCATTTCAAAGTAAATGATAGTTATTTCCCTCTAAATACTTCAGCATACATGGCATTAGCTAATGATCAATATTTGTATAGAGTTCCCCCCCCCCCGCATATTGTGAGGTATAATGTACATTCAGTGAAATGCACAGATCTTAAGTGTATCATTGAATGGGTCTCAACACATGCCCACACCCCAGCAACCTGAACCCCTTTCAAGATATACAGAACTTTACCATCATTCCAGAAAGTGCCCTCATGACCCTTCCCAGTTGGTCCCTGAACCGCACCCCCGCCCAGAGGCAATCACTCTTCTAATTTTTTTTTTCCATTACAGATTGGTTTTGCCTGTCTGACAACTTCATATAAATGGAAACAAACCGTATATGTCATTAGTGTCTAGCTTCTTTCACTCAGCATAATGCTTTTGAGATTCATCCATGTTGCTGTGGGCAGCAACGGTTCACTCCTTCTTATTATTGTATCCCATTGGATGAATATACCACAGTTCATTCATCCATCCTTTCATGGGTAGATTTCTGAGCTGTTTTCAGTTTTGGGTTATAATGAGTAAAGCTGCTATTAACATTTTTGTACAAGTCTTTGTGTGGACATATATTTTGTTACTTGGGTAAATACCCAGAAATGGAATTGCTGGGTCATAGGATAGGTGTATTTTACTTACAAGAAACCACCAGACTTTTTTATCTAAGTGATTCTACCATTTTACACTCACATCAACAATGTACCAGAGTTCCAGTTGCTCCACATCTTGTGTGGATCCATACTGTCAGTCTTGCTAGTTTCAGTCTGGTGGATATGCAGTGGCACTTTTTTTTAAATAAATTTTATTTACATATTTATTTATTTATTTTGGCTGTGTTGGGTCTTTGTTGCTGCGTGCGGGCTTTCTCTAGTTGTGGTGAACGGGAGCTACTCTTCGTTGCGGTGTGCGGGCTACTCATTGCAGTGGCTTCTCTTGTTGCGGAGCACGGGCTCTAGGCACATGGGCTTCAGTAGCTGTGGCACGTGGCCTCAGTAGTTGTGGCACACGGGCCCTAGAGCACAGGCTCAGTAGTTGTGGCGCATGGGCTTAGTTGCTCCACGGCATGTGGGATCTTCCCGGACCAGGGCTCGAACCCGTGTCCCCTGCATTGGCAGGCGGATTCTTAACCACTGTGCCACCAGGAAAGCCCTGCAGTGGCACTTTTAAATTTTGACTCACACTTGTTTGTATTCCTGAATACTTTATTGTTTAGCTTTCCATATTTTTTACCTCTATCGGAGTGGACTCATAAGTCCTCTGTTACTTGCTTTTTCTTCTCAGTGTTATGTATTTGTGACTCATCCATAGCTATGCATAGCTATCTTATGCATAGCTGTAGATCATTTATCATTTTCACTGCTACATACTATTATCTGGTATGACTACATCACAATATATGTATTTGTTCTGCAGATGGACATTAGGTCTATGTTCAGTTTCCAGCCATGGTAGAAACAGTGTTAATATTTTGTATATGTCTCCAGGATACCTGGGCAAGAGTTTCTCCAGAGCAGCAGTTTTAAAACTTTTTGGTCTAGGAAACAGTCAATATTTTCTATATATGAACTTAAAACTGAGAGATCTAAAAAATATCAATTTATTTAACAAAGATAATCCCATTACATGTTAATGTTAATTTTAAATGAAAAAATAACAATATTTTCCAAAACAAACAAACAAGAAAGTTAATGAGAAGAATGGCATTGCTTTACAATATTGAGAATCTCTTCAGTGTCTGGAACAAAAGAAGTTGGCTGGATTTTCCTATATGCTTCTGCATTCAATCTGTTGCAATCTGTCGTTTTGGTTGAAGTATATGAAGAAATCCGGCCTCACACAAATATGTAATTGGAAAAAGTATTTTAATAGCCTTTTCACTTAATATCCCACATATCATGGAGGTATTTTTCTTTGATAGTACACCAAACTTAACGAGCAGTAGTGTCTTAAAAGTTGGTTGCAATATGGAATCTGAAGCCATATCTGTGAACTGTTCGTTGTACTCTTTTTTTAAAAAAATATTTATTTATTTATTTGGTTGCGTGGGGTCTTAGTTGTGGCCAGCAGGCTCCTCAGTTGCAGCTCCAGGGCTCCTTAGTTGTGGCAGGAGAACTCTTAGTTGCAGCATGCATGTGGGATCTAGTTCCCTGACCAGGGATCGAACCCAGGTCCCCTACATTGGGAGCAGAGTCCTATCCACTGCACTGCCAGGGAAGTACCCTTGTACTCTTTTAAATAAAAATCTATTGGTCTGTTTTGTAGTTTAAATGGATCTTTTCCCATGAATGGCTTTTTGTAACATGCATTGTTCATTTAGAACATATTGCGTATCTTCTAAATGTTGACACATTTCATTGTAGTTATTCTATATATTATACGTATAATTATTAATATCACCCCTAATGTCAGAAAAGTCTTTATGGAATTCCCTGATGGTCCAGTGGTTAGGACTTGGCACTCTCACAGCTGGGGCCCAAGTTGGATCCTTGGTTGAGGAACTAAGATTCCACAAGCCACGTGGCACGGCCAAAAATAAATAAATAAATAAAATAAAGTCATCCTTGCTTTAAAAAAAATTTTTTTTAAATATTAGAAGTGTTGTGTGAGGCTACAGTTCACTCATTTGACTGTTATAAACTATTCTGTGTATGAACATGCATATGATGCATGCTTATTATAATGGATTTTTTTAAATTTTATTTTTATTTATTATTTATATTATTTTGGCTGCACTGGGTCTTCATTGTGGCACGTGGGCACTCAGGCTCTTCGTGGCGGTGCACGGGCTCTCTAGTTGCAGTGTGTGGGCTCTAGAGCACTTGGGCTTAGTTGCAGTATGTGGGGATCTGAGTTCCCTGACCAGGTATCAAACCCGGGACCCCTACATGGGGAGCTCGGAGTCTTAACCACTGGACCACCAGGGAAGTCCCATGATAATGGATTTGTTTTCCCAAATTCTAATTTTTTACTTGAAAGCTTTAATTTTGTCATAGGTAACAAATGCTGTCAGTTGTTTTCCTTGAAAGGATGGGCTAACTTTATCCATTTTCAAGAAAATATCCGCCAAAATACACAAGGCTGCATAACCATAGTTTGTCCTTTTTTCAAGTAAAAAATGACATTTAGTGTGTAGGGGAGGTAAAATTTTCCTTTACCCTCTTAGAGCTTCCAGCTGGGACTTATGTAAGACAGACTAACAGGAGAAAAGCATACAAGTTTAACTTACACGCACATGGGAGCCCTGACAAGAATAATGAAGACCCAAAGAACTGACAAGGCCAAGGGGCTTGCATACAAGGTTAAAAAAAGAGCAGCAACTGTAGAAAAGTAACTAAAATATATGGGCAGGGGCTTCCCTGGTGACGCAGTGGTTAAGATTCCGCCTGCCAATGCAGGGGACATGGGTTCGAGCCCTGGTCCAGGAAGATCCCACATGCCACGTAGCAACTAAGCCCGTGTGGCACAACTACTGAACCTGTGCTCTAGAGCCCACGAGCCACAACTACTGAGCCTGTGTGCCACAACTACTGAAGCCCGCGCACCCAGGGCCTGTGCTGTGCAACAAGAGAAGCCACCGCAATAAGAAGCCCGCGCACCGCAACGAGGCGTAGCCCCCGCTCACTGCAACTAGAGAAAGCCCGCACGCAGCAACGAAGACCCAGCGCAGCCAAAAAAAAAAAAAAAAAAAAAAACAAACATACATATATATATATATATATATATATATATATATATATATATATATATATATACACATATGCAGAATGAGGAAGATAAGAGTTATTTTAACCATGTCTGTTTGTAGAGTTCTCTTGGCCTGGACTCTTTTTTTTTTTTCTTTGGCCACACCACATGTATACACTGGCCCGCAGCAGTGAAAGCGCGGAGTCCTAACCACTGGACCACCAAGAAATTCCCTCTTCCTCTCTTGTGATAAGAATGTTTCTTCCTCCTGGTTCAGGGAGGGCAGCTTTCACCTGGGAATTTTGTCTCCTGCTTTTAGAAAGAAAAAGTCAGTGGACCCTTCTTGCATCTACTGTTTTTCAAGTGCCTTTAACTCAAAATAACCAACATGCCGAAGTGGCACATATTGGGGTGGCATGTCCTAAACGCCTTCATTTCCTCCATCTGGCACTTCCCTAGAAGTTTCATCTATTAAAAGCTGAGTTGGTGGCCGTGGAGAAAAAGTCAGGTTAGAAGTTGCAAAGAGATCTGTGAAAGGGGGAGGAAAACATAGATCGGAACAAGCAGAAAAGAACAAATCTAAGCACATGATCCTGTATTTGCTTGGATCCATCGCTTAGTCCTGAGAACAGGTCAGTTCAGTGACAGTCGGAGCTCATTTTAGGAGGCGATGGTATAGGTGGGAGTAGGGCACCCACCTAACTTAGGCCTTTATATGGTGAGCTGCTAGCAAGCATTTAATGAGGGGCATTTCTTTGGAAACAAAAGAGAAACAGAGGTTAATGGTTAGAATAAATTGTAAACTCAGTTTTTGAGGCCAGAGGGCAGTTAATTGTGAGATTCTTACATGTCAGGTTCAAAGCATCTTTAGATGGTGGATTGAGGGACTTCCCTGGCGGTCCAGTGGTTGAAACTCTGCGCCTCCACTGCAGGGGGCACGTGTTCGATCCCTGGTTGGGGAACTTGGATCCTGCATGCCGCACAGTGGCCAAAAAAAGATGGTGGAGTGAGGCTATCTGGTGGCTCTCTGATGAATTTTCTGGCTTGCTGTTTGAATGTCTTTGGTGATGGCATTGGGTGTTCCAGTGAACTAACAGCAGCAGCAGGCATACAGGGTTGTTATACATGATCTGTTGCAGTGATTTTTTCTTTTTGAAGTTTACATTAAGTCGCTTTAGCTTGCAGGGCATTGAGAAAAGGGCAGTTCTAGTTTTCAGTGATGCCAGGTCAGGAGGGTGGGGGGAAACTAGAAATGTTGATTACTAGAAATGTTGATTACTAGAAACGTTGATTCACTTTGTGAATACACAAAGTGGCAGGAGCCAGTTTATAAAGAGGACAAAAAGCTCAAAGTAAGTGAACTGTTCAACAACCTACAAAGGTGTGTTATAGTTTTTATTGAAACATAGAATTTTTCTCTCCACAATCAGTTCCATTTTTATTGGATAATCAGAGTAAGACTAATTTGTTTGTAAAACTTTTTTTGTTATTGAAGTGTAGTTGATTTACAATGTTGTGTTAGTTTCAGGTGTACAGCAAAGTGATTCAGATCTATACACATACTAATATATATAATAGTGTGTGTATATATATATATTAGTGTGTGTATGTGTATATATATATATATATATATATATATATATATATATATATATATATTAGTTTCTTTGTGGACAAATCAGTAAAGTATCAGAAATCACAAAGAGTTCCCTGGTGGCCTAGTGGTTAGGATTTGGCGCTTTCACTGTGGAGGCTTGGGGTCGATTCCTGGTCCAGGAACCATCCCACAAGCTGCACAGCGCGGACAAAATACAAAAAGAAATAAAAATTAAAAAAGAAAAAAAGAAATCACAGAGACAAAGAACCTAGAAAGTTAAACATATGGCTCTCTCCATTCTTTTTTACTTTTAATTTACTGTCATGGTTGACATACATCAAACAATGCACTTTAATTGTACATTTTGTTCTTACGTTGAATTCATAGCATTATAATGTTAAACATCTGGTAGAGATAACATATGCTTGTTTAACTAGTCTTAATTTATATAAGCTTTTTTTCCCTTTCTTTAAGCCAATTAAATACAGCTCTCTTACAAGTTAATTTTTATCAATACCATCTGGAGTAGAAAAACATTACATACATATTTTATATATATATATATATATATATATATATATATGCATACGTAAACATGCAAGACCCAATGCAGCAAAAATAAATAAATAAATAAATAAAATAAATCTATTAAAAAAAAGGAACTCGTTTCATTTCTGGTGGGAATGCAAAATGGTACAGCCACTTTGGAAGACAGTTTGGTGGGTTTTTTTTTTTAATTAATTAATTAATTTTTGTCTGCATTGGGTCTTCGTCGTTGGGACTTCGTTGCTGCACATGGGCTTTCTCTAGTTGCGGTGTGCGGGCTTCTCATTGTGGTGGCTTCTCTTGTTGTGGAGCTTGGGCTCTAGGTGCGTGGGTTTCAGTAGCTGTGGCATGCGGGCTCTAGAGCACAGGCTCAGTAGTTGTGGGGCACAGGCTTAGTTGCTCTGCGGCATGTGGGATCTTCCCGGACCAGGGATCGAACCCGTGTCCCCTGCACTGGCAGGCGGATTCTTAACCACTGTACCATCAGGGAAGTTCCAGTTTGGTGGTTTCTTACAAAACTAAACAAACTCTTACAATATGATCCAGCAATTATGCTCCTTGGTATTTACCCAAATGAATTGAAAACTTAGTCCACACAAAATTAACTGTGCTACACCTATACAGTGGAATATTCAGCACTAATAAGGGCCATCAAACCATGAAAAGACAGAGGAAACTTAAATGCATATTGCTACGTGAAAAAAACTGATCTCAAAAGGCTACATACTTTACAGTTCCAACTATGTGACATTCTGGAAAAGACAAAACAATGGAGACAGTAAAAAGATCAGTGCTTACTGGAGTGAGGGGAGAGGGAGGGAAGTGGAGCACAGATTTTTAGAGCAATGGAACTATTCTGTATTACCATAATGGTAGATACATGTCGTTTCACATTTGTCACAACTCATACAATGTACAACACTATGAGCGAACCCTAAGGTAAACTATGGCCTTATGGTAATAATGATATGTCAGTGTAAGTTCATCAGTTGTAACAAATGTACCACTCTGGTGGGAGATGTTGATCATGGGGGAGTCTGTGGGTGTGTGGGGGGGAAGGGCAGCGGGTATATGGGAACTCTCTGTACTTTCTACTCAATTTTCTGTGAATCTAAAAAAGTCTATCAAAAAAAACTTAGTTAAGAAAAAAAATACACTATAAATAGAAGGTACCCCCCCCAAATTAATTGACCATATACACTTGGGTTTACCTCTGGATTCTTTATTCTCTTCCTGTGTCTATAGTTCTGCAAATACCACATAGGTCTTGATTACTGCAGCTTTATAGTAAGTATTCAAATCAGGTAGAGTAAGTCCTCCAAGTTGTTCTTTTTCAAAGAGTTCTAGATCCTGTTCTATTCTAGGTCCTTTGCATTTCTATATAAATTTTAGAATCAGTTTGTCAATCTCTATAAAAGAGCCTGCTGATATTTTGTTGGGATTGCATTGAATCTATATGTTCATTTTGGGAGAAATGACATCTTAATAATAACAAGTCTTTCAGTCCATGAACATGGTATAACTCTTCACTTATTTAAGTCTCTAATTTCAGCAGGATTTTGTAGTTTTCAAGATGTAGATCTTTTACATGTTTTGTTGAATATATCCATGAGTAGTGATAAGGTGCTGAGAGTTAAGACCTCTGCAAAGCATGAGAGTTCATGGCTAAGAAGCTTTAAAATATATATATATATATATATCCATAAGTATTTCATATTTTATACTGTTGTAGATGTTTCCATTTTCCAATTGCTCATTGCTGGTATTATAGAAGTATAGCTTATTGTTGTATATTGATCTTGTATCCTATGACCTTGCTAAACTCACTTATTAGTGCTGGTAGCTTTTTATAATAGATTTCTTAAGATTTTTACACACACAATGATGTCATCTGTGAAAAAAGCTTACTTCTTCCTTTCCAATCCATTAGCATTTATTCCTTTTTCTTGTTTTTTATTTTTTTTACAGCCAAAGCTGCTGAAACCCCTTCTTTAACCAAATTCTCATTATAAAGGCTATTTTTAAAAATTTTTTATTTATTTATTTATTTATGGCTGTGTTGGGTCTTCGTTTCTGTGCGAGGGCTCTCTCCAGTTGCGGCAAGCGGGGGCCACTCTTCATCGCGGTACGCGGGCCTCTCACTATCTCGGCCTCTCTTGTTGTGGAGCACAGGCTCCAGACGCGCAGGCTCAGTAATTGTGGCTCACAGGCCTAGTTGCTCCGCGGCATGTGGGATCTTCCCAGACCAGGGCTCGAACCCGTGTCCCCTGCATTGGCAGGCAGATTCTCAACCACTGCGCCACCAGGGAAGCCCCCTTTTTCTTGTTTTATTACACTGGCTAAGACCTTAAGTAAAACAAAAGTGATGACAGCAAACATTTTTGCCTTGTTCCTGATCATGGGGGAAGCAATCAATCTTTCGCCATTAAGCTTGATTTTAGCTATAGGATTTTTGTAGATACTTTTATCATGTTGAGGAAGTTCCTTTCTATTTCTAGTTTGCTGTGAGTTTTTATTATGAATGGGAGTTGAATTTTGTCAGATGCTTTTTCTGCATCTTGAGATGATTACAAGGTTTTTCTCTTACATTCTGTTAATATAGTAGATAAAACTGATTTTTTAATGTAAAATGTATTCTTTGGAAAGACTCCACTTAGTTGTAATGTATTACCCTTTTAATATATTATTGGATTCAACCTGCTATTTTGTTAAGAATTTTGGCACCTATGTTCAAAGGAGATATTGGTCGTTAACTTACTTTTTGGGTGATATCTAGCGTTCCTGTTAGTATAATGCTGGCATCATAAAATGAGTTACGTGTTCTCATATCCTGAAAGAGTTCATGAAATCTTGGTATTCAGTCTCCTCTAAAGGTTTGATAGAACTTACAGTGAAGCTGCTTGGACCTTGTTTTCTTTGTGGGGAGGTTTTTTTGTTTGTTTTGTTTTAATTGAAGTATAGTTGATTTACAATGTTTCAGGTGTATAGCAAAGTGATTCAGTTACATATATACATATATTCTTTTTCAGATTCTTTTCCACTATAGGTTATTACAAGATATTGAATATATTTCCCTGTGCTATACAGTAGGTCCTTGTTCTTTATCTGTTTTCTATATAGTAGTGTGTATATTTTAACCCAAACTCCTAATTTATCACCCCCCCCCTTACCCCTTTGGTACCAATTAGTTTGTGTTCTATGTGAGTTTATTTCTGTTTTGTAAATAAGTTCATTTATATCATTTTTTAATATTCTACATATAGGTGATATCATATGATATTTGTCTTTTCTCTGACTTACTTCACTTGGTATGATTATCTCTAGGTCCACCCATGTTGCTGCAAAAGGCATTATTTCATTCTTTTTTAATTCCATTTTATATTTTATCATCTTTATCCAGTCCTCTGTTGATGGACATTTGGGTTGCTTCCATGTCTTGGCTATTGTAAATAGTTCTGCTATGAACATTGGAGTGCATGTATCTTTTTAAATTAGAACTTTCATCTTTTCCAGATATATGCCCAGGAGTGGGATTGCTAGTTCATATGGTAACTCTATTTTTAGTTTTTAAAAGAACCTCCATACTGTCTTTCATAGTGGCTGCACCAATTTACATTCCCACCAATAACGTAGGAGGGTTCCCTTTTCTCCACACCCTCTCCAGGCTTTCTCTTTCTTCTTGGGTATTTTTGGCAGTTACTTCTACATAATATGGATGTACTACAATATTTTGGTTAATGATTTTTAGACTTGTATCTACTGACTTCTTGTTATGGTAAGAATTTAGCTGTCTGATACAACTATCCCCTCAGCTCCTCCTTCCCCATTCAAATATATTATCAATTTTACTAAATGTTTGGGGTTTCTAATATTATGGCTACACAATTATTCATAGCTGAGCATTTTTTATATAATGATTTCATGTCCTTTCTTGTTTTTTTTTATTTCCTAAAAGTTGACAATTGCCTTGATTTTTTTTTTTTCTTTGTATTCATTGACAATTCTTGTACCTTCCTAGAGCTTTGTTTTCCTTGGAGGCATTTTCTAAGTAATTCCATTCTTCTCATTTTTGGATTAATTTCTTCTTAGGCATGCTACAGAGCCGTCATCTTGGGAGTTTGTTGTCATTCTAGGAATTCTTTCTTCCTTTCCTCTGGAATTCTGTCTACTGGATCACATGTCTTACTTTTTCTTGGTTTGCTTACTCTTTCTTGGTTTGATTTGCTTTAAAAAAAAAAAAAAAAAAATGGGAGCATGTTTCACCAGTAGCTTTTTGGGGTTAGAAAGGCAGTAATTCAGCGACAGGTATGGGAATGCCAGCCCTTGAAATTTCTGTCTTTTAAGCTATAGTGATCCAATCTAAACTGGTTGTCCTCTATGGCAGTTGCACTGCCATTGTGGGATCTCCCTTCACCATCTTCCTTTAACTTTTGTCTTTCTCCTATGTTAGATCTCTTATTTTCTGTATGTATATCTTCCTTTTCTTTTTTGGTTTATGCCCTCGTTTTGGAAGAACATGCCCTCCAGTACCTTCTTGAGAAAGGATGCATGGAAGGCAAGAGTTTTGAGATTTTGTATGTCTACAGAAGTGTTTGATTCTACCATCACACTTACTGAATAGTTTAGCTAGGTATAGAATTCTAGATTAGTGTATTCATTAAGGAATAGACCCCAATGTACTATAGTTAAAACAATATAGTTTATTTCTCTCATATTGATGGCTTGGAGGAAGCAGGCAGGAAGGCAAGGTTGCTCAAGCACCCAGTTTCTTTCCCACTTATTCTTCCACCATTCCCTAGGTCAATCCTAAGCCAATTTACCAGCAACACATCTAAATTCAAGCCCACAAGAAGGGGAAGGAGAGGAAGTAGAGAGCAAGCAATTTCCTTTAAAATTGTGACCGAGAAAGTTACACACACTCTGCTCATGTCCTGTTGGCACCTGTGGGGTGAAGTTATTTTCTAATCCATCTTTTTACTCAGGATGTTGCCTTTTCAGGTTCTAATTTTACACAGGGGTCTAGAGCCAATCTCCATTTGAGGGCTCTGGTATTCATTTTCTATTTTCTCTGTGTGAAGCTCATTAAAACCCAAAATTCCAGGCTTCAGGGATAGGCAGAGGCCCTAGCAGAGCCCCCCGCTTAAGCCCTAAGGGCTTCCTGACACTCTGAGTAGCATGCCTACCCTTCATCACTGCCTACAAAGTCCCAGGTAGTCTGGCCCTCCCATCTTGCTGCCCATTTCTACCCCCTTCTCCCTCACACACAAGCTCTAGCCCCTCTGTTCCTAGAGTTCACCAAGCTCTTTCGCACCTCCTGGCCTTTTCGCAAGCCATTCCCTCTGCCTGAAAGAGGCTTCTTCCCAATATCCACTTAGCTTGCTTCCTCCCCTCATTTTGCTCAAATGCCACCACCTCGAGACTTTCACTGACTACTGTGGACAAAATAGCTCATCACTACCTCCTACTCAGCTTTTACTTTCTCTCAGAACACCCATCACTCCTCACATGGTACCATAATTTATTTACTTGTTCATGGTCTGACTCTCCTACTAGATATGTGCCTAGGTAGTTGATTTAGAAAGTGATACCAGGGAGCAGAAGTGAGGGAAGGGACATGAACACAGAAGGAGGATAAGCCAGTACAATGATGTACTACTGAGTCAACCATCCCCAGGCTCTTCTGAGGAGACTATGAATGGTGGCTCAGAACCGTCAGGGGAAGAGAGAGGAGCCTGTATACCTCAGCTGCTGGTTCCTCTGTCAAGGGTGCCCCACACAGGTGTTTAACTCCCCTGCACTTCTGGGGCGCATATGTGTCAGAGAGGCTCTGGAGCAAGCAGCAGGAGGTAAGACCTGAGGTGAGACTGTGCCAGGTTGTCCCTGTGCAGAGCTGGTTGAGGCCCACGTAGAAGTGGTTGCTGTGACAGTGGCTGGAGTAAGAGGTGGGGCTGAGAGATGACACAAGGACCTTATATGAATATCTCCTGCACTGCTCTTTCCCAAGCATTTAGGTGAGTGGCCAGCATACAGTAAACACTCAATAAATATTTGAATGAATGAATGAATGGTGCTGCAGTCTAGTGGGGAAAAGGCAAGTAGTGATGAGTTAAGAATATTAAGTGGGCTGTGATAGGGTTAAGTACAAGTTGTCAGGGGGCCTATAGTGGGAGCCTAACTCGTCTATTGGAGGAGAGAGGACTTTCTGGAAGAGATGGCCCTTAAGCTGCAATCTGAAAGATGAGGAGAAGTTAACTGCACAGCTGGCTTACAAAGCACTTGCACATCTAAGTAAAAATACCAGTGACAGAAATCATGGGCAACATTTACCATGCTCTTTCCTTGAGTCAATTTGCTGAATGCTTAATGGGTCTTGTTATTTAATCTTTGTCTTTAACCTTATAAAAACGTTGACTGATCTGCTTAGAGAAGTCAAGTGACTTCCAGTGACCGGTAGAGATAACCATTTCCCCCCACTTTACATAGGGGTGACTGAGGCCCAGAGCAGGGCAGTGACTCGCCCACAGTCACAGGAAGTTAATGGTTGAGCCAAGACTAAAACCCAGATCTCTTGTGGCCCTGCTCTTGAGCTGGCCAGACAGAACAGGGGCTCAGGAAGAGTAAGGGAGGAGGAGGGTGAATTAAACACGGCCGGGCTGAGCTGGGTGGCACTGCCTCCCCAGCTATTACCAGAAGAAGCTGAAGGAAGGCACCTGTAAGGCCCAAGAGATGGAACCGGCCATTGGCCGGCTGCGGTCCCGGAAGAAGCTTCCCTACAACCTGCAGCAGGCAGACACCTTGGAAGTCCCAGAACGAAGAGCCCTCAGGATCCTGAGCCAGCTGAAGCAGCAGAACTATGGTGAGGGCCCTGGGTGCCCACACAGCCAGGCCCAGGAGCTGAGACATGGTTTCCCACTTTGGGCTTAACTGTGTGCCATCAGCCAGCTGGCTGATAATCACCACCCATCTCCAGCCTTTCGCACACTCTTTCCCCTGAGCCTTAGCCCTGAGCACAGGTTGGTCCCAAGAGCCTGGACTGAGAAGGAAGAGTGCTTAGCAATCCCACCTCATCATTTATTGAGCACCCTCTGGGGTCACTCACTGTGCTAAGCCCTTTGCAGACGTGCTAGAATTTAATCCTCATAATCACATATTTACCCACCTATTCACAATGAGAAAGCTGAAGTTTAAGCAACTTGCCCAAGGCCCCACAGCTAGCATGTGTCAGAAAGGGGAGTTTATACCCAGGTCTGACTCCAAAACCTGTGCCCTTTTCTCTAGGCAAGGTTGCCTCCCCATAATAGTAGACTTCTACTGTGTGCCAAGTGATGGGCTAGTAGCTTTCTAGAGTCTTTAGAGTGTGCCTATCAGACTCTGCCAGGACTCATCCCAAAGACTTGTGCTCCTTTTTAAGCAAGTATTAGCCCTTACACTGTTCTCAGCATTTAGCTGAGTGCTTTGCATATATTATCCCTTTAATCCTCATCATCAACTCTGAGGTGGATACCACCATCAGCTCTAGCTTATGCAGAAGCTCAGAGAGGTTAAGTGACTTGCCCAAACCCACCCAGGTCGTTATGTGGCAACGCTGGGATTTCACATGGGTCTGCGTGCCTCCCAGGGCTGGACGTGCTCTGAAACATTCCCCTCTCCTGCCTCTTCCACCTTTGCCAGCTGCCAACCTGCAAAGCCCCTATGCCCAGGTGCCTTGCATCCCACTCTGCCCGCGGCTGGACAAGAATACGGTCCGCCAGAAGCAAGGCAGCCACTATGTGCTGGAGCTGTGTACCCCCACCAGCCTGGGCCCTGACACCCGTAGCCTCTTCTTCCAGACTGGATCTCAAAGAAGCAGGTGGGTACCCAGAGGGCAGGGACCCCAGCCCAGGCCCATCCACCTCCTTCCTTATGAAGTCCCTGGCCTAACCCAAGGGGAATCCATCCTTCCAAGAGATGCCTCAGAGACTGTTGTTCCAGGGAGGAAAAAGGGGAAAGGATGGAAGGGGGAAGAAACTAACCTTTGAGAGTCTGTGTACCAGGTAGACTGTTCCTAAGTCAGGGTACTTACGCCTTTCTGTGCCCGGGACTCGGCAGCACTACCTGCCTTTCTCATGCAGGGGGTTTAAGTCCTTTGCCCGAGTCTGATTCCATGTTAGGAGTAGTAGGAAACAGGCTTAGCAGCTGGGTGGAGGGAAGCTTCCCCTGCAGCAGTCCTCTTCCAGGCATCCTGGGATAAAAGAACACTGGACTTGGAATCAGGCCTCTGAGCCCGACTGCTGGCCCCATCACCTCCCTGGGAAGGACTCCTCTCCCCTTGGGCACATGGGGTGGCTCACTTCCTCCCACCCTTCTCTTCCACCTCTCTCCCTAGGGAACCCAGCTCTGACAGCCGAAAGTGGCTCAGTTCTGTGCCGGCTCGAACCCACTGACCCTGTGGAATCCTGACTCTGGGCAGCTGTTCAGGGCCTGCAGACGGACGGGTCATCAGGCAGGGACTGCTGCTGGATTTTGCTTTTGTGGCCTGGTAAGCCAATAAACAACAAGAACCTCAGCCCCTGTGCCTGGTGCCAGGGAAGGCCCCAGGCTTTCTCCCTTCCACTCGGCTC
Organism: Balaenoptera acutorostrata; assembly: GCF_949987535.1. Lineage (NCBI taxonomy): Eukaryota > Metazoa > Chordata > Mammalia > Artiodactyla > Balaenopteridae > Balaenoptera > Balaenoptera acutorostrata. The sequence goes on along the minus strand of NC_080064.1, from coordinate 12,834,267 downwards.
TCAGAGCGGAGGGCCTCAGCCTCCCTCAGGCTTCAGCGCCTCTGAAGCAAGACTCGCCTCAAAACCCTGCCGAGGGTCAGGAGTCCTGCTAGAGGTGGCCCTGGGTTCAAAGTCTTGACCTCCTGTGCACTCTCAAAGCACAGAACTGGGACTGTCCTCAGATGGGTGTCTCCACGCCTTGGACTAGGAGCCCCGTAAGGGCAGGAATTCTCTTTCCCACTTGCTTGAAGGGAATGGTGAACATAAGGGAAGTACCTGGGAAAGACCCTGGCCCCTAAAGCAGACAGACCCTGTGGAAGGGCGGGAGGGGCCTCAGCCATACTCTCACCAACAGAGTGCCAGGACCCAGGGGTGCCCTTCCCTTGGAGCCTAAGCATGTGGGTCCGTGGCCCCAATCCATACACCACCCCAGTCCTATTACTCAAAGAGAGAGCCCCTCCCTAGGACTGAGCAGAGATAGCTTCCCAGTGGTTAAACAAGCAGCCAGAGCAAGAGGTTAGGAGGCCAGAAACTGAAATGAGGACAAGGTTCTGACAAGTTTAAAACATGTATTTAAAATACAATTTATAAAATGCTTAATCTGCCGACTCAGGAGCCCGCGGTGCGGGGTGGGGTAGGGTGGGCAGCTACCCGCTAGACCAGCAGAGCAGGACTGCAGGGGTGCGGCCCTCCCTCCCATGCCCTTCTGTTCAGATACCCAAGGGGCCCATATGCACCCCTGGGATCACATGGCCGAAAACAGGACCCCAGAGGTTTCCAGAGTCTCTGCCTACCAGGGAGGCTGGGGCAGCCCTGCCGGCCCATCCCTGAGCAGAGCACCCCCAGATGGGGCAGAGCAGGGTATGGCTGGGCTCGACAGGGCGGGGTGAGGCAGTGGGCTCTGGAAGGGGCTGATGGTAGCAGATAGGGTGTTGCCTCCTGCCTGCAGGTGGGGAGCACCCTGATTGAGTGGGCGGAGAAGGGTTGGTCACCAGGCCCAGACCCCCAGCTCCTTTGGTTATAGGCTGACATCAGAGTAGTGGCTCATGGGAAGCGGTTAGCTGGAAGGTCTGAGGCCTGGCTCACAGAGTCAGGGAGGAGCTGGGGGAAGGGGACAGTACCATGAAGGCAGATAAAGGGGCAGCAGCCTCAGGTTTCTGCCCCTCAACTCCCCTGGGGTTTTCCAAGCCAAAGCCTGCAGCTTACTTTTAAAAACTTTAAAAAAAAAAAAAAAAAAAAGCACTTAAGGAAAGTTACAGACAACTACCCCCCCCACAAAAAAAACCCAAAACACCCACAAACACACACACAAAATCCAAACCGTTCTCTCATCTCCCCTCCCACCTCCCCCCAACACAATAGTTTCCTGTTTTCATTTCTTTCTCTTTAAAATTTTGCCTGTCACATCTCCATCTGGGAAGCCAGGACATGACCGCTGATGGGTGGTGGCAGGCACACAGCGGGCAGAGCCCCATCTTTGGCCGGAGGGAGGTGGGAGCATCAGTCCCCACTACATCCTCGATCCACAGACACCCATCAGCCAGCCTCCCCTTGGATCCCACTAGAGGAGTGGAGCAAGAACAGGTGGTCCCGACGGCTGAGCAATCAGCACTCTGGCCTTCCCACCTAGCCCACCTCTGTACCTTCTCCAGCTGAAAAGGAGAGTCTCATCTTGGGCCAGAAACCACTATTACATGAGGGACGGACACTATCCGTTTAGAATGCGGAAACTTGGTCAGGGCAGTGGAACTGTAAAGACAGCAGCAACCTTCTCCCTTGCCCACTCCTAGAGGTCATTTCCCCTCAGAACAGCATGTGGGCACCATTCAACGTTCTGCGGGTTCTTACTGACTGAAGCTTTGTTCCAGCTCTGCTCACGGACAATATCCTGGCTTCACACAGTTATAAGCCTGTGCTATGGACTAATTACTGACTTAACCGACAGCTGACCTTTCCTCCTAATGGGAAGATGTAGTGGGCCAAGGCTTGCTGGGCCCGGCTGACATCCCCACAGGGCAAGGCTGAGAGCCAGCAAACCAAAGGCGGAGTGAGCCTGCAAGACCTAGCTTGCCACCTTGGCCACCGCGAGCTGCCCTAATCACAAATGTCACACCAACCACTCCAAAACTCATCTGCTGAGCAAGGAGGCCGTCTGGCTGGCTGAGGGACATAAGGCGAAGTGCAACGGAAGAGATCGGAAAGCCTGAGAGGGGCCAGATTGTACACACACAGCTGCTCTGGGCTGGGCCCCCTAAGCCTCTTCCACCTCAAAGAGCCAACGCAAATCTCCAGGCTCCAAAGACAGAGGGGAAACTGCCTTCATTCCAGGCCCTTGCTCTGGAAAAAGGGGTCGAGGGTAACCTAGGCCTATGGGGAACCAGTCTGTCATTACCAATCTTTACAATGCACAGCTTGTCTTTCCCCAAATGTTATTCAGAATGGTCTGCTCCCAAGGCAGTGATTTCACAAGGGAAATGTACCGGGTAGAGTTACTGAGCTGATGCCATCAACAGAGATGGCGCTCCACAGACCCTTGAGAGTTCTAAGCCTTGCTGGAGTGGGAAGACCCACCTACCTTCTGACCACACTCGGCAGGAGGCTCAGAGTCCTGGAGTCAGACTCTCTCCTGGCTTTCCTTGTGCTGACAGCAAAATACTGAGCAAGGCTCGCAGCCTCACTCCTAAAGCCTGGGAGTGCAGCCTCACTCCCTGCCCTCTTCTAGAAGTAGTAAGCCCAGCTGGTAGGGAACAACCCTGAGGGGTTTTGGAAGGGAAAGTCTGTTCACTTTCCCTATCTCCCAAAATACTAAAGGTGAGGGGTTGGCACCCTCCCCAGGCTCTCTGAGCCTATAGAGCTAGCCCAGTCTCCAGGTAGGGCCCAGATGCTCTGGGACTTAGCTGGGGGGAGGGAGGTATAGGCATGGGGTGCTCATCTGTCCTGGGCTGCAGAGCCCTGCCCCTTTTCTCGGCGGCAGTAGGAATACAGAAGCTAAGCTCACCAAAATCCTATTGGTTAATGTTTCTAGTGGATTGCCCAGAAACATTTTTAAGTAGACTACCAAACTACCCTTTCTCAATTAAAAATTCATTAAACTGCTAAAACCCCTCCCATGTACTTTTTTTTGCAAATCAAATATTTGTATAAACAAACAAAAATAGGAAGGAAAGAAAAAAAAAAAAGGATATTTTCAAAATGGAACTTGCTTTTAAGTGATGAAGACATGCACTTGAGGGTGGGTGGATGGGAGTTCTCATTTGTGGTTTGAAATCCCAAATTAATGAGCATGATAAACTGTTATTGCTGGCACTGGCTTCACCCCAAGCGGCCAAGTGGCACTGTCTGACTCTACTCTGAGTCCTTGGTGGGTCCCCCCAACCCTCCTCTAACCCCCACCCTTTCCCTTTCCCTTGACTTGGGACAGCCCTTGTAGACGTGCCAATCACAGTGGGAAGGGGGGGGAAGGGAGGTCACAGTGCATGGGGTTCAAGGTCACAGTGGGCGGAGCAAAGGGGATCACAGTGCAAGTAAGTCAGGTCGTTCCCTCTGCTCAAGTCCAGCTGTCTGCCACGGCAGTGCGACCCGCAGCGGACGACCCAGGAGGTGGTGACGGCGGTGGCGGCGGCATCCTTCCCTGCCCGCGTTTATCTGCGCTGTTTGAAGCCTTGTGACCCATCAGGACCCAAAGGCTGTCTGATCACATTGTTAGGCTGCCTGCTGTCTTCGGGTTGGGAGATCCTGGTTGGCCTGAAGGGAAGAAGATCAGAGTGAGGCCTGAAAAAGGGTATAAAGGAGGCCCGCAAATCTTAAAATCAACCAATTCTGCACCTGTGGCAGAAGTCACAGTGGCTATTAGCCAACTCTGGCTCTCTGAGCCTGCTTCTTTGGCAAGCAGACTCAGTGCAGCTCCAAGCTGGGAAGCCCCTGAGAGCAGGTGGGGTGGACGGTCCATGTTCACCTCTAGTGCCTGCAGCACTCTTCCCCACAGGCTGGTTCGCCATCATTCACCCGGAGGCAGAGGAAGTGCTCAAGGGCCCATCCTGCACAGAGGCAGTGACCGTGGATAGCATATCTTCCACAGAACTCCATGGCACAGACTCCCCAGAGGTCGGGCCAAGGTAAAGACCTCTAACCAAGAGCTCATCAGAGTGACCTGGCACCCGCCACTGCTGCTCTCCTGCTTCTCTCCAAATCATGGGATTAATGGTTGACTCATATTACTATGGAAAACTAAAAGAAAATGGACTTTTTCTACTTTGCCAAACGAAGGCTTACAGGAGAGATAACAGAAGTCCATCAAAATAATGAAGGCGTAGAAATAAGGTACAGATTAGCACTTTAAGTCCCAGAATATACCGAGGCTGAGAATCCTCCAAGGAGGATTCTCAAAGTTAGAAAGAGGCTGTTTCAACAAATACTGCTTTACCAGGAGGTGACAAACTTACATAATACAACCTCTAGGACTGCAAAGATAAAAAATGCCAGGAATAAAAAAGAATTTAGAAAATTCACAGAAACATCACAGTGGGCCACTGTAAGACCCAAAAGATAACATCCAGAACCCACTTATTTAATTGCACAAGAAATGGACGAGGCAGGTACGATCATTATCCCATTTTTCAGACTAGGCTACAAGGGCACAGAGGGGTTAAGTAGGTCTAAGTTAAGCAGAAGTTAAGTGGCAGAGAGGGACTTTCCCTCTGTGGCGCAGTGGTTAAGAATCCACCTGTCAATGCAGGGGACACAGGTTCAAGCCCTGGTCTGGGAAGATCCCACATGCCACGGAGCAACTAAGCCTGTGCACCACAACTACTGAGCCTGCGCTCTAGAGCCCTCGAGCCACAACTACTGAGCCCGCGTGCCACAACTACTGAAGCCCACATGCCTAGAGTCTGTGCTCCGCAACAAAGAGAAGCCGCTGAAATGAGAAGCCCGCACACTGCAATTAAGAGTGGCCCCCACTCACCACAACTAGAGAAAGCCCGCACGCGGCAACGGAGACCCAACGCAACCAATAAATGAATAAATAAATAAATAAATTTATATTAAAAAAAAAAAAGAAGTTAAGTGGCAGAGATGGGCTCAAACTGGCTGATTTTGACTCAAAGTCCATGCCTTTACCCTGTATGCCACACTGCCCCCTGGTGCCTGTAGAGGCAGCATGCCAGCAAAGTTTTCAGAGCAGTCCCCGAGCCAGTGCAGACAACAAACCAGCCCTACCAGCCGGGGTGGGCAGCTGCAGCCACGATGGTTCCAGCCCTGATTCTGCCTGCTTCTCACTACTCTGCAGGCAGCCAGGCCACTCTCCTCCTCCTCCTCAAGGTGGCCTGGTGGAGTGGTCAGGTCTGGCTGGCAGGTCACCCCTGCCAGCTACACTCACCGGTCGAGGATGGGTTTCTCTTGCTCCTCCTCGGGGCTGGCGCTGCCCAGGATCCGCTTCCGGGCCTCCGCGTACTCTGCCTCCCGCTGCGCTAGGGACTTGACGGGAAGGGCTGGCCTGCTGGTGGAGTTGGGGCTGCTGACCACACCGTTGCTGGTGGGCCTCTTGAGGATGCGAATCTGTGGAGGGGGCCCCGTGGGAAGGCTATCGTCCTGAATCACAATGGGCACTTTGGGAGGAGATTTGGATTTCCTGCTGACAAAGAGCAAACACAGCTTCACAAGTCCTACCCTTGACTACAGAGTCCCCATCCATGTCCCACACCCACCCCTCACCACTTTTCTCTCCCTCCCCCTCCGAATTCTATTCGTTATTCTCTGGCCTCTGACCAGACATCAAAATTCTCACTCTTCAAGAAGGGTTTCTCAAAAGAGCAACCTTGCCTATTAAGCTCACGCAGCCCACAGGTCTGCTCCTCAGACCGAACCCCAGGCAAGGGGGGCAGGAACACCACCTCATTCTGGGACTTCTATCCCCGTGTTCGTCAAAGTCACATCAACCACTGTCGGGCCCCTGTGGCAAAACACTTCTTGTCCAGAATCCAATGGCCTCAGTTAAAACCCCAGCTTCCCTACACAGACCCGCGTGTAACAGGCCGGTGCGGTGGGAGCCCCTTAGCTTGGGGATCAGCAATGTGTTCACTCCCAGTCAAGGTCCCACAACATGCGCTCAGACCGAACACTCAAAGGAGCCAGCTCCGCCGTCCCTGCCTGGCATCAAGACAGGATTTACCAAACTGCCTCAGCCTCTGGTGAGTGTCCTGTGCCTCCCAGAGACAAGCTACTCCAGACACTGGATGGTCTCTTCAGAAGAGCTTCTGAGCAGAGACCCCTCCCTCACCAGGGCTCTCCGGTCTGCTGGACGCGGCGGGGCTGGGGTCAAGGACGACCCTGGAAACAGTGCTTGGCAGTGCTCAAAGGAAAAGCACTGTCCAAGGCTGGTAGATGTGCACATCGGGCAATGTGCCCACAAGGGGAGGAGGAAAACGACACAGGAAGGGAAAGAAACAAAAGCCACAGGAGAACAAGGGATCCAGGCAGGAACGGCCACCCCTCAACAGCCACAAAGACCCTCCCCAGAGCAGTCAACTAGCTTCTCTTCAAAACCAAACAGCGCTCAGGGGCCTGTTTTCAGAGCCGTGGTTGTCAGGAGGAGTAGGTACTGGAGGGCTGCTGCCACGGGAGCTGGAACAGGTCTTGGGTGGGACAGGACAGCATGGCCAGGGGGCTGCAACCAGGCGCTAGTGTGGTTGCTGAGATAAGCAGACACATAAGGAGCCAGCACTCGGATCACAGAGGCAGGGAGCCAGGAAAGTCAGCGGACGGGCAGGGCACCCCCAGTTCCCTGGGGACGGCTGTGCAGCCCATCAGGCAAGTCCAGAGAGGCCCTCCCCTCCTCCTCCTCCCTGCCGCCTGTCCCTGCGGGAAGCTGACAGGTTACCAGGGCAAAGACAGACTGCTGAAGTCAACTTTCACCTGCTTCGGAAACCCACTTCCTCTGCTGCCTGGGTGGGGGAAAAAAGCTATCCTTAAAGGTCTTGAAGAATTCCCAAGAATCTTTTCTTCCAGGATACCCTCGTAATGCCCCAAGCCACCAAGTCACGGAGGGCCCAGGGAAATCTTCTGTCCAACCTCCTCGTGTCACAGAGAGAGAAAGTGATGTCCAAAAAGGGAAACAACTTGCTCCAAACCTCAGAGTCAGGCCTCAAGCCCAAGCCTTCTGACTTGTCACCCCCCACCTCACACAGGGTGCCCACTAAGGCAGGAGGCAGGTGCAACACTCCAGCCTCACTGCCAAAGCCGCAGCCACCGTGTCCCTAAGGGAAGGGTTCGCTGCCCAGGAGCCTGACCTGCCGGTATCTAACAGCCAGCTGGAGAACACCACTGACTGCCCAGCTCTCACGGCAGAGAGCATGAGCCCTCAGACCAGACAGCAGCCTTACCTCTCCTTTTGTGTGATCTTCAGTTTTTTTTCCAACCGTCTGTCTATTTCCTAGAGGAAAAAAATGTATATAAAAAGTGGAAAAAAATCTCTCTCAAATAAAAACTTACGTCTTTATTTTCAGAGCTAAGGGCAGTGTCCTTTCTGACCAGGGACATTACTGTGTCCTTTGAAGTAAGGGATGCAGCCCTCCCTTTATGAGACTCTGGGATTTGGGGCCCTGACTCCCTGCAGGTTCATCTCCCTCCATCCCCGTGGCTGCGGTGAGAGTTCTAGACCTCATCATTCAGCTGGGTTCTTTGCATGGCCTCCAACTAGTCTCCTGGTCACCAATCAGTCCTTCACAGAGCCACCTGTATCAACTTTCCAAACATTAAGTCTGACTGTGTCACTTCCCCACTTAAAACACTTCAACTGTTTGCCGGATCCAGTCCAAGCTCCTAAGCATGCCTCGCCCACACAGTCCCTGTTCCTGTGCTACACCACAGCAAAACCGAACTGTGGCAACCCCCAGAACCCAGTGTGCTGATCCGCCTGCCTGCAATCTCCGCCCCCTTGCAAACTCCCATTTATCCTGCAAAACCCAGCTTGAATGTCCACCTCTTCTTTCTGAAGTCTTCTTTGATCCCATACAGTTAATCACCTGCTCCTCAGACATAAGCTCTCCCTTTTACATTCCTTCATGATCATATGTGTCACATATTTTATGATCTATTTTTCTTACTCGTATGGACTTGAACTCTGTGAGTAGCACCTAGCAAAAGGCCTAGAACAAAACAGAAGGCTAACATCTGTGGAAGTGAATGGAAGTCAGAGTCCTCAGGCCCTCAGCACCAGGAACTCCTCCACAGCCTCGTGTACGAGCCTCCAAGCACGGGACAGGGAAGCTGTGCACAGAGCACAGCCCAAACCTCCAGGCTCCTTGGCTGTCCCACTGCTTTTTCTTAAAAAACGTTCCACCAACCAGCAAGGGCAAGACCACCCAGCTACTGGATTATGCAAAATTATGTATTTCTCTGGAGAGTGGATCTATAACAGTGGTTCTCAACCAGGAGTGACTTTGCCCATCAGTACGTGTGGCAATGTCTGGAGACATTTTTAGTTGTCATTACTGGAGGGGAGCTGCTACTGGCACCTAGTGGGTTGAGTCCAGGGATGCCACTAAAATCCTACAATGCACAGAATAGCCCCACAGCAAAGAATTATCTAGCCCCAAATGTCAACAGTGACAAGGCTGAGAAACCCTGACTTATAAGATGGATGGGATTTTCAAAGGAGTCTGTTACTTGCAAAATGTTAAGAATGACTACCTTAGTAAAAAGTTTTTGAAATTTGCTGAGTTCCATCTCAGAGCCCAGCGTGTAGCTAGTTTTCACAAATGCTCTGTATTTCCTGTGCAGTTCAAGCTGGTTAACCATATTATTCAAATCTTCTACATTCTTACTGATTGGTTTGACCTATGGACTACAGAAAGAATCAAGAATTATTCCTTCTAATACATTAAAGTTTATCATTGTGAAGTCATTTTCTTTGCCTTAAACTCTATTATTTCACATTAATAAAGCTATGCCAGTTTTTTTTTTTTTTTGGTTAGTATCCCCTGGAATATGTTTTCCTCTCTTACTTCTTGTCTCTCCATGTCCTTATTTTTGTTTCCTGTAAGCAAGATGAAGCTAGCCTAACCATATGAAGCTGAATTTAAATCGAGTCTGACACTGACACTCATTATGATTGATGCTGAGTTGTGTTTAAAATTTTTTGTTTTTATGAAAGACCCAAAGTATATTTAGGCAAGCACAACAAACTGTATTCTGAGGGCACCATCAACTCTAGGGAGGGGGTAGGAAGCCACAAGAACAAAAACCTCTCACTCAAGCATGGAACACAAGTTGGCACCCAATGGCTGTTTAATGACTGAATAGAAATGGTGCACGGAGGGTAAGAGAATGACCTAGATGTTTTCTGTGAACAGACAGACATGCACTCAAAGAGAATCTATGCCCACAGCACAGTCAGTAATGTAATTCTTCTGAATTTTTGTATTAATAACAGTGTTACTGCCTGAGGAAATACTATGTTTCACATTAGTCTAATGCCCACTACCTTTTACCGGCTTTTCACAAATAACTTGCAGTTTTAAAATTCCACACTATCATTTTGCTCCAATCTGAAGATGAGACTTCCTATTCAAGTTTCTCCATCATAAGTGCAAGGTTTCACGTCTGTGGGATTTAGGTGTCTTCAAACAGGGTCAAAATCAAATGCTTCCACAGGCGGGCAAGGAACCAAACTCCATATGCAGGGAGCACAGTGAGGAGGTGAGGGGGCTATGAGGTACCAAAGAACACTCATTCCCCCTACAGACAGGCAGCCAAGCCCTGGATGACAGGGCCAGAGCTGCTATTTTAGGAGATTTTTATAGGAAAACTCTAAATTTTTAAACGTCATTACATGAACTCTGGCTTTCATATCTCCGTAAGGGCCAAATAAGACATAAGAGGCAAATGGGCCTAATACGTTAGCTGATTTTTTAAAACACTGTGGAAAAATACACATTACAGTGGCTGAATTTGAGAGGTCCCATCCGGGTTTCCTCTCAGGAAGGCAAACCGCTTCCTTCTTTCTCTAGGGTCTTAGGGAAGACAGGGAATCTGCCCAAGCCTAGCAAATACAGCTTGGGTGGAAAGACGCCCTTCAAGAGGGCATATGGACTATAATGCTTAATGGCTGTCAATACACTCCCAAACACTCATTTTCTGGCATACCAACCGTGTTTGATAAACAAAGTAGCTTGTATCCCTCTCTGGCAGATGAGGGCAAGTTGCTCAGGGAAGTTAAGGAACTTAGCCAAGGTCACAAGGTAGTACATCATGGAGGCAGCCCTAGAACTACGGCCTCTGGAGGCCCTGTCTCGTGCTGCCACACCCCCACGAGTGCTCAAACCCTTGGAAATGCTGCTAAAGCCATTAGATATTGATCCCCTCTTCCATATAGCCCCTGAATCCTACACTGCTCCCTGGCACTCCAATAACTAATACTCCCATGAATCTCCATCGCGTCAGACAGGATGGTTTATCAGAGTTGAGGAATTCTTCCATCAGATGAGAAGACAAGATATAAACCCAACAGCTCTCTGGCGGAGCGCGGATCCTGGCCATCTCCAGATGGCCAGCTGTACACCAGCACGCTCAGAGCCGTCCAAGCAGGAGAGGGCTGCTCTGCCAGCAGCTGGAGAGGGCACTGCATCTCACTATGGAGTCTGTCCAGGTATCATGAGTCAGTCCATTCTCTCCTTGGACAAGGCTTTGCAATCAATCTGCTCTCAGACTCATGCTCTGAAGAGCTGGACCAAGTGGAAACTTTCCTACAGGGTGCACTACAAGGAGAATGCTTGTCTCCTCCAGAGATGCAATAGCCCAAAGGAATTAAACAGGCCTCAGAATGTGTGAGGAAGCATCTAGGTGTGGGCCCCAACGAAGAGTCTAGTTATCTAAGGGCACCTTCTCTTTTTAAAAGGATGCACAGAGGCCCGGCCCAAGGTCAAGGCTCCTGTGTTAGAGGACCAAGGACTTCTGTGTTAGTGAAAGAAACCCATAAGCTCATCACTTCATAACTCAGCTCTGAGTGAGGAAGTGTCACCGGGGCACAAGGCAAGTTTTAGGGCATAAGCAATCAGAGGGGAGGTGCTAAGAAAGTTTGATTTCCTATGGCTTCTCCTTCCAGAAAAGTTCTTTATTTTTTGTCAAGTAGCAGTGAAGAGACTCCAGAAGATGATGTTCTCTGCTAAGTGGGGTGGCCTCCTCTCTTTGGGTCAAAATCCTAAACAAAAGATCTCTTGTTACCAAGCACAGGTATCACTTCTCCTGTGGAACTACCCCTCTACAAAAATGAGGTACATGCTTCTTGGTCTGAGAGAACAAGCGAAACCATAAAGAAAGCAAGCATGGGGGCAGGAGGTCATGAAGAGCCACAGTGGGGAGCAAGGTGGTTCTGGATGGGCTGGTCCTCATGGGAGGCAGAGGGGAGGCCACAGCCACAGCCACAGCCACCGGGTGAGCGACACAAGACATCAACATCTGCAAATTCAGCTCACCCAGGGAAGCAGCACAGCTTCACTGGCTGCCGAGGCCCTTAGTCTTGTAATGGTTATGCTCACGTGAACCTCCAACAGACAGCTGGGAATGGAAGCATGGGAGGGGAGGAGACGCCTCAAACAGCCTAAGCCGTGACCCAGCCACAACCTTCAAAAGGAGCAGAGGCAACAAAGAGGACCAGGATGTATGTGCAAGGGCAGGCAGACTACAGTGAGAGCCTCACTCCTGTAACACTAAGAGGCGGATGAGAAAGGAAAAAAGAAAAGTGAGAAGGTAAGAGGTGAGGAAAAAAAAGCAGAAGAGAGAAACAGGTTATTCTGGGCCTTGGTGCAAAGTACAGCAAGTACAGCACCATTACAGCTTACTGTCTCAAAAAACAGACTTTATCAGCTCACCTAGGGATGGTGAAGCTGATTCATACTAGCCACACTCGCAGGAGAGAGTGAACAAACCCAAATCCTGATCTGTTACACTGGGGGGCGGGGGGAGGTGTCTTGTCCTTTCCGGAGCCTGACCTCCTGCTACCAGCTCCCCAGGGCCCCCACCGCACCGTGTCCTGCTCCACCACACCATCCCTCTCTCTGATAACCCAGATCCTCTGGTCACCAATGCAGCCAACACAACTCCAAAGAATCCAAGTAATCTTGTATTGAATGGAGGTCTAAGACATCTTGGCTCTGAGTTAGGAAATAACATCTTTTTATCAGCAACAGTTACTATTTAAGTGACTTTTCCGGGACAGTTTGTCTCTCTTTGTCAGTTTCCATTTCAGAGGAGGATCTTTTCTGATTTTCCTCTCAGATTCAAGGAATAATGACTGGTCTTGGGCTCCCTGTGAACCACTATGCCCCACAGGCTCATCTGGTCTCGTCCAGCTGTCCCAAATTGGGGAGCATGTATCTACAAGCAGACCACTGGGGGGATCTGAAGAGATAGGAGTCCTGAAAGTACAAGTGTTTCTCTCAGAACCAGAGCCTGACAGGTCCTGATGAAAAGCAAAGAGAAGACGCTGTCAAGGAGTAGATGGTGAGACCACCTTCCAAGTACGTTCTGGCTCCCGAACTCCAACCATAGCAGGAAGTGCCCAAGCGGGGCCTAATCTCTTTTAAGTTTGGGGCAGGATATCAGCGCCCATTCCCCTGGCTAAAAGACTGCCTGTGTCAGGGCCTCCTGGAGAGCAGTCTCCCCAGAAAGGCACCGGTGTCTCCATACCACACACAAGGATGGAATTCTGGCTCCTTCCATGAGGACCTCAATTTCATTCAGGAATAAAGCAAAAAGAATTCATGGGGACAACCAGCAAAATCTGGTCTAAAACCGGATAAAAAGGTCTCTGTAACTTTTAAAGTGCACCACTGGTCATTTCAAGTCCAGATGTGCAATCCATAGAGACTTTTCCAAACAACCTTCATATCGACTTGTGTAACTCTGTGCTTCATCCCTGCCTTGTTTCTCTACATCAGTGGCATGGCAGTGACACTGTCCTGCCCCAGTGGGGCTGGCCGTCTCCAATGCTTCTGCTTATTCTACCTCCCCCGACTAACAACAGGGAGGAAAGCACCCAAAGTCATACCACCCCAGGTTTGATTTTACAGTGATGCTTCAGGATCACTGTCAAGTTCAAAAAATCAACTCAACTCCTGAGCAAACATGATCGGGTAATTCAGAAAAAGCAAAAGGCAGAAATCAGAAGTTGAGAGACAAAGAAGACCTGTGAGGGCACAGCTAGGCCATCAGCTGCCTTTTTAATACAGATGCAGGTTAGTCTGTTTGAAGGTTCCATTTCCCACAAAACATTCCTCCTTCCTCTGTTACTCCCAAAGCAAGGAAAACATTCCACTTTAATTACGTGGGCCACTGTAGGGCACAGGATATAGTTCTAAAGCTCCCTCCCTACCTAAGGAAGTCTACGCTTTGTTAATGTATCTCAAGGCCATTTTCCTTTTGCTTTACTGTGATAAAAAAAGCTGGAGACGAGCATTTATGGAAAACCTACTATAAAGTAGGAGATGTGCTAGAAGCTGGAAACCCAGAGATGAGTAAGGCAATCCCCGCTGATGAGGAGAGCCTAGCCAGGTGGGAGAAGACAGATAAACCACAGTTGCCATGTTGGTTGTATCAACAGTGTTTTGAAAAGAGAAATGAAGGGGGGACGAGCCTGCCATGAGAAGTCAGGGAAAGCTGCAGAAACTTAAAGGACTAGAGTTTTAAGGAGAAGAGAAGGGGCATAAAAAAGTTGGGGAGAAAGAATGAAAACATGAATACAGGGAAAGAAAAAAGGAACCCCAAATAAGATACTTCTTAAATGGAGATATTCAAATCTAGACAGGTATTTGATAATGGATCCATCTCTCTTTTAAAAAATCTAGGTTTGGAAAACCATCTGAGATTACTTTAGCTGCAGTCAGCAATGGTTCTTATTATTTGGGGACTTCCCTGGTGGCACAGTGGTTAAGAACCCACCTGCCAATGTAGGGTACATGGGTTCAAGCCCTGGTCCAGGAAGATCCCACATGCTGCGGAGCAACTAAGTCCATGAGCCACAACTACTGAGCCTGTGCTGTAGAGCCCTCAAGCCACAACTACTGAGCCCACGTGCCACAACTACTGAAGCCCGTGTGCCTAGAGCCTGTGCTCCGCAACAAGAGAAGCCACTGCAATGAGAAGCCCGTGCACCGCAACGAAGAATAGCCCCCGCTCGCCACAACTAGAGAAAGCCCACGTGCAGCAACGAAGACCCAAAGCAGCCAAAAAAAAAAAAAAAAAACCCAGAAAAACAAAAAAACAAAACATATTTGGTATCAACACTACTCAAAAAGCTACTGCATAAAATTAGTTGTAACTCCTAGGGCCAGCAAGATATGAACTGGAAGAACTTAGGCACACCAGAAAACCACAAAGGGCTTTGGGGTGGTACACTGTAAAGACCAAACAATTCATATTTGCTCATAAGGAACAACCAGTTCCTGCTTTCTTTTCCAAGTTCGCTACAGCTTTCTGGACCTCTCTGCGCCTGCCCAGGAAGAGGGAATCCTTTGGGCACACTCTCTTCTGCACTAGATCCAGCTATACCACTCAGTGCAGTGGTGACCGCCACGTGTGGCTGGTAAGCACTTGACATGTGGCCAATCCAAACTGAGACGTGCTTTAAGTGCCAAATACACAGCAGACTTCCCAGACTTAGTACAAAAAAAAGAGTGTAAAATAGCTCATTAATATATTTTCAATATTTATATGTTGACATGATACTACTTTGTATATTGGATTAAATTAAAAATATTAAAATTAACCTCACTTCTTTCTTTATACTTTTCAAATGTGGCTTCTAGAAAATTTTACATTACCTATGTGGCTTGCATGATACTTCTGTTGGACATCACTGCTTTAGATCTAACCTTAGAGTAAGATGTGCCTCTGCTGTACATTTCATCTGTCGGCAACTATTGACTGAGTGCCTTAAGGACCCAAGAGGCATGGTGTGTATTTATGTGCAAGACCTACTTTGGTGGATCCTATTTGTCATGTTGGCATAACAGCAACTAGCACTCATCCAGCGCCCAATGTTTGGCTCAGGCCCTGCTCTGGGTAACATTCACCACCTCACTTCAATCCAGCTCTCTAAGCCCCACTGTCCCACTGAAACTGTTCTTGTCGAAGTTGCCAAAGACATGCAGTCATTGGCCAAAATCACTGGTAAATTCCAAATCTTCACCCAACCTCTCAGCAGCATTCAGCACTGCTCAATGCTCCTTCCTTAAAGCATTTTTTTTAAAAATTGAAGTAAGCTTGCTTGCTTATTTATTTATTTATTTATTTATTTATGGCTGCGTTGGGTCTTCGTCGCTGCACGCGGGTTTTCTCTGGTTGCGGCGAGAGGGGGCTACTCTTCGTTGCAGTGCGCGGGCTTCTCATTGCAGTGGCTTCTCTTGTTGTGGAGCATGGGCTCTAGTCACACGGGCTTCAGTAGTTGCAGCACGTGGACTCACTAGTTGTGGCTCACGGGCTCTAGAGCCAATCGTTGTGGCACACGGGCTTAGTTGCTCTGCGGCATGTGGGATCTTCCCGGACCAGGGCTCAAACCCGTTTCCCCTGCATTGGCAGGCGGATTCTTAACCACTGTGCCACCAGGGAAGTCCATTAATTGAAGTAAGCTTTTATATATAGAATGCATAAAGCATTTTCTTTATTCAGCCTCCAGACACTACTCTCCTGGTAGTTCCCTCTCACGTTCCATATTTGATTTCTCCTATAACAAGATAGGTTCCTTTTCCTCTCCTGATCCCTTGAGGTTGGAGAGTTTGCCCTTCTGTATCCAAGCTGGCTTATTAACTGATCTCATCTAGTTCCACAGCTTTAAAACCACTGATACACAACTGTCAACTTGACATTCCCACTTGGATTTCAAAAGGTACCTCAACCTTTTGTGTCCAAAACCCAACTCTTGATTTTACCCAATCACCCAAACCTGCTCCTCCCACAGTCCCTTTACCCACCCCGTTTCAGCAATTCCAGTCTTCTAGGGATCAGGCCAAAGACTCTGCACTCATCTCGATGCCTCCTTCACACCCATATCAGCAAATCTCGTTGGTTCTACTTTCAAAATGTACCCTGAATTTTCTCAACACTTCTGCTTCTGTGACCACCCTGGTCCAAATTACCAACAGCCCCTGAATGGTCATTTGTAATAGTATCCTAATTAGTCTCTGTGCTTCCATTCTTGCCCCTGCAGTTTATTTTACACACAGCAGCCAAAACTACCTTTTTAAAAACAAGTTAACTTCTGTTTAACACCCTCACATGGCTTCCTATTTCAAGGCAATCTCCACCATGGCCTCCTAGTCTCTACTGGATCTGGCTCCCTGCTACCTCTGACCTCATCTCTTGCCACTTTCTCTTTCACCCATTCCTACTAGATAAAACAGGCACAATTTAGCCTTAGAGCCTTTGCACTTGCGTTCCCTCTGCCTGCAATGTACTTCTGCAGCTTCTACATGGCTTGCTCTCTCAGCCTATCTTTATTTGAGAGGCCTTCTCTGACCGTTTTTAAGAAAAGATACTCCTGGGGAATTCCCTGGTGGTCCAGTGGTTAGGACTCCACGCTTTCACTGCCGAGGGTCCGGTTTCAATCCCTGGTTTGGGAACTAAGATCCCGCAAGCCGCACAGCGCAGCCAAATTAAAAAAAATTTTTTTAAATAAATAAATAATAAAAAACAAAAAAGGTACTCCTGCCAGTCACTTTCTATGCTCCTTTGTTTTATTTTTCTTCATTGTGTGTGTGTATAAAATATTATTTACTATTTATTGTCCATCTTTCTGCACTAGAAAGTAAGCTTTATGAGAGTAGAAACTTCATTCACTGCAGTTGTCCGGGGTGCCTAAAACAGTACCCAACACATAAATCAAGGAACAATCCTATGAAACAAGATTTTAGCGATATATCCCCATTTTACAAATGATTTACAAACCAATTCAGAGGCGGTTATGTAACCTGACCATGGTTCCACAGCTACTATGGGGTGGAGCCAGAATATGAACTGGGTCTATCTGGATCCAAAGGCAGTGACACTCTCCATGTTTCAAATAAAATCTAAGGCTGCCTTAAGTACTTCACAGTAGTGGTGGTGGGAGCGCACTCTCCAAACACTTGCCACAGGTATGTGTAAGGAAGGCACCAGGTCCTTCCTTCACCACCCTAATCCTCACCACAACTCAAGCGATGTACAGCACCCCTGCTGCACGCTCAGAGGTTAACTGACTTGCCTAAGGTTACTCAACTAGTAAGTGAGCGAACTGAACCCTAAACCTCAAGAGGAGGAAGCAAAAAGGTTCAGGAGTGTGGCTGGTGTGTGGCCGCAGGAACTAAGAAGCAGAATAAAGACTGACAGGGATCACCAACCTGCCTGCCTGCGCACCCCAAGCCAGGTGAGTGCAAGCCCACAGTGCCTGAGGAAGGACTACAGCAGAGCTCAATTCCAAAGTCCAGATCTTAAATCTAAGAAGTGCCCCAAAGGAACAAATTTCCAGAACAGGCCTAGCAATTTATACTTATTTATTTATTTATTTATTTATTTATGGCTGTGCTGGGTCTTCGTTTCTGTGCGAGGGCTCTCTCCAGTTGCAGCAAGCGGGGGCCACTCTTCATCGCAGTGCGCGGGCCTCTCACTGTCGCGGCCTCTCTTGTTGCGGAGCACAGGCTCCAGACGCGCAGGCTCAGTAACTGTGGCTCACGGGCCCAGCTGCTCCGCGGCATGTGGGATCCTCCCAGACCAGGGCTCGAACCCGTGTCCCCTGCACTGGCAGGCAGATTCTCAACCACTGCTCCACCAGGGAAGCCCCAGGCCTAGCAATTTAGATGTATCCCTCAGAAACTCTGTAACTTGCCATCTTGAGACAATGTATTATTCTGCTTCCAGTGCCTCTTCAGAGGGTCTCCATGGGGGAGGGAATCCACACAGTCCCTTACCTTAAAGGAGTGGAACAGGCAGGGGTGGGAGTAGCGGTGGTGAGCCCAACCCCTGGAATAAAACAGGAAGCAGAGTCTAATGGGGGTCCCCTTTCTCCATGTTTATTATTGCTTTCTCCTTTCCCTTTTCATACAACACTAAGCAATACAACTCTTAGAGTAAACAATATACATATTAGTCCTCTGGGGCACCAAGAAAGGGACCCCTCAGCCAGTCCTGTTGCACCCTAATGGGACAGAGGCCACACTGTCAATGGCTGGAGAGCAGCCCTCACACTCAGAGCAACAACACGCTCTGCTCCAGCATTGTCTTTGAATGATGCTTTATTTACTCAATGCTTTATTTAACTCTCATCACCAGGCAAGGCAGATTTTATTAATCTAATTTTACAAATGAGAAAAACGAAGCTGAAAGGTAGTGATGAAATAAAAATTATTTTAAGACAAAACAGGAAAAATTTAAACACAAAAGATTCCTCTGCCCATTTGGGCCTCCTCCCTCCCCTTCTAGTGTGCATTGTGCACCTGTATTATGCATTAACCACACATTCCCAACTGCAGAAATACCTGCTCAACCGTAAAGATCCACTTTTCTTCTGGTGTGGGCTACGCCCCTCCTTAGTAGATAACATTCCTTTCTCAATCCTGTAAGGAGTCAGAATGACCTACCACTTGCCTTGTACATGCAGACACCTTCGGTGAACTTTATGTACAATGCCAATATATCAGTTTCCTTAAACACAGTGATTGGTGCAGAACAGACTGGTCGGACAACCTGGGGAGATACTGGGCTGCACCTAATGCAAGTTCTCAGCTTAAATACTTACTTATGACCTTATTAACGTTACTAGCTCTATTACTTGTATTCTACCTGTTTTACAAGATTATAATTTTTTGCACTACCAAATGTATGACTGAGCCTCCAACAAAATTAATGATGACTAGGTCACTTGAAACAACTGACCAGATATACAGTTCTGTAAGATCAATGACTGTAATAGTCTAACCCTAGATATAGGAAGAAGCAACAAGAGGGAACCATTTCCTGGACCATAACAGGCTAGTAAGTCAGGTGGTCCAGAAGCTTTTGGTTACTGTTAACAGAGCCTAGTCGAATAATAGCACATTAAGTGGCCTATCAACAAAATCCTCACCTGACCTGGGAATGAGCATTCCTAGCACCATGGGGCAAATTGGTCAGGAAATGCCTCCCAAACCTTGGTTGAAATGAAGACCGAAAGGGAAGGGATTATACAATAAAGAATGTTACCTACCATGCAGTTCTGCAAGAATCAAGCCATTAGCCACTGCAGTCACTGACCTACAATACACCTGAAAAGAATTCAGGGTGAAGATCAGGATGAGGTATTTTGTGCTCTGGGAAAACTGGCAGAAATGGCCCTCAGATATTTTCAGGAGAAAATTTTATGGACCCAGTTTCTCACATCTTCCCATACTTAGAAAGCACTAAAACCATTAACTAAGATTACCTGTTTCTCGTGAACAGCAGTAACCTTCTACCAAGATGTGTGGTTGAAGTACATGCACCCCTTCGCCAAAATCACACATCTACTGGCCTCTCCCTTTACCTCTTCAGAACTGTTCTCAGAGCTCTCTGAGAGACTGTCTCCGGGTTATAATCATCAGGTTGGCTAGAGTAAAATTTTCCATTTCTTTCTTAGACTGACTATTGATTAATTTTTTCGTTGACAGTAGGTAGTGACTTGCCCAAAACTCAGACATGGCACTTGAACCCTTAGCCTAGACTTCTGACTTCTCCTGCCATGGAGAGTGGAAGTGCATCATTGACGGGCAGAGGCAACCTATTCTTTCCTGCTACCTTTTAGAATGAAGACAGCAAGTCTCCTCTCCCAAAGGAAACATTAGGCATACAGACTGGGGGACAGAGCAAAGTCACTATTACCACCCCCCAACACCAGGTTTTATTCAAACACCCAAGGGCGCCTTCACCAAAGGCTAGTTAGAATCACACACTCAGGAGGGGCAGCAAACAATGCCTCCAGGGCCAAGTCAATCAATAAAGCAGGCAGGACAAAACACAACAGGTAACACAATATGTAGGTAGGTAATATGCGGTGGGGACTATGGAAGAGAGGAGACTGAGAGGAATCAAGACCCAAGTAAAGGCATTCAGATTCAATATTTAAAAAACAATGTGCACCCCAAAAAGTGTATAGGTCGAATACCCGAGGGCTGGCAGTGTGAAGTACAGATAAAGGGATCCTAAGATAGCAGAGCTGTTCAATCTTCTCAAGAGATCTGAGCAAAAATTAAGCAGAGATGTTCAATCTTCTCAAGAGATCTGAGCAAAAATTATTTACATTCTCTCTCTCCGCTTGGCTAGATGTTAAAAAGTTATTTCCCATTTATAATCAAGATTTCAGGGAATTCCCTGGCGGTCCAGTGGTTAGGACATCGCACTTTCACTGCCAAGGGCCCGGGTTCAATCCATGGTTCAGGAACTAAGATCCTGCAAGCTGCGTAGTAGGCCAGAAAAAAAAAAAAAAGATTACATAAAGATTTCAACCAGCATATCACTTGCAGTCACTGTTCTTAGTATTAACAGCTAACAGCAGCATTGTCCTTCTGGCTCTTGAGCACCGAGTTCAAGTTTCTCAGATACACAAAATTTATTAGCTCGTCATCCAGGTTACAGAAGCAGGAGGTCAATCCCAGGCAAAACAAATACAATACTTCAAAGGAACTAGCAACTAAGCACCCTAAAGCACTTAACTAGTTAAATATCTGCCAAGAAGCAAAGGTAGACAAACTGTCCAAAAAGATCCCTAAGTGTAGGCTCAGGATGCCAAAAGCCTCGGCTGAGACCGACCATGTGATTTCCTCTCCTGGACACTAGGAATAATAGTACCTACACTTCACTAGGTCACTGAAACAGAATGGGATAATGAACGTAAAAAGGCACTCCACTTGCCCAGTAACAAGCCCTCAAGATGCTGTCTAAGAAGCCCTTTCAGAAAGGCCAGTGGGATCTGGGAGTTCACAGGTTTACAGGCAGTATTCATTCACCACCGAGATGTGCAACTAGGTAGCAGAAACAGAACTGACAGCTGAAGGGTCGCAAATGCTTTTAATAAGCCAAGAAGGCCAGAGCATGAGGGCTGGTAATTTGGCTCTCAACGTCTATGAAGAGTAACGACAGTCCTGATCTTTCCAGACACGAGTCATAACTGTCCTGTACAATCTCATCTAAGGATCACACCCCTGAAGAATGCAACTTTTTTTTTTAATCTTTTTTTTGGCCACGCCACACGGCACGCAGGATCATAGTTCCTCGACCAGGGATCAAACCCACATCCTCTGTGTTGGAAGCATGGAGTCAACCACTGGACCGCCAGGGAAGTTCCAAAGAATGCAATTTTATCTGTACATATTTATTATTCCTTTTAGAAAGGAACGACTATTTCCTGTGTTCATTTTATAAGGAAAAGAGTTTTGCGTGTGGGGAGTGGATAACTTACTGTGAGGGACATTTTAAAATCTCTTACCCTCAGGGATAAGACTCTTTATGTACACACAGACTGATGTTAGGATTTGTTGCTAATTTCTGTGGTGGCTGGTTTTAACCTTTATCTTGCATAGAGCTGAGCTGGATGTTAAGGAGAAGGATGCTTGGCGGAGGCTAGCATAGTTTAAAAAACCCTTAGGAAGAGAAATCTCTATAACTACCACTTAAAATAAAAACCCATTTCATTCTGCATTTTGGCCACAGATAAAAGTAGCTAAACTCAATCTTCTCCTAGGAAACCGACAAGTCAGTAGTTGTCGTGACAGGAAAAAAGTTCTATTTCCATGGAAAGTGTGCAGGAAAGAACCCACTCCACCTTGTGAAGGCTAGCTAACTGATACAGCCAGAAACTGACATTAACTGTGGGAGGCCCACTACAGTGTAAAGGGGGAAACTGGAAAGAAAGGGCTGGCCCCAAGAATACTTTTGAGTCACCAGATCTAGACAACAGTGCCTTTTCTCTTGGAGGATTTTACCAAAAGCTTTAGAAAGACACACAATTCTGTCCTGTTGTAGAAGGAAAAGCAACTTTCCGAATTCCAACCCACAGCACCATGGCAGTTCTCTTGTATACTCAGAGCATGCTGGGAACAAGACCCCCATGCAGCCTCAAAGAAAAGAGCTGAGCAGTTACGAGTGAAAAGCTTTCTCCAGAGTCCCAGGGACAGACTGCTCAGCACAATCATGTCTAAACTAACTGCTTTATACAAAGTCCCTTCTGAAGACATCAGTGCCTAGAACTCAATCTTTCCAAAAGGACCAGAAATAGCTTAGAAATGGTTCCTTTGGGAATGGTACACCTAGATTTGTGCTGATACCACAAATCTTAAACGCCTTCTTTACTGTAAGGACAGACATAAGGAAATCAGCACCAGGTAGCCCCAAAATAGCTAGTATTTGCCCACTATCCACAGCCACTGTACACCTTCTGTGATGACAGCAATTACAGGTAGCACTGAAGACCCCAAAGTGAGGTGGCAGCCACACTTCAGGGAGAATGGCCTCTTCTCTAAAGAAAGATAAGCAAATCAAAGCTCTTAATTCTTAAATTAAAAACTATGTCACTACTCTGCTAAAAAAAAAAAAAAAAAAGCCTCCAAAGCTCTTTTCTGCTTTCAGGACAAAGTCCAAGCTCCCCAGAACCAAGTACAAGGAGGCTCTTCCTGATCTGGCCCCTGCATACCTCTCCGCATACCTCTCGGGCCTCATCTCTTTCCACTCAGTCCTGCCAACACCCTACCCCCTCCAGCCAGAAGGAAATACTTGTAGCTCTCCCAAAGCTACATTCTCTTCTCTCACTGCCTCCTTGCCTATGTGTGCATTTGTCCTACATTCTACCTGCCCCTCCCAAACCTACTACTGCTTAATTCAACTGGTCCTTCAAATCTTATCACCTTCTCTACAAGACTGTCTCTGATCCCAGCCACGGTACCCTGTCTGTGCCAAAGGAAGTGCTGCCTCACTTGTCTCCTCCACTGGACTGTGCTGTGCCTAGTATCTGGAATACAGCAGGTATTTCATGTTTACTGACACCTTACTAGAGACTTATATACCATGCAGTACTGCTGAAGGGCTAACGTTTTGATGACTAGCTCAATGAGGGTAGAAAGTAAACATAATTTAAATTCTTAATCCAGAAGACCAGTATCCTTTAACTTACGCAAGATGCATTTCTTTCCAATTAGCTACATGACTTGCCCTTGCGAAAAAGAATGAAACGCAACTTTTGAGATGCAAGGAAATTAGAAAGGTTGCCAACGCTTTATAATAAATACCAGTCCAATTCCATTTATGTACCATCTGTCTTCCCCTAGGACTGGGTTAGCTCATTACCAGCAAGATGGACTAGGTCATATCTTTTCTGTGTGTCTAAACAACAAGTGAATATAAAGCTTCAAACTATCAGAAATTTGAACCCGAGTCCATTAACCAGCTTTTAAGAAAGCTTTGATTTTAAACTTTTTCCCTTCTCCCTTTTCTTTTTCCTCCTCTAAATTCTACCCCATGCTTGCACAGTAATAATTAACGAGTACCAGATATCTGAAGACTGTAACCTCTGATAACATCACTGATGCACAAGTCTAAGTTTTTTTCAGAACAGGATGACCTTTGCAGGCTCCACGTCCAGGCCACCAGGTCACAGACCACCGGGCAGGAGGCACATAGACCACAGACAGCCTGGCTCCTGGAACTATGATTAAGAAATGTCACAAGGGCTTCCCTGGTGGCGCAGTGGTTGAGAATCTGCCTGCTAATGCAGGGGACACGGGTTCGAGCCCTGGTCTGGGAAGATCAAACATGCCGCGGAGCAACTGGGCCCGTGAGCTACAACTGCTGAGCCTGCGCGTCTGGAGCCTGTGCCCCGCAACGGGAGGGGCTGCGATAGTGAGAGGCCCGAGCACCGCGATGAAGAGTGGCCCAAGCTTGCCGCAACTAGAGAAAGCCCTCGCACGAAACGAAGACCCAACACAGCTATAAATAAATAAATAAATAAATAAATAAATAAATAAAGTAGCTATAAAGTAGTTCTTGTGTAACTGATTGGAAAATAATCTTTAAAAAAAAAAATGTCACAAGAGCATGATTAACCACCAGCTTCCCCTCTCTTTCCCCTTTAAAAACTCCTAACTAGGGAATTCCCTGGCGGTCCAGTGGTTAGGGTGGTTAGGGCTCCATGCTCTCAAGCTGAGAGCCCGGGTTCAATCCCTGGTCAGGGAACTAAGATCCCACAAGCCGTGCGGCTCAGCCAAAAACCCCCCAAAAACAAAAAACCAACAAAAACAGAAACAAAACAAAACAAAAAACCAACTCTTAACTAAAAGACCAAGTTGGAGTGGATCTGAGACTTATCTCCCACTTCCTTGCTTGGCACCTTGCAATAAAATCCTTACTCTGCTGCAAACACCTTACTTTGCTGTGCCCTGGGCACCTGAGCCCTTTTCGCCTTTTCAACTTGAGCAAACTGCTGATCTGATTTCGGGGGGAGTGAGGATTACAAAATACTGTATGCTATTTGTCCCTTGAGATGTGCTTAAGACAAGGACACAATTTAGAGTTT
Source organism: Balaenoptera acutorostrata (assembly GCF_949987535.1). Taxonomy (NCBI): domain Eukaryota; kingdom Metazoa; phylum Chordata; class Mammalia; order Artiodactyla; family Balaenopteridae; genus Balaenoptera; species Balaenoptera acutorostrata. The sequence continues at coordinate 12,809,747 of NC_080064.1, read as the reverse complement.
GAATCAACATTAACTCAATTCTACATTTTCATTTCTCCCAAAGGCAGCATATTTCTAAAGAAGCATTTCCTCAATGGAATGTAAGTTACATTTTTTGAATTGTCCTTTTTTTGAGGATGTAACTCCTTGGGAGAACAGGTAAAGGGACAATTTTATATCAGATAAGTGTTCACCATATTAACTAAAAGCAAAAAGCAGTGTATTTACAGAATATCTGAGGTGTTTCTCAAAGTCAGTCTTCCCCTGAAGGACACAATAGAACTTGATATTGAGTGTTCTGAAAATACAAAGGAAACAATGACCTCACATGTACTGACAAATAAGAAAAAAATTCTAGCATGATGGCAAAATTCTTTTGTGGTGTTGGAGGACAGGGATCACCAAAAGCCTCTACTTTCAAGGATTAGAACTGCCTCTAAATTATATAAAGTTTAAATGCTCACTTTTAGAATTAGTCAACCCCATTTGCTAGTCTTGCCATCCCGGTGTTTCATTTTTTTGCAAGGGGTTGTGTATGTGTAATTTAACACTCATTACCATATATCAGCTGAGAGACAGGGTAACCTGAAGCTAAGACTTTTACATATGCAACCGGGGTACATCTGAAAGACGCTGTATAGTTGGTTTCCCAGTGATACAGACACTATGCTTCATCCCCTCCTTCTAAAGTGCACATTTACAAGACCCTTTGTGAAATTTGCAAAGGGAATCAAATTCAAGAGAACCTTCAAATATAAGCCCAAAACAAACATGAAAAATGAAAGTTAATGCCCAACTCCCAGATTTTCCATAGGTCCCCAGGTGGGAGACAGCAAAATGCTAGAGAAAGAATCCAGCTTTGGAGTCAGGTCAAATCCCAGCTTCCCAATTACTATCTGTGTGCCCTTGAGCAAGAGAGGTTACTCCCTAAGCCTCAGTTTCCTTATTTACTAAAGGAAGGTAATACCTCTACGGGTTATTTCAATTAAATAAAAGCTATATAAGGGAACTTGCATTTTGGCAGTACTGCTCATGATGTCAATGAAACAAGGTTTGGGTTCTATTTCTGTACCTGGCACTTATAAAGGGTTTTAGTAAAGTACAGTACAAACAATACTGGACGAGCACCAGAATGATCTAAGTTAAATCTTACATCTCTGGTGTTTATTCAGCTATAAAATGCAGGAGTGGGCTAGCTGATCTCTAAGCAGCTTAACAGTTCTGAAAAACTAAAGCAATCCTCAATTTCTGAACCCTACCTTCATTTTTGTTTATTTTCTTATTCCTTAACATGAGAAACTCATGTCCCTTTGAAACATGTGAAGAAAAAAAAAGAAAAGACAAGATTCTCAAGAAACTTATCATTTGAGTCATATTCAAACTGTAGGCCAAGCTTTTTTGCAGGAAGCAGCATGAGGGGTTCTGAATGATTCACTCACATTCGTGGTAGGCAATAAACGCCCCTACCGGAGATTGTAAATTCTCTGGCACAAAGTCACTGCTAAGCACGCTGTCTAGCACAGAGCAGACACTCCAAAATGTCTGTTGAATAAATAAATACCTAGCTGACACCTGTTGCTCCCTATAAAATCTTCCGATTGCTCTCCTTACTCAAGTCAAAATCCAAGAAAGATGGTCGGCACATAAGAGCTGTACCGAATACCTTCTGAACGAATTAATTCTTCAAATCCTCAATTATGCTAAGTGGGAAACAAAGACCTTGAGAGAGGCGCGGAACCACCACCGGGAAAAACTTCAACGCCAAAGTTTCAACATCAAGGAAATGTTAAGGGAGAGGATCCGTTTCTCGGCCTCTTCAAGCGTTGACAAGCACCCTTAAAGGCGCTTGGGGGAAAAAAAACCCAGGTCCTGTTGTTCTACCCCGGTACACTCGGCTCTCCACGCCCTACTTCCGACACAAACCTTCACGGTGGATGTCACTCGAGCCAGCACTGAACAGACACGAACACGGGGGAGGACAAAAAGACATCTCCCCACCTTCACAAGGGTCATCATAGAACCACATACTCTGAAAAGACCAAATCAAACACGAACCTAATGGAACTGGCTACTCGGCTTAGGAAAAACTAATTTCCTAAAGCTTGTGGAGGTAAACAAAACTCCAAAAAGCAAAGTCGAACGGTCCATTTTCCCCCTCCTCTCCCAGGAATGCGGCTACTTTACATATCGCACCCCTCCCCCCTCGACCCCGGCGATCACACTTCAAGACCCTTCCCCGGTGCTCAGATCGTTGGGTGGGCCTCGGGGAGAAAGGCTGCCCGCTGGGCTTTCGGTCGTTACGGCGGGGTCCCCGGGAGACGAGCCTGCCGCGGGCTCTCAGAGTAAAATTGAAAGAGGAAAAAAACCCCAGACTCGCCCACCGTGGCGTATGGCGCAAAGCAGTGGGGGATTTTAGCAGAGTTGAGGGGTCCAGAAATGACTCAATTTCCTCCTCCTGCTCTTCTGCAGAGCCGGGCTTGACGCCCCAGGTCCGCGCACCCCCTCCCCACATGGTGTGTCGCTCCTCTTCAAAGCACATGAACTTTAAAATGGTGCTTTGGGCGGGGGGAGGGCCAACTGGGAAAGGATCAAAGGAGCCTGGGGCGGGTTAGCGGGCGCCTGGAAAACAGGCCCTGGGGGGCGGGTGTGGCGCCCCGGGCGACGCGCACGTCGCTAAGGGGGTGGTGGGTGGAAGGAGGCGCACCGGGCAAAGCTTGAGGGAGAAATGGAACGCGGCCCCTTTAAGAGGCCTTCACGGCGCTCAGGGGCCGGGGGCCTCTCCTTCGCCCCCGGCCCGGCGTGCGGGGCCCTTCCTCGGGGAGAACCATCCCCAGACCCGCTCCCCGGAGGCTTCCCTCACGCCAGGTCCCGCCCGGCCCAGCCCCGGGGCGGCGGCTCCTCCTTACCCCGCTGTCTGCCGCCTCCTCCCAGCTCTCAGCGACCTCCTCATCTTCCATCTTACTCGCCGCTTTCCCTCCTCCCCCCACCCCCTCTCCGCGCCTGCGCCCTGAGGCGCGTCTCCGTCGCGGGCGCCAGCACGCAAGGCTTTGCTCAATGAACCCCGCCCCCTGCCAAGCCCGGAAGAGGCTCCAGTCCAAGGCCCAAGAGCATCCAGGAAGCCATCTTGGGAGAGGGCAGAGAAATCAGAAAGTTGCCATTTTTCTTAAGGGCAACGTGATTTTTCTCTCTCCCCCTCCCCCGCCCTCTTTCTCTCTCTCTCTCAGTGGGAGTCCCTCCCTGGAACCATCTTTTCTAAGGGCAAACAATTACTTTTTTTTAAGTCGTAGTTTTCATAAACTGCAGATTATGCTTTTTCAAAACTCTGAAAACATTTTTATACCTCAACAAAGTGGAACAGGAGATAAGACATTGACCAGCTTAAAATGGTTTTGACTCCTTAAATAGGTTATTGATTAATCAAATCTTGAGGGGTTTTATAGAGACATTACTGCGCATGTGCAAGGCCGGAACCCACGTTTCCAGGATGATCCCGGAACCAAGAATCTTCAGTCTGGGGAACTCAAACAATAGAAATGTTGCCGTCGGACCCCTTAACCAGCTGAAGCAATAAGTCCTTCAGTAAGGAAAATCCGGCTTCCATCTGCCATAGTACCTTGTTTACCATATATGGACTGCTTTGAAAACAAGCCAATCAGCTTGTGCCAAGTTTGAAATTTCCCTAACCCCTTAAATTTTGCCCCAAACCCTGGCTGGGGGAGACAGATTTGAGCCCTGCCTCCTGTCTCCTTGCCGGTCGACCTTGCAATAAAGCTTTTTCTTTTCTCAAAAGCTGGTGCCATAGTATTGGCTTCTATGCGCGCCAGGCAGTGAGCCCTTGCTCGGTGAGAATTCCTGGCGATCGCAAACGAACTAAGGTCCTGTGATCGCCTGGCTGAGGCATTGTAGCCCCCGGCTGGGTGTAGGCCCTCGTCACCGACCCTGAGTGGCCACCTAGACCCGATTTGTCTAGAGGCTCGGCTGTTGGGTGCCTGCTTCCCGCCGCAGCTGCGCACCAGGCTCCTCCGCGCTACTTTCACTTTTGGGGAAAGAAACAGCTCCTGGATCTTTTGGGTGAGTAACCTCATTAAAACGCGCTTGTGCCTAAATTGTCTAATAATAATTATTAGACAATAATTGTCTAATCAGGATTGTGGGTTAGAGTCCCACTCTAAGGGAGACAGTATGAAAAGTTCAATCCGTGGTCGGGGAACTAAGATCCCACGAGCCGCACAGCGCAGCCAAAAAAAACGTTATAGCCACCGAGGTACTCAAAAGATCCGGTTAGAATCCCAGGCCTTTGGATTTCTTTGTCTATGTCTGACTGTTTCTTTGTCTATGTCTGACTGTTTTTTCTTTGTCTATGTCTGACTGTTAGGAATTGGCTAATAGGGTTAACTATTGGATGACCACAGAAAAACTTTATTGAATCTGTTTTATGTCATTTTGCTGTGGTCATCCTGAGAAAAAAACCCTTCCAAAATGGGGAATGATAACAGCGTACCAGACGGCACTCCCTTTAAAAGTGTTCTTTGAGGTTGGTCAATGTTTACCTCTAAGCCTATGAAAAAGAAGAAAATGATTTTCTTTTGTAACACTGCCTGGCCCAAAAAGCTACTGGAGTCAGGGGAAAAATGGCCCCCAAATGGGTCTTTGAACTATAATGCTATTATACAATTAGACTCGTTTTGTAAGAGAGAGAAAAAATGGGACGAAATCCCGTATGTAGACTCATTTATGTCTTTATATAAGAGGAGAAATATGCATAAGGCATTTATTGATAAAATGATGGGTCAGAGGGAAGAACCTCACAAAAAGCCTGTTTTACCTGAGTCAAAGTCTAATGACGATCTAGTCCCTCCGTCTGCACCTTTTGCAGTAGCCCGACAGTCGGCACTTCCTTCGGTAGCCCCTCCCTCAGCACCTCTTGTGGTTCCCGCGAATCCTAAAGGGGATCTTCCTGCAGGCAGTGCCAAGGCTTTTACCAATCCTCCTAGGGCTGCTGATCTGGCTCTGTACTCGCCCTTAGCAGATGGTCACAAAGGAATGGTCTCCCCTGCCTGTACCCTCCAGGGTATTCAGTTTGGCCCAGGGAACACTCTACCGTAGGCGGGACAATTTCCATTAAGGCAGGTCCCAGCAGGCTTGGATGACCAAGGCCAATCCAGAGCACTTGGAATCATGCATCATCGTTTATCAGTCATAGATTTACTTAATTATAAAGCTAAAATGCCATCTTATCAAGATGATCCTAGGAATATGGAGAATCTCTTTACATATATTTTTGCTGTTTTTCATCCTAACTGGGCTGACATAGAGACCCTCATGAGTATCCTACTCAGTCCGGAGGAATGCAGCATGATATTAGAGAAGGTCTTCCAGGAAGCCAAAAGGCTTCTTGAATTAAAACCAAATAATCCAATCAGAACTCCAGCAAAGCAAGCCATCCCTGGAACTGAACCAGAATGGGATCCCAGTGACCCAGGGGATCAAGCAAGGCTGAATCATTATAAAGATTGTTTAATAACTGGACTGCAAAAAGGGGCAAACAGTTTCAAGAGGGTCCAGAATGTACAGCAAGGGCCTGAGGAGGGCCCATTCACCTTCCTTGAAAGGCTTTATGAGGCTTTCCGAAAATATACTGATATTGATCCAGAACACCCAGATAACATGGGACTGGTCAATTTAAACTGTATCAGTCAGAGTGCCCCAGATATAAGAAAAAAACTACAACGACTGGAAGGGGGATCATGGACACCAACGTCTCAGTTGGTCCAGATTGCTTTTGAAGTGTTCAAAGGCCGATACGAAACTTGGGGAAAGCAGGAGCAATGCAGGTAGGCAGGTTGCTCTGCTCAGCTGTAACCAGTCAAGACCCAGCAGGACGTCTGCAGGAGAGAACAAACGACCACGGGTAAGACCTCCAAAACCCAGCTGGAAAGGCCATCCATCTGTTGGGCCACAACAGTGTGCCTTTTGTAAACAGGAAGGGCACTGGAAAAGGGAGTGTCCCAAAAACAGACAGGGCCCCCTCTCCCCCAAGATAACATCCATTACTGGTGTATCTGGGGAAGTCTCTCAGAAACCTTTTCTACAACGGCTTAAATGTCATGTAGAGAAAACACATGTAAAGTACAGCTTTGTGTATGTGCCTGGATGTCATAGTCCCTCATCAGGGCAAGAGGTACTAACAAATTTAAATGACCAAGTGGGTTTCTCAGCAGAAAAAGTAGACACCAAAGTACTCCCAGGTCAAGACTGTGCCCTCCAAGCTGCGCCATTACAATTGGGAGACAAGCCTCAACCAGATGTCCCTGAAGAAATTCTTCAAAAGGTAAGAGCAGAAGTTTGGGCTGATGGGACACCAGGAAGAGCCAAGACGGCTGACCCAGTTGTAGTAAAACTCCATCCAGGTGCCCAGGCTCCAAAGTTAAAGCAATACCCTTTAAAGAGGCATGCAAAGGAAGGTATAAAGCCTCTGATAAACACTTTTCTTAAATGCCAATTAATCCGACCTTGTCAATCCCCATATAACACTCCCATCCTGCCAGTACAGAAACCTGGGACTATGGGCTTCCCTGGTGGCGCAGTGGTTGAGAATCTGCCTGCCAATGCAGGGGAAACGGGTTCGAGCCCTGGTCTGGGAAGATCCCACGTGCCGCGGAGCAACTAGGCCCGTGAGCCACAATTACTGAGCCTGCGCGTCTGGAGCCTGTGCTCCGCAACGAGAGGCCGCGATAATGAAAGGCCCGCGCACCGCGATGAAGAGTGGCCCCCGCTTGACGCAACTAGAGAAAGCCCTCGCAAAGAAACGAAGACCCAACACAGCCATAAATAAATAAATAAACCCAAAGTTAAAAAAAAAAAAAAAAAAAAAGCTAATGTTTAAAAAAAAAAAACAAAAAAAAAACCTGGGACTGGAGATTATCTTTTTTTTTTTTTTTTTTAAAGATTTATTGATTGATTGATTGCTATGTTGGGTCTTCGTTTCTGTGCTAGGGCTTTCTCTAGTTGCAGCAAGTGGGGGCCACTCTTCATCGCGGTGCGCGGGTCTCTCACTATCGTGGCCTCTTTTGTTGTGGAGCACAGGCTCCAGACGCGCAGGCTCAGTAGTTGTGGCTCACAGGCCTAGTTGCTCCGCGGCATGTGGGATCTTCCCAGACCAGGGCTCGAACCCGTGTCCCCTGCATTAGCAGGCAGATTCTCAACCACTGCGCCACCAGGGAAGACCCGAGATTATCGTTTTGTACAGGATTTGAGAGCTATCCACCAAATTGTAGAGGATGTACATTCAGTGATGCCAGATCCTTATACTTTGCTTACAACTTTATCTGGAGACTTTTGCTGGTTTACAGTTCTGAACTTAAAAGATGCCTTTTGGGGCTTCCCTGGTGGCGCAGTGGTTGCGAATCTGCCTGCCAATGCAGGGGACACGGATTCGAGCCCTGGTCTGGGAGGATCCCACATGCCGCGGAGCAACTAGGCCCGTGAGCCACAACTACTGAGCGTACGTGTCTGGAGCCTGTGCTCCGCAACAAGAGAGGCCGCGATAATGGGGGGCCCGCGCATCGGAATGAAGAGTGGCCCCAGTGGCCCCCGCTTGCCGCAACTGGAGAAAGCCCTCACGCGGAGATGGAGACCCAACACAGCCATAAATAAATAAATTAAAAAAAAAAAAAAAGATGCCTTTTATTGCATACCCCTAAGTCCTGAGTCCCAGGAACTGTTTGCCTTTGAGTGGAATGATCCAGAGACTAATATAAAACAGCAGTATTGCTGGACTGTACTTCCACAAGGATTTAAAAATGCCCCCACCATCTTTGTGGAGGCCTTAGCCAAGGACTTAAAGGATCTCCAATTAAATGAAGGAATCTTACTCCAGTATGTGGGTGATATACTAATCGCTAGTATAACTAAGGAAGCTTCAGACCAAAATACAATCCTCAGTTTAAACTTTTTGGCAGACCGGGGATATAAAATCTCCAAGGGAAAGGCACAAATTTCTCAACCAGCTGTAAAATATCTAGGAATTGAATTATCAAAAGGAGAAAGAAACTTGCTGCCAGATCGAAGGGAAGCATTAGCTGGGGTGGATGTACCCACCACCAGAAAGCAATTGAGAAGATTCTTAGGAATGGCTGGTTTTGTCGTATTTGGATTCCTAACTTCGGACTTATAGTCAAACCTCTATATGAGGCTCTCAAAAGAAATGCCAATGAGCCATTAAGCTGGACTGCGAAATGCCATGAGTCATTCCGTACCATCAAGGAGAAAATTTCAACAGCCCCAGCACTTGGTTTCCCAGACATTAGAAAGTCATTTGATCTTTTTGTGCATGAAAGACAGAGCATGAGTCTTGGAGTGCTAACTCAAAATTTAAATACTGCCAGAAGGCCAGTGGCTTACTTTTCCAAACAATTGGATGTTGTAACTCAAGGATGGCCAGTTTGCCTCCGGGCTATGGCTGCAACCTGTGACCTTTTACAAGAAGCTGAAAAATTTACCCTGGGTTGGCCTACCACTGTGCACACCCCACATCGTGTGCAACTTTTACTTGAACAAAAGGGCCGATATTGGCTTACTTTGGGGAGGCTGGGCAAATACCAGGCCATACTATTTGACAACCCAAAGGTAATATTAAAAGAAGTATCTGCTTTAAACCCAGCCACTCTGCTCCCCAGAAGAACCTGTTCACGATTGTACACGAAAACAGAAGAACCTGTTCATGATTGTATACGAAAAATTGAAGAAGAGTATTCTAGAAGACCTGACCTGACTGATCAGCCTTTAGAGAATTCAGATATGGAAATGTTTGCAGTTGGGAACAGCTTCATGGATTGTGGACTCCGAAAAGCTGGATATGCAATAGCAACTCATCAGGAGGTCCTAGAAGCAGAAGCCCTCCCTCCAGGTATGTCTGTCCAGAAGGCAGAGCTCGTAGCCCTCAGGAGAGCCCTGCATCTTGGAGCTAAGAAAAAGGTAACCATTTATACTGCTTCTAAGTATGCCTTCTCTGTCATGCATGCACATGGGGCCATGTGGAAAAAGAGAGGTCAACTAACATCAGGAAAGAAAAAAATTAAACATGCAGAGGAGTGGCCTTATTAAACTCTGTTTTAATGCTGGAAGAAGTAGCCATAGTACATTGCCTGCACCAAAAGACTGATAGCTGTATAGCTAAAGGAAATAATTTGGCTGAACATGCAGCAAAACAGGCGACCGGAGCCAAACACCCTAGCACTCATTCAAAGTGTGGACCTGTCCCTGTTTAAGCCTCAGTATTCAGAAATGGATCTAGAGAGAGATGATGAATGGGGATTTCACGCTGACTCTTGAGACGTAGATGGTGATCAGTACCAAACAAACAAGGAAGGCTGGATATATAATGAACAGGGATTAGTGCTATGCCCCTACATTTAATGGAAAGAATTATTACTCATCTACATCAAGGGAGGGATGCAACCTATCATTGGCTACAAAAGTTTATTGTTAGTCCATAAATGCAAAGGACCATCCAAAAGGTAATGCAAAATTGCCTGATTTGCACCAGAAACAATCCTAAAGCCGGGCCACCTCCAATATTCAAAGAGGTGCAAACCCGAGGGACAGAACCAAGAGATGCCTGGCAAATAGACTTTACTGTTATGCCAAGAGCCATGGGACATTATAGATATTTGCTGGTATTTGTGGACACCTTCACAGGATGGGTCAAAGCTTTCCTGTGCTGGAGAGAGAAAGCTTCCTAGGTAAAAAGGCCTTACTAAAAGAAATTAGCCCTCATTTTGGGTTGCCTCTTTCAATTCAAAGTGACAGTGGAGGAGCTTTCATAGCCAAGGTAACTCAAGGGCTATCTGCGGCCCTCGAACTACAATAGAAGTTACATGCTTCATGGAGCCCTCATGACTGAAATGATGAATCATACCTTGAAAGAGACAGTCACCGAAGTATGTCAAGAAACCAGCTCCGCTTGAGATGATGTCTTAACAGTTGTCCTGTTGAGGGTAAGAGTAGCCCCTAGAAGCAAGTGCCACTTGAGCCCTTATGAAATGTTAATGGGAGACCCTTCCTTAAGACTAAGTATTATTGCTGTCTTGAAAGTGATCTCATTGTAAAAGAATTAAATACTATAAAATGTGTACAGTCTCTTGGTGCTATCTTATTTTCTGTATATAAATATGCCTCTAGCCAATTAACATTTCCCGCAGACATTCCTGTGCACTGCATAAGCCCAGGGAATTGGGTCCTCCTCAAACTTGTAAAAATTACTGCCCTGAGGATCAACTGCAACCCAAGTGGATTGGAGCCTATGAAGTCCTTCTGGTTATACATTCTTCAGTAGAGCTAAAAGGAGTTAAACCTTGGATACACCCCTCCAGAGTAAAAATAGTACCCATTTCTAACCAGCACCCACCTTGTCCCCTTTACAATTCCCAAACAGGGCACGCTCTCCATGGACAGGAGGAAGTAGGAGGACCCAACCTTCCTAACACCAGGGGGGCCTGGAAACCCACTGCTGATTTCTCGGCCCCTAATTACACTTGTGAACCCTTAACTGAACTTAAGTTACTTTTCAAATAGAAACAGGACAGCTAAGTCTCTACCTGGTCAGGAAGAGAAGATGAGGACATCTCGAAAGTAGACAGCTCCGCCCAGAAGTCTGGACCAGGCCAATATAAATCCAAATTCAATCACTAAGAATGTTAAAAATAACATGTTTTCACTGGTTCCCAAAGAATAAGGTCTGTTTTTGGAGGACTGTTAAAATTAGGAATCATAGTTCTGTGTATCATGGGGTTAATCTTTTTACTCACCAAATTTTTTACTTATTGTCTATCTCATATATTTAAAAAGGCCTCCCCCACTCACATGTTGATTGCCAAAGACTTAAGCATTCAAAGTGGGACTCATGAATATTTACAATCCAGTGCAAAAACAATTTTATTCCTCTTATAAAAATCTATGCCCCTTCTCAGCAGGAAGCAGCTAGAGCGGTCATCGCCCTATTTCCCTTAAGATTGAGGAATGTACAAAGTAAAAGGGGGGGACTAAAACAGCACATAAAACATTGACCTGCTTACCCTGGTTTTGTCTCCTTAAATAGGTTGTTGACTAATCAAACCTTGAGTTATTTTACAGAGACAGCACTCCCATGTGCAAGACAAGAACCCATGTCTCCAGGATGACCCCAGAACCAAGAATCTTCAGTCTACAGAACTCAAACAATAGACATGTTGCCACTGGAGCCCTTTACCAAGCAAGAAGTTCTTCAATAAGAAAAATCCAGCTTCCAGCTGCCCGAATAGCTTGATTCCAATCAGCTTCTGACCGTCAACACTAGCCAATAAGCTTGTGCCAAGTTTGAAATTCCCCTAACTTCTTACATTTTGCCCTGAACACTGGACAGGGAGACAGATTTGAGCCCTGCCTCCTGTCGGTTAACTCACAATAAAATGCTTTCTTTTCTCAAAAGTTGGTGCCATAGTATTCGCTTCTATGTGTGTTAGACAGTGAGCCCTTGCTTGGTAACAAAAGGATGAAAAAATATCCGCTGGTGCATAAAACATTTTATTATTTCTATCTGGTAGAGTGAAAATGATTACAGTGTTTCCTGCTCATCGAGCAGTATTCCAAGCATCTATTAACACTAGTTTATATCCTCTAGCTTGAGGTGAAAACATTAGTTGTTTTATCAAGATTAGTTGATGAAATTGCACCTGAGCTGGATGACCAGAACTGCTGAAGTTCTCCTGAGTCTTTCATGACAGATACGTACATTAACATTACCTTCGAAACTTACTTTATGTGTCTTCCTAAACAGTGTTTTTTTTTTTTTTTCCTACAGTATAGAATTGGAGACCCTGGACTTTAAAGTTCAACTTTGGACACTTCCAAATTTAACATGCTGTGTGATCTTATGGAAGTTGCTTAGGATTTCTGTGCCTCAGTTTCAGTTTCCCCAAGTGTAAAAAAAGATAATAATAATAGCTCCTTCAGAGGTAGATTGTAAGGGGGCTTCCCTGGTGGCACAGTGGTTGAGAATCTGCCTGCCAATGCAGGGGACACGGGTTCGAGCCCTGGTCTGGGAAGATCCCACGTGCCGCAGAGCAGCTGGGCCCATGAGCCACAATTACTGAGCCTGCGCTTCTAGAGCCTGTGCTCCACAACAAGAGAGGCCGCGACAGTGAGAGGCCCACGCACCGCGATGAAGAGTGGCCCCTGCTTGCCACAACTAGAGAAAGCCCTCGCACAGAAACGAAGACCCAACACAGCCATAAATAAATAAATAAACAAATACTTTAAAAAAGGTAGATTGTAAGGATTAAATGAGTTACTATGCTAAAAAGCTTAGGAAAATGCTTAACCCATAGTAAGAGTTCTAAAGATGACCTATTATCATTATGGAGGTGTCTTGCCTGCCTTAAGAAGACATAATTCTCACTTCTCTAGTTATCCTTTTTTCCCCAAACACAAAAGCAGGAGGAAAAGCAAACACCTTGTGTTTTTATTCTCACTGACATGTTCCTGTAGGCCTCTCAGTATTAAAACCATATCATTCAGTAGTGTTGCATTTGGCTGCTATAATCAAGTTATCTGACTTAGAATGGGTTTTGTTTTGTTTTGTTTTTAATTTTTATTTATTATTTATTTATTATGTTTACTTTTGGCTGTGTTGGGTCCTCGCTTCTGCGTGAGGGCTCTCTCCAGTTGCGGCGAGCGGGAGCCACTCTTCATCGCGGTGCGCGGGCCCCTCACTATCGTGGCCTCTCCCGCTGCGGAGCAGAGGCTCCAGACGCTCAGGCTCAGCAGTTGTGGCCCACGGGCCCAGTTGCCCCGCGGCATGTGGGATCCTCCCAGACCAGGGCTCGAACCCGTGTCCCCCGCACCGGCAGGCAGACTCTCAACCACTGCGCCACCAGGGAAGCCCTAGAATGGGTTTTTTGAATGGGTTTCTTCTTGTGTTTTTAGCATGCCATTAATCTTTCTTTTTTTAAAATAAATTTATTTATTTATTTTTGGCTGCGTTAGGTCTTCATTGCTGCATGTAGGCTCTCTCTGGTTGCGACGAGCAGGGGCTACTCTTCATTGTGGTGCGCGGGCTTCTCATTGCAGTGGCTTCTCATGTTGCGGAGCATGGGTTCTAGGCATGTGGGCTTCAATAGTTGTGGTGCATGTGCTCTAGAGTGCAGGCTCAGTAGTTGTGGTGCACGGCCTTAGTTGCTCCGCGGCATCTGGGATCTTCCCGGACCAGGGCTCGAACCTGTGTCCCCTGCATTGGTAGGCAGATTCTTAAGCACTGCGCCACCAGGGAAGTCCACCATTAATCTTTCTAAAGTGACAATTTCCTGTTGAGAAATGTTGCCATTTGTATTCCTAATGATTATTATAAATTGCAGTCATGTATTAACTCTTACTAGTCTTTATTTAAAGTAACATGCTTACTAATTTTCTGGTTTCATGACTTCCTGTCTCTGGAATATCGGTCATCTCTGGGTCTGTCCTCAGTCCACTGTTTTTACTTAGATGCTCATGGTGTAAGCCACCCACTGTTGGTAACTCTCAAAGTTGATTTACAGCCCTGAATTGACCTGGTATTTCCGATTCATATAGCTAGGCTTCTTATTGGCACTTCACATGGCTATTCCACTAGCAGCTCAAATACTCTATTCTAAAATATCACTAATACCATTAACAGCCTGACCAACTTCAAAGATGAAAGATTTGTCTTGGGCTTCCCTGGTGGCGCAGTGGTTAAGAATCCGCCTGCCAATGCAGGGGACACAGGTTCGAGCCCTGGTCTGGGAAGATCCCACATGCCACAGACCAACTAAGCCCATGCGCCACAACTATTGAGCCTGTGCTCTAGAGCCCGTGAGCCACAACTACTGAGGCTGCATGCTACAACTACTGAAGCCCGCGTGCCTAGAGCCCGTGCTCTGCAACAAGAGAAGCCACTGCAATGAGAAGCCCGTTGCACTGCCCCCTCTCGCCACAACTAGAGAAAGCCCGCACGCAGCAACAAAGACCCAATGCAGCCAAAAATAAATAAATTAAATAAATTAATTTTAAAAAAAGATTATGTCTTGTTCACTCTCTGGAACTATATTTACTTTGAATACATACTCCTCTGAACTCATTCTTTTAAGTAAATTATCCTAACTGAGCCTTGGCAGCAGCAAGGTGGATGAGACCATCAATCAGTCACCACCTACGTCTAGTTTTTCCTAATTGCAAGTCATGAAGTCGTTTTAGGCTTTGTATTTGCAGTATGTTACCAGCAGAGGGAGACAGTTTCTTACAATTGTGTTACATTTGGCAATGAGCCTTACTTAACAAAGGAATTTGTTGGGCATTTTAAAAAATTGTTTCTAATATTCTCCAATTATCTTTTTTTAATTAATTTATTTATTTATTTTTGGCTGCGTTGGGTCTTCGTTGCTGCTTGCGGGCTTTCTCTAGCTATGGCAAGCGGGGTCTACTCTTCCTTGTGATGTGCGGGCTTCTCACCATAGTGGCTTCTCTTGGTGTGGAGCACGGGTTCTAGGCACGTGGGCTTCAGTAGCTGTGGCACGCGGGCTCAGTAGTTGTGGCTCACGGGCTCAGTAGTTGTGGCTCGTGGGCTCTAGAGCACAGGCTCAGTAGTCGTGGCACACGGGCTTAGGTGCTCCACGGCATGTGGGATCTTCCTGGACCAGGGCTTGAACCTGTGTCCCCTGCATTGGCAGGTGGATTCTTAACCACTTCACCACCAGGGAAGTCCCAAGTTGGGCATTCTTAAGACTGAATCTAGGGCTTCCCTGGTGGCGCAGTGGTTGCGAATCTGCCTGCCAACATAGGGGACACGGGTTCAAGCACTGGTCTGGGAAGATCCCACATGCCACGGAGCAACTAAGCCCGTGCGCCACAACTACTGAGCCTGCGCTCTAGAGCCGGGAGCCACAACTACTGAGCCCGTGTGCCACAACTTATGAAGCCCACGCACCTAGAGCCTGTGCTCCGCAACAAGAGAAGCCACCGCAGTGAGAAGCCCGCACGCCGCAACGAAGAGTAGCCCCTGCTTGCCGCAACTAGAGAAAAGCCTGCGCGCAGCAGCGAAGACCCAACACAGCCAAAAATAAATAAATAAAATAAATAAATTTATTAAAAAAAAAAAAAAAGACTGAATCTACTAAGAGACCAGAAAGATAGAGATCTTGGAGCTCGTTTGAGGTTGCTGCAAAGGAAATAGCTTTTCTTCCACCAAATGGATAATCAAGAGGCCAGCCCTAGTTAATCACATAGGCCTCCTGGGCAAGTCCCTTCCTCATCTGTAAAATGAGGGGATGGAACCAAGTAAGGTCTAAAATTGAAGTGGTGGAAGTTTCTTCCTCCAGCGGGAGAGCCCCAAAAGTTGAGGCAGTGGCATAAACAGGCACTGACAGAGACCCTAAAGCATGAGCTTCTCTTTCTTGAGAAATATGTTTGTTATACCATTCATGTTTGGGGCTTAGTGATTTGCACTCAGAACTGCAGGTACCTTTGATCTATCACGTGAAACACTCTGGTATGTGATAGGAATATAAGAGCAAAGCCCATAGTGAGAAAACTTTCCATCTGATTTCCAAGCTGGGGCTATGTAGACAGTTAAGAAATAAATGGCAACCTACCAATATTTAAAATGTACATGCCTGTTGAGCCAGCAATTGCATTTCTAGGAAATTTCCCTGTAGATACATTGGCTCATATGCAAATAAAATTATGAGGATATTAATTGCTGCTTTGTTTATAATCACAAAAGACTGGAAACAAATGTCCATCACTAGAGGATTCATTTTAAAAATACATGGTCCAGCCATGCAAAGGAATAGAATGAATTGTTAACTTAGATGGTTCTAAATAAACTGACATTAAATGATCTTGAAGAACTACAGTTAAGTTTTAAAAAAAAGCAAGATACAGAGCAGTGTGTATAGTTTGCTGCTATTTGTAGGCTTATTTATTTGTATGTGTATGAGTGTATTTGTATACGCATCTCTGGAAAGATATAAGGGACTTGTAACAGTGGTCACTTTGGTGGAGAGGCAAGGTTTACCAGGTAGCTGGGGGAGTGGTAGGATGGACTTAAAATTTATTATATATCCTTTTGTACCTTTTGAATTTTGTTTTATGTACATATATTATTTATTCTAAATAAGTAAGAACATAAGAAATGAATTTCAGTAATTGATTGTTGGGATGGACTCTGGATGATACTTATGAGAGAGATCATAGCCACTCCTCTCATCCTAGCCTCATATCTTGTCCCCTTACCTCCAGTCATGTCCCAATGTGTGTTCACACTGCAGAGAGATTGTTCTAAAACACCATTTCATCGCATATCCTCCTTGCCCCCAAATCTCCATGACCTAGGAGGTAATACCCAGTTTTCTTCCTGATATTCCAGGCCATATATAAACTGACCTCAATCTTATGTCCTCTTGTTTGTCAGAAGCAACATTGTGTAGAGTTCAATAGCAAAGGCTTTGAGGTGAGACCACCTGGGTTCAAACCCTACCCATGACCATGAGTTGAGTCACTTAATCCCTGGGTGCTTCAGGTTCATCATCTGTAAAATAAGCTCAACAATGGCACTTACTTAGCAGTATTTGGTACTTAATAAGAGTATACAATATACATCAACTGTGATTATTATTAAAGTCTTTGCTTTAATAATAATACTTTTGTGCTTATCACAATTGATAATTTTATATTGGCTTATTTACTTGTTTATTGTCTGTCTCTCCCAGTAAACTGTTGGGCTCTCCATGAGGGCAGGGACTTTGTTGTTTTATTTAAAAGTATATTGCTGTACATATCACATGGCTTGGCACATATTAGGTGCTTACTAAATATTTGACTGAATGCCCTCTTAGTTTTCAAATTCCCAGTTCATTCATTCTTTTATTCATTTAACAAATATTTAGCGAGTCCCTACAGGGTGCCAGTCTCTATAATTATGTGATAAAGCATTGAACAAAACGGACAAAAATCCCTGCTGTCTTTGAGCTAGGAGATTCAGGGTGGAGTGGTTTCTGTATTTGAACCTGTTCTAACATAATCTAGCAGTTCCAAACCTAACTGGACATCAGAATCCCTGGGGAGCTTTAGAAGAAGTCTGAGTCAGTGTCTAAAGTGAGCCCTGCAACCTGCATTTTTTTATACAAGTAAGATTTTTTTTTGTCACTGTTAAGAGTCTGAATTTTAAACAGATTCTTGGACTCATGACTCATATCAGTTGGCTCATTCAACTTTAGTACCTATCTCACCCTCAGTAGCTTTTCCAGAACTACTACCTTCATCATGAAACTCCATGAGTTTTCCCAATTCAAACTTGAACTTCTTCAGCATTTTTACTTTATTGTTTATTTATTTTTATTAAAAAATTTTTAATTGAAATATAGTTGATTTACAATGTTGTGTTAGTTTCAGGTGTACAGCAAAGTGATTCTGTTATACATATATATATATCTGCATTTTTACTTTTCTAACAAAGACATCATGGAGTGGATAATTAGACTGGTGAGCCTCATGTCTTTTCCAATGCTGTCTGGAATCAACTTATTGACCATTTCTATCTAGTCATTTGTCTGCATCATCTTCCGGATTTGTCAGACCCGTTGGTGCTGCGCGTAAGAGGTCTTCTGAATCTGATTGTTGCATTTTTTTAGTAAAGCCAAGAGAGAATAGACAAGCAAATAACCATTGGTAGTCTTGACATCAACATGAGTTTCAATCACGGTCTGCTGTTTTTTTGACCATGGAGCTCATTTCGTCACAGGTGTGATCCATGCCATGGAAATTAAGCAGTTTTTGCCCTGAACATCTTCAGTAATCAGCTTGAATTTTTTTAATGCCACTTCATCATTCTGCAGATCAGGAAGGCTCACTTCAAAAACAACAACCCCTGAGGCCATCAGATGGGATTTGGTTCCCAGAGGTTTTTTGGTTTTTTTTTAAGATTTTTTTGATGCAGACTATTTTTAAATTCTTTATTGAATTTGTTACAATATTGCTTCTGTTTTATGTTTTGTTTTTTTGGCCATGAGGCATGTGGGATCTTAGCTCCCCAACCAGGGATCAAACCCACACCCCCTGCATTGGAAGGCAAAGTCTTAACCACTGGACCGCCAGGGAAGTCCCCCCAGAGTTCTTATGACTGGTGTTTTTCCAATATTTCTTACATTGAACATAGCTGGTGCTTTCACATCATACCAATCTTTCTTAGAAAACAGATCAACCACTTTCTTCTTGGTTCCCTTTTTGCTGCCTTTCATAAGGTGCTTGTTCTTGCTGACATCCATGGTACTGCTCAGACAGCCAAAAGGTGGAACCTGCATTTTTAAAAGGAAGTGCTCAAAAGCTGGTCCAGTGTTTCTAACATTGAGTCTACAGGGTACTTGGGGGTCGGGGTGGGGGGGTTCACAAGTTCTATGACAATTTTTAAGCTTGGGATTTTTAATGATACAATTTTAATATTTATTTATATTTATAATTGCCAAGTTTCTCTTTTGCAGTGATATTTCCTAACTGAAAGACTTGAGTTTCTTAAATCAGTGTTTCTCATACTGGAATTCCATGAGTGTTTACCCAGGGGTCTTTGCATTATTCAAGTTTGTGAAACACAGATCTAGTGCTTTCTAGTGTGAGGTTGACCCAAGTTTGTTCAATAGCATCTTGCCTTCCCAACTTGAGAGCAGACCTGGGTTCTGACCCAGCCCTATGTCCTAAGAGATGTCCCAGAAGGTCCACTTTATCCCAGGGTGATGGGCTGGCAGCTCAAGGTTGCTTCATTTTTAGGTGCAAGGGATGAAGACTGAAGCCCTTGGGCTCCGCATCTCTAGCATTTCCTTAGACCACATGCTGTGCAGGTAATTCATGAAGGTTCTCACCTACACACCAGGTTGCTCCCTTGGAAGGGGGATTTTGCTGGAACCAGAGATAGTTACACTGGAAAGTACAAGAGCTTGGGAACCAGATGCGCCTGAGTTCAAATCCTACCTTCCCACCCCAACTCCCCAGAAATGTGGCTTTGGGAAGATAACCGATATATCCCGTGACTCAGTTTCCTCATCTGAAACATGGAGCTAGTAACAAGTCACACAATGGTTGGTACACAATTATGGGAGGCTTCGGTTGCATAACCAAGGCACTGAGTTTCTCTCCTTCAGTTGACATCAAGAGCGCTTGTGCTCATCGGGCCCTCGGGGTACAAATGAATTAATTCCTGGTCTAACATCTATCATAGACTCAAGCCGTTGGGAAAACTACTCAGTTGTCCCTAGCAGTGCAGAGGAGGGTGAGTGCAGTTCTAATGCCGTTTGTAGGCACCCGAAGAAAGCGGGCGCGGAAGCGCGACGTTTCCTCACTCCAGCTTGGCTCCCCCAGGCGGCGTTCCAACCTCGGAGAATCTCCCGGGGACCAGAGGGGTGGGGGTTGGGGGCGGCGGGCCACGGCTTGTACCTTCCCAACATGGCGCCCCCCCATAGGCCGCCTGCCGCGGGCCCGCCGCACTGACGTGTGCGCGCGCGCGCGTGTGTGTCCTGTGTGCCGGTCCCCGGCGCATGCGCGCTCCGTGCGGTCTTCTCCCGGCCAGAGCAGCAGGAGCGGCGGCGGCGGCGGTGACGGCGGCGGAGGTGCCTGCAGCGTTAGAGTGGAGGAAGATGGCGGCTCGGAGCGGCTCGGTGTCCCGCCAGCTGTGAGGAATCCCGAGTGCGGCAAGCGCGGCCTGGGGCGGAGCGCCTCTGCTCAGGTCCTATCCCCGGCTCCCTCACCTTCTTCGCCAGCGGAGCGTACCCGAGAGCGTGGCGCTGGCTGGGCCAGGTGAGGCCTCTTCCTCTCCCGGGGCCGCGGCGGGGAGCTGGCGGCTTATGCCCTTTATGCCACGGGTCCGGCGCAGGCCCTGCACCCCGCGCAGGGGTCGGTGCCGGCTGGCCTGGGGGCCTTGCTGTAGTCATTCTCGGCCTCCCCGGGTTAGGCAGGGAGGAGGAGAATCCCTTTCCAGGCAGCCCTTGGGATGAGGGCGAACCCGGCCTCTCCCCTCTAGCACGGACGTTTTCGTCCCCTCACCGGAGCCACGAAAGGGTATGTGACCAGGGTAAGGATGGCTCTGGGGTGTCAAATTATCTTCCACCCCACCCCCAAATCTTTAACGCCTTTTGAGAGGAGCCGGAGTTCGGTGCCCTCCAAAATTGGGGCTGCGGCGAGGGGCCAGCATCTCTGAAGCTGCAAAAGGAAGATTTTGGAATTGGCTTTAAAAATGAAACACAAGCAGCCTTTCCTACTCCTTAGTTTTTTGAGTGTTCCCCCAGAGAAGTAGGAACTGCGGATCTCCTTGGTTGAGACAGCAGCCCACGTTGTGACCGTGGAAGGCTTCTGGTGAGAATTGGTGCAAAGGGAACCGTGGAGGGTGGGAACCAATTTGTAAACGAAGAAAAAAACAGTCGTAAGATCTTGATAGTGTCTGGAAAGTAACTTCGGGGCTAATGAAGTCCTCTCGATCCTTTGAAACCTTTGGATTGTTAAGATTCGGAATACCCAATTGCTTTTGTCTTAATCTCCCGAATTTTATTAGGAAAATAAAAGCTTCATTTCTAAATTGCCAAAGTCTTTGGACTTTTCTGTGGTGGGATTCCTATTTGCTCAGCGTGAAGATTCAGACACATTACCAGTTCTCGCTTGCTGGCAGGGACATTGTACTACACTTACCCTTTTTGAGAACAACTTTTGTTGTTGTTCAAATGCTAATTTGGAGACTTTGATTTTGTTTCTTTCAAGTGGGGAAGCCGGTTTGAAGCCTTGTGGTCTCTTCCTTGAGGAATGAAGGCTTCAGTTGCAGTTGTGCTACGGGGAATTGTTGAGGAGATAGCATTGGCTTGGACACACCAAGTACCTTTTATAACTTAAATTTGTTTTGCTTGTGCTTAAGAATGATGACGTCATGGATTTAAAGGGACAAGGAAAATTTGAGAGGAAATAGCATCATTTAGAATTGAACATTTAAGATTCAGTCTGTAGCTTTTACAGTGAATAGTGGTGCTCTGTTTCAGATCCCTAATTTTGAGCGTATTCATGTGTATAATCTGACTGGTTTCCTTTCTGTTGTATGTTGTCATTTTATATCCTGTAACTGTTTGCTTTTGACAAGCCTAGTATGAATATATTACTTTATCTACATTGACCCATGGGTGTTCTGTCTACTTCAAAAAGCTTTTAATTGTTAAAATGACAACTGTTTAGTTTAATAGTAGCTAATTTTTTGACCATTTTTTTCTTTTCTTAAAGCCTTTTCCATGGAGATTTGTACATTTTCTTAGCGCCTTTGCTAAGGCCATAAACCTAAACCAACAACTTCTCCATTTTAGACAATTGGAGAGCCACTCTGCATTTCAATTTGCTAATAAAGAGTCATGAAATTAATGCAGTAAAACATCCTGGTGGTTTGACATTATACTTCTTGGCATAATGTGTTGCATTGTTGTGCTAAATCATCATCAGCTATTGATGCAACTTCATGACGTCCATGACATCATTCACTCTCCAGTATTTTGCCTTTTGCAGTTTCTTGCCTTCTTAGAGTCACAAAAAAAGAGGATCAGGAAAAATAGCTTAGGATGCTTCTTAAATGTCTCATTTCTAGAAGAGCCTTCTGTAACACTGCTTTATATAGTTAAAACCCTTCTGTAGGACTCAGAGCTGTGTAATTGCTACCCATTGTGAAAATGCTAGCAAAACCTCTTGGTTTTCAAGAATATTGAGGTCCCAAGGAGAAGTTATCTCAAAGATGAACAAATATGTGATTATCTTTGTGATTTCAGGGTTGTTTTAGTCAGTCTATATAAAACTAGAAGCCATTTGTTTAAATAATGCCCTTCCCACTTCACGAGATTGTTAATGTGAAGCAAAAGAGTAATGTTTGTGAAAGTGCTTTGTAAAATAGAAGGTGAATGTAAGATTGATTATTCAATAACCAGTTTTATGAAAATACCTATTGAGAGCCCTCTGTGTGCTGGACATTTTGGGAAGTGGGTACTGATGATTCTAAGATAAGACAGCTTTTGGTCTCAAGTTGCCTGCAGTCTGGTCGGGGAGCCAGACTGAGAAACTAGATAAATATATTGTAGTGTAAGAAATGCACTGAATCCAACCAAGGGAGTCAAGGAAGGCTTCTCAGAGCCAGGATGGCTTTCCCCAACCTTTCCTATTATTCTGCAGAAAAATATGCCTTTTGTGAGCAACCTGCTTTTTATAAAAACTTAAAAATTTTCTGTCACGAGTTCTTTTCCTCTTTTATTCATTCATTGTCATGACACTTCCCACACAGTATGCCCCAGTTATGGTTTCTGCATTCTCAAAAATCCACCAGAGTCTTGGGAGAACCTTTTTGAGAGTGAGTCATAGGCACAGGCAATAAACACAAACATTGCAGCTGCAATTTAAAATATCTCCGATTACTAAGTGGTGACAACTTTAGAGTGGTGATGCTTTTATTTTTGTTTTGTAAACTGCCACAAAAAGTACTGTATGATTTGAATTTGATCACATTCAGTTAATAAATGTTTAGTTGTCAGTCCCTTAGAATGACAGCTGTAAGTGATTAGTACTGTCTCCTGTCTCCCAATAACTGTAAGTGATTAGTACTGTCTCCTGTCTCCCAGTAATAAGTAAAACAAGAAGGTCCTTCTCCTTTTGAGGTGAAGCTGACAGTTTAAGCCAGAAGTATACTAAACTATTTTATAGAATCTATTTATGTAGATTGAGGCTGCTTAGCATCTCTGATATTAAACTTCTGTTCAATGCAAGTTCCTCACCTTAGTGTTGTGGTATTTTATAATTAATTTAGCATGTTGTCACCTACATTGCAGAAATTTTGCGGATTTTTGGATTGAGTAGAATCTGTAAGTGGTGCAGTATTGAACACATACCATCTGTATCTTAACTGAACATGAGTGCTTTAAGGTAGTGGTTGACAAGAAAGTGAAGGTGATGTGTTTGTTCATTCTTCTATATTGTTGTCACATGTAGAAAGATATGACCTACAGACAAGTCATTTTAAAATTGCCCAGTATGAAGCTCATAACACTACCGCTTATTTTTAAAATTGTTTCTTGTGACATTCTTCTAAATGTCTTGTAAAATTAGTGGTACTCCTATATAGCTTAATTTTGTGCTTACTTACTCAGGCATGTATTGGAAAGCAAATTTGCTTTGAATTCTGATTCTTCCTGTATTAAGTTTCTACTTTTTAATTTCTAAAGTTTTCTCCTAGGCTTTTTATTTAATTTTTTCTAGTGTTGCTGTTCTTTTTTGCTTCAAAGGTTTAAGTATCCTGTGGTACTTTGATGCTTGTTTATATATATAAATCTGATAAATGTACAGATATTATATAAAGCAATAGTTACTTGTAAAATTTTACTACTCTGGACAGTAACTTAGCTTAGATAGTAACATATTTTCTCTTGTCTCCTAGTAATACATAGATTTCAGGTAGTTCATTTAATTTCTTTCTTTTTTTTTCCTGGCTGCGTTGGGTCTTTGTTGCTGCACCCCGGCTTTCTCTAGTTGCGGTGAGCAGGGGCTACTCTTCGTTGTGGTGTGCGGGCTTCTCATTGCAGTGGCTTCTCTTTGTTGCGGAGCATGGGCTCTAGGCGCGCAGGCTTCAGTAGTTGTGGCACGGGGGCTCAGTAGTTGTGGCTCGTGGGCTCTAGAGGGCAGGCTCAGTAGTTGTGGCACTCGGGCTTAGTTGCTCCACGGCATGTGGGATCTTCCCGGACCAGGGCTCGAACCCGTGTCCCCTGCATTGTCAGACGGATTCTTAACCCCTGCACCACCAGGGAAGTCCCAGTTCATTTAATTTCTATAAAGGCAAACAAGTTCCAGTTTTAGCTACTAATACTCCCTTATAATATTTAACATTTAGGATACTTTTATTTCAGCTATTTTAAGGAATTCACTGGTATGGCATACTCTTCCAAATTTGTGTTTCCTTTATTATCCTCATCTTAAATGTTTGATTCATGTTACTATCTAGAGAACAAGAAATTTTTTTCCAGAATGAACCTCTTGGTGCATTGTTTGGAGAAAGATTGATGTTAATTATAAATTGATCAATACAGTTTTACTAAATGTTGCCTCTCCCATCTGCTGGTTTTTCAGATGCAAATCAAGGGAAAATGGAATTTATCCTTCTGTTTCAGTATTTATTTTTAAAACTTTTTTGCTAGTTGTCTTGCTGTGTTTTGCCAAAAAGCGACAGTGTCTTGTCTTTTCTTGGTTGATCCAGCAGTGTTATGTTTGCAGTCTGTTCTGCAGGACTGCTTTCTTAGCTTTTGTTTTGAGATACTTAGATAGATCCTTCAGTCTAGTCAAAATCAAGCAAGCTGCTGTCTTCCTTATTACTGAATCTGAAGTTTTACTTTCCTGTGGGTCCTTCAAATTTTGATTTGTCTGTCTTCCTTACCTCCCCCCACCTTTTTTTTTTTCCCCAGTAAATGCAGTTCTCTCTTCCAAGTGTGTTTCATAAATCATAATGGAATTTTGGAATATAATTCCCCATAGAGCTGCATAATGATGTGTGTGTTAGAATTTCACATTTTATTTAACTTATAAGTAACTTAGTGGTAATGAATCTTGAACACATTATGGTAGGTGAAATAAGCCACAAAAGAACAAATATTGTATGATTACACTTGTATGAGGTACCTAGAATAGTCTAATTCATAGAGAAAGTAGAATGGTAGTTGCCAGGGGCTGAGGAGAGGAGGGAAAGGGGAGTTACCTTTTAATGGATATGGAGTTTTAGTTTGGGATCAAAGTTCTGAAGATGGATGGTGGTGATGGTTGCACAACAATGTGAATGTACTTGATGCCACTGAACTGCATATTTGAAAATGGTTAAAACGGCAATTTTTATGTCAAGGTATAAACACACACACAGAGGAAGCGTAATGGTTTACATATGCTCTGTGGGCTGGCTTGATAATTATTTATTTCAATATAGTAATTAAGATCATAGGCTTTGACCCCAGGTAGACCCAGGCCCCTACCCTAGTTCTGCTACTTTCCTTGGGTATGGACCTTAGGTTCTCTAAGCCTCAGTTTTTTCATCTATAAAATGAGGATGATGCCCACGTTTTGGGACAATTAAATGTGGGAATACGTGTGAACCTCTCAGCACATTGCCTAGCATATAGTAAACACTTAAATCTTAAACATTATTATTACATTGTTTCATGGAACATTGAAACTGGGACAAGGGGAACTTGTCTCCTAGCTTCCTCATAGCGTAGTCCAGTGGCATACTTGTCCTGTATGCAGACATACCTGTAGCAGGAATACATGTTTTCTGGTTTCCCCTGTGCTTCCCTTTCTGTCTTTGATTGGAGAACTGGGCTTATTCATGTCTTCATTTGATACCACTGCCCTTATGTCTCTTAAATCCATCTAGATGTGATCTTTCTTTTATGCCTCTTGGTTTTCCAGGGACTTTATAGAGCATATCCTCTAACTCAGCTGTCCACGTGTTCACAACTGAGTCCATTGTTTCACCTCTTACCTCACTTAACATAAAAACCTTTACTAACCAAGTTCCCTTCTCAGTATTCCCATTTCTGTAGATAGAATACTTTTATTCTGGTCTGATAAACCATGAAACTGGGAGTCATTTGCTAATACTCTTTTAAAAAAAAAAAAATCTTTTGTATCCTGCCATGTAGATCTGTATTATCTTCCTCAGTATCCCTTAGATTTCCCTGCTCCTTGTTACACTTGCTGACATGACTCTAGACCAGGTTTTTATGAGCTGAGGGCAGACTGAAGTACTGCTATAGTTCTTAACTAGTCTTGTTGCCAGGGCTCTGCTACTTACTAGTTGTATGATCTCAGCCTCCCTCATCTTCAAAATGGGAGTTACAATTCCTACTGCATGACATACGTGTGCAATATTTAGCTAAATGTCTAACACATGGTAAACACTGCATAGGAAGTATTTGCTGTTATTTGAGTTTTTCTTC
Source organism: Balaenoptera acutorostrata (assembly GCF_949987535.1). NCBI lineage: Eukaryota > Metazoa > Chordata > Mammalia > Artiodactyla > Balaenopteridae > Balaenoptera > Balaenoptera acutorostrata. Next base: position 12,783,747 of record NC_080064.1, on the reverse strand, counting down.
TTGGTAATTTTTGGAAATGATTAAGATTGAAGTGACAGTATTATAACAGACCAATCTTAAGGGACTACGTTCTGAATGTTTCCCCTCTGATCGGGAAACTATGGTAACTCATTATTGCCTACTGCCTTACTTATCTTTGAAGCTCTCCATTTGGCCCTCATTGTACCTTTCCAGCCTTATTTTACATGACACCCATCATGCAGTCTGTTCAAGCCAGACTAGTCTCACTGCCTCTCATGTATATCATGTTCATTTTTATAACTGGAATATTCATTTTCCTAGGTAGGAGACATTTTTTTTCATTAACTACTCTATCCAGCTCTGTAGAGTATCTCCTGTATGCTCCACCACTTAACCACTGTTGCCCTTGCACAATTAGGTTAAAGTTAATATCCAAAAAGAAAATTACTGTGCTAATTAATTCCTGCCAAATACTTAAAAGGGATATATCATGCAGTATAATTCATATGTAATATTTTTAGTGTCTTATATGCACATTTAGTACTTACATATTAGGCACTCAAATATTCATTCAGTGTATGCATTTCATTCTTATGGGCTGATGTTCTTCATGAGCTTTCTGAGGCATTGCATGATCCTAAGTGTCTGTTGAGTCTTTCTTGCCTTTTTGTTCATTGGTCCATTCATTCAAAAAACATTTATTGAATGCTGTGTGCTAGGCATGGTTCAAGATATTAGGGTTACAGTGGACAGAATAGGCAAGGGCTCTGATTTCCAGGATCTTACATTCGAGAATGAAGAAAGCAGTTAATGAATGAACAAAACTTCAGACAGTAATAAATACTTAAAAGAAAATAAAAGAGAGTTAGCTAAAAGGGAAGACTAATTGAGATTGGTTTAGAGAAGGCCTCAGTGAGAAGGTGATATTCAGGCTGAAAGACACAAGGCAGAATGTTTAATGCTAAGTTTTGGGGACATAAGGAACAGCTAGCGCAAAGGTCTAAAGTACGAACCAGGATCCAGTTGGGATTCTCAAATTGCATTTGGCTGTTGTTTAGTTTTTGCTTCATAATCTAAAATAGCCTCCTCCCCTTCCCCGCATTTGTTTTTGTTTTTTTCTTTTTTCTTTCGCTCAGTGACACTGACTTTTTGAAGAGACCAGTCTGGTTCTCTGGTAGACTGTTCCACATTCATGATTTGTCTTACTATTTCCTTGTGTCAATTAATTCCTTCCTTTATCACCTTTTAAGACAGTTGACAATTTACAATCCTTTGTGATACTGTGTATTCAAATTGTATCACACTTGATGTCAGCTTTTGCCATTATAATGATGCTGAATTTGATCACTTGGTTAATGTGCAAGTCCTAGATCTTTCCATTGTAAAGGTTTCCCTTTACATGGATCAAGTAATCTGTGGGTAGCAATTTAATACAACACAATTACTCTATTCTATCTTTCACCTGTTGGTTTTAAAGTCCATCAGAGATCCTTGCCTGAATCAGTTGTTTCACTGGAGGTTGCAAAAGGATGATTGTTATCGTTGTATTCCTTCCACATTTATTAGCTGGCTAATAAATGAGAATCAACTGAGAATTAACTACTAAAAGTCTCTCCTAATAAGGCAGGGTGTTTTGTTTAATTCTTTGCTTTTCATTGTAAATTTTCTTGGTGAAGAATTGGTCACATCAGTGGTAGCAAATGAGTTTCTTTGCTATTTTCTGTATCACTGTAGGCACATGAATTTTTATTTATTCATTATTTTACAGTTAGTTACAGCCATTAGTCTCTTTAACGCAGAACTTTCACCAGTATGACTGTCTTCAGGCTAGTATTGTGTGTCCTTTTGACGTGCGCCGTGTGCCCTTTGGTGTTTGGGTTGTTTTCTCTCGCAAGATTTTCCAGGTTCACCTTGTACTCTCTCTGTTCTTGACCCGAAATCAGTCATTTTTCTAGGAAGACCTAGTTACTTTTACAGAGAATGCCATTAGAAACCAAGATCTGAGTGCTAGGAATGCTCATTGCTTACTGGGTCTTCATTATTTCTAGGTCCTTCCAATGGGCAGAGAGAGAAAATACGTTTTTTAGAAATCAAAACTTCATATTAATATTTCCAATTTAATTTGAATCTTTACAGGGTTCTTTTCTTTAGATTTTATATTTGTCTGTCTTTCCTTAAACTGAAAATCTTATTTTTTAGTACTGTTCACATTTATTTGTTCTATACTACAGTATACATGATTTTTATTTTTATTTAAAAAAAATATTTATTTATTTATTTATTTATTTGGCTGTGTCAGGTCTTTGTTGCAGCACACGGGATCTTAGTTGCTGCGCACGGGATCTTAGTTGCAACATGCGGGATCTAGTTCCCTGACCAGGCACTGAACCTCGGCCCCCGTGCATTGGGAGCGTGGAGTCTTAATCACTGGACTACCAGGGAAGTCCCATACGTAACTTATAAAAATATAGTATTCATGTTGTTACTAATAAAATTACTGAGGTAAATTTAAAATTTATTTGTGATTCTTTTTACCCTTAGAACATTCTGCCAACATCCAGTCAAGAAAATGGAAAACATACTAGATATTTCAAATAGAGGAGACTTAATATAGGTTGCAAGACTGAGAGAGCAAAAAAGAGTAGGGCAGGGTGACTTAGAGATTAATAACTAGGGTGAAACTGGGACTTCCCTGGTGGTCCAGTGGCTAAGATTCCGTGCTCCCAATGCAGGGGGCCCAGGTTCGATCCCTGGTCAGGGAACTAGGTCCCACAAGCATGCCACAACTAAGAGTTTGCATGCTGCAACTAAAGATTCCACTCACTGCAGCAAAGATCCTGCATGCCACAACTAAGACTCGACACAACCAAGTAAATAAATAAATATTAAAAAATAAATAAAGTAACTAGGGCGAAACTATTACCTCAAGAGTTGGGAACAAAAGGGATAGATGGTATTACCAAACCTTTTAAAGAAAATGGAGAGGGGGGTCACCCACGACCTCAAGCACTGCTGCCACTTTCAGATCTGGGACCAAGAGGGGGAATTGCTAAGATATGCCACATGGCTCGTGCTTGGATCATCCTCTTCCTAGTTTTTATTAGCTTCTGGTTTATCCTTACAGTGTTTCTGTTTGCAAAAATAAACAAGTATCTACATATATTCTTTTTTATCCTTTCTTACACAAAAGATTGCCGTATTACGTACGCTGTTCAGCATTTCTTTTCACTTAATATATCCTAGAGATTATGCCTTATTGGAACAGAGGTAATCCCTAATCATATTCGCAGCTTCATTGTGTGGATGTGCCAGATTTGTTCGACTAGTCACTTTTTTTTTTTTTTTTTTTTTAATCACAAATCTCGGGGTTCTATCCTTGGTGGCATCCTAGTCAATATCTTTTTTGTTTGTTTGTTTTGTTTTTTAATATTTATTTATTTATTTATTTATGGCTGTGTTGGGTCTTCGTTTCTGTGCGAGGGCCCTCTCCAGTTGTGGCAAGCGGGGGCCACTCTTCATCGCGGTGCGCGGGCCTCTCACCATCGCGGCCTCTCTTGTTGGGGAGCACAGGCTCCAGACGCGCAGGCTCAGTAATTGTGGCTCACGGGCCCAGTTGCTCCACGGCATGTGGGATCTTCCCAGACCAGGGCTCGAACCCGTGTCCCCTGCATTGGCAGGCGGATTCTCAACCACTGCGCCACCAGGGAAGCCCAACTAGTCACTTTTTGATGGTAATCAGTAAGTAATGCTTTACTGCTGATCTTTTAAAAATAGATTTTGGTGGAAATTCCCTTGCGGTGCAGTAGTTAGGACTCGGCACTTTCACTGCCGGGGGCCTGGGTTCAATCCCTGGTTTGGGAACTAAGATCTCACAAGCCATGTGGCGTGGCCAAAAAAAAAAAACAAACCCTACTTTAAAATAGATTTTGGTATGTGTGTTAGAAAGAGCATTGAGCTGATACAGGTTCTGTTTTGCCACTAAATGCATGACCTTAAGGAAGTCACCTAAATTTTCGGACTTCAGTTTCCTCATTTGTAGAATAAGGGTTAAATTGCTCCATAATCTCTAAGATCTCCTGCTATAATACTTTATATTTTTCTGAGAGTTTTATTAGCCATATTTTAAACCTATTGCTCAGTAAAGTATGTAAGGCATAGGAAAACTATAAACGAGAACATAAGGTTAAGTTTTAGAAGTACTGCTGAGGGTTTTCTAAACTTGAATCTGCTCAGGTGCTTGTTAAAAAAAATTAAGGTTCCCGGACCCATCCCTGTTTTCTGAAACAGTCTCTAGGAAGTGTACCTACTAGGTGATTTTTTTTTTTTTTTTTTTTTTTTAATGATCAAGCAAGCTTGTGAAACAAGATTTACTTCACGTGCATATACCATTGTCCTTTAGGTTTCCTGAAGATAGGGAGTAGTCAGGACATCATTTACCCTCCATGAATTCCTTTGCTCTGACCACCACCAGAAAAAAATGTAAGTAGAAATGAAAATTTCCATTCTCTTACAGCGTCTTGTCAAAATGTATTATGTTCTTTGCAGAATATTTTTGTGTCAGTGAGGATGCTGGTTCTATATGCAAGCTGAGAGATTTGATAGGAATACCGTGCAATTGTTGAGTGCTTTGAATTCTGCTTCCTGAAACACTGTTTTCACCATGCTTCTCATTTGCTCACATTTAGTGAATTCCTTCCTAGAGACTTCAGAACATATTGGGTTCCAGTTCTGGTTCCTTTTCTTTTTACAAAGCTGGCTAATTGTGGGCAAATGAATTTATCTGGGCCTCATAATCTTCCATCTGTAAAACATAACTGATAATATGTCCCTGATAGAATTGAGGTAGGGTTAAATGAGATAAGGCGCTTGGCACAAACTCTTAAAACCTGTTGATTCCCTTTCCTCTCAGCTAGTCTTGACACCAGCTGCACTTCAATGATTTCTTAAGAAGTTGGTACTCAGAGTCCATGGACCGGCAACATTGGCATCACCAGGGCTAGAGTGCAGAATGTCAGGTCCCCCTCCAGGCCTACTGAATCTGAATCGGTAGTTTGAGATCCACATTAAAATTTGAGAAGCATTGGCACCTTAAGAGATTTTCTTTTTGTCTGAGTTCCTAATGATTTTGTTGTTCTTTTTACCTTCGGCAGGTTAGTTTTGCTGTGGAGTATTAGCTAAAGCTATTTTACGTCAAATATGTGAGCACATGTTCAGAATAAAAGTTTACCTGCAGAGGGGCTTCCCTGGTGGCGCAGTGGTTGAGAATCTGCCTGCTAATGCAGGGGACACGGGTTCGAGCCCTGGTCTGGGAAGATCCCACATGCCACGGAGCAGCTGGGCCCGTGAGCCACAATTGCTGAGCCTGCGCGTCTGGAGCCTGTGCCCCGCGACGGGAGGGGCCGCGATAGAGAAAGGCCCGCGCACCGCGATGAAGAGCGGTCCCCGCACCGCGATGAAGAGTGGCCCCCGCTTGCCGCAACTGGAGAAAGCCCTCGCACGAACCGAAGACCCAACACAGCCAAAAATAAATAAATAAATAAATAAGAAAATCCTTTAAAAAAAAAAAAAAAAAAAAAAAAAAAGTTTACCTGCAGAAGTATTTACGTATTATTATTGAATACTATTAAAAGTTAGGTTTAGGCAGATTTTTTTATATTGTGAGAAATTCAGAAGAGTGCATAAAATATGTGCAGTGTATAAGCAAACATCTGTGTAACCGCCATCCAGGTCAAGTGACAGAATATTGCCAGTGCCTCAGAGGTACTTCCAGTGTACCCCTCTTTGATTACAACCATTTCCTGTCTTAGAAGTAACTACTGTTTTGTCTCATGATTTCCTTGCTTTTCTTGATAGTTTTATCACCTATGTGTGTATCTAAACAGTAGTTCAGTTTTGCCTGTTTGTCAGCTTCACATAAATGGAATCATACTTCGTGTATTCTTTTTTTTTTTTTTTAATTTATTTATTTATTTATTTTTGGCTGTGTTGTGTCCCCGTCTGTGTGCGAGGGCTTTCTCCAGTTGCGGCAAGCAGGGGCCACTCTTTATCGTAGCGCGCGGGCCTCTCACTATCACGGCCTCTCTTGTTGCAGAGCACGGGCTCCAGACGCGCAGGCTCCGTAGTTGTGGCTCACGGGCCCAGCTGCTCCGCAGCATGTGGGATCCTCCCAGACCAGGGCTCGAACCCGTGTCCCCCGCATTGGCAGGCAGACTCTCAACCACTGCGCCACCAGGGAAGCCCCTATTCTTTTGTTGTCTTCTTCTGGTCAATATTAGAGATGTATCCATTTATTGTATAGATTTTCTTTTTAAAGTAGTAGAGCGCAAAAAAATTCTGGCAAGTTTTGAATAATTTTAGCTGTAGTATTAAACCTTGATTTTTTTTAAAGAAAACAGAAACATTAATTCAAAAAGATATATGCACCTCAATGTTCATAGCAGCATTATTTATGACAGCCAAGATACGAAAGCAACCTAAGTGTTCATCAGTGGATGAATGGGTAAAGAAGATGTGGTACACACACACACACACACACTGTAATACTGCTCAGCCATAAAAACGAATGAAATTTTGCCATTTGTGACAACATGGATGGACTTGGAGGGTATTATGCTTAGTGAAATAAGTCAGACAGAGAAAGACAAATACTGTATTATATCACTTACATGTGGAATCTAAAAAATACAGCAAACTAGTGAATATAACAAAAAAGAAACAGACTCAGATATAGAGAACAAACTAGTGGTTACCAGTGGGAGAGGGGAGGGGTGAGGGTCAAGATAGGGGTAGAGGATTAAGAAGTACATACTACTGTGTATAAAATATATAAGCTACAAGGGTATATTGTGCAACACAGAGAATATAGCCAATATTTTATAATAACCTTTAAAAACTGTGAATCACTATGTTGTATACCTGAAACTTATATAAAACTTATATGATATTGTACATCAACTATACCTCAATTAAAAACAAAAAACCTTGATGCTTAGTTTTGTTTGGAAAACACCCATTTATACAGAGTTTGTTTTTTTCTCCTCTACTTAAAGATACATAGCTGTAATATCTAAACCACTGTGCACTTTGTTTCTAAATATTAAAAAATTGCTAGTTTTGTTATATTTATTTTTGGCAGGAATATTACACACTCTCCTGGGTGTCTTTTGTTATAAAATTAGACTGTAGAGGGGACTTCCCTGGTGCTTCAGTGGCTAAGACTCTGGGCTCCCAATGCAGGGAGCCCAGGTTTGATCCCTGGTCAGGGAACTAGATCCTGCATGCTGCAATAAAGATCTGGCATGTAGCAATGAAGATCCCGCGTGCTGCAGCTAAGACCTGGCGCAGCCAAATAGATAGATAGATAGGTAAATAAATATTTTAATAAAATAAAATTACACTGTAGAATAGTCTACTTTTGTTTATATTTATTTATTTTTGGCTGCTTTGGGTCTGAGTTGCGGCATGTGGGCTGTTTGTTGCAGCACGTGGGCTTCTCTCTAGTTGTGGTGCGTGGGCTCAGTAGTTGTGGCACGCAGGCTTAGTTGCCCTGCAGCATGTGGGATCTTAGTTCCCTGACCAGGGATCAAACTCGCGTCCCCTGCATTGGAAGGCGGATTCTTAACCACCGGACCACCAGGGAAGTCCCTATTCTACTTTTAAATATGTATTTTTACATTTAAAAATCAGAACCAAGCTGAATTTACTGAAAATTTGGGAGACATTTTTACAAATTACAGAATAGATGCTTGTTGTAATCAATTCACATAAGTGAATCCTTTTTTACAAACTACCACAGATAACTACTTTTGACAGTTTGAAATGAAATTTTCTCTGTGGATACAAAAAAGATTCACTTCTGCATTTTTAGGCAGAAATGGCTTTTTAAATTTATAATATGTTGTAGAGTATTGTCCATCTCCTTTTAACAGCTACTTAAGATTATGGCTGTGTCATAATATGTTTGTCTACTCCCCTGTGAATGGACATTTGGCTTGTTTCTATTTATTTTTTAAATTTGCTGTTAAAACAGTGCTGCATAGAACACCTTTTTTGCAATTGTGCCAAGGTTTACTTCAGACATATTTCTAGAACTAGAATGTCTGAGTCATCTGGCCTGTGCATTTAAAATGTTGATAGATAACACTTTAAAAAAGATTTTAACAGGTATGATTTAGTTTTCCTTGACAGTCCTCAACTTGATCGGAAATTTTGAATTATTATTTTTTTTTTTTTTAAAGTTTTACTTGATTTTATTTATTTATTTATTTATTTATTTATTTTTGGCTGTGTTGGGTCTTCGGTTCGTGCGAGGGCTTTCTCCAGTTGCGGCAAGCGGGGGCCACTCTTCATCGCGGTGCGGGGACCGCTCTTCATCGCGGTGCGCGGGCCTTTCTCTATCGCGGCCCCTCCCGTCGCGGGGCACAGGCTCCAGACGCGCAGGCTCAGCAATTGTGGCTCACGGGCCCAGCTGCTCCGTGGCATGTGGGATCTTCCCAGACCAGGGCTCGAACCCGTGTCCCCTGCATTAGCAGGCAGATTCTCAACCACTGCGCCACCAGGGAAGCCCTGAATTATTTTTATCTTAAAATTTATCTTTATTCCTTTGTCATTGATCCATTCTATTCATTTACCCATTGTCTGCTACTTGCTAGTTGCTGAAGGCAGTATATACATGAATTAGACATACTTGCTGAGAAAGATGTGTACCTGATTATTATATATGGTAGAAAGTGAGAGGGAAATATAAGGGGAATTCAGAGAAAGAGATTCCTTCTAGTTGGAGAAATCAGGGAATGTTTCCCACAGTAGGTGGTGCTTGAGCTAGCCTCAAAGGATGGGTAGATTTGCACATAGGAAATTGTTTCCCAAACAGAGAGCAGCAAGGACAAAGGATTTTAGAGGTAGGAAGGAAGAGGCTCTGCTGAGATTCAGTTTGGCTGAATGATAGAGGACTAGACTGCAGTAGGGAGAGATACACAGAAAGAGAGGTTAGACCCAGATTGTGTTGACTTTAAAATGATGTACCAGCTGTGGAAGACAGTTCTTCAAAAAATTAAACAAGGGACTTCCCTGGTGGCGCAGTGGTTAAGAATCCACCTGCCAATGCAGGGGACACAGGTTTGAACGCTGGTCTGGGAAGATCCCACATGCCTCGGAGCAGCTGGGCCCGTGCGCCACAACTACTGAGCCTGCGCTCTAGAGCCCGCGAGCCAGAACTACTGAAGCCTGCGCGCCTAGAGCCCATGCTCTGCAACAAGAGAAGCCACTGGAATGAGAAGCCCACGCACTGCAACAAAGAGTAGCCCCCGCTTGCCACAACTAGAGAAAGCCTGCGTGCAGCAATGAAGACCCAACGCAGCCAAAAATTAAAAAAAAAAAAAGAGTTACCGTATGATCTAGCAGTTCCATTTCTAGGTGTCTGTCCAAAAGAATTGAGAGCAAGAACTGAAACAGATATTTGTATATCAGTGTTCATAGTAACATATTCACAGTAGCCAAAAGGTGAAAACAGCAAATGTCCATCAATTGATGAAGGGATGGAATGGAATAAAATGTGGTATATACATACAATGAAATATTATTTAGCCTTCAAAAGGAATGAAATTCTGACACATACTACAATATGGGTGAAGCTAGAAGATGTTATGTTAATAAGTAAAATAAACCAGACACAGAAGGACAAATGTTTTGTGATTCCACTTAAATGAGATACCTAGAGAGTAGTCCAATTCATGGAGACAGAAAGTAGAATAGTAGTTACCGGGAGCTGAGGGGAATTAGTATTTTTTTTTTAATGTGACTTTATTTGGAAATAAGTTCTTTTTTTTTTTTATTTTACTTATTTTTGGCTGCATTGGGTCCTCGTTGCTGTGCGTGGGCTTTCTCCAGTTGCCTCGAGCGGGGGCTACTCTTCCTTGCGGTGCGCGGGCTTCTCATTGTGGTGGCTTCTCTTGTGGAGCACAGGCTTTAGGCACGTGGGCTTCAGTAGATGTGGCTTGCGGGCTCTAGAGCGCAGGCTCAGTAGTTGTGGCGCACGGGCTTAGTTGCTCCGCAGCATGTGGGATCTTCCCGGACCAGGGCTCGAACCCGTGTCCCCTGGATTAGCAGGTGGATTCTTAACCACTGTGCCACCAGGGAAGCCCGGGAGTTAGTATTTAATGGGTATGGAGTTTCCATTTGGGATGATGAAAAAGTTCTGGAGATGGATAATGCCATTGAACTGTATACTTTAAAATGATTAAAATGTTAAGTTTTATGTGTATTTTACTACAATAAAAAATAAACACAGGGACTTCCCTGGTGGCGCATTAGTTAAGAATCCGCCTGCCAATGCAGGGGACACGGGTTCGAGCCCTGGTCTAGGAAGATCCCATATGCTGCGGAGCAGCTAAGCCTGTGCGCCACAACTACTGAAGCCCGTGTGCCACAACTACTGAGCCCCCGTGCCACAACTACTGAGCCCACGTGCCACAACTGCTGAAGCCCGCGCACCTAGAGCCCCTGCTCCGCAACAAGAGAAGCCACCGCAGTGAGAAGCCCGTGCACCGCAACGAAGAGTAGCCCCCGCTCCCAGCAGCTAGAGGAAGCCCGCGTTCAGCCACAAAGATCCAACGCAGCCAAAAATAAATAAAAATAAAAATAAATAAATTTATAAAAAATAAATAAATAAAAATAAACACAAAAAAATGCAACGTTAAAGACCTTGAATATTAAAGAATTGGCACTGAGGACTCAATGATCTAGATTTGCACCATGAAGATTAATCCTGAATCGAAATAAAGGAAAGATTGGGGAAGGAAGGAGTAAGCAATGGGAAAACCAGCTTATTCTCTTCATTGCAGTAGTTTAGTTAAGAGATGATTTTGGCCTTTAAAGAAGCAGTGAGGTAATTGGAAGGAAGGGATAATATGAGAGAAATCTGTCAACTAATTAGATATGAGAGGAAAGAGAAAAGGAAAAATGAAAGGGGACTTCTAGGTTTTGAGTCAGGTAACTGGAAGGAAGGAAGATAAGCGGGTAGCTGGGAAAATGTTCAACAGGAGTTTGGTGTCAGCTGTCTAGAAGGCAATTGAAAATAAGAAGATGCAGATAGGTAGTTCGGGAATATCAGGCCTAGAATTTTGGAGTGATTAATTTGTCCATCTCTCTGTCCATCCATCCATCTTTCTGAACAAATGTTTCATTGAATTTGCCTTATACCAGGCATAGAATATGGGCACATCAGTCTGTAACCTCAAGGATCTCACAGTCTAGCAAGTCGCTCTCTTAGTAGTCATATTTGAAACCATGTGATTCTCTAAGGAGAAAATGTAGCAAGGGCAAAGAAGGCAAAAATGGAATTTTGGGGTCCACCTCAACATTTGGGGTATCAAAGGAGAAATGAACCTCAAAATGAGGGGACAGAGAGACAGTAGACACCAAGGGGAACATATATAGTCATCAAGAAGTAAACTGAATTTGAGGAATCAAAATAGCACTAAGATGAAGTTGGAAAATTTCAGAAATTTCTTTAAAACGAATTTGAAGTTTTGCTATTTTTATTTTGTCCATGGGAGTGATGACAATGTAATCTTGTTTCCTTTTTCTCTTTGCCATTTTTTATATTTTTTGATCCATAACTGATTGAGATAGAATTACATTAGCGTGCCAGTCAGCTGTGCTTTCAGCTTTGGATTTCTGCTGTTATCAGCAGAAATTCCCACTTGGAACTTTTGTCCTTAGTTTTTACCTATAAATAAAATATTGTCGGGACTTCCCTGGTGGCACAGTGGTTAAGAATCCGCCTGCCATTGTAGGGGACACGGGTTCGATCCCTGGTCGGGGAAGATCCCACATGCCACGAAGCAACAAAGCCTGTGTGCCACAACTACTGAGCCTGTGTTCTAGAGCCCGCGAGCCACAACTACTGAAGTGTGCACACCTAGAGCCTGTGCTCCGCAACAAGAGAAGCCACCACAATGAGAAGCCCGCACGCTGCAACTAAGAGTAGCCCCTGCTCACCACAACTAGAGAAAGCCTGCGTGTAGCAACGAAGACCCAATGCAGCCAAAAATAAATAATTAATTTAAAAAAAATAAAAAAAAAAATAAAATATGATCTTCCTTCAATCTAAATTGGCCTAGCTCATAATATACTTCTTTTTTATTGTGGTAAAATATACGTAACAAAATTAACCATTTTAGCCGTTTTTAAGTGTACAGCGGCATTAAGTGTATTCACATTTAAAAAAAAATTTTTAATTTATTTTATTTATTTATTTTTGGCTGCGTTGGGTCTTTGTTGCTGCACGCGGGCTTTCTCTAGTTGCGACGAGCGGGGGCTACTCTTTGTTGCGGTGCGCGGGCTTCTCATTGTGGTGGTTTCTCTTGTCGCAGAGCACGGGTTCTATGTGCGTGGGCTTCAGTAGTCGTGGCTCGCGGGCTCCAGAGCGCAGGCTCAGTAGTTGTGGTGCACGGGCTTAGTTGCTCCGCAGCATGTGAGATCTTCCCAGATCAGGGCTCAAACCTGTGTCCCCTGCATTGGCAGATGGATTTTTAACCACTGCGCCACCAGGAAAGCCCCTATTTATCTCTTTAATTTTATACTTGTATCTCTTTTATGTTGGGTTTTTGTTTTGGTTTTGGTTTTGATTTTTTTTTTGTTGTTGTTGTTGTTGTTTTTAAAGTATTTGTTTATTTATGCCTGTGTTGGGTCTTCGTTTCTGTGTGAGGGCTTTCTCTAGTTGTGGCAAGCGGGGGCCACTCTTCATCGCGGTGCGCAGGCCTCTCACTATCGCGGCCTCTTTTGTTGCAGAGCACAGGCTCCAGACGCGCAGGCTCAGTAGTTGCGGCTCACGGGCCCAGCTGCTCCGCAGCACGTGGGATCTTCCCAGACCAGGGCTCGAACCCGTGTCCCCTGCATTGGCAGGCAGATTCTCAACCACTGTGCCACCAGGGAAGCCCTTTGTTTTTGATTTTTAACAGAGTAAACATAATTATTTATTTGCTTTACACTGCACCTGTAGTAGTTTAAAAAAAAATAATGACTATTGTTACTACAAGTAAGACTACTGAATACAGCTTTATTTTTTTTTGTGATTTTTTTTGGTACTTAAAATATAACGCACAAAAGATATGCAGTAAGAAACACTGCTTTTTAAAGCTACTTGAACAAATTTCTCTCTCAGTGGTGTTATGCCACCAACTTGTTATACAATTAGGTAATTTTATTTTTTCAAATATTTTCTTCTTGTTAATTTCTCAAGATCACTGTTTTCCTTTCTGAAACTCCATTTCATGGGTGTTTACTTTCGTCCAGAGAATTTCATTGTACAAGAGTAAAAGAAGTTGAATGTTTCTGCATGCCTGTTTGTCTGGTTCATCTTCATGTACTCTCCATTTAACATTTCTCCTGTCTGAAGTTTTGATTATAGTTTGCAGCTTAAAAGAAGTAACAGGGAAGTACATAACTCCTCACAAACCAGGTATTATCTTTCTTTTGTATGGTAATGTTATTGTGTGGGTGGGAATTCTATAAATGTATGTCAGTTTGATTTTAGAATTTGTAAGCTGATCTGGAATAGTAAATGTGAAGCAGTGAAATTAGGGGCATTTAGTTTTATAGTATGTTCTTATTTATGGGCTTCTTTTAAAGAATATTTAGAAACAGAACATTGTAAATCAACTATATTTCTATGAAATTTTTTAAAAAAGAATATTTAAAGGCAGCTGTTTAGGATAGACCATTCAGTTGACCTTTGGCTCCAAGGACAAAATCTCACCATCACATATTTCTTTCTACCTGGAATTTAATATTATAAGCTTTCTTTGAATACATTTGTATTTTGCACAGTCTTCACTTATTTTTATAAAAATGGTACAAAATACTGCATTTTGACATTTCCTGTTTTTTTTTAAACTAGACAATTGATACAGTATGCAAAATCAGCTTCCCTGAGATTATAGCAAATTTAAAGAAAGTCAAAGATAGAAATTAGTTTCCCTGACTCCACCCTTTTAAATGTGGACTCTTAAATTTGAATTAGGGTATTAAAGATTTTCAGCCATCACAGTATCCATCTGAATACAATATGATACAACACATATAAAAGGGCAGTTGGCATTGGCAATTTTCACTTGTTCCTAGACGCTGTATCTTACATCTTACAGCATATTGTCTGCCTAAAAGCAAAATTCTGGCTGTGCATGTTGCATGTTGATTGCCTTTTGTGCTCTTGCCTTTGTCTGGACTTTATTGGAAACTGCAACAGCAATACGTGAAATATGGGTTTTAATTAGGCAAGTTATTTATTTATTTATTTTTATTTTTGGCTGTGTTGAGTCTTTGGTTCGTGCGAGGGCTTTCTCTAGTTGCGGCAAGTGGGGGCCACTCTTCATCGCGGTGTGGGGACCGCTCTTCATCGCGGTGCGCGGGCCTTTCACTATCGCAGCCCCTCCCGTTGCGGGGCACAGGCTCCAGATGCACAGGCTCAGCAGTTGTGGCTCACGGGCCCAGCTGCTCCGCGGCATGTGGGATCTTCCCAGACCAGGGCCCGAACCCGTGTCCCCTGCATTAGCAGGCAGATTCTCAACCACTGCGCCACCAGGGAAGCCCCTAGGCAAGTTATTAATGAGCAGAGTTGTAACTTGTGAAGTGGTGAAAAGTAGAAACTATCTGTATTATTTATCTAATGTTGCTTAGGTCTTATAGGCCACCTAACTCAACAAATATTTATACAACTCTAAGATAATGAAGATACTGTACAAAATGAATAGAAGGCCAGAAGCATACTTAACTGGCTGGAGGGGACGGGAGAATCCACTCCAAAAGAAAGAACTCAAATAATGAATAGGAATTTGCCATACTGGCAAGTAGGAGAAGGGATTTCAGGAAGAGGGGTGGCCAGCAAGAGCAAAGACCAGAGATGGGAAAAGAGTTTAGGTTATTTCAGGAACAAGTAGCTCAAAATGACTGGTATATTTATTTTATATTACCTGGTAATTTCATTCATTTTATTAAAATGTTCATATTTCTGATAGGAAGAATTAAACCAAATAAGATATATTTTCCAGGGTTCAGGAGGACAACTATTTACTTTCTGTCCAGGTGACATTATATCAGAGTTTCTTCCATGAAATCTTTTCATCTATTCCATAAATGTTCTTTTTTTGGAGAGAAATACATATATTTGATCTTCCTTCATTCAGCAGTAATAATAGTAATAATAGCAATCTGCTTTCCTGCTATGTTGGAGAAATTTTAAAGTTTTAATCTATAAATGCAATATCATTTTTAAGTATAAGCAGAGCTCTCGGTATGTGAGGTTAAATTTACTGAAGATGGCAGTGACATTTTGATATCATTTGTTTCCCTCCCCCTCCCTATATCTGCTTATTATCCCAGAATCAATCAACTTATCAGTAACTTTTGGGGGGAAGCAAAGGCATTCCCAAATCAGTGGATCTTTTCTAAGGAAAAAATATGCTGCATCAGAAGTGACTAAATATTAAAAATGAGGAGATATAACCAGTAACTGATACTATGTATTTCCTCTAAGTCCTTTATTTATTTATTTTTTTATGGGTTTGCCTGATTTCTTTTTTTTTTTTTTTTTTGGCTGCGGGGAGGCGTGTGGGATCTTAGGTCCCCCACCAGGGATCGAACCCACGCCCCCTGCAGTGGAAGCACATAGTCTTAATCACTGGACTGCCAGGGCAGTCCCCCCTCGAAGTCCTTGAAAATGTTAGTTTATTACTTCCTACATACTTCTGTTGACATTTTCATTATGGGGTGTTTTAGAGGGAAGGTGTCTTAGCTGAGGCTGCCATAACAAAATACCATAGGATAGTTGGCTTAAACAACAGAAATTTATTTCTCACAGTTCTGAAGACTGGCAAGTCGAAGATCAAGGTGCTGGCAAAGCAGTTGTCATTCTGAGGCTTCTTCTTTTCGTTTGTAGGTAGCTGCCATCTTCTTGTACTCTCACATGACCACTTTGGGGAAAGAGTGAGCAAGCTCTCTGGTGTCTCTTCTTATAAGGGCACTAATCCCATTATAATGGCCCTACCCTCATGACTTCACCTAACCCTAATTATCTCCCAAATGCTCCATCTCCAAATAACCATTACATTGAGGGTTAGGACTTTAGCATATGACTTTGAGGGGGGACACAAACATTCAGTCCTAACAGACGGTAATAAGAGTTCCTCATCAGTATTTTATGTTTTTATCATTTCAGGACTATTCCCGAAGGAAATGAATAGAAGATCTTAAGAGTTTGCTTAATAATGTGATCAAAATTGAGCTTTGGAAAATCCTCTCAAAGGGGTCAATTGAGGCCTTGCCTCCTTAATATTGATATGCTTTTGTCATACAGCTCTTTTACTATCTATATTTTGAGTTTTTATTTGCACAGAAACTGAATATATATTAATAAATGTTGATAGCTCACTTCAGCAAAGGGAAGAATAGTTTGTAAGTAAGGGTTTTGTGATTTACTTATTTAATTCTGAAGTCAGCTACTTAAACTAGCAGTCTAGTTCTGGGTGTGCCAATGTAAAGGAACGCTTAGGGGGGTAAACAAATTGTCAATCATATGACGGTTGGAAGTGAGGTCTTGGGTGCTATCTTGATGCCTTGTAATGGAAAGTACTGGTTGGTTTTCATTTCTTTATTTTTAACCTTCATTTCCCCATTGTGAATTTCCTGGCATAGATATACATGAAAGTTTTATTTGCCCAAGGTATAAAGAATGAATTTATGCAGCACTCTTCTGGTTGAAATTATTTTCTAGCTCTCTCGGCCTTAGTGCCATCTTCTTAGAAACTTGGGTGCTCTGAGAGTCAAGTGGAGGAAGAAGTGAATAGGCACAAAAGAAGAAAGATGAGGCAGAGGTCCAGATAAACCGCTAGCTTGTGCAGCATGGAAGCCACAGGAGCAGAAACAAGGAAAACCAGAGGCCAGGGACACTGGTGCAAATTGTTGGATTTCATGCCTAACATCTAGAACTTGTCTCAGTGGATCTAGAGCATCCATTGCCATCTGATTGCTTCCACCACATTTGAGAGACCCTTCGTGCTCATACCAAATCAGTCCCCTTTGGTCCTTTGTCCTGGACCTGTGACATTCTGGACTAGTTCTGTTCTCAGTGTGGTTAAATATAACACATGTACAGTAAATCATCTCTTTTGTTGTCTTAGCTGAAGAAAGAAAAAAGAAAAATTATTTTCTATCCACTGTAAAACTAGCTTAGTATCAAGCTACATCGTATGCTAATAAGAATTTTACCTAGGTGGAGACAAATTAGGAAGATGAGGGAAATTAAGCCACACCTACTGGAAGGGGGAGAATCTACATGAATCATTTGGAAATTTGCAAGGGAGATTTCTCTCCCCTCTTTATTTTTTTCCACCCCTTCTTCAATCATTTATATTAGTATGAACTCATGGATATTTATTTTGTGCTCAAATTGTTTCAGCTTTGGCCATCAGGAGTTCTTTCATTTGTCTCTTATGTTCTTTTGATATAATCCCATAAATGTTTTGTTTTTGAATCACATCCTTGCTTTCTGGCACTACAGAATTATTCAGGCTCATCATGTATAGTTCCTGTCCTAGTCCTAGTTCTGCCATTTCACCAAGAAGCCATTGTTCCTTTTATTGGAAAATGGTATTAGAAATCAAGATCAGAGGACTTCCCTGGTGGTGCAGTAGGTAAGAACCCACCTGCCAATGCAGGGGACCCGGGTTCAAGCCCTGGTCCAGGAAGATCCCACACACCTTGGAGCAACTAAGCCCGTGTGCCACAACTACTGAGCCTGCGCTCTAGAGCCCGTGAGCCACAACTGCTGAGCCCATGTGCCACAACTACTGAAGCCCACACACCTAGAGCCCCTGCTCTGCAACAAGATAAGCAACCACAATAAGAAGCCCACGCACCGCAATGAAGAGTAGCCCCTGCTCGCCGCAACTAGAGAAAATCCGCGCGCAGCAATGAAGACCCAGTGCAGCCCCCCCCCCCCCAAAAAAAAAAATCAGGATCTGGGTGCTAGATATACTTATTGCTACTGGGGGTGTTGTTGCTTCTAGGCCCTCTCAGCTGACAGTGCAAGGATATATATGTGTATATACTAACCCCTGTGTATATATAAATCTATAAATATTTCTTTTTTTTATTTTTATTTTTTATTTTTTTAAAACTTTGGGTTTATTTATTTATTTATTTATTTATTTATGGCTGTGTTGGGTCTTCGTTTCGTGTGAGGGCTTTCTCTAGTTGCGGCAAGCGGGGGCCACTCTTCATCGCGGTGCGCAGGCCTCTCTCTATTGCGGCCCCTCCCGTTGCGGGGCACAGGCTCCAGACGTGCAGGCTCAGCAGTTGTGGCTCACGGGCCCAGTTGCTCCGCGGCATGTGGGATCTTCCCAGACCAGGGCTCGAACCCGTGTCCCCTGCATTGGCAGGCAGATTCTCAACCACTGTGCCACCAGGGAAGCCCTATAAATATTTCTATATGTAATCATCTATACTATATTGTATCTCTACTCTGATCTATTATCGCATGATCATTCTACACTCCTTCCCTCACTTGTCTGTAAATTCCCACTCCAACAGTGAGAAGCTTGGCTCCTGCCATCCACCATTCATCTACTAATTGTTCAGCTTCATTATACATATATAGCTATATTAGAATTAACTGTGTTTCTGTGGGAAACGAGTTCAAGCAGAGTCTAGTGCTTACATGCAGTTCCTTTTGCATTTAGTGTTACAGATTCCACTCATGTAGTCAGCGACTTTTCATCCACTCATGACTGTTTTATATATTTGTAATACAGTTAGATTCTTTAGTCATAGTCTCACTCCTTCCTAATAAGTCTTTTAAAAATTTGCATACATTAAGACTCTGTGCTGTAAAGTTCTGTGGGTTTTGACAAATGTGGATCGGGATAGTAAGTTTTACTTGAATTTTAAAATGCTTTTAAAAATGGTTTGGCCAAGATGACTTTAAGTCCCACTTCTAAAGTGCTATGATTCTTTTTTTTTTTTTTTTTTTTTGGCTCCACTGTGCGGCATGCGGGATCTTAGTTCCCTGACCAGGGATCGAACCTGCGTCCCCTGCAGTAGAAGTGAGGAGTCTTAACTATTGGACCACCACAGAAGTCCCAGTGCTATGATTCTAATGCTTATCATTCTTTGTGGCCTCCCTTTAATGTTTTCCTTCTGGGACTTAGCACTATTAAAAATTGGCAGTTTGGGGTAAGGGAGTGGGGGCTTGCTTATTTGTTTGTTTTTTGTTTTTTCAGCTAGGCCCTTGGCAACATGCAGATTTCCATAAGGATTAGTATGTCTTCAAAAATTCCAGGCATCTTCGAATCTATGATTGAATGATGGCAGTTATTTGTAATCTGTCATAGAATAATATCCTGGCATTTTCCCCCTGATCATTTTAAAGTGTCATCCCTATTGTTCATTTTACAGTTTTATACTTAGTTGACTCATTTGGTTAGCAAGGAGTTCAGGTGCAGCAAGTAGTTCAAGATTTATTTTTATTTCAGTAGCTTCATCAGTGAAGAAAAACCTATTTTATATCGTACTACCAACTAAGGCAAACTGTCTTAGTAGATGTGCTTTTGGTCACAAGGAGGGCCATGTGAAAGAATGGTCTGATATGAGTTCTTCAACACTAAACGCTTCAGGAGTACACTTGGCAACCCAGAAGTGAGTCACTAACATTAAGCTCTTCAGTAAGGGACCTTGTGATCTTCATTCATTAAAAAAGTATTTATATTGATAAGGTAACTACTAATGTGCTAGATGTACAAAGATGAATATGACTTAGTCTCTAATCTCAAGGAGTGTACAATGTAGTGGGGAAGAAAGGAATCTAGTGGAGAAGAAGCAGGTCATAGACGTGGGGGCTGTGTAAGTGAACAGACTTTTTGGTGACGTCTGTTGGAGATTAGAAGAGGTTAGTTGGCTCATCATAAATTGAAAGTTTTCAGAACAGATAAAACTTGTACAAGGGCATTTACCCATTGCTTAGATGGCATCCGTGTAGCTCACATCTATGTTTTGTCACTAGTTTAAGTTTAAATTGTATGGTAATAAAAGCTATAGTTGATTCTGGCTAGTGAAACTAATTCAAGTAGTCCTATTACAAAAGAAATGGAATCAGTGGACGGAAAAGTCTCACAAAGAAAACTCCAGGGACTTCCTTGGTGGCGCGGTGGTTAAGAATCCGCCTGCAGGGGTTTCCCTGGTGGCGCAGTGGTTAAGAATCCGCCTGCCAATGCAGGGGACATGGGTTCGAGCCCTGGTCCGGGAAGATCCCACATGCCACGGAGCAACTAAGCCTGTGGGCCACAACTACTGAGCCTGCGCTCTAGAGCCCGTGAGCCACAACCACAACAGGAGAAACCACCACAATGAGAAGCCCGCGCACGGCAACGAAGAGTAGCCCCTGCTCGCCACAACTAGAGAAAGCCCACGCACAGCAACAAAGACCCAATGCAGCCAAAAATTAAAAAAAGAAAAAAAAAAAAGAATCCACCTGCCAATGCAGGGAACACGGGTTCGAGCCCTGGTCCGGGAAGATCCCACATGCTGCGGAGCAACTAAGTCCCTGTGCCACAACTACTGAGCCTGCGCTCTAGAGCCTACAAGTCACAACTGCTGAGCCCGCGTGCCACAACTACTGAAGCCCGCGCGCCTAGAGCCGGTGCTCCGCAGTAAGAGAAGCCACCGCAATGAGAAACCTGCGCACTGCAACGAAGAGAAAGCCCCACTTGCTGCAACTAGAGAAAGCCCGCGTGCAGCAACGAAGACCCAACGCAGCCAAAAAATAAATAAATAAATAAATAAATAAACTTTCTTTAAAAGAAAGAAAACTCCAGGCCTATATAGATTTGCAAGCAATTTCTGCCAAATATTCTAGGAACAGATAATTCCAGTTTTATGTAAACTCTTCCAGAGAATGGGGGGAAAGGAACAGTCCCCAAATCAGTTTATGAAACTAGCATGATTTTGATTCCAAAACCAGGAATGGACAGTACAAGAAAGAAATTATATGTTGTGTCTCTCATGAACATAGATGCAAAAATCCTAAACTAAACATTAGCAGAATGAATCTAGCATTGTAAAACATATAATAAACTGTGGCCTAATTCAGTTTCTCTGAGGAATGCAAGCTTGTTTTAACATTAGAAAATCAATTAGTAGGGTGGTCCAGTGATGGTCCTATGGTTAAGACTCGGCGCTCCCAATGCAGGGGGCCCGGGTTCCAATCCCTGATCAGGGAACTAGATCCTGCATGCTGCAGCTAATCCCACATGTTGCAACTAAGGCCCCGCGTGCCGCAACTAAGATCCAACACAGCCAAATAAATAAATAAGTATTTTTAAAAAATCAATTAATATGGGCTTCCCTGGTGGCGCAGTAGTTGAGAATCTGCCTGCCAATGCAGGGGACACGGGTTCGAGCCCTGGTCTGGGAAGATCCCACATGCCACGGAGCAACTGGGCCCGTGAGCCACAACTACTGAGCCTGCGCATCTGGAGCCTGTGCTCCACAACAAGAAAGGCCACGATAGTGAGAGGCCCGCGCACTGCGATGAAGAGTGGCCCCCACTCGCTGCAACTAGAGAAAGCCCTCTCACAGAAACGAAGACCCAACACAGCATAAATAAATAAATTAATTAATTAATTTTAAAAAATCAATTAATATAACATTTCACCAATAGACTAACAGGAAACATGATACTTTAATAATTGGGCAAAAGCATTTGATAGACTTTTTTAAAGTATTTATTTATTTATTTATTTATGGCTGTGTTGGGTCTTCATTTCTGTGCCAGGGCTTTCTCTAGTGGTGGCAAGCGGGGGCCACTCTTCATCCCGGTGCGTGGGCCTCTCACTATCGCGGCCACTCTTGTTGTGGAGCACAGGCTCCAGACGCGCAGGCTCAGTGATTGTGGCTCATGGGCCCAGCTGCTCCACGGCACGTGGGATCTTCCCAGACCAGGGCTCGAACCCGTGTCGCCTGTATTGGCAGGCAGGGTCTCAACCACTGCGCCACCAGGGAAGCCCTGCATTTGCTAGACTTTTAAAGCCCCTTTATGATTTTAAAATCAAGTCAAATTAAAATCACTTGCTGCATACACTGCAGGTGGGAGTGTAAATTGGAACAGTCACTTTGAAAGACAGTTTGACATTATCTAGTAAAGATGTATAACCTACACCCAGCAATTTCACTCCTAAATATGTACTCTAGAGCGTTGTTTTTCAGCCTGTGGCTTGCAGCCCATTAGAATGAAGACAATTTAGTGGCATTTGACCAACGATTTTCTTAACTGGTAAATACAATAGAAAATATCAGTGTACTTTACCGTAAGGGTATTATTTTGTGAAACTTATTCCTAGCTATGTATCTGTGTATGTGTGGGTAGACTGATTTGTGAGGTGAAATGTATTTTCTTATTGTGGTTGCTGTCAAAATTTGAAAGCCACTATTCTAGAGAAGCTAAAAAATGCTCATTATTTCATAAGAGCAAAACATTGGAAACAACTGATTTCATTCAACAAGGATAAATTATGACTGATACAACAAGGTTTTGCACTGCAGTGAAAATGAACTGCAGCTACATTTAACAACTAAGCAGTGTATTGCTTAGGAATATATATGTATATTTGTTAAAAATTCTTTTTTTAAAATTTTTTAAAAATTTATTTTATTTATTTTTGGCTACATTGGGTCTTCGTTGCTGCGTGCGGGCTTTCTCTAGTTGCGGTGAGTGGGGGCTACTCTTCGTGGCGGTGCGTGGGCTTCTCATTGCAGTGGCTTCTCTTGTTGCAGAGCGCGGGATCTAGGTGCGCGGGCTTCAGTAGTTGTGGCGTGTGGGCTCAGTAGTTGTGGCGCACAGGCTTAGTTGCTCCACCGCATGTGGAATCTTCCTTGACTGGGACTCGAACCTGTGTCCCCTGCATTGGCAGGAGGATTCTTAACCACTGCACCACCAGGGTAGTCCTATGCAGTTTTTAAAAATTGTGGTAAATTTATATAACATGAAGTTTACCATTTTAATCATTTTTAACTGTACAGTTAAGTGGCATTGAGTACATTCACATTATTGTGCAACCATCACCGTTATTCATCCCAGAATGTTTTTATCTTCCCTGACTGAAACTCCATACACATTGAACAATAATTCCCTGTTCTCCCCACCCTCTAGCTCCCCTTGCAACCACCATTCTACTTTGCTGTATAACTTGAGTACTCTAGGTACCTCACATAATTGGAATCATGTAGTACTTATCCTTTCATGTCTGGCTTGTTTCACTTAGCATAATGTCTTCAGGCTTCTCCTTGTAGCATGTGTCAGAATTTCCTTCCTGTTTAAGGCTAAATAATATTCTGTTACGTGTGTATACTGCATTTTGTTTATCCGTTATCCACTGATAGACATTTGAGTTGTTTCTACCTTTTTGCTGTTGTGAACAGCGCTGCTATGAACATGGGTATACATATACCTGTTTGAGTCCCAGCTTTCAGTTCTTTTGGGTATATATCCAGGAGTGAAGTTGCTGGATCATATGGTAATTCTGACTGATTTTTTTGAGAAATTGTCATACTGTTTCCCACTGTGGCTGTACCTCTCTATGGTTTTGTCTGTATGATATATCAATATTTGGCTGTTAAAAATTAATTTTAAAAAGACAAAGCCTCCTTCTTTCCCTCTTCAGAGGTGCTGCTCCTAACTTTGACGTGTGTCTTTCTAGATCATTTTTCTATGCATATAGATATAGATATAGATACCTATGTGGATATACAATTTTGATTTGTTCCTTTGTTGTTGTTGTTGAACTGGCTGTGAAAGAGTTGTTCAGGTGCTCCCTTAAAAATAAAAATGCCTGGGATCCAACCCCCCAGATATTTTGATTAGATTGGCTTGAATGGGCTTAAGAATCTGAATTTTAATAGTTCTCAGACGATTCTGATGGGCAGCCGTTGATTTATTATTTAACGTAAGTGGTATTAATCATATTATTTTGCAGTTTTTGGAGATCTCTTCATGCCAATATATGCTGGCATACCCACATTTTAAAATACTAGTGCTTTAAATTCTGTAGCTTAGATATAGCATAATTTACATAGCCATTCTTCCATTAATGGACTTTCATTTTCCTCTTTGGCCGCACTGCGCAGCATGCAGAACTTCCCCGACCAGAGGTTGAACCCGTGCCGCCTGCAGTGGAAGAGCTACGTCTTAACCACTGGACCACCAGGGAAGTCCTATAAATGGACTTTTAGGTAGTTGCAAGTTTTTGTCATTACAGAGAAGATGCAACAAACCTTCCACTTGTGCACATGTATAGATGTTTGTGTTGGAAAGATACCTGAAAATTAACTTGCTGAGTCAAACGGCAAGTCAATACCACCAAATCCAATACATTACTGAAATTTTCCTTCTTCTGTATGAACTTTTTCTTCTTCTGAAGAAGGAAATACTTATATAGTTGACCCTTGAGCAACAGGTGTGAACTGCACGGGACCACTTATACAGGGATTTTCTTTTTCCAGTAGTAAATGCTGCAGTAATACACCATCTGGGGGTGGATATGGAGGAACCGCGTATAAGGAGGGCTGTTACTGGGTTGGCCAAAAAGTTCGTTGGGCGTTTCCGTAAGATGGCTCTAGTAGCACTTAGTTGTCTTTAACTTGATTCAAAACAATTTTGTTAGATTGTATTGTGGCAGCTGTCATATCAGCGTGCACTTAAAAAAAAACCCATCAAAATTGGTGAATTTTTGTGTAGCCATTTGAATATTGACGATGGAAGAAAAAAAGCAACATTTTCGGCACATATTATGCTTTATTATCTCAAGAAAGGTAAAAACGCAACTGAAACTCACAAAAAGATTTGTGCAGTGTATGGAGAAGGTGCTGTGACTGATCAAATGCGTCAAAAGTGGTTTGGGAAGTTTCATGCTGGAGATTTCTCACTGGACGATGCTCCACGGTAGGGTAGACCAGTTGAAGTTGATAGCGATCAAATCGAGACATTAATTGAAAACAATCAACGTTATAGCACGCAGGAGATAACCGACATGCTCAAAATATCCAAATCAAGTGTTGAAAATCATTTGCACTAGCTTGGTTATGTTGATCGCTTTGATGTTTGGGTTCCGTATAAGTTAGGTGAAGAAAACCTTCTTGACCATATTTCCGCATGCGATTCTCTACTTAAATGTAACGAAAATGTTCTGTTTTTAAAACAAATTGTGACGGGCGATGAAAAGTGGATACTGTACAATAATGTGGAACAGAAGAGATCATGGGGCAAGTGAAATGAACTTCCATCAACCACACCAAAGGCTGGTCTTCATCCAAAGAAGGTGATGTTGGGACTTCCCTGGTGGCACAGTGGTTAAGAATCCACCTGCCAATGCAGGGGACACAGTTCGAGCCCTGGTCTGGGAAGATCCCATATGCTGCGGAGCAACTGGGCCCGTGCACCACAACTACTGAGCCTGCGCTCTAGAGCCCACGAGCCACAACTACTGAAGCCCATGCACCTAGAGCCCATGCTCCGCAACAAAGGGAAGCCCCCGCTTGCTGCAACTAGAGGAAGCCCGCGCGCAGCAACGAAGACCCAATGCAGCCAAAAATAAATAAATAAATTTATTTTAAAAAACCCAAAAAACAAGGTGATGCTGTGTATATGGTGGGATTGGAAGGAAGTCCTCTATTATGAGCTCTTTCCTGAAAACAAATGATTAATTCCAACAAGTACTGCTCCCAGTTAGACCAACCAAAAGCAGCAGTTGTCGAAAAGCGTCTGGAATTAGTCAATAGAAAATGCATTATCTTCTATCAGGATAATGCAAGACTGCATGTTTCTTTGATGACCAGGCAAAAACTGTTACAGCTTGTCTGGGAAGTTCTGATTCATCCACTGTATTCCACCAGACATTGCACCTTTAGATTTCCATTTATTTCAATCTTTACAAAATTCTCTTAATGGGAAAAATTTCAGTTCCCTGGAAGACTGTAAAAGACACCTGGAACAGTTCTTTGCTCGAAAAGATAAAAAGTTTTGGGAAGATGGAATTATGAAGTTGCCTGAAAAATGGCAGAAGGTAGTGGAACAAAATGGTGAATACATTGTTCAGTAAAGTTCTTGGTGAAAATGAAAAATGTGTCTTTTATTTTTACTTGAAAACTGAAGGAACTTTTTGGCCAACCCAATAGTTATACGCAGATTTCAACTGAGTGGAGGAGGGTAGACGCCCCTAATTCCCACCTTGTTCAAGGATCAGCTATACAAGAAGTCCTGTGCAATAGCAGAAATACTTGTATAAGATACGTTGATATATTTAAAAGAAACTTAAAATCAATTGCTGTTATTTTTTTTTAATTTTGGGGAAAATATTAATGATACAGAGCTGATTATGCAAAGTAAAATGAATTTGATTTTTAAAATGCTATTCCTTCTGGGAATTCCCTGGCTGTCCAGTGGTTAGGACTCTGCACTTCCACTGCAGGGGCCACGGATTTGATCCCTGGTCAGGGGACAAAGATCCTTCAAGTTGCACGGCATGGCCAAAAATAATAATAATAATAAAATAAAACTTAAAAAAAAATTTCTTCCTTCCATTGAAATAGATCTGCAGTGGATGACTGAACTAGAAAGTTGTTAGCCCTTCTTAAAACTGAAACCATGAAGTGATGATTGCTTTAACCATCCTTAACCCAGGGGAGACTTTTATTTTCCTTATTATTTCATAGACTTTCCTCTGGATTTTGAAGAGTTTTCTAACTTAGATCATTTTGGAATGAGGTTTGGACTTGTTCCTTTTTTTCCTTTCTCTTTTTTCTTTTTTTTTTTAATGTGTCATAAAATAGCATCTTATGTTTTAAACTTTAGCTTCTATGGGAAGTTTTGAAGCTCTATGGTTTGACTGTAATATCCCTAATAACAGTAATAAAATTTGATATATTCCATTGCAGTTTAAAAGAAAAAAAGGTGCCACAGTTAAGTCTTGTTAAAAATACAGACCTTAAGAACTTAGTGGGGGAAACACATGAGAATAAAAGCATTACAAATTCACCAGCCAATGAGACAAAAGAGCAGCTAAGCTATTTCTGAAAGAAATCAGGTTACATTCATCTTTCATGCATTCTTGCCAGTAGCCATCATTGTCTCTCTTTTTCTAGCATTTGGAAATGGTTTCCCAGCATGCTGGGAGTTTTAATTTAAATTAGCCTTTAAAAAATTTCAGACTGTATAACTTGTTTAAATTATGGGATTTTTTTTTCACAAAGTAAATAACTAGTAAAATGAAATAGCCTGACATAGTAGTGAAATAGTAGTCCCAAAAATATTGGTTCAGGTTCATATTGTCTTGAGGGTTTGTGCATGCGTGTGTTTATAAGGTTTTCTTTCTTGGAAGGAAAAGCCTTTATTCAGAGATTATGATTTCCAACTTGTTCACGTTTTTAAACGTCCTTTTATGAAACTATGACGATATTAGATGGTAGGATTTGTGGGTGTGGGTAGGTAGTTTGTTTTTTTTTTTTTTTTCCTGCCTTATTTGGGAAAATAAAAAGTTGTCGGCCCTATCTCAGTTCAAAAAAACTTGCTGGTCTGTGAAATTCAGAGGTCTGGGAACCATTGTGATAGAACCTTTCCCCAAAAGGCTAAGAGAATCCTGGTATGCAGTGGTTTTGCGTACTCCTCCCTTGTTTTCAGAATGAGGGTACATAATGGCAGAAATATCAGAACATCTTAAAAATAGTAATGACTTGGGACTTCCCTGGTGGCGCAGTGGTTAAGACTCTGCACTCCCAATGCAGAGGGCCCGGGTTCCATTCCTGGTCAGGGAACTAGATCCCACATGCATGCTACAACTAAGAGTTCGCATGCTGCAACTGAGAAGCCCATATGCCGCAACTAAGACCCAGTGCAACCAAATAAATAAATAAATATTTTTTTAAAATAGTAATGATTTGCTTAAGTACTATACATTTTATTTATTTTTAATTTTTAAAATTTAAAAAATTTTTTTGGTTGCACCACGCAGCTTACAGGATCTTAGTTCTCTGACCAGGGATCAAACCCGTGCCCCCTGCAGTGGAAGCATGAAGTCTTAACCACTGGGCTGCCAGGGAAGTCCCTTATGCCCCATTGTTACCCTCTAGTTTTATTTGTCTTTAACCATCTGAAATCTGTGATTTTATTATTTTTCATTTAAATTTTTGATATGAAGTTTCCGGTTTTTTCAATCAGAATATCTAGAAATGAACATTTAGGTTTTGTTGTTGACTCTGAAATGAATTCATAAAGCTTTGTTTGCTTATTCATTCAGCAGCCTTTTGCTGAGTGTGTATATGGATGCAAGAAATAGAATTATTTTCTTTTGTGCCCTGAGGGGAGAGGAGGAGGCAGACAGACAACAGTATAGTAATTGCTAGTATGAAGGCAGGTACTTAGTATTGTGGAAGCACAGAGGGAGAGGTAGGTGTGCTTTGAGCGTTTCTGCAGCCTGGTGCAGTCAGTTTTGAGTTAACACAGTTTACTACTGTTACAGTATGGTTATTTGCCCCTTTTGCATTTTCTTACTTTCCTAAATAATTATTTTCAAGAGGAAAATAATTTCCAAGCCTAGAAAATTGCACCTTTTAATGCACCTTTTCTCTAACTCTCCTCTGATTTGTACTACACTTCAAATGAAAGCCTTTTGTTTAAAATCACTGTTACAGTTAAATTATTATCATTATTATTTTTTCTGGGCTCTGTATTCTGTTTATCATTATTTTTTATAAATTTATTTATTTATTTTTGGCTGCGTTGGGTCTTCGTTGCTGTGCGCGGGCTTTCTCTAGTTGCAGCAAGCGGGGGCTACTCTTCGTTGTGGTGCGCGGGCTTCTCATTGAGGTGGCTTTCCTTGTTGCAGAGCATGGGCTCTAAGCGCACGGGCTTCAGTAGTTGTGGCACGCCAGCTCAGTAGTTGTGGCTCTCGGACTCCAGAGCATAGGCTCAGTAGTTGTGGCACACGGGCTTGGTTGCTCCGTGGCAGGCGGGATCTTCCCGGACCAGGGCTCAAACCCGTGTCCCCTGCGTTAGCAGGCGGATTCTTAACCACTGTGCCACCAGGGAAGTCCTACAGTTAAATTATTACAATTAGAATTACTCTATACTTTGTATATTATTATTGTCTTCTCTTAAAATCTAAAAATTCAAGATCTCACGAAATATAAATTTTAGTGTTAAAGTTTTGTTATACTTTTTTCATTTTATACCACATGAAACATTTTGCTGAACCTAGAGTATATGGTTCTCCATATGGAATTTTCAGAACCTAGAATATCTTCATTGATGATTGAAACCAGTACATTTTTCTCAACCATTTATACTTAGTAAAATCCTTTGGCTGCTATATATGAATATGGGGAATGGCCCTGAGAACTGTACATTTCTGCTACTATTCTGTAACAGTCATAAAATGCTTTCATTTAACATCAGCCATTGCAAAGGATAAGAAAGTATACTGATGGGTAGTTTGGGGAAAAACTTTATTTTCTGTTTCATTAAAGGGACTCTTACTTGGATAACACAGAGATGAGTTAACCATTTAAAAAGAACAAACCTCACTGCAGCTGATATCTGTTATTAAATTTGGAATGCTTTCTAGAAACAGCTCTCTGAATTTACTTGTCAAAATAGCTCACAGTTTGCTAATAGCAACAGTAGTTATGCCAAATTATTCTATTTCTAGACTTTTTTTTATCAAAACATTGACTGTCAGGAGCTAAGGAGTCTCCAGATTATGAGCTTCTGTTAATGTAGATAAAATATTAAGTAGTTTGTACATGTGGTAAAATGCCCATCGAGTAAAAAAGTTTTTGCCCTTTTAAAAAAGATTTTCTTTTTTTATCATTCTTTTTAAATTTATTTTATTTTTGGCTGCGTTGGATCTTCATCACTGCGCGGGCTTTCTCTAGTTGCAGCAAGCAGAGGCTACTCTTTGTTGCAGTGCACAGGCTTCTCATTGCGGTGGCTTCTCTTGTTGTGGAGCATGGGCTCTAGGCACACGGGCTTCAGTAGTTGTGACACGTGGGCTCAGTAGTTGTGTTGCACGGGCTTAGTTGCTCCATGGCATGTGGGATCTTCCCAGATCAGGACTCGAACCCATGACCCTGAGTTGGCAGGCGGATTCTTAACCACTGCGCCACCAGGGAAGCCCAGTTTTTGCCCTTTTGTCCTAAAAGTAATTCTGTAAGTGGCAAAGAATATCGTACAGGAGACAGTAACTTGAAAATCTTTCATCTTTCCACCTTCCCCCATTTCATTCTCTGGGATGCTACCTATTCTTCAAAGCCAAAATCCTTGCTTCTGTGTTACTTCCTTCTCATACTAGTTGGAAGCCATCTCTTCCTTCCCTGAACTGCTAGAGCTTCTTGTTTGGTACCACAGTCTGTCCTGTGCTGGTATTCTTTATGTGTCTTTAGCTCTTACTGGGTTAATCTCTTTGAGAGGAAATAGTGTCATATCTTGTTTTTATAACTCCCATGAGATCTAAGCACAGTATTTTCACATATAGCAAATGTTCCATTGGTATTTATTGAGTACATGAAGGTTCCATTGGTATTTATTGAGTACATGAAGGTAGAGATTTATATTTTACCATTTTTTCACTTGTTGTAACTTTTTCATTTGACCTAGTACAATGATGATAATAATGGTGGTATATTAATAAGAAGAAGACTTATTATCATCTTAGATTGGATCATATTGTGGTCTGTAAATCTTCATTCAACAGTATTTTATATTTTCAAGGATAGTATTTAATACTTAGCTCACGGGACTTCCCTGGTGGCGCATTGGATAAGACTCCACGCTCCTAATGCAGGGGGTCCGGGTTCGATCCCTGGTTAGGGAACTAGATCCTATGTGCATGCCATAACTGAGAGCTTGCATGCCACAGCTAAGGAGCTCATGTGCTCACGGGCCACAACTAAGGAGCCCGCGAGCCGCAAGTAAGGAGCCCATGTGCTGCAACTAAGGAGCCCGCCTGCCACAACTAAGACCCAGCACAACCAAATAAATAAATAAATATTTTTTAAAAAAATGTTTAGCTCCCATTAGTGTGGCTGGGGTGGGTAACTTCATGAGTTCATAATGATGTCTGTGCAGGGTTGCTACTTTGCCCCTGAAGCTTGAGAGGCCCTCATGCTGATGGATGACTGTGGGTGCTTTCCATTCAATCCAGCTACGCATTCTTTAGTTAAGTCTCAGTGCTTTATTTTACCATCATCATTAAGGTTCTTCCTTAATTGTATTTTTTAACCTTTTGAAATTGTGAAGAATAAGCTTGATTGTATTTTAAATGTTCAATTTCCTTTCAGGTAAGTGAAGTGTATTCTGATTTTCTTAAGAAAAGAAAATGTGTTTACTCCAAGAGGATTGTCAGATGTCTAGTTGTGTAGAAATCAAAGGTACAACTGGTCAGATGTTGTACTAGGCAGTGATTGTTACATGGATAACAAAGTAGTTTCATTCCCATCTTGAATTTCTTTGAATCGATTTTAACCCTTCACAAGTTAATCTGTTTCCTCCAATAAGTTCAGAGGAGTTTGTTGCCATCTGCTGTCTTTACAGAATCTTTATGAAGTAGGTGGGGAACTTTCATTACTTACGGATAGAGAGATTTTCCTGTCTTAACTGTGTGACTTAGCCTGGGTAACAGATCATTATTCCTAGAAACAGTAGCCAGATCTCCCAGTCTCAAAGTCTTAACCTTAATTTAAACTCCAGAAGGGCAAAATATTTGGGTTTTAAAAATTGGTTTGTATTTAGTTGGATATAGTGTAGTAGTTTTTCAAAGGAAAAGATACAGCTGGGCCAAATAAATGGTTTCTCTTCAGTACCATCTCTCTTGACCCAGCAACGGGTCATTGGGTATGGCTCAGGAGTCTGGCAGCAGACTCTCAGGCCAGTGTACACCTTTTGACATGAAAAAATGAAAAACTGTTTCAAAGTGTCTCTATATCCTCTGGGAGTATGAGTGATGATTTCATTACCTAATCATGGTCATGAAAATGAAGGGCTGTGCAAATTGGTTCAGGGCACGTAATTACAGAGGATTTGCATCTGAGCCCATACCTGTGTGTTCTCATTGGCATCTGTGCTCAAAGCCAAGTTAGCAAACATGCCCTCGGGGGCATGAGGTTTGCTGCTTTTATGGACAGTGAAATGGTTGAACAATGAGAATTGCTTAAAACTTGGAATTACAAAAGTATGAGTCCCTTTATTTAGGCTTGCTAATTGTACTTTGAGAAGGTTTGGAAAGAGAGTAAGAAGTTGTTTTATTGAGCCAAACCGATGTATTTTGCTTGGGAAAAAATAGTAATATAAATAACCTTTTGCAGCCTTCATTGATTCAGTTTGTTCAGAAGCAGACCCTCAGCTCACAGTCTGTCAAGATGTGTAAGGGAGCAGTTGTATTTCACATGCTATATTTAATTCAAATGTGAAAGATGCAGCCGAACTCAAGGAATCTGTCTCTTTGGACTCTTTTCCTTGGTGAATTTCAGAGCTGAGTGAGGGTTAAATATATGAGAAAGTCAATAAATAAAGGAATATAGTCAATGGGAGATGAAAAATGATAACTTGCAGGGGAAAGAGTAAGAAGGATTGTGGGAAGTGATATTTTTTCCAGTGGAAAAAGACACTTTTGTGGGAGAGGGGGCAAGAAAAATCTAATTATTGTTTTCTGTTTTATGTAACTGTACTCTTTTTTAAAAGACTTTTAGAAATTTTATATTGGAGTATATTTGATTAACAATGTTGTGTTAGTTTCAGGTGTACAGCATAGTGATTCAGTTATACATATAAATGTGTCTATTCTTTTTCAAATTCTTTTCCCGTTTAGGTTATTACAGAATATTGAGCAGAGTTCCCTGACAGTAGGTCCTTGTTGGTTATCTGTTTTAAATATAGCAGTGTGTACATGTCAATCCCAAACTCCCAATCTATCCCTCCTCCCCCCCTCCCCCCGATAACCATAAATTCATTCTCTAAGTCTGTGAGTCTGTTTCTGTTTTGTAAATAAGTTCATTTGTATCATTATTTTTAAGATTCCGCGTACAAGCGATATCATATGATATTTGTCTTTCTCTCTCTGACTTCACTTAGTATGATAATCTTCAAGTCCATCCATGTTGCTGCAAATGGCATAATTTCATTCTTTTTAATGGCTGAGTAATATTCCATTGTATATGTCTACCACATCTTCTTTATCCATTCATCTGTCGATGGACATTTAGGTTGTTTTCATGTCTCGGCTATTGTAAACAGCGCTGCAGTGAACACTGGGGTGCATGTATCCTTTTGAACCATGTTTTTCTCTGGATATATGCCCAGGAGTGGGGTTGCTGGATCATATGGTAGCTCTATTTTTAGTTTTTTAAGGAACCTCCATACTGTTCTCCATAGGCTGTACCAATTTACATTCCCACCAGCAGTGTAGGAGGGTTCACTTTTCTCCACACCCTCATCAGCATTTATTATTTGTAGATTTGTTTGTTTGGCTGTGCCGTGCAGCTTGCAGGAACTTAGTGCCCTGACCAGAGATTGAACCCAGGCCCTGGACAGCGAAAGCACGGAGTTTTAACCACTGGACCACCAGGGAATTCCCTATAGATTTTTTTCTTAATGATGGCCATTCTGACTGGTGTGAAGTGATATCTCATTGTAGTTTTGATTTGCATTTCTCTGATAATTAGAGATGTTGAGCATCTTTTCATGTGCCTCTTGGCCATCTGTATGTCTTCTTTGAAGAAATGTCTATTTAGGTCTTTTGCCGTTATTTTGATTGGGTTGTTTGTTTTTTTGATATTGAGCCTCATAAGCTGTTTGTAAATTTTAGAGAGAGACTAATCTCTTGTCAGTTGCATAGTTTGCGAATATTTTCTCCCATTCTGTGGGTTGTCTTTTCGTTTTGTTTATGGTTTCCTTTGCTGTGCAAAAGCTTTTGAGTTTAATTAGGTCCCATTTGTTTATTTTTGTTTTTATTTCCATTACTCTAGGAGATGGCTCAAAAAAGATATTGCTGCGATTTATGTCAAAGAGTGTTCTGCCTGTGTTTTCCTCTTAAGAGTTTTATAGTATTCCCTCTTATATTTAGGTCTTTAATCCATTTTGAGTTTATTTTTGTGTATGGTGTTAAAGAATGTTCTAATTTCACTTTTTTACATATAGCTGTCCAGTTTTCCCAGCACCATTTATTGAAGAGACTGTCTTTCCTCCATTGTATAGTCTTGCCTCTTTTGTTGTTGATTAATTGACCATAGATGTGTGGGTTTATTTCTGGGCTTTCTATCCTGTTCCATTGATCTATATTTCTGTTTTTGTGCCAGCATCATACTGTTTTGATGACTGTAGCTTTGTGGTATAGTCTGAAGTCAGGGAGCCTGATTCCTCCAGCTCCATTTTTCTTTCTCAGGATTGCTTTGGTTATTCAGGGTCTTTTGTTTCTCTAATTTTTGTTTCTCTAATTTTTGTTGCAAAAAATTTAAGATTTTTTGTTCTAGTTCTGTGAAAAATGCCATTGGTAATTTGATAGGGATTGCATTGAATCTGTAGATTGCCTTGGGTAGTATAGTCATTTTGATATGTAACTGTTCTCTTTAGGGTAGGAGTTCGGGCTAGAAATGGAAAGGCCTTCCTCTAGCAAGTTAAGCATGTGGAAAAACAGTTCACTGAAAGTAGGGCAGATGTGGCTAACTATCTAGGATTTTTTATTTAACACAATTTATAGTGAACCTATCACAATACTTCTCTACTTTTGAGGAATGGAGGAAATTGCTGCTGCCCTCCCTCTGCCACCACCACTCTCCCCCAACTAGGAGGATTTAGGCTACTCCCCTACCTTTTTTTTTTGTCTGCATTGGGTCTTCGTTGCTGCACGTGGGCTTTCTTTAGTTGCAGCGAGTGGAGGCTACTCTTCGTTGTGGTGCATGGGCTTCTCATTGCGATGGCTTCTCTTGTTGCGGAGCATGGGCTCTAGGCACACAGGCTTCAGTAGTTGCAGCACGCAGGCTCAGTAGTTGCGGCACACAGGCCCTAGAACGTGTGGGCTTCAGTAGTTGTGGCACGTGGGCTCAGTAGTTGTGGCTCACAGGCTCTAGAGCGCAAGCTCAGTAGTTGTGGCACACGGGCTTAGTTGCTCCGTGGCATGTGGTATCTTCCTGGACCAGGGCTCGAACCTGTGTCCCCAGCATTGGCAGGTGGGTTCTTAACCACTGTGCCACCAGGGACGTCCCTCCCCTACTTCTAATTAGGCACCAGTTCATCATCATCAAGATTCTAGCAGCCACTTTGCTAGGACACATTGCAGTATCATGAGCTAATTTTGTAGATGAATTATGTTGGGAGCAATTTCATGAGTTTTGACTCATGTTTTTCTTAATGTGATCATTCTTCCAGTTTTTTTTTTTTTCATTCTTCCAGTTTTTAAGATGTTGTACATAATTAGTATGTGAATTACAGGAGTGGTAGAGATGAGGTTGGAGGTTTCTTTGCTCTCCTCGCACCACCACCCCCCTCACCTTTTGGAACATTTCAGATCTTTCTCAAGGCCCCAAAGTATATTTCAGAGTCACTCTTCTCTTCCTGTTATTTCTTATCCTTCTTGTTAGTGCTGGAGGGAATGCTGGAAATTTGTAAGGTGGATGGCATAGTGAATGGTCAGGGTAGGTGTGTATGGTCAAGGGAATAGATGTATTAAAAAATTATAAAACGAACTCAGATGCCCCTTCAAGAAATGACTTGCTGCCCGTTTGTAAGGAGTGTAGCAAAAGAAAGCTGTTAGTCCTTTCAGGGTCTGCCACAGCATTGGAAACAAGATCATGCTCTTCTCAGGGCAGGCAGTGGTGGTGAGCAGAGCAGTTATCTAAGAGCCTCACCTTCTTGCCCAACACTGGAGTCCTCTACCTGGCCGTCCTTGCTCCTGAGCTCTCTGTTGTACAGGTTTTGTCAGATCTGCCTCATGGTCTGATGGCTCCTCCTGCTAAATCCTATTCTTTTCTTCTCATAAGAGTTCTCCCCATTAAACCTTTCTCGTTCCTAATTTTATTTGAGCATCTGCTTCCTCTAGAATCTAACCTGTGACACACTTCTTACATAAATCACCCTATTTCCTTCATTTTACTGTTTTTACCTCAGGCTTTGCATGAAACATCAGTGGTGCAGTATAAATGAATTGCCTGCCTCTGTGTATGTTTTATTTATTTATTTTTAATTTATTTTAAATTTATTTATTTTTGGCTGTGCTGGGTCTTTGTCGCTGCGTGCGGCTTTCTCTAGTTGCAGTGAGCAGGGGCTACTCTTCGTTGTGGTGCGCAGGCTTCTCATTGTGGTGGCTTCTCTTGTTGCAGAGCATGGGCTCTAGGCGCGGGCTCAGTAGTTGTGGCTCACAGGCTCTAGAGCGCAGGCTCAGTAGCTGTGGTGCACGGGCTTAGTTGCTCCACGGCATGTGGGATCTTCCCAGACCAGGGCTCGAACCCATGTCCCCTGAATTGGCAGACGGATTCCCACTGCGCCACCAGGGAAGTCCCTCTGTGTGTGTTTTAACTTGTGCTCTTCCTAGAAGATTCAAGGAATACAGGTAGCACAAAGACATTTAAAAATGCCCATAATATTTTTTAAAAAATTAATTAACCTCCACTAGAGGTAACTGTTAATGGTGGCTTTTTTTTTTAAATTTATTTATTTATTATTTTTGGCTGTGTTGGGTCTTCGTTTCTGTGCGAGGGCTTTCTCCAGTTTTGGCGAGCAGGGGCCACTCCTCTTCGCGGTGCGCGGGCCTCTCACTGTCGCGGCCTCCCTTGTTGTGGAGCACGGACTCCAGACGCGCAGGCTCAGTAGCTGTGGCTCACGGGCCCAGCTACTTCGCGGCATGTGGGATCCTCCCAGACCAGGGCCCGAACCTGCGTCCCCCGCATTGGCAGGCAGATTCTCAACCACTACGCCACCAGGGAAGCCCTATGGTGGCTTATTTTGGTAAGCTTTAGAGAAGTGCATTAAGTGTTCACCTGGGTGAATTTTTCACAAACTGAACACATCTGTGTAACCATCACCCAATCAGGAAGCTTTACCACTACCCCAGGAGCCTCCCAGTCATTACCTTTGGTAACCGCTATCCTCACTTGCAACAACATAAATTAATTTTGCCTAGTTTTGAACTTGATATAAGCATGGTCATGTAGTATGTACTATTTTGTCTTCTTTGCTCAGTATTATGTTTAAGAGATTTATCCATGTGTGTATCTGTGGTTCCTTGCTGTATAGTATTCTGTTGTGTGAATGTACCACAATCTACCTGTTCTTTTGGTGGTGGGCATTTGTATTATTTCCAGTTTTTCACTCCTTGGATCTGTTATGATGTTTTCTAGTATAAATATTGCCTTGTGTTTGGTATTATAGCTAGTTAAGCCTGTTATTGAAATATTTATTATCCTCTTAAGTGAATTACCTTGTATAAAAGCTTAAAAAAACCTGTCATTTCTTATTCCAATATCCTCAGAATGTTCTTTTAGGACCCACAGTTAGTTTTTTCTTCTAAATTTGAGGTCTTGAATCATATTACTGGCCAAGGGAAGCTAGTTACTGTTCCCTTTGCTGTCTGCCAATCAGATCCTTGAGTTAGAGGAGTTGTTGAGAACAAGTTTTTTGGTTTTATGGTTATACCAGAACTCAGCTGTCACTCTGGTTTTCAGTGGAGAGAAAAAATACCATCAGAAGCCTTTAGGGATTTATTAGATATTTGGGATGGCCTTGGTATTTGAGCTGTACTTGATAAATTAAGGTGGCTCACTGGTATGGGAAAGTGCTAAAGGACAGATTTCAGACTGAGCATCTAAAAGAAATCATGAACAGCTTGGATGCCTTGCCTGAGTTATTTCAGAACTTCAGACAGTGTATACTGATGTTTGTTTCTTTCCCGCTGTAGCTGTCAAGTGGAATGTCATGGCCAGCTCCTCGGACAGTGAAGATGATAGTTTCATGGCTGTGGACCAAGAAGAAACTGTGCTGGAAGGGACAATGGAGCAAGATGAGGAGCCCCACCCAGTATTGGAGGTTGAGGAGACTAGACATAATAGGTCCATGTCTGAGCTGCCAGAAGAGGTTTTGGAGTATATCCTGTCCTTTCTTTCACCATACCAAGAACACAAAACTGCAGCCCTTGTCTGCAAACAGTGGTACCGACTTATTAAAGGTACTGTGGAAAGTGGAAAGTTTTATTTATTTATTTAAAATTTGTTTGAATCATTTATTTTTACCTCCCAATTTCATTTTCTCTTTTCTTCCTTAAATTTATTGTGGTTCTAAAATTTAGTGTTAGATGATTAGCACTGTACATGTTTCTTTTCTCTTTATCCTACCTAATTTTATGAACAGCTTGAATACCATAGTATTTAATCCAATTTCCAGTTTTAAAATGAGGATTCTTTTTCTGCATATTCTTGGAGTTGATCTGGTAAGTTGTATTGTTCTTGAATAGGTAGAGTAGGGATGGATATGGATTGACAGTAATAGCTAACCTTCATATAACTCTTACTATTGTCAGGACTATTATAACTGCTTTACAATCTTCATAGCGAACTATGAATAGCTTAAAGTAGCTAATTGTGGCAGATGTGGGATTATGAAAGCATTTACTGCTTGATTTTATCTCTAAACAGCACAGGCCCTATGTATGTCTTTTACTTTTTAAATGAGTTTCTCCTTTTTTTTCCCCCTCCATTTTCTAATCAAGATTTCAACTTTGGCTAAATGTTGAGGTTACTAGTTGTACTGTAGTTTTAATTAATAGCAGTTACTTGGTTTCATTCCATTTTAGGTGGAAAGGGCCCATTTTTTGAATGAAGATGACCGAGTCAGTTGAATAATCTTTGATCAAAGCAAGGGTCGTATCAATTTTTTCTTTCCTGTTGGGAACAAAGCAGCCAGAGATACGAGAGAGAAAAACTTTTAGATCAGAATCAGTCTTAAAATCTTTTCCTCAAATCAGAGTGATTCTCTGAGGATTAGGGTCCCTGTCATTTGTCCAAAGTCCAACCTAGAAGGCTAATAAGGACCAGCTGTGTTGAAACTGCTTTCTGGGCCCTGTGCTCATCTGCTCACAACTGGTAATACTGGTATGCACAGCCTGCTTCTGTTTGCAGAGTTAATGGACTCTTCAGGAGAGATTGGCTCCCTACACTGTGGAAATAGATGG
This sequence comes from Balaenoptera acutorostrata, assembly GCF_949987535.1. Lineage (NCBI taxonomy): Eukaryota > Metazoa > Chordata > Mammalia > Artiodactyla > Balaenopteridae > Balaenoptera > Balaenoptera acutorostrata. The sequence continues at coordinate 12,744,535 of NC_080064.1, read as the reverse complement.
TTTCACCTCTAAAATAGAGGTGGAGGATCACAGACGAGGGTTGGTGATCTAATCAAATATATGAATTTATTCTTAGGTTTTATTTGGCATTCTTACCATTTTGATCTTCCTTTAAGAGAGAAGAACCTTAACCTAGTACTTGCAGTCTTAGATCTTCTGGGGAAGTCACTGCCAAGACAGCTTTTTTTCCCCTCGATCATTATGTATCTGTCGTTTATTCATTACTGCCTTACCTCATGTCAACATCTGCAAATCTGCATTACTTCCCCAGTGCGTAGTTGGCAGTATGGTCACACATTAAAAATGGGTATGTCTTTTTTTTTTCTTTTTTTAAACATCTTTATTGGGGTATAATTGCTTTACAATGGTGTGTTAGTTTCTGCTTTATAAGAAAGTGAATCAGCTCTACATATACATATATCCCCATATCCCCTCCCTCTTGTGTCTCCCTCCCACCCTCCCTATCCCACCCCTCTAGGTGGTCACAAAGCACTGAGCTGATCTCCATTTGCTATGCGGTTGCTTCCCACTAGCTATCTATTTTACATTTGGTAGGGTATATATGTCCATGCCACTCTCTCCCTTCGTCCCAGCTTACCATTCCCATTCCCCGTGTCCTCAAGTCCATTCTCTACATATGCGTCTTTATTCCTCTCCTGCCCCCAGGTTCTTCAGAACGAAAAAATGGCCATGTCTTTTTAATATTCCATTTCTTAACTGTGAGTTCAACCAAGGGATAATGATCATCATTAGAAAACATGTTCTGTGATCCTGCTTAAGGATCCACTAAGGTGACATAAATTCAAGAATGATACAGTCTTTCAAAATACAAATAACTGGGGCTTCCCTGGTGGCGCAGTGGTTGAGAATCCGCCTGCCAATGCAGGGGACACGGGTTCGAGCCTTGGTCCGGGAAGATCCCACATGCCGTGGAGCAACTAAGTCCGTGCACCACAACTACTGAGCCTGCACTCTAGAGCCCGCGGGCCACAACTACTGAGCCCACGTACCACAACTACTGAAGCCCACGCGCCTAGAGCCCGTGCTCTGCAACAAGAGAAGCCACCACAATGAGTAGCCCTTGCACCGCAATGAAGAGTAGCTCCCGCTCACCGCAACTAGAGAAAGCCAGCATGCAACAATGAAGACCTAACACAGCCAAAAATAAATAAATAAATTTATTTCAAAAATTATATATATATATATATATATATATATATAAAATTGGTTGTACTCCTCATTCAAAATATTTCTCTGTGAAATAAGAAAGTAATTTCATGTGTTGGGAAAGCAGATTGTTCCAGAAGTATAAAGCTCTCACTTTTTTAAAAAATAGACTTTACTTTTTTAGAGTGGTTTTAAGTTCACAGCAAAATTGAGCAGGTTCGTAGATTTCCCGTATACCCCTGTCCCCAGACATGCACAGCCTCCCCTACTTTCAACATCCCTCACCAGAGGGGTACATTTCTTACAATTGACGATCATACATTGATACATCATTGTCACCCAAAGTCTGTAGTTTACATAGGGTGTACATTCTGTGAGTTTGGACATATATATAATGGCACGTATCCAGCATTATAGTAAAAACTCTGATTTTTTTTTAAAAAAAAAACAGCTTTCCATAGTTATAAATTCATCATTTCATAATCCACTGTCAGCTAATTATTACTCCTTGTTTAAGATGGAGAATACTTGGTTGCCATGGTCTAACCATAGATATTTACTGAACAGCTGTTATATTCCGGAGAATGTTTCACCACACTTTTTCTCACAAAACTAAATTATCTCCCAGCCCCTTTGCTTTGGAGTAAATAGCACCAATTATTTTGATGTGTTGCCTCATGATATGATGTAAAGGGGAGCAGATTTTAAGTGTGAGCTGATTTTGTAACCTTGAGGGAGTCACTTAACCTTGGTAAAATGAAAGGATTAGCTCTTCCAGTTTTGAAATTCTGATTGTTTTCTGTCTTTGAATGAAAAAACCAAAGAAATTTGGAGTTCCTCAAAGAAACGTATGTCTCATAAAAGTGATAAGACAATTAATAGATGCAGTTTTAATAATTTGATTTACAAGTGAAGAGTCCAGGCTGAAACATTTGTTATTTTTGTCTTTAGGTGTAGCCCACCAGTGTTATCATGGTTTCATAAAGGCTGTCCAGGAAGGAAACATTCAGTGGGAGAGTCGGACTTACCCTTATCCTGGAACCCCAATCACTCAGCGGTTCTCACACAGTAAGTATTTACTGTGAAAGCAGATCCCATCCTGCCTGTGGTCGTGTTTCCAAAAGCTACTTTGGAGGCTTGTATTTTGTCTGACTTTTTAATGAAGAAAATGTTAAATAAGAGTTTATATTAATTTTACAATCAGACTTAGGGAAGAGCATGAGCCTAAATATATTGTAGGCACTGTGATATAATTTTATATTCTGCTTTTTCATTGGATTTTTGTAGTATCTCTACTCCAAAGAGGTCAAGGTGTTATGCTTAGGTTTTTAAACATTTGACATCATGTAAGAGGAAAACAAAGGAAAGGCATACATGAGGGTTTTTCTGGGATCCTGCTTAGGGAATAGCCAGAGCTTAGCACTAATTTTTGCAATAACTCTTTATCTTAACATAGTGTATGTTCAGCAAACACTGAATTTGACTAGGGTCACACAAAAATTTTGAACATGAAGGATATTGATTATAAAATACAAATTTAAGTAGTAAAATTATAAATAAAATGTTTTGGCAAATAGACAGTTTAGAGTTTTTGACTTCTAGAATTTTTTTTTTTTTTAGGATTTTTAAAAAAAATAAATTTATTTTATTTATTTATTTTTGGCTGCGTTGGGTCTTCGTTGCTGTGTGCAGGCTTTCTCTAGTTGTGGTGAGCAGGGGCTACCCTTCCTTGTGGTGCACGGGCTTCTCTTGTTGCGGAGCACGGGCTCTAGGCACAGAGGCTTCAGTAGTTGTGGCATGTCGGCTCAGTGGTTGTGGCTCGCGGGCTCTAGAGCGCAGGCTCAGTAGTTGTGGCGCACGGGCTTAGTTGCTCCGCGGCATGTGGGATCTTCTGGACCAGGGCTTGAACCCATGTCCCCAGCATTGGCAGGCGGATTCTTAACCACTGTGCCACCAGGGAAACACCGACTTTTTCTAGAATTAACTCTCCATTTTAATTGATTTTTGTAGGTGCCATTTTATTCTTTTTGTTTTTTTTTTTTTTTTCGGCTGCACCCCACGCCTTGCAGGATCTTAGCTCCCCCACCAGGGGTTCAACCCAGGCCCTGGCAGTGAGAGCACCGAGTCCTAACCACAGGGCCGCCAGGGAATTCCTGATACCATTTTATTCTATTGGTGATTTATATCCCTCTATCAAAGTGAGACTGAGATGTGATCTATCTTAGGCCACAAAAGCTGTATTTATTAATGGTTTTACATAAAGAAAGTTCATTGAGAGGAGAGGGAAGCCACTTAGAAAGTTCTCAGAATCGCTGCTTTAGTTATATTACTTCTGTATTCAGAAACCTTCAGGACTTCCCTGGTGGCGCAGTGGTTAAGAATCCGCCTGCCAATGCAGGGAACACAGGTTTGATCCCTGGTCCGGGAAGATCCCACATGCCGTGGAGCAACTAAGCCTGTGCGCCACAGATACTGAGCCTGTGCTGTAGAGCCTGCGAGCCACAGCTACTCAGCCCGTGTGCCACAGCTACTGAAGCCCACATGCCCACAGCCCGTGCTCCGCAACAGGAGGAGCCACTGCAATGAGAAGCCCGCGCACTGTAACGAAGAGTAGCCCCCGCTCACCACAACTAGAGAAAGGCTGCGCGCAGCAACGAAGACCCAACGCAGCTAAAAATAAATTAATTTAAAAAAAAGAAAAAAAGAAACCTTCAGTGTCTCTCCAGTGCCTACAAGATAAAAACTTAGTCTTATATTTAAAACCCTCTTTAAGTTGACTTATTTCTAAATTACCACTTCATCTCCCAACTCTTCCCAAGAGCTCTCCTCTTTCAAGTTGTCACTTTGCTGTACTTGATTCTTCCTCTCTAGAGTATTCCCATCCACTTAGCTGAAGCCTGCTTTTCCTTGAAAACTCAGTTGAAGTTCTAGCTCCTTTGGGAAACCTTTTCTCAAATCTCTAGCCCACAGAAAAAATTTTCCTGTTCTGAGCTTATGTCTGGAATACTAATTTGGCACTTAACTCACATTGTCTTTCATTGTTAACTTGTATGTTTGTGTCTTTTTTTTTTTTTTTAAGCCATATTTTGAACTCTTGAGGGGAAGGAGAGTTATTGGTTATCCATGTTGTGTAAAAATTACCTGCAGACTTAGCAGCTTAAGATAACATTTATTATCTCACAGTGTTCCTGAGGGGCAAGAATTTGGGAGTGGCTTAGCTGGGAGGTTGTGGCTCAGGGTCTCTCATGAGGTTGTCGTCAATCTGTCAGCTGGGGCTATAGTCACCTGAGGGCCTGACTGGGGCCCAGTGAGTCTGCTTCCAAGCTCACTCAGTAACTGTTGATAGGAGACTCAGTTCCTTACTACATGGACCTCTCCATAGAGCTGCTCACAACTTGCCAGCTGACTTCCCACAAAATGAGTGATCTGAGAGAGAAACAGAGACAGACACTAAGACAGCAGCCAAGGTATCTTTTACACCCTAAATCTCTGAAGTGAATACCATCTTTTCTGTTCTATCCTGTAAGTCACACAGGGATTGACCAAGGGTGTAACACCAGGAAGTGAGGATCCTTCGAGGCCTCTTGGTGGTTGACTATCCCAGACCATATGCTGTACTCTCATATCCAGAGGAGAGTTCAGTAAATAATAACTCATCATTGTCTTTGAATTGGATCTAAATAGATCAAAGGAATGGGTCAAACTAGTTGCTGTGATTTCAGTTCTCTCAGGGAGCTATTTTTGTGCTGTTGTAAATCCCCTGGAGCAGTAGATCTCAAAGTGTGATTCCTGGACTTTGGGGGAGGAAGGCATCTGTGAGACTCTTTGGGGGATCTGTGAAGTCAGAACTGGCTTCATTTGTTTTAATCTGTGAGTGTGTGGTAGTGAAGAACACAGTGGTCACTAGAGTAGTTGAGTTCCCTTACCTTGAGTCATACACAGGCTGCAGCAGTTTTCCCCAGCATTGCTTTGGCACCATTAGTGCACATGTCGACACAGTGAAAAAAACAATAAATTACTACTTCTACAACTACTACTACTACTAGTACTCATTATTATTATTATAAAAGTAGTTTTGAAAGAGTCTCAAATGTTTTCAGGAGTCCACAGACCACACTTTGATCTTCACTGCAATAAACTATACATGAGTCCTTGCTGAGAACATTTAATGAAATTACAGGAGGATCCATATTAGGTCCAGTATTTATTGTTGAGGGAGGGGTAACTTCAGTCACCTACAGATGATTGGAATGAGAAGCAAAGACGAGATTTCTAAAGACAGGACTTTTTTTAGGATGGTGTTTGGAAACAAGTAGTTTTAGAACCCTAAGTGAGGGAAATCAAATGAATCAGGGTAAAATTGAAACTAGAATAGGAAATAGGGGTGAATAATTATCATAGAAACAGTGTGGCTTTCTGATGAGAGGGAAAAAAATATTTTTCAGTTAACTAGCTTTCGAAAAAGAATATTACCACAAAATAGAGGCAGTTTTTTGAAGGGGAAATAGAAAGGAATAGTACTATGAGTAAGCTCACAGAAACTCAGAGATTGGTGGGTTTTGATACTTGTTTTTGCTTAAATTTTTTTTTCATTTCCTTACTTGGTATTTTCATTTCCTTACTTGATGTCCAAGAAAAGGTGTCTCACTGTCTTTCGTTGTCTCTTCCGGTCTGTCTCTTTATTGTTTTCTTCCATCAGTCTCTACATGCTATCTAACTGGCAAACTGAAGAGGATTATTACAGGGAATGGGCAGTTTTCAAAATAGGTTGAAAACAAGGCATTCCTTTAATTTTTTTCCTTAGCTCCTTCAACTTCCTTCTCTATATTTCTCCCTTTAGCTCTATTTTATTCCGTGTGCCTAACTCATGTTGAGCTTGAGATCCACATTTCCAGTTCTTTGCTCACACTGCCACAGATTCATAGATGTTTCATATTTAGTGAGCCAAAAGTAGAATTCAGTAGTTTCCCCCCAATTTTCTCCTCTCTCTAATTTAGTTAATGGCATTATCATTCTCTCAATTATACAAGCTTGAAATCTTGAATTAATCCTCAATTCTTCTCCCTCCCTCAACAACAAAAGTCAAATCTTGTTGATTCTGTTCTATCTCTGCAATCTCTCTCATATCTTTCCTTTTACCACCCCCACCATTACTCACACTTAATGACTTAATCATTCCATCTTTCCTAAATCTTTTTTTTTTTTTCCTAAATCTTTTCTTTCTTTCTTTCTTTTTTTGGCCGTGGCATGTGGGATCTTAGTTCCCCAACCAGGGATCGAACCCGCGCCCCCTGCAGTGGAAGCGTGGAGTTTTAACCACTGGACCACCAGGGAAGTCCCCCTAAGTCTTTTCTAAACGATCTTCTTGCCTTTCTTCTCTCTTCATCTGAACCTGGTCTAGACACTTTGCAGCCATCTCCAAAACTGGGGACAGTGCCACCTCTTAGGGCATCTGGAAATGTGTAAGGCCATTGTTTATTGTCTTGACTGGAAAGTACTACAAGCAGTTAGTAGGCAAGGACCTACTTGGGTTGCTAAATGTGCGGTGAATGGGATGATCCTGCACGCAAAGAATTGACTTTCTCAAAGTGACAGGAGCTCCTGTCGGGAAACACTGCAAATCTGAACCATAAAACCAGCCTTGTCACTCCTCTGCCAAAAAGCCTGAGCCTTTTTGCACCGCATGTAGAAGTTTCCACCCCACCTGGCATTCACCAAGCCTACCTTTTCAGCCTGACTCACTGCTGCAGCCTTACACAGCCAGGCTCTACCCACACGAGATTCCTTGTTTGTCTTAAACTTCCCTACCTCATGGCTTTGCTTGGATGCCCTGATTTCATTTTCCCTTCCCCTCCCATTCCTCTTTCGCCCCTAGACTTGTTCGCCCCATGTTAATTGATTGAAAATGTCCTGACCTCTAAAACCCATCTTGGAGACAAAGCCAAAAGCCACCTTCTTTCACACTACTCTCAAATTCCCCATCATGGAGATTAAGCTCTTCTCTTTTTCTGCTTATACTCCTTTAATACACTCTTCATACCTTCTTCTTAATGTTTATTACCATCTGTCTTTTACCATAATTATCTGTGTAAGAGAGGCTGCATGCAAAGGAAGAACATTAGATTAGGGAAGCAAATTCCTTGGCTCCTCTAATCCACAATTTCCTCATCTGTAAAATGCGTATGATAAATTCTCTTTATGCCACAGAGTTGCTAAGAAATTTAATTGAGGAAACACTTGTAAAAATACATTTTAACCTGCCAAATTATAGGACGATGATGATGTCTCCTCCACAAGATTGTTGTCTACTTGAGGACAGTCAGGCTCCATGTCTTAGACATCTGTGCACCTTTCACAACACCAGGTTCATAGTTGACATCTATTCTGTGGAATTGTATAACAAAGATACGAGCGATAGAGCTTCTTTCTTATGTAAAAGTCTGGGACAAAAAAATGCAGGGAAAGTAAAATGAAGCCAGTTCTCCTGGTTATTTGATGAGTGTGTGCATGGCCAATCATGCAATCCTTGATTAAGGTAGAATGTCCCTTTCAGATCGACATAGGGGTCTGTTGAATCCCCAGCATTATGTTTTGAAAAACCTTTTAGTGTTTAGACTCCAAATATGGTCAGGTCATTCCATACACTTGCTAATCTTGCTCCTGCAATAGCCAGCAGGCCCAGACTGGATAACCAACCTTTCTTATTCCATAGTTACGTAATTACAGGCCTTATCAAGTATGTCCTGGCTTGTAGATGTGAGACACATGACAGCATAGTCTCTAAGCATGGGATAAATGCCTCAGGACCTTTCCCTGGAGACAAGTGAGGGAACAAGAGAATTTAACCTCTGAAAGTGCAAAAATTAGAGTTCAGTGAACATTAACCTAGTGACTACCAGGCACCATGGAAAATATGAAACAACTGGAAGATCTTGAACTTCAGAGGATTATAATATAGTAGGAAAATATTCAGAACACTGAGGAACTCTTTGCTTGTTGTGGGTGTAATTGTCCATATTTGACTTGTCTTCGAGTAGGGATTATTAGATTTTTTTTTTTTAATTTATTTTATTTGTGGCTGTGTTGGGTCTTTGTTTCTGTGTGAGGGCTTTCTCTAGTTGCAGCAAGCGGGGGCCACTCTTCATCGCGGTGTGTGGGCCTCTGACTATCGTGGCCTCTGTTGTTGCGGAGCACAGGCTCCAGACGCGCAAGCTCAGTAGTTGTGGCTCATGGGCCCAGTTGCTCCGCGGCATGTGGGATCTTCCCAGACCAGGGCTCGAACCCGTGTCCCCTGCATTGGCAGGCAGATTCTCAACCACTGCGCCACCAGGGAAGCCCAGGATTATTAGATTTTAACTTGAGGTATGTGACTTGCAATAGTTGTTTGTGGAGCAGTCAAGCACATTTCAGAGAGCTTGAAGAGATCTAGCAGTTGGAATAATCACATTCTCAATGTTATTTCTTAGCAGAGTAGTCATACCGTACTACGAACGGTAACTTGTATAGCACATTCCAGTGGTCTAGATGTTCTGAAAGGAGAATGTTCTGTTTGGGTGGAGAACTTTGGTAAAAGGAAGTATTTACTTGAGCAGTGGTATTTGCTTAAATTCTTAATTTTTTCTGAAAGGCTCATTGAACTTGGGTCCCCAACCCCCACCCAGGCCAACATGTACGCATCTTAAATAAAAATAGGCAAACAGAGTTCAGTAGGATGCTTAAAATATTTGAGTGTATTATTGATGGCTGTTTCTCATTCCCATTATATCTGAGTTCTAAACATAGCTGCCTAAATTGACTCCCTTCCTCTCCAAGCTTTGTTGATAATGACTGCTGGATATTGAAACTACAGTGTGTGAAACTTGTCGTTTCAGTCCCATTAGCTTTGCATAGGGTTTGGGCTGTACCTTCCTCTTCCAGAAACCTTTGTTTGCTCAAAGAGAAGCAGGAAAATGCCAATTGCCTTATTTTAGTATAGGATTAAAATACACGTGGTAAGGACCTCATGGGGCCCAGCTGCTGGCTAGGTTTTCAGTCCAAATAGAGAAGAAGAATGTTTGCTACCTCTTTGAAAAATAAAGGCAGTGTGCTTTTTTGCTACACGAAGGAAGCAGCTGCCAAGAGTTGATCTTTGAGGAATAGTGGGACATAAATGAGCTACTGACTCTTTTAGTTATGAAATCATGGATTTGTCTTATTAAACATTGTTATAATGAACATCAGTTAAGGTTTCAGAAGCCAGCGGACATTGCTAATTTCTGTTCTGGGGTTATGGATTATCAGGTGGAAGAGAATGTTCTTTTATGCCAGGCACCAGTCAGTTCAATTCAAAATTGCCCCAGTTTGTTGGAGTAGCTAGTTCAAAAAGGTAAGTATGAGAAGACCAAGATTCCTGAAGCTCACCTCCTTTAGTGGAGATTAAAGTGTGGCTTCAGTAATTATCCTTTTTGTTTGTTTAATGTCATCTAACTTGATCCTTTGTTATTTGCAGTTCTCAACAAACCTGAAACATGAGCAGTGGACTTACATAGGGTTTGACTTCTTTTTTTTTTTCTTCTTCTTTTTCCTTTGGGCCACGCTGCTTGCGTGATTGAACTTGGGCCATGGCAGTGAAAGCACAGAGTCCTAACCACTGGACTGCCAGGGAATTCCCAGGATTTTACTTCTTAATAGACTTTCTTATTGGGATGTTAATTAAAAAACTGATTTAGATATGGATTAGAAGTTATTTTCAAAGGCAAAGAAAGTCAGTAGGAAAAAAAAGGGGGGTGGGGGAATTACCTGGCAGTCCAGTGGTGAGGACTTGGTGCTTTCACTGCGGGGGCCCGGGTTCGATCCCTGGTCAGGGAACTAAGATCCGGCAAGCCTCAGGGCACAGCCAAAAAAAAAAAAAAAAAGGAAGAAAGTCAGTGGAAAGTGTAAGATCATTTAAACCTTCATATACCATTGTAGCATGTTTGAGTTCTGGGAGTAATTAAGTATTTTGCAGATGTGAGCCTGTTGATGATTAAATGGTATTTCATTTCTTCACATCTCTAGTTTCTTTAATTTCTTTGTTAATTTGAAAAGTCTGTAGCTCCGTTATTGCACAGCGTCAGAGGTCAGATTTTTTTTTTTTTTTTTAAATAAACTTTATTTATTTATTTATTTTTGGCTGCTTTGGGTCTTCGTTGCTGTGCGCCGGCTTTCTCTAGTTGCGGCGAGCAGTGACTACTCTTCATTGCGGTGTGCAGGCTTCTCATTACGGTGGCGGTGGCTTCTCTTGTTGCAGAGCACGGGCTCTAGGCACGCGATTTAAGTAGTTGTGGCTCAGGGGCTCTAGAACGCAGGCTCAGTAGTTGTGGCGCACGGGCTTAGTTGCTCCGCCGCATGTGGGAACTTCCTGGACCAGGGATCAAACCCGTGTCCCCTGCATTGGCAGGCGGATTCTTAACCACTGTGCCCCCAGGGAAGTCCCAGATGTTTTGGATTTACTCCTTCCACTGGCTGAGATTACTGGGTGTAAGTGACTGAACACATTGCTTTTATTATCTCTTAACAAATCCAATTTTTGGACTTGGCTTTCCTAGTGTAGAGAGTCCTTAAAGGCCTATCAAGTTGGCTGAGTTAAGAAAAAATAAAAAAGGAGGGTTATTCCCAGAGCTAGTATATATCACAGAGGTAATTATAGCAGTGGTGTTTCCCTTTTTCTGAACTTGAATAAGTGGTGCCAGAGTTCAGAAGCGATCTTAGAAACAGTGGTGTGCTAAACTGAACAAGACCTACAGATAAACTGGGTGATCACTGAAGCCATGCACTAGTGGGTTGAATCTCTGAATTTCTTTTCCCTTTCCCCTTTCTTTTATGTGACGCTTAACTGTTTTCGCCTAGTTTCACATTGAGAGGTCTGTTTTTCCCAGTGGTATGCATGAAATGAATGAAGTTTGGCTCAGCCCTTTTCCTGAAATACAAGATGGTAAATGCGGGACTGGAAGGAGCATGGTCATCTTTTGCAAAGGACAGAGGCTGAATGAACGTTCCAATGAGAAGCAGGTTGGCAGAGCTTAGCTTCCATGTCTCTTGTCTAGACTCTGGCTCCGGTCTTTCTGGTTTTAGGGGAACAGCCCCTCTCACAGTCATTGACTCTTTTCTTCGGAATAGTGCCCATTGGTGAGGTGTATATAATCACCTAATTAAAAAGGCTTTTCTTAGAGACCTTGGTGCTTTTTAACTGTTACTTACTGCATTGGTTTTCTATTCAGCACCAACCAGTCGGCCTTGGTGGCTTTTGGATACACACCTAGGAGCTTAATGACCTTCATGGTTTTTCTCTCAGTTGTTTGGGGACCATACTACTTCTGAGATCACCGAGCTACATTGGCTCTGTATGTGTGGTTACTTTATGGCATTGATTAAAATTGTTTTCTTTTCTTTTGAAATTTTAAATTTTATTTATTTATACATACAGCAGGTTCTTAAAATTGTTTTCTGTCATTCTCTTTCATATAAAGTCTTGTTATTGTTTTGTGCCTCATGTTTCATTTGAAAGCAAAAGCAATAAGAGGAGGACGGGTGGAGAGAAATGGGAGGAGAGAGTACTTCTGTTAGCGCTGACTATCTTCGCCTAGCCCTAGATGATAATGGTGCAGATTTAGATTAATTATGCAGCTGTGCTGAAATTTCACTCATTGAACACCCTTAATCTGAATTCTTGTGTTCTCTTGCTAGAATTATACTGTCTTATTTAATGATATCATTGTCAGTTTGCTTAGTGTGCTCAGAAATAACATAACGTTTCCGTAGCTTTTCTCTGGTCCTTATTTTAAAGGTTAATGTGATATTGATCAACCTGAAGACAGGAGGCTGGTTACAGAAAGGTTGATACCTGGGAACAACTGCGGAATGTGTGAAATAATTGATCTTTGAAAGATATGGGCTATAGTTAAGGTTTAGAGTGGCTTCAGAATTAGACATCAGTTATTCATTTATTGTTTTCTTTCTAGGTGCGTGCTATTATGATGCTAATCAGTCTATGTATGTGTTTGGAGGCTGTACCCAGAGCAGCTGCAATGCTGCCTTCAATGACCTCTGGAGACTTGACCTAAATAGCAAAGAGTGGATCCGACCTTTGGCTTCAGGTAAGAGAGAAAATGCTGATCTTTGCTTCCTTATCAGGTAACTCCCTTTGTGTGGAAACTCTACCTGATCCTTTAGGTGTTGGTCTCAAGAACAGATTACTGGGGCCCCAGATCCTTTGTCAAATCTGCTTGTAAATGCTAAGAGTAATACGCTTGTGTAAGGTCTTTGAATTTTTTTTTAATTATACTTTATCATTAGTATTGGTACCCTGCCAAAATTGCTGTACTACTGTGTGAATTCACTTGTGTGGTTTTCTGAAGTAATTGTACAGGTGTGATATGTTCTTTGGTATGAAGTTGAAGTAAGAGCAGAAGCACAGTCGTGAGAACTGTAGTTGACTGACAGAAGCTATTGTCCCAGGGCTAAGATCGCTGAATATCTTGTTGTTGCCAGCTCAGGTATTTGGGGTGTGTATGGAACATGCCTCTGCTGGTTACTTTTAACAACTCAGGAGTGTGGGAAGATTCCACAGTAGGTACATTCCTGCACAGTCCCACTATGCCAAAATACTGGCAGAAAGAAACTAGATTATTTTCTCTTTTGACCTAAACTTTCTTGGGGAAGAAACACACACACACACACAAATTGTTTTTGCACTCACGAGGCGGGACAGTTTGAAAAGGCACAGTTATAAGATTGGAGGGGCTGGTGTGATGGAGAAATAGAGTCCACTGAGTATAAAGTATTCTGCTAGATTTGTTGGCAAGCTCTTCCCAAACATTCTTCATTGGCTTTTCAAGGTTGGAATTCACTCTAGGACTAAGGAGGCTTGGGTATCCCTTGGGCAGATTCCATACTTATTTAGGTCTTGATTTACTTTGATTACTGAACGGAAGACAACATGGTGTATTAGAAAGGTCACTGGACTAAGAGTGAGGAGACATGAGTTTCATTTCCTGGCAAAATCACCAGTTCTCCATGTAACTATGAACAAGTTACCATATCTTTCTGGGAGAAATATGGAGGAGGAGCAGAAGATTCTGTTTCTAAATGGGTCGGGAAAGCTGGTTTATGTTTCATTTATTTCTGTAATGACTACTGTGAATGTCTAGGCCAGGGGCTTAAAATCATTTCATGAGAAGAAGCTACATTTTGCTTCCCCAAAGCTGTAAGTTCCTGTTTCTTTCCTCTGCAATAGGCAGATATAGGAGGGAGGAACATACTGACAGTGGATAGTCACAAGTGGGGCTGGGTTTTGTACAGATGAAATTCTTTTAGATTATTGGAATGATTAAGAGATGTTAATCATTAAAATTTTTTGAAGATTAGTAGTATTTTAGAGCCTTCAGAATTTTGTACTTCGGAGCATTTCCTTTTCTAGCACTTTGTCCTTTATTGTACTTAATGCCAATATTGGTTAAAATTTAGAATCACAGATTCTAAAATGCAGAGGGTCTTTTTGGCTTAAACATCCTACTGCCATTGCACTTGTTGTCCAGGCCCCATTTCAGAGTAGCTTTGATGTTCCAGTCACAAAATACAAATACTGCCTTCCTCTGTTTGTAACCAAGCTTTATGCCTTTGATAATTTGGCATGGGTGTTGCTCTTTCTCGTAGACGTGGAGCTCTGGACCTTCATAGCCTGTTGGCATCTACTTTGCTTATTTTTCCTTATTTCTCCCTATAAGATAGACATGGGATGTTTTGTTGTTGTTGTTAACTACTAAGTTTAAAGGCAATGCTTTGAAATCCCCAAGGTAGAAGTATCAGAGAAGTAACTGACTTTTTGTAATTCAGATTCTACAACGGATCTGAATTTTTTTTATTATTATTATTTATTTTTTTTTAGCTGGGTCGGGTCTTAGTTGCAGCACGTGGGATCTTCTCATTGCGGTGCAGTATCTTCGTTGTGGCGCACAGGCTTCTCTCTAGTTGTGGCGTGCAGGCTTCTCTCTAGTTGTGGGACGCAGGCTCCAGAGTGCACGGTCTCTCTAGTTGCGGCACGGGCTTAGTAGGCCTGCGGCATGTGGGATCTTAGTTCCCCAACCGGGGATCGAAACAGCGTCCCCTGCACTGCAAGATGGATTCTTAACCACTGCACCACCAGGGAAGTCCCCGGGATCTGATTTTTAAAACATACAATGTTACCCAAGTCTTAAGTTTCTCAGTAGAGAAAAAAATCGCCATTAAAAAAAAAAAAATGTTAGACTGTTCCCTTTTATAAAACATATTAGCTCCTGAATGTTTAAAAGTAATTTTCTAACAAAATGTCTCAAAGAATCTAGTTTCTGCTTCACTCTAATCTACAATTAGAGCCTAGTTTTAGAGGGGGGGAAACTGAGCTTCTTGAAAGTCTACTTTAAAAAAAAAAAAAACAACACAGTAATTTAATAAAGAGTCCTATGAGATTCTCATGTAGGCAGAAATCCCATGGGAAGATTGCCTGGGGAAATGTTTCTATATGCTGTCATGAGTCGCAACCAAAATTACTTCCTAACTGAAACATCAGTGAGTCTTTCTGAATAAAACACAGTTGTTGGTATGTCTTGGTGTGCCTGACTCACCCATTTTAGTGCATGGTGGTGGGTAAGTTAGATGGTAGCTGAGGGGAGGGTGCTACCCCCACCCTTTGGTACCAGATGTGACGTCTTCTAGCATTTGAGTATTTGCAAGTGATGGGTATCTAGGGTGATAGTTTTAACAGTGGTCAGTCTTCAAAAGTGTAGCTCTTTGGAAAAGAGCATCAAAAAACAGTGGAACAGTTTGGGTTACGAGCAGAATCTTGATAAAGAATGCTACTGTATCAGGTATCTTTTTACATGTGTATTTGGTTTTATTGCAGATGAGACTGGAGCATCTCATTTTGGTTGGTGTCTTAGCACAGGCTGCCATAACAAAATACCAAAGTCTGGGGGGCTTTAACAACAGAAACTTATTTCTCACAATTCTGGAGGCTAGGAGTCTGAGATCAGGGTGCTGGTGAAGGCTCTATTCCTGGCTTTCAGAGAGCTAGTGAGCTTGCTGTGTCCTTACACGGCAGAGAGTGAGTTCTGGTATCTCTTCCTCTTTTTTTTTTTTTTTTTTTTTTAATTTTAATTCTTTTCTTTTTCTTTTTATTTATTTATTTATTTATGGCTGTGTTGGGTCTTAGTTTCTGTGCGAGGGCTTTCTTCAGTTGTGGCAAGCGAGGGCCACTCTTCATCGCGGTGCGTGGGCCTCTCACTATCGCGGCCTCTCTCGTTGTGGAGCACAGGCTCCAGACGCGCAGGCTCAGTAGTTGTGGCTCAC
The DNA here is from genome assembly GCF_949987535.1 of Balaenoptera acutorostrata. Classification (NCBI taxonomy): domain Eukaryota; kingdom Metazoa; phylum Chordata; class Mammalia; order Artiodactyla; family Balaenopteridae; genus Balaenoptera; species Balaenoptera acutorostrata. The sequence continues at coordinate 12,729,025 of NC_080064.1, read as the reverse complement.
GGGCCCAGCTGCTCCGCGGCATGTGGGATCTTCCCAGACCAGGGCTCAAACCCGTGTCCCCTGCATTGGCAGGCAGATTCTCAACCACTGCACCACCAGAGAAGCCCTCTTCCTCTTTTTATAAGAGTATCTAAGCCTAATTATCTCCCAAAGCTCCCGTCTCCATATGCCATCACACTGAGATTAGGACTTCAACATATGAATTTTGGGAGGACAGAATTCAGTCCATAGCAGTTGGAATTAATGTGATTTGCCAATGAAACCATGTCTTGCATTCCTTTTGAAATGATAGAAGGAGGGAATATCTGGAGGGAGTATGGTGGTGATGAGTGCTGGAATGACAGCTCTTACAGTTGAGAGAGACCTACAGTACTTCTCTGACATTTTGGAGTTATGTGAGTTACCGCCTCCTCCCTTTTACATGAGGGTAGGTGACCCCTACCCTCATGGAGCTTATACTGTAATGGGGAAGAAAAAAAAACAGTTATGAAGGAAGTGAGGAATGAGATACAGAATAAGAGGGGGAGAGCTACTTTAAACAGAAGACGACCTTTTTTGCTGAGATATGAAAGATGCAGAGTGGAAGGAAGTGATAATGGCATATACAAAGAAGAGGACATATTGGAGGAACTGAAAACAGAGCTTTGTGGATGTAGCATAATGAGCAAGGGGTAGAGTGGCACAGATGGAGTTGAGGTATAGACGGGAGCCAAATCATTCACAGACCATAGTCTGTGAGATTTTGAGATTTTAAGCAAAGGAATATTATGATCCTATTTACATTTTAAGGAACACTTTTGCTGCTATTTAGGAAATGGATTAAAGAAGGCAAGAAAATAAAGCAGAGAGAACAGGTAGGAAGCTATCAGAATAGTACAGGTGAGAGACTGTGATGGCTTGGACTAGAGTCCTAACAGTGGAGCTAAAGAGAAGTGAATGAATTTGAGCTGAATTTTTGTGTTGAAAATGAGGGGACTTCTTGATGGATTGGATATGGGAGGGTGAGAGGGTCAGTCAAGGCTAACTTATGTTTCAGGTTTGTTCACTTAGGTAGGTAGTGGGGCCATTTGCTGAAATGGAGAAGAAACATTTGGAAGAGGTTTCTTTTTTTTTTTTTTCAACCTCTTTAAACATTTAAGTGATGGTATCAAGTAATTAGTTGTTATGGGGAGTTTGGCATTTAAAATAGAGGGCTTGACTTTCCTTAAATGACAGTACAGTCCTTTTGCTTAGTTAATTCTTCTCTCATCCTTCATTTGTTCATTCAGCAAATATTTATGGATTGCCTACTCTGTGCCTGGTATTGTTTTAGATGCTGGGGATACATGACTGAATAAAACAGACAAAAAATCCTACTGGAGATTAAATTCAAATGCGGGAAGACATATTTAAAATGACAAGTACAGGGCTTCCCTGGTGGCGCAGTGGTTAAGAATCCGCCTGCCAGTGCAGGGGACACGGGTTCGTGCCCTGGTCCAGGAGGATCCCACATCCCGCAGAGCAACTAAGCCCGTGCGCCACAACTACTGAGCCCGTGTGCCACAACTGCTGGAGCCCGTGTGCCCCAACTACTGGAGCCCGTGTGCCCCAACTACTGAAGCCCGCACGCCTAGAGCCCGTGCTCCACAACAAGAGAAGCCACTGCAACGAGAAGCCCTTGCACCACAAAGAGGAGTAGCCCCCGCTTGCCGAAACTAGAGGAAGCCCGCGTGCAGCAACAAAGACCCAACGCAGCCAAAAGTAAATAAAAATAAAAATAGATTTTAAAAATAAAATAAAGTGACAAGTACCTAATATAATATATTAGAATATGATTAATGCTGTTGAAGCAAAACTATAGCATAGTAAAGGGGATGAGGAATAGGGGAGATTATAACTAGGGGGATCATGGTAGACCTCATGGAGAAGGTGACATCAGAACAAAGACCTGATGGATACAAGAAGTGAACCATGTGGATATCTAAGGAAAGAACATTCCAAAGAATAATACATTCCAAAGAATAATAACATTCCAAAGAATAACCAGGGTTCAGAGGTGGGAGTGTGCTTGGGACAGTCAAGGGATAGTGAGAATCTTGTGTGGCTGGAACAGAGTGAACAAAGGAGACTGTACTAGGAGAGGTTGGACAAATAATGGAGGAGAGGGTGTCCTACATATAAGGCTTTCTGGCTGTTATAAGGACTTCGTGGACTTTGTCATATTCTTTGAGTGAAATGGCTGATGATTTAGGTTGCTGAGAAGACTGTCAGATGGCAAGTGTAGAAGCGAGGAGATCAGTTAAGAAATGGTAGCAATAGTCTAGGCAAGAAATGATGGTGATTTGGACTAGGGTGTTAGCAGAAAGATAAAAATTGGATGCATTGGATAGAGCCCACGGTTTGGATACGGAGTGTGAAAGAGAAAGAGGAGTCAAGGATGGCTGTAAAGATTTTTAGCCTGGGCACTTGAAGGAATAGAGTTGCCATTCACTGAGATGAGTTAGACTGTGGGTAGCCAGGGTTGGCAAAGTGCAGGAGAGATGAGAGATTCAGTTTGAAGCATGTTAAGTTTGAAATGCACATTAGGACATCCAGGTAGAAAAAGGTATGTGTCTGGAGTTCAGGGGAGAAATGCAGGCTAGAGATTTTTGTCTAGATAGCCAAATGGGAGTCATGTAGATGGATTTGAAGCCGTGAGACTGGATGAGATTACCAAGGGAGTAAGTGAAGATAGGCTAAGTCTGGGAGACTCCACCATTTGGAAATCAGGGAGGAGGGGGAAATGGCAAAACACTAGAAAAAGAGCAAGGTTGAGGGGGGGGCGGTGGTATGAGAAAACCAGGGGAATGTGGCATCTTGGAAGCTACCATACTTGCACGTGTTTCCAGAAGAGGAGGAAACAGTCAACCATGTCATATGCAGCTAAGAGGTCAAGTCATATAATGACTGAGAACTGACTTTGAATTTAATAAAGAGTATTTTCAATGAGAGGTAAGGATGAAGCCTACTTGGAATGGTTTTAAGAGAATGGGAAGAGAGGAGCTGAAGATAGTAAGTATGAACAATACATTAATTTTTTTAAAAGAGTGTTACTATAAAGGAGAGCAGGGAAGTGAGGTGCTAAGTAGAGATGAATGTAGAATTGAGAGTTGTTTTTTTTTTTTAAGATGGCAGATACAGCATGTTTATTTGCTGATGGGAATGATCTTCTAGAGGGAGGAATTGATTTGGATCAAGAGGAAGAATTAATTGCTAGGACAGTGTCTTCAAATAGTGACAAAGGCAGGATCTACTATACAGGTGGAGGGCTTGACTGTGGATAGGAACATTGACCCTTTATCCAAAGGAACAAGAAGGAATATCAGGTTACGGATGCTGGTGGATGGGTAGATGTGGGAGCTGGTGGAAGTTCTCTACTGATTGCTTCATCACTCAGATAAAATAATTAAGAATGGAACAGAACAGAAGCCCTTGGGAATCGTGGCTGGTGATTATGAATGTACAGTTATATTCATTGTAGTCTTTGCCAGGCGGTTCTAGGAAGTTGAATGTTTCGACTTCTGGTATTGTACTAAGGTAACACCTTCACTCTTAGTCAGTTTTGTTTGACTCAGCCTGTGTTCACTTCCCAAAGCAAATGAGCAGTTCTTAGGACAGGTACTTCAAAAGACTAATGTTTGAACCACTCTTTCTAAAATACCCTTTATTCAAACCGAGGCTAATTTTGGCATCTGTTTAATATATAATGTCATAAGTCACAGCCTTTTTTGGTTACTTGAAATCAAGATAGAAATTTTCAAGTAGAAATTTTTACATTTAATATTGGACTGTTGTTCTGATTTTTAAAACTTATTAAACATTAGCTCACACCCATTTACAAAAGGGGAACAAATTTCAGTTTTAAAACTCTCCAAAGTTACGAGAGTCTATAAATTTTGGGAGAGCCTATAAATGTTAGGTAAAGATTTAAAGCTTAGCCTGTCAGCTCTAGTCCTGGAGCACAGTTGATTTTCCTACCACATTCTCCCCATAGAATCTTCTTTCCCAAGGATTTTTTTTTTCCCCTTTCTAGTTTCTTCCCTTTTAGTCACGCGTGGAGTTCCAAGTGATGGGTTGTGGTTCAGGCCCTCTGCTTTAGAAAAACATATCAAGGTCCGAGATACACGTACTAGATGCCTGTTCTAATCTTGACCTTGCTACTTCTGAGCTACTTGCTTTTGAAGTTAATCACGTCTGCATTTTCTGGGCCTCGATTTCCTTCACTGTATAAAGAGGAAAAGATAAGACCACTGTTCCTAAAACTACACAGCAAATCACCTGGGAAACTTACTAAAAATATAGATTCCTCAGCCTCATAACAGTCACTCACCTGTTCTCAAGGGATTGGGGATAGAGTGGCGGATCTGCATTTTAAAAAAGAAAATGTCCCAGTTGATTCTAAACCTAGCTAAATTTGGAAACCCTGGATCGCTGCGAAATCTTCTTGCTTTCTTATTGTGCAAACTGTGACCTCACTTTGTTGTCACAGTCTATTAGGTGGGTGTGTGCCAAACTGGACTCCCTAACTGTTGTTAAGAATGGCCGCTCTATGCTCTCTTAGCTGCTTCTTTATAGAACTAGCTACCTGTTACCCTAGTTAGGAATAGCCTACTTTCTGAGGAAATGATTATGGAGAAAGGTTTTGGGTGTTGGTTGCCCCAGACTCTTCATACATACTACCTAACTTTCAAACCAACCCAACTAGGTTGGCACTACTATTATCCCCATTTTGCAGGTGAGGAAACTGAAGCTCAGAGAATCACCTAATAATTTACCTAAGATCACACACCAATAAGTGACGGAGCAGTGATTGAAACGCAAGATTTTGTCTCTAAAGTCTGTGTTTTTTCCTACTATGACATGCTGTGAGTAGTTTTATTTTATTCTATAGTTTGCTAGTTTCACATGATCAATTTTACTTTTTAAATGGACTTTTAAATTTTAGAATAGAACAGAGTTCCCACAACCAGTTTTCCATGTTGTTAACATCTAGTCATAATAGTACATTTATGACAATTAATGAACCAATATCGATACATTATTATTAACTAAAGTCCATACTTTATTCACGTTTCCTTATTTTTTTATTCTGATGTCCTTTTTCTGTTCCAAGATCTCATCCAGGACACATTACATTTAGTCTTCATGTCTCCTTAGGTTCCTCTTGGCTATGACAGTTTCCCAGACTTCCTTGTTTGTTGATCTTGACAGTTTTAGGGGTATTTTGTGGACTGTCATTCAGTTGTGGTTTGTCTGATGTTTTTCGTATGGTTAGACTAGAGTTATGGATTTGGGGGAAGAAGACCACAGTGGTATAGTGCCCTTTTCATCACATCCCATCAAGGGTACATACTGTCAACATGATTTATCACTGTTGATGTCAACCTTATCACCTGGCTGAGATACTGTTTATTAGATTTCTCCACTATAATAATTATTCTTTTTTTTCCCCTCCTTTTAAAATTCTTTTTTAAAGTTTGTTTATTTTCCTGTGATTCTCTTTTCTTTATTTATAGTTGCCCCTTGGTCCTTGGCGTTCAATTTGAGGGGGAATAACTAAGCTATCTGGCCATTACGTCTATCATCAGAGTCAGGAAAGAATGATGAGCAAAGGGTATGTCAGCAAAGAAACCTTTTCGCAGCTTAGAGAATTTTAAAATATCAACATGATTTGCCTTTTTAAATTTTTTGGTGGGAAGCAGGAGGATGCTGAAGACAGAATCTCTCTTTTATTATGACTTAACCCAATCAAGATCCTTCCAGCTATCCAGAGTCAGAAGCTCTGTTGGAAATAATTTTGTTTCCTTAGGACCATTCCCGAAGAGAAAAATCACATCTTACAAAATCACTGAGTAATCCTGCAGAAAGTCTGCTTTTGGAGTCAGGGGCAGGAAAAAGAAAGAGTATTGGTCATATCAGATGTTTATAGGAAGGCCAGAATATCCTCAGAAGCTGAAAAGTGCTGGAACTATCCAGAAATAACTGCCCAGAGTGTCACTGTTTCTCTTCTGTGTAAATGATACCTTAAAAATGATACTCATAGGGTTCTTGGATCCATTGATGAAGCTTTCTGTTCTGTGTCTAGTGGAAAAGCTTACTCTTAGGTTTTCTACTGCCCTTTCCTGAGCCTGTGGTAATATCGCCCGGAAAGAAGGGAGTCTGGGACTGATACCTGGCACCAGGTATAACCAAAACAGCTGACAGAAAAATCTGTCCTGGAGAAGATCACCCAGTCCTTCCCTTGCCTTAGGTCCCAAATGTCAATGCTGACATTGAAATATCTGGATGTGGAATTTTTTTAGAATAAAATGTATTAGTGTACTTATAGGCATTAGATTCTGCTTTTTAATGTTGTTTTGCATCTAAACACTTTATACATTTTTTAAAAAAAATCACCACTATATGTAAATGTGTTCTGAGAATACCTGTCTATGGAGAAGGGGGAGAAATGGATGCTTATCAACTGGTAAATATTAGACTGTGTAGCAAGAGGACACTGTCGCATGCCTTTCAAATACACTTCAAGCTTCTCTTCTCTGTCTTAAAAACAAATCATTGATCTCAGTGTTTTAACATTTTCTTTGTGAAGGAGAAGTCCCAATTCGTTCTTACTTACAGATCTTTTCTTGATTACCAGATGTATTGATTACCAAAATGTGTTAAAATCTGTCCTTAGTTTATCTCTTCCATGTTGGAAATTCTATATCCTTTAACTTTATTCATTTGGTCCAACTCATGAGCCTTTCCTGTCCTTTCTTAAAACCTTCTAATTTTTTTTTCTTACTTTAGATAGAAGTTCAGAGTGTCATTGAGAATAAGCAGTGACTTCCCTTAGAATTCTGAGCTTTCATATCTACACGTGTGTTCATGTCTGCCTACTATCTTGACAAGCAATTTTTGGTTGCTCTTGGATTCCTTGTGCAGTAAAACTCTCAGACCATCTAGTGTTTCTGTTTATTGTCAGGTATCCACATAATTCCCTACCCCACACCCCACCCCGGGCAAGAGCACGTCATGTTTTATGACCACAATAAACTTCATTTTGTATGATTTATTAATGTTGTGTCCTGAATGAAATTTTAGAAAGCTAGTCCTGTATGGGGGAACACAAAAGGTATTGTCCTTGTGTTATTTCTAACTTCTCCTTCCCCATGAATGACCCTGTTGGTTTCTAGTACACTCAGCAGTACAGTGTACCAACTCGTGCCCAGTGCACATTGTTTGGCTGTTTACAGTCCAGGATCAGGCCAGTTTCTCAAGTTTTCCAACTCTCTTAACCTTGAGGAGATTTTGTAAAGAATCTACAGGGTGCTCTTCCCAGGTGGGTGAGAGTTGTGTTTGGTCATTTATTAACTTAAAAATGTCAGCCTGAATTCTGGAAAACTACTTTATCCTTTCAAAGCTCAGAAGCTACCTCTCATCTCTTCTTTGGGAGATGAACACTTGAACTATACTTTAATTGACTCTACTTATCAAACAAGTAGTACCCCTGATTATTTTCTCTTTTCCATAGTTCTCTTGAAAGTGATTATGGGCTATGGATTTTATATGTGGTTTGTTGGCTTTTACACTGTGTTCCTTTCTTGCTTTCTCTTCCCATTTTAGTAAGCTTTCTGAAATCCCATTGCCCAGTCTTGAAATGTTTGTTGCTCTTTGATTTATATGTATATATGAGTTATAGAGTGTTTAGATATTAAATGAGGGATGTGTTCTTAAAGACCTCACATAATGAATTTTAATTCTGACGATGGATTGCTGGTATTTCTGTTTACTGGTGAGAGTAGTGGGTGATGCCATGTGACAACAGTGTAACATGCTTTAACATTAGCTTTGGCATTAGCCATTTTTTCTTCCTTAACAATAAATTTATTAAGACAGTTTACATATAGGAAAATGAACAAATCTTAAGTGTATAACTCAAAGACTTTTTTACATATGTATACAGCCATGTGATGATCACCTAGATCAAGATACAAAATACTGCTATCACTTCAGAAAGATCCCTTGTGCCCCTTTCCTGTCAGTACCACTCCCCACAGAGGTAACCACTGTTCTGACTTCCAAGAGATTTTTTTGAGATTCATCTTGGTTTTTTTTTAAGATTCATCCATGTGGTTGCATCTGTCAGTGGTTTATTCCTCTTCATTGCTGTGAGTATTCCATAACATGAATATACCACTTTTTTTTTAACCCATTCTCCTGTTGATGGATACTTGGGTTATTTCCACTTTGAATATAGCTGCAGTCAACATTCTTACATAAATTTGTTTGTGGACATATGCACTCATTTCTTACTTAAGACCTACTTGTCAACTTTAAAGAATATTCTAGGGGGCTTCCCTGGTGGCGCAGTGGTTAAGAACCCACTTGCCAATGCAGGGGACACGGGTTCGAGCCCTGGTCCGGGAGGATCCCACATGCCACGGAGCAACTAAGCCTGAGTGCCACAACAACTGAACCTGAGCTCTAGAGCCCACGAGCCACAACTACTGAGCCCGTGCACCACAACTACTGAAGCCCACGCGCCTAGAGCCCGTGCTCCGCAACAAGAGAAGCCACCGCAATGAGAAGCCTGCGCACCACAACGAAGAGTAGCCCCCGCCCGCCTCAACTAGAGAAAGCCCGCGCGCAGCAACAAAGACCCAATGCAGCCAAAAATAAATAAATAAATAAAAGAATATTCTAGATACACTAAGCACCCAGAGAGTTCTCTCCTCACTTAGTCTTGCTCTAAGTAGGAGGATATGATAATATAACTAAGTATTTTAGAGGTTTGAAGAGAAAAGACCACTCAGCTAGTAATTAAAGGTACGCTCATTATTAGGGCCTCATGACCTAAAGTGATGGGAGGAAGGCTAGTTGGTGGTAGTACCATTAAGAGCATGGTTTTTGTGCCGAGCACACACAGGTTTGCATCTGATCTCTTCAGGCTAAGGTTGCTTAGTAACTGGATGACCTTAGACAGGTTGTTTAGCATTTCATTTGCCTCACCTATAAGGTAGACATGGTAATACCTACATTTCATAGTTTTTGTTCAGATTATATACAATACATCTTTATACATATACTGAAGTCCTAGCTAAGGAGTTTAGAGAATAGTCATAAGTTATCCTCAAGTTCCCAAAGCTTGAAAAGTGCATTCATTCCTCTGTTTGTTCACTTTCATGCCTTTATTTATTGAGTATTTATGCCCAGTGCTGTTCTAAGTACTGCAGATATAGATGTGAACAAGCAGCAAGATCTATAAGACAATAAACAAATCAATACGAAGAAAATATAAAGAACTAAGAAGAAAATAACTGGTGGTGCAAGAAAGTAGATGGAGGTGTTTAAATAAGTTATAAAATGTATATAGTCCATTGCGCTCGGCGGTTCCCCGGATCTGTCTCTTGCTTCAACAGTGTTTGGACAGAACAGACCCAGGGTCGCCCTTTCCTCCAGCCTCCGACCACCCTCCAGCCTTTGGAGCCAGCCACTCATCTATCCACCCTCCAACCTTCGGAGTCAGGCACTCAGCTGTCCTCGGTCACCGGGACCAGCCAACACCATTTTTTGAGCCGAACTCCTTATTACTGATCAACCATGAGCTCCCAGATTCGTCAGAATTATTCCACCGAGGTGGAGGCCGCCGTCAACCGCCTGGTCAACATGCATCTGCGGGCCTCCTACACCTACCTCTCTCTGGGCTTCTATTTCGAACGCAACGATGTGGCTCTGGAGGGCGTGGGCCACTTTTTCCGCGAATTGGCCGAAGAGAAGCACGAGAGCACCGAGCGTCTCTTGAAAATGCAAAACCAATGCGGCGGCCGCGCCCTCTTCCAGGATGTGCAGAAGCCATCTCAAGATGAGTGGGGTGAAACCCAGGACGCTGTGGAAGCCGCCATTAACATGGAGAAGAACCTGAACCAGGCCTTTCTGGATCTGCATGCCCTGGGTTCTGCCTGCACAGACCCCCACCTCTGCGACTTCCTGGAGAGCCACTTCCTAGATGAGGAGGTGAAACTCATCAAGAAGATGGGTGACCACCTGACCAACCTCCGCAGGCTGGCTGGTCCCCAGGCTGGGCTGGGCGAGTATCTCTTCGAAAGGCTCACCCTCAAGCACGACTAGGAGCCTCCGGAGCCCAGTGGCCTTTGAGGAGCCCCTTTGGTGTTAGGGCTTCTACCTGAAGCCCCTCTCTGCAGCCACTAGGCAGCTTTTTAACCACCCTGGAGCCCTCTCCCAAGCCTTGGACCAAATGGAAACAATAAAGCTTTTTGCAGCGGAAAAAAAAAAAAAAAATGTATATAGAGCCAGGACTTATATGGATGGATAGGTTTTTAAAGGAAATATGATTTATGAGGAGAAAAGTAGTAAACTAATGAAATAGGATTCTGTTCACAATTTACCTTTTTTTTCTTTTTGGCCCCGCGGTGTGGCTTGCGGGATCCTAGTTCCCCAGCCAGGGATCTAACCCGGGCCCTGGCAGTGAAAGCGCCAAGTCCTAACCACTGGACTGCCACAGAATTCCTTGTTACAATTTATTTTTAAGACCAGTTGTTTTTATTAAGATTATGTGATTTTGCTTAAAATAACTGACATATTTGAATCTCCATCTCCATTTTTTTGTTTTCATAGTAGGAAGGCACCCAGGGCTCAGATACCATAGCACTAATCGCTATGAGGAAGGCATAGGATGTTACTTAAGTGACTACTTTTAATTCTTTGTTGAGTTAGCTCCTTCCTGCTTCATGGACCCGTTCCTGGTTAATCTTCTTTATGAGTTGGTGATTTCTCCTTGTCTCCTGTAGCCCTATGCAATCCTGGAACAGCCTGGATCTGTGGTGGTCTTGGGAGATGTGAATGAGAGCAGAGCCAGTGGGTTCCCCTAGGAAAGGAAGGAATCCTTTCTGTTAATTTATAAAGTTCAGATCCTGGGATTTTTCCAGAATACATGCTTTTCTAAGGTGGGTACACATTCTCTCCTGGTGGAGAGAAGAGTGGGGAAATTTGCATAGCACAAATCTGGGTAAACTTTAGTCCTCTAAGGAAGAGAATAAATAAGGTTATACCATATTTCAGTTTAGTTCTCTCCTGCCTGACTAGGATTTTCCTGTTTTGTTACCAGGCCAGAAACTTTATGACTAGCAACATTGTTTTCACTTCTAAACAGAGCCACTTAAAAGGGCACCCCGGGGTGGGGGTGGGGACCCTCCCACCCTGAGAACTGCAATTAACAAATAACCAGATTAAACTCAGACTCTGGACCTCATCTCCTTCCCCAGAAATTGAATCAAAAGACTACTTAAAATGGTAACAAGGAACTGTTACTGGTTTTCATGTTGTTAGTTTTAACTGATAAGTGCTGCCCTATTTATCAAGTGGTCTTTCATGTGGGTTTGTTTAGAAGTGAAAACAGTGCCAAAGGGGAATTTCTTTTTGTTCATGCCTATGGCCTATATAGTTATACAGGATCTAAAAGTTTCTCATGCCCATTACAAAAGTTCCTCTTGTTTTGGATGTTCTGTAAATGACCCAGGGAGTGATGTTTTTAAAGATATGGGTATAATTGTAATAATGAAAATGTGTGCCCTGAAGCCTGAGATCCAGACAAGCTTTGTCTAATATTAGTGAGTTGTTTTGATATCAATCAGTAACTTTCTGACCATGTTGCAACTGAGGAAAAAAATAGGAAAAGGAAAAAAAGAAAATTGGACTGTGAGGGGAACACCTAAAGAAGTGTTTGACCTTTCCCCTGCTGAAAGGCACACTGATACCTCCAGGGTAGGTTGTGATTAACTGGAGCCAGGTCTCATCCCAGCCCACAAGGGATCCATAACCATTCAGCTTCCTTGGATGGGTTCAGTTCTGCAAACATTGTCATGAGAAATAGTTCCTGTTCTCTAGGATAATATAATAATATAATCTTATTGAGAGATTCTAAATGGATAGTTTCAGCAGTGTACTAAATGCTCAGATTGAGGTTAGATAAAGGATGTCCCTCTCCATTCACCCCTCCCTCCCCTAGGAGGGTCTTTAGCCCAGCATGGGAAGGAATGTGCTGGTCCTGAAGAAAGCCATGTCTAGAAGAACTTAGTTCTTTTGCATCCAGTACCATGTCCTTGGTGACTAACTTAAGTCCCTATTTTAGAATTAAAGAGCACAGCTGGCTAGAATCAAGTCTTGGAAAGCAGGAGTTTAGGGGTTCTGTAGTGACTTTGCCAAAGAATAACTTTATATTTATCTCCTACCTTTGTTCTTTAAAATAGGCATTATAGTTTTGTATCTTCCCTGGGCATGTAAATAATTGAGGAGACTCAACATAATTATTATTGGCCACATTGAAGTTAAATTGGAAACATTTTCATTAGCTGAAGAGAAAGTGGTATCTGTTCCAGATAGAACCTCTGTGGTCCTGGCTGCATACTTTGGAGACCATTCTGGATAGTTATTAGTCTTCAAGGTGTTTACAGTGCCCAAGACAGACTTTATACTCATGAATTGTGTTCTTCTCAGTTTTCCTTTTGTCTCCCCCTTCCTCAAATCATAAAACCATGAAACATGCTTTTCTTGTTCTGAATACAAAGTATTACCTATAAAATCAAACCAGTTTAGAGATGTAAGCAGTTAAATTATAACTCCAGTAGCTTTTCTTTAAAGGGTCTCTTCCTTCCTAAGTTATAAGTGCCAGCCTATCTTCTTGTGCCCTGTAGGTTTTCTGATTTCAGATGCTAACGTGGTGTTCTGGGAAATACCTCTCCAAATTATTCTTTTTGACCTCCGACTCTTGCTATCAAGGTCAGTCACTTCACACACTACCATAATGACACCAAGGGCTTGGTCCACTTCCCAAGACCCGGCTTGGGTCCTATCAGCAAAATTCATCTCCCTCTACTCCCTCCCCCCCACACACACACACACCAACTCAGGCTCCTCACTACCACAGAAAAGTACCCACTTTTGTACAGTATTCTGAGAAACACAAATAAAGGACAGTGTGTTCCTATTTCAAAAAAAAAAAAAAAGGCCAGTTTTGTGTGGGATGGACAAGTGTACCTCATTTGGAGCTGCGAGTGAATGCTTTTCATTGGACCTACCCTGAGAAAGTGAGTGCGTGTGAAGAGTTGTTCATATGAGATGGAAAGTATGACCTGAAACCTCAGTCCCATTATTCATTCTTTAATGTCCCCTTTGGCATCATTACTACAAAATAAAATTATTTGAAAGCATCCAGGGAAAAGTTTTTGACTTCCAGTTAAGAAGCAATTTAGACCCCCTTTTTAAAAAAGCAAATCACACACCAAAGCATTCTGTAATTCCATGAGCGAAGTGGAGATTTTTTTGTCCAGTGCTTTTCTTCTGGATTAATTGGCATGCTAGTGAGTCTCCCATGGTAAAATTTTTCATGCTCATAGTTTTCTTGTTTTCAAACTTTACCTCTTATAAGTACCTAATTCCTAGTATTAGATCTTTCTATTTTCAGAGTCATGGAGAACTATTAGCAAGTCACTTGTGTTGCTGTAAATAAGGTTTTTTTTAAAAAATTATTTATTTATTCATTTATTTTTGGCTGTGTTGGGTCTTCGTTTCTGTGCGAGGGCTTTCTCCAGTTGTGGCAAGCGGGGGCCACTCTTCATCGCAGTGCGCGGGCCTCTCACTGTCGCGGCCTCTCTTGTTGCGGAGCACAGGCTCCAGACGCGCAGGCTCAGTAGTTGTGGCTCACGGGCCTAGTTGCTCCGCGGCATGTGGGATCTTCCCAGACCAGGGCTCGAACCCGTGTCCCCTGCATCGGCAGGCAGATTCTCAACCACTGCGCCACCAGGGAAGCCCCCTGTAAATAAGTCTTAAAGTGACTTGTCTGAAAGCAGTAGGTGGAACAATTTTTTTCCATTTATTTATTTTGCAGAGTGTAGGTTCAGTAACATGTAGATGAGGATGACCAAGGAAATATTTGTGTATTGAAAATGTTAAGGTAGTTCCTTTCAGCACCCCTTTAATCAAAGCACTTGGCAGGGAAAACCCACTTTGGACTCATGTTCATATAGTCATAAACAGAGTGTATGCACAGAAAAAGTCTGGATAGATTCAATGTTAAGGAAAATCATATAAACTGGGGAAAAAGTCAAAAGGCTGACCACATGCCCTTTTAAGGTCATCTTCGAGCATTTTCTAACAGGTTCACCCAAGGATTATTTAACTCTCTGCAACATGGTTCTCAAAGTCTAGTCCCCAAACATCAGCATCACCTGGGAACTTGTTAGAAATGCAACTTCATGGACCCTACCCCCTACCTACTAAATAGGAAACTCAGAAATGGGTCCCAGCAATCTGTGTTGTAACAAGTCCTTCAGCTACTTCTGATACAACTGAAGTTTGAGAACTACAGCTCTAGGGGAATGGTAACTATGACATCTGAATAGTAAACCAATAATATTAATAAATAATGCTCACAGTATGGAGAAGTAAAAGTAACTTTTTAGTCATGCATAAAATACAGGCACCCCCAATTAGAATGGGTGCTTGTTTTATCTTGTATCAAACAATCACGCTTCTCTTCTAGTGCTAGGGTCTACGTGAGTAGACACTACAGTTGTGGGAAAGTGGCATAGAAACCAAACCAGAATTTGGCATCGCTTCACTGTTTTACCATCGTCTTTGCAAAAGTAAATGAGAATGCCTTGTAATTCTACCACTGTCTTTCATATGTGAAAATTTCTTCTGATTTCATAGGAATCTTGGGAAACATGTGAGCCAGTTAGCGATTTTAGGGAATGTTAGTTCTGTGTATAGGGTGCCTATCTGATTATCCAGTTTCCCACAGATGCCTTTTTGGCTTGTGTCTTGTTTTGAAACTTGCTCCATTGATCATATCTACTGTGTGATTAGAGGCCTTTGGTGTTTGGGGAAAGAAGCCTGTGAGGATAACCATCAGCTCTGGGAGGAACGGGCTTAAGTAACATGTCTGTCCAAGTTTGACGTGGGCATATTTGGTCCTGTGGTGCTTGATGGGAACCGACTTGGGAGTGACACCCTTTCTAACTCCACTTCTGTGATACAATGATATTTAGACTGTCTAGAGCCCCAGTGACCTCATATTTTGAAGGCAGGCTGAGAAAGGTCCTAATGAGTAGAAAACCTTCATTTATAAGTTTTCTTGAGGGAAAGGTATTTATTTCATCATTTGTCACCATGATGATGATGGGCCTTTTAACTGTGGAAGGTCTTCTGTTGTCAGACTGCCCTATACTGTACAAGATTTCCAGTGACTCATTCCCTCTCTAATGTCATAGGTGGGTGTGTTAAACAACTATGTGATATCATTCTAGCTACTGTATGGAAGGAATTGCTTGCACATAGGTGCAGTTCTTCAAAGTTTAGGACCTGATATTTTATCTAGGGATAGTCCATATAAAAGTTACTTTCCTTGCCCAATAATGTATGGTCATTTTGTTTGTTTGTTTGTTTGTTTTTTAATAAAGTTTGTAAATACTACTCTTTAAATAGCTTGCTTTTCTTGGAACTTTAAAACAGCAAATAAAGGTATGTAATTTGAAAATGAGTTTTCTTGTTTTTCTAAGAATTCTGGTAAAGATATTGTTTGCTTTCCAGAACTTGGATAAATAGACTGTTTATTCTTTAAGATATAGAAATTGCCAAAATTCATTGACCTCTGCAGTCTCTGATCTCACCATAAATTTAATTCATTTCATTATTTCATTTGTGGACCTTGCATTAAGATAATTGGGAGGGGAATTGAAGTTTGCTTTAAACAATGTCAAAATAGGAAATATGTAAATTTTAAAAATGATAAAATTAGGGGCTCTTGGCAAAGGCTTTACAATATTGATTTCTTCAAGTAACAAGAATTTTAAAGTATCCAATTTGCAACAAATAATGTAAGCATTACATGCATGATTGGGTCACAGAAAATTTGACACACCAGTATCTTTGACCTCTTGTCGCTGAACCAACTGTACAGAGGTTGTATGTTGAATTCTGTGCCCTCCCTCCCCCCTGCTTCATTTGTTCTTGTAGGGTAATTTTCCCCCCACTTTCCTTATAAATTGAGGTGGAGAAGCACAATTTAACTTTTCACTATGACTCTATATAGCTGTCAAGATAGTATGATGCTGAAATTGAAGCTTCCATATGTGACATAAAACAGACCTTGGAAATTTTGGATGAGGGGATTCTCCTACTTCTTTGGATAAGAAGTAGAGGGAAATTTTTTGGCTTTCTTAAAGGTCAAGATATTTGAGAAGTCATTTCGGAAAGCCCTTATTTAAGATAATCCTTAAGGATTGATTTATCATTGTCACTGGTCCCAGTTTACCTTTCTTTGGAGAGCCTGGAGAACAAATAAAGGGTCCTGTCTATATTAGAGGTAGAGTGTGACCCAGAGCCTTGTGGAGAAAAAGAGATCCTAAGAATAGCCTTCTGTTCAATTTACTTATCTCTCTGTCTGTTCTAGGTCTGTGGCTTTAATTAATTAAGATTTAGGTTGTAAATCAACTATATTTCAATTTTAAAAAAAAATTTTAGTACAAAGGAACTTAAAAAAAAAAGATTTAGGAAAGAACTTTTTCAGCTTTGAAACACTCAGACCTTTTGAGATGCCTGACTTGTTTGTGGTAACTACTCAGAAGGAATGTATCTGTGTGCATGAAGAACAATCTAGAGAATGAGTATAAGCTATGCCTCGGCATTCTCATCTGTAAAATGGAAATAAAGGAACTTCCCTGGTGGTCCAGTGGTTAAGACTCCACACTTCCACTGCAGGGGGCACGGGTTTGATCCCTGGTCTGGGAACTAAGATCCCACGTGTTGTGTGGTACGGCCAAAAAAAAAAAAAAAAAACCAAACATAAAATGGAGGTAAAACTAGAGTTTTGGAAGGATTAAATTACTTAATACATGCAGAGTACTTAGAAATGTGCTTAGCATATAATAAATGCTCAGTAAATATTAGTCATTATCATTAGTAGCAGCAGTAATAGGTTTTTTTTTAAAGTCTTTTAACTTTATTTTTTATTAATCAATTAATTTTATTTTTGTCTGCGTTGGGTCTTCGTTGCTGCACGCAGGCTTTCTCTAGTTGCAGCGAGTGGGGGCTACTCTTCATTGTGGTGCATGGGCTTCTCATTGCAGTGGCTTCTCTTGTTGCAGAGCACGGGCTCTAGGCGCACGGGCTTCAGTAGTTGTGGCACGCGGGCTTCAGTAGTTGTGGCACACGGGCTCAGTAGTTGTGGCGCACGGGCTTAGTTGCTCTGCGGCATGTGGCAGCTCCTGGACCAGGGCTCGAACCCATGTCCCCTGCATTGGCAGGCGAATTCTTAACCACTGCGCCACCAGGGAAGTCCCAGTAATAGTTTTAAGTAGCAGTAATTGTAATTTCTCTTAAAAGTCAATCAGGTCACCCATCCATCCCTACCACCTTCCCCATACCCTGTAAGCATAGGCATAGAATTTATAAAGTTAAAATCCTTTGTCTAAAGTAGTACTGTCTTTGTAATGATGGAAATGTTGTGTATCTGTACCTTCCAGTTCAGTAGTCACTAGCACGTGTGGCTAAATGGTGACTGTGTTGGGCATGCAGGTCTAAAGTATAGTCTTTACTTGGATTTGATTTTACATATTGTTATGTTTTACAAACACTCTTTTTGATTCTATGACTAGTTTTTCCCCTTAAGAGGTATGTATTCTTATACTACATTTGTAATCTCTTTACACCCAGCAGTGGTAAACATTGGTTTGCCTTGCCTCATAAAGTATTGGTCATTTATTTCAAAAGATATTATAGGAAATATATAGTACACATGAAAGAGCAAACCCTAACTAGTCTTATCATGTTAACCATTGGTTTTTGTTTCCAAATCATAATTCAGTATATTTGAGTTACCTTTCTGGGACTTGGGATGACCTCCCTTTCACATCATGTAACATCAGTTACAATTTCATTTCTATTGTACTTTCTTGAGCTAAATAGTTACTCTGCCAGGAATACTCTAATCGTATTGTAGTAGTT
Source organism: Balaenoptera acutorostrata (assembly GCF_949987535.1). Lineage (NCBI taxonomy): Eukaryota > Metazoa > Chordata > Mammalia > Artiodactyla > Balaenopteridae > Balaenoptera > Balaenoptera acutorostrata. The sequence goes on along the minus strand of NC_080064.1, from coordinate 12,711,004 downwards.
AAATATGTCCACCAGTTCAGTTCTGTTCTCATAAACTTTGTGCCATGTAGAAAGCAGTACCATCAGATGTCTGTGGCCAACTGACCTGGTATTAACGTCGTATTAATTTGCTTTAGCAATGATAATAACAATACCAGGCACTGTCCTAAATGCATTATGTGATTTAAGTCATTTAATTTTCACAACCACTCTTTTATATGGATATTCCTTGATCTATTTAAACACTGCAAATAAGCATCCTTGTATCTTTTCTTTTTTCATTTGCCCAGCTATCTTGTTAGATTAATCCCTAGAAATGCAATTTCTGATTGAAAGCATATGCACTTAAACTCTTTTGATACAAACTGCTCATTTTAAGTTCAAAATCCTATTTTTGTTTGTTTCCATGTTTTGCTTACTGGGGGAACCTTGGTATGCTGCTTCACTTTTTTGTGGGGGGAGGGTGTGCCTCGCAGCTTGCGGGATCTTAGTTCTCCGACCAGGGATAGAACCTGGGCCCTCGGCAGTGAAAGCACGGAATCCTAACCACTGGACCACCAGGGAATTCTCTGCTTCTTCACTTTATACACTCAATTTAAAAGCCGGGATTTCCAGTATCTCAAATTCAAATCCAAATTTTAGTCTGGAAAGTTTTTAAGCTACTACTCTGCTGAAGTCTGTTACATATTTTATTAGCTTTTTCCAACTTTTTCACAGTACTTAGGAGTTCCAGAGTAGGGGCAAGAACTTGAAGCTTTGTTTGGTATTTCACAAATTAAATCATTTTGGGGTAACACTAGCATTTTAACTAGACTGTTGTATTAGTTAGGCTTTCTAGTTGGGCTAGGAAGCTTCCTCCTAGGAGGGCAAAAGTTTTTAACCAGAAATCATGAGATTGTATGAAAGACAACATATCATGAGTAGCCCCCTTAGTCGTGATTCCTGTGAGATATGAGGATAGCAAGAACTGACTCATGGAATACTTCACCTAGTATCTCAGCAAGAACCATTCCTAGAGAAGACTTGTTTCTGTGGTCAGATCCTGGTCTGGATTGATGTGTGTTCTATTAGAAAAGTATTCAAAATATCTGATGCTCACTCCATATTCTGAGTGCTGGTACCTTCCTAGTAAATCATGTTGTTACTCTTTTTTTTATTTTTATTTTTTTAACCACACCACGCAGCTTGTGGGATCTTAGTTCCCTGACCAGGAGTTAAACCCAGGCCCTCAGCAATGAGAGCACAGAGTCCTAACCACTAGACTGCCAGGGAATTTCCTCATGTTGTTACTCTTAAGTTGCATCCCAGGGAAGACAGTCCTCTTCTCCACCTTCTCAACCTCAGGACTGTGTAATCGACACCATTAAAGCAGTCTGAGCAGGGCTTTTCAAACTGTGTTCCCATACCCCTTGCTGAAGGGGGAGGCCAAGTTATCCACTTAAATTGGAGCACCTCAACAGCTATCATGTTAATCTACTGCTGGGATTCTTTCTGCTTAAGATTTCCTTTGAAAAATAGATCCTATAGCTTTAACAACAACAAAAATTATTTTTAATATTCCAGTATCAGTAAATGCTGGATGAGACAAATTACTTTGGTCTTGAGCAAACTAAAGGTGGCAGGTAGAGTAAGGGATTGGGAGAAATAGCTATTGTTTCAAAGACAAGAAGCTCTGAAAAATGATGCTCCTGTGGGACATTTGTTAGCCGTAAAGTTTTCCAGCATAAGCCAGATTTCTATTGTTTTGAAATTTGGTCATCATAGCTCAGAGGTCCAGCCTGGAGGGCCTTAGTAGCCACTCTTGGCTGCAGTTTCATTGGAATGCTTTCATATCAAGCCTTGAAAGTCTGCTTCCATTGTGCTAGTGAGGCCCATAGCTAGGGTCCCAAAGGTCACTATGTTAACATTTGACTTATAGGACAAATGAGAACTGCATTCTGCCTCCTTTTTTTTTTTTTTTTTTTTAACCTATGTTTGTTAGCAGTTATTTTTAAGTTGTATCTAGCCTCTATATATACTCCTCCCCGGATCCTTTACATGCTTTCCTTTGTGATCTCTGTTAAGCTTATTGAAGGGATGGACAGGAGAGTCAACATTTATTGAGTACCTGCTATGTGCCCGGCACTGTGCTAGGTGCTTTGAATATACTGTTTAATACTCAAAACAACCTTATGAGATATATACTCTCATCCCTAATTTCAAGTGAGTAAACTAAGCCTGAGAGAGACTAACTTTCCTCTAATTCAGGTTTCTTTACTTCAGTTATAAAAGACGTATAAATTGGTGATGGTTTTCTCTCAGACCTGCAAACCCAGTTTTGTCTCCTCTTCTCCTTTATGCTTTGTAGTATTGGTTCCTGTTTTGCCACTCTTCCAGGAAAAGGTGATCTATAGACAGCCTACTTATGGCTTTTTGTGAGGCCCTGAATCCTAACCATGCTGTTATTGACTTCTCCCAGGGTCCTATCCTTCCCCCAAAGCTGGCGCGACTCTGGTTGTATACAAGGACCTGCTGGTGCTGTTTGGTGGTTGGACACGGCCAAGCCCTTACCCCCTACACCAACCAGAGAGGTTCTTTGATGAAATACATACTTACTCACCCTCTAAAAACTGGTAAGCCACAAAGATAAGATCCATCCTTTCAATCTGGAGTAGAAGATTTAAAATGTTTGGATTCCTTATCTTTTTTTGTGTGTCCAGGAATCTCTTTGAGAATTTGATGAAAGCTTTGGACTCTTTTCCCAGAAAAACAAAATTTTTACATATGCACAGATTTTGCCTGCAGTTTCAGAGGGTTTACAGGACCCCTTAGAACTTGAAGTTAAGAACACTTATTCCAAAGAGAAAATGTAGAAGACATTTATTCCTCTTCCAAGAAAAATGAATGAGACAGTTGAAGAATAGAGAGCTCTTCAGCTTTGGCTACTGATTCCCCAGGAGTGCTATGGATCCAGATGATTCTTTACTCCCTGCTTTGTCCCCAAGACTGACTCCCAGTTGTTTTACAAACTTGTCTTTTTTAAATGACAGTAACCTCTGTTCCTTGTAATGGACTACTTAGTACAGGGCTCTTGGCAGCCGCTACTGATCAGATCAGGCCTCTAGGAAGAAATAGCAGGTGGTGTTCCTTCAGCAAACTAGGCCGAAGCAGCTAAGGAACCATAATGGAATCCCTTGTCATTGTTTTCTCATCACTCTACCTCCAAGCCATACACATTGAGAAGTTGAAAGTGTACATAACGTTAGCAGATTCGTAGAAAAGGCACAAATACCTTGTGCCATCCTCCATTTATTATCCTGACAGTTTCTCTACTGAAGGTGATAGGATTGTCATTTTAAATGGATGCCTGCTTACTGTTTTCCACCTTAAACACATAAGACCAGAAGCAGAGGGGCTGACTTCTTGGCTTCCTCCTGTCTTTTTATATTAGGTGGAACTGCATTGTGACAACCCATGGCCCGCCTCCCATGGCTGGCCATTCTTCTTGTGTGATAGACGATAAAATGATTGTCTTTGGTGGCTCCCTAGGATCCCGGCAAATGTAAGTATATTTGGTTTGCTCGCTATCAACCTGAACGTAAATACTCCTGGAAAAGTAAACTAGGTCAGAAAAGTAAACTAGTCAGGGTCAGTATTCCTGAACATGGTTCTAATTAATCCAAATAATTATCTCACGCCCTAGTATTCCATTTTCTGATTCTAGTCATAGACCAATAAGTTGAAAAACTCGCTCCATAGAATCAGGGCTATGTAGAATCTCTGTTTTGTTTGGTATGTGGTTCAATTCAGTGGGATCCAGTTCTGATGGGGCCTCCACCTTGTCTGTTTCTACCTGTGCCTACAGAAGGCCACCTTCCAAGAAGCAGAGTACTTTTCCTTTTCTCCTTTATGGCCCAGCTCGTAACCCTTGGGGCTTTAGAGAAGGAGAGAGGTAGATTGACAGGACAGGTGGAAATGGTTCACTCTCCAAATAGGATGGATTGAGGGAATGGGTAAGGGCAAGAAAACTGTGTCAAGCCTGACATCCTCTGTGAGGTGGTTCTCCCTGCCCACTGTCCTCCACCTCTGGCCACAACTGGCCAGCTCAGGCCAGACCCAGAGCAGTCTGTCTGAATCACTAGGTATCTGCTTTGGCATTAGGAGCAGTAGTGGTCATTTCCCCTGTGCTTTGAAATGGAAGTTGATGAGCCGTCAGCAATAAAACCATTCCAGATCCAACCCTGTTCCCCCTTAGGGTACCTTCCATCTTCTTATTTTAAAACAGTGTGGAGTAGACAATGTGAGCTCTACCCTCCAGATGAGAGGGTTTAGGGCTTTAGGTATTGGAGCTCTTACTCCTGTGTTCCTATGTGTGAAAAAATGACCATAGAGAGGGGACCGTAAAATAGAGACTGCCACTTAGGAGTCTGTCCTTGCCATACTGGTCCCTTGAGGGTTGGAGATGCCAATTTGTCCTTGATAAAACTGCAGCTTTCATTAGCCATGGTGAAATTACCTTTTATAGCCAAAGTCAATAAATCTTTATCTCCTGGACAATGATGGAACTGCCTTTTGAATAATTTTTTTCTCTTCCTTGTGGGTTTTGCCTTTGAAAGACTATATCATGACTAGTATCTATTTCCTGCTATCACCAATTAATTAACTCTTACTTTAGGTATTATTGTTTGGCTACAGACATGACTCAAATGAGGCCTTACGGGTCAATGGAAAGAGCAAAGGTTTGAAGGTCTCCTTTCCAGGGAAAGGAGGGGAAGAAAAATATAGTTGAGTGCTAACTATGAGCATGGCACTTTTGGGGGGCATCCTTATGAATGTAACTTCATTTATATCAGTTTTTGTCGTCCCTGAGAGCTCCCAACTGCTTCATTCTTTTGTCCTTGTCTTATAGGAGCAACGATGTCTGGGTCCTTGACCTCGAGCAGTGGGCGTGGTCCAAGCCGAACATCTCCGGCCCTAGTCCTCATCCTCGAGGTGGCCAATCTCAGGTGCTCAGAAATTAAAATAACTATTCAGCAAACACTGTAGCATCTTTCAGTTAGGACAGGAGAGGGAGGAGGGAGTCAGGTAAGATGCCAACATACATAAGCCAAAGAGAATTTATCATTCTTTTTTGCTGGTATTTATTTTTCAACTTCTAATGGGTTATAATTATTTTTGTTGGCTTTATATTATGCCTTTCCTGAAAGCATTTACTTTGCTTTTATATTTTTCAAGAGAACCCTGCATTTTATATGGTTGGCACTCTCGTGTTAATAATATTTGATCAACAAAGAATCCATTCAGGTGAATCATCAGTAATTTGTTTACAAGGATCAGAATTGACATGGTTTGGGTAATGGAGATCTTATGGTAAATAGAATACTCTCATTTGGGAGCTGAGTAGACTATTTTCATTTACCACTGAAGTATAGGAGGTCAGATGCCTGTGTCTTTGTAGGTTTATTTTAAATTTCTTCCTCTCCCCAGATTGTCATAGATGATGCAACTATTTTAATCCTTGGAGGGTGTGGCGGTCCCAATGCTGTGAGTATTGCTGGTATGGCGTTCCCATGCACATGCTGCTAAGTATTCAAAACTTGCTTCCCCTGTCTCGTCTTGTAAAAGTGTACAAGGCCATTTCTGTAGCATTTTTATTTAGAAAATACCTTTTCCACTTTGGGTATGTAGCCTTTGTATTTTCTGGCCTTTTTCTTCACTCTCTTTTTGCAGGGGGAAGCTTTTCATCAGAGACATTCGTCTATTGAATATTCATATCTAAAGTCTTCCTAACTCCCACTTAGTCTTTGGGCTATAAGGTTTGCTGCTGTCATTTTTTCAAGGAGGGGTGGGACAGAAAAGCAGGTGGATAATGGCCAGAGTTCACATGGAATTTATTTAAGAATGCAGATTCAGACATTCTGGATATGTATTATCTACCCTTTCCATCAGTGTACACACACACAGATACACACACACACACATAAAACCACAGGCAAAATTCAAAACCACTTAAAATTGATTCGTGGGGTCACAAGTACAATTTCATGTGCCAGGCCAGTGGTAATATATGAATGAAGGAATGGCTAGAGATTTTGCTATTCTTTCTGAAGAATTCACGCACTCTATGACAGACAGCACAACTTTGAGATTCCAGCTCTGTGTGTGTATGTGTTTTGTAACATGTACCACACCTGAGTCCTGTTGTTGGTGCTTCTCTTACAGCTGTTCAAGGATGCTTGGTTGTTGCACATGCACTCAGGTCCCTGGGCCTGGCAACCACTCAAGGTAGAAAATGAAGACCATGGGGCCCCAGAACTGTGGTGCCATCCAGCTTGCCGAGTAAGTAGGGAACTGACAGGCCAGCAGAAGGAGAGGTCCTAAACTCTAAAGCCAGATTAACTCATCAGATTTCCAAGCAACTCTGTATGGAAATTGAAAACCCCTTGATGTCACAAAAGAGGTGGACATTGACCATAGCTTTTTGGGTATTTCTCACATACATGAGCCACTAGATGGAAAAACTTAACATGGGCCCCACTTATCCTTTAAGCCCCAGCTTTAAGCATCTCTTTGTCTCTAAAACTTGCCCCAGGGTCCCCCAAACAAATACTTGATTCCTTCCTCCGCTCTACCCCTATTCTGTAGAGATAATTCAAATGGTAGCACATGTCTCCCTGTAGCAACAAATTGTTCCCATGTCTATCCCCACATCTAGCCTAGAGGGCAGACTGCATTCTTTTCATCTCTGCATCTCAGGCACCTACAGAACACGTGGCGCATCCCAGATGCTCGTGATAAAATGTTTGATGGTTAAATGAACGATCAGAACTGAGCACAGGTTTTTTGTCTTCCAGGTAGGGCAGTGCGTGGTGGTCTTCAGCCAGGCTCCTAGTGGGCGAGCCCCACTCAGCCCCAGTTTGAACTCTCGCCCATCACCTATCAGTGCCAATCCTCCAGCCCTAGTTCCCGAACCTCGAGAATACCGCTCTCAGTCTCCGGTAAGGAGTATGGATGAAGCTCCCTGTGTTAATGGCCGCTGGGGAACACTGAGGCCCAGAGCGCAAAGACAGACGCCCTCAAGTTCCCGAGAAGGAAGCCTTTCCCCAGCCAGAGGAGATGGCTCTCCCATCCTCAATGGTGGGAATTTATCTCCAGGACCAGCAGCTGTAGGCGGCTCTTCCTTGGACAGCCCTGTACAGGCTGTATCTCCTAGCACTCCATCTACCACTGAAGGATATGACCTAAAAATGGGACTTTCTTTGGCCCCCCGACGAGGGTCACTACCAGATCAGAAAGATCTAAGATTAGGATCAATGGATCTGAACTGGGATCCGAAACCTGCTTCCAGTGGCAGTCATATGGATGGTGTGGACAACAGAACAGTTGGGGGAAGTTTGAGACACCCTCCTGAACAGACAAATGGTGTGCATACCCCGCCGCACGTGGCCAGTGCCCTTGCAGGAGCCGTTTCCCCAGGTGCCCTGCGTCGGAGCCTAGAAGCCATCAAAGCAATGTCGTCCAAAGGCCCCACAGCCTCCGCAGCACTAAGTCCTCCTCTGGGGTCTTCTCCAGGCTCCCCTGGGAGCCAGAACCTGAGCAGTGGAGAAACAGTGCCCGTTCCCCGCCCAGGGCCTGCCCAAGGAGACGGACATTCCTTACCTCCCATTGCCCGGCGCCTGGGCCACCACCCTCCACAGTCCCTAAACGTTGGCAAACCCTTGTACCAGAGTATGAACTGCAAGCCCATGCAGATGTACGTGCTGGACATTAAAGACACCAAGGAGAAGGGGCGAGTCAAGTGGAAAGTATTTAACAGCAGTTCTGTGGTTGGGCCTCCCGAAACCAGCCTGCATACAGTGGTGCAAGGCCGGGGTGAGCTCATCATCTTTGGGGGACTCATGGACAAGAAGCAGAATGTGAAGTACTATCCAAAAACAAACGCCTTGTACTTCGTGCGGGCGAAGAGATAATCTGTTCTGGAGCCCTTTCCCTGCCGGTGGCTTTTAATGTGGAATTTTCCAGCGTGCAAGCCTTTGGACTGAGAATTGAGAAAACAAAGGACAAAATTACTCTCATAAACCAAACCCCAATTCCCAACCTCACTCACTCCGGGCTGGGATCAAATCTCCATTAAGAAAAGAATTATATAAATATATATTATATAGCCAACTGTTTACAAAGAGGGAGAGATCTCCGTCCTGGTTCCGATAAAATTGTTGCTGTGTTTTAGCAGAGGCTGTGCTGCCTTTTTCTACTTTGCTGATAACTAGACCAAGAATTTAGGGAATAGATTAATACCAGAACCTTCCTAAAGAAACTGAAGAGCCACCTGTAAATCTTATTTGGCCTTCTTAGAGTTAGGAAAAGAAAGGGCATGTGTAAGACGCACGACTAGAGGTTTCAGATTCCCATGCCTCAGGGGCTGGCAGGGTAAAAGTAACCTGTAGAAAACTGTTCTTCTCCCCGCCCTGCCCCGCCCACAGAGGACCTGTGAAAACTTCTCTTTGCAGTAATGCCCTATGCCTGGCCCTATTCTGCTCTTCGTGACTGAGGAAAGTTACCCAACAAGGGATTTTGTTCCACGTTTGTGTGCCGGGATCATCGTGAAACAAAGTTTATGCAGAAACACCTAGTGTCCATTGGTCTTTGCTCCCTCCATGTTTCAGAAAACATTCTGGTGTCTGATTGTGGAATTTTCTGACAATCATATATCGTTGCAGTTGCCAAAAACCACATTTGTTCTCTTTTTCTTTCCCTTAAAACCTGATCCTCAGAGGCTGCCTTTTCTATTTATAGGCTGCTTTTCTTCCCTCCTTCCTCCTTCCCTCCCCACCCCTCCCTCCCTCTTTTTCTTTAATATGTGGGTTTTTTTAAGCCCTAAAACCTTTCGCACTTTCCTTTATTAAGCTTGGGTGCCCAGAGAAATCTCTTAGAAATATTTCTGGAATCCTTTTTCTGGTGTCACTAGGGGACCAGTAGGGAATTCTGAGATGCCAGTATCATGAGAAATCCTTGAAGCGTCAAAAGATACTGTTTTACCTTATGGGCTTCTTTTCATTTCTAAAGCACATTGGACACACCCATCCATGTTTATAGAATGTGGAAATTGATCTTGGGAGAGAATCCCAATAGCAGTTCCTTCTAGAAATGATTTTTGCCCTTGTTCGCGACTTGCATTTTTCTGCCTGGCTATTGACTGGTGATTGGGTTGAATATCATGTGCTTGGCCTCTTTGATGTGTGGCTGACCTGGGGAGCAGCTCCTTCTTTGTCATTGTCTTGTTTACCTGTCACCCAAACAAGGCTTGGGTTTTTACTTTCATGTCATTTCTGAGATAAGGTATAACCAACCAGAGCATTTTTTTTGGTTGACACAGGAAATTACAAGTTACCAGTCTCTAAACCATGGCCTGGACATAGGAGACATGGGCACCACTTAAGTGTGGATTTTTTTGGTGATTTCTCATCAGTAGAAAGAGGATTTTTATTTTGCCTTTAGGGTTTAAATTTCAAAACACTGCATTTCTCATCCCCACACTCCCCTTTTTCTTGTTAGCATTTCCCAAGCGCAAGCCTGCTACAGCTGGCCCTGGGTCCTGGCTGTCAGCCAGCTCTTAGCAGTCTGTCTGATAAGTCTGTTTTCTCCTGTTAACGTCATGTTAAATCCTTTCCCCTAGCCATTAGCTCTACAATGTGGTCTTGGTGGGAAAGCGCCCCTGGTGCCAAGCCCAGGAAAGGGCCAGCTCACGGGGAGGGGTATGTGTTCCAGAAACTGCTCTGTGTGCTCCCTTAGATGAGGAAACTACCATGTGCCTACTTACTGTGGTGTCCAACTGCTCGGAGCTCAGCACTTAGCTTTCCAGACTCTCTGCTCTGGGCCTGTTGCCAGTCCTTCTTTGGCAAAGACTGTTTGATCATGTGGGGGTCCTTATTCACAAGAGAAAGCTAGCCTAGAAGATCAGCAATTTTGGCATTATTGCTATTGCTGAACCTTGTTTATGACATTGCATTTGTGCATGGACAGTGCCTCCAAACTCAGTTCCTACTTAAGTATAAAGTATTTGGAAGCCTGAAAGTTCAGAATCTCAACTTTGTAATCTTTCCTTTTGTCCTGTGGCCTTCCTAAGCCAGCTGTTAACTTGTTGATTCCTTCTACTTTCCCCAAGTAGGCAGGCAACAGAGATGATGATTCTCTTAGAAAGTAACCTGGCTCCTCGGGACTCCGTGGCATCCCAGTATTACCCATGCCACTTGGAACCAGACGGTCTGTTTACAGCTCTTTAAGAAAAATCTGCCTCTTCCGCACCTGGTGGTGTTGGTCCTGGTGGCTCCTGGGCATTGTGGTCGTGTATCTTGGGAGAGTGACTCAACATAGTCAAGGTGATTGTCTCCTCGGGCCCTTGTGAAGCCGCCCCATGCAGTGGAACTTCAGGCGTCTCAGCTGAGGTGACCATTTCCACAGCGCCATGGATGCTTCAGTCAGATCAGATTTAACCACAACTCTGGTTTTGACATGATGCCAATTTTGTCTTAAAATTCACTGAGGAAAATGAGACAAAATATTTTTTTAAACCCTCAGGAGCACCTAAAGTAAATATTTATCAATATTTAAGTATTTAAAATACATTTTGTTTCTACTTGAAGCTTTAACCCCCTTCCATTCCTGCAAGTGTGCCTTTGAGAGCCCCCATTTCACATTGACTCCACTGGCCACCTCATTGACGTCGTGAGAATTTTAGTCTCTTCCCGTCCTCTTGAACAGAGCTTCCTGTTTTCTCATTTTGCAGGCTCTGCAGCAGAGAGGGTTCTGTGTTTTTGCTCATATTTCTGCCCTGCTGCTACACTTCGGTGGTGGGTTCCACAAACCACCACCCACCCACCGCACCCACCGTACATTTGGAAGCACACATTTGGTATCAAAACAGGCTTAAATTTTAGTTGTAAGGCAATACTGGGCTTACTCTCTTCCCAGCCCTCTAGAGATTGATTTCATTTTAACGTTTGAGTTTTCTATCAAGAGCTGAAACCACGAACTATCCTAGGAACTGTGTCCAAACTCTTTAAAACAGAAGAAGAGGAAGAAGAAAGAAAAGCAACTGAAGTCTTGACTTTGGAGGACAGAAAGCCACCAGCTGATGGAGAACAAAGGGATGCTTCCTTTTCCTTTCACTTTATTTTTCTGGATTTCCTTCTGCTTTGCTTCTTCAGAGTGACGTTCCTGGTTGGTTTGTCTGTCTGTCCTTGTCCTTGTAGTGATCCTGGTATGGTGATGTGCTCTGCTTTGCATTATCTGTGGTCTCTTACCAGCACACAAGTCAGTGGGGAGGATCTGAACACACGCAGGGGCAAGGAAGCCGAACTTCAAAGCCTGTACCCCATGCAGCCTCCCCATGAACTGCAGAAGGCATGTTCTGTATGGTCACCAGTAAGTGGCTCCCTCCACCATGTTCACTGTCAAATGAAAGCAACCCTTAGGCATTGGCTCCACTGTACTCTCTCTCCTCGCTCTGCTCCCTTCCCACCAACAGGGTTCATGTCAGTGCACACCTGTTGTGCCCTGACGAAGCTGGTGCTGTGAGTGATGTTTCCCATACAGCTCGGGGGTCCTGGGTGGCTTACCCTGAGATGATCATTTTAGGCACATAACAGTGTAGGAATGAAAAGTGGATTTGATTTCATTGATATTTAAATCTCTGTCGATTTTATTTTTTGTTTATGTTTTCCCCAATGACTTTTTAGCAGTTTAACAAATAAAACAAAATGGATAGAATTGTCTTAACTGTTTTATTAGTATGAAGGAAAGAAAGCAAGCTGTGACAAAAAGCAATTGGAGATTGAAGTTGGAAGCAAGGTAGTTGGAAAGACACTCCTCCTCTAGGAGGGTTGACCGTCCCTGAGGACGTCATTTAATAAAGCAGCTCTCTCCATCATGCTTGAAGGACTCAGTGTTTCAGAGTCTCAGTACCACCCTGCATTGGAGACCCAAGAGAGGTGATGAGCTTGGAGCAGCGGCCCAGGGACCAGGATGACATCTACGCCGTCACTGGCCTCCTAAGCAAAGATGAGGACACAGGGCCTCCGGGTCTTGAAACAGCATAGCAAATGGGGGTTCAGAACACAGGCCTGAGCCCTATAGGCCTGTGGCTAATTCTGCCTTCCGCTATTTACTACTTAATCTTGGATACAAGTTTCCTATCTATAAATATAGTTTCTATTTTATAGGACCATGAGGATTAATTAAAGTTGTATATGAAGAGCACCAGCACAGTGCCTGGCACATAATAAATGCTTAATAAATAATGGCTGTTATTTATAATTAGCCCTTGAAGAATATACATGATCTTGAATGAAGTGCTGGGCAATGTGTGTAAATTGTTAGGAGCATGGCCATACTAAAGATTATGCATGTCTACAGTTGTCTGAGTCGTCTTTTACATGTCACCATGAGAACCTCTGAGGCTTTTGCCTCGAGAGCAGTACGTAGCAGCTGCTGCCATCAATCAGGTCAGAATGGTCTCAGTAGTTTCATCTCCCTTTGGACTTTATTCTTTGGTTTGCCAGTTGAATTCAGCCTCTAGCTCTTGAAGGATTCTGCCTGGATTCAAAGGCACACTTAGGAGTCCCTCCCATCAAGCCTCTTAGATAGCCTCATCCACCAGAGGGCAGAGAGCAGAAGCAAGAAGAACTACAATCCTGCAGCCTGTGGAACAAAAACCACATTCATAGAAAGATAGACAAGATGAAAAGGCAGAGGGCTATGTACCAGATGAAGGAACAAGATAAAACCCCAGAAAAACAACTAAATGAAGTGGAGATAGGCAACCTTCCAGAAAAAGAATTCAGAATAATGATAAGATGATCCAGGACCTCGGAAAAACAATGGAGGCAAAGATCGAGAAGATGCAAGAAATGTTTAACAAAGACCTAGAAGAATTAAAGAACAAACAAACAGAGATGAACAATACAATAACTGAAATGAAAACTACACTAGAAGGAATCAATAGCAGAATTAACTGAGGCAGAAGAACGGATAAGTGACCTGGAAGACAGAATGGTGGAATTCACTGCTGTGGAACAGAATAAAGAAAAAAGAATGAAAAAAAATTAAGACAGCCTAAGAGACCTCTGGGACAACATTAAACACAACGACGGCTTCCCTGGTGGCGCAGTGGTTAAGAATCCGCCTGCCAATGCAGGAGACACGGGTTCAATCCCTGGTCCAGGAAGATCCCACATGCTGCGGAGCAACTGAGCCTGTGCCCTAGAGCCTTCGGGCCACAGCTACTGAAGCCCGCGTGCCTAGAGCCCGTGCTCCGCAACAACAGAAGCCACCACAATGAGAACCCGCTCACAGCAATGAAGACCCAACGCAGCCATTAAAAAATAAACAAACAAACACAATGACATTCACATTATAGGGGTCCCAGAAGGAGAAGAGAGAGAAAATATTTGAAGAGATTATATATAGTCGAAAACTTCCCTAACATGGGGAAGGAAATAGCCACCCAAGTCCAGGAAACGCAGCAAGTCCCATACAGGATAAACCCAAGGAGAAACATGCCGAGACACATAGTAATCAAATTGACAAAAATTAAAGACAAAGAAAAATTATTGAAAGCAGCAAGGGAAAAATGACAAATAACATACAAGGGAACTCCCATAAGGTTAACAGCTGATTTCTCAGCAGAAACTCTATAAGCCAGAAGGAAGTGGCATGATATACTTAAAGTGATGAAAGGGAAGAACCTACAACCAAGATTACTCTACCCGGCAAGGATCTCATTCAGATTTGATGGAGAAATCAAAAGCTTTACAGACAAGCAAAGGCTAAGAGAATTCAGCACCACCAAACCAGCTCTACAACAAATGCTAAAGGAACTTCTCTAAGTGGGAAACACAAGAGAAGAAAAGGACCTACAAAAACAAACCCAAAACAATTAAGAAAATGGTCATAGGAACATACATATCGATAATTACCTTAAACGTGAATGGATTAAATGCTCCAACCAAAAGACACAGGATTGCTGAATGGATACAAAAACAAGACCCATATATATGCTGTCTGCAAGAGACCCACTTCAGACTTATTTCTAAGTGGTAGAATTATAGCTAATTTTAGTATTTGTTTTGCTTATGTATATTCTGTAGTAACCACAGGTGTTTCTTGTGCAATAGATATCTAAATTAATTAATATTTTTTAAAAAACATTCAAAAGAAGTCAGATTCCATCAGATTTAGGTCAATTTCCTGTGTCTCCTACATTTAAAGGATAAAGGAAGAGAAAGACACAAGTTTTCATGTAGGTAAAAAAAAAAGGCAAACTTAGTATCATTTGGGGGCTGATGACATGAGTCTGCCCACCCGTGTGGGAGCCTAGGAGGAGTGTGGGGGGGCTACAGCCCTGAAGCCACTTGCTGAGTATGTGCCAGTTTCTTATACCCCTGGGTGTTTGCGCCAAGCACTGTTATGTTCTTTTCATTCAGTGCATACTGAATGTTAACCTTATCCCAGGCTCAGGTGCTGTAAGCCTGCAGGTCTCATCCTGTCTGCACAGTTGTGTTTCCCAAGCTGCAAGATGAAACTTTTCCATTTCTAACAACGTGGTCTGATGCTTTCTGTTCTGTTTACTGTACTTTGAGGCATGTAGCAAACTAGACCATGGTGTGAGGAAGGGTCTTGGGTACAGAGGGCCCATGTGCTGGCAGCTATTGATTTGGTGGTGGTAGGGATAGAAGGATTGTTTTGGATGCTTCCACAGTTGCCCTTGCAGAAGGGTTGGGCTTGCTCCTTATGGCTCTATTGGGCTAAACGAGGTCCAATAGGTAGAAGTTCTAGAGAAGGCTCATTGGGAAGAACTTTGTACCATCAGAGCTCTATGTAAATGAGTGGAACCGGTGTGGCATCACTGGAGGAATTCAAGCATTGCCTGGATAGTCAAACTATGGGATGTTGTAGAGGAGGTGATGTTCGGTGGGTAGGGTGCCAGTGGTGATCGGTGGTCTGGGAAGACCCCACATGCCCAGCCTTCGGGATGGGTCAGTCCCGTAAGGCTCCCTGACAGCTTCCTAACTCAGTCCGTCTGTGCCAGGGGCCATGCTCCTAACTACTGATGAGCAGCCTCCCGCTCTGGAAGGGTCAGAGCATGAAGACAGCAGTGTGATTGACCCCACATCAGAGGATGTGTGGAGCAGAGAGGAGGGAACTTGCCAATCTGAGGAGAAACCTTAATGTCAAGGAGAACATAGCGCAGAGAAGAGCCGTGACTCAACCCCAGGCCTTGCAGGAGTTGGCAACCACTGCCTTCCCGTGCAGTCCCAGCACAGTACTCCCTGGCCACTTGCCTCGGTACTAAAGGGCCACAGGCCTGTGTACATTTGGGTCTGAATCACAGCACCCAGCCAGCGAAAGGGCAATGCCACACTGTCCTGTCTGCTTCCCGCATCTCTACAGCTCTTCTCCAGCTGGCCCTGTGGGGAAGCAGTGCAGGAATCACTGACTCCAACAAGGAGACAAAGGCCTTGCCCGTGCTATTACTACCCTGAGCTAGCTCGTCAGCCCAAGACTTTGCCTCACATCACCCTCATCCGGGGAACCTGGGAAAGACCAGGCTGTGAGCATCCTCAGGTCCGGGTAGTACAGGAGGCATCAGCTCGAAATCCTGCAGGCTGGTCTGCTTGTAGTGTCACCACAGGTGACTGGGGTTTACCCTTCTCACCTCTTCCAGGAAGAGAGGAGCATCTCCAGCAAGTCTGCCTTCTGCTCTCAATGGCCGTAACTATCCCCTTCTCCCCACAATATACCATTGACAAAAGCAGTCCAGCATTCTTGTGGATTCTTTATGAGGTGATGATTTCACTACTGATGGAAGTATTCAAGCAGAGACGGGTAAATTGCATGGGAGGAGATGACAGAGACGATTTATGCATCAGATCAAGAATGACACCAAGGGACCTCTATATGCCCTTTTAATTCTTGAGACGTGGTTCTGTGGACTTAGAACTTCCCAGAGAGGCTGCCGGACAGGGACATAGGCACAGACTTTGGACCAGGAAAGACCTTGGTTCAAAAGCTGTTCCTGTCTCATTGAGCTGGGGCAAGTCATCCCACTTCTCTGAGCCTCAGCTAAAACGGTTATGATGCTGCTGGCTTCACAGGTTAGCAGTTTAGCTGGAACAAGCAATAATTGCTGGTCTATGGCATGGGTGTGATTCCTCAAAAGGCCACCTGGGGGCACCCTGTGAAAGGCTTCAAGTCCTCCTTGACACTCTCAGAAGCAGTCTTGAGAAGGAAACTAAATGGGCTAGAGGAGAAAATTGCCCATTTCTCCTCCACCTCTCTTGGTAAAACCTGGGGAGGACCCTTTCTCTGGCCTCTGCCACGCTTCTGAGCACCATCCCGAAGCTGGCCGGCCTGCCCTCTCTGCTCCAGCCCCCAGCTGTGGGAAAGCCAGCGTTTTCCCCATGGGGTTGGGCTCTGGGCCCGGACCCTGTCAGTATGCACAAAGCTGAGCTGAAGTTTTAAATGCCTAAGAGGCCTGGCGGAGTGTGCCCCCACCAGGGAGCCTGTCTGCGCACCCACTGCAGGGAAGAGAAGGAGGGCTGAGGGCCAGGCCTTGTCAGACAGAAGCCTGGGAGGAAGAAGGAAGCTCCTGCTCTGGGGCCCTGGGACCTGGGCTGCTGCCCACTCATCGGCAAGGCCGGGAGGGCCCAGGACTGCCCTGGGGATCACTCATTCTCAGCACACGTTCCCTGAACGTCGACTGACCCCTGAGGCACTGGGCACAGATAAATCAAAAAGAGGCCTGCCCCCGGAGGAGTTCACAACCTCATCACACGCCAGGGCGTGTCACCTTGGCTGAACAAAGACTACAAATCCTGAGCTTCTGAGGCCAAAAGACAGTCCAGTTATGTCATACTAAAAGATGAGAAGAAGGTGAAGTCAGTAGAACAACCAACACAGCCAGCAGGGGGCAGGACAGTTGAGAAGAAGCCAGAGAACTAGGAAATTGTTCTCCTTGTCCTGGCCTCACCCTGCTAAACTGAGGCAGAGGGCAGATGAGGACCGAGCCTTTCTGGGAGATCCCAGGTCGGGGGGGCCCAGGCCTGGCCTCTGGCAGTCAGTAATGCAGAATATGCAGGCCTACAGGCCTCAGACTGGGAAGACAGACCCCCTGTGCTCCAGGAAGGGTGAGAGAAGCTGTGGGGAGTCTGGCATGTCCAGAGGAGCCGGTATTCAGGGCTGAGGACAATGCAGAGTGACCAGAGGTCATCCCCTCAGATGTAGCAGGGACAGAAACTCATGACCAGGAAGGATCTACAGTGGGAGGAGAGAACACCTCTGACAGACACCAGCATGGATGAGGCCATGGCAAATGTACAGAGGAGAGTTCTCTCTGGAGCAGGAGGCCCAGAAAGGCCCAGGAGGGATGACGTCTGAGGGCTGTGTACCCCACCCGCACTCCACCATGCTTCCCTGGCACTTGGATAAGTGCCTCCCCGCCACCCCACTGAACACGAGCCCCAGGGCCAGAGGAGGGGGGCATGAAAAGGAACAGCCTTGTGAAGACTGAGTGTTTAAGCTGTATGAGGAATGAGGAATCACTGAACTTAAGTTTGCCAGGAGATTGCTGGATTAAAATGTCTGCATAGCAGAGACAGATTAAATTGAGTCCGAGGAAACAAAGCTCTATTTCTCAAATGTCTGAATCAGTGGAGGTAAAAACTTGTACTTGCTCCAAACAGAAGGAGAGGAGTCAGATGAAGTGCTTGGGATCCACAAGAGCCAAGGATGAGAGGGATTCTGGCAAGTGCTGGAGGAAGGAAAGAAAAGGGTCTTCCAGTAGAGGGAACAGCCTGTGCGAAGGCACAGAGACCCGGGTGTGACTGGCCCCTCCAGAGCCTCGAGGTCAGTGTGACTGGAGTGGAGAGAACCGGAGAATGAATTGGAGATGGGGGACGAGAGGCAGAGCCCAGGAATGGGTGCCCGAACCCAGACAGTGGCAGCGATGAGAGATTAGAAACAGAGAGGGAGAAACATCAGCCTCTGGTGGCCAGCAGTATCTGGAGGAGGAGGTGTCTGGCCAGTGTGGATTCCTGCATTAAGCAGATATATGGTACCCACTGTAAGGGGCACTTCCAGACCCTGCCCCTGCCCTGTGGAATTTACATTTCAGTGGCGGGTCAGGAGAAGGGACAGACAAATGTGTAAACAACTAAGCAAGATTATTCCAGATGAATACTATGAAGAAAATAAAAATGGGATGTGACAGAATGTGATGGGGTTGGGCTCATCAGAGCGTCCTTTCTGAGGTGACATTTCAGCTGAGACGGGAATGTAAGAAACAGCAGCCATGTGAAGATGGGGGGAAGAGAATTCCATGCAGAGAGAACAACGGGAAGAAAGGCCCTGAGGTTGGTGTGAACTTGACAAGTTCAAGGAGGAGAAGCAAGGCCAATGTGGCTGGAGTGTCGAGTAGAGGCAGAGTGCACAGGTGGGCCTTGGAGGCCATGGTGAGGGAGGGGTGTGGACAGCAGGTGCAGTGGGAGGCTGTTAGAGGGTTTTAAGCAGGCGATTGACCTGAGGCTGTCCAGGTCAAGGACACCAGCCTTGCCACCAAGCACAAGCCTGTCACATCCCAGCCTAAAAAGAACTCCCTGGGGATGATTTGGCAGCTCCAGCCCCAAATCCTGTATTCAAAGGTAATCTGGACATTTTCAATCTGCCGACTAGAATCCTCTCTACCCTACTGCCCTGCTTACCAGTCTCCGCCAGAATGTGGAATACACAAGGGCAAGGCTTGTATCTCTTTCACTGTTGTCTTCCCAGTGTCTGGCCTGGCACCCAGAGTGCTCATAAATATTTGACAAATACATGTCCTCCTCCACTCGTGCCTGGAATGTTCGCCCTGCTTCCTAACTGGTCCTTCAAGCCATTCTTCATGTTGTAGCCATAGCCAGGCAATCAGTCAACACATTTTTATTAAGTTTTTACTATATTTCAGACATATTCTAAGTAATAGGGATTATTATGGGCTGAATTATGTCTCCCCCACCCTAGAAAAAGTTCATATGTTGAAGTTCTAACCGCCAGTACCTCAGAATGTGATATTTAGAAATAAGTTCTTTTTCTTTTGGCCACACGTCATGCAGGATCTTAGTCCCCCAACCAGGGATCAAACCCCCACCCCCTGCAGTAAAACGGCAGAGTCTTAACCACTGGGCTGCCAGAGAAGTCCTGGAGATAAGGTCTTTACTGAGGTGATGAAAGTAAAATGAGATCATTAAGGGTGGGCCCTAAACCAGTAGGACTGGTGTCATTATAAGAAGAGGAAATTGGACAGGGACTTAACACGAGGGAAGGCGATGTGAAGACACTGGGAGAAGATGGTCACCGACAAGCCAAAGAGAGAGGCCTGGAATGGATCCTTCCCTCTCAGCCCTCCAAGGCAGGGGTCCCCAACCCCCAGGCCACGGACCAGTACCGGTCCATGGCCTGTTAGGAACCGGGCTGCACAGCAGGAAGTGAGCAGCGGGCGAGCGAGCGAAGCTTCATCTGTATTTACAGCCGCTCCCCATCGCTCGCATTTCCGCCTGAGCTCCACCTTCTGTCAGCATTATGGTGAGTTGTATAATTACTTCATTATATATTACAACATAATAGAAATAAAGTGCACAATAAATGTAATGCGCTTGAATCATCCTGAAACCATCCCTTCCTCCCACCGTCCGTGGAAAAATTGTCTTCCATGAAACTGGTCCCTGGTGCCAGAATGGTTGGGGACCGCTGCGCCAAGGAACTGACCCTGCCAGCACCTTGATCACAGATATTTAACCTCCAGAACTGAGAAAATACATTTCTGTTATTTAAGCCACCCAGTCTGTGGTACTTTGTTACTGCAGCTCTAGGAAATTAATACAGGGATATAACAGAACAAAAAGACAAGGCACCTATCCTAGCTTATGTCCTAGGTGAGGGAGACAGACAATACGTTTTAAAATTTCAGGATCAAGAGAGGACGATGTGAAAGTGAGCCAGGGGTCTGGGGGCATATCCTTGAGTGTAGAGGAGGAAGGCTTCTGTGCAGGAGACCTGAGCGAGGGAGCAGTCATCCATGTGAGGCACTGGGGTGGTGCAGAGGGCTTCCGGGGGTGGGATGCAATGCAGAGGCCCTAAGTGGGAACAGGAAAAGGCCAGAGTCGCTGGAGTGCAGTAGGCCAGGGGAAGAGCGTGGCAGTTGAAATGAAAGCGAGAGGTGGTCAGGGGCCAGTCACGGAAGGCCTGGAAGGCATGGAGTCTGGATTTTATTCTGAGCGCAGTGAAAACTACTGGAAGACTTACTCATGGGTGTGATAGTAGTCAATTTATGTTGCAAAAAGATCACTCTGGTGCCTGTGTGGTGTCCCCGAGGGCAATCAAGGAAGCCCTGAAGGAAGCAGCTATAGCATCCGAGCAAGAGATGGAAACATGAAGCCGATGGTGTCCCTTCTCCAGTTACACTCCCTGGGCGGCCCACCCACCCCCACCCCTGCCCTCCAGGTCCTCAGGTTTCTGTGTGTGTCTGCCCTCCTGGGCCACCTGCATCCCTGCCTTGACAGATCTTCCTCTCGAGGCCTTGTGGAGCCTTGTCCAGGAGGTGCTCAATCTGGGGAGAAGGCCAAACCATGAAAAAAATGAGTGGATTAATCAGAAGGTTCTACACTAGAAGGGCCTTTAGATAGATGGCCCACCCGTTTCACTTGAGACCCAAAGAGGAGATCCTTATGGGGACACACAACTTAGTGGTCAAAGAGGCACAGGAGAGAGGAACTCACTAGACCATGTTCACAGCATCCTTCTGAAACACAATTCCAACCACCCCACTTCCAGGCTGCAACCCCCGACTGGCTTCCTGTCCCGAGCAGTGGTGACCGTGTTCAGTGAGGTCTTTGGGCCTTGTTTCAGACTGAACTGCGTCACCCCCACCGCGTGTTAAAGCTTTAACCCCCAATGTGACTTATTTGGAAGTGGGGCCTTTAAGGAGGTAATTAAGGTTAAATGAGGTCATAAGTGTGGGGCCTTAAACCCAATATTACTGGTGTCCTTATGAAAAGAGGAGGAGACACCAAGGGTGTGTATGAACAGAGAAAAGGCCTTGTGAGGCCGGAGCTGCCTGCAAACCAGGAAGAAATTCTTCACCAGAAACCAGCCCTGCTGGCACCTTGATTTTGGACTTCCAGCTGCCAGAACTGTGAGAAGACACTTTCTGTTGTTTACACCACCCCGTCTGTGGTGCCCAAGCCGACTGTTGCAGAGCCCAGCTTCTGAACTGCCCAGTGCTCTTGTTAAATGTTCAGGCTCACAGACCCATCCGACCCCCTGAAGCAGAACCTCTGGGGGTCGGGGCACGAGAATCCATGTTTTGAACAGGCTCCTGATGTTCACTGAAGTGTCTTCTCCATGAGCTCCTGAGGGCAGTGAAGACTGATTCCCCCAAACCTCTGGCCACTAGCTCCTCTGACCACCAGCCTCCTTCTCTGTGCCCAAGAGGACTTCACACCTTACCTGGCCTCCAGGTTAACTAGTAAGCTCACTCTGTCGAGTTGCTCCCTTTCCTCACACTCTCCCTAAGCCCTCCACAAGCCAAGCCTGGACAGGGCTGGATGTGAAGTCTGGAAACCCAGAGATAAATCAGATCTGAGGCCTGTGACTGAGGCACTCGGGGTCCACGGTGAGAACTCCACACAGCTGTGATTAACCCCAACTCTGGCAGATGCGCTAGGAACTGCAGGAAGGGGAACTGAGTGACCTGGGAGTACAGGCAATGGTTTCAAGCTGCAGAATCCTGTAGGAATGGTTATTTGTTGTATTTCTGCCTAGCTGCAGTGCAAGCAAGTTGCGGGCAAGTGCCCTGTCCCCTCTACCCCCCTGGGGACTCATAATGGACCTCAATGATTTGTGGGTTCATGGCCCTCTGGCTGCTTTCAGCTTTACTAGGAATGGCCCTCCTAGTGGCTGGGGTCAAAGTTTTAAAAACACAAGACCCAATCTGGCAGAACAGAGACATCCTTCAGAGTCCAGGAACCCTAGGTTCTGAGCCTAGTTTTCCCACTGACCACCTGTATGGCGTGACTTCAGACAATCCCGTTGTCTCTGAGTTTCCTCATCTGTAAAAGAAAAGAAGGATGATAATATTTACTCCACAAGTTTGTTTATAGAAGTAAACAAGCTAACCTCGGTAAAGCCCCCACTGTCTGGCACTTAGTTGGCCTTCAATAAAAAACTTATAGAGGGCTTCCCTGGTGGCGCAGTGGTTGAGAATCCGCCTGCTAATGCAGGGGACACGGGTTCGAGCCCTGGTCTGGGAGGATCGCACATGCCGCGGAGCAACTAGGCCTGTGAGCCACAACTACGGAGCCTGCGCGTCTGGAGCCTATGCTCCGCAATGGGAGAGGCCGCGACAGTGGGAGGCCCGCACACCGCGGTGAAGAGTGGCCTCCGCTCGCCGCAACTAGAGAAAGCCCTCACACAGAAACGAAAACCCAACACAGCCAAAAATAAATAAATAAATAAATTAATTAATTAAAACAAAACAAAACAAAACAAAACTTACAGAGGACTTCCCTGGTGGCAGAGTGGTTAACAATCCGCCTGCCAATGCAGGGGACATGGGTTCGAGCCCTGGTCCGGGAAGATCCCACATGCCGCAGAGCAACTGACACCGTGCGCCACAACTACGGAGCCTCCGCTCTAGAGCCCACGAGCCACAACTACTGAGCGCGCATGCCTAGAGCCGCAACAAGAGAAGCCACCGCACTGAGAAGCCTGCACACTGCAACGAAGAGTAGCTCTTGCTTGCCGCAACTAGAGAAACCCTGCGTGCAGTAACGAAGACCCAACACAGCCAAAAAAAAAAAAGACAGTGTAATAGACAACCCGTCAGTAATGACCCACTTTGCGTCCTATCCAACTAATGGGCATTTACTGAGCACCCATCTTCTGGGTAACAGGCCTGATGCCCAGTGTTGGAAATCTTCAGGGTAACAGGCCTGGTGCCCAGTGTTGGAACGGTGGAGAAGGGCTCATGGCCTCAGTGCTGAAATGTCAGCTCCAGGAGGGCAGGGACTTCTTGTTGCCATTGTATTCCCAGCAGCTGGAACAGTCCAGGCACACAGTAGGCGCTCAGTTATTATTTGTTGAATGAGTGATATCAATCAATCAATCAATAAATGAGTGACTGGAGAGCCTCTGATTCATTTTTAAGACCTTGAGCAAGTCCGTTGACATCTCTCAGCAGCTTTTTGCCCATCTGTGAAGCCAGTGGTGTTTAATTCATATCGAGTTCCTGCCGAGCAGGAATAAGTAACAACAATAATAAGTAAACTTATTGAGCACTGCTATGGACCAGGCAGTGTTGTAAAGAACCCTAGGAGGTAATAGTATTTTACCTCCACTTTATAGAAGAGGAAACTGAGGAGCAAAGAGGCACGGAAGGCTCCTGGAGAAGGGGGATTTGATCAAGTTTTGGAGGAAAGACTGGGGCTGGGACTGAGCAATGTGAAGAGGATCCACGGCCCAGAGGGCAAGTCCCTGTCCAGGGTGTCTCTGAGCCGGAGTGGCTGCACACATAGGAGAGACCAAACCTACGTGGAACCCGGCAGCCCAACCCCGCCCCCCGCGTCTCCATGACAACAGCCTCCGCACATGCGCCTCAAGCACCGGCGCCTGGGCTGGCGGCTTGAGCCGAAGCCGGACGCAAGCAGGGCGGAAGCTGACCCCGCGTGCTGGGCGGCGGGAGCTCTGGGCGGGCTTTTAAAGGGGCGGTCTCCACCCGGGCCCATTCGCCCGCGGGGACTGCTGATGGTGAGGGCTGGGTGGGCCTGGGAGTCGGGATCCAGGAGGCAGAGGAGAAGCAGGTCTGTGTGACTCCCCGCCCCCCGGAGGTGACAAGGGAGCTAGGGACTGTGTAAATGCCCTCTGGGGCAATAATGGGATGGCTGTCCCCCAGGGAGCAATACGGAGGAGAAAGGACTATGGAATTGCACCTTCTGGGTGATAAGACGGGGACGGGGGTGTGTAACCCCTCAGAATGTTGAAAGGGAGCTTGGATTCCAAAAATGTTAGTCGTAATAATGAGAAGGGTGGGGCTCCATAATTGCTCCGTCCTCCAGGGAGGGAGCTGGGGCTCCAGGGGGGAGTCTGAGGGCAGGTTAAGAGGCCTCACAGGTACAGCTTGGAACAGTTACCCTCTCCCATCCCCTACTCTCAGCATTCTACCATCTCCCCTCCCCGTCAGGTGGCCCAGCCATGGCCAGACTACCCGCCCCAGGCTCAGTGATTGTCCCAGACTGGCACGAGAGCGCCGAGGGCAAGGAGTACCTGGCCTGCATCCTGCGCAAGAACCGACGGCGGGTGTTTGGTAAGTGCCCCCCTCCCCCAGCCTGTCACCTGCCACTCCCTGGGGAGAATAGTGTCCCCTGTGGTGGGGGGCCTGGAGCAGAGAAGCAGGGCAGTGAGTGCCTGCTCCACTGCACTCCTCAACCTTGGGGACCCCAGAAGCCCTATCCTGGGGTCCCCACCCCCAAACCTCCTTAGAGTTAATTCTGTCATCAGAGCCATGGAAACAGCCAAAACCCTGCCAGGAACCACTATCACCAGAGAGGCTGTTGATTGAGGCCTCACCTGGTGGCAGGCCCTCTGCTGGGCACTTTATACAATGGACTCCAAGTTAACCTTCTCAACAGCACGTTGCAGACTTGTGCAAGATCCCCTAGTGAGTAGAGACAAGCCTCTTCCATATCCTGCTGTCTCCAGGATAAGACACTCACGTTCCCCAGGGTGAAGTTAACTCACCCAGGCAAGGTCAGCTGACAGGCCAGCAGAGGGGCCTGGCATCGGCTGCAGGAGTCCAGCTCTGGCCAGGAGAGACAAAACACCGGAAGGCTTAAGACCAGAGAGTGACAGGCAACCCACAATTTAGGACTTTGAGGTCCTACGCCTATAGATGGATCATAGTTTAGGCTTTATTTTTTGCAAGTTTTAAATTAAAAACATTCAGGGCGGTCCAGTGGTTAGGACACGGCACTTTCACTTCTGTGGGCCTGAGTTCAGTCTCTGGTCAGGGAACTAAGATCCCACATGCTGCACGGTGGGACCAAAAAAAAAAAAAAAAAGAATAAATAAATAAATAAGTAAACATTCATAAATATCTCACTGTATTGATTCTAAGGAGTTTATGTTAATTAAGGATACTTTTGCTGATATTTCTCCACTGAGGAGAGAATTAGGAAAAACCTTTCTTTTACCTGTGGGAAATCTAGGATATGTGATAGTATTAATAAAAACCATATCAGGGAATTCCCTGGTGGTCCAGTGGTTAGGACTCAGTGCTTTCACCGCCGGGTCCTGGGTTCGATCCCTGGTCGGGGGGGCGGGAATCTAAGATCCCGCAAGCCGCGTGGTGCGGCAAAAAATAAAATAAAATAATAAAAATCATCTCATGCATCAAACTTTTTTTGAAAAATGGTGTTATTTGGAGTAGGCACTGCCCCAGTTCACAGAGCACAGGTGTTCCCAGCAGAGCTTCTCCTCCGGGGATGCTGCTTGTATCCCAGGCCTCTGTCATGAGTGCTGTATAGGGAATGGTTGGTTGGCACTGAAAAAGCCCTGAGAGATGAGGTTGTACACCCAAGGTATGATGGGGCAAGTGCACATTGACTCCCTGACCCCACCTGGATCCCTCCTTGCCCCAGGGCTGCTCGAGCGACCAGTGCTGCCCCCGCCTGTGGCCATTGACACCGCCAGCTACAAGATCTTTGTGTCTGGGAAGAGTGGTGTGGGCAAGACAGCGCTGGTGGCCAAGCTGGCTGGCCTGGAGGTGCCCGTGGTGCACCACGAGACCACTGGTGAGTCCCTCCTAGGAGGCCTTCCCTGGGGTGGAGAAAAGACTTGTCCTGGACCACATAAGCTAGGATTTGTAACCAGCCTTACCGTTTACTCTGCAACCTTGGAAAGTCACTTCACCTCTCTGAACCTACATTGGCTCCTTTGTCCAAAAGGGATAATAGTACCAACCCCTTGGGGTTGTGGTGGGGTTGGTACTAGCGATAGTGGTGGTAACATGCCTAGCATTGAGCTGGCACAAGGTAGGTGCTCAGAAAACAGTGATCTTCCTTTCTTGTTTCCTTCCACTGGATGCTGATTGACCATCATGTTGCAATATCTGAGAGTATTCCGGGACCTTTGGCTTCCCCAGTGCACAAGAAGGAAAATACTTTGTCACGGCTAGGGCTAGGGCTGCCTCTCCCTGGTAGACTGGAGGCTCCTCTGGGGCAGGGCAGTTTCCCCCATAGGACTGAGAGTTCTCCCATGTCAGGGACTATGCCTTCCCCATCAGACTGAGGACCCATTAAGGTAGGGACATATCTTCTTCCTGTTCCTTCTGGGCCCCCTACTCCTCTCCACCTCCACCTCTCCCATGCTGAGTGACTGACCCCGGCCTCCCCAGGCATCCAGACCACCGTGGTATTTTGGCCGGCCAAGCTGCAGGCCAGCGACCGTGTTGTCATGTTCCGCTTTGAGTTCTGGGACTGCGGGGAGTCTGCGCTCAAAAAGTTTGATCACATGCTGCCGGTGAGCAGGAAGGTGGGCCTGGGTGGGTCCAGGAGGGGCTGGTTGCCTGAGGTGGGCTTCTGAGCACAGGCGTCTGAGCCTGGCCTGCCTGGTCTGCATGAGCCAGAAGTGGGCATGAATGGACTGAGGATGCTGCCCGGGCTGGGAGAGCTCTGCCCTGGGACCAGCCACTCCCTGCTCTGGGCCGCAGTTTCCCAGTCTGTGAAAGGAGGGATGGTGCTGAGACTTCTCAGGGCCCTGCAGCCGACAGGTTCTGGTTACAAGCCTCGCATCAGCCTCTCATCAGCCTCTCTATCCCCAGGCTTGCCAGGAGAAAACAGATGCTTTCCTCTTCCTCTTCTCCTTCACTGACCGTGCCTCCTTTGAAGACCTCCCTGGACAGCTGGCCCGAGTAGCAGGCGAGGCCCCTGGTGTGGTCAGGATGGTCATCGGCTCCAAGTATCCTTTGGGTGGCCCCCAGGACTGTCAGAGGCCACACTTGGCAAGGCACGGAGCAAGGGTGTCAGGCAGCCTGCCTCTGCCCAGCTATGGGGTCCAGCCCCATGGGCTTTACCTTAAAGGCTGCAACAGGGCCTCCCCCAGACCCTGGGTGTGGGGGGCAAGGGAGGAGGGAGAAAGCTGGGTTTGATGGGGTGGTAAGCAGAGGCGCCCGGACAGGCTCCTTGACCCTCCTCCAGATTTGACCAGTATATGCACACGGACGTGCCTGAGCGTGACCTCACAGCCTTCCGGCAGGCCTGGGAGCTGCCCCTCCTGCGGGTGAAGAGTGTGCCAGGGCGACGGCTGGCAGATGGACGCACGCTGGATGGGCGGGCTGGGCTGGCCGACATTGCCCACATGCTCAACGGCCTGGCAGAGCAGTTGTGGCACCAGGACCAGGTGGCAGCTGGCCTGCTTCCCAACCCCCCAGAGGACCCCCCCAGCTGAGGGGTGGTGGCATGATGAGTGGGCACTCCTGACCCTCAGGTGACCCAGAGCAGGACCCAGGGCCCAAGGCTGGGACAGGAATATTGATCTCATCCCGAGGACTGGCCAGAGGGTCCTAGTCAGGGAGAATGGTGGCCTGAGAAGGCTCCCGCCCCCAGAGCACTTTCCTTGTGGAATTCTTGGCAGTGAGGTGGGGCACAAGGCTCGGTAGGGCAGCCGTCTGAGGGCGTCTGGCTGTCCCGAAACTGAGGAACTGTATGCGCAAGGCCTGAGGGCTCAAGCATCTCCCCAGCCTCCCCCTGCCCTTCCCCCTTCTGCAGCAACCGTGGAGTGTGATTGGGGAGAGGGGGTGCCTCAGCTGGGCCCTGGACCTCAAGTGACTTCAGTCAGAGCCTGTACGTGTTAGCTGAGGTAACACCATCTGCTGTACCAGGTAAACCCTGAACTCTCAGTGGCTTAACTTAAGAAAAGTTTTTTTCTTTCTATGTCTCACCTCAGGTGGAGGTGAAGGTGGGTGTGGAGGCTTTGCTCTATACACTGATTCAGAGAACCAGGCTCTGACATCTTCAATGAGTTTCTTCCCAGTTTGTCCTGGGGCATCAACATCCAGTCAGCAGACGGGATGAGTGCGGGTGGAAGGTCCCCCAGCAGGTTTCTACTGACCTGGCCTAGGACGGTGTGCCTCATTTCTGCCCACATTCCATTGGCCAGCACTTAGTCACATGGTCACACAGAGCAGCGGGGGAAGTTGGGAAATGTAGTCCACCTGTGTGTCAAGGAGGCAAGCACCTCACTCTGGAATTCCTTTTTTTGACCATGAAACTGTCAAGCTATGCTTAGGACAGGGGCCCTGCCAGCCTGGGGGAACCAGAAAGTATCACTGGGCAGGGACTGGGCCAGGTGGGGGGTCAGGGCGTGAGCTGGCAGGAGGCCAGCAAGGACAGGAGCAGGAAGGTGAGTGACCTTGTGCCCTTGCCCCATCAGCCAGACACTAGTGAATGCGGGCCACATTTATACTTTGTATAATAAATGTATAATAAATTATACATTTATTTATAAAGCCGGCCTTTATACTTTCTTTCCCTCCCCGGTGACACCCTCTCCAGCCCCATAGATGGACCCCTGGGCAGAGAGCCGGCCTGAGTCTGACCCAGCTGGAAGGGCCCTGGATGCCCAGGTCAGCCAGCTGACCCTCAGAGCCCCCT
Organism: Balaenoptera acutorostrata; assembly: GCF_949987535.1. Lineage (NCBI taxonomy): Eukaryota > Metazoa > Chordata > Mammalia > Artiodactyla > Balaenopteridae > Balaenoptera > Balaenoptera acutorostrata. The sequence continues at coordinate 12,682,307 of NC_080064.1, read as the reverse complement.
TTCGAGAAAGCAGCTCTGAACACTTCACACTCACGCGCATGATCATGTGCCCACACACACCAGTACTTGCCCTAAAATGCTGCCCTGCTTCTCCCTCCTGGCACACACAGGAGGCTCCTGCATGTTCTCCCTGGCTTACGCTCCTTCGCTTACTGATGGCCTGCGTGGCACTGCTTGTCAGTCTGTCCACCCTGTGCACTCACTGCCTGTAGGTTTGTCAACCTTTCCAGGGCCTAAAGCATTGATTTTAGCACCTTCTTACCCCCAACTCAGGTTCAGAGCTGAGACCTGAGCTTAGCCCATGTCCCAGAGGAGGAATGTTGCTGGGCAGGACCCAAGCCTCACAGCCTGCACAGCCCACCGGCCAACTCCTGCTCCCGGGCCACAGAGTGTCCCACTGCTGCCTTCAGCTCTGCTTTGGCCCATTTCCCTCTGTTCTTAGCTCCAGTAGACCTTACCCACCAGGCAGAGCAAGGCAGGACCCAGCAAAGGTGGCCTCTGGGCTGGAATGTGACCTTCCAGCTATGGATACCCGTGTGTGTTGTGGGCACCAGCTACCCCACGTCCCAGCCAGTTATCTCAGGCCTTAAAGCTTCAGCATCCTTCCTGGGCACCAGCTCAGCCAAGAGCCAGAGGTTGCTCTGGAGAAATAACCTAGATCCTCCCCACAGCAGAGCAGGGCACTGGTTGGCACTGGTTAGCACTGCTCCAGTCAGAGAATCGACCCCTCACCCACTTTCACCCCAAACCAAGAGGTAAACAACTCCCTTCTCCCTGAGTAAGAACAAAGTGGGGACCACAACAGTGCTAAGACTTGGAGCCGGCCACCTGCCATCCCAGCGCTGCTTTCTCAGCCCCTCAGAGCCCAGGCCCAGTGCCACTTTAGTATTTCGTAGGCTACCCCCTTAGAGGCCTCCACGAAGTGCAGAGAACTGGAAGCCTGAGGGAGGAGGGAGCTGCAGAGCCATAATTCTCCTAATAGCTGGTGGCTGTCCCCGCAGAGTGGACTCTGGGCAGGGTCGTGGAGCGCGAATGAGAAGAGAATGTGTGCACACACACACACGCACACACGCACACACACGGACTCAGGCCGGCTTTGTGGGCCTGGCACCTGAGCAGTCCACAGGGCTCTGCACTGGGGGGCCCACACCTGGTTTAATGCTCTGCTGTTGCCATCTTGAAATCCTTAATAATTTTTCAATAGTTTTCCACTGGACACCACCAATCACGTGGTAGGTCCTGCACAGGAGAGGGTCCAGACTCCAGATAAAGTTCCTCTCTCAGGGTCTTGGAGACAGAGGCCATTCTGTGGCATGTCCGGAGGCCACCGGAAGTCGGGGAGTTGGTTTCTCCCCATTTTGGTGCCAGAAATTCCACCATTAGGTTAAGCCTCACAACAGCTCAAAGGCAAATACCCTGCTGCTCCCTCTGTAGGCCCTGGGGCTACCTGGAGGGAAGGGGTAGTGACTATGCCCCCAGGCTGGGTCAGGGGTGAGCCCTGACTTAGAGGGGATCCTTGGGAAGAGGGTAGCCATGTTTGCTCCTCCGGGCCCTGGAGCCCACAGACTTCAGGGCTCTAGAGGGAAGCTGGTGGGAGGAGGGACTAGCTTCTCCAGGGGTGGGGGTGTGTATGTGCTGCAGCCCAGCCCTGGTGCTGTTTGTCAGGACATCCCAGACCCCTCTTCTTCCCTCCCCAAGCCCCTTTCCTACAGAGGGGGAGTGCTATGGACCGAACGGTTGTGTCCTCCCCAGATGGGTACACTGAAATCCTAGTCTGCAGTGTGATGGTATTAGGGGCCTTTGGGAGTGGATTCGGTCATGGGGACAGAGCCCTCATGAATGGGATTAGTGCTCTAATAAGAGAGATCCCACAGAGCTCCCTAGCCCCTTCCACCATCTGAGGATACAGAGAAAAAGGGCTGGCTGTGAACAAGGAAGAGGGCCCTCTCCAGAACTGGACAGTGGTGACGACTTGATCTTGGACTCCCAGCCTCCAGAGCCATGCGAAATAAATTTCTGTTGTTCGTAAGCTACCCGGTTTGTGGTTTTTTGTTGTAGCAGTCCAATGGACTAAGATAGGGAGGCTGAGGCCAGAGAGGGTCAGGCGTTTCTCCAAGGTTGCAGAGCCATGGAGCAGCCCTGATGCTCTTAGCCTTCCGTGCCCCTCTCCCCTGGACTGTCCCTTCCCCTCATCCCCCAGTGGTGTCTTCTGGGTCCAGCCCCTCACACGATCCCACCTGGTCTTGCTTTTCCAACCAGAAGCCTGGGGCTGCCTGTAGGAGGGGAAATACGGTACTGGTGCCTCGCTCCCTCCTCCCTCTCCTCTTCCTCTCCTTCCCCCATCCTTCCCAGGCCACAGTGAGCTGGTAAGTGAAGCTCCTGCCTGCTGCCAGCCACCAGCCAAGCCTGGCCTTGTGGACAACAAGGAGAACCCCAGGCAAGTTGCCTGCTCCCAGGATGAGGAAGGGGATGCAGGAGCCAGATCTGCAAAGGCTGCTGGGCAGGCCTCCAGAGCCCTGGGTGAGTCCAGAATGGGGGTGGGACTCCCTGGTGCTGCCCTGGATCTCCTTACTCCCAGGGCAGCCTGGTGCCAGACATGACACCACCCCCAGCCTCCACCCCGTGCCATGAAACGGACTTGGGGGAGCAGTGCCCAGAGGGTGGCATGGGGCTCAGGGCCCAAGACAAGTCAGAGCTGTGTGGAGGCAAATCCCCAGAGGCCCAAGCTGGGAGTAAGGGGGTGGGGGGCCCCTCCCTCCCTGTGACCTCAGACCTAGAGGCTGGGCCAGTGGGGGCGAGGTGAAGTGGGGAGAGTTGGTATTCAATTCTATTCTAGAAAGAAGGGGTGTTTCCTGGGAGCAAAGGGGACCGACTGAAGCTTGGGACCGTGGCCCAGAAGGAAGGTGAAGAACTGTGACTTTGGATTGTTCACTTTAATTCCTTTGTGTCATCTGTAAAATGGAGATAACAAGAGCACCCACTCATTTCTTTTGAGTTGTAACAAGTAAATGCGTGTAAAATATTTAGTACTGGGCCAGGCACTGAATTAAGGGCCCAGCAAATGTTGGCTACTGTCTTTGTCGCTGTTGTTACTTATGGTAGTGGTGGTGTTTCTGGGGCTGAGAGCGAGTGGAGAAGAGGGAGAAGGGTCGCAGATCGCGCCGACAGCGCCTCCATTGTTGTACTTTATACTTAGCCAGAGGTGGGCGGGCGGGCGGGCGAGTGGGCGGAAGGAGGGGCGGCCCAGCTGGGCGGGTGGAGAAGTTCCTGGCACCTGTATCTTCGCCGGGGTCCTCTCACCGGCACTCCGGTCCTGTTGCGCCCAGGACGGCGATGGCGCCGAGGACAAGGACCAGAGGACGACCGTCTCTGCGCGTCCCGCGGCAGCATTTGTGTCCCAGACTCCGGAGGCAACTTTTTCCGCGACTGGAAAACCGAAATCGGTGAGACTGGGGCCAGACAGGACTCTTAGCCCCACTTCACCGCTTCACTCAGGCAGCCAGAGTAGCCAACCCACAGTCCCTCTCTTACAGGGAGGAAAGAGAGGTCTTACCTCCGCGAGGAATCCCGTGGCATCTCTGGTCCTTTTTTTGCAATGGGCATTTCCTCCTTTGAGCTAAGCCCAGTCGCTCTTGCTGTGGCGCGAACTATTTCCTTTATTTTTTATTTTTATTTATTTGGCTGTGCCGGGTCTTAGTTGTGACACGCGGACCTTCGTTGCCTCCTGCGGGATCTTTATTTGCGGCATGCGGTATCGAACCCGGGTCCCCTGCATTGGGAGCGCGGAGTCTTAACCACTGACCTCTAGGGAAGTCCCACGAACTATTTCCTTTAATTTGGGCTTTAGTGGGACTGATAAACCCAGCCCCCAACTCCCCACCCAGGGTGGAAGTGGGGTAGGATGGGGCAGACCGTTCCCAACTGCCCTTCTGCCCCCGCGATGGGACAGACTTCCTGCTCGTGAGGGAGGAGAAGCTGCGACCCCCGCGGCGGGCGTGGTGGCAGCGACTCCTGCAGCGGAGCTGGCGCGATAAGTTCCAGAGGAACCTGCGCGCGGCCGGGCTGCTCCTGGAGGAGGTGAGCGCGGCGGGGACGGGCTGCGCGGGCTCAATCCCCGAGGCCGAGCGCGGGCTCCCCTAACGAGCCCTGTGACCTGCGCAAGCGACTTCAGCACCTCATCTGTAAAATGGGCTTTACCGTAGCGTCAGCCCCATAGAGGGGCTGTGATGATTAAACTGGCCAGTGTGCAAAGCGCTCAGCCCAGGGCCTGCACATTGGAGGTGCTCAATAAATGGGAACCAGCAGCCACTACTGTATGACGCCGGCCTACTCAGCGTCTATCTCCACGTTTGTAAAATGAGGGTGCTAGTTCCCCCCTCGTTTGAATTTCAAACGAGGAAACGCAAATCAAAGAGCTTTTGAAGGCGGCCAAGGGTCCGCGCGCGCGGAACGGGATCTTTCACTCCCAGGCGGGATCATGAGAGGAGGGGCTCCGGGGTCTGGTCCATCCGGAGACCCCGGCCCCCCAAGGAGTGCAGTCTCGCCAAGCGCCGCGCCCTCGCCGTGTACTTCGCCAAGCTGTGCGCCCTGGGAGCTGCTGGCGGAGGAACTGAGCCTGCGCGTGCCGCTGTAGGTGGGAGGGATGGGCAGGGGCGAGGTCAGCCCGGGGGCGGAGTCTTCCCAGGTACCGGTGACCCTGCCCTGGTCCCGCAGGCCCGACGTAACCCGGACTCGGACGGAGGGGGCAGCTACTGCGGCGCCTTCGCCTGCTGCAATCTCTGCAGCAACACGTGCCCAATAAGCAGCTGGACTTTCCGCCGCTCCAAGCTGGACTTGTGAGCGGGCGAGTGGTCTCGGGTGGGCGGGGCCTCCCGCAGAGGGGAGGGGCGCCAGCCTCAGGCTTAGCCAAATCGAGGCTCCGTTGCTCCTCCTTGGTTTGCCAAGGAGACAACTCCTGCTTAACTCACTTTAGGTCTCAGGCTTGTCCTTTCCGCAGCCTGGGGTTCAGGCCGTGCCTGAGCGGCTTCCCGTCCCTGGCTCCTCTCCCCGGCTTCCCACCCGTTCAATGCCCCTCAGATGCTCACCTGGCTGCAAAACACCCAGCCCAGGCTGAGCTTTGTGGGGAGAAGGGCCTTCCGGTTTTAGCAGCTGGCACTTTTTTTTAAAAAAATAAATTTATTTATTTTACTTATTTATTTTTGACTACGTTGGGTCTTCGTTGCTGCAGGCGGGCTTTCTCTAGCTGCCGCCAGCGGGGGCTACTCTTCGTTGCGGTGCGCGGGCTTCTCATTGCGGTGGCTTCTCGTGTTGCCGAGCAGGGGCTCTAGGCACGCGGGCTTCAGTAGTTGTGGCTCTCGGGCTCAGTAGATGTGGCTTGTGGGCTCTAGAGCGCAGGCTCAGTAGTTGTGGCGCACGGGCTTAGTTGCTCCGTGGCGTGTGGGATCTTCCCCGGCCAGGGATCCAACCCGTGTCCCGTGCATTTGGCAGGTGGATTCTTAAGCACTGTGCCACTGGGAAGTCCAGCAGGCACGTTTTATCATTGTGTCCCCAGCCTAGAGACTGCGCTCTTATCGTGTTAGGTCTCGCATTCGGCGGAGGGTTCAGCTTCTGACCCCCGCTCTGCTCACAGATTCCTGGGCAGGGCTTCCCATGACTCCTACTTCTCCAGCACCCAGAGGCACCAAGTGATGAGACAACTGCCTGGGGAGGGTCCAGCTGGGACCTTACAGGGGCGGAGTTGATGCCAGAATTCTTTCTGGCAGGTGGCAGAGATCCTGGCCCGAGCAATATATGGGAAACAGAAACGTGCAGAGATGGGCATGGCCCGTCTGCTGACCGAGGGAGTCTACACTGCAGCCTTCCCACTGCGTGAGGTAGAGATGACACAAACCCAGCTTTCTTCCACTGCAGGGGCATCAGGAGAAAATTCTGGGACTTCCCTGCAGCCCTCTCGCCATTCCTCTCCCTGGGGCCCCTGTGATCTGCCCGGGTACCAGGTGCCTGGTGCAGACCTCAACCCTCGACAATTGCTCTATTCATACTGGGCCTGCTGAGGGTGCTGGCACAAGTACCAGCCCCTGCACCACATACAGGAGGACTTTGGGGACAAGGTAGCTATCTACTTTGCCTGGTTGGTGCATCTGGTGTTGGGGGTGAGGGCTGGGAGCTGGGGTTGAGTACGGAGATGGGGGCTCATGAGCATTCTGTCCCCCCGCATTCTGTCACCTATACAGCCTGGCTGCTGACTGCTGCTCTTTTGGGTACCCTGGTCTTTACCTCTGGCTTAGTCACCATGGCCACAAATGTACCAGCGTGAGTGACTGGGAGTGCTGGGGGGATGAGCTGCATGGGCTGGGTCAGCTGGCTGGTTGAGGATAGACCCTCCCAGGATGGGGTACTCTTTGCTCATAGGGAGGAGATCTGTGCGAGCAGGAGTTCCTTCCTCATGTGCTCACCCTGTGCCACATGGAAAATTTGTGACACATGGAATGGATACTTGTGCCACATGGAATATTTCCGAGATCTGCCCCATGGCCAAGGTGAGCCAGGGAAGAGAGCAAGGGAATGGGTAGGTGTTTGGGACCCAGCACCTTGGGCCTAGCTGCTGGGAAGGCAGTGTGTCCTCTGCAGTGTGTCCTCTCTCCCTCCTTTGCAGCTGGGCTATCTCTTTGACCATCTGGGAACTGTGTTCTTTAGCATCTTCTTGTCCTTCTGGGCCATGACCTTCCTGGAGCACTGGGAGCACAAGAGTACCACCTTGGCCCACCACTGGGACTGCAGTGACTTCCAGGAAGAGGAGTTGACGCCCAGCTCAGCCCTCCAGGCCCAGAACTCTGCTTCCCGCAGTTCTCAGAGGCCATAAGGCATGCTGGGAACAGCTCAGACTCTGGAATCCAGCATCCCAGGATCCAAATCTGGCTCTTCCCTACAATTTTCCTGGGTCACTTTTCCACCCTCCCCTGACATCAGGATGATATAAGGTTTGGTGAGGTTAAATACTAGAGGCATTTAGAGGCTCAAAGAGAAACTCTTCCTGAAACAGGGAAGAAGGAGAGAAGCGTTCCACTCATCCACCCATCTAGCCATCCACCTGTCCATCCAAACATCTAATCATTGATCCTGAATCTGTTTGCTTTTCTCCATCTCCACTGCCACCCTCACTTTCCCCACCCCCTAGCCCCAGTCCAAACCACAATTCTCTCTTACCTGAACCCCCGCAGTAGCCTCCCAATATATCTCTCTGCTCTTATGTTTGCCCCCATTCAATCCATTCCCAGCTGCCAGGGCAATCTGTTGAAGATACAAATCACATCCTGAATTATCCTACTCAAAGCGTTCTAGTGGGTTCTCATATGCACTTGGAAAACTATCCAAGCCCCTCACAGCAGCCCACAACCCTGTGTGATCTGGCTTCTGCCTAGTTCTCCTCCACTAGCTCCACTGGTTCCTTGCTGTTCCTTGAATAGGACAGGGTTATTTCCACCCCAGAGCCTTGGCACTGGCTGTTCTCTGCTAGAATCTTCTTCTTCCAGACTTTATATGGCCTACTTTTCGTCATTCATATCTTGACTTAAATGTCACCCTTTTAAAGAGGACTTTCTTGGGAATTCCCTGATGGCCAGTGGTTAGGACTCCGCTCTCTCACTGCCAAGGGCCTGGGTTCAATCCCTGGTCGGGGAACTAAAATCCTACAAGCTGTGAGGGGGGTGGCCAAAATAAATAAATAAATAAAAATAAAGAGGCCTTCCTTGATCACCCAATCTAAAGAAGCTCCCTATCACTGTTTTAATCTCATCACAGCATTTATCACTACATTTTCTTGTTTATTGTTTTTTGTCTGTCCTCTGCCGCTAGAACGTGAGCTCCAGAGACCTTGTGTGTGATGTTGCTGTCTCCCTAGGGCCCAGAACAGCCCCTAGCATATAGAAAGTGCTCATTAAACATTTGATGGGTGAATCTATGAATCACAAATCTATCTCTCCACCTATCCATCTGTCCAAATATCCATAATGTAATCCATCCAACAGTTAGGATTGACAAGAAGATAGAAACCAGACTAGTTATTTCAACAGAGAGGATTTATTATAAGGTATTGATTGGTTAAACAGGTTCTGGAGGACTGAAAAAGCAGGAAGGAAAAACTGAAGTAACAACGTCATTGTGAATGGCATCTCTTAGAGCAGTGAATTATACAACTCATGTGACTCAAAGAGTGGCCCTGCCTCTGCACACAGTCTCCTCCCCAACCCCTGCAATGCTTCCCCTTCATTTTCCCCTTACTTAGCACCTGTTTATCTTTTAGGTCCCAGCTAAAATGTCATTTCCTCTGAGTGACCATCCCTGAAGACCAGTTTTCCTTCATAGGAGTTATTCACAAGTACATATTTGTGTTCATTTATCTAATGTCCATCTCCCCAACTAGACTGTAAACTCTGTTGGGACTTAGATTTTGTCCAGTTTGTTCATCATGTCATATCCAGTATCTACTGCAGAGTGTATGTGGTCAGTTAGTAGTTATTGAATAACTAATACATTATCTACTCATCCACCCATCCATCCATCTACCCATCCATCCTCATGTCCATCATCCATCCAACCACACCCTCATGTCCTCCTCCACCTAGCCATCCATCCATCCATACATCCATCTGCCCATCTACCCACACATCTGTGCACTCACTTATAGAGATTTGCCTGTCTAGTTTGCCCACCCACCTGTCCACCTACTGCCACCCGTCCTTCAGACTATCTAGCCCTCTCCCACATGTGCATCCATTTGTTGTTTACTTCTCTGTCTACTCACCCGCCAATCCATCCATCCATCTATCCATCCATCCATCCACAGGCTCTTAGCCAGGCCCTAGGGAAAAAAGGCCCTGCAGAAACAAAAATGAATCAGACCTCATTCCTGCATTTCCAGAGCTCCCTGTGCAAACAGGAAAAGGCAGGAGGCTTCCCCCACCCCAGGGTCATGACACCCAGACCCTTGGGCCCTGGGATGCACATTTCTGTTGCCCCCTCTGATACGAGTGCCCACATCCAGAGTTTGCTGCCCTGGCCCCACAGATGGCCCAGAACCCAGTGACAGGCCTGAAGGAGCCCTACTTCCCACCCTGCACCCGTCTTCCCTGCCTACTCACCAGCTCTGCAGCCATCCTCATCATGGTGAGGGGGCGTTGGGCCCTTGCTCTGGAAGGACTGTGCCCTGCAGGGTGGGCTGGTGACCTGGTGGACCTGCCTTCCAGCTCTGACAGCTCTCCCTGCTGGCCCCCAGCTCTGTGTGGTGATGATTTTCCTGGTGTCTGTCATCATTTACTGCGGCATCATCAGCATTGCAATGTTCCACACGGCCAACTCTGTGCTCATGACCCAAGTGAGTGCCCCTTGGAGCAATGGAGGGTAGGACCGCTGTTCAGACTCCGGGCACAACGGGGGCATCCTCAAGTTCCTTCTGCCTCTCCACGTGGCTGGGCTCAAGGTGATGGCCATCACTCTGCCTAGGCTAGTAACATTGCCAACATCAGCAGCACTGTGCTCTACCTGGTACTGATCCTCCTCCTGGGCCAGGTCTATACCTCACTGGCTGAGCAGCTCACCAGGTGGGATGAGTAAGAGCAGGGGATCGCAGGGGTGTCCTGGCATCACTTGGGAACTGTGAGCCCTGAGGCAGGGCTCCCTGCATCTCAGAGCCTGCAGCTCCCACCTTGGTGTCCCCAGCCTGCTCAGCCATCCTCAGATGAAGGTGGCCAGGGGGGCATGGTCAGCCTTAGGGGAAGGTGGATTGGGGACAGAAGCATATGAGCTGACCCAATGGGCTGGGCCTGCCCCCTTACACTCAATAAAACTCTGACCAGCTCTGCCTTTTGCCCAGAGATGCACAGAGCCCAGACCCTCCATGAAGATGCCTTCACTTTTAAAGTCTTCATCCTCCAGTTTGTCAATTTCTACTCCTCTCCTTTCTTTTTTTGTTGTTTTTGGCCATGCCACACAGCATGTGGGATCTTCCCCAACCAGGGATAGAACCCATGCCCCCTGCACTGGGAGTGCAGAGTCTTAACCACTGGACCGCCAGGGAAGTCCATCTACTCCTCTCCCTTCTTTGTGGCATTCTTCAAAGGCAGGTGAGGACTCCCCACCCCGCACCAAGGTTGTCGACTCTCAAATGATTTGCCAGCAGAGTGGCAGCATCCTTGAGCCTCTAGATTTGTCTCTACCAAGGTCTTGACCTTGAAGTTGGTCCTTGATTTCCCTGGACTTCAATTTTTTTTAAAAATATTTATTTATTTATTTAGGTTGTGCTGGGTCTTAGTTGCGGCAGGCAGGCTCCTTAGTTGTGGCTCGCGGGCTCCTTAGTTGTAGCATGCGAACTCTTAGTTGCAGCATGCATGTGGGATCTAGTTCCCTGACCAGGGATCGAACCTGGGCCCTCTGCATTGGGAGCATGGAGTCTTAACCGCTGCCCCACCAAGGAAATCCCTGGGCTTCAATTTTCTCAACTGTAATATACCAATGCATCATTGGGTAAATGTGAAACTCTAACACCTGCATTCATTCATTCACTCAACATCCCATTGCTGACATTTGCCTTCAACACCATCTTTGTGGTAGCCTTTCCACTGAGCAGTCTGGACTGGATGCTAGGGACACAGAAATGAACCAGAGCTGGGCCTTCCCTCTAGGAGCTTCCAGTTTTTAACAAGGATGGGTCAGGAGTCCTCAAGGGCTAGACTCCCAGGAGGTGGTGTTAATGTGTAATTGCCATTGTCATTTGGCAGGAATGGGAGGGAGAATCACCAAAAGAACCACCCCTCCCCCCACCAGCAGCATGACTCCCTCTTCCTGGGCCAGAAATACCCAATTGACTTCTCATGGGTTGAGCAGTAGATACGGGCCATGGTCCCAACAGGCCTTGGGAACATAGCCTAGTTGGGGGCGGTGGGACAAGGCCTCCCAGCAGCCCAGTCACCAGAGTTATCTCTCAGTGGGTGGGCGGGGAGAGAGGTCAGCCTCAGCGTGGAGTTTAGCTGTGGCCTAGCTCCAGAAGGGGAGGGCACATTGCCAACAGATGTGGTGGGCCTACAGGTTTGTGGGATACCCTGGTGAGCATGGGAGGCTGCTTGGCATGTGGAATGAGGACGTGAGTATCCTTAGAGGGCCAGCTCTTGAGGGACGGTGGGGGGCATCACACCGTCAGGTCTGGCAGGGCAGGATCTGCCTCTGGGGCCTCCAAGGAGTAGGGGGCCAGCCCCTAAGCCCTGAGTAAGGTGCTGTGTGTCTGCCAATCACAGCAAGCCTGGAGGCTGCCTTCTCAAGCTTGCTCAACAGCTCTTCATCATCACAGTGAGCAAACAGCTGGTCAGCAACGTGCAGGAGTTCATTGTGCTGTGCGTGCAGGGGATGATCTGGGGGTTGGGCCTAGTCAGGCTGGGGCAGGGGGCCTATATGAGAGCAAAGCAGAAACTGCCCCCCCATGGGGGTCAGGACCCCGGAACATAAGTCCTAGTTCTGCCTCCTGTAAGCTCTGGCTTTGCTTCTCTCTAAGCCTCAGTTTGCTCACCTGTACAATGGGGACAATAATACCTCTCCAAGAGAGTTGAGTGGATTAAATGATATGCTGAACAGGAAAGAGGAGGGCTTTCTATTAGCATTTTAGATTGGGGAAGGGCTTTCAGAGACCGAGAATGGCCATGTAGGAAGCCCAGAGTTTAAGAGCCCTGGACTCTGGAGTCTAACAAACAGGACTTGAGCTCTGGTTGCACCATTTACAACTTGGGGAGCCTGGGGCCAGGTCTCTGAGTCTCCATTTCCTCATCTGTAAAGTGTGAATAATCATGGTGCCTATCTTTAAGGGAGTGGGAGGATAGAAATGGCGTTGTCTGGTCCCAGGAAGCTGAAGACCTGGCGGCAGAAGAGACACCTGGCCGGGCTGCAGGACACCCAGATCAGGCAGGAGCAGCGGCGCTGGGAGCAGGACTATGAGCTCATTGAGTTCAAGGGCCAGTTTGATGAATTCCTGGAGATGGGTGAGCATTGGCCCAGCAGGGTTCCTGGGGGCCTGGCCCAGCAGGGGAGGTGACCCCAGGCCCGACACTCCCCAACTCCAGTGCTGCGGTCTAGGTTCATCACCATCTTCGTGGCAGCCTTCCCACCGGCACCCCTGTTTGCTCTGCTCAGCAACTGGGTGGAGATCCGACCGGACACCCAGAAGTTCTGTGCGAGTACTGGCGGCTGGTGGCTGAGCGGACCCAGGGCATTGGGATCTGGCTGCTCCTGCTTGAAGCCATTGCCTACCTTTCTGTCATCGTGAATGTGAGGAGAGGGGGGTAAGGAGGGGAATACAGGGTCAGAGGGGGAAATGAAGATCAGAGACTGGGAGGAGGCTCGGGAATAGGGAAATGGGGGCTGAGGCTGGAAATCAGGGTGAGAGATTGGGAAATAGGGGCAGAAGGCTAGAATCCTCGGGCACAGGCTCCTGCCTGCGGGAGTGGGACTGGACCTGGGCGGCATGAGTTAGGAGACTGGGCCCTGAAAGGCGGGACGGCCTTCCTGTGAAGGCCCCTTGCAGGCTTTCCTCATCGCCTTCACCTCGGACTTCCTGCCACGTCTCCTGTACCAGTAAGAACACCACAGCCAGCTGCGCGGCTTTGTCAACTTCATGCTGGCGCCCGCACCCCCTGCTTACCTTGCCTAGGGCAACCACGCGCCCTGCAGGTGGGAGAACCACCAGCCTGGGCTGAGCGCGGTGGGGCGGGGCCTGCTTGGGAGGGGCGGGGCCTTGAGCCTGCGGACCCGCTGGACCTGGCTGGGGGCGGGGTGCTGAATCTGGAGGCGGGGCAGTGAGCTTGTGGGAGGGGTGGGGCGGGGCCTAACTGGGAGGGCAGGAAGCTGAGTCTAGGGGGCGGGCTAGAGGGCAGGGCTGGCTGAGGGTACTGCTAACCTGTCAGGGCCAGGCTCTAGGGTGGGGAGGGTTGGGAGTGCCGGTCGCGGAGTCGAGAACCTCGCGGGACCCCGCGCCCTCCTCAACCCAGGGACAAGGGCTTTCGCGACGCTCAGAGGAATCTCACCCTCTTCTACTGGAAGCTGCTGGCTGTGCGTCTGGGCTTCATCATCGCCTTCGAGGTAGGCTCAGCCATCTGTGCGTCGGACAGACCCGGGTCCAAGTTCAGGCTGTGCGGCTGACTGGCTGTAAATGGGGTATATCACAGAATAGGATCTACTTCATAGGGTCGCTATGAAGATTCAGTGGCAAGTACTTGCACAGCATAGTGGGTGCTCAGTGAATTAATGTCACGACTACTACTATTAGTATCTGTTGGCAACAGCCCTGGAGCTCCTTCCAGCTTTGCTCAAGATCCTTTTTCTCTAGCTCTGATTCTAACAGGGTCCCTAGTGTTAAGGGGTTCGAATTATACCTCTGTGTCTTTGGGCAAATGACAACCTCTTTATGCTTCGGTTTCTTTACAGGTAAAACAGGAGAAGTAATTTACTCACCTCCTAGAGTTGTTGTGAGGATTAACTGAATGAATACCCAGAAACCCTCAGAATAGTGCCTTGCACTTAGTATAAACTCTCGGCAGATTAAGATTGCTAAAGCAGTCCTTCTCTTTGGCCCCTCCTTCTCCCCAGCACGTGGTGTTCTTCCTGGGCCTCATCGCCTGGCTCGTGCCCGACGTGCCAGCCGCCCTGGCTACCAAGATAAAGCGCGAGCGCTACCTGGCCAAGCAGGCGCTGGAGGACAACAGGGAGACGCTACTTTCGGTTAGCGCTGCCCACGGACCCTGGCCCCACCCCCTGACCACGCCCTTCTGCCTGCCCCCAGGCCTATGCTCAGCTTTCTTGCCCCGCCCTCTTGTTTGGCCTCGCCCAGGGGGAGGATTGTCCGCTTGCCCTCAAATTTTCGCCTGGCCTCCTTCTTCATCCAGCTCCGCGCATGCCACGCCCCTTCTTTTACACTGTTTCCACCACTGTCGCTTCTGCTCTGGAGGGCCCTCCTGCTCAGCCTGACCTAGCCTTGCTTTCCGTCCACTGCAGCAAGGGCGCTGTCCCCAGAGCTCAGGACGCAGGGTCGAGTGAGGAGAGACTGCCCTTCCAAGACCCTAGTTCCCCCAGGATCCTCCCTCCTTTGGGGTCCTCTGCTTCCAGCTAGGGGTCTGGGCAGTACCTTGGCCAGCGGCCCCAAGGTCGACCCTGGAGTTGGGATGAGAGGGCTAGGGTTCTGTGAAGACCCCTAGTCCTGCATTGCCACCCTCTTCATGTTTCCAGTGTCCCGCTCTACGTGCAACGCCGACAATAAACCTCTCTGCGCCCCAGCGTGCCACCTCTCCACGGACACCTGGTCCCCAACCACTCTGTGCAGTGTCTCCTCATTATGTGACTGTGCTCTGGGGGGCAAAGTGGATATGAAGGAGTGAAGGGACCTAACCTCCCAGAACTGAATGGTCAGCGGTTGGTAAGGGAGAGCTCATTAGGGTCTGGGCGTGGACCTCCTGCCCTGTATGCTCATCAAGGCCTGTAGCGTGTCAATAATAATAAAAGTGTTTATAGTTAGGTCAGCTGAGACACCTCCCAATGGACTTTCACACGCTTTTCACCAGATCCTCCCCAAAGCCTGGGGAGGCAGTACTGGGCAGTAGTTAAGGACACAGATTGGTGGTGGAGTCACAGACCTGGGTCTGAATATTAGTTCTGACTTTTATTTGCTGTGTGACCTTGGGCAAGTTCAATTTCATCATTTGTAAGATAGGGACTTCATAGAGCTGATGAGAGATTTAAATGGGATAATGTACTTAACATGTACAAGTCTCATGTCCTCATCTGGTAAGTAGGAGCAGTAACAGTATCTATCTTGTAGGCTTGTGGTGGATATTAAATGATTTTATGTGAAGTGCTCAGAACAGTGCCTGGCACACAGTGAGTGTACAATAAGAGTTATTAGCAACATGAGTATTAGTATTTGTATACATCTTCATATTAAGTGTCTGGCAATTACCAATTGCTCAAATAAATGGCATGCGAAGGGGATTCCCTGTGGTCCATTAGGACTCGGGCGCTTTCACTGCCAGGGCCGGGGTTCAATCGCTGGTCGGGGAACTAAGATTCCACAAGCCTCACTGTGTGGCCAAAAAAAAAAAAAAAAGGCATGCGAAGATTGCATACCACTGGGCTATCTGAATTTTTTTTTTAACATTTTTATTGGAGTATAATTGCTTTACAATGGTGTGTTAGTTTCTGCTGTATCACAAAGTGAATCATCTATACGTATACATCTATACATATATATACATATACATATATACATATACATCTATATGTATATATTCCCCTATCCCCTCCCTCTTGCGTCTCTCTCCCACCCTCCCTATCCCACCCCTCTAGGTGGTCACAAAGCACAGAGCTGATCTCCCTGTGCTATGCGGCTGATTTCCACTAGCTATTTTACATTTGGTAGTGTATATATGTCCATGCCACTCTCTCACTTCGGCCCAGCTTACCCTTCACCCTCCCCGTGTCCTCAAGTACGTTCTCTACATCTGCGTCTTTATTCCTGACCTGCCCCTAGGTTTTTCAGAACCTCTTTTTTTTTTTTTTTTTTTTTAGATTCCATATATGTGTGTTAGCATACAGTATTTATTTTTCTCTTTCTGACTTACTTCACTCTGTATGACAGACTCTAGGTCCATCCACCTCACTACAAATAACTCAATTTCGTTTCTTTTTATGGCTGAGTAATATTCCATTGTATATATGTGCCACATCTTCTTTATCCATTCGGAACATTGAATTGGTTTTTTGAGGGCTCATTCAGTGTGGACTAGAGTCCGGAAAGCCTGGTGGAGGAGGCTGTTGGAGATGGTGAGGGTGGGTCACTACAGGTAGCAGGGGAGGATAGATCATTCGTGAGGAGCTGTGATGCTGGGAGGATGGCCAGGATGGTGCCAGGTGTGTCACATCACACCTTCCACGATTTCCGTCTCCCAACCATAGAGATGAGTGATCCCTTTATAGATGCTATAGCAGGCTCAGAGGATCAGCACACTGCAGAGTTCTCAGGATCCCTGAGGAGACCAAGGCTTGGGAGTTTCTCTGCAAAACTCCCAGGATGCCCCCCAGCCCCAAGAAGCCCCCCGAGCACATCTCACATTTGGGAAGCTCCAGAAGAGGGGTGACCTGTCTGTCCCCTGGGAGGAAAAGCAGTGCCTCCCCCATCTTTAGGATGTCGGTCTGGGGTCCTTCAGAGCCTCTCCTGGGCATAGGACTCCCATTGTTCCAGCCCCCCTCTTGTACCTCAGACTGGCCAAACCGGTTCTGGGAAAGGGGGGCGGGGAGCAGGCACGTTGAGACAGCCGCCTGCCCGCCCGCGAGGTTCCCTCCGCCCTTGCCTCCCCTTCTCCCTGCCCCACACAATACCCGGGAGCTTGCATTGCCTGGCTCAGGGGCCATGCTGACATCGCCCCCTGAGGACCCGGCTGCAACCCCAGAGCTCCCAGGGTGTCCTGGAGCCCTGGACCGTGCTGGAGGCTGGACGGAGCTCCCTGGCTGAGGTAGGGCCCCACCTGGCTGCCAGCAAAACCCCATCCTCCTCCCGCCAGTCTTCCCAAGTGAGTCCTTTGTGCAGCCTGCCTGGCCTCTGATCCTGGCTCCCACACACTTATGGCCTCTTGGGGCTCCACAGCCTGCTTGGCCTGGATTCCCTTTCCAGTCATGACCTCCCACTTGGCCTTGCCCCTTAAGGAGAAGAGGGGCCCTGGCAGGGCCCTACTCCTCGGGCAGCAGGGCAGGGGGCACCAGGGAGGGGGACGGGAAAAGCTGGGCACAGGAGGTCAGAGGTGCTTTCTCCGGACCATAGTAGTGTCCAGGGGCCTTCCCTGCCAGCCTTGCCAAGTGGGCCCATTGTCCATGTGATTAGCAGTGCTCACTGGATGGGACCCTTTCTGGCCCTGCCCATCCTTCTCTGTCTGCAGAGATACTCATGATGACCAAAGTTTCCTAGATGGGGTGGCTGAGAGGGGCCCTAGGGGCTACTCTACAGATGGGCACACTCAGGCCCAGGCACAGGCTATGATTTGCCTAAGGCCAGTGTCAACGCAGGGCCTTGAATGTTGGCAGGGGTTTTCCCCTGTGGGTTTCAGAATGACCCTTGCTTAGTGGGCACTAGAGTATCCTGTGACAATGTCTTGGGCAGGTAATGTCCCTCTGTTACCTGGGGCCAGTCTCTTCCTGAGGTTTTTTTTTTTTTTTCTTTTTTTTCTAGCAGAGATAAGCTATAAACACTATGAACATAGTTCTGCCCCTCCTTGGTCCCCAGCATTGAGGCTGAGTGGACCACATCCATGGAAGGCCACAGGGCTGGCATCCTGGCTACATGGGTCATTCTCATTGTCCCTTGGCCCGGACGGAGGTGGAGGCTGACCCACTCCTGACTTCCTCCCTAGGGACCTGCCTCCAGCCTTGTGTCCCCTGAGGAAGCCTTACACACCCCCTCCATTTACCCAGCCTTCTCCTCGGAGGCTTTAATAGGGGGTGCTCCTTGGAATTCCCTGGTGGTCCAGTGGTTAGGACTCTGCGCTTCCACGGCAGGGGGCACAGGTTCAATCCCTGATCAGGGAACTAAGATCTCGCATGTCGCGTGGCATGGCCAAAAAAAAAATTTTTTTCTTTAAATTGGGGGTGCTCCTGCCCCAAGGGTTCCACGTTTTGCTCATTTATCCCTGCAACTGACAAGGGCAGGGGGTTCCTCCCTGCCCTCTAGGGGCTTCCAGAACCCAAGTGGAGAGAATCTCCCAGATTACAAAGGAGCAGAGGCATGTGTGTATTCTTGCACATGTGTACCCACAAAAGCAAGTGGGACTTCTGTGTTAAGGACTTCTGATTCCAGCAGAGAAAGAGACCTGTCTGGTGGGCAGTGGTCCCCTGTGTCTCCTGCCACATGCTCCTACAAAATAGGGTGTGTCTCACCCTCACTGCCTCAGTTTCCCTAACTCTGTGATGGCCGAAGCCATCCCTCTGACTAGAGAAAAACTAATAACACTCAGAAGAATGACTATCAACTGCAAAGCTCCCACTATGTGATAGATGCTTGATATGCATTATTCTTTTTTTTTGGCTGCGCCGTGAGGCATACAGGATCTTAGTTCCCCGACCAGGGATTGAACCTGTGCCCCCCTGCATTGGGAGCAAGGAGTCTTAACCACTGGACTGCCAGGGAAGTCCCTCTGCATTATTCTTAATTCTCGTATTAGCGTTTTGAAGCATGACCGTCCCATTTACCAGATAAGGAGAGACTTGCTCCCTGTGGGGAGGGTCTGGAGGAGTAACTGTTCCTCAGGAGCGGCCACCCTACCTGTACTCCAGGCAGGGGATGAGAAAGCAGGGGGAAGCAGGTTGAGGGACTGCGGAGAGTGGGAGCCAGTCACAGATCCAGCTGTCCTCCACTGGGTCCTCCCCTCTTGCCCTCGCTCCCAGGGTCACTGACACTGTCACTGTTTCTCTCATGCCGAGGCTTTCTCCCTATCTCTGTGGACTGGGTCCTTGGGTATTTCAGCCAGAACAGTTCACTCTTACTTCCTCCAGGATGCCTTCCTCGAATGCCCGGGTTGAGCGGAGCCCAGCACCCTAATCTGACGGTTCCTCTGGGTTGGCTCTTGCCAACCTGGATTGTAAATGTTGTCATTTTTGGCTTCCCCATGAGACTGGCAATCCTGCGGGGCATGAAACATTTGCCCGTCTGTCTCCCCGAGTTTTTCCAGGCTTCACATCTGTCTCTGAATATCTGGTCTGTCTGAAATTTTCAGTGTCTCTGTCTCTGTGTCTCCATCTCTGGGTCCCTGAATGTCTCAGCGTCTGTGGTTTTCTGGTTTTGAGTGCTTTGGGGTCTTGGTTTCGGGGTTGCTGTCTAAAGGGTCTCAGTTTTCCAGGTCTCAGTCCCTCGGTCTCTCAGTCTCTGTCTCCTGGGTCTCCTGGCCCTGTGAGGCTGGGCACTGCCCCTTTGGCCTGAAGGGGCCTCTGGGGGGTTCCTCGCTGCCCAGCCTGCCCACAGCGAGGCCAGGCTAGGGTAGGCCCCCGCCCAGCCCGCTGCCTGTTCCCTCCCTCCCTACCCGCTTGCCTTACCACAGGGTTTGATGAATCAAACTCTTTGTCTGGGTGGGATCTCCCCCAGCCAGCTGGACAGAGAGAGGGCTTCCCCTGCCGGAGCAGCCGAACAACATCAGCAGTGGGCCTTGGCTGGAGAGGTGAGGGGCTGCAGGAGGGCAGCCAGCAAAGGGCCACGGGGCAAGGGCTGGGGGGCTCAGACCCCTTGATCAGAAGACCTGTCCTGAGGCTCCGGCAGCCTCCCTCGGGACGATGTCCTGCCCAGAGAGGACCCATTCAGCCTGGCCCGATCCTGGGGCTGGGAGCTGGGGTAGGGAAGAGCCCCTCCCTCACCCCAAGCTGAGGGGCTGGGGCACTTCCCTGCCCGTCTCTTGGGAGGGCCCAGTCTGATCTGTGTGGTGGGCCGCCTGCCGGTGTGTGACCCTCCCAGCCAGCTTGGCATGGGTGTGGGCACCACTCAGCGCTAAAGGCTACAATCTGGGCACGGGAGGGGAGGTTTGGTAACACCAAAGCAAGAATTTCTGGGCCTGTGTGTTTGTATCTGCATCATGGTGTGTGACTGTGAATGGAACAGGACTGTGAGAAAACTTGAGTGGATATGTAAATATCTGATGGGTCATCATGTGTTTGTGAAAGTCTGAGTGAATATATGTACTTGTATAAAAAAGTGTGTGTGAATGTGTGAGCCTGCGAATTAGAAATGTCTGTGAAAGTATGTATGTCAATGTGTATACTTGGAAGAAAATGTGTGTGGATATGCATGGAGCAGACATGGGTTTGTGTGACAATGTGTATCTGTATGTCTGATTGCATGTCAGTGAGAGTTAGGAAATGTGCAAGGTGCTTAAAAGCACAGACTCAGAAGCTAGACTGCCTGGGTTTGAATCCTGGCTCCATTATTTACCAAATAACAACTTCTGTGCCTCACTTTCGTCACCTATAAAAAGGGGCTAATAATAGCATCAACTCAGGGTTGTTGTGAGGATTAAATGAAATAAGATGTGTAAAGTACTTGGCCTGTCATTCAGTAAGTGCCAAGTAAGCATTAGCTGTTTCTGTATAATAAGGTGTGTGTGTGCTTGTACAGATGTGTGTACACAAGGCTTTGTCCAGGTCTCCAGGACATGGTGCTTACTGGCCAGCCCTGCTGTCCTGTGTCTCGCTCTGATGCCTTCTCCCCTGCAGGCCCAGGTGGGTGGCAGAGCAAAGGAGGAATGGACTGTGGGCCACCTCCCACCCTCCAGTCCCATCTGGCTGGGCCACCTGGCACTGCCCACCGCCCAGTAGCTGTGTGCCAGCAGGAGAGTCTGTCCTTTGTGGAGTTGCCCACCCTGCAGCCCCCAAGCCCTGTGTGTCTGGATCTCTTCCCCGTCGCTCCAGAGGAGCTGCAGGCACCTGGCAGCCGCTGGTCTCTGGGGACCCCTGCTCCTCTCCAAGGGCTGCTATGGCCACCATCCCCAGGAGGCCCAGACACCGAGACCTCTACCAGTGGGGGAATGCGGCCCAGCAGGGCTGGCAGCTGGCCACACTGTCCTAGTGCCCAGTCCCCAGCTCTGGAGGGACCCTGGAGTCCCCAGCACCTACAGCCACAGCGCCGAGCCAGCCATGGCTCGGAGAAGAAGTCAGCCTGTGAGTCAGTCAGGGTGAGGGGGGTGGTGGCCTGGTGGAGAGGATGGGGAAGAGGTTGGGTGGCTCTTTTAGGACCCTTAAGCCCCCAAATTCACCAAATAGGTGGGACAAGTGATAGATTTTAGTGATAAGGGAACCGGGGCTCAGGGGAGGCAAGTGACTTGTCTGAGGTTACACAGTGAGCGGCTGGCCTGGGCTCCCCGGTCCTTTGCCCACCCTTTGCCGACTGCAGTCAGGCACTTTGCTTTCTCTCTGCCCCTCTTGTTGATCCCATTACTCTGGGGAAAGATCCTGGCAAAAACATTGGCCTTTCTCATAGGCACGTCCCCCTGATGCTCAGGGCCACAGAGCAGTGGCAGCGAGGAGAGGAGAGACCCCAGTGGATGCCAGCCTATGCTCTCTCACCCCACCCCCCCTGCAGGGCGCAAGATGCGGGTGTACCAGCAAGAAGAGGCCCTTGGCAGCCCTGAGGCCCATGCTGTCTTCCTGGAGCCAAGCCAGGCGACAGAACAGGCCCCGAGCACAGGGGAGCCTAGGCCGCTGGAGCTGCCTGGGCCCACCCGAGTGGGCCTCGAGGGGCCTGAGCGGAGGCGCTTCTCAGCCTCTGAGCTGATGACCCGGTTGCACTCTTCCCTGCGCCTGGGACGGAATTCAGCAGCCAGGGCACTGACCCCAGGGTCAGGCCCTGGAGCTGCCCGGGAAGGTACAGCCTCCTCCCCTGGGCCCTAAGAACAGCCCAAGAGCCAGACGCGGGGTGGGGCACAGCTCATGCTCACTGGATACCTGAGACTGGGGCCTGGTCAGCTGGAGTGTGGTGGTGCCCCGGTGCCCAGCGCCACTCTTGGGGCCACCCTCCCTCAGCTCTTGCCCCCTCCAGGGAAAGCGTCTGGAAGAGAGTCGCGCAGTGTAGAGATGCGGGTGGACGCCATGGCGATGCCGGCTCTTGTTGACCTGAGCGGGGGCCATGGCAGCTGGCCCGAGCCCAGGTACCACTTCCCACCGCGGCCTTGGGTCCGAGGCGGGGTACAGGTGAAGAAGGGCCCTGACACTCCCTTTCCTAGGCTAGATGCGCAGGAAGAGCCGGCTCCGGGTTCCAGGAGCGCCAGCGAGCGTCGCCGGTCACGGTTCCTCCTTAACTGTACGTGGGAGGGGGTCACCGAGGAAGGGTCTGGGGGCTTTGGTGTACTGGGAAACTGGGGTTTGGAGAGTTGAGAGGTAGGGCTCTTGTGAGAGGGAGAGACTTGAACTCTCAGTATCCAGCACAGGGGCTAGCACGGAGTTGGTGCTCAAGTAGTGTTTGCGGAATGAGTGAGTGAATTAATGAATTCACTGAGTCCCGCTATCCGAACCATCGGAAAGGCTGGTTAAGTGAGGCGGGCCCTCGGGAGAGCCTGGGAAGAGCCGGGCAGGGCTGGCGGGCGCCCCACGGCCCTCCCCCGCCCCTCTCCCCGCCCAGCGGTCCTCTACCAGGAATATAGCGACGTGGCCAGCGCCCGCGAACTGCGGCGGCAGCAGCGCGAGGAGGAGGGCCCGGGGGACGAGGCCGAGGGCGCGGAGGAGGGGCCCGGGCCGCCGCGCGCCAACCTCTCCCCGAGCAGCTCCTTCCGGGCGCAGCGCTCGGCGCGAGGCTCCACCTTCTCGCTGTGGCAAGACATCCCCGACGTGCGCGGCAGCGGCGTCCTGGCTACGCTGAGCCTGCGCGACTGTAAACTGCAGGAGGTGGGCGCCGGGACCCGGCGGGCGGGGCCGGCGGGACTGCCAGCCGTGGGAGGCGGTCCTGGGGCCCAAAGAGGCCGGGGCAACATAAGGGGCGGGGTCAGGAGTAGGTGGTCCGCGGACTCTGCGGCGCCCCGGGCCGCAGGGGTACCCGGCCAGCGGGACTATAAACTGCAGTAGGTGGGCATGGGATCCAGCGGGGAAAGAGGGGCCACAAAAGAGGGGCTGTCAATGGGGAAGATGAGTCTAGAACACGACCAGGTGAGGCTGGATGCGAGCGAGGACGCAGGATCCCTGGAGCCAAAGGCGAGTGTGGAAGCTCGATGGAGGGGCGGTGTCAACGGGGCGAGGCCTAGGATAGGGCAGGGCCAGAGGAAGGGCGGAATCAGGCTGGGCCTTATGACAGAGATCACTGAAAGCGGGGACTGGGAGGGGGGAGCCATGCAGAGAGCAAAACGCAAGGTGCGCGCGGGACCAGGCGAGAAGAAGAGCAGGGGCGGGGTCGGCGGGAGGGTGGGGCTAATGGGAGGGCGCACCAGGGAGGGGCAGGGCCACCAGAAGACTAGGGCCCGGCTGGATGGGCGGAGCTAGGGGCGCAAACCAGGGCTGCAGTAGGGTTTGGACAATCGCACGAAGCAGGAGGCGTGTCTCCGAACCCCATCTGGCGCCAGATCCGGGGTGAGGCTAGAGAAGGGGAGGAGACAGGGGAGTGCAGCTACGTCTAAGGAGGTGGTGTCCAGGGCTTGGGGTGTGCGTGGTGGGCGAAGCGAGCGCATTCAGCGTGGGCTGGTTCCGCCTTTTCAACCCTGCGTCCGCCCTCACTCAGGCCAAATTTGAGCTGATTACGTCCGAGGCCTCATACATCCACAGCCTGTCGGTGGCCGTAGGCCACTTCTTAGGCTCGGCCGAGCTGAGTGAGTGTCTGGGGGTGCAGGACAAGCAGTGGCTGTTCTCCAAACTGCCTGAGGTCAAGAGCACCAGCGAGAGGTGAGGGAGTGGTGGTCTGGCCTCGCCGGGAGTCAGGGACTGAGCCTGGGCTCCCATATCTGGGGTCTCATCCTGGTGCTGGCCCTGACCCCTCTCTGACCCTTCAGGTTCCTACAGGACCTGGAGCAGCGGTTGGAGGCCGATGTCCTGCGCTTCAGCGTGTGCGATGTTGTGTTGCACCACTGTCCGGCCTTCCGCCGCGTCTACCTGCCCTATGTCACCAACCAGGCCTATCAGGAGCGCACCTACCAGCGCCTGCTGTAGGGCTGGGGGCTCTGAAAGGGGAGGTGGGGGAGGATAGGGGAGTCTCAGGCAGCAGTAGGTGCAGAGGACTGGGTGAGGAAGGGTGACCTGGGAGGGGAGGGGTACCTGAAAAGGGCTCTGTGGCCAGGAGAAGGCTAGACCTGAGAAGGCACCTCAAGGACAAATGGGGTGGCTGGAGTCGTGGATCCAGAAGTTCAGGGTCACCTGTGATCGCAGACCCTCCCCTCTCCCCATTTTCCAGCCTGGAGAACCCCAAGTTCCCCAGCATCCTGGCTCGCCTGGAGGAGTCTCCCGTGTGCCAGCGTCTGCCCCTCACCTCCTTCCTCATCCTGCCGTTTCAGAGGATCACCCGCCTCAAGATGCTGGTGGAGGTACCTAGAGGGCACCGGGCTGTGGGGAGGGCTGGGTGGGGGAGATGCTGCTGTGCCCTCCACAGCCCCTTCCGGGCACCCACGGCTGGGCAGGGTCACTGGGAGAGGTCACAGCCTGCCTCATGGCGCTGACTCCACCCTCCAGAACATCCTGAAGCGGACAGCACAGGGTTCAGAAGACGAAGACATGGCCACCAAGGCCTTCAATGCACTCAAGGAGGTGAGCTCGGCAGGGCAGGGGATGTCTGGCTTCCAGGGGCCTCCCCGGAATCCCTGTGTGCCTCTAAAGGAGCCCCAGCCTTCAGAGTCTCTGGTCCCCAGGTGGCAGCCTGAGGCTGGGCTCTGGGAGCCGGGGTAGGGGGCGCTGCAGGTGACCCACCTCCGGTCTCCCCAGCTGGTGCAAGAGTGCAATGCCAGTGTGCAGTCCATGAAGAGGACAGAGGAGCTCATCCACCTGAGCAAGAAGATCCACTTTGAGGGCAAGGTGCATGACCTCAGCTGATAGGATGGGGCACGCGAAGGGGCAGCCCTGTCTCCTCCTTCCCTGGGGGCTGCAAGCCAGTTCATCACTGTCCAGCCCTCCCATCGCCTGCCCTGTGCTCTCTGCCCTGCTGCCCCCGGCCTGACCTGTGCTCCCCCTCGCCTCCTCTATCCTCCCAGATCTTCCCGCTGATCTCTCAGGCCCGCTGGCTGGTTCGGCACGGGGAGCTGGTGGAGCTGGCACCACTGCCCGCAGCACCCCCTGCCAAGCTGAAGCTGTCCAGCAAGGCGGTCTACCTGCACCTCTTCAATGACTGCCTGCTGCTCTCCCGGAGGAAAGAGTGAGTCGGGGCGGGGGTGGGTGTAGATGAGAGTGGAGCTCTCTTCTTCCCCACCAATGGGCTCACAATCAGTCCATCTGACAGGCTGTGCTGCCAGGGCACCCTGAGCCTTGGAGGTTCCCCTAGGAAAGGCAGAGCTAGGGCAAGTCCATCTTCTGGACCTGAGAATCAAGGGCTGAACTGTGTGCCAAGAACTTTGAAGCTGCTCTGAGCTTCAGCTAATTGGAGCAGAGATTAAAAGCACAACCCTAGAGTCCCAATCTTCCCTAAGTCATAATGATAATAATCAACATTTACTGACAGCGTATTCTGTTCCAGGCATGCTATGTGGATTGTTCCCTTTAATCCTCTAATCATCTTCCTGAGAAGTAGTCTCCCTTGTTTTTCTCAAGATCATGGAGCTAGTAAGTGCAGGAGCCAGGAGGAGGCCAGGTCTGTCTGATGCCAGATCCCAGGCTCTTAAATATTGTACTATCCTGTCTTCCATATGTAAAATAGAAGGGAGATTCAATGTGATAATAATATGTGAAGAGTTTAGCAGAGTGCCTGGTACACAATGAACATTCACTCAGTATTAGCCTTGATTATTATAAGTTTGGGATGAGGGAGAGACTTCTGGAATGAAGTAAGCCTTAAGGCTGGATGGGACATCTTATGCCATGAAAAGGATGGACATCTTATGCCGTGAAAAGAGTTCATTGCTGATTTACTTATTCACTCAGTGAAGCGTCACTGAATCCCTGTTCTGTACTGGGCCCTCCAAAGTGTGTAGGAGCTCTCAGACCAGTGAAAATACATCCTGATAACCACCTGTTCAGGGTTTTTATGGAAGGGGGTAGTATACTGTAGTATCCCCTGGTGTGGGGTGAGAATCAGTAAAGTTTCACAGAGGAAGGAACATCTGAGTTGGGTTTTGAAGGATAAGTAGGAGTTTTTCAGGTAGAGGAATTTGTGGGGATATAGCCAAGTCACAGAAGGGTATAAGAGCAGAGTATGTTTGGGAGACAATGAAGCCTAGTATGGCTGGATTTGTAGAGGGGAAGGGCAGGAGAAGGAAGTTGGGATGTTGAAAGTCATGGCAGAGAAGCTAGACTTTCTGAAGGCAATAGGGAACATGGGGAGTTAAGCAGAGGAGTGATATTTACTCCTGGCCAATTTGGAGAATGGGCTGGAAGGGCAGAGACCAGAAGCTCTTGTAACTGCCCAGATGAGAGTAGATGCTCCAGAAGTGGTAATGGGCTTGGGGATAACTGGATTCTGGGGACAATAAGGAGATAGACAGATAGAACACAGCTGCTGGTTGGGTGTCGGGGGAGAGGGAGGAAAGAGGTGAGAATGAGGACTGAGTTTCTCAAGTTTTGGGCAACTTGGTGGCGTCTTTCACTGGAATAGGGAACAGTGAAGGGACCTGGTTTGGGGTAGGAGATACTGGTTTTGTTTAGGTGGGTTGAGATGAAGGAATTTATGGAACATCCTTGACCCACTCACCCACCCATCCTTCCCACAGGGGTTTATCAGACCCAAACAGTGGGCCTGGCAGTGTTGGGCGCTGGGATACAGCGGCAAATGAGACAAAGTTCAGCTTCTCTACCGGTTAGAGAGTCAGACACAAAACAGTCCATAGATCTCATCAGGGGAGCTTCCCAGTTGGTTCTTTGGAACAGAGCCTCCAGGAAGAGGTTCAGAGAGAAGTGGAAAGTGTGCCTGGCGGCCGGGGACTGGTCTCCATCACCTTCCACCTCTGTCAGTGAGCCAGCAAGAATGGAGCCCCCGTTCCTTTTAGGGACTTTGCTGGCTGCCAGGGAAGCGGTGCCCTGTGCAGCCAAGTTTCCTTGAGGAGGGTCCTAGAGGGACAGGTGACCCCCTTCTCCTCTCTTCCAATCAGAACTCGCCTCGTCCTGAGGGTGGGGGCCAGGCTGACCTCGCCTCCTCTGGTCCTGCAGGCTGGGGAAGTTCGCTGTCTTTGTCCACGCCAAGATGGCTGAGCTGCAGGTGAAGGACCTGAGCCTGAAGCTCCAGGGCATCCCTGGCCACGTGTTCCTCCTTCAACTCCTCCATGGGCAGCACACGAAGCACCAGTTCCTACTGAGGGCCCGGACAGAGTGAGTGGGCTTGGGTATGGGGAGAGGACCCCCCGGCAGGCACAAGGCCTTTATCTCTGGCTTCAGGATGGTGGCATAAGGCTGGACATGGGCAGAGCTGGCGTCCAGGGTGTCCTGCACCTGTTCTGTTCTTACGCTCAGAGCTGGGTGGGGCACCGGCTTGGGAACAGGGCCGTGGATGGGCTCTGGGGTAGAGAAGACCTGATCCTGGGTCCCAGGTCTGGACATCGTACCCAGTTCTCCCAGCTCCGGTTTTACCACCCTGGCCCTGGGAGACTGCATTTTGCATGTTGTGACAACTCAGCCCCCCTCTCCCTAGAAGTGAGAAGCAGCGATGGATCTCAGCCATGTGCCCCTCTAGCCCCCAGGAGGACAAGGAGGCCATCAGCGAGGGGGAAGGTAACAGCCTGCCCCCTACCCCCACTAGAGCCACATTCCCTGGGCTGGGTACCTCATTGCTCTCCCCTTTCCTCCAATCCTGGGTGTCCTGTTGCCAGCGGGGCTAGTGCGAAGAGAGATCAACTGGCCTGGGGCAGGCAGGGGCAGCTCTGTGAAAGCTTGAAGGATGGGTAGGCTTGACATAGGACAGACCAACCTCCACGTGCACAGGTAGCACCCTGGAGATGGCATAGCCTTTTACATCCTCCCATTTTGTCCCCATTTTACAAGTTAGAAAACAGATTCAGAAAGGTAAAGTGACTTGTCCAAGTTCAGCTATTAAGTGGCAGAGCTGAGACTGGAACCCAGGTCTGTCTCTAGCTTTGCATCAGTTGCAAAGAGGACGGAAACCAGAGTGGCTGGGGCACGGGGGTGGGGGTGGTAGGATGAGGGACCTGCTCTGTTGATCCAGAGGCTTCTCTGGGTATGAAATGAGGCTGGTAAGCTAGGGTGCAGCCCAATCAGAGAGCATCTTGGTATAGTGGGTACCAGGTAGCTTTGGAAGGTTTCTGAGAGAGGGTGTTAAGGCTAAGCTAATGAAGGGGAAGGTAGGGAACTCATTTCCACCCAGTACCTTCCATGTGCCAGGGTGCTAGGGGCTTTGTATATGCCTTTATTTTATTTAATCCTCATGACGATCCTATTAGGTAGATTCATTCTTCCTATCTGAGAAAACTGAGGCCCAGTAATGTTAGGTAACCTGCAAGGTCATACAGCCAATAAGCTGGTCTGGCCCCAAGGCCTGTGGTTTTCCCGATACTCCCAGCCCACCTAGTGTGGTAGAAGGGGCTGAGGGCCTGGACTGGAGCTGATTCTCTGACTTGAGCTAGAGGTCCTGTTTGGGTTGGAAGGTAAACTTCCCACTCCAAGAAGGTGGTCAGGGAAGGCCCCTGAAGGATGGGGAGGGGCAGCCATGAAAAGATCTGGGGAAAATCATTCCTGGAAGGGGGAACAGCCAGTGCAAAGGCCCTGAGGCAGGAGGGAGCCTAGAGTGTTTGAGGGACAGCAGGGTGACAAGTATGGCTGAGCTTCATGAGCGAAGGAGAGAGGGGAAGATGAGGGAGGTGAGGAGGTTAGCAAGGGGGGCAACACCAGACTGTGTAGGGCTTTGTAGGCTGTGGGGAGGACTTTGGATTTTATTCCAAGAGGAGCGGGAAGCCCTGGAGGATTATAAATGGGGGAGTGATGTGGCTTGAATCTCAGTTGAGAAGGAGAGACTGGAGAGGGCACCAGAGTAGCATGAGGGGGCATACAAAGGGACCATTACTGTTTTGTGGGGGCTTTCTGGGGGCAGTTAGACCAGGAAGTCAGGAACAAAGTATGGAATTGAGCTGGGGAGATAAGAGCCCAGGCACAGAAGCAGTATTGAAGCCGGGAGAGACTGGATTCACCTAGAACTTGTGTTTAGGGTCAGAGAAAAGAGTGGCCAGGGTGGACAGAGGAAAAGCAGCAGCAGAGGCTACCCTCCCACCCCTTATTTGCTCCTGCTGCCTCTCCCTGCCTCCCCCTGCCCCATCCTACCCTGGGGACTCCCTCACTCTCCCTTGGGCTCTCAGACCGCCCCCAGGTTCAGTGTGTCAGGACATACAAGGCACTGCAGCCAGACGAGCTGACCTTGGAGAAGACTGACATCCTGGCAGTGAGGACCCGGACCAGTGATGGTGAGAGGGGCCTCCTGGGAAGGTTGCCCTGATGGGGCTTCGGTGGGCAGGAAGTAGCTAGATAGCTAAGACTGCACAGGAAAAAGGTTATGCAAGTGTTGATCAACCACAGCATGCAAGAATCAAGCTAGACAAGAGGAGGAACTTCCTGCTTGCAAAGATTAGGATTGAGAGTAACTGGTGAGGGAGAGTGGGAAATCCCTTCTCAGAGGATGTCAGGAAAAACAGGTCAGAAGTTCATCTACAAGTCTGCTAGAGGCATGCTCCTTCCTGGATCTGGGGGATGCTGAGATCATGTCACCTCGGCCCCAGGGCTGCAGACGAGGCTTGTATCAGGGCCTAGGTGTTTCCTCGCAGACCTAGCCCAGGTGTTCCTTTGATGCCACTGATGCAACTCCTGGCCTATGTGCCCTTAGGCTGGCTGGAGGGGGTCCGCCTGGCAGATGGTGAGAAAGGGTGGGTGCCCCAGGCCTACGTGGAAGAGATCAGCAGCCTCAGTGCCCGCCTCCGAAACCTCCGGGAAAATAAGCGGATCACAAGTGCCACCAGCAAACTGGGGGAGCCCCCCGTGTGATGGGCAGCCATGGCCTGGGACACCTGCTCCACGCCCGGCTCCTGGACAGGTCTGGAGGGGGCCTGCAGTGTCTCCATGCCCCAAGCTGCTGTCGCTGGGACTTCTGTTCCGAGGCCTGGCATTGAGAGTACAGGCTGGACACAGGAAGGGGTCTCCCCTGTCCTCATGTTCCTCAGTGTCCACAATTCAGGGACGAGGGTAGTTTCTTCCTCTGGCTTGGAGGCCACAACTTGTGACCTCTGATATCTGGCAAGGACTGGGGCCCTCTCCCTTTCCTGCCCTTGACACTGCCTGACTCTTGGTCCCTCTGGCAGGGACCTGGCTGGCAATGGCTCTGGTGCTGATGGGTGCTGGGACCTGTACATGTATATGTATCTGGAGTCTTCTGGCCTGAGCCTGTGTGGGCCCTGGTTGCTGTGACCTGTCTGTAAATAAAGTCCCGTAATGCCTTTGCTTGGAGTCTGTGAGCCTTTTGGTGCTGCCTCCACCCCAGCCCTATTTCCCCAGCTAAAGATCAGGAGGGTCTCTGGCTACCTCCCACTGGGGATTCGCCCTTCTGTAGAGTTCACCTCTTAACCAGAGGAGGGTGAGAGAGGGGCTGTATATCAGTTAGACTGCTTTTGGCCAAAATTAACAAAATATCAGATTCAAATAGTCTTAAATATTAAAGAGAATATATTAGTTCTTGGATTTTTTTCTTACAGTTTCTTTAACAAATTATCACAAACTAGATGACTTAAAACAACAGAAATTTATTCTATCGCAATTCTGACCAGAAGTCTGAAATCAGTATCATTGAGCCAAGATCCAGGTGTTGGCGGGGCTGTGCTCTGTCTTGTAGAGGAGATGTGCTCTAGGGGAGAATTGTTCCTGGCCTCTTCCAGCTTCTGGTGGCTGCCAGCATTCTATGGCTTGTGGCCGCATCACTCTAATCTCTGCCTCCGTGGTCACATTGCCTTCTTTGTGTGTCTGTCTAATTTCCCTCTGCCTCCCGCCTATAAGAATACATGTGGTTGGGGCTTCCCTGGTGGCGCAGTGGTTAAGAATCCGCCTGCCAATTCAGGGGACATGGGTTCGAGCCCTGGTCTGGGAAGATCCCACGTGCCGTGGAGCAGCTAAGCCCGTGCGCCACAAGTACTGAGCCTGAGCTCTAGAGCCTGCGAGCCACAACTACTGAAGCCCGTGAGCCTAGAGCCCATGCTCCGCAACAAGAGAAGCCACTGCAATGAGAAGCCTGGTCACTGCAACGAAGAGTAGCTCCCGCTCTCCACAACTGGAGAAAACCCGTGCGCAGCGGCAAAGACCCAACGCAGCCAAAAATAAAATAAATAAATTTTAAAAAAAAGAATACATGTGGTTGCATTTGGGGCCCACCCAGATAATCTCCCCATCCTATAATCCTTAATTTAAATCCCATCTGCAAAGAACCCCCCTCCTCTGCCTTTGTCCTATAAGATAACATTCACAGGTTCCAGGGATTAGAATGTGGATATCTTTTCGGGGGGACATTTCTCAGCCAACTGACAAGTGTAGTGGCAGGATGGGCTTCAGGCAAGGCTTGATCCAGTGGCTCATTGATGTCACTGACAACCCAGCTTTTTCCATTTCTCTACTCTGTTGTCCCTATAATTGTCTTCATCCTAAGGCTTCCAAGGGCTTCTTCATTTACATCCAACATGGAAGAAGAGAATCGTCTTTGTCCCAGCATTCCCTGTCAAAGTCCTGGGATGTTTTAGACCTGCTTGGGTCACATTGCTACCTCTGGGCTGATCACAGTGGCCAAGGGATGGTGTGTGCTAATAGACCTAGCCTAAGTAATGTGCTTTATCTCTGGAACCAGGTTATATTCTCTGGAACCCCATGGATCTCCAAGTGGAATCTGATGGCTGCTGCAAAGGAGGAGTAGGTGCTAGGGAGGCCAATATTCACTGAAACCCAAGTCACCCAAGAGAGTGGAAGGACCTGGGAATAATGAGCTTGGAGATGTGTACACACCTGAGGGGATAGGAGCATCCTTCATGTCTCAAGAGGAGGTCATGGGGCAAAGGAAACAAATGAGTTAGGGTGGTCCGAGAGGGCAAACGTGGGCAGAGGGGAAGAAGCTCAGACCCATGAAGAAGGCTTTGGGAATGACCTTCTAACATGAGATGGTGCGGGGAAGGTGGAGTGTATGGGCTAAGGGGACAGACATATTTGAATTTGAATGCTGGTTCATACATTTATATCCTGTATGATTTTTTTTTTTGGCCACATTGGGAGTGCAGAGTCTTAACCACTGGACTGCCAGGGAAGTCCCCCGTATGATTTTTTTAAATTAATTAATTTAATTTTTGGCTGCGTTGGGTCTTTGTTGCTGCACGTGGGCTTTCTCTAGTTGCGGTGAGCAGGGGCTACTCTTTGTTGCGGTGCACGGGCTTCTCATTGCAGTGGCTTCTCTTGTTGCAGAGCACAGGCTCTAGGCACACGGGCTTCAGTAGTTGTGGCACGTGGGCTCAGTAGTTGTGGCACACGGACTTAGTTGCTCCGTGGCATGTGAGATCTTCCTGGACCAGGGCTTGAACCCACATCCCCTGCATTGGCAGGCGGATTCTTAACCACTGCGCCACCAGGGAAGCCCCCCTGTATGAGCTTTAAAAATATAGCTTTTACTTTGGAATAATTTTAGGTTTACAGAAAAGTTGCAGGATTATACAGAGAGTTCTGTATACCCCTTATGCAATTTCCCCTAATGGTAACATCTTACATGACCATGGAACAGTTGTCAAAACTAAGAAACCAACGCTGGTACATGACTATTAACTGAACTCTAAAATTTCTTCCGATTTCACCAGTTTTTCCACTAATGTCCTTTTTTTTGTTCCACGAGCCAGTCCATGTTCCCACATTGCATGCAGTTGTCATGTCTCGTTAGACACCTCTAGTCTGTGACGGTTTCTTAGTCTTTCCTTGTTTTTCATGACCTTGACAATTTTGAGGAGTTCTGGTCAGTATTTTGTTAGACTGTCCCTCTGTTTGGGTTTGTATGATGCTCATGACTGAGCAGGAGTTGTGGGTTTGGGGGAAGAAGACCACGGAGGTGAAGTGCCCTTCTTGTCACATCATCCCGGGAGGCACATGGTGTCCCCGTGACTTATTACTGGTTGTGTTAACCTTGATTACATGGTTGAGTTGGAGTCTGCCAGCCTTTTCCACTGTGAAGTTACTATTTTCTCCTTTTCACAGTCTGTTATTTGAAGCAAGTGGAGCCCACACTCAAGTTGGGGGGAAGCCATACTCCACCTCCTGGAAGCTATATCTACATATATTATTTTGAATTCTTCTGTTAGGAAGATTTTTCCTCCTCCCACCTCCCCCCCACCACCACATTTATTTCTATCAGCATGGACCCATGCCTTTATCTATCTTATTCTTTGGGTTATAATTCAATACTAAGTTATTTATTTTATTGTTCAGATTGTTCCAGCTTTGGCCATTGGGTACTCTGTCAGATTAGCTCCTGTGTCTGTGACATCCCCCATCCTTTTTTTTTTTTCTTTTTGAGCATTTCCTTACTTTCTGGCACAAGATGCTCCAGGTTCATGTTGTATTTTCCCTTTCTCAGCACCAGAATCACCCATTTCTCTAAGGAGCATGGTTCCTTTTACTGAAGAGTGGTGTTTAGAAACTAAGATCTGGGCACTGGATGTGCTCATTGCTATTGAGGTGTCACTGTTTCTAGGCCCTTTCATCAGACAGAGGTAGGAAAAAAAAAAAAAAAAAATATATATATACACACACACAAAATGTGATTTTAGGCAAGATGCATAATGGCTGTAAACCTCAGTTTCCACCTCTGCAAAATGGGGATGGTGATAATAGTACCTACTTCACGGAGCCACTGTGAAATACAGTATGTAAGGTTGTCACAGTGCCTGGTCCATAAGAAACTGCAAAAGATGGTGGCTTTTATTGTCAGAGTGGCATAAAGACATGGGAGCCCTTGTGAGGTGGTGTGGCCTCTGTTTCTTTCTTTTTTTTTTTTTTAAAGATTGATTGATTGATTGATTGATTGATTGCTATGTTGAGTCTTCGTTTCTGTGTGAGGGCTTTCTCTAGTTGCGGCAAGCGGGGGCCACTCTTCATCGCGGTGCGCGGGCCTCTCTCTATTGTGGCCTCTCTTGTTGCGGAGCACAGGCTCCAGACGCGCAGGCTCAGTAATCGTGGCTCACGGGCCCAGTTGCTCTGCGGCATGTGGGATCTTCCCAGACCAGGGCTCGAACCCGTGTCCCCTGCATTGGCAGGCAGACTCTCAACCACTGCGCCACCAGGGAAGCCCGAGGCCTCTGTTTCTTGAGGATTTAAGGAACTCGGAGAGTCCAGGAACAGGACTTCCCTGCACTGAGTAAAGACCAAACGGCCTCTCTGCTTCTTCCAGTGCTGAATCTGCAGGGCGATAGCCAAGGTTGGCACCAGGTTGGCAAAGCAGAGGAAACAAGCTCTTCTCATTCAACCTGCCCTGGCACATCTGGCTGACACCGGAGTCTGGGCTAGGCTGCTGGGGGCTGGCGGGGGTGGGGGGTGGCTCTCTTTGGGGCCGTGCTGCCGGGCAGAGAGGCAGGCTGCACAGGGTCCCATGGGGTCTACTTCAGGAGGTATATCCAGGCAAGTCATCTTGGGGGAGCCCCTCTCTCAGTGGAACCTCTGCCCAGTAGGCTCTGCCCTGGCATCTGGCCTTGGCCAAGGACCCAGGGCCCTGCCCCTGCTTGCTGCAGGAGACGGAGGGAGGTGGGGGTGGTATTGGGCAGGACAGGAGATGGGTGGGCATGTCTGGGGCAGGGGTTTTGGCCCCTGAGGCTGTCTGCTCAGCCAGTGTCCAAGCCATGGGCTTCCAGGAGCTCATCTCAAAGGCTTCTCACCCAGTGCCAAGCCCCTTCTGCAGTGACTGAGGGGATCCTGCTGTTCTCCGCCCCTCCCAATAGTTCCCAAACTCTGAACCTATTGTTTAGAAGACTTTATCCTGAAATGAATTGAGAAAGAAACTTATTCAATTGTTCATTTTTAGGGCACAATGAGGTTTCAGGGTGAACCAGGAGCCAAAGCTTCAGCCCCAGCAGGCACTTACCTCCGGGGCAGCCAGCATAGAGCCCACAGCACAGAGATATTCACCTTTCTTTGTTCATTCTCTCCCTCCTCCTCTCTCTCCCTCTCTCCCTCTTTGTGCTTTTTTTTTTTTTTTAAATGTAGTTTAACTTATTGCAGTCTGTTTATTTATTTTTAAAAATTTTATTTATTTATTTTTGGCTGCATTGGGTCTTCGTTGCTGTGCGCGGGCCTTCTCCAGTTGTGATGAGCGGGGGCTAGTCTTCGTTGAGGTGTGCGGGCTTCTCATTGCGGTGGCTTCTCTTGTTGCGGGGCAGGGGCTCTAGGCACTCGGGCTTCAGTAGTTGTGGCTCGCGGGCTCTAGAGCGCAGGCTCAGTAGTTGTGGCTCGCGGGCTCTAGAGCGCAGGCTCAGTAGTTGTGGCGCACGGGCTTAGTTGCTCCGCGGCATGTGGGATCTTCCCGGACCAGGGTTTGAACCCGTGTCCCCTGCATTGGCGGGCAGATTCTTAATCACTGTGCCACCAGGGAAGCCCTATTGCAGTCTGTTTAGAGTTAATTTTGTTACAGTTTATTTTTTGGCCACACCATGTGGCTTGCGGGATCTTAGTTCCCCAACCAGGGATCGAACCCGGGCCCCCAGTAGTGGAAGTGCAGACTCCTAACCACTGGACTGCCAGGGAAGTCCCCTTCTGTGCTTCTTTCTAATCCCCTTCATTCTCCTCTCTCTCATTTGTGTCTCCTGTGGGCCAGGTGGGCTCGGACAGCCTCCTCTTACCCTAATCGGTGAGACAGACAAGTGAACAGATGCAGTGCGGGGGCTACCAGACAGTTTTGAGAGTAGGCCAGGACGTGGGGCAGCAGGGACTCTCTTACTCTGCTGGCAGGGTGTAAACTGGCACAACTACTTTGGAAAACAGTTTGGCTGCATCTGCTAAAGCCGAGTACATGCCCACCCTATGACCCAGTAATTTCACTTCTTTCTTTGTTGTTGTTGGTTTTATATATATATATATATATATATATATATATATATATATATATATATATATATATGTTTGTTTGTTTATTTATTTATTTTGGCTGCACCAGGTCTTAGTTGCGGCATGTGGGATCTTCGTTACGGTGTGCGGGATCTTTTTTCTTTAAGTTGCAGCATGCGGGATCTTTTTTAGTTGTGGCATGCGGTATCTAGTTCCCTGACCAGGGATCAAACCTGGGCCTCCTGCACTGGGAACACAGAGTCTTACCCACTGGACCACCAGGGAGGTCCCTTGCTTCTTTCTTTGCATATACACCCAACAGAAATCTGTACACATGTGCCCCCCAAAACACGAACTATTTAAAATGTTCTTAGCAGTACTATTCATTAACTGACAAAAATACTGGAAATTACCTAAATGCTCATCAATGGTAAAATGGATAAATTCTGGTCTAGTTACACACGGGAATGCTATGAGTATTACCGTTCACATTGGAACGGTAATGAGAATAAACCATCTGCAACTATGCGTAAAGAGAGAGAGAAGCCAGACACAAAAGGGGACTTCTTAGATAATTGTTTCTGTATAAAGTACAGAAACAGACAAAACTAATTGAGGGGTAGAGGTGAGGGTGGGGATGCCCTGGGGCAGGACTAGTAACTTGTTGGGGAGGAGTCTGATGATGCTGTTTATACAGGCTGTTCATCTGGGGACAATCCACTGAGCTAACCACTCAAGATCTGTGTACTTTATACCAGTGAGTTAAACTTCAGCAGAAACTTTACCCTGGTAGGAGGAACCCTGGGGCTGTGGGTGGGCAAATAAGGGAGCAGCCAGCTCTTACAAGGGATCAGGGCAGGCTTCCTGGAGGTGGTGTCACCCAAGCTACAACTTGAAAAGCTGAAATGGAGGTGGCAGGACAAGGACACAGCAGAGCACAGAGACCCAGGATTTGCCCTCCTCTGGGAACCAGCGGCTTGAGGAGAAGCTGTTTCCTGTCAGGAAGAGAGAAGGAGTCAGTGGCTCGAGTCCTTGACCTGACCTTGACTTTGGCCTGCTCCTGATTTGCTTCCATGTGAGAGGGTCCAAGGATCATTCTTGCTCCAGTATTTTTTCTGGGTTTACATGGAGGCTCAGCTTCTGATTCCAACAGAGCTTAGCTGTGATTCAGAACCTCCCAGGATTAGAAATCTATGTGGCTGGAAAATGATCCTTTCTGCAGATGAAGGAAGTTTGGTAAGAAAGGCCTTTGGAATTTGAAAGTTCATCATGGAGGCAGGAGTGGCAGGACCTGGACCTGAAATCCTTTGAGCACCTGCTGTGGGCCAGGGACAGACAGACACTCTGCCATCCAGTGACTCCAAAGATTTCCACAGCCACCTAACTCTGCAGGGCAATGGAAGGATGGGAGGAAATGCTTTATAAACTGTGAAGTGCAGTACACTTGGACAAGACCAAAAACACTTCAACACCTCACTGAATGGTTGAGCAGCCCGTGTGCATGGTGTGGATAGTTTTGGTCTGGGGCATGGTGTTGAAATTAAACCCTGAAGGATGCCACCCATGAACCTGTTATTAGAGCAATGATGAAATACCAGGTACCGGGCTTCCCTGGTGGCACAGTGGTTAACAATCCGCCTGCCAATGTAGGGGACACGGGTTCAAGCCCTGGTCTGGGAAGATCCCACATGCCGCGGAGCAACTAAGCCTGTGCACCACAACTACTGAGCCTGCGCTCTAGAGCCCACGAGCCACAGCTACTGAGCCTGTGTGCCACAACTACTGAAGCCCGCGCGCCTAGAGCCCGAGCTCCACAACAAGAGAGGCCATGCAATGGGAAGCCTGCGCACTGCAACGGAACAGTAGCCCCTGCTTGCTGCAACTGGAGAAAGCCCTCGCACAGCAACGAAGATCCAACGCAGCCAAAAATAAATTAAAAAAAAAAAAAAAAATATATATATATATATATACCAGGTACCATTTACTGACCACTTACCAAGCCCTGGGATAAGGCCTGTATGTCCATCTTCATGTTAAGTGGGTATTGTTGATCCCATTTTACAGAAAAGACTGACACTCAAAGAGAAAGGCACGTGGGACTCCCCTGGTGGTCCAGTGGCTAAGATTCCACACTTCCACTGCAGGGGGCGTGGGTTTGATCCCTGGTCAGGGAACTAAAATCCCACATGCTGCGAGGTGCGGCCAAAAAAAAAAAAAAAAAGTTCTTTAAAAAAAAAAAGAGGGGCTTCCCTGGTGGCGCAGTGGTTGAGAATCTGCCTGCTAATGCAGGGGACACGGGTTCGAGCCCTGGTCTGGGAAGATCCCACATGCCACGGAGCAGCTGGGCCCGTGAGCCACAATTGCTGAGCCTGCGCGTCTGGAGCCTGTGCCCCGTGACGGGAGGGGCCGCGATAGAGAAAGGCCCGCGCACCGCGATGAAGAGCGGTCCCCGCACCGCGATGAAGAGTGGCCCCCGCTTGCCGCAACTGGAGAAAGCCCTCGCACGAACCGAAGACCCAACACAGCCAAAAATAAATAAATAAATAAATAAATAAATAAATAAGAAAATCCTTAAAAAAAAAAAAAAAAAAAAAGAGAGAGAAAGGCACCATGTGAGTCCAGAGACGAGAACCCCATGCAGGCTCGCTGCCCTGTCCATCTTTCTAGTTGGTCTTTACACTACAAGCTCATTCCAACCTCGGGGCTTTTGCCCTGGCTGCTCACTCCTTCTGGCGTGTTCTCCCTTCAGATATTCAGGTCTGGCCCCTTCTTGTTATTCAGGACTTGGCTCAAATGCCACCTCCTCAGGAGACCTTCCGTGATCACCGTGGCATACGTGGTCTCCCTACCTCCCCTCTTGCCACTCTGGGATTCCTTGTTTATTTATCTATTGACTTGTTGACTGTCACTCCCCCATTGGACTGTGAGCTCCACGAAGGCAGGGACCCTGGCTGTGGCCTCAGTGCTGCATGCAGCGCCTGGCACAGAGGAGACACTCAGCAAGTGTTTGTTGAGGAGCTTGAGGGGATTCGAACCCAGCTCCACGTGACTCCTGAGCCTGAGCTCTTTGTGTCCCCTCGCACCCGCTCTGCCCCTTGGTTCCCACACCACCCCCCTGCTAGGAGCCACATGGTGGCAGTGGGGCAGGGGGTGAGCACAGGTGTCCTCAGGCTGTGGGTGAGGCTGCCCTGGGCACCAGGAGACCAGCTCAGCCACTGTTGCTGCCCTGACCTGGATTTGAACCTGGGCTCAGCTCTCACTTCCTGTCCCTGAGTGATCCTTCCCCATTCCAGGGTCCTTCTCTCTGGGTCTCAAGTGTCCTCCCAAGATTATATTTCTGACACTCCTCAGAGGAAGAAGAAAAGGAAATGGGCTGAAACTGCAGCAGGAAGGACTCTGGTTAGACATAAAGTAGAACTTCCCAGCTGTGGGAACTGTAACAAACACCTGGGCGGGTGGAGGAAGTGGAGTTATGGAATCTCCTCCCCTGAGCAGCGTGAAGAACAGGATGAACAGTCATCTGCTTGGGTGGGGTGCAGGAGTATGGACACGATGAATTTTGGAAGCCACTCTCAAGCCCTTGGCTCATGAGCTGCCTTGAGGGCCAGGGACCTGGTCAGGAAGGAGAGAAAGGGTCAGCTGTTAGGCCCACCTGGCATTGGTGTGGGTGTGGGAGAAGGTGGAGAAAGAGGCTGAAGGGGGCAGAGGCTGTGCCTGTTTATTTAAATCAGGCAATAAGGACTCGGGAAACTTTAAGGTGCTTTAGAGTTTCCAAAGCAGGGTGTGGGGAAGTGAGCACAGGAGCTGGAGTCAGGCAGCCCTGGCTTTGAGTCCTGTTTTACCACTTATAAGCCATGATGCTCTAGGCAGGTTACTTCCTGTTTTTGATCAATTCCCTCCCCTGTTAAATTGGAATGATAATGCAGATTAAAGGAGGTGACAGTTTGAAAAAGGACTTTACAAAAAGCATTATGATATATGCAGGATATATGGCAGACTGGGCAAGTGTTATTATGATAACAATTATGGTGGTTTTGTTTTCAGTTCAAATTATGCGCCAGGCATAAGGTCATTTCATCCTAACAACAACCCTAATTTTTTTTTTTTTTTTTTTTGGTCATGTCCCGTGAACCCGGCTCCTTGGCAGTGAGAGCACGGAGTCCTAACCACTGGACTGCCAGGGAATTCCCACAATAACCCTATTTTTGTCACCCATTCTACAGAGTGAATGAGGCTCAGAGTGGTGACATGACTTGTCCAAGGTCACATAACCAGTTGGAACCTGACTCAGGACTTAAATCCCATATGATTTCAGTCCAGTATCCTGCACCCTCCCCCTGCTGCCTATGATTGACCGAGAAGGTACTTTACAAATTGTAAAGTGATGAATATCATCATCATCATTTTTTTAAAAAGTGATTGCTGTTCATTAACTAGTTTCCTCTAGAGCAGGAGTCCCCAACCCCTGGGCCATGGACCAGTACCGGTCTGTGGCCTATTAGAAACTGGGCCACACAGCAGGAGGTGAGTGGCAGGCCAGTGAGCGAAGCTTCATCTGTATTTACAGCCCTCCGCATCGCCTGAGCTCCACCTCCTGTCAGATCAGCGGTGGCATTAGATTCTCATAGGAGCGTGAACCCTACTATGAACTGCGCAGGCGAGGGATCTAGGTTGCGCGCTCCTTATGAGAATCTAATGCCTGATGATCTGAGGTGGAGCTGAGGCAGTGATGCTAGCGCTGGGGAGCGGCTGCAAATACAGATTATCATTAGCAGAGAGGTTTGACTGCACAGAGACCATAATAAATCAATTGCTTGCAGACTCATATCAAAACCCTATCATTGAGTGGCAAGTGACGATTAAGCCTCATCTTACCTAGTAGACTGGACATAAGCAACACACTTCGGGTGTCACTGTATCCCATCACCCCCCAGATGGGACCATCTAGTTGCAGGAAAATAAGCTCAGGGCTCCCACTGATCTTGCATTATGGTGAGTTGTATAATTATTTCATTATATATTACAATGTAATAATAATAGAAATAAAGTGAACAATAAATATAATGCACTTGAATCATCCAGAAACCATCTCCCGCCACCCGCCATCTCCACCGTCCGTGGAAAAATTGTCTTCCACATAACCGGTCCCTGGTGCCAAAAAGGTTAGGACCGCTGCTCTAGAGGGAGCAGAGTACTTCTCAGTCCTGCCACTATAGGGCAGCAGAGCCCTGGACTGGGACCCAGAGGTCCTGAGGGTGGTGCCCTGCCCACTTCTCACATCCCTGGGTCTTGAGCCCTCCTGATGCTTAGCTGTGTGCTGGAGGGTAGGCGCACAGAGCAGCGGGCTGGGCAGGGGGCAAGAGATGGCACAGCCTTTGGGAAATAGGAGCACATGCCCAGTCCTGACCTCAGCTCTGAGAGGAAAACGTCTGACAAGCAAGATGGTGGCTGGTCGTGACACCCTCCTCCAGGAAGCTCCCCGCTGACTCCAGGGCTGGGTCAGGAGCCCTCTTCTTGCCCCCATAGCCTTGGAATCCACGGCATCAGCATCACAGGGTACGTCACCTTCTCCATGCTCCCTTTGGACGGTCGGCACCTTGAGGGCCGTGCACTCTGACTCCTTCAGCGGTCCCAGCATGGGCCAAGCACTCAGGGGTGCTTAAGGCTTATTGAATACATGTATGTGGGCAGTGGGTGTCTGAGCTGGGTTCAGAGCCCGTTCCTTCTGAGATTGCCCCGAAGGTGGAGTAAAGGGGAAGGGAGAATTCCTAAGACTGAAAGATGCTTATCTCCAGAGGCTCTGGAGACCACCCACTTGGCCCTGGGATGTCTGAATCTTTATGCCAAGTTCTTGGCTGCATAATGCGACAGTAAAATCACCACCACCAGGCACTAAATGTTGTTTGTCATTTCATCTATGTTGTTTACCTCCTTAACCCCTGTAACAACCTTCCAAACAGGTTCTATGTATACCTTCCAGATTTTTCAAAGGAGGAAACAGAGGCTCAGAGAGAGGAAGTGAGGTCACACAGCAAATAAGAAGCAGAGCCTCTTTGAACCCAGACCCACCTGACCCAGGGCCTACTCCCTGAAGCCCTTTGTTATAACAACCACCTTCTCCCAGCTCTGCAGCAATTCCCAACTCGGGAAGCCCATGCATGTCCACCAGTCACCAGGGTTCTCACAGCAGCTCTGCAAGGTGGGCAGATGGGGATGGGGAGCGTGAGGCAGTGTCGTACCACGGTTCACTCAGACGGGCACTCAGGAGCAGCTCTTCCCAGCTCTGCGTTCAGTGATGTCAAGCTGGTGCTGGAAATTAGCCATGCTGGGCGTATTTACACTACTGAAACCAGCTGCCCCCCATCCCTGTCGCCACCCTACGTCAGAGCTGGTTGTTAATCCTTCACCAGCACACCCCTGTATGAATAGGAGCCCACCGAGCCTCAGAGAGAAGTGAAGATACTGAGATGCCCACAGGCCCTCTCTGCTTCCCAGCCAGGCTTCAGCCTCTCTGCCTGGCTCTCCCGGAGCCTCTGCCCTCCCTCTCTTTGCTCACATCCTGCCTCGGTGTGGGAATGATGCAGTTTCAGCAGCTGGGCCCCTGATCCTATTATCCCCTCCAGGGCGTGACAAGTGCCTGTGACTGGCCCTGCTGGGCCCCCTGCCCCTCCCTCCTCCTGCCTGTGGACTGGGGGTGCTCCTGACCCCCCAGGTAAAGTCTTGTGCCCAGCGGGCAGTGGGATGCCTCGAACCCGACTTTGATGCCCCTCAAGCTGTGACCCACGGCAGAGTGGCACTGATATCCGCCAAAGAAGAGTGGCACCAAATGGTGTCACATCCACCTTGCCTCAATGCCTGTCTACACCTGCCCCCCGCAGGGTGGGGTGAAGCAAGGCTTTGCGAAGGCAGGGGTGGACATGTGCTGGAAGGCTGTATTTCTCGGCTGAGGTAGTGGCCGGTGGCACTGGTCACTCAGGGCCCCAGTGGCACCCTGGATTCAGCCCCGCATCCACTCGGGCTGGTGGGGGTGGGTTTGGGGTCCAAGCGTGCAGTTAGAGCACCTGGAGGTGAGGATATGTGGACGGGCTCGGGGAGGAGCACAGGGAAGGACGGGGGGCCCAAACCCCCCCTTTCCCAAACAGGTGCCTCCCTCCTGGACACCCCCGCCGAGTCTGCTGGTTTCCAGGAAAAGGCCAATGCAATCGCTGAGTCAGCAGATTGAGGCTGGTATCACCCTGGCAGCTCTACGGG
The DNA here is from genome assembly GCF_949987535.1 of Balaenoptera acutorostrata. Taxonomy (NCBI): domain Eukaryota; kingdom Metazoa; phylum Chordata; class Mammalia; order Artiodactyla; family Balaenopteridae; genus Balaenoptera; species Balaenoptera acutorostrata. The sequence continues at coordinate 12,639,344 of NC_080064.1, read as the reverse complement.
ATGAACCTGTTGCTTCCAGGGCCCAGCAGGGCCTGCCCAGGAGCCCCGGACCTGGCCAGGTTCCCGCTACCCACCCTGTACCATTGTTCCTACCTGGCAACCAGCCCTGCCTCTCTCGCTCTCCTTCTCTCCTGCCCCAACCTCTAGCCCAAACGTCACCTCATGCCCCAAACCAGCCTCTCTCCAACTTCCCAGATGCCAGACTTGCTCGCTCTGGAGTAGGAGGGGGTGTCAGGAGACCTGGGTTTGAATTCCGGGACCACACCTACCGGCTCTGTAATCTTGGGCAAGTCCCTTTACCTCTCTGAGCCTCAGTCTCCTCCTCACTGATGAGATGCAGGTTGTCACCCCACTGGGCCTTACTGTTCAAAGGATAGAAGGGGCCCAGAGGGTGACGGCAGGCAAGAGGTGTTCAGGGAATGAATGGTTTTCACAGACTCTCCTCCAGCATGACCTGTTTTCCCAGGGCCTGTGGGGGAGAAGGAAGCTGTGGAATCTTCTGCTCGCCCACCTCACTCCATCAGCATCAATCATCATGCTCATCATACAGCTCCATGGTTCACTGGTGAAATGGGTTCGAGCTTCCGTCTCCCACCTGAGCCAGCTCTGGGTTCCTGGCATTAGCAGAGCCTGAGGTGTGGGCAGGGAATGGGCACGGCCAGAGGCCACCATCTGGGCGAGGTCAGGACTTGGAAGAATCCAGCCTGTCCAAGAGGAGAGCGGACAAGACTGCCTTGTGTGGGGAATCGGGGGGGAGGCCTGGTCCTCTCCGGGGCAGCTCCAGGTGATGGCCCCCGGCCAAGGAACCCATGCTGTAGGCTTAGTGCCCACACCCTGGTTCTGGTTGTAGCACGGCACCCCTGCTCCAGACAGCGTCTTCTTGTTTGTTTCGGGTTTGGGAGGAATTAGTGAAGTTGTTATGTAATTAGCAGTGTGGTGGGCACCATCCAGGACTGGCAAGGGGGGCTGGGAAGGAAGGGGAGAGAGCCTGGGAACCGGGATTGCTCAACAAATGACCAGTGAAGAGGGAGGAGTGGGAAGGGAGTGGTGGATTGAATAGAGTGAATCAGTGAATGAATAAGTGAGTGAGTGAATTAATGAATAAGCTAATGCCTAAATAATATTAGCAAACACTTACGTAGCTCTCGCTACATGCCTGGCGTTGTTCTAACCCTTTCCTTGTCTGTACTCACTCAGTCTTCACAAAAGTAAGCTGTCTTACTACCTCCATTTCATGGAGGCACAGAGAAGTTAAGTAACTTATCCCAAGTCATACAGCTGGTAAGTGACCGAGTTGGGATTGAACCCATACAGGCTGGCTCCAGAGTCTCCGGATACCAAATGGGAGCACAGCCCCAGGACTAGGAGGAGAGTTCATAGCTGAGTGGTGGGAAGCTGGATTTTGCCATCCGGACCTTGAGACTTCAGACTTCACATTATTTGGTGGGTTGTCCATTCATTCATTCATTCATTCATTCCACATATCTGCTGGCCACTCACTCATCCATTCACTGAGTGCTAGCTCTGGGAAAGGGAGGGGTGAGAATAATGATTCTGTTCTGCCCCGGCAAAATGAGTCCTTCAGGGTTCAGCTCAGGTGCCACCTCCTCCAGGAAGCCTTCTCTGATTTGCTCTGTAGAGGGCCCACAGGCTCCTGGGCTTCCCTCAGTATTATCTTCCCCCTGTGCCTGCTTCCCTCTCTAGTAGGGCAGTGCTTTAGTCTCTGAATTCTTGGTATACCATGGGTGCTCAATAAAAGCTTGATGAGGCAACTTGTTGCTGCTGGGCCTCCTCCTGGGTACTGCCAGCACCCTGCTCTCTGCTGCTTCCTCTCCTTACTCCAGCCAGGATGCTCTGGTGTCTGGGCACACCCCCCAAAAGACCTTCCCATCCTGCTGGTGAGTGGAAACTCCCCAGGCACTGGTTCCAGCCAGGGGCCATGGTCAGCAGGGATGGGATTCACCCCTGCCTCGGGAGGGAGGGAACTGGGCCCGCCCTAGCTCAGCAACCAACAGCAGCCTCTTCCTTTGCTGGCTAAATGTTTGTTTTCAAATTCCTGAGGCCCGCATCACCTCCCACCCTTGTCCCCACTGGCCCCTGGCCTGGCTTTGCTTCCTTCCTCCCCTTACTTGACCAGGCTGGTTTGCCCTGGGGAGCTGGGCCAAGCCTGTCTCTCCTGCTGCCCACCAGCTAGGGCCCGAGCCTTGAGCTGGCTGACTGGGGAACCCAGAGATTGGGGCATGAGATAGGGAGCTCAGGAGCCCTCCCCAGCTCCTCCGCAGAGAGTATGGAAAGGCCAAATCTTTTCGCTCTTCAGGGAATCACAGGCTGGTAGCCAGAACAAGTTACTGGGTTAGCCAGGTTGGGCAGGCCCAGGCCTGGCTGAGGAGGCCCAGCACAGGTCAGACCTAATTCAAACCCTCCCCAGCTGGGAGTCTTGAACAAGTAGTGTGGTGGGTCTCAAACTTAAACTCTTGTGCCTCAGAATCACCCAGGAACCTCGAAAAAAATACAGACTCCTGGGCCCCATCCTCTGACTTTCTGATTCAGTGGATCTGAGGGAGAACCCGGGGATCTGAATTCGGGGCATGCTTCCCTGGTGATTCGGATGCAGGAGGCCCACACTGCTGACACACAGTGGAGAAAAGCTTGAAGAAGACAAAGCCAGGCTAGACAAACATGGGTTCTAACCCCAGCTCTACCGTTTACCTGTCCTATGACTGACCTTTGAGAACTGTACCTTCCAGTTCAGTCGGCACTAGCCACAGGTGGCTATTTACATTTAAATTAATTGAGATGAAATAAAATTAAAGCCAGTTCCTCAGGGGCATTGGCCACAATTCCAGTGCTCAGTAGCCCCATGTGGCTTAGTGGCCACCACATGGCACAGAGCAGATATAGAACACTGCCATCCAACCATCACTCCATCCACAGAAAGTTCTCTTGGACGGCACTGTTATAGAATGTCAGCTCCACGAAGGCAGAGGTAATCATTTGCTTTGTTCCCTGGTGTCCAAGATATACAGCATAATGCCTGGAACATAGTTGGAGATCCATAAATACTTTTTTAGTTGAGTTTTTATTGTGGTAAAATATACCACATATAATGAAAAATTGACCATCTTACCCATCTTTAAGTATTCAGCTCTGTGGCATTAAGTGTATTCACATCGTTGTGCAACCATCACCACTATTCATCTGCAGAACTTCGTCATCATCCCAAACTGAAAACTCTGTCCCTATGAAACAATAAATCGCTATCAATAAATACTTTTTTAATAAATGGGTGATCTTGGTCACCTCCCCGCTCTGGGCTTTAGCTTCCTTACCTGCAGAATGGGTGTCATACGAGTTCCCACCTTGCGAGTCTGTAAAGGTTAAATGAGATCTAGAGCGCGTGTTTAGCACAGACCCTGATGCAGACTAAGTGCTCATCAAATGTTCGCTGTTACTGTGTTATTGCCCCATCGGGCAGTATTGCCTGAGTATCCCACAACTCCTTGCTCTCTGAACTCTCCATTCAAGTAGACAGAAACCCGGACCACTGTTGGTGTAAATGACATGGGTGTTTTGTCTCCAGGGCTTGAGCCGCTGTTGCCTTTATGTCCTCAGCCAGGCTAGCTACCCTGATGACCATCGCTTCCAGCTGCTTCACCAACAGCCTATCCTGGGACCCTGCAACACCCCCTGAAATGGTGGGGGGGGAGTTGGAAGAAACCCTTACAGACGATGTCAAAGTACAGATGGGAAGGCTGAGGCCCAAGGTCACATAGGACGGCAGAGGCAGAGCCACGGCTCAGAGCAGGAATGCTGATCCCAATCTTTTCAAGACACTACCTGACTGGCACATGGGAGCCACTAACTGAATGAATGGATGGATGAATGAATGAATGCTGTCAGGTGGATGAGCCTCATTCTGCAGCTGAAGAAACAGGCTCAGGGAGGTTAAGTGAGGTGCTTGGTAAATGTTTATGGAATTGATCGCATGGTGTCAGAGGGCAGGGCATACTGGCCAAGCACCTTGAACCCTGCAGTACCTTTAATCGCTGCCCCCAAGGGACAGCCAGGACAGTCTCTTGCTCATGGTGGAGTAGAAAGAGAAGCTATCTCTTGGCATCATGAAGGAAGGAAGGAATTTCTTTGGTTTTGGAGTCAGACAAGCTCAGATCTGTCACAGATCTTTTTTTTTTTTTAATTTATGGCTGTGTTGGGTCTTTGTTTCTGTGCGAGGGCTTTCTCTAGTTGTGGCAAGCAGGGGCCACTCTTCATCGCGGTGCGCGGGCCTCTCACTATCACGACCTCTCTTGTTGCGGAGCACAGGCTCCAGACGCGCAGGCTCAGTAATTGTGGCTCATGGGCCCAGCCGCTCCGCAGCACGCGGGATCCTCCCAGACCAGGGCCCGAACCCGCGTCCCCTGCATTGTCAGGCAGACTCTCAACCACTGCGCCACCAGGGAAGCCCTGTCACAGATCTTGAGACAAGGGAGCAGTCTTGCTGAGCTCTCAAACTTTCTAAACTTGGGACCCTCCTGAGACATTATAAAAGCTGTGGCCTCCAGCCAGTGGTGAGCTGGTAAATGTTTACCAACTGGCCCTCTCAAAGGAGGAAAAAAAATGCTCTGGTTTGCATCATTTGCTGATTGCTGTGGTGTAGATACTTCCACTCACAGTTATTTCAAGGTACCCATGAAACCTGGCTCACAAAATTCATGAAATTTTAACAACCCACTCTCCCTGAGCCAGAAGGAGCCAGCTCTAGCACGTCAGGCCAGCCTCTTCCCCTTCCTGTGCCTCATCTTCCTCGTCTGTAAAGTGGAGGTGCTGATGGTTCCTACCTGCAGGGCTGTCGTGAGGATGAAATGGGTTGTTTCTACGCTCCAACCCAGAGGCCGGGAGATCAACAAGACTGGGGGGGACTGTGGAAGGTCCCACCTTCCAGCCCTGGCTGGGGCATGTTGAGGGGGCCCAGAGGGCAGCCAGGAGCCTCAGCTGTGGGAGACCGGCACCTCATCCCCTTCCCACCCCTGGCCTCCTGGGCAGCCTATCCTTCCTTTCTGATTCCCGGCCCAAGGATTCCTGGGTTGCCCAGTGGAGGTGACCATGAAGCCCCCCCGCCCTTCTGTTTGGGCCACTTCCAGAAACGGGTGGCGCAAGGGGGTGGGCAGAGCAGCTCAGTGGCGACAACAGAGTTTGCCCAAAGCTGGAAAGACAGGCTCACCTGCCCGAGTCTGGCTAATCCCCTCCTTTTACCCTGGCTTAATTCCTGTACCATGGGAGGGGGGAGGAATTCCCCTCCACCACCCATGCAGCCCCTCCTATCCCTACCTGAGTGCTGGCAGGACCCTGGGCACCCAAGGGAGCCCTCCTTTGACAATGGGGTACCAGACCACGGTGCCATGCCCCACTCTGCATCTCTCCTCTTGGTTTTGGCATCTAAGGTGCCTGCATCCAGGGGCAGTGAGCCTGGCAGTTAAGGGGAGCTGATCATGTTGAGAAGGGTCCTTCTCACTTTGGGAGGGAAGACTGCATTCCTGGCCAGGTGTTCTAAAAGATTCTTTGTAAAGAACAGGAGAACACAACAAAATATTAGGGCAGAAAGGGACCTATGGCAAAGACAAGCCTTCTGCTGCAAAGATGGGGAAACTGAGGCCAGGGAGGGGAAAGGTCATATTCATAGTCGCACAAGGACTCAGAGGCTGAGCTAGGACCTGGACCCAGTCCCTGGATGGCCAGTCTCTTTTTTGCTACCTGGTGACTGGCGGAAGCGGCTGGAAGGTAGTGGCCCAAGAACATGGCTGTCCTGGGGGGAAAGGGTGACCAGCCAAGGCCTGCAATTTCCCTCTTGCTGGTGACCACCCTCCTGCAAGCCCCAGGCCCTGAGAAGTGGAGTGAAGGTGAGTCTGGGGGTGGAACACTCCCCTTCCTGAGATGTAGGTGATGCTGCCTGCGGGTGGGGACCTGGGTCTGCTCAGCTTTGCCCTTAATTCCCTGTGTGGCCTTGGGCAATTCATGGTCCCTCCCACCCCCGCCCCCGCCCCTTGACACCATTCTCTCTGGCAGCAAAATGGGTGGTTTGGACCAGACCAGTGGTTGAAAACTTGTTTTAAGCTGCAGCATGATTGTCTAGATGCCTGGTATAGAAAACAGACACAAGAGGGACAGAGCTGGGGGAAGCCGGGGTTTGAGGAGGGGCCGACAGCAGGAGAGTGGAGGATTTGGGTCCTGGAGCCTCAGCTACTCAGACACCAGGGGAGGGGGCTCAGCCCTCCACGGCACCCCCTGGGGATTGCACCTGTAGGGAGGGGTGGGATGCTGGGTCTTGGGCCACACCCCAAGGGAGGGAGTCTGGTACCACCCCCGACCCCTGAAAGAGATGGAGAAAGACAGAGAAGTCAAGAGATAGAAAGACAGAGATAGACAGAGACAGAGACAGAGGCAGGGAGGCAGAGTGAAATAGAGCAAGAGAGAGAAAAACAGAGAAAGGGAGGCCCCCAAAAGAGAAATATTCGAGAACGAAATGGAGAGAGAAGGAGAGGGAGAGAGGGGGAGGGGGAGAAGAAGAGACACATGTTTCCACTCAAAGTTCTTTTTTGTTTAAAATAAAACCGACCCAACAATCTCTGCTGCTGACGGTTGGCCGGAGCCCAGGCCCCAGGCAGAGTGTGCCCACGGGCCTCCTGGCCCCCTGCCTGGGAAACTCAAGTCATAGCTGCCTGGGGCTCTGCTCTCAGCCACCTCTGACACAGAGCCTCGTCCCCTGGCACGGCTCAGGCCTGAGGGGCCCAGGAGGGACCCCTGAGCAGGCAGGGCCCCTGAGGCTTCTCCCGGATATCCCCCCAAGGGGGCTGCCCTTGCCAGAGCTTCGCGGTCATTCCGGGCTGGGAGCAACCAACCACCATGAGGCCCGAGTCCGAGGGCCAGGCGGGGCACTGCGGCCAGGAGGAAGGCCGGAGAAGGGACAGGTTCAGGCTCAGCATTAACTTGGGGCCTGGTCAGCAGGGGTGCCGCATCCCCAGATGTTCAGAGGCCCTCCCCCCACTCCTCTCTAGGGACACGTCGCAGGTCCCTGCAGCCCTGGGTCGAGGGCACCTGGCTGGGAGTGAGCCGTGTGCCATGGGGACCATGGAGGTTATTATGCGAGGAAGAGCAGGTGGGGTGGGTCGGGGGCCTTGTCTCCCAGCACACCTGGCCAGGCTTGCTCAGAGCCCCTCCATCTCACATGCACATATTTTGCACTCAGACCCCAAATTTTGATCTGGCCTAAGCCCCAGGGACCCAGGCAGGAGTGAAGCTAGTCTGATAGCAGCTAGCGTTTGTAGGGTACCTAAAGGGCTCCAGAAACTGCCAAGCGCTGAACGCAGCATCTCATTTAATCCTCACATCCCATGAGGTTGGAGCCATTATAACATCCGTCCACCTTACAGATCACGAAACCGAGGCTCAGAGGAGTTAACACGCTTACCCAAATCTCTTAATGAGTAAAATGTGGGATTTGAACCTGGATTTGCTCACCCACCGCAGCCCCACACCCTGGGACAGTGGGGAGCTTCTGGGGTGTGGAGCCGCCCCCTGGCATCCCAGGGCCCGTGGAGGGGGCACCCTCCACCCTCAGGCCCAGGCTCCTGTCCCTTCCGGAGCTGAGAGAGGCAGGTCTGAGAACAACTGATCCCTGGGGTTTTGTTCTTGGCACAAAGGCATCCGGATCCAGGCTTAGTGGTGAATGGCGAGGGGCCCGCAGCCCCTCCCGTGGGCAGGCCTGGCAGGCTCTGCCCTTGCCTGCTTCCCCGCAGCCTGGGAGCCCTCAGCTTCCTATTCAGAACCCTGGCTCAGCCACCGACAGGAGTATCAAAGGCAGGCAGATCTGGGGGGATTAAAGGAGGCAGTGAGAGGCTGGGGGCGCTGGGGAGGAGCTGGGGGCACTCACATGGGACTCCGTACTATGTGCTGGGCACCCCCTGATCTCACATAGTCCTCGTGGCCACCGGCAGTGTAGGTAACGATGGGAATTGGAAGGCCAGAGAGGGAAGGGACTTGCCCAAGTTCACAGAGCAAGTCGGAGGCAGAACCAGGCTTCAAATCCAGGTGACCAAGCTCCCACTCAGGGCTTTTTTCATGAAACAAGTTTCCTCTGTGCTTAAGACACCCCTGTCCTGTGGCCTCTTCCAGAGACAGAGAAAAGGACAAAGGCAGGCAGAGAGAGGAGGACGCACCAGCTGGCAGAAGGGAGGAGAGAGGGGGTCTCCTGGAAGCTTCCCCCCCGGAGCGCCTGAGGGGGGCGCTGGGGAACGGGGGCTGCAGTGCCGCCTGGACGTTGCCCAGCCTGGTAGAAGAGCCGAGGAGGGACAGGGGACCGCACAAGGACGGAGTGCCAGGATGAGGGGAGATGAAAGCCCAGGGCTTCCCCACCCAGAGCCTCCTGTACCAGGTCTGCCCCCGGCCAGTGTGAGGAGTGGGGCCTGGGGGTCCTCGCTGACCTGGGACTCAGACTCACCTGGGAGAGAATGGAGTGTGGGTCTCAATAGTGAGGGCTCTGGGTGGGTGTACAGGATTAGGGGAGCATCACGATGGGCAGCTGGGCCCTGAGGTTCTACCCTGCTGTGTGACCTCAGGGAGGTAAAAATCCCTCTCTGGGCCTCATTCTCCTTCTAGGGCCCCAGAGCCAGAAGACCTCCTCATTCTGCCATGGCGATGTGGGCTTGATGACTGAGAGCACCCTTCACTGAATCCTTCGGTGAGGCAGGATTGTGCTAGGGCCTGGACCTGCATTCTTTCATCCAATCCTCACAGCAATTGCACCAGAATCATTTTCCCCCCACTTGACAGATGAGGAAACTGAGGCTCAGAGAGGCCTTGTTCAAGGTCACACAGTTCGTAAAGATTTCAAAGCCTCATGACCTCACTTTGGTCCCCGGTCTCAGATACCAAGCTGTGGGCTGGGATCCCAGCGGGCTGGCCCCAGGGCCTGGGCGGTTGTAAGGCCCTGCGCCTCTGTCTGAGGCCCCCTCCTCCCTCCCGGTGCCAAGGTGGCAGAGCAAGGTGCCGACCTGCCCCCCAGTTGCAGGCACCCCCAGGAATGCCACTGCATTCCTGTGGTGCGGGTGTGGCGGCCCGCGGCTCTGTTTGCCCGAGGCCTGTGCTGGTTGTTAAGCAAGTCCCAGCTCCAGGCGCTGAGTCAGCAGGCCGCGCAGCCCTGTCACTCCCAGCAAACCCCCGTCACCAGGAAGGTGGTGGCAGGAGGGGAGGAGGAAGCGCTGCTTCCCTTGCAGGGGGAGGGGGGTGGGGGGAGATGCCTTAGTCGGGGAAGTCGGGCTGAGTCCCACGTGGGGAGCTAAGAGGCTCCCTGCAAAGGAGTTGGGTCAGTGGAGCTCAGGGCCCAGAGTGAGGACTTCAGACCCGAGCGGGGGCATCTGTGCTTTCCGTATCGCCTTCCATATGCCGGGCGCCGTGCTGGCTGCTTTGCCAGGTCTCGTATCTCCTCTAATAAAATTGACTCAATATCCTTATCCTCCATGTTTCATATGGGGAAACTGAGGGGCAGCCAGGTCCTTAGTGAGCAAAGGGCAGGGCCAGGCCTGTGACTCAGAGCCTTGCTTACTGTGCAGGGCGGTCGGGAGGGATCCCCTGTTCCCCCAGGCCTGGCCTCGTGCGCCTGGACCAGCCCCTCCCGCTCTGGGGCCTCAGTTTCCCGTCTCTGCTGGGATCAGCGAGGGTCTCTCCAAGCCCTGAGGGGGAAGGGAAAGGGGGGGCCCCGCCACGTCCTCCTCAGTGCTATTTGCTCTTGATTAGGGACAAGTCACTTCCGCTGGCTGGCCTCACCCTCCAGGCCAGCCTTTGATCTCCTGGCGGTGCCTGCCTTCAGATTCCCTTTATCTTTATGGGCAATGCCCCTGGGCACCACCCTCACCCCCACCCCCACCCCACACTGGCACCCGGAGGGCAGAGGGGGGCGCACCCAGGAGAAACAAGAGTGGTGGTGGGAAGAGCCTGGGCCAAGAAGGGCCGGGACTTAGCGTCGTCTCGGACGTTGGCCTCACGGTGCCAGCTCTGCTCCCCGCCGGGTCTCCCTTGGAACGGAACTGGCGGGCTGTGGGCAATGGGAGACAGGATGGGACAGATGGGTGGGGCACATGGGGGACGGGGTCAGGAGGCCAGGAGTTTCAATGGCTGGTTTTGGTGGTGTTTGATAAGAGAAGGAAGGGGTGGTCAAAGTCCGTGGGAGCCGGGGCGGGGGCAGGAGACAGGGTGGGGTGGGAGAGGGGCAGTGGGTCTGATTCCCAGCTTGCCTGCCAGTTTATGCCCCACTGTCCGAGGCCTCAACCGGGTCTGAGGACTTGCTGCCCCCTGCCCTGCCTCCCCTCTCAGGCTTGGGGGGAGGGGACTTGAACAGATGACAATGGTTTGGGAGGCCAGGGCTGAAAGAGGCCGTGTCTGTGGGGCGTCCTCTGAGATGTGCACCCTGAGCTGATGGGCTGGGCTCGGGGGTCCCTGTCTGATGGGGGAAGGCTTGGCCCCTGCCCTGGGAATATCACTCCTCCGATGAAAGAGACACAGCCCCTGCCCTCAGGGAGCTCCTCGTCTCAGGAGAGGGCACACAGGCCATTCCTGGAAAAGCACCCCGCCAACTGCTGGAGGACCTATTGTGCCCTTCCCCTGGGGGATTCACAGTCTGAGGGCAGAGGAAGGCAGGCGGGCACGGCTGCGAACTAGCAGGCCTGCTTGGAGTCTAACCCCTTCACCTGCTGGGCCTGGTCAGGCCAATTTGGAGGCGAGGAAGGCAGGGCAGGGCCCAGAGACACCCCTACCCTCACCAGGGATCAGCCTGAGATCAGGCCCAGGCTGGGGAGGGGGGGTCTCTGCCAGACTGGCCCCGAGGCACAGGTTCGGGCTGTGACATGAGGTGGATCCGCTGTGCAAAACAGTTACTACCGCTGCTCCTCTAGGCCCCGGCGAGACAGGGAGCCTCTATTACAGGGTTGGAGCTGCAGGCAGCCCTCCCTCCTCGTCCCACCCCACCCTGCCCACCGCGCGCACACATGCACACACACACACCCGGGCACAGACACGCACATCTGTGCACACACGCAGACAGACATGCTAGTTGTATGATTCTGAGCAAGTCCCTTCACCTCCCTGAGCCTCAGTTTCTTCAACTGTGAAATGAGGATCATAACAGCTCGCATGCCTGGCACCTCCCTCCCCCACCCGCTCCCTTACTCTGGGACACGCAGACGTGGGCACCTACGCATCCTTACACACTCACGTGGGCACCCACATGAGCCCACACGGCCCTGCTTAGAACCCCCCCAACTCATATGCAATGTGCCCACACACCCTTGCTTGTGAGCCTTCACACAAGTGCACGCACAAGTACACGCAGTTGGGGGACTGCGGCAGGGTCTCCAGGACCGCAGAGGGAACCCTCACCCCCCACCAGCAGCATTCTGTCTCTGGGGTGGACCCCTAAGTCAGCCATGCCCCAGGCAGGGTGCCCAGGCTCAGTGCCCCCTGCCCTCTCTCCTGGGTTAATGCCCATTTGGCCAGGGGGAGGTTGTGTGTGAGAGACACATAGATCTGGCTTCAAATGTCAACTGCCCCGAACCTTGGCTTCCTCATCTGTAAAGTGGGGAAGTGCAAATAGTCACTGAGAGGTCACGGGGCAGGGGGTGGATGCCATGAGATGATCTATACCAAGTGTGACATGTGTAAAGTGCCCAGGATACAGCAGATGCTCAGTAAGCACTGGTTGGGTTGACTTGGGGCAGCAGCACCTACGTGGCATGTGGAAGAGAACAGATACGATCAGCTGTGATCCACAAACCTGCTTTGTTCCAGGCTTTGAGCTGGGCACTGGGGCCTCAGATTTAAAACAAAGCAAAACCAAACCAAACCTTGTTCCCTCCCTTCCCTCAAGGTGCTCACCCAATACTGCGGATGACGGATGACGGATGACGTGTCAACAGTCAGTTCCAAGTCAGTATGAGGTGTGCTGGGAGACAAACAGAGAGGCAGCAGGGTGTGAGGGGAAAGAGTAGGGGTGCCACTTTTCAGGGGGTGATCTTAGTCAAGTGATTGTCCCTCTTTGAACTCAGTTTCCCCACTCATAAAATGGGCGTGAAAATAACCAGCTCACTGTTGGTTACGTGCTGGGCATGAAGCTCCCTAAGCAGAAGGGATGATAATTCTGGTGTGATTACTACCTGGGAGGTGGCCCCTGGGCCCGTTTCTCCCCTTCCAAGCCTGTGCTGGGGAAGGGTCTGGGGGTCTCGGACGAGGCTGTCTGTTTCCATGGTGGAGCCTGCAGCTTCCTCACCAGGAACACAGTCCTGTGGAGCCCAGATCTCAGGGGCAGGGGGAGGGGCTGGGGCAGACCCCTGGGATGTGCTCGGCCATGGACAGACATAGTCAACCACCTCAACCACTGGGGTCTGCACATTTCTGGTGACCACAGACCTGGGGAAGTGGCAGAGGTGTACTGGCCCTTAGGAGCACTTGGTCTAATGGGAGAGGCAGGAACCCCCCTCTACCCTCCCTCCCCCCAACACCCAGTCAGAGGGGGGAGGCAGTATACCAAGTCACCCTCGTGATGACCTAAGTCTCTTCCGAATGTCGAAGCTGGGGGGGTCCCTTCAAACCTCTCTCGAGTCTCCAGGGGCTTGGCCTGGAGAGACCCACTCGGGATCACAGGGGCGGGACTCACGTGGGGCACGTGGGGAGAGTGGGTGTGCCTCGCAGGCACTGGGACAAACCGGAGCCTGCATGCCCTCTAAAGACCTTCGAAGTCAGGATTTTACAGGCAGCCCTCCAGACCCACCACCCCCAGACAAGTCTGTGATCTAGTTCCTGCCCTTGGCTGGTCAGCTGGTGAACCCCGTCCCACCTTCCCTTTTTACAGATGGGGAAACTGAGACCAGAACCAGGAGGTAGTTTTCCAGCTGTGAGACCTGGAGCAGACCTCTGCCAGCCTTAGTTTTCTCCTTTGCCTCCGGCACAGGGCTGGTGCGAGGACAAAAGGAAATGGATGTGCTGCACTAACCTAGTGCCTGGCACACAGATAAAACTCAGCGAATCTCGCTGTGATTTATTACTAATTATTATCGCTGTGAAGCACCAGTGAGGCCCCAGGCCACTTTTAAAGGCGGGGGTGATGAGGCTTGGGGAGGAGGAGCGGCTGGGACTCGAAGGCAAGAACGAGCAAAGCTCGCACCGCACCGGAGCGCCTGGGCCGGGATGCCCCGTCCCCTGTCGCCGTCCCCAGGGCCGCCCTTGTTTCCATGGCGACGGGGGCCGCCCCTCCCGGGCCCCCGACCCCTTTACGAGGCGCAGAGGCGGTTCCTCGCAGCGGGGAATGGGCTCGGGCCGGCTGTAAACTGCACGCGGCAACCCTCAAAGGCTGCACCTGCGGGGCTGGCAGCCCGGGCGGGCGGGGTGCGAGACGGGCGCGGGGGCGGGGGATGCTGGGCCGTGCCGCCCCCCACCTCACCCCAACTCCCCGCCCCGGGCCCCTTAATTCACTGCCCCGCTCCCGGGCAGGTGGGCGCCGGCCCCTCAGGGAACCGGAGTCCGACACCCGACCCCCTCGGCCCCCGGCTATTGTCTCGCTCCGCCTTCCCCTCTCTCCGGCCTCCTCTCCGGCTCTCTCCTCTCCACGTGGCCCGGGCTCCTTCCGGGCTTTTCCGGGCTCTCCCGCAGCTTCCACCTCTGTCTTAGGGCGTCTCTGTCTCTCGGAAGCTGGAGAGGAGGGAGAGTGCCCTTGGATGGAGATGGATGGGTGGCCCCAGTCTGGGACGCCAGGGATGGCGGGTGCCTGGGCCCCCAATCTTGGGGGCACTGGTCAAGTACCTCTTAAGGAGTCAGGAGATAAGAATAGAGGTTGGATTTTTTTTCATATTATGTACTTATTTTTGAATAGGTCACTGATGCATATGGTGAAATTGTCAACTGCAACAGGAAGAATACACAGTAAAATAGCCCACCACCCTCCAGGTCCCCACCAAGGTTCCCAGTTTCCACACACAATCACACACACTCAACACACACACACACACACACACACACACACACACACACACACACATGCTTCTCAAGGCAGGGCTGTGTCCAAGTCTCTGGTCCCCTCATGCTCAGCACAGGATTCAACACAATACGTGTCAGAGGTCACAGAGCTATCTACCGATGTGAGCATGTGTGTGTCTGTACACACATACACACACACACACACACCCTACCTAGGGCTTGCTGGGGGCACCTCAGGGGGTCCAACCAGGGAAGATGTGAATGGTGGCAAGTTTGGACAAGTGGCTGGGGCATGATGGATGGGATGGCAGACAGATGGATGGATGGATGGGCTGGTGGAAAGATAGACAGACAGGAGCTGCCAGGAGGTGACTACGTGGCTGGGAAGGGCTGTCTGGGAAGTGATGGATGGGACACAGAGAGGGCTGTGAGGGGCTGGGCCCATTGGGGAAGGAAGGAAGGAAGTAAGGATGGATAGAGGGACAGACAGACTGACAGATGAGGGAGACAGATGAGGAGTGGGGGAGGGGTGGGTGGGGGGTGGACGAGTGATGAGAGACCCTGCTGGGAGAGGGGACAGGGTCTTGCTGGGGAGATTGTGGCACAGATGATGCAGAGGACTGGGTGAGGATGGATGCTCATTCCTGGGCTGGCTACAGACAGGTGGACAGACAGATGGACTCGTGGATGGATGGGTAGATGGATGGGGAGGATAGCTGAGGAGTGACCAAGGCCCTGCTGGGACTGGTTAATGAAGACGGCTAGACGGATGGAGGGAGACAGGACAGGAAGCAGGGGCAAGGGTGGGGTGGGTCAGGAGCTCCTGTCTTGTCCCAAGGTTGTCCCTACCGAGCCCCCTAGACCTGCGTCCCTGGAGACGTGTGTGTGCGTGTGTGTGTGTGTGTGTTCAGACATATGCAGTATTGGGGCCATGGCTGTGTTCACAGTACTTCTCAGTGTGTGTGTAAACATGTGAGCGCACAGGCCTGGTGATGGGCATGAGAATAGAGGCCTGGAGTGTGGGGTCCCTGCCCTTCCCTCAGGGGCTAGTAGGGTCCTGCTGGGTTTATCCAGGGCATGGTGGGAAGGGGACCTAGGGCAGGGTTCCCGGTGAATGAAGCCTTGTGTGCTTGTCAGTGGTGTCAGGGTGGAAAGGGGCTTGGGGTCAGACTTGGAGGTTTTCAGAAAGCAAACAAAGCAGCTTTCCTACCCTTCCTCCCTTCCTCCTCTGAGCCTCCACCAGGTCTGAGGCCAAACAGACAGGACTCAGGCAGGGGGGTGGTGCCTGGCAGGTACTGTGCACCTGGGCCCCCAAATACGGTGTCAGCAGTAAAAATGATCACTGCTGACATTTGCAGAGGACTTGCCATGTGCCAGGCATTGTGCCGAGAGAGTTGTTTACACTTTCATGGCTCCCCCACAAGGTGGGTATTGTATTATTTTTATCCCCAGTTGACCAAGGAGAAAACAGAAGCTCGAGAGGTGATGCTCCTCACAGGAGATGGTGGCCGTGGGAAGCCAGAAGTGTACCCTCAGCCCCTTGCCAGCCACGGCCGGATCCTCCTCGCCACATCGGCACAGGGGACTCCGGTTGGCAGGGGGACCCTCAGAACACAGAGCAGGGAGCAGACCAGGGTGGAGAAAGGACAGGAGTGACCTCCGGACCCTTGGTTAGCACTGGGGGCCACGGAGCCCGACGGGCTTGGATTCGGATCCTGCCTTTGTGACTTGAGCAGGTCACTTCATCTGTCTAAGCCTCAATTTCCTTGTCTGTGAAATGGGGAACATGCTGCTCACAGGAGCTGTTGTGAGGATGAAATAAGATAATGTAGGAACAGCACCTGGCAGGTCTGAGCACCCCAGGGCCACAGCAGAGGATCCTGGAACTCAGGTAAATCCACTGGGGCCCCTGGTCATCCACCCCACCTTCTGCAGCAGCAGGAACCCCCCCATTAGTCCCATTAGTCCTTGTCTCTGGAATGCGTCCTGGGCCTCTGGGTGTGTCTGAGCACCAGATGGTAGCCTGGGCCATCTTCATACCTCTCTAAGTGGGGGAGCCACTGTTTCCCCCCAAGGTACCCACGAGGAAAGTGAGGGAAAGAGAACAGAAATAGCTAGCCCAGATCACACTGTGCTGTGAAGCTACCACACTGTGGGCTCCTTCATGCCACAAAGCTCCAGGCCAGACTGCTGGGGCAGGTACACCATGAAGAAGGCAGGCAGCAGCCCGGCCCTCTGGGAGCTGACACACTAATGGAGGTGGGGTGGGGGAGGGAGACAGACAATAGTCAAATAAACAATAATATGTAGAGCATGGCAGCGGGTGGTAAGTGAGATGGAGAAAAACAGCAAGGAAGGGAAGTAAGTAGGGAGTCCAGGGGTGGGGCCGGTGTTGCTCTTTTATTTTAAATAGAGTGGTCAGCTAAAGGAGGTGAGAGAGCCAGCCCTGAAAACTGAGTGGGGGGAGAGAGTGATCCAGGCAGAGGGAGAAGTAGGTGCAAAAGCCCTGAGGCAGGGCTGCCCTATTCCTGTATCCAAATTCACTTATGCCAAAGGTCTTGATGAGGCACCTTCCCTGCAGCTGATAGCCTTTGAAGGTCAAGAGGAGTGATTAGTGGGACTTCCCTGGTGGTCCAGTGGTTAGGACTCCGCGCTTCCACTGCAGGGGACACGGGTTCCATCCCTGGTTGGGGAACTAAGATCCCACATGCCTCATGCCCCATCCCCCCCCCCAAAAAAGAGAGAGAAGTAATTAGTGAGAAGGTGTTTACACTGAGCTATGAGTCAGAAGACCAGGGCTGTAGTCTTCACGCAGTCTCTGTGACCTCCAGCAAGTTCTTTCCCCTCTGTGGCCTCAGTTTCCTCCTTTGTAGAATACAGAGATTGGACTTGATCTCCTAAGACTCCATTTCAGTGGCCATGCTATGACTTGGTCAGGGGAGGGCGGGTGGTCCCAGCAAGGGCTTTGGAGATACTTTTGCCCCCTCAGGCTCCTGACCTTGAGCAAGTGACTCTGACTTCTCTGAAACTCTGTTCTCTGTAGAATGAATGGGGGTAGAATCCCTGCTTCTCAGAGTGCTTTTGTGTATATATGAGGTGGTGCTGCAAAGCTCTTAGATCAGGGCCTGGCACATAATCGGGGCTCAACAAATGGGCTCTGCTTTTACTTAGATTTTTTAATAGTTTATTTTTCTTAATATTTATTTATTTATTTGGCTGCACCGGGTCTTAGTTGCAGCACGCGGGATCTAGTTCCCTGACCAGGGATCGAACCCCGGGCCCCCGGGCCCCCTGCATTGGGAGCCTGGAGTCTTAACCCAAGTCCCTACTTTGATTTTTTAAAACACCTGGTTAAGGACTGGCACTCAGAGAAGGGAGAAAGGCCAGTGGTCCGGGGATCAGAGAAGGCTTCTGGGGTGGGGGGGGTGCCTAAGTTGAGTTTGGAAGGGAAAGAGGATGTGGCCAGATGGGGAAAAGGAGGCCAAGAGGAATGAGGGGTGTCGTCCGGGAGCCAAGAGCAGGAGGAAGGGGGCTCTGAATCCAGGTGCGAAGCAGGCAGAAGATGCGCGCCCAAGCGACACTGATCAGGGACACACCTCACTCCCGCCACTCCTCCCGACTGAGGTCCCACCCCACCCGGAGGCTCCGCCCCTTATCCAGGCCCCACAGGCAGGATTTGCAGGGAACCCACTTCAAAGGATCCCAGGAAGCTTGAGCAAGTCCCAAAGGAAGCGGCACATCCTCTGACCCAACTCTGGGGATGGGGGAAGCCCCACAATTATGGGAGGGCTTCCTCCCACACTGCCCCCGTCCAAATGAGGGAGCCCACATCTAAGTTCCCCTTCCCTGACCATCTCATGGCGAAGGGGAGCTCAGTAACACTTCTGCTCAGGCAAGTTCACCCCAAAAACCTCGCCTGAAAAGCTGAACTTCAAGTCCCGCTTTGCGGTTGCAACTGGGGAGTGGGTTCCTTTGAAAAAGATGGAGTCCTAGTACCTGCGTGGTACTAGGTACATTTACTGAGCACCTACTGTATGCCAGTCTCCATGGGGCATGGCAGGATGGAATAAAACTGGGCTTCTATCCCTCAAGGAGCCCCCTGCTTAAAGGAGAGGGAAGGTGAGGAAGTAATTATAACCCAGTGTGAGAGCTGAGGTCTGTTCCAGGGTGAGACGATTTATTTGCCTGGGAGTGCCCAGCTGGCTTTTTCAAGTGACTTTTGATTATAAAGGTAACAGTAGCTAAAATGTAACGCTCACTCACCCTGTGCCAGACACTGCACTAAGGGTTTAACGTATAATCTCGTTTAATCCCAGCAGCAGTCCTGGAGGGTGGAAACCATTATTATTATTATGCCCATTTTACAGATGTGGCAGTTGAGATTATAAGGCTTGCCCAAAGCCACACAGTTGGTTAAATGGCAGAGTCCAGGTCTGCTGGACCCATCACTCATTCATTCATTCATTCACCCACCAGATTTGTCTCAGCACACGCTGTAGGCCAGGCGCTCGCCTCCATTTGGGGGCTCCAGTGTCTCTTCTGTGTTGCTCCAAGGTAAGCCTTGAAGAAGGAATAGGAGTTGCCAAGGTGGAAAGGGCATCCAGGGAGAGGGTATAGCTTGGACAAGTGGATACAGGCATGAAAACACATGGTGTGTTCAAAGAAACACAGCTAGACCGGGCTCTGGACTGAAACACACTTAACTTTTTAGTTTTACCTCTGCCATGTCCTGGCTGTATGACTCTAGGCAAGCAAGTTCTCTCTGAGTCTCACTTTCTTCACCTGCAAAAATGGGGACAATATTAATCCTTCTGGGGCTTCTGGGAGGATTAGATGAGTTTGCATAGGTAAAAGTGGCTTGGCACATAGTAAGCCTTCGAGAAAATGAATTGAAAGAATGGAGAGAACTGATTTAGAGGGTCACCATCAAATGTGAGCACCTCTTGAGTGACTCCTTGTAACGGGGCACTGTTCTAGCTGATGCCTGGATTGCAAAGGGGTGTTGGATTCGTTCCTTGCCTCGGGGAGCTTACAGTCTAGTTGAGAGACAGTTCAGAGGCTCCGAAGACAAGAAAGAGTTGAGCTGGCTGAGGCCAGGGTCCTGGAGGGCATGTGGTACAGGGGCTCCAGAGTCTCAAGGGAGGGCCTGATCCCTGAGGCCTTCACTGCAGAGGTACTCATTGGACTGGCCTTGAAGACTCCAGCATCATGATTCCAGGCATCTGGGCTGGGGCGGCTCTTTGGGTTCTGTGGAATTCAGTGTTTTGAGAGGCAGTGGAAAGAGGTACCTGGGAGGGGGTGTGCCGCATTCAGGCTGCCTGGGCTAGAACGCTAGTTGTTCTCCAGCTTTTACAAGCAAGTCTGATCCTCTGCAAAAGGGCACAGTAACAGTGCTCACCTCATGGGTGAAACTATTGTTTCAATGTTTATCTTTGTCGTCTGGTTGCCACCAGCCCCTAGCCAAGTCCTAGCAAAGGGTGGGCACCTGAGCAGGCTGGTGGGCTGGAGGTGGGGATTAGGAGGTGAGGCCCGTGCAACCACACACACACACACACACACACACACACACACACACACACACACACTCAGGCTCCACCTGCCTGTACAGGAAGGCTTACTTGCTGCAGTGGCTCTCAGGCCCCGAGGGCTCTTTGGGGCCTTTATGGGGTAATTCCATCTCCATTAGGGTTTATTATGTCACTATAAATACCACTTTTCCATGCGCTTTATAAGACTCACCGACTCACCGAAGAACTTTCCTCCTCAGCATCCAGTCACCCAGAGTGGGAAGGACTCAGGGTGAGACAGGAAGAGAGGGAAGGGCGTTGTCACCAGGTGAGTGACTAAAGACCAAGGAGCTGCCCCCACTCCACGCCCTGCTGCCATCTCACATACCACCCTTCCCACACGCCTCTGCTCATGTCCCGTGTCATAGATGAGCCACACTTAGCTCTGGGCTCTCAGCCCCCAGCTAGGCACATCCTCCAGGCACTCAGCCCACAGCCAACAGGGCCTGCCTGCACCCCAGCATGTGGGTTCGACCTTGTGGGACCACACATGGAAACCCACACACGCAAACCCACACATGCCACACAACGACTTTCACACGACGTCGAACTTGCCAACACCTTCATTCACTCATCAGTTCATACATTCAGCAAAGGTTTGCTGAATACCCACTATGTTATCAGACGCTGTCTCTTTTCCACAAACATCCCTGCCCTCTTGGACCGCATCTTCTAGTGACGCGTCCAACATTCAGAGCCTGCAATGGTATGTAACACACATGTACAGAGTCTTACATACAACATACAGGAAATATTACGCTCACCACACAATGTCCATAGCCCAGAGGGTCCAAAATGCAAAACACTTATCCATACCATGTTACACACACACACACACACACACAAACACACACACACACCCACACCCCTCACCGGCCATGCGCAGCGCCCTGTGCACACCGCCCGCCCCACCCGCTACAGATGCTGCTTCCTCTGGCTGCACCACGTGTGACCATAATAACAGCTGAGATTTAACAAGCACGTTCCGTCATCCTGGCTTCTGCAGTTAACATGCATGATCGTATTTGATCTTCACAGTAACCCTCTGAAGTAGGTTTATACATCTTCCAGATGAGCAAACCGAGCCTCCAAGAAGTGAAATGTCCAAAAACTCATAGGCTGACTCCACAGCCTACAGTCTTGACCACTGCCAAGTATGGCGCACTCACAGTCACACGCAAATCCTCTCATGTCCACACATGCTCACACACACACATGTCCACGCACTCAGTCTCATGGACACTCGCACACTCACACACTCTCAGAAGACCAAGGCTCTCCTCCCATCATCTTGGTCAAGTCTTTAATTATACTACCCCAACACCTGTAATTAACCCTCCCACCCCCTTCCAAGGGAGATGTCTGGACCCGCTTCCCAAGGGCTGGCGCCAAGGCCGAGGGGCCAAGATGTCCACATCTGGCAGGGAGGACCTGGGTACCAGAGTAACTCAGTGTGGCTGTCTGGTGAGCAGGTCCAGGAGAGTCAAGAAGAGGATGGGGTGAAAGAGAACGAGGTGGGCAGAGGGGGTTGTAGCCTCTCAGGAAGCCAGGCTTGCTACAGCTGCTCCTCCTGGACTGGACTGGCCAAATGGCGATTGGGCAACAGGCAACCGTGGGTGGCCAGGCAGG
This sequence comes from Balaenoptera acutorostrata, assembly GCF_949987535.1. Classification (NCBI taxonomy): domain Eukaryota; kingdom Metazoa; phylum Chordata; class Mammalia; order Artiodactyla; family Balaenopteridae; genus Balaenoptera; species Balaenoptera acutorostrata. The sequence goes on along the minus strand of NC_080064.1, from coordinate 12,618,135 downwards.
CAGGAGAGAGGACATTTCCTGTTTGTTTCACTAGCACCAGCCACTTCTGTCAGGAGGGGAGATGAGCTCATGTCTGAGGAACCGTTGGGGAGAGGCCCCTTGAAGGGGCAGGTGGGAAGCAGGTGTTCTGTCCTCCAAAGTGTCAAAGCAGACCAACTGATTCTACCATGCCAGGGTTGGGGCATAGGGGTGCTCTACCCAGCAGCCTCTTGCCCACCCTTTCCCAATATGGGCAGTGGTTAAAGCAGAGACTACCCAGATTCAAATCCTGGCTCTACTACCTTGAGCTGTGCAAACTTTGGGCATATTGTTTAAGCTGTTGGAGCCTCGGTTTACTCGTCTGTAAAATGGGGACAATGACATCTACCTCCCAGATGAGAATTAAAGGAGATCATGCATGTCTGACTCGTTTTTAGACGAGGTTGCTCTCAGATTACGGTATTCTTAGAGGCCCCTGAGCAGAGCTCTCCCTGACCTCCAATGGTTTGGTGCACAGTTTAGAAATCCCAGCAAGAGGGGCATCTGGGTCTATTTTGGAGCTCTCTTTCCAGGCAAGCTGCTAAGCAGGCAACTGCTTCTTGACCCTCCAGGCCATTTCAGTTCAAGCCTTCGGGGCAACGTTGAGCTCGGTCCCAGAGTGCAAAGGGTGAGAGTGGGGGATGGCTCAGCGCAAAACCATCCCCACGTCTGGGCCGAGGATTCCCGGCTCAGAGATCCTCGAGGACTAGCCCTGGTTGCACTGGCGCTTGGAGGCGCTCAAACTCGGAAGGACCTGGGGGGCGCCAGCGAGTCCAGCGGGCCCAAAGAGCCCCTCCAAACCCCTCGGGACTTCCCTTCCCTTCTCGCCGGGTGCCAGCCCGGCCCCTTTAAAGACATTCCTGAGGGCGTGGCTTCGTTGACGTCAGCGCGGGGCATGAATGAACAGGAGCCGGTTCTCACTCAACTTCCATTAAGCACTCGGGGCAGAAGTTACGCGCAGGCGGCAGGAGGGAGACGGACATCGAGGCCTGCGCGCGGGCGTGCGGGAGCCGGGCACGGAGAATCGGGCTGAGAGCGAGGAGCGCGGCATGGAGCGTCTGGCACCCCGCGCCTGCCTCGCCCTCCTGTGGGGCTGCCTGCTGGCCGCGACTGCCGCGGCGCAGGGCAAGGAAGGTGAGTGTGCGCGCCGGCGGCCACCCGGCCCGACCCAGCCGCGGCGGCCGGACCCCCGGACCCCCGCTCCTCCCGGAGCCAGGCGCTCCTGGACGCGCGCAACTTTGGAAACTGACCTGGCGCCGCCCAGTCCCGGAGTGCTGAGGTCGGGAGGACTTGCTGGCTGCGATCGGGACGAATCTGGGACCCCCCCCCCACCGGGGGTTATAGGGGCTCCGGGGACTAAGAGGTTGGGGCCCGGGCGCGCGGGGTTCAGAGGCCGCAGAGAAGGGGACCCGGAACTCTACTCAGTGCTCTGTGGTGACCTAAATGGAAGGAAATGTAAAAAAGAGGGGATATATGAACCTATAACCGATTCACTTTGCTGTACAGCAGAAACTAACACAACACTGTAAAGCAACTATACTCCAATAAAAATTTTAAAAAAGAAAGAAAGAAAGAAAAGGGGGACTCAGGGCGGCCACACGGTTGCAGCCAGGGCGGCGGTTTCAGGAACGCGTCCCGGTGGGGGCTCGGCGTCCCTGGGAGAATGGCCTACCTGGGGGCCTTTCCACCGGCTCAGCTTCACGGTGAATTCGCTAACCTGCTTGCCCCGATTTTGTGCAGAAGGCGTTTCTGTGGAGGCCCCTCATTTTGGGGAGGGGTCTCTTCGACAGGCGAGGAGACAGACCCCTGCAGAAGCCCCAGCTCCCTGAGATTTTCTCCACGCCCCCTTATGCCTCCAGTCGGGGAGGAGAGCTTGCGGGGAGTTTCGGGCCAATCTGTCCACGCACAGCCTTCCCTCCTTCCCTCCCCGCACTCCCAGGCTCGGGGGGCAGGCTCGGGGCCGCGAGCGCGGACAGGAAGTCCCAAAGTCAAGCGTTCTGAGCAAGGGGTGACTCAGAACGAGGAAATGCGGCAGGTGGGGGCGCGGCCTCCCAAGGTGTGGAGCCGTCACCCCAGGGCCACCAGGGAGTCCGGACACCCGGGGGTGGGGGACTGCATCACCCACCCCCGCCCTGGCGCTCCCGCTGCCGCGCTGGGCGAGGGGCCGTGGACTTTGCCCTGGGCGGGGCGGGTGGTGGGTGGGGACGTTGCCCCTCGGCTGGGGTCGCGGAGAGGATGGGGGCTCTTGCCCTTGGCCGAGGACCTTCCTGTCCACCCAGCCGAGGCCGGCTTCAGTTTCCGACTGAGAACGAGTTTTGCCCGCTCTCCGGGGCCGAGGGAGGTTTCCTCAGGCTCCACCAGGGGGAAGTGCGGAGGAAGCCCTGGCCCGGTGAGAAGTTTCCTTGAGCCTTGCCTTCCTTTTCCGCCTCCCAAACTGGGGTTGGAGGTTTTGCTGTTCCAAGTTGGGAGGAAAAGAGGCCAGAGCTGGAACTCTTGGAGGGTGGAGGCGAGGGTGGCATCCTGTCGCCGTCCCTGAATCACTCAGGGTTTCTAGTCCCAATGTGCTGGAGGAGTGGGCGGCAGGGATTTCTGTGATCCTCAATACCCGCCCCCCTCCCCAGCTTTTCGTCCTCCCCCTTCCTGGGGGATTGCGGTTGGAGAGAAGGGGAGAGACAGCTGGATTCACTACAGGCCTTTCTTGAAGGCTGCCCATGGCGGGCGGGGGGATTAGGCAGGAGGGATGCTACTGGGCGATTCTTGTGCTGCAGGCTTGTCCTTGTGCCCCTCTGCCGAGCCCTCCCCAGCCTAGACGACTAGTGCCCCCCCATGGAACGGGGGAGGAAAAGGACAGGGGAACATTCTTCCTTAGGCTTCAAGAGTCCCTGTGAAGGACTCCCTAAGGAGGTGTGCCTGTAGTGGGGGGGTGGGGGAGTGATGGCCCAGCTGCCGGGATTCTGGCTGGATGTGCCGGATCTGCCTGGGGCTGGGTTTCGGGGTGCAGAGACGCAAGTCCCTTCAACCCTTCACCCAGGCTGCTCTTCGCTTCCCTTCTCCTTCCCCGTGAGTGGAGGAGCCAGGCTGCCTTGGGAGACCCAGATGGAGCCTGTTAAATTCTCAACAGCCACTGAATCTGTCCTCCTTTTACAAATGGGGAAACAGGGAGGCCCAAGCCCTCCCTCAGTAGGGCCCTCTGTATAGGGAGGGTTAGGTCTGAGCATCTGGCTTCTTGGGCTGCCAGAGCCCAGGGCCGCCGCACCCGGTTGTGTGGTGTGTTTTTCTGAGAAGTGAGAATAGCTGGGCAGGGGTGCAGGGCTTGCTGACTTGAGGTGCAGCTGGGAGGTGGGCTGGAGAGCACTCAGGAGGCCTGGAAAGTCCTTGGCTTCTTGATTCCGTAAGAGCCCAATGTGCCCTCTGTCCCCTTCCTTTTTTCTTCTTCATTCTTCCCCCTCCCCGCCCCCCAGCCCCCTGCCTCCCTGCTTCTTTAGGAATTAGCTGGTCTTGGTTCAGTAGGGATGGGGGGAGCAGGGAGGTGACACTAGGGGAGTGGGTGGTCGCACTGCCTTTGAGTAAAGAGCCCTAAAATAATATGGACCCAGAAGGATGACATTTATGATGGAACTTCAGACTGAGAAGGAGGTTTTCCTGGGGGTGGGAGGAGGGACGGGGGGCTCCTGGATGAGCCCTGCTTAGCCCAGGCTTCTCAGTGAAGCCTTTGGGGCCAGCCGAGGGGCTGTTGGCCCCCGCCCCTTCCAGGGGAGCAGGAGCCTCAGACCCTGGAAGCCGCACCCGTGCGTCAGGGTGGAGGGACCCGGGCTGGGCGCCTGTTCCTGGTGATCGGTTCTAGGGAATTTCCCTGGGAGGGGGCTCCTTCCTGTGTGAAGGCTTCTTTTCTTCTCCGATGAGCCCTGTGATATTTGTAGAGCCAGGCCTGGGTCTGGAAGGGCAACGAGCTCTGGCAGGGGTGGTGGGGGTCCCTCCGTGCCAGGTTAACCCTTCAGAGCCTAGGAGCCATGAGCCCCCTTCCCCAGGGGCGCAGACTGCAGCTTCCCACCCCTCTAAGGAAGGGGGATGTGCAGGACCTTGAGGAACACTCACCTTTGTCCGCCTACATACCCAGCTGGAGCCAGGAGCCCCCAGATTCCTTCCTGTGTAGCCAGAACATTCCATTTGCTAGTGGGGTTAGTGAGTTTTCCAAGCCTGAGCCTTGGGCATGTCCGAACAAATCCCTGCCCCTACCCACCCCCCAGCCACCCTCCCCTGTCCCCTCAGCCTTGGGGCCAGTGCCACATCGGATTTCCTCTCCCTGTCTGGGCTGTGAGGCCCTTCCTAGAGAGACTTGGCCCAGGTCAGCAGCGGTCAGGTGGCAGTGCTTCACCCCAGGCCTGGGGGCCTTCAGCCCAGGGGAGCAGGGCAGTCTGTCCTCAGGAAAGGGTTTCTCAGACTCTACTCAGGCCCCTCTCCCCCTCCCCTCCCCATCTCTCTAAATCGGGCCCATCTCTGCCTGCCCGGGATTCCACCCTTAGAGTCATTCTTCCAGGCCTAGGCCTTGAGGAATGCACCTTCTTGAGGCCGTATTCCTCATGCTCCAGAGTCCAAAGGAAGTAAGGACTTGGTCCCTTCCCCCCTCCACCTTAGGGCTTTACTCTCGGAATCCAGGGACCTTGTGTAGGGTTCATGCCTCAGTTTCTCCAATCTCGTTATCCTCCAGGGAGGGTAGCTTCTATTGGCAGCTACCTGGACCTTACTTGGAAATGGAGGAGGGGGCCATAATGGGGTCTTGGGTCTTGGGTCTTGGCTGTAGCCCCTGAGCCTGGCAGAACCCGGGGTGGACCAGTGGGAGGTGTCCAAGGGGAGGGCTGGATCTAGGGAAGCCCCTGGCAATGTGTCCTTCCCTCAGGCTCCAGATGCCTCTCTGGGGATAGTGTGGTCCTGGCACCTGGTTCCTCTGGGCCTGGAAGTCCCCTTTAAGGGTTTCCATCCCCGGTCCCCTAGCACCCCTGGCAGGGCAGTGGCCAGGGTGTGAGGGACGGGGGCAGCGGGAGCGATTTTCCCAGGGAGGGGACCTCGCCAGCTGTGTGTATCTTTGGGTCCCTCCTAAAGGCCCCTGTGGGTTCAGGGCTTTATCCTGCCGGCTCTGTGGCTTTTGTGGTGGGAAGATGGGTTTCCAGACACCCCCCACCGATCCTGCTCCCCTCCCTGGAGCTGTTCCCACCTGTGAACAGCTCTCTCCTCTTGGAGGGCCGTGAGACATGTGTGTACATACGTGTGCTGCATAGGCATGTGCTACGTGGCCTGGGTGGGGCTGAGGGTGTTTTGTGCTGTGTGTGTGTGGAGGGGACGTGGCAGGAGCGGACCAGAGTGCCTCCAAGGCCCACGTGCATGTGAAGTGCTGCGGAGGGGCCCCGTTTCAGGAAGCAGATGGGGCAGCGTGGTGTCACTTAATAGCCCTGCTCACCCCAGCTCTCTACCCAGCTGTTGTTCCCCTGCTGGGCCGAGCTCTGTCCTGCTCTGCCCAGCTGGGGGCTGCTGAGGGGGTGGCGTGGGCTGGGAGACGTGAGGCCTCACCCAACCTGCTCTGTGACTTTGACTAGGTCCCATCCCTTGCCTGGAGCTCTGCTTCCCTGTTTCTGGAGAGACGGGTCTCTTGGACATGGTGACCCGGTGTGGTGGGGTCTCTCTCTGAGGGCTGAGGAAGCCTTCAAGGCTTCTTGGGATTCCTGGGGGACTCTCACCTTTTCCACCATGGCCTGACCCCTGAAGATACCCCCAAGCTCACCCAGTGCCCTCTCTCATCTCTTCCAGTCGTCCTGTTGGACTTTGCTGCAGCTAAAGGGGAACTCGGCTGGCTCACACACCCATATGGCAAAGGGGTAAGCCTTCAGGGTGCGGGTGTGGGCATGAGGAAACTGAGACCCAGGGAGGATGGGGCCTGGCCCAGATCAAACAGCTCAGCCAGGGTTCAAACTCAGGTTCCTGCTTCTCACACCAACTGGGCAGGCTGGGGTTGGAAGGTGGGGAAGGGGCCCGAGAGGTGGAAAGAGCTGGGGAGACAGCTGAAGGCCCTAGCAGAGCAGGACCCTTGGATGCCCCAGAAGGCTGATGGTCAAGAGGGATCCCCTCTCGCTCCCTTCATTCCCCTCTTGGGTGGGAAGGGGTTAAAGGCTCCCCCTGCCTTTGAGGTCCCAGCCCAGGAAGTGAGGGGTGAGGAAGAGACAGGGAATGTGGGCTCCCAGGTCCCCACAGCCCCGGGAAACCAGATCAGGTTCCTTCCTGCTGGGCCCTCTCCCTGCTCCTCCAGCTGTTGTTTCCCTTTCCTGCTCGGGGTTGAGTTTGTTTTGCCTCCTTCCCACCCAAGTTCATTCCCTCCCCCTCCCTCTGCCCTGCCCTGCTGTGACCTGGACTGGTGGGCAAGACCCCAGGGTCCTCTCCCTGGCTTTGCCTGTGCCTACCGTGTGGCCTTGGGGAGGATACTGCTGCTCTCTGGGCCTCAGTTTTCCCCTTGTTGAATTTGTTCTGGGGCCTTAGCTGGGGAGAGCGGTGTCTCCAGGGGGATAGCTGGGGACAGTTTCTATTGCTGGCCAGATCTGCGGAGTCAGGCACTAGTCCCTGGTCACCTTAGCTCCGAGGAGGCCTGGAGTTTAACTCTAGTGGATTTCCAGGATCCTGGAATGTTCAGCTGGGAGAGAACACAGATCACCTAATGCAACCCAGTCATTATATAGAGTGGGAAACTGAGGCCCAAGGGCATCTGAGGCCCGTGTGACACAATGCAGCCCAGGTCTTTTTCCTTGGCCCCTTCTGGTTTTTTCATTCATTTGCTCATTCATTCAACAAATACTTTCCTGAGTACCTACTCCATTTCAGGTAGGCCCTGGGGATACAGAAATGAACTAGATGCAGTCTCTGCCCTAAGGAGCTCAGACTCTCGTGTGGGAGCCAGGTGTAGTTGTCACCACTTAGGTGCTAAGATAACAGAGACTGTGGGAGCCAGGGGGAAGCACTTGCCCCAATCTTGGCCCAACCTGGGAAGTCTTCCTGGAGGAGGCTGAGCAATGTTCTGAGGAGTGATAGGGGATCATCCATTGTTTCTGACTTAACCTCTTCCCCGCCACTCACACACATCTACACAGTGAATTATAATGATAATAATAATAGGGATAATAATGATAATGATACCCGCTGCCTTGTATGACTGTCACCCACGCCAGGCAATGTGCTCAGCATTCGATAGACATTCTGTCATTTATCTTCACAGCAGTTCTGTGAGGTAGTTCTTGCCCCCATTGTACAATGGGGACTTTGAGGCTCAGAGCATTTAAGTGATCTGCCTGAGGTCACATGGGACCCCCAGCCTCCACCCTCAGCTCACTGTCTAATATACGGGTTCAGCACTGCAACACTGGGGTCAGGGACACCAGGGGGTCAGATCCAGCTCAGCCACTTGTAGTGTGTGACGGTGACTTGAAGCCCCTCCCTGGGCCTCAGTTTCCTTCCCTGTAGAATGAGGACAGCAGGAGCCATAGAGCAGCCTCCTGATGCCCAGCTCTGCCACCTGGGCAATGCCTCTGGGCCTCAGTTTCCCCCAGGCACCTGCCCACACTAACCTGTCGGCCCCGTGCAGTGGGACCTCATGCAGAACATCATGGACGACATGCCCATCTACATGTACTCCGTGTGCAACGTGGTGGCCGGCGACCAGGACAACTGGCTCCGCACCAACTGGGTATACCGCGGTGAGGCCGAGCGCATCTTCATCGAGCTCAAGTTCACCGTGCGTGACTGCAATAGCTTCCCTGGGGGCGCCAGCTCCTGCAAGGAAACCTTCAACCTCTACTACGCCGAGTCTGACCTGGACTACGGCACCAACTTCCAGAAGCGCCAGTTCACCAAGATTGACACTATTGCGCCGGACGAGATCACGGTCAGCAGCGACTTCGAAGCACGCCACGTGAAGCTGAACGTGGAGGAACGCTCCGTGGGGCCGCTCAGCCGCAAGGGCTTCTACCTGGCCTTTCAGGACATTGGTGCCTGCGTGGCGCTGCTCTCTGTCCGCGTCTACTACAAGAAGTGTCCCGAGAAGCTGCAGGGCCTGGCCCACTTCCCTGAGACCATCGCGGGCTCCGACGCGCCCTCCCTGGCCACCGTGGCTGGCACCTGCGTGGACCACGCTGTAGTGCCGCCCGGGGGTGAAGAGCCCCGCATGCACTGTGCAGTGGATGGCGAATGGCTGGTGCCCATTGGCGAGTGCCTGTGCCAAGCAGGCTACGAGAAGGTGGAGGACGCCTGCCAGGGTGAGTGACGGTGCTGGGGTGGCAGAGAAAGGGGGTACTGGGGTGGAGGCTGGGGTCCGGGATCTGGTCTCAGCTCTGGGATGTGGGGATCTTGGTAAGGTTGTCCCTGCTCAGGCATGGAGTGGTTCTGTTAGTGAAAATCTTGGAGGCTTCCTGGCCTTATGATTGGATTCACTCATTCACCGAGAATGAATACATTGAGAAACAGTATGGAGGTTACGAGTGAAGACTCTCGGAAAGAATACCTGGGTTCAAATCCCAGGTCTACATTTAGCTGTGTGACTTTAAGCCAGTTCCTTAACCTCTCTGTGCCCGGGTTTCCTCATCTGTAAAATGGAGATGAACATAGTGCCCATCTTGTAGGGTTGTTATGATAATCAAATGACTTAATATTTGTAAAGTTCTTAGGTCAGTGTCTGACACATAAGCGTTTTTTTTTTGTTATTTTTGATTCATCCCACAAGTATATCTTGAGTGTCTATTATATACCAGCACTGTGGGCACATAGCACAGTCCCAGGAGCTAGTACCATCTCTGTTAACTCCCTGTGTGACTTTAAGCAAGTCACTTAACCTCTCTGGGTCTCAGGCTCCTCTTTTGTACATGGAGGTGAGTGAATTGAACCCAGGATTCGCATCCCCTGGCTGCACATGACAGTCACCTGGGGAGCTTTTTGAAAAATGCCTTCGTGGAGGGGATACTCAGGATCTACCCTCCCTACCTGACCCTCCCCAGGGCCATAGCCTCAGATCCTCCCATTGGGGCTTCTACTGATGACAGACTGAGCCCAGAGAGGGGGCCAATTAAATCAGACTCTCTCTGGGAACAGGGCCTGGGCATTAGTGAGCTCACACTGGGAGGCTGTGGCTTGGCCCGGCCAGGACCTGTGACAGCGGAAAGCTCTAGAGCAACGTGGAGTTTTTCAATGGGTGACTTTTTCTGGAAATGGCTGTGGGGCAGGGCATTTGTGAAATGTAGGCTGACCTTTGGAAAGCCAGCTCATCCCCTCTCTCTGGGAGCTTCTTTGCTGAGATAAGCAGGGTGTTGAGAAATTGGGGGGTTAGGCTCTATAGCTATACATACCGACTGAGTGACCTTCAGTAAATCTCTCTTCATCTCTGGCCTCAGGCTTCTTGTCCGTAAGACAAGAAGTTCAACTATACTAGCAGACTGTATACTTGGTTTTTAGCCATGGATCCTGCAACCCGTGAAAGGGTTTCAGGTGTTGGAGGAGCCTGAAGCCCTTTCTCATGGGCTCCACTTGCCTCTTAAAACAAATCCTCAGAACCCTGCTTAACACAGTCTGCAAACCCCTGAATGAGATGTCCCCTCAGAGCCTTTCTGTGCCTGTGGTGCAGTCTCTGCTCTGGCCCTTCCCACCACCCTGTTGTCCTCCCAGCTCTCCTCTGCTCTTCGGGCGGCCCCTGCTTTAGGGGACCTCAAGTGCACACTCCCAGTTTCAGACAATGACTGGGGGGGTTGCGAGGGAGCCCAGTGGGTTGAGCAGACTCCTCCCACATGACATCCTCACACAGGAATGCAGGGGTGGGGGGTGAGGGGCAGCTGAAAACTTTCCACAGGCTGGTGATTCAGGCCCTGCAGAGATAAGTGGACAGTTGAGGTTGGGGAGGGGTGTCTCTCTCCAGGAAGGGGGGCAGGCTTCCCTCCCCAGGAAGTGGGGGGTCAGGGCCTCGCAGGCTTTGTTTGTGAAGAGTTGAGCCACCCCAGGGTAGGGAGGACGGTTTCCAGGAGCGAAATCTTTGACTTTGCTTGTGAGACCCTCTCCACTGCCGGCCACCTGTTGCCTTGGTTTTTCCTCCTTAGGATCCCTCTCCCAAAATTCCCTTCAACGTGGTTTAGGGACCCTCTGTGTGGTTGGGAACCCCCAGCCTGGCTACTCTTTATCTCTCCAGACCTTCCCCAGCACACCTGACTGGGATGCCAGTGGAGATAATAACAGTAATTCCCGTAGAAAAGTGCTCTTCAAAAAAAAAAAAAAAAGAAAGAAAAGTGCTCTTCCAGGGCAGGCACGAGCTTGGCAAGCGCTTTATCTGGCTGTTCCTGCTGAATCTGCACCACCTTTCGTGAGAGGCAGGGACTGTTATCAGTCCCACTTAACAGACAGGAAACTGAGGCTCAGAGAGGTGAAGAGACTTGCCTGGAGTCACACAGCTAAGATTTAGTTGCATCAGGATTGAATCTAGGCGATGCAGCAGCGTCCAAGCTGGAGGATGGGTCAGGAAACGGGGCGGGAAATGACCAGTTCCTTTGGAATCCCTGACTCAGCTCCTGGCCCTGGGACAGACTCTCAGGGCAGGCCCGGGATGGTGGGTCCTGGCGCAGGATGTGAGGTGGTTGAGGGGCTCTTACTGAGCATGTTAAGGGAGAAATGGAGAGAGATTCAGGGTCTGCCCCCCCTCCCCCCGCCTCACCCTCCACGGGGCCATGGACCCAGATTCTCCCATTGTGGCTTTTATTGATGACAAACCAAGCCCAGAGAGCGCACTGGGCAGGCCAAGGTCACCCAGCACCTGGTCCAGGTTATTCCCAGTGTTTGTTTCTCCTGAGAGTTCTTTCCCCAGGAAGCTCGCAGCTCAAGAAAGGGTTAAATGGACAACGGAAGAGAGGCACCTCCCAGGTGCTGTGCGGACAGGTGGGCACACTGCCCAGAGAGCTCTTGTGAGCTATGTCAGGAATGAGCCAGCTTCCCTCCAGCTCCGCCCCCCCCCCACCCCGCCCTCCCTCCCTCCCTCCCCAGGCCTGCCTAGGGGACAGTGGAGTCACTCAGGCTGACCGTCATCTCCCCCGGGGCGGCTTTGTCTCCCTGTTTGTCTCTGCTTCCTGTGCTGGCATCGGCAGCTGAGCTGGTGGGGCCCCGGCTAGCGCCTCAGCCGTGGGGACTGCCGGCCAGGTGAGCAGGTGGCCAGCGGCTTTGGCCAGAGGCTCAGCCCAGCAGCTGGGAGGCCAGAGCTGGAGGTGGGGCTGCAGGGTCAGGAATTCCCTCCTTGGAGGCTCCTGCTCCCTCCAGGGGCTCAGCCCCTCGCTCCTGCAGCTTCTCTGTCTCCCCCAGTTCATGGACACCTCATCCCACGCTGAGCATTTCCCAAGCGAGGTTTCCTTCTGTCTTCACAAACAACCCAGAGAACCTGAGGACTTTATCCTCATTTTACAGATGAGGAAACTGAGGCCCAGAAAGAGGAAACAGTGACCAAAAGAGCTGGGGCCTGGCATGGGGAGAGCTGTCCCCAAGTGCCCTTGGCATATATCTTTCTACCCACAAGCTGTATGACCTTGGTGAGTCCCCTCTGGGCCTCATTCTCCCCACCTGTAGAATGGGTAGGTTGGAGCCTTGCTGACTTAGCGATCAGAGCCTACCTCCTGTGACTTTCTGCCGTGGTTCCTTTTGAGAATCTGGGTTGCTCTGGCAAGCTGCATACTGGGTGACCTCACTGTGTGTGCAAGGAGCCGGGTCCTAGTGCTGGCATCCTGAGCGGCCCAGGCCTCTCCCAGGGTCCAGAGTTGAAGGGGAGGAGCTGGTTGAGGTGGTCCTTAGGCAGGGTGTCCCTGAGCCATGGCAGGGGCTGTTGGCAGTCGGGACAGGGCTGATCCCCAGGCAGGGAACTCTGTGAGCTGTGACTCTTGGGCTTGTCCCCTCCCTGGGGAGTGCCACCGGGCCTTATTTCTGTGGAGTTTCCTTTGGCCTGAATGGGGGGTTGGGGGTGGCAGCTCCCACCTCTGTGCCCTGCTCACCCTGCCCTCAGCTCACACTGGGGGCAAATTCAGACGCTGGCAGCTCCATGGGGCGACCCCTCCCTCCCTCACTGAGGTGAGTGAGTCCCCAGAACGGAAGGAAGGAGGCAGGGAAAGCAAACAGAAGATAAAAGGCTGGTGGTAGGGAGACAGCCGGGAAGCAGAGGCTGCGCTTATCACAGCTTGGTTGAGGAATGCGCACAAAGATAATTCCCCAGGGTGTGTGGGAAAAGGGCAAGGTGCTAGCAGCAACTGGGCCACTGGGATAACTGCTTCCGTGGGGGCAACAGGGCCTGCTGGGGACTGAGAAGCTGCCGGGGTCTGGAGTTATCAGTTCCCCTCATTTGCAGGGTCAGTAACTTACGGGGTCACCTTTTGCTGCCCGTCAGGGCACCAGACAAAGTCCAGGCTTCGCATCCTTGGGCTGAGGGGGTGCATGTGGTCGTCAGCTGGGCATGGCTTGGGGAGGTGACTGGCTGCAGGGAATTGTCACTGCGAACTCTTGACCCTGTGACCTCGCCACCGCCGGGGGGGGGGGGGGGGCGGGGAGGTTGTTGGGCCTTGGGGGAGGGGCTCTGCCAGGGGCTGGATTTGCGTCATGCCAGAGGGTGTATGTCCCTGAGTCACACCCCATGCTGCCACCTGAGGGGCGGGCATCGGGAACTGGAAAAGCTGGGGTGCAGCCCTGGGTGCAGCCACCATGCCCCAGTTCCCCTGCTCGGAGTGGCCCGGGCCTGCCGGACGACCGGGGTCAGAGGAGTTCTCCACAGGTGTGTCAGAGTCAGCCTCCGGTGCCAGGCAGGTGGTGTCCCGGTGCACCGTCCCCGCAGGGTCTTCCTGGGGACTGAAACGCCGCTCATTTCTGTGGCCCTAGAGCTCGTGTTTAATGAGCACGTGGGTTTTGTCTTTATTCACATATTCATTCATCCATCCAGTCAGCAAACACTAGCTGAGCACCTACTGCATGCCAGACCCTGTGCTGGGGCACGGGACACAGATAATTCTTGCTCCCCACGAGCTGCCAGTCTCATAGAGGATCCTAATATGTGCAGAAATCATTTCCAATGAAGCATGAAAGCCAGGCTGTGAATTCCCCTGGAGCAGAAACAGTGTTTATCTTGCCATGGTCTCCCAGCACCCAGCACTGTGCCAGACACGTAGGAAACGCTCAATTTCTATTTGGTAAACATAAGATTGAGTAATAGATGCCCTAATGGTTAGAAGGGGACCAGAAATTGGGCAGTCTGGGAGGGCTGCGTAGAAGAGCTCAAGCTGGGTATTGAAGGATGCATAGGAGTTTGCTGGTTGGCGAAGGGACCATGGGTATTTTGTGTATGTGAGTATGTTTGAGAATGTGTGAACACCAAAAGTGTGACCCCTGGCCCCACTTGCCTGCCCAGCATGCCAGGAAATCCAACCAGGCTAAGTCAGGAAGACACAGGGGCCTGCTGGTGTCAGACACATGATCTCTGGGGCCCCTGAGCACGGGCACACTCTGGCAGGGCCCTGGGAGGGCCCCTTGAAATTCTGTGGTTGGAGGAGGGGGCACCACATTCTCGTCAGGCAAGTACATGCCCTGTTGGTGCTGCCTCTCCACTGTAATATCTGGCACATCCGCAGCGGAAATCTCTCCAAATTCCCTCTTTCCTGCCGGCAGCAGGCGGGCCACCCCCGGGCTCTGGGACCAAAGAATGGAACCCGCCTCTTCCCCCACTTCCGCCTCTTGGCGTAGGGCTGGAGGCTGGGGAGCAACCACGTGGTGGGGAGTGGGGACATTGTGGGTTTTGCAGGTGGCTAAAACCTTGTGGGGGCTCGTGGTCCCTCCTGAGCCTGAGAGCCTGAGCGGGGAAGATGTGATCGTGTTCTAGGGGCCCCTGAGCACCCCCACTCAGTGGGGCCTGGACCACCTGGAGCCAGCACTCACCCAGAGTGTAAGCCCCTTGGGCGGACAAGTCAGGGCATTTGGGGGAATTGAGATCCCAGGATAAACATAGCCCAGCTTTCTGAAGTCTCATTTTTACTTGAAGATTTGGGGGAGGAGAGAGCTATTTTTGTATTGTAACAGATAAGTTATGAGGAGGAATGCAAAATACACATGGATTTCTTAAATACAATAGGAGACTTGAAAGACCTTTGGGCCTTGAAGGAGGCCACGTTGGCGGCCCCAACAAACCTCCACCCACCCCCCCGGGCTTGATTCTAGTCTTTTCTCCCCATAGGACATAAATGTGCCCAGTATGAGAAGACGTATGTTAAGAGGTGGCACAGCCCCTCGCCCCGCCCCCCAGCTGCTCTGAAATTAGTCTTGGGATTTTCTGGCTGTTGAAGCGGGTCAGACCTCCTCTCCTCTCTCTTCGGGCTTGTTTCAGAACATTGATTTCTCTTTGCTCCAAACTGAAATGTTTGTGAGAAAGGGGGGAGGTTCGAGGTCAGGCATCCTGGGTTTAGGTTTTGGGTTCGTGTCTTAGGAGCTTGTTGACCTTGGCCAAGTTCTTCTGCCTCTCTGAGCATCCGTTTCCTCACCTCCAAGGTGGAATGAATGATAACAGTGCCTAGTATAACAGACTTATTGTGAGGACTAAATGAATGTCAAGTGCGTGGCCCAGGAACTGCACACAGCAGCTGCTGAATCAGTGGTCGCTGTTTGTAACTGGGGCTCCAGGCTCTGCACAGAGCAGGAGTCGGGTCCCAGGTCCCTTCTGTCCTGGACAAGCCCCCTTCCCTGCAGCATGTGCCTGAGCTCTTTCAGGGCCTGTGCTGACATTCTGAAGTGGCAGGACAGGCAGATGAGGTGAGAGAGACTTCTGGGATGGTCCCCCTGGGGCCTCCAGCAAGCAGTCATTAACGGGAAGTCACTATCCAAGACCTTAGGAACTGGGTGTCCTTTGAGTCCTGTCCCTTGACTCCCCACCTCTGCTCGCATAGAGGACTAAAGGAGGGAGACTGTCCACAAGTTTTTCTTGATAGCGTAGATCTGACTGTGCCATTATTCTCTACATCAAACCTTCAGTGGCTCTCACTGCCCCCAGGCTAAAGTCCTTGACCTGGCATTAAAGGCCTTCCTCAATCTGGTCCCTGGAGATCGCTCAGCTTTATTGCCTGCCGCTCCCCTGATTTCCGACCACAAAGGCACTCATACTTCCTGTGTTAGTCTTGCTCTTTCTCACCCCCAACTCCTCCTCCCAGTATTTCTGCCCTGCTGAACTCCTACTCGGCCTCTAAACCCCAGCTGAAATAGCTCCTCTATAACTCCACAAACCTCTAGCCAAGGTTGTCTCTACCCCCTGAGCCCTTTGCCCACCCCTTTATTTATTTATTTATTTTAACTTTTTATTTTCTATTGGAGTAGAGCCGATTAACAGTGTTGTGATAGTTTCAGGTGCACAGCAAAGCGGCTCAGCCATACGTATACATGTATCCATTCTCCCCTAGACTCCCCTCCCATCCAGGCTGCCACATAATATTGAGCACAGTTCCCTGTGCTATACAGTAGGTCCTTGTTGCACACCCCTTTATGGTGGACATTGTCACGTGCTCCTGCTCCCAGAGGTCAGGGGCTTTGTCTCATCTCGAGGTCCATGCACTGGGCTGGACGCAGAGTTGAGGATCAGTGTTTGATGAACGTGACACTGAGGCTGGAGGTATCTCATGACCCTCTCCAGAGTAAGCTGAGGGCAGGAACGATAATTGTAGGGTTGGGTAAGGGGTCCCTGGGTGACCCCACCCCATCTTGGCCACTTCAGCAGCTGCCCAGTCCCTGGACAGCCCTGCACAGTGTCTGGGTAGCTTCCTGTCTGTGGGACCAGGAAAGGGCTTGGGGCAGGGGCAGGATAGGGTGGTGGGAGGAAGGAGCCTCTGGAATCAGGTGTCTGAGCCCCGCCCGGCCTGGCCAGGACAGGACCTGCCACCGGGGGAGGGAGAGCTGCTTCCTGGCCGCGCTTGTGAGTGGCGGAAATGACTGGGTCCCTGAAAGCAGGTCCAGAGAAAATGCTGGGGGCCTGGCCTTTCCTGCTTCCTGGTCAGCCAGCCCCGGAACAGGAAAGCGGTCAGGTCCCAGGGTGGGGGGAACACCTGCAGAGGTGGCATCCTGATGCCCCTGTCTGATCTGTTAGTCAGCAAACACAAATGGCGAAGAAGAAGCAGACACTGCCCTGGGCAGCTCGCAGTTCAGATGGGGACCTGCCAGGCTGGTCCGCACAGACTAAAGGAGATAAGGCAGGTGGGCAGCATGCTCTGTCCAATGCTGAGCCGGCTGTGAGATAGGATTCTTAGGAAGCTGGAAGGTGAGATGTGGGCCTTGAATGCCAGGCTCAGGGGCATGGAGCTTCTTGCAAGAGCCACTGGGGAGGGCTGCAAAGGCTTGGAGCAGGAGGGCAAGGCACTTCCTGGGTGCCTGGCCTGAGCTATGTGCTTAGCACGCATTTTCTCATCCCAAGACATTTTACCAATGACAAAACAGGCCCATAGAGGTTTAGTGACTTGCCAGGGGTCCCAGGGCCAGGGAGTGAAAAGTCGCTGGGGGTGAGAACAGGCTGAGCTGACGTCTGTCCCTGTGCCTGCCAGCCTGCTCGCCGGGGTTCTTCAAGTCCGAGGCATCCGAGAGCCCCTGTCTGGAGTGCCCCCAACACACCCTGCCATCCTCCGAGGGGGCCACTGCCTGCGAGTGTGAGGAAGGCTACTTCCGGGCCCCGCAGGACCCACTGTCACTGCCCTGCACACGTGAGTCTCACAGCGGGTCAAGGAGGGGTGACAGAGCTGGGCGTGGTGATGTTGACATGTCCAGGCCTACCGGGATCCGAGCTCTGACCTCTGCCCTCTGCACAGGCCCGCCCTCCGCCCCGCACTACCTCACGGCTGTGGGCATGGGCGCCAAAGTGGAGCTGCGCTGGACGCCCCCCCAGGACAACGGGGGCCGCGAGGACATCACCTACAGTGTCACCTGCGAGCAGTGCTGGCCCGAGTCAGGCGAGTGCGGGCCCTGCGAGGCCAGCGTGAGCTACTCAGAGCCACCGCACGGGCTGACCCGCACCAGCGTGACAGTCAGTGACCTGGAGCCCCACATGAACTACACCTTTGCCGTAGAGGCCCGCAACGGCGTCTCGGACCTGGTGACCAGCCGTAGCTTCCTCACTGCCAGCGTCAGCATCAATCAGACAGGTGAGGGCCCAGGGGTGGCAGCTGTACCCTTGGGGCCCGCCCAGGTGGGGCTTCATGAGGATGGCCACTCAGGGTTTGGCTAGGTTCAGAGAGAGACAGCAGCAAGTGGTTAAAGACACAGTCCCTGTAATCACTTCCAAGCTCTGTGACTGTGGGCAGGTTACTTAACCTCTCTGAGCCCCAGTTACCTCACCTGTATAATGGGCGTTCTAGGGCTTTTGAGAGGATTTAATAAACTCTTGTATATAAGGCTCTTAGAACAGTGCCTGGTCCATAGAGAGGTTATAGCAAGAGTCAGATCTTGTTTTGTTTTTATTATTTATGCACTCATAAGTACGCACGGGGTACCCCCGATGTACCAGCCTGTGGTGGGGCCCAGCCTGGGGCTTTGTGCTCTGGAGCTGGAAGTTGAGAATCCCAGGTCGGGATCTAAGGAGCCTGGGCTGTGGATGGGAATGCGTCTGGGTGCATCCCCACTACTCCGCTTCCCCCGCGTGGCTTTTCACACCCCTCCCCTCCCCCCACCGTCCTGCCCAGAGCCCCCCAAGGTGAAGCTGGAGGACCGCAGCACCACCTCGCTGAGTGTCTCTTGGAGCATCCCTCCACCACAGCAGAGCCGCGTGTGGAAGTACGAGGTCACCTACCGCAAGAAGGTAACTCTCAAAGGGTTGGGGCTGTCCCCGCTGGGCTTCGAGCAGAGGACCAGCTGGTCACATAGACGCTCACTGCACAACACAGCCATCTGAAGAAGCGCTGTTCTGCAGATGAGGAAACTGGGGTCTGGGGTCTTCCTGAGAGTTGCCTCTCCCAGGCCAGCCCAGCAGAGATTTGTGGGAAAGAAGACATAGTGTTCTAGAATCCCCAGAAGAGATAGTCTTGGGTGGTGGGGAGCCAGGTCTTGGGGATCAGACAGACCTGGGTTTGAGTCCTGGGTCACGCATTTGCTGGTTATGACCTGGAGTGAGTCGCTTCACTTCTCTGAGCCTCAGCTTCCTCCTCTGTAAGGAGAGCATCGAGGTTGCTAACGTAGCTTGTCACCTTGCTAAGCTCGGGTTGCTCTCTGGTGGGCTAAGCTGATGGCCCTGCCCTCACTGTCTGTCCCTCCACCCGCCAAACACCCACAGGGGGACTCCAACAGCTACAACGTGCGCCGCACTGAAGGCTTCTCCGTGACCCTGGATGACCTGGCTCCGGACACCATCTACCTGGTCCAGGTGCAGGCGCTGACGCAGGAGGGCCAGGGTGCTGGCAGCAAGGTGCACGAGTTCCAGACGCTGTGTGAGTCGGGGACCAGGGTGTGGGCCAGGCCAGAGTCCTGAAACAACCGGGACATCGTGGGCGGAGGGACTAGCTCAAAGAACTTAGAAGTGTCCCCTTCCTGGTCGGCCAGGGCCTAGGACAGCCCAGTGTGGGTCGGCCCCAAGTCTGGGGAGGGGGCAGAATTGAGGGCTGGGGGTGTGGGAACCAGCTGTGTATCCAGGGCAGTGTTGTGAGAAAGAAGGATGTGGGCTCTGGTATCGGTGGGCCCAGTTCAAATCCTGCATCGTGGAGAGAGTCCCACACACCTGAGACTACCTGCTGTATTCCCTGGGGAAGCCCTCTCATTTGCCATCTATGAAATGGGAATAAATATCCTCGCGGACCATCACTAGTAAAGGCACCCGGCAGGTGTCTTGGGGCCCTAATATACAACCGGGGGTATTACCATGATTTGAAGTGTGGGGGGCTCCCTTGTCATCTGCTGGTCTCTCCCTGGCAGCCACGGAAGGATCTAGCAACATGGCAGTGATTGGTGGCGTGGCCGTTGGTGTGGTCTTGCTTCTGGTGCTGGCAGGAATTGGCTTCTTCATCCACCGCAGGTTCGTTGGAGCCTACGCCCCGGCTCCGCAAGGGCTTAGGTGGGACACAGGGGCGGGAACCTCAGTTTCCTGTATGGGAGATGGGGCTGATAGGAATCTAGTCCCTGCCTCCCGGGGGGCTGTAAAGATGTAATGATCTGTAAAGGGCTCAGCACAGCACCTGCGAGGCTCAGGGCATGGTGGTCATTATGACAGTGCGTCCACACTTCCTCGGGACACGCGGGCAGGAAGCTCTGGGGAGCTCTAATGAGGAGAGCCTTCATTACAGCCACTTAAGGGGCCATTACGGGGTGTAGATCCCAAGGAGTGAGCCCGGCTTGCTCATTTCCTCTCCCCCTGGCCTTCCCCATGCCCTCTGCCTGACTCAGCAGAGGGCTGAGCACACCAGGCCCGCACGCCGGACCAGAGTCGGGTCAGGAAGCTCCCTGGCTGGGGCGGGTCACTGACCTCCCTGCGTGTTTGGTTTCCCATGGGGTCTCTCAGGAGGAAGAGCCTGCGGACGCGCCAGTCCTCGGAAGACGTTTACTTTTCCAAGTCAGGTGAGATGCAGCACCGCCTCCGTGCCTGGCCTGCTGGCCCCACGGGCCTCCCCAGCTCTGTGGTAGAGATGGGGGCAGCCAGGGCACACCCTGGGTGCCCTCGGGCAGCTCAGAGGGCTGAGCCAGAAGCTCCTGAGGCGTCCGGACTGTTGCCTACTCCCCCTCCCGCTCCTCCAAGGCAGCCCCTCGTAGGGACCCCTCCCCTCCCCAAACTGTCTATGACCCTGCCCTTCCTTCCCCTCCCAGAACAACTGAAGCCCCTGAAGACATACGTGGACCCACACACATACGAGGACCCCAACCAGGCTGTGCTCAAGTTCACCACCGAGATCCATCCGTCCTGTGTCACACGGCAGAAGGTGATCGGAGCAGGTGAGGTTAAGCGCTGGCCGAGGGGCCCGGTACGGGTTGGGAGCACCCGACGCCCGGGCTGACTGCGGTGTGTCTCCCACGTTGCCCGCCTGCAGGAGAGTTTGGGGAGGTGTACAAGGGCACGCTGAAGGTGTCGGGCAAGAAGGAGGTACCCGTGGCCATCAAGACGCTGAAAGCCGGCTACACAGAGAAGCAGCGGGTGGACTTTCTCAGCGAGGCCAGCATCATGGGCCAGTTCAGCCACCACAACATCATCCGCCTGGAGGGCGTTGTCTCCAAGTGTGAGGCCCGGCTCCAGAGTGGGGGGTGGGGGACCCACGCGGGGAATGGGGGGGACTGCCCCCCGGGGCCTCTGATCGAGCCTCTGTTCATAGATGTGCCCACCCCAGCCCCGCCTGTGCCTCTTCCCTCCACCCATGGCCATCCCCTCACACCTGTGCTCACCCCTGCAGACAAGCCCATGATGATCATCACCGAATACATGGAGAATGGGGCTCTGGACAAGTTCCTTCGGGTGAGGACGTGGGCCGGGGTGGGCCGGGATCTGTGGCCGGCACTTAGGGGCCCTGGTGGGCACGGGGCTGGCTGGCAGCTGAGGGCCTGTGCTCTGGCAGGAGAAGGATGGTGAGTTCAGCGTGCTGCAGCTGGTGGGCATGCTGCGGGGCATCGCGGCCGGCATGAAGTACCTGGCCAACATGAACTACGTCCACCGCGACCTGGCTGCCCGCAACATCCTCGTCAACTGCAACCTGGTCTGCAAGGTGTCTGACTTCGGCCTGTCCCGTGTGCTGGAGGACGACCCCGAGGCCACCTACACCACCAGTGTAAGGGCTGGGGCGGCTGTCACCTGGGATGGGGGCCTCAAGGTGAAGCAGCCTTCGCTCTGGTCTGGGGTCCTCTCCCCTACACACCTGGGGCGTGGGCCTCAGGAGGCAAGAATGCCTCTGGGGAGCATGGAGGAAGGGCCCTGACTGTGATCGTCCTGGGGGTGGCCTAAGGGACAGTAGTGATTGGCCAGGTCCCCGCAGGGTGGCAAGATCCCGATCCGCTGGACGGCTCCGGAGGCCATCTCCTACCGCAAGTTCACCTCCGCCAGCGACGTGTGGAGCTATGGCATCGTCATGTGGGAGGTGATGACCTACGGCGAGCGGCCCTACTGGGAGCTGTCGAACCACGAGGTAGGCCCCCTTGCCCTGCCCAGCCCCATCCGGATTTGAACTGAAACCCTTTACTCATTCTCGAACCCCGGGGGCTGGGCAGAGAAGAGTTTTGGGGGCTAATCTTCATCTGGTACAGCCCTTCATTGGTTCGTTCAGTGAATGTTTATTGAGGGCCTACCATGTGTCAGGCCTTGTGCTAAGCTTCAGACCCAGTCCCTGCTTACACTCAGCGGAAGGACGAGGAAAGAAGTAGTGGGCGTGGGGGAAGTGTGTGCGTGCATGCATGTGTGTATCTGTGTTTGTGTGTGTGTGTGCACAAGTGCCTGGTGCCTCATGCAGCCTGGAGGCCTGGAAGGCTTCCCAGAGGAGGCCACATCTCAGCTAGGACTAAGGCACAATAAAGCAGCAGCCAGGTGAAGACATGGAGGGGGAAGAGTGCTCTGGCTGAAGGGAGCAGAGTGTATAGGCGCCCAGAGACCTCAGGGAGGCTGGTTGCAGGTCACACAGCATGGCTGCTGCCCGGGGTACCCTGTGAGGGAACGAAGTCAGGAGACCCTTCCTCCTCTGGAGACACCCTCTTAGCACTCGTCCTTTGTGTAGCGCTGAAGGTTGTGTGTTGTGCTCAAGGAAGGAGGCCCAACCCCTCTGTTTCGGGGGCTCCCCTTCTCTCCTCTGCCAACCCCTGTGTATGGGAGAGTTTGGGGGCTGTGAAGGCACCCCTGACCATCCTGCTCGCCCCCTCCCCCAGGTGATGAAGGCCATTAATGATGGCTTCCGGCTTCCCACACCCATGGACTGCCCCTCCGCCATCTACCA
Organism: Balaenoptera acutorostrata; assembly: GCF_949987535.1. NCBI lineage: Eukaryota > Metazoa > Chordata > Mammalia > Artiodactyla > Balaenopteridae > Balaenoptera > Balaenoptera acutorostrata. The sequence continues at coordinate 12,596,173 of NC_080064.1, read as the reverse complement.
GCTCATGATGCAGTGCTGGCAGCAGGAGCGCGCCCGCCGCCCCAAGTTCGCCGACATTGTCAGCATCCTGGACAAGCTCATCCGAGCCCCCGAATCCCTCAAGACCCTGGCTGACTTTGACCCCCGGTGGGTTCCATACCCTCTGTCCAGGGTGGCCCCCAGTTTTACTCCTGAGCCACTTCAGTGTAATGGACAGCCAGGGGTGGTGGGCAAGGGGTTCAGAAGTTACACGTGGGCTTTACTTAGACTGGACCGGCTTGGCTCAGGTGGCACTAACGGAACCGATCAGCATATACGGTAAACGTGCCAGCGCGGCACTCAGCGCTTAACGTGTTTTAACTCATTTAAATAACTTAGGAGTTGGGTCCTGTAATCATCCCCTGTTTGTAGATGAGGAAACAGACGTAGGGCAATTAAGTGTCTTATGTGCCGGCAAGTGGCCAGGCTGGGTCTGTGACTCTGAAAACCTGACTCTCTTAACATTTGGTTATTTGGTAGTAACTGGTGGTGGTATCGTCAGTAGAAGCAGAGGGGCAGCAGGAGCTATAAACACTGAGTGCTCCCGACACATCAGGCAGACTCCCGGAAGCCTACCTGACTTGGCTGCCCCGTTGCCCAGATGAGGAAACCGAGGCACAGGGCAGCTGAGTGAATTGCCGGGGTTAGGGAGCAGCATCATGGGCTAGGTGCTGCAGCCCCTCACTCGCGGGCCGGTATCTCCTGTTTCAGGGTGTCCATCCGGCTGCCCAGCACCAGCGGCTCAGAGGGTGTGCCCTTCCGCACGGTGTCCGAGTGGCTGGAATCCATCAAGATGCAGCAGTACACTGAGCACTTCCTGGCGGCCGGCTACACGGCCATCGAGAAGGTGGTGCAGATGACCAACGAGTGAGTCTGCGCTCAGGTCCCACCCGCGCCTGCCCTCTCCCGCCTCCTGCCTCCCCAGGCTGCCTCTGGCTCCACCACCCATCTGCTCTTCTCTCTACCTTCCCAACGCTCCCCTCTCTTCTCTTTCTCTCTCCTTCTCTTTTGGGGAGAGTGGCTTTGCAGGAAGGGCAGAACCAGGCTGGCAGCCAGCAATTCTGGTCACTTACTCGTGGCTCCGTCCTCTTCCTACATCTTTTTTCCGCAGCGAGAAAATAATAGTAATTGTGATCATAACCGTAGCATTTATCGTGGGGCTGTGCCAGCTCTGTGCCTGAGCACTTTGAACCAGCCCTCGTGATGACTTGGCAGGTGGTTCCCGTCAGTAGTCCCACTGGGCGGGTCAGAAACAGTACAGCCCAGGGTCCATGGCCATTTGGGGGATTCCAGCCCTGGTCAGTCAGAGTCCAGAGCTCAGGGACCATGGAGGTCATTAGTGGAGAAACGGAGGCTCAGAGAGGTTACATGGCTTACTCCAGGTCACACAGTTTGTAGCTGAGAAAAGAAAGGCTTCACTTCACAGCCATCACCTGGTTGAATTCCCTATTTGCCTTGTGAATAGGTGCTATTATTACTTCCCTATTTAAGTAGGGAAACTGAGGCTGAAAGGTTACATAGGTTGCCTGAGGTCACGCAGCCAGTTAGGGGCAGCGTTCCTCTCCAGGATGCTGAGAAGAAATGGGCAGAGCCCTTGGACTTTCCTGGCTGATGCCGAGGAGAGAGGGCACCAGGCCAGCCCATCCCAGGCACCTCTCCCCGTGTGGTTGACTCAGCCCTGCGGTCCAGCTTGGCAAGAAGTGCCAGTTACCCCTTGCCCTGGCCCTGGGTTCTGCCTTTTGTCAGGCTGCCCCATGGGAGCTCTTCTCTCCTCCCAGCTCCAGCATTAGGGACCCTTCCCAGCATGGCCTTGGCATGGACACCTCCTCCCACCACAGGAGGGAGAAGACATTAGCCTCTTAGCCTTTTGTGCTTCTAAAAATACTGTTAGTTCCCAATAGCCCAGCTTGTATAAGGTCCAAGGTCATGGTGGGAATGAGCCTTGGGGCTGAGAGGTTTTGGGAATCACATGGGAAGGGATGACCCAGGCGTCCCACAGTTCTGGGTCACAGTTCTGGGATTTGGGCCTGTGTCTGAACGTTCTCCAAGGCCTCTGAAAACTGCTCAACTGGGCTTCTGACCTGCTGCTCAAGGCCTCTCAGACCAGGCCCCGGCCTGTCCCAGGGGAAGGCCAGGATGAAAGTCAGGCAGGGACAGAGCTGACCAGAGGGCGGCCCGGAAATGTGGAGAGAAGAGACGGGCCCCAGGGTATCTTTTGTTTCCAGCCAACTGCAGGGTCCAAAGCTTGGGCTCTGCAGTCACACCTGGGTTCGAGTCCCACACTGGCCACTCCCTAGCCGGTGGTTTTGGTCAAATTAGGTTCCATCTTTGAGCCTTGGTTTCTGTTTCCCCGTTGTGGGGATTGCATGGGTGCAATACAGATGATATGCCTGGTACGCAGTAAGGGCTTAACCCACGTTGCTCTTCCCTTTTCCTCCATGCCCTTGCTTTCCACCCATAGCCCGTGGGCAAATACCAGGGTTCCTCGGCTCCCTCCTCTAACCTGGGAACCTGGAACAGCCCCCTTTGCCCCTCCAGGAGCTCCCACCGAGGACAGTACAGTTTCTCTTCTGGGTGAGCAGAGCTGAGGGCACGGAGAAGTGCATACAGGAAACACATGTTCGTAGAAGCTTCCCGAAATAGCCCGGGGTGCTCCTCGGCCAATTCCTTTCCCACGAGCAGGAGCAGGGACAGGGCTGTCTTGGATCGGTGGAGGGTGTGTGTGCTGTGTTTTGAAAAGGCCTGCATAAAGGCAGGAAGTCATTCCACGCTGCTTCTCCTCCCATCAGCTCCACTGGTGCTCAGATCTGGGGCCTGTGTGACTCACGCCACTGCCTCCTTCATTATTTCAATTAAATGAAAGAAAGGGGGGTCTCAAAGTGCTTTTTCACCCCGAGAGTTGTGTCTACACATGCTGTGGATCCCAGCGCGAGGCTCTGAGCCGCTCTCAGAATTCAGCCCTTCTGGGATGGGGTCTGGGTTTCGGCTTCAATGCCCTTACCCCCCCCGCCTTTGCCTCCCTGCTTCCTTTGCCCCCTCCCAGGGGGCTGGCTGCTCGGTTCCCTGTGGTCCCACAGTGGCCACCTTTTCTCGTCTTGAGCATTCACTGTGTTATTTTGGAGTCACTTGTGTTTCTAGCTAGAGTAGTGAGTGGTTCTAAATGTGTTTCGAGGAGCTAATGAAAGCAGTGGATGTTACACCCCAGAAAAATACCCAGTCCAACAAAAGGCCCGTCCAGAGTGCGAGGCTGTGGCGTACAGCGTCCTGAGAGGGCGTAGGGACACTGGCTGATAGGTCTTCTGGTCTCCGAGTGCCCTCAGCACAGGCTTGGCTCTGATGGGATGTTTGCTGAGAGTATGAATGATCAGGCCACCTCTCCCTCCACTCTCCTTGCGCCAAGGGCCAGCGCACTGTCGGTGCTCACCGGGGAGGTTGTGGCCTTTGAATTCCCTCAGGCTGGGGCTGGCCTTGCGAGTGCTCAGGAAGAAGGTGGCCTCAGTCATGTGCTTCCCCACCCCTATGATGGGAGTTGATCCAAGGAACTGACTGCCCTGGATCTCCGAGTGAGGAACTGAGGCTGGGGCAGGAACAGACTTGCAAGAGGCCGCAGGCATTGGCCGGTCTGGGAGCCTCATCCTGTGTGTGTCTCTGCTTATAGTTAGGAAATGAGGCAGGGAAGGTTTGGGGGGCTTTGTGTTGGAAGAGAATGGGGCTGGGGCAAGTGGCTTAGAAGCATCTAATCAGAGCCTCCTATTTTACGTATAAAGAAACTGTGGCCCGAAGACAGGACAGGACCCACCCGAGGCTCTGGTGGAATCCAGGACTAGAATTCGGCCTCCTGCCTCCCAGCCCAGGACTTTTCCTCCTAGATGGATCTCAGAAGCACCCTCAGTTCCCGCCCTGTCAAGTTAACTTCACCAACCTGGGAGAGGGGCCCCAGGCAGCCTGGGCAATGGCTCAGTTGCCACTAAAGCATTCATTCATTCATTCATTCATTCAGCAGACACTCCTTGAGGGCCTACTGTTTACCAGGCCTATCCTGGACCTTGGGAGGGGCTGGGGGTGAGGGGATGAGCCTGGTGCACTAGGCCCGGCCGTTGCTCTGCTATAGCTAACATAACCCACTGGTCCTTAAACCATACATCAGGGTCTTTGGGATCTGATCAAATGCAGACTCCCTGCCCCACCTTCAGAACTTCAAAGTCAGTGAGTCTGGAGTTGGGCCCAGGATCCTGCCTTTTCAGTAAGTGCCTCCTTCCCTTCTGGTCCGAATACTTATCTGGGAGCCACACTTAGAGACCTACAGGTATGGGGAAAACTGCTTCTTTTCCAACACCCTCAACTGTATAGGTTAGAAATGGCACTGTAGTGTTAGGTTAGGAAGTTCTCCCAGATGTCTGACTTCTGGCCTTCCTGCTTCAATCCCTGAGCCACCCTCCCACACACCTGCTCTTCTGTGCTCAGCACTTCTCCAGGGACTCCCAGAGCCTGTGGGAAAGTCATGTCTCCGGAATTGCAAATAGGATCTTGCACCATATAATTAGCTCCCTTTACAGCCAGGAGAGGGCCCATAAAAACCTGGGTGTTTTCATGGGTTTGGGCTGGTGGACGAGGATGGTGAAAGAGGAAACTCCCAGAGTAAGCAGTAAGGTCCGCTCCAGGGCTCCTGGAGTGTTAGTGGTTTTACAAGGGGATGGAGGGGCATGGAAAGGACGGGCAGGGAAGGGCTATGGGCTCCTGGGTGTGTCTTTCTATCTGGTACTAATGCTGCCTTACCCCTCTGCCACCAGTATCCAGGATCTCCCACTTTCCAGTTAGGCACTGTTATCCCATTTTACAGGTGAGGAAATTGAGGTCCCTAAAGGGAAAACCCCTACCTCAGGGTAACCTAGTCACTGGATCTGGTCACCTGAAAGCCCCTCCCATTAGAGACCAGCAGAACTTTAACCTCTGATGGCCCCTCAGCAAGGATTTCCTGAGTCCTTCTTCCGTTATGAGAACTTGGAGGGAGTGGAGGTGAAATAAGGCGATGGCTGTGAAGAGACCTTGGGCAGAGAGCTTTGAGCGACACCCCCAGAGGGTCCCTGGCATCTGGTGATGGCATCAGTGCTGCCTAGGGAGGAGCGTTACCTGGGGACAGACCCCAGGGTGGGGGAGGGAAGCCTTTGTTCACAGCTGGCTTGATTCAGCTCCTCCACCTCTTAGCCTGGGTCACTTTGGGCAAGTCACTTCACCTCTTTGAGCCTCAGTTTTCTAGTCTGAAAAATGGGGGCAAAAACAGCACCTACCATAGAGATTTTGTGCAGATTTGATTTAAAAAAAAAACAAAGCTGCTCGCATTCAGCACTTCAATCATTTTCCAAATTTTGTCGGTGTCGGCAGGCTTTCAGGATAAGGATCCTCTCATCAGACCTCTGCCTTACGAGCTCTCTGCCCCCCAGGTGCCCAAGGCCCCCTCCCCGGTCCCTCTTCTCCCCCCTCACCTCCCTCCCATGGCTGCCCACCTCTCCAGAGCAGGCCCCTCACTCTCCTTCTCTCCCTCCCTCCCCCACACAGCGACATCAAGAGGATCGGGGTGCGGCTGCCCGGCCACCAGAAGCGCATTGCCTACAGCCTGCTGGGCCTCAAGGACCAGGTGAACACAGTGGGGATCCCCATCTGAGCCCTGACAGACCTCGTGACCCCCTCAGCTAAGAATACTTGAAGAAACAGACTGGCTTCCCTGCCAGCTCCGTGCTGGGCCACTAGGGACCTTATTTATTTCTAGTCGTTCTTTATTGATGCCACCCTGAGGGCTCTGCTGGGGGGGTCTTGGACGATACCTTGGCCTGAGCTGAGGAGATGCTCAGGGACCTTGGGCAGGGGGGCCTCTTCACCTACAAAGGACAGACAGCCAAGCACTTAGCAGTCACCATCGTGTTCCCAGCATCCCCTGGGGCAGGAGCCCCGCCAAGGCCTTTGGACACACACGTGGGACATTGCTAAACTGACCTCCCCTTCGCTGTCTCAGGAGGTGGGGCGGTCAGCCTGCAGCGGTCACAGGAGCAGGGTACCTCACGAGAAGAGGACAAACAGCAAAGTCAGCTGGGCAAGACCCACAGTGGTTCTCCCGTCCCTCTAGTGCCTTCCTCAGCCCCCCAGGCCCCATCCTCAGCCCCCACGGGCCAAACTCTTGCTTCCTCGGGGCCCTCACAGGATGCTTGGTTGTGTGGAGGGTTGTTTTTTTTTTTAAATATATATTTTGTACTTTGTGGAGAGAATGTGTGTGTGACGGAGGCCCGGCTAGGACTGGGGGCAGACAACGGCCTGTGTCAGACATTCCCAGGCTGGGGGCTGGCCCATCCGGCCTCTCACCCCTTTAGACAACATTTTCTACTCTGTCAGTATTAATGATTTTGTTCTGTTGGGTATTTTTTTTCGAACCTTAATTTATTATTATTTTTTTTATATTTATTGTTAGGAAATGACTTATTTCTGCTCTGAAATAAAGTTGCAGATTGTTCAAACAGTGGGGTTGGAGAGGCTTTGTGTCAGCAGTGGGTGGGGGAGGGCTCACCCCACCCAGAGTGTTTAAACAGAGCTTCTTACGCAAGGCACACATGTCATGTAACCCTGGGAATGGGGTGGGTGGGAGGTGGGCGGAGGGCCAGGGAGCGGGCCCTGCCGAGTCCGGCTTCCATGCCAACAGGACTCTGTCACCTTTGATCTCAAGGCTTCTGGAGGGCTTGGTCGGGGGGCAGGGGGAGAACGGTGAGAACAACCATCAGCCTCCCTCCCACACATCTCCATGGAGTTGCTGAAATAGATTCTTCATCCATGCAGGGCTCTGAGGTTTACAAAACTTTTCACAAGTTTGGGCTTGTTGGAGCCTTAGCACTCCGAGTTTTGTGGGTAGCCCCATTTCACAGAAGAAGAAAACTGAGGCCGGGCCCAGTGACAGGGCTTGCCCAAGGCTACACAGTGAGTTAGAGGCAGAGGCCAGACTTGAAAGCAGGGCCTTGAATCCCAGTTAGATGCTTTTCTCACAGAGGGGCGACTGAGAGTCAGAGATGTGCAGTGACTTGCCCGAAGTCACACAGCAGGAAGGAGCAGAGGCTTTGAGGGAAGCCAAAGCCCGGATATTACACCCCAAACCTTCTCCACTGTACCAGGTTGCTGCCCGGTATGCCAGAGGTTGTTCACAGTGGGCCTTAGGAAGGTGTCATACATGGGTGACCAGAGACAGGACCAGATGAGCAGAAGTGGTCTGGGGCACAGGAGGAAGCCTTCCTGGAGGAGGTGATCCAGAGCTAAGAGCTCAGGGACAAGTAGGAATTAACCAGTGAAGCATTGGGAGAGGGTGATGCAGGCAGAGTAAACTGTGGAGGTATGAAACTGAGTGATGTTGTAAGGAGGAACCACAAGTAATTTCGTGTTATTAGGGCGTGACGTAGGGTGCTGAAGAGGTCTCTAGGGCCTTGTAAGGCAGTTCCAGGAGTGGGGATTTTAAGCTGAGGGCAATGGGGTGACACTCAAGATTTTAAATAAGAAGAGACGTGATTACAGTTCCCCAAGCAGAAGTCACTGGTAGAGGCAGGCCCAGAACTCGGGCCTCTTGACTCCCAGCCTAGAGCTATGGGGAGACAGGAGACATTCTGGCAAAGTTGGGAGGGCGCTCAGCTTGCCTTGGGGCCTCAAAATGCCTACTCTGCCCTGACTCTCTACAGCTGCAGGAGAGCTGTCTCCATGGGGAGCTCTGGGTCCTGGCCCACTGAGCATCAGTGTTTCCTGAAGCGTTGGGCAGGGCTGGGGTTGGGAAAGGTAAGGGAGAACAGGGACCGGCTCACCAGACCTTTCTCCCATTAGCACTGGGCCACCTGGGTGTGCTGGGCATGGCGGCTGAGTCAGGCCTTCCTGGGACCTGACCCTTGCCTGTCGTGCCCCAGGTGGCCACCGTGGCTCTGTTGCTGGGCTGTGGCAACTGCCACCACTGTTGACAAAGCTGTTGGTCCAGCAAGGAGCAAGCCTATAATCCCCCAGCGGGCTGGGCTGTGAGGGCACCTGAGACCAGGCTCAGTCCCATTCCCAGAGCGACTCAGCCACCCAGTGGTCCCACTGGTGAGCAGGAGTGGGCACAAGAGGTGGCTCAGCATGGTGGGGAGGTGACAGCCTGTGTTCCCTCACTCACTCTCTCACAGCCCCAGTGGACATAAGGCCTACTAAGGGCATATGACATTGCACAGGCCTGTGGCCTACAGACTGGGTCAAAGGCCAGTGGGCAGCTGTCTGGAGCCTCCAACAGACCCCACGATTGGCAAGAGGGGAAACTTAATTTTTTAAATGAGGGCAAACCCAGTTCTCCCCTCTAAAGGGCCTAGAAGCTGTGACATCCTGGTAGCAATAAGCACATCCAGCCCCCAGATCCTGGTTCCTAAACACCACTCTCTAATAAAAGGAATCAGAGCTCCTTAGAGAAATGACTGATTCCAGGGCTGAGGCAGAGAAAAATGCAAGATGAGTCTGGAGCATCTTGCAGTGCTAGAGAGTAGGGAGATGCTCAAAAAATAAACAGATGGTGGGATATCAGAACAGGAGCCAACCTGAAAGAGATCCCAATGGCCAAACCTAAACCAGGATGAGCAACAGAGCAAATAACAGAATTAGATTATCATCCAAAGTATAAAATAAATATCCATGAGTCCATAATGATATAATGATTGAAGAAATAAATAAATGGGGGAGACTAGACAAATCTCCCTTACAGAAGAATTTCAAATAATTCATGTAGGTTTTCCCCCTCCAGGAGGCGGAGCTTAATCCCCCACTTCTCTGAGTGTGGACTGGACCTAGTGAAACCCTCCAAAGAAAGGAAGTATAAAAAGAGTTTAAAAAAAAAAAAGAAAGAAAAAGAAAAAATGTTTACAGTAGAGAAACCTGGCAAACACCACCATAACCAAGTTAACACCATCAGTGAAAAAACAAACACACCCAGGAATATGTTGCTTGAATTTGATTGGGTGTCAGCAAACACACAGGAGTTACCAGGTGCCACCCACTGCTCCAAGTGCTTTGCCCATATTTACTCATTTAATCTTTCCAACAACCCTTCGAGGTAGGTACCATCATTATCCCATTTTATAGATTTGAACAGTGAGGCACAGGGAGGTTAAGTAACTCGCCAGAGCCACTGGCTCAAGCACAGAAGGAGCAGGAGTTGAGCCCAGGCAGTCTGGGGCCTTGATAAAGTGGTTTTCCCTTTGCCACCTTCAACTGCCAAGACAGGACATTCTCCTCTCTCTGCTATAATGGGCACCTACGGAAACTGAGGCCACATAACCTGCCCAAGATCTCCAAATACCACAGGGCCCCGACGCCCCAGGCACCCAGATTGGAGTGGGGAGGGGAGAGGATGGAGACTGCTTGCTGCTTCCTCCTGCTCTGGGCCATGCTGGGCATTGGGCCGGTAGGGATGAATAAGGTCCTTCTCTGCCCTCAAGGAGCTCTTAGCCAGGCAGGGGCAGCAGTGGCAACACAGCAGGACTCAGGCCAAGAAGGAGAGGAGCTGGGTATCATAGGAGCCAGAGGGGGGCACCTGACTCAGCCTGGAAGGTTCAGGCAGGCTTTCTGGAAGAAGAGAAGCCATCCAAGTTGAGGCCAAGGTCAAGAGGGAGTCCATCAGGTGAGGGGGAGAGGAGGGTCCCCAGAAGAGCTTGTCCCTGCCCTCCATACTCCAGACCTTTGTGAGTGGGGCCTGAGTGTCCCTCATTTGACCAGGACAAGCCCTGCTCTGGTTCCAACACCACCCTGGCCCCTGGCTGTTGCGCCATGAGCAGCCCTATGACGCCAGCCCTGCTCTCATTCCCACCCCACGCAGAACCTTCATCTCTGGCCTCAGTCATCTCAGCTGGGAAGTGGGCCTGCAGCCCACTGCCCTCCCTGGGCTCTGAGCTGCAGGGGCCTTGGCAGCCCTCTGATGCACCCAGCAAAGCCCTAAAGGAGGCAAAGGCAGCAATTACAAGGATGCTGGGTGGGGAGTTGCCCTCTTTCTCTTCTGCTCCCGGTCTGGGTGGCAAGTCAAAACAGTATCACCAGGCGCCGGCCTTGGGTCTTCTAGCTAACTAGTAAATCATAAAGTAGTGGGCGAGCTCTCTGCCCCTCCTCCTCACCCCATTCCCCACCTCTAGCTGTGGCCCAGGGCTGAGGGTAGGGCCTGGTACACAACAGATGCCACTAGAACAGGGGTTGGATGCTTGCGAAGTGTAAAGTGCTTGCATTCTCAGCTCTGGTCTTCTGTGCCTTTGTGCATGATTGCCATGCCTCCATGGCCCCCTCCCCAGAACAGTGTTTGGCACCCACTAGGCCCTCAATAAATATTTGCTCAATAAACAAAGAATGAAGGAGAGAGGGGCCACGCTTTTGGGATCTGGGGGCTCAGTGGAGCCATATGGAGCCAGATTATTCAATATCCCCACATGTGGGTTGTATCCGGGAGGCATGCTATGCCGATGGCCTCAGCTCTCGCTGGCTGGCCAGGACCATGCACGCAAGCAGTAAAGGAGAAGGGATTGAGCATTTCTGAGCACCCACTATGTGCCAGTCAGTGTGCTAAGCCCGAGACCCACATTGTCTTATTGAAAGATCACAATGACTCTGCAAGGCATGGATTATCCCCATTATACAGATGGGGACACTGAGGCTCAGCAAGGTTATGGTATCAGACCAAGATCCCACAGCCAGGAGGTGACACAGCAGAATATGAGACAAGGGCTATCTCATCCCACTGCCTGCTGCTGAGTGACATCTGGGAGTTGTGGGGTTCTTAGGAAGCAGGGCAGCAGGAAGACCCTTGACTGGAAGAAGAGGGGGCTCTGTCACCTCCTGACGACCTTGCTGTGGGACCCTGGTCGTGTCCCTTGGGGCGCTGCATCTCGGTTTGTCCATTTGTCATATGGAGGGTGTGAGGAAGTCCATCCAGGCTGGGCTGAGGGGCTCCTGCCCCCCAACCATAGATTGCCCCCCCCAACTCCTGGCACCCTCTCCCCAGGCAGCTCCAGGCAGCAGGCCCCACTCCAGCCCCTCGGGGTCTGGCTTTCTAATGCAAACCTTATCAGCTATTCTCTGTTGGCAGAACCAGACCGGGGTTTCTGGGAAGCCGCGGCTGCATCCCCCCTGCCAGGGGCCCCATTTCAGCAGCCTCATCACATTCCCCAGCAGCCTCGGCAGCCTGGATGGACGGATGCAGTTTCCACTCTGGTCTGGCAGCCAGGCAGCTGCATGACCAGGTCTCCTGCTGGGCAGAGGGGTCCTTCCCCCAGGAACCAAGCCTCGGGGCCAGGCAAACCAATCCCAGCATCTGGGCCCAGACAGTTACACTCCAAAGCCCCAGGACGTCTCCACATGCCTCTTCCCCCAAACTCCACACCTCTCCCATTGCTCCTTCCAGACACCCCAACCTGCTCTCAATTCCCCATCTGAGCCCTCCCCCATCTCTGCACAGACTCCCCTCCTTTAGTTATGCTTGAGGAAACTGCACTCACTCTTCCAGGCCCAACTCAAGTTCTCCATCCTCCAGGAGACCTCCAGAACCATTCCTGCTACCAACTGATTTGGGAAAAACCAGCCCCATTCTCCCATGCGGCTTCAGCACATGGACCACAACGGGGCTGGAATGACATTCAAGGTGGGTCCTTCTGTCCCTCACTCGCTCCTCTGAGCAAGTGAGGGACAGAAGTTCCCTCCATATCCCTTTCTTCAAGAACTCCATGAACTGGAACTGTTATCATCTACCCCATGGGCAGGGGGACTGTGTACCCCATTTGCCCATGATAACTTACTTGATCACCCTACCGTGGGGTATACAGAAGGGAAAGGCTTGCCCAAAGCCCCGCAGCTGGCAAGTGGCAGAGTCAGGATCAGAACTTGGCATGTTGGCCCAGAGCCCTGCTCCCCACTGATGGGTTTCTGAGTGAACGAGACTAGGCTTTCTCCAGGGCCTACTCTGTGCCACCCACTGCCTGGACCTCTTTCCCACACACCCTTGGCATGGCCCACCAGCTTCCTCTGACCTTTCAGCGCATGCATCACAACCTCAGAGAGGATCCCCCATCACCCAACTTAAAGGTACCCCTGACCCCCACCGTATCTCCTTCATGCACTTTTGACTCTTTGCAGCTACAGGCTCACATGATATGATAATCGTCTGTCATAGACGCCACCTCCTGCCTGCCAGCCAGTTCCATGAGGGCAAGGGCAGGCCTGTTTTGTGGCTCCTGGATCCCCAGACCTGACTCCTGTGGGCTGCCCTCACATATTTAATGTCGGAATCGGTGAATGGTTCTTGGTACTAGGGAAAGGGTGGGGTGTGGGAGAATCCAAGTGGTCCCCTCACAGAACCCCCCACCCCCCAGTCTGCCTGGGGAGAGACATTCATGGAAACTAGAATACTCAAAAGTTCAGTGCTGTGTGCTATGACCCAGAGAAAGAGCAACTTGGTCATTCTGGGGTGGGTCAGGGAAGGCTTCCTGGAAGAGGCAGCCTCTAAGCTGACTTGAAAGATGAGGTGGTAGGTTCATCTCAGAAGCCAAAGGACAGCCAGTGTGGCTGGCCTTCCGAGGTGGTCTCGTTGCCCTGCTAGGGATTTAATTTTGATCCCGAGGGTGGCACCAAGGAGCAGATTCTTAACATGGGGGGAGGGGGATGGGCAATAAAAATCTCAACTTTTTCTTTTTTCAGGATTGTGTTGTCCCCTTGTAAAATTTTTTGCCTGCCGTTTGTAAGACCAGAGCCACTGCCTGCCTGGCCCTGCAGGGCCTGCTCTCCAGAACAGGACTGAGCCCCGGAGGATGCAGGTGTCCCGGTCCCACACCCTTCCCACCACATCCCCAGCCATCTGTGTGGGAAGGTCCATTGTGGTGGCCTCTGACATCACGGCGGGGGGCAGCATGATGTCACAGGGCCTCATTGTGGCCATGGAGAGGGAGGTGCCCCCCACCAGAGGCCCGCTCCCCACCCCCTGCCCAATCCTATTAAGCACGGGCTGGGGACAAAGGAAGGCGCTTTGTGCTTTAACCCTGTCTGAAGTGAGTCACTGGCTGCAGAGGGAGAGGACAGCAAGAGGTTGTGCATTCCAGAGCCTGCCACCTCCCCCGGCTGGGCCTCCAGGTCGGGCTGGAGGCCCTGCTGCCACCACCAGTCGCTGCCCCCATGTCCCCAGGGCTCCTCGCTGGGCTCCCAGCAAGTAGGACAGCAGAGATAGAGTCCAGGCCCTGCACCTCCTGCCCCAGGTCGCCCTCAGATCTGGGGCCAGAACCTGTGATGAGGAGGCTAGAGGCAGAAACCCCTTTTGGACCCCTGACATGACAATCAGCCTTGAGATGAGGACGGGAGGCCCTGGGGGTTCCAGGGGGCCCTGGGCAGGGAGAAGGAGCAGAGTCAGCTGGAGTCAGAAGGCAAAAGTCCCCGAAAGACAGCCCTGGGGGAAGCAGCCTCTGTGCACAGATGGGGGACCGAGACCTAGAGGGACAGAACTTGTCACCCAGCAGCATCCGTGAACATTTATTAAATACCTACTGAGAGCCATACTAGTCTGTGCTGTGGGTTGGTCGTCTAATCCTTGAAACCCTGGACGGTGGTGGCCAGCACCAACCCCAGGCCTGGCCACTTTGGACAGGGACTCAGGGGTCCCTGAGGGAGGAGGGGCAGGACTCCTGAGGCTCAAGCTCTGGGGTCAGAGGACCAGGTTTGCAGTTTCTCCTCGGCCTATGCACTAACTTGCATACTCTCCCTCACTGAGCCTCCGTTTACACATCCATAGAATGGAACTAACTGTACCCCTCTCAGGGGTTGTCCTGAGGGCTGGACGAGATAGTATGAGCACCCAGAACGCTCCTCCAAATCATTAGCCCAACCTCACCGCCCCCTCAGCTGGAGGTGGGGGCAGGGAGTCTCCTAGTCCTGGCACCCCAGCCCCACCTCCATCTCTCCTTGGGTTTCAACCCTCCGCCAGGCTCTTCCAGGCTGGCATCTGGAACCTGTCTGGGGCCTTGACTGCTGGCTGGGGACACCTAGGTGGGGGGAGGTACAGCTCCAGGAGAGGCCTCGGCACCACCCCTACCGCCTCCCAAGTAGGCTTCTCCATCCTTGGCAGAGTGCCTGGACATGCAAAGAGGCCAGGGGTAGCTTGGTTTCGGACAACAAAGTCCTGTTTCTCCCCAGCCTGAAGAATGCCTGGCAACCCCTCCTGCCCCCGCCCCATCAATATCTATTACCTAGGCCTAGCGTTCACTCCATGGGGCCCAGGCTGGGCACTGGCTCTGCCCTGAGCCTCTGGGCAGTGCTGGCCCTTTACAGTGTGAGTGCCACTCCTGCCCCTCAGCAGCCTCCCCTGCCCACCATCACACACACACACTCGCACGTGCACACACACACACATACACGCGCGCGCGCACCAAACAGCCCAGCCCTTGGGTCGGAGCCCTGAGCCCAGCCCAGAATCCGAGGCAGTCTGGGGCAAAGATGTCTGCAGCAGGCTACGAAGGAAGAAAGGCCCCCAGAGTGTGAGCGCCCTGCCTCACCTTGCTGTTCCTGTGTCTTTGCACTTGATGATGTTGTTAAAAATATCCAAACTTGGCAAAGCAAAAAGTCACAGCCCCACCCACGCCTGCCCCTATTTTTTGAATTGGTATTGACATGTGAAATCCCAGGGTCTGAGCCCCTGATTCTGTTCAAGCCCCTTATTTTTACCAAGGAGGATGCAGAGGACCAGGATGGGCAAGAGGTTTGCCCAGGGCCACAGAGCCTTGTAGGGCTGGGCCTAGAGGGAGCGTAGGGACCGGTGAAGGCCACACACACTCTGGTGGGATCTCATTCTGAGCCTAGCCGGGGGCAGGGGGGAGAACTGGCCTCCCTGGTAATGACTGCACCCTTTGTACAGGTGAGAACACTGAGGCTTGGAGGGGAGTGGCCCAAGGTTACCCAGCGAGGGGCAGAGCGAGGATTTGAGCTCTAGCCCTGGGGCCCTACGGTTGGGACTGGGACGGATTGTCAGAGATGCTGAGCCCCCAGGTCCCCTCCCTGGCCACCGCAGACCCCAGTACAGCCCCAGGCCTCAGCTAGGGCAGGTCTAACTGGGAGGGGCGAGGCGGGTGTTCAGGCCCAGGCTGCTGCCCTGGTCTTGACCCCTGGGCGGGCTCTGCCCTCCTGCCACAGCCCTGGCCAGATTCTGCCCAGACACCTCAGGAATGTGTGGGGGGGAGGACTCAGGGAAGATGGGGCCTGGGGTCCAGGGGTGGACAGAACAAAGAAGCCACGTGTCTGGACTCTCCCTGCACCCTGGGTTGGACCATAGCTGGCAGAGGGGGACCCCCGAGGGTGGCTCAGGCATGTGTCCCTGAGTGCTGTGTGACCCTTGGAATGCAGCTACCCGTCTCTGGTTTCCCAGGTTGCAAAATGGAGTGCAGGAGCAGGGGACTGCAGGCCAAGGAGCCTGCTGAAGGTCTGGGGCTGGGGCTTCTGGCAGAGGGGTAGAGAGAAGAGGGGGCCAGCCCTGCGGTGGGCTCCTCTCCCTGCCTCCTGCCGCAGCCTCAGGAATTGCCTTAATTACAGCGTCAGCCTCACTGTGCTTCCTGCCATAAACCCAGGAATCTAAATTAGAAGGCAGGAGGCTGGCTCCCCCTTCCCTCCGACCCCTCAAGTCTGCCGGGAAGTTCTCCTGGAGACAGGCCGCTGCTGGGGGGCTAACTACAGAGGTGCCCAGGGCTTGGACTGGGGTGGGGGCCGGGCAGGCGGGCGGCTGCCCCCAGAATCCTCGTGTCTGTGTCTGCGAGCGCCTGCTGTGTGCCAGGCACGGGGCTGAGTTAGCACATTTGATCCTTCCAGCAGTACTGCAAGACGGACGTCAAGGTCCATTTTACAGAGGAAGAAACTGAGGCACGAGCTCACGGTCACCCAGGGTGTTGGAGGCTAAGCCAGCTGGACCCAGGTTTCCAGCTCCCAGGCCAGGGCTGGTCCCTTTGTAGAAGGCAGAGGGGAGGGTGGGGGACAGTGGAGATGGCTAGTCCTTCCTGGGGAGTGGATGGGGTACCCTGAACCGTGAGCCTGCCCCCGCAGCCCCAGGGGGAGATGGGAGGGAGGTGGCTGGGCGGGGGTTGAGGGACTGCTGTGCAGGGACCAGGCAGGGTGCAGGCCAGGCGCAGGGCATGTGAAGGGTTCTCCACCACCCTCGGACCTGGCCAGGTAGACCAGCGCTGGGGCTGGGGCCCTTCCGATTCTGACGGAAACCCAGCCAGGGACCAGGGTGCGTGCATGTGTGTGTGTAGCTTGTATTTGTGTGTGACAGTGAGTGTGTGTGTGCCTGCGTGTGGTGGGGTAGTGAGGTCATCTGGGCAGAAGGGAGCTGAGCTTGTCCAAACCACTGGAGCCACTGGGGGAGAGAGAGACAGACTCGGGGTGGGGGGAGGCAGGGAGTAGGGGGTGCTGAGGGAGGGAAAGAGACCAAGGCAGAGAGGAGAGAAACAGGGAAGGACAGAGCCAGAGCCAGAGGGATGAGGTGGGGTGGGAGGCAGACAGACAGACAGGATGATGGCGGGTGTCGGGTTGGTGGAGGGGAGACAAGAGATGCCCAGAAAGAGGGCGAATTGGAGAAAGAGGGAGCCAGAGCGCAGAGATGGGGGAGGGGTGGGACTCCCCTGGAGGGAAGGGGGCCATAGTCTAGGCAGCTTCCCACCCATGCCTCCCCTGAGTGGGGGACCAAGGGAGGACCCCTTATGTCTGATTTTGTTCTGGTCAGTGGGTCTAAGATCACCCATCCATAAGGCAATATTTTTTTGGGGGGGAATATAACAACCATGATTTTTATTTTATTTTATTTTGAATCTTATTTTATTTATTTTTTATACAGCAGGTTCTTATTAGTTATCTATTTTATACATATTGGTGTATACGTGTCAATCCCAATCTCCCAATTCATCCCACCACCACCCCCCACCCACCTTCCCTCCTTGGTGTCCATACGTTTGTTCTCTACATCTGTGTCTCTATTTCTGCCTAAGGCAATATTTTGAGGACCTGTTATCTGTGCATGCCAGGGTGTGGTCTACCTAAAGGAGCAAAAGCTCAGAGGCTGAGGAGGCCAGGGAGTGGTCCCAGAGTGTGCCCCGAGAGCATGGGGGGACAAAGAGGGGAGGCTGGCAGAGACAGGAGGGGCAATTCAGACGGAGGAGCAGCATGGGGGTCGTCCAGGAGGCTGTGCAAAGCTGGGTCCGGGCCACACCCTGGCAGGGCTAGGGCAGGGACCAGGCGTCCGCTTCTCACCAGCCACATCCCACACTGGGAGGGGCCTCTCAGTTTTTGGCTCTCCCACCATCCAACACCCCCCAAGTGGCTTATGAGGCGCCATGGGCCCGGCAACCTGGCTGACTTCTCACTGTGCTCACCCTAACCCAGTGGTTCTCAAGCGTGGTGATTTTGCCCCAACGGGACATCTGACAATGTCTGAAGACATTTTTGTTTGTCACAATTGAGGTGTGTGTGTGTGTGTGTGTGTGTGTGTGTGTGTGTGTGCACTACTGGTGTCTAGTGGTAGAGGCCAGGCATGCTGCTAAACATCCTATAGGACAGCCTGTACAACCAAGAATTGTCCAGCATACCCACCACCCTTCTGTTCCCAGGCGTGCCACAGTTCCTGCCTCGGGGCCTTTGCACGTGCTGTTGGCCCTGCTTGGAATTCACTGTCCCCAGATCATCACATAGCTGCTTGCCTTCTCATCCTTCCAGAATCTGCTTAAATATTCCCTCCTTAGAGTGGTTTTCCCTGACACCCCCATTCCCTCCTGCACTCTCCATCATAAACCTCTGAGTATTTCCCTCCCAGCACTTATCCCCAAATCCTGAAGATCTTGTTTATTTATTCAAATCCTTATTTATAGTTTGTCTACCCTCCACTTGGCTGTGCGCTCCACGAAGCCTGGGGACTTTGGCTCCCGGCGGGACCCAGATGCTGAGCACTGGGTGAAAGGATTGAAAGCTCACTTAGAACAGCAGGGGCTGTTTTAAGAACTTTGCTTAGCTCAGTCCTATGAGGTAGGCACCATTGTGATGCCCATTTCACAGAAGGGGAAGCCAAGGCTGAGGGATATCAAGTGACTTGCCCAAAGTGACACAGCTAGCCGATGCCCAAGCTGGGATTTGAACCCCCAGGCAGCCTGGCTTTAGAGTTCCTGCCCTGAGTGGCGCCAGGCTACAGCCTCTCTGCAAACGTGAGCTGAGTGGCTGTGTGAACTGGTCACCAGGATGCATGTCCCAGCAATCCAGGCCCCCGTCTCTCTCTCTCCCTGAGGAAGCCTCCCCCACCGTCCCCTCGCTCCCCACCCCAGGTCTAGGGTGCTGCTGTCAGTGGAGCTGAGGCTTCTGAAAAGGAGGAGGTCAGGGCGCTTTCTCTCCACTCCGAGTCAGCAGGGAGATAAGGCTCATCTTTGCAGATTCCTACAGTGAGGAGACTTGGGGACCCAGCCAGGAGGGCTCCACACCGTGGGGCTCCCCCGCCCCGTAGTCACCACATGGGGGCCACATCCACTACCCTGAGTCACTGTGGACTCTGCCAGGCCCTCCTGGGCGCTGGAGAGGAGGCGTCCCCCTTCCTCGTGCCTCCCTGGCAGGGCAGGTTGGGCTGAGCCCGGGCTGGGTCTGAGGGCTGTGCTCAGCTCCACACTGGGGCCCTCCCTGCCCCGGCTGGCAGCCCCTAATGAAGAACTACAACCACGAGGGGCCATCACGGCAGGGAGAGGAAGAAGCCCTCACCAGCAAGCTGTGGGTGCCCTGGTCTGTCGGGGACGGGGAGAGGAACTTGGAAGGCTGCCCAGAGCTGTTTGCTGCCCAGATTCCAAGCAGGAGGCCCCTCCCAGTCCAGAGCCCACTGACCGCCCCTCTTCTCATATTGCTGGGCCCTCTCTGCCAGGCACTGGTAACTCTTGACTCAACCAGCAGCTGCATTGTCCTGTCCCATCTCCCCAAAACTTCTTTGCCTGGTCCTGTCCCCTCCCCCAACATCTGTGATGACAATCGAGTGACACTCTGGGCCTTGGATCTGCCAGGGAACTCCTTAATTCTCATTCATTCATTCATTCATTCATGTGTTCTTTCATCGTGTGGTAATTAGAGCATGGACGCTAATCCCAAGGGCTGAGTTAATATTTTGCTTCACCACTTACTAGCTGTGTGATCTTGGGAAAGTCCCATCATCTCTCTGAGCCCCCAGTTTGCAAGGGTAAAAAGGGGGAAGAGGAACTTCCCTGGTGGCGCAGTAGTTAAGAATCTCCTGCCAATGCAGGGGACACAGGTTCAAGCCCTGGTCCGGGAAGATCCCACATGCTGCAGAGCAACTAAGCCCGTGCGCCACAACTACTGAGCCTGCGCTCTAGAGCCTGTGTGCCACAACTACTGAAGCCCGTGCACCTAGAGCCCGTGCTCCGCAACAAGAGAAGCCACCACAATGAGAAGCCCACGCACTGCAACGAAGAGTACCCCCTGCTCACCGCAACTAGAGAAAGCCCGCGCGCAGCAACGAAGATCCAACACAGCCAAAAAAAAAAAAAGTGGGGGAAGATAAACAGGGGTTTTGCAGGTTTCACTGGGATGAGGCATAGAGCGTTAAGCATAGTGCCTGGCTTATGGTAAGTGTTCCAGCCTCAGGAGCTGTTCTTTTTTTTAATCCTTTGCAAAAACTTTCCTGGGGCATCTAGGGGCACACAGACCCCTAATGGCAACCCCCAGCCCAAACAAGACCTGATTCTGAAGGCCTCCTGAAGGAAACCAGGCAGGAGCCCTGGGTTCTGGTCCTGAGTTTGCCATTACGTTGCTGTGTGACCTGGGTGAGTCATCGCCCCTCTCTGGGCCTCAGGTTCCCTGTTTAAACAATGACCGGTTGACTTGGATGACCTTAGGCAAGTGACCTCTCTCCATCTGAGGTTTTGTCTGTAAAATGGAGCAGTAACAGTACCCACCTACAGGAATGCTGAGAGGAATAAGTGAATTAATACATGTAAAGTGCTTAGAACAGGTCTGATACATAGTGCTTCACAGATGTTAGCCCTTATTATTAGCTAACATTATCTCTGAGGATCTTTTTAAAAATTGAGATATAAGTTACATACTATAAAATTCACACTTTTCAAGTATACAATTTAGTCACTTTTACTATATTCACAAGACTGTGCAATCATCAACACTGTCTAATTCCGGGACATGTTCATCACCCCAAAATGAAACCCTGTACCTGTCAGTTTTTCCCCATTCTCTCCCGTCCCCCACCCCTGGCAACCACTAATATACCTTCTTTTTTTAATTTAAAAATTTTTTTTATTGAAGTATAGTTTATATACAACATTATATGTTATATGTGTACAATATAGTGATTCATGATTTTTAAATGTTATACTCCATTTACAGTTATTATACAATATTGGCTATATTCCCTATGTTGTACAATATATCCTTGTAGTTTATTTTATACATAATAGTTTGTACCTCTTAATCTCCTACCCCTATCTGGCCCCTCCCCCCTTCTCTCTCCCCACTAGTAACCACTAGTTTGTTCTCTATATCTGTGAGTCTGTTTCTTTTTTGTTATATTCACTAGTTTCTTGTATTTTTTAGATTCCACATATAAGTGACATCATACAGTATTTGTCTTTCTTGTCTGACTTATTTCACTTAACATAATACCCTCCAAGTCCATCTATGTTGTTGCAAATGGCAAAATTTCATTCTTTTTTATGGCTGAGTAGTATTCCATTGTATATATGTGCCACATCTTCTTTATCCATTCATCTGTTGATGGACATTTAGGTTGCTTCCATATCTTGGCAATTATAAATAATGCTGCTATGAACATTGGGGTGCATGTATCTTTTCAAATTAGTGGTTTAGTTTTTTTTCAGATATATACCTAGGATTGGAATCACTGGATCATCTGATAGTTCTATTTTTAGTTTTTTGAGAAACCTCCATACCATTTTCCACAGTGGCTGCACCAATCTACATTCCAACCAACAGTGTACAAGGGTTCCCTTTTCTCCACATCCTGGCCAACATTTGTTATTTGTGCTCTTTTTGATGATTGCCATTCTGACAGGTGTGAGGTGATAGCTCACTGTGGTTTCGATTTACATTTCCCTGATGATTAGCAATGTTGAGCATCTTCTCATGTGCCTATCGGCCATCTGCATTTCCTCTTTGGAAAAATGTCTATTTAGGTCTTTTGCCCATTTGTTAAATCAGGCTTTTCTTTTTTTGATGTTGAGTTGTATGAGCTGTTTATATATTTTGGATATTGACCCCTTATCAGTCATATCATTTGCAAATATTTTCTCCCATTCAGTAGGTTGAATTTTTCATTTTGTCAATAGTTTCCTTTGCTGTGCAAAAGCTGTTATGTTTAATTAGGCCCCATTTGTTTATTTTTGCTTTTATTTCCTTTGCTTTAGGAAACAGATCCAAAGAAATATTGCTGTGGTTTATGTACCACTAATCTACTTTCTATCTCTATGACTTTGCCTATTCTGGACATTTCATATAAATGGAATACACAGTTTTGTATCTGGCTTCTTTCACTTAACATAATGTTTTCAAGGTTCATTTACAATGTATCAGTACTACATTCCTTTTCATGGCTGAAAAATATTCCATTGTATGAATATACCATATCTCTTGATGGACATTTGGGTTGTTTCCACTTTTTGGCTATTATGAATAATGCTGTTATAAACATTCAGGTAGAAGTTTTATGTAAACGTATGTTTTTCATTCTCTTGGGTATCTCTGTTGGAATAGAATTACTGGATCACATTTAGCTTTCTGAGGAATTGCCAAACTCTTTTCCAAAGTGGTTGCACCAGTTTATATTCCTACCAGCAATGTATGAGGATTCCAATTTCTCTGTACGCTTGCCAACACTTGTTAATGTCTTTTTTATTGTAACCATCTTAGTGGGTGTGAATGGTGTCTCCTTGTGGTTTTGATTTACATTTTCCTGTGACTAATGATGTTGAACACCTTTTCATGTACTTACTGGTCATTCATATATCTTCTTTAGAGAAATATCCGTTCAAATCTCTTGCTCATTTTTAAATTGGGTTGTTTGTCATTTTTACTGTTGCGTTGTAAGAAATCTTTTTTTTGGGGGGGGGTCTGGCTTCAGAGCACTTGGTCTTTTTTTTTTTTTTTTTTTTAGCTTTGGCTGCGTTGGGTCTTTGTTGCTGCACACGAGCTTTCTCTAGTTGCGGTGAGCAGGGGCTCCTCTTCGTTGCGGTGCACGGGCTTCGCACTGCGGTGGCTTCTCTTGTTGCGGAATACAGGCTCTAGGCGCGCAGGCTCAGTAGTTGTGGCCTGCGGGCTCTAGAGCACAGGCTCAGTAGTTGTGGCGCACAGGCTCAGTAGTTGTGGTGCACGGGCTTAGTTGCTCTGCGGCATGTGGGGTCTTCCCGCACCAGGGCTCGAACCTGTGTCCCCTGCATTGGCAGGTGGATTCTTAACCACTGTGCCACCAGAGAAGTCCCTGAACCTGTGATTCTAAGGCCATCATTTTTGATAATTCCAATATATGAAGTCATTGTGGTCTATTTCTGTCATATTTTTTCAAACTTATTGAAATATATTTGACATATAACATTGTATAAGTTTAAGGTGGACAAGATGTTGGTTTGATACATTTATATATTGCAATACGATTACCACCATAGTATTAGTTAACACCTCTATCATGATACATAATTATTATTTCTGTTGTCTTCTGTTTGTGCTGATTCTTGCTCATGGTGTCTTGTTCCTTATGTACCTAATTATCTTTGATGGTGTTCAGCTCACTGTATTTGAAAATTATTTGTGAAAATAACATGAGGCCTAAGATGATGACACCTCCCTCCAGACAAGTGTTTTGTTTGCTTCTACCAAGCACCTGGAGACACTGCTAATCTAAGGCCACTGTAATTCAAGTTGAAGTCTTGAGTTTCATGAGTCACCCAGGTGACTGGGCTCAGGGCTTGGTTTTCTTCTGGTTCACCCTTATTCTGAGGATGTCTCTGGTTAAAGAAGATGTGGGATATCAGGCTCCCCATCTTGGACAAAAGGCTAGGCTTACCTTTTATTCTTCCTCCTTCCCTGCCCCCCTTGTGGCCATCAAAACCACAGCTCAGTTTCAAAGCTTTTTCTTCCAGATTGGCAAATGCCCTCAGGGCAAATGTGATCTCCACACTGGGCTTTCCTCTCTGGATTTTTGCCTTCTCCTAAAGTCTTACTAGGGAATTCTTGTTAATTGTTCGATGGTCTTAAGAACATGATCTTTGGGTTGGATCTAGGGACTCGTATCTTCAGCAGGAGGGTTGGTCCAAATTACATATCCCACCATTACTGGAGGCAGAAGTCTCTGCAAATCCATAATATCCCACTGGCATTTCCTTACCTTTGCCCAGGCTGTGCCCAGGATATATCCCCTCCCTGCTCATCTCAGGCACTCCTACTCTCAAAGCCCTACTCAGAATTTTGCCACCAGAGGCTCTCCCAACTCAAGGTACCTTGCTCTCAGCCCTGGTGCCCAGAGTCCACATCTCCATCACTGTATTTATTTACCATCAAACATTTATGTGGCACCCACAGTTTGCCAGGCCCATCCCAGTCCCTGGGGATTCAACTGGGAACAACACAGAGGCTGCCCCTTACCCTCGAGGAGGGTAATAAACAGTTGTTCGCAACCCAGTGGGATCAAGGTTGAGAGGAAGAAGCAGAGAGAGCCACGGAGTACATTGCAAGGAGACTCAACCAGGGGAGGCTTCCAAGAGGAAGTAATATTTAAGCTGAGGCTTGAGGAATGTGTAGCAATTACCCAGCAAATACAAGTGGAGCAGAGAAGGACATTGCAGGCAGAATGATCATCTGTGAATGTGCAGAGTGGAGTTGGTGAATCAGAATGGGGTGCGAGGGAGGAGGAGACAGGGTAAAGCTGGGAGGTGGGTCCAGCACCCCTGCCTGCTTTATGGATTCTCCTTTTCCCTCTTCCCCTCCCAAAGACGGGGCTGCAAAGATTAGAGGACTCCACACTTGTGGGAAGGCAAACTCCCTTGACCTTCTGCACCAAACGATCCCTTTCAGGAAAGGTCACCCATCCTTGGCTCGCCCCAATCCCTCAGCTTTGGCCTCCTTCCTCTCCTCCTGCCTGGGGCAGAATGGGGAATGGCCACATCCCCTTGTCGCAAGAGAAGCAGGATATAGAGCTGAATGAAGCTACACAGACTGTCTTCCTCCACTGCCTCTGCCAGAGAGTCCTCCGTACAGGCCCCGAGGCCCTTCCTGCGGCACCTCCGGCTCCATCCTCCCGTCCTGTTTGGCTTGGATGTGGTCCCTGATCTAGGGAACTTGGAGGGATGGGGGTGACGGGGTGCAGAGGCCAAACCCTGAGCCCTCAGAAACGGTCACGAGTAATGCTCTTCTCTATCCAGCCAGAAATCTAGTGACTGGGGACATATAGGACCCCTAGTCCCTCACCTGCCCCCAGGTCACCCAAACATCAAGCCTGGAAGGGAAATTTGGTTAACCTTCAGGGAACCAGGAGTCTAGAGGGGAGACTAGGAGATCTCTGTCCTGACCACTGAAGGGTTATAGCAGGGAGTTGTGTAATTGATCGTACCTGGAGAGGGGTTCCTTTGTCCCACTCAGACCCACCCCCACCCTATTGTCCAGATGGATAAACGGAGGCTCAGGTCACATGGCCAATGAGAGGCAGAGGCAAGAGCTGAACCCAGGTCTCCTGCCCCTGGCCCAGTGCTCATTCCCTTCTCTGGTCCCCCCCAGCACAAATGTCTGACACCTGCCAGGGTGGGGCGTGGGGAGGGGAGGTTTCAAGGCTCACATTTGGGCTGTGGTGGATGGGATGGCAGGAATTAACCAAGGAGTTAACTGTTCTCCAGCCCCAGAGCCTGAAACTCGGCCTCCTGGGAACAGATGGTGATTACGGGCTCCTCTCCCACCCCGTCATGCTTCATCGGAGGCTGACACACTCCTGGCCTGCGGCTCTAGGGCCATCAACAAAATGGGCTGAACAAAACATGTCTTGTGCAGTTTTTCTAAGACTTTGTCAATGCCTTCCAGCCAGAGACCACCAGAAACACACCTGAACAAAGTTGGCTTTACTGCTTATTGCAACAAGGGAAGAAACCGAGGGACAGCTCCATGAGAGGGAGTTAGGCAGGACTTGGGAAGGGATCTGGGCTGGTGTTAGGAGCTTTGGGGAGGGCTTGAGGGAGTGGAGCTTTGCTCTGGGTTGGATGCGTCAGGAAGTGGGGGTGATTCTGTGATTGGGTATCTTAATGGTTTTAATCTGGAAGGGAAGAGGGATGAATTGAAGCTCAAGCTGTGACTGGCAAAGAAGCAGTCGTCACTCATTCAGCTGGGATGTTTGGTCATTTTTGTGGTTTGGACCACATTCACTTTTTGTCTGTGTTCAGACATGATTACGGAGTGGTCTTGTTTTTTGTCTTGATCCATCGTGGTCCTTGATGGGCCTTGTCTGATGCTGGTGATCTATGAAATTGCTTATGCTTAACAGGAGTGCACGGTGGCCTAGCCAGGAGCACCGGGCCAGCTCCTGGCTGTCAGGGGCTGCTTTTCTTTTTCTCAGTGTGAAAGAAAACAGCGCGGAGCCTTGGAAAGCTGGCCACGTCACACAGGAGACCCATAATGGGTAAATGTCAGCTATGCCTTGTGTGTGGGTCCCAAGGCTGCCGAGGAAGCTCAGTTGAGACAGGGAAGCCAAGAGCCTTTGGAGTCAGACCTGGGTTCAAATTCTGCCTCTGTTCATGCTCTTAGACAAGCTGCCTCCCCCTCCCTTGCAACTGCATCCACTCAACAAATACGTAGCAAACGCCTACTGTATGCCAGGGATGGGGGAACTTGGGCAAGATCCTTAACACTCTGGGACTCAGTTTACCCCTCTAGAAAATGGGAATGAGACTGGTCCCTGTCTATCTCCCAGGGTTGCTGTGAAGTTCAGTGAAAACTCGTGTGGAGCATCTCTAGCACAGTGTGGCAAGTGCCATCTGTTCTTCCCAGGGGTCCCTGATTCTCCCTGACCACCCCTGCCTTGTGGGCCCTGTATTAGTGGGGAAGCAGGACAAGGGGCCCATTCCAGGTTCAGCCTGCTTTGGAGAGTGAGTCCCAGGGACCCGAAATGCCAGCTGGTCACCAAGCGGGTCTGGGGCTGCACAAAGCAGGAGAAGGTCCTGGCCCCTCTGGTCTGCATGTTCAGCTGCTTCCTGGGGCTGAACCATGTGACACCGCGGGGAGGTGGCCCCAAATCTTGGAATTGCCCTGAAGGAAGCCGAGCCCCCAGCTCTGCCCAGGTACCAGCTCTGGATGTTGCCCATTCTTTGGCCCAAGTCTGACCATCTGTACACTATGGGGTGCCCTCCCAGCGCCGATGTTCTGTGGTGCTGATGTGGTTACTGGGACCTGGAGAGGCAGAGAGTGTGCCAGGACTGCGGAGGTAGAAGAGGGCATGCACCATCCTGCCTTCTCCAGGCGTGGAGGAGTGGGTGGTGACAGAGGAGGGTGTGAGGCCCGCACAGAAGGAATTTTACGTACCTGCCGGAGATGGCATGGGGAGGGTCCCTCACATGGGCTTAAGTGGTATGGCAGGTGGGGTCTCTTAGCTGAGGGTTGTGTGTGTAGGTGTGTAGATGTGTGTGGGCAGGACTCTGACAGCAGGGGAGGTGCACCTGCATGTGTGCCTGTGTGATGCCCCCACCGTGGTAGGTGGGTCTCAGAAACAGCCTGGGTTTAGGGCTCAAGCTAGCCGGGGTCAATTCTCAGTTGAACGACCTTCTGGCTGTGTGACCTTGGCCAGATCACTTGCCTTCTCTGAACCTCATTCATTCATTCAGTCCACAAGTATAACTTGCTCTCTTGCTGTGTGGCTGCCATTGGGGAGACAGGGACAAACAAGGCAGAGAGAGTCCAATCCCTCATGCAGTTGCTGGTCTCACCTGAGCTTCCCCATCTTTAAAGTGGGGGTGACAATACCCACCTTCCAGATAGTGTCTGTAAAGCACAGGGCATCGGGTCTTAGTGCTCTGTGGAGATTTGTTTTCTTCCTTGTTCTGGAAACCTTGGAGCTGCACCCCTCCTTCCAAGGGACACAGCTCTCAGCTGGTGGGAATGGGAGCCAAGGGGCCCCCTTCAGGGCACGATCCAGCTCCCAGATGGCACTTGTTCTGCCCTGCTGGCATGGGCCATGGGAGTGAGTGGCAAAGGCATCTGGGCTGGGGTGGATGAGATGGGGGGCCTCAGCATTCCAAGAACCCTGGAGCCTTCCCAGCACCAGCTGAGAGAAGATGTGGGGTTGGGACAGGTCAGTAGGAAAAAGATTCTCTGTGGGCCCCCTTCAGTCACCCCACACACCCACCCAGTATGGGCACAGGTGTGGGATGGGAACTCCTCCAACAAGTTAGGACACCCTCTTTTCCCTGGGCAGGGCTCCCGGGGAGGGGGCTGGGGAAAGGGCAGAGGAGGTGGTTGCCAACTTCCCGCTGGGCTGCTGTTTACACCCAAGCAATGAGCTGGCTCTTGGCTTCACTGTCTGCTCACCTGCAGGTATGCCAGGAGAAGCTGGCTGGCTTCTGCCCAGCTCCAATCGGCATTCAATGCTCTGGCCCTGCTGGATTTGGGCACCAGAATGGACAGCCGGAGGAGGATGACTCCAGACTCTTGCTTAGAACTAGATGTCTGATTTTTCTCTCTGCCTGATTTCTGTCCTGGGCCCACAGCAACTCCTCTGAGTCTGAGGAACTGCAGATCCTCCTCCTGGGGGAGGCTGGTAGTGCTTCAGGGCACGCCTGGGCCAGAAAGGACGATGCCCCCGGGAAGGGGTGGATGACTTTTCTTCCACACCAGTAGACTGGGGGTGCATCTCAATAAGGGTGGCTGCAATTGCCAGCCCAGAGGCAGGTGAGGAGGAAACAGGCTGTAGCTAAAGTGGGAAAGATTCAACTTAGACCCAAGAGTCAGTGTAGCCCAAGGAGGCATGCTGGACTCAGCAAGGGAGGCTTATGGAGCTGCTGACCTGACCCCTCTAGGGTCCGCCTTTGGCAGGATTGGGAAGATGGGCCAGGAGAGATGTAGGATGTGACTGGGGAGGCAGGTCACGTCTCCTGGTACCAGGTGAAGGGCGTGTGGATCCCGTCCCAAACCTACCCACCCACCCATTCCTTTCCAAGTTGCCTGCCATCACCATGGAGAGAACCAGGGTTGGGAGTTGCTTGGTTAGAATTGCAGGGCAAATCGCTTTAACCTCTCTGAGCCTCAGTTTTCCTCTTCTGTATGATGGGCAGAGTGTATCTGCCTCTCAGGGTCTATGTGAGGCCACACCATGTCACACCAGCAGCCAGATGTGCCAGGCAATTTGTATCTGCCACGCATGGTTTAATTTATTCCCCCCATCGGCACCCTGAGGCAAGCATCACTGTAGCCCCATTTTACAGATGAGGAAACTGGGGCTTAGAGAGTCCAAGGCTGGTAAGCTGGGAGATATGCGTCCCGTGGCGGCCCCTGTTCTCTCTCAGAGAGCAGACGAGTGAGGCAGGGTCTCGGATTGTGGCCTGGATGTGTGGCAGTTTGCAGAAGGAGAAGAGACCAGCAGCTCCGTTCAGGGTTGCAGCTGGCCCCATCACAATGGGCTTCTCGTCCTCCAGACAGGGTGTTCCCTTCCAGTCGCCTCCCTGAGTTTCATTTCCTTCAGCAATGGGTCCCAGCTGCACAGCTGGCTCCCCTAATGACACTGGCGTCCAGACCCCACCAGCTGAGGTTCTACCCAACGCCCACCACCCCAGCTCACGAGGCCGCCCTTGGCTTCTTGGACCTGCCCCAAGGGACATTAGTTTCCTCGCCAGCCCCTCTGCTGTCCAGGCCAGAGCTCTGCCTCCCATCCTGTGCCGGTTCCCACTTCTTTATGCCCCCTTGTCCTGCTCTAGGCATCCTCTGGTCGGGGCATTTGTGCTGGGGCGTCCAGAGAACGAGGCAGGGGGGTTTTCTGTTCTGACGCAGTTCCAAACTCACTTTTGTTTTACGTGCAAAGAACAAGGTGCAGGGGACTTAATACACCATCAATATGCCGCCATGTGTTACACAGCAGGAGGAGGAGCTGGGAGTGGACCCCAGGCAGCCCACTCCGGCACCCACACTTCCAACCTCATCCACTCGGCCTCTATGAAACCTTGTTTCCCTCCATCCTTTTCCAGATCCCTGCTGCTGCCCACACTGTGGCCTCGCCTCTGGCCTCCCATCCTCCAGTCTGGCCCTTCCAGCAGCTTCATCTGACCACCACCCACCTCTGTGCTGAATCCTTCAGTGGCTCCACTGTGCTTCCTGGTAGCGTGCTGGCTGCTGGGTCTGGCCTCCAGGGCCCTCCCTGTGGTGACCAGCCCGGCCATGAACCAGCTGGGCCCACAGGGCCTTCTCCTCAAGCTGGGTTCCTGGTCCCGAGTCAGCCCTGCGTCCAGAGTGAAGGACGCAACTGTCCCCTCATGAGTCGCCAGGACAACTGAGGCCCAAAGAGACACTCCACTGTTCTCTGAACCCCACCCGGGCCGCCCATCAGAGGCCCAGCCCAGGGCCGAGCCCTCCCCCTCTTGCCCCCCAAATCCCTGTAAACCAGAGCTGATGAGCAGGTGGGCAGCCTGTGCAAATCACCCCCAGGTGCCGCAGGTGCCCACTGGCCTTGCTGCCCGCCTGCGTGCCCTCTCCTCCCCCAAGCAGCTGCTCTTCTGGGGAGCAATGAACAGACCAGCTGCCCTCCTGCAGGCAGGTTTGGGACCCAGGGTAAGGCTGCAGCTCAGCCCGCACCTCCATTTCCAGGCAGGGAGGTCTCCGCCCTGGTGCCCACCCCTCTTGCCCTGCCCAGGCTGCCCCCAGCAGGTTGTTTTCTGGTGCTGGGCCTGGTTCAGCCTCCGGGGCCTGCAGGTCACGTAGCCAAACTCGTTCCTCCTTTCTGCCGCCCAGGCTGCTGAGCACAGCGGTTTCCTGCTGGAGAGAGCACAATGGAGCCTGCCACACGGGAAGGCGCAGGTCTAGCCAACTCTGAGTGCTGTGTGACCCGGGACAGGGTCCACACCCTCTCTGAGCCGTGGTTTCCCCAGTGAGAAGTGAGGGGGTGAGACAAGGTCATGTGAGGCCATTCTCCAACGAGGATAACAGCAAACTTTCCTTGAAGACTAAGTGCACGCCAAGTGCAGCATCCCCTAATCCTCACAGCCACCCCGGAAGCTTGGGGCAGAGCAAGGTTAACTCACTTGGCCACAGTTGAATCTCCCTTTGCAGTCCAGCATCCCAGAGCTTCTTCCCATCTCCTGCTTGGAGATCTGCTCCCCATTCCCATCTCCACCCTGCAGCCCCCGTGTCTTCCCCCTCCTCCTCTCAGGAGGCGCCAAGCCCAGACGCTGGGGTTAAGAATGAGAGGAAGTGTTGGTCCAAATTAGATCAGAGGGCACTTGACCCGAGGTGGTCCAGGCCTGTGGGCCCCAGCTAGCCATGGGGGAGAGGGTTAGGGAGACATGGGAAGAGGAACTGAAAATGGGGGTAAAGCGTGGTAGAAGGGAGAGAGACTGAAAGCTGAAGATGGCCTGCAGGCCGGCCAGGGAGGGAGCCAGCCAGTCTGGGATTGAGAATCCCTTGACAAGTCCCCAGCCAGGGGGTTTCCGAGGCTGGGAGCCTGAAGTCCTGCAGAATTAGCTCCTGCCTCCCCGCCTGTCTTCCCCTCTACCACAGGAGCACCCCCAGCCTGGACAACCTCTTATTCACCTCCAAATTTGAACCAGGCTCTCCGACCCAAAGCCTGGGACCCAGGGCCTGACCGTGAACTAGATCCTCTCAGTGGTGGGGAGAGGGGAAGTGGTTACACTCCCACAGTGATACTTACCCAGGATAGAGCCCAGAGCCCCGCTGCCTGACTCTGCCGTGGATCAGGGTCTGCACAGGTGTGTTCCTGGGAAAGCAGGGCCCCCAGGGAGGGTCTTCCTCAGAGCAGTGCAGAGTTTTCTGGATGAGAATCAGGCAGCAGAGACAGCTTTCAGCCAGGACACTGCGGCTTCCCTGGGGGCAGGGGAAGTAGCTACCGTCTCCGCAGCCATGTCTCCCCCTCCTCAGGTTGTGTCCAGAGCCCAGCAACTCCCTTGATGCCTGCCTCTTCCCTAGCTCTCCAGGATTAGAAGGCTCTGGACCTTGCTGCTGGTCAGCCATGACCTTCATCCTGCCCCCTACCAGGGCTGGAAATGTCACAAGACTCTACTCTGAAGCTCAGGGTCCCCAAAGGGACCAGTCTTAGACAAAGCCTCAGTGACCCATCCTCACCTCCTGCACCCCATCTTCACATCCTGACATAGAGAGCACTGCCTCCTGTGCTCTCCTAGGCAGATAGGATATGGAATCCTCGCACTTGTCTCTCAGAGCCTCAGTTTCCTCATCTGTACAATGGTCCTGAAAATAACCCCCACTTCCTAGGCTGGTGATGAGGACCGAAAGGACAATGTGTAAAAAACCTTCACCCAGGGGACTTCCCTGTCGATCCAGTGGTTAAGACTCTGCTTCCAATGCAGGGGGTGCTGGTTCTACCCCTGGTCAGGGAGTTAAGTAAGACCCTACATGCCAGCGCTGCCAAAAAAAAAAAAAAACCTTCACACAGTGAGGTGCAGAATCCTAAGAATTTTTATTTTTAATTGGATTTACTTGCCATCCCTCTGTGTGTCTTTTTCCCACTCCGTCTTCTCCTGCACTTCTGACTTCCTTATTTCCATGGTTGCCATGTCCTCGGCCTCCAAGCCTGCTGGAAGAGTCCCCCGTCCTCAGACAAACCCCACCCCAGGCCCTTCCCCAAATTGGCTTCTGCCTTTCCCAGCAGGCCCAGCTGGGCCTCCTCCATCTAATCCCCCAGGGCTTGGGGTCGTCCCAAGGTTAGGGAATCAGGACCTGGGTGGCAGGGTTGGGGGGCAAGGGGCAGCAGGGCTCTGAAATCTGCATGTTTAACCAGCTTCCCAGTGGATTCTTATCCTCACTGTCCCACCTGCTGGAACATCTCACCCCTCAGGAGAGTCCTGGGGGCCCTTCCGTCAACTCCACCCTGACCTGGTTACTGCCCCCCCTGCACTGGGAAAAACACTTTCCCAGAGTGTCAGTTTCTCCCCCCACTCACCCCACCCACTTCTTGGGCTGGGAAGGCAGGAGTGGGCAGGGTAGGGCTGGGCAGGGCTGCAGAGACCAGCTGGGCTGTGTTTGTTTTGGGGGTTTTCCTCTTTGGCTGCTTTTCTAAACAAAAGGCCTGGGAGTCTGTGGGGCCAGAGCCAGACCCACCCCTCATGGGACCGGGGGTTACAGTAGAAGATGACAGGGGACATTTCCACTCTTCTCAGAGCCAAGCCATCTTAAGGAAGCCTTGAAGCCCTGTGATGCAGGAGATATTACCCCATTTTACAGAGGAGGAGACTGAGGCTCAGAGAGGCCCAAGGGCATGCCTGAGAGCACACAGCTGGGGGGTGGCTGGGAGGGGGTGACTCAGCAGGGAGTTTAGTTTGGGGCTGCACTGGGTGCTTAGCTACTCTTTCCTCCTCCAAACCCCCTCCTCCCCAATTTTGTGCTCCCCTCCCCCCCTCCGGCAGTGCCTCTCTCTCCTTTTCCTCTTTCTTCTCCAGATGGCTCCATCCTCAGCCCTGTCCTCATCAGTGGAGGCGAACCCCTCGTGGCTTTAGCTGCCAATGCCCAAACTGTCCAGTTCAGGTCACAATAGCAACATTTAAGGAACTTGCACGAGTCAGGCCCTGTTCTAAGGTGTTACCCAGGAGTAGCTAATTTAGTCCTTACAACAGCTCTGTGAGGTGGGTGCAATTATTATTCCCATTTTACAGGTGAGGAACATGAGGCCCAGAGAGGTGAAGTAACTTGCCTATAGGTGACAGAGCCAGGATTCAAGCCCAGGCAGCCCGTATGCCTCACTTCTCTGGCTGTCCAGCTCAGACCTCTGACCTCTGATTTCCCATGAGCCTCCAGCAAAGGGGTCACCATCCCTGCCTGGCCCCGCCATAGTGCCCATCTCAGTATTAAGGCCTGTTTGCTTCAAGTCCCCACCCCAACCCCATCCCTAGATTGGGAGCATCTCGGGTCCCATTCGTTCACAGCCGTGTCCCCACATCCAGCACGGCAGGTTAGGCACACCGAGGGGCCTCGATTTGTGTCCAGGAGGGACAATGATTCCAGCTCAGGAGCTGGCCATAGCTTCCCCACAGTGCCCTCTGCTGGTCAGATCAAACACTGCCCTGGGGCCTTGGGACCATCAGCTCAGGCCCCATCCCCATCACCCTATTAACCCCCTGGGTTTATACAGCTCCTTTCTTCCCCTGACCTCAAAGGACTTTCCCATC
This sequence comes from Balaenoptera acutorostrata, assembly GCF_949987535.1. Lineage (NCBI taxonomy): Eukaryota > Metazoa > Chordata > Mammalia > Artiodactyla > Balaenopteridae > Balaenoptera > Balaenoptera acutorostrata. The sequence goes on along the minus strand of NC_080064.1, from coordinate 12,562,733 downwards.
TGTGATCTGCCTAGCCTGGGCCCAGCCCCAGGAGTGTGCGAGGGCCCAGCGTTTCTCTCCCCACTTTACAGAGACAAACCAAGGCCTGGAGAGGAATGGGGCGAGCCCCAGCATGCTGCTGGCAGATCCAGAAAAGAGCTCCTTTCCCCAACCTTCTCCGTTACAGATGAACAAACTGAGGCCCAGAGGGGAACAGACTTGCCCAGATGATTCCTGGGCTAGAACCCTGTTGTCCTAAATACTGTCCAGGGCTTTCCCACAACATCAAGATCTCTGCCTGCAGCTCAGCAAGACTTGGCCAAGTCATTAAACATAACGAGCCTCTGTTGTCCCATTTGTAAAAGGAACAGTACTTCCCGCTCTGCCTGCCTCCCAGGGGACGAGGAGATGGAGGACGTGAGAGCGCTCATGACTGACTCTGAGGTCTGGTGATGTGAGAATGAGGGCAGTGGCCCAAACTGCAGATTTCAGCAGGACCCTCACCTCTGCCATAAACACAACCCAGGAGGAGACTCCAGTCTAAGGCTTGACCTTCAGACGGGCCAGCACATTGTATATGCTGCCCACATCCTGCCTCCACTGACCTGATCAGGGTATCAAGGGTGGGAGGTAAGAAGAAATGGTGACCAGTCTAACCCTACGTCTGAATTCCTGCCCCTGTTATGCCCCTCCTGGCACTTCTCACAATTTGTCAATTTATTATTTATTCCAGTGGCTTGTTTGTTTATTTATTTATTTATTTATTGGCTGCGTTGGGTCTTTGTTGCTGCATGCGGGCTTTCTCTAGTTGCGGCGAGCGAGGGCTACTCTTTTTTGCGGTGGCTTCTCTTGTTGCGGAGCATAGGCTCTAGGTGCACGGGCTTCAGTAGTTGTGGCTCGTGGGCTCTAGAGCACAGGCTCAGTAGTTGTGGTGCACGAGCTTAGCTGCTCTGCAGCATGAGGGATCTTCCCAGACCAGGGCTCAAACCCGTGTCTCCTGCATTGGCAGGCGGATTCTTAACCACTGCACCACCCAGGAAGTCCCTCCGGTGGCTTGTTAATGTTTGCCTTCTCTGCAAGACTCTAAGCCAGCCATTGGCAAACTTTTTCTGCAAAGGGCCAGATAGCAAATCTTTTCGGCTTTGAGGGCCATAAGATTTCTGTTGCAAGTATGCAATTCTGCCATTGCAAGGCAAAGAGCCATTGAAAATAGGTAAACAAATGAGCATGGATATGTTTCAATAAAACTTTATTTACAAAAATAGGCTGAGGGCCAGATTTGGCCCACGGATCGTAGTTTGCTGACACCTACTCTAATCTCCAAGACAGCTGGGACTTGTCTGATTACTCTCAACTCTATCCCCTTATTTGAGCAGACAGCACATTGCAGGTGCTGATTTGATCAATATTTGATGAATGTAGACGGGAATGAGGAGGGAACTTGAGGGATACATGTGACATGGACTAATCGGGGGGAAGCACACAGTCTCTGCAAACGTCCAGAGGCAGGAATGGAGGCGATGCTGCCAGGTCCCAGGAGCTACCAGGCTCGTAAGCGCCCCCAAGGTCAAGACAGAGGAGGAATGCTGGGGGTCTCAGTGCTGCCCCAGCATGGCCACGGCTCGGACACACCTCCTAAGGTTACTGGGAGGATTAAACAGGACAGGACCAGAAAGGGTCTCAGCACAGCAGCTGGCACACGGGAAGGTCTCAGCTGCCATGATTATTATTGTTGCTATTATTAATCCAAACACCTGAAACTGCACCCCAAACCCCTACCAATGGCCCCACCGAGGTCAGCAGGGGGTGCGCCTGTAATGACCATGAGAATGCCTGTCTCTCAAGGAGCTGGGGGACATCGGTCCTAATGCTGGAGACACCTCACCACCTGTTTACTCACCAGGCTGGAAGCTTCCCGAGGGCAGGGGCTGGTGTCTCCCCAGTGCCCAACACAGTAGCTGTGCCTCCTGCATCAGAACGGGGGCTTATTCTCTGTCCCTCCCCATCTAGTCCAGCTGGTTGCCTGGGAGAGACTCTGACCTGTCATCCCGCTCCAGCTAGAAGCCCCCAGTCTTGAGCCTGGAGCTGAGAGTGGGCACATTCTGAGGTCAGCCTGTGGCCTTTTTTCTCAGGCTTCCTGAAAGGTCTCAATCCCTGGTTCCCGGGACCCCTAGGCAGGGCCAGGCCTCCAAGAGGTAGCACCTGGCACCTGAAGACTCCAGGTGGAGCAGGCAGTCCTGCTGGCTGTGGGGTTTCAGTCCCAGCTCTGCTACTAACTGGCCTTGGTTCCCTTGGTCTGTCTCCACATCTGTACAGTGGGGGTTAGGACCAGGTGATGTCTGAGCTCAGGAGTGTTGCTGGCCTAGATGGAGACTCTGTGAATGTGGGTGGCTGCAACCTTGCAGTACAGAGCATGGAAAGCGGATGACAATTTTGCGCTAAGGAAAAGGCACCCCATACTAGGGCAGACCCAGCCCATGCCAGAGCTCAGGGCTTGGTGACCAGAGCACAGGCAGGGTTTCAGTGTCCTCCCCCTCGGCTGGGCACCTTTGTGCAGGGCACATGATGCACAGCCTTGAACCGTGGCTGGATCTGAGTTGCCAAACATGGTACTTTCTGGGTCAATTGGTGAAGAGAGGAAGGAAAATGAAAGCAGTAAAGAATGATGCTGTCTCAGGCTGCCCCCTGGTGGCCATATGACACACATGGCTCAGGAAAAGCATCTCAGGTGAGCCTTACCCAGGGTCTCTACCCTGGTCCTAGCAGGGGGGGGCCTCCTCCCTGCCTGCAGAGATCCTGAGGTCCAGGAGTCAGGGTACCAGCCTCTGAACCCTGAGAAAGGGATCCTGTCATGAAGCAGCCACTGTAGACCAGGCCTGGGTCAGGCATTTTAGAGATGAACTCAGTGTACATGTCCACTCACCAGGCTGGAAGCCTCCCCAGGGCCGGGGCTGGTTTCGCCCCAGTGCCACCAGTGCCTATCACAGCGTCTCCTCTAGCAGACTTGGAGGTCCCTGAGGACCCTGTCTTCCCCTGCCCCCCATCAGACTGTGGGCTCACCCTTCTCCCTCTCCCTATCCCACCCAATCCAGCTTGTTTCCTGGGGGAAGACGGGGCACTCTGACCAGTCACCCCACTCTGGCTAGAAGCCCCCAGGCCCAAGGCTGGAGCTAAGAGTGGACACATTCTGAGGTCAGCCTGTGGCCTTCCTTCTCAGGCTTCCCAGAAAGGCCCCAAGCCCTGGTCCTTGGGCCCCCCAGGCCAGGCTGGGCCTCCAGAGAAACAGGGAACTGTATTGGGACCCTCATCTGGGCCTCGACAATCCCCCACCCCAAGAATAACTGGAAGGAAGGTCGGTTTGCAGATGAAGAAACAGAGGATGGGGCTTCCCAGTGCTCTCTGGATAAAGACCAGATCCCAGCGTGAGGCCCTGCAGCAGCCGGCTCCTGCCACCCCCTGCCCCCGGCTCATCCTCTGTGCTCCAGCCACCCTGGCCCTCTCTCCTTCCCGGGAATCGGACACTTCCTCCCTCCCCCACACCATTGCCTGTGCTGTTCTCTCTGCCAAGCCAGGTCCCACTCGTCTTTCAGCTGTGGACTCAATCACTGTCACCTCCCCTGGATGCTCTCTCCACCCGCGAGACCAGATCAAGTCCTTCTCTTCTACCCTCTCAAGAGCTCTTCCCTAGAACTTTCCAGGGCTGTGAGTCTCAATTTGCCTGGGTCATTATTGGGTTAATGCCAACCTCCCCAACCAGTCTGTTCTCCCTCCCCCAGTGAAGGGGGACCTGTCTCAATCATGCCGAAATTTCAGCACCACTCAGAGCAGGGCATATAGTAGGTGCTCAATAAGTATTTGCTGGGTGAATGGGAGGTTGAATCAGTCCTGGTTGTAACCACTTTCAAGATGTGTGGCCTTGGACAAGTCTCACTTTCTTGCCTTCAGTTAACAAATATTTATTGAGCATCTACTATGTATTATTCTGGGCACAGGAGTTAAACCTAGATCTGTCTGGTTTCCAATTCTGTTCTCTTTCTGCTTATCCAGCTCTGCCTGCCTTTCCTGAGAAAACAAATATTGAGGAGATGTTTGAGGCTGGGAGGTGGGCAACTCCAGTCTGAAGTCTCGTCCTCTCCCGCTGGACCCCCGGATGTTATAGATGCCAGTCCCCCATGGGCTCCTCAGCGTCCCTGCCTCCAAGTCTTTGTGTACACGGAGCCCTCCTCCATCTCCATCTGCCAGCATCCCACTTAACCTTCAAAATTCCATTGCAGGGTCACCGTCGCCTTGAAACCATCCTCATGACCCTTGGCAGAAGCAACCCTCCTCTCACCACACTTGGCTGGCATGGGGAGGCACTGCTGTCCACCCTGACCCGAGTTACTTATGCACGTGGCTTCCCGTGCACCGCACCGTCCCCCCTCCCGGGGCTGCCTGGGCAGGGACTGAGTCTGATTCATCACTGTAATGGCTCCCGTTGATTAATCTCCCTCCGATCAAACCCTGCAGCATCTGCTCTCCACACTCCAGCGCCCAGCCCGGGGCCAGGCACTCAGGACTAGTGGATGTCCATTGTTGAATAGGAGTGAGTGGGGCAGGCCACAGGACAGGGGGCTCTGGCTGGGTCCCCCAAATCATGATGGGAGAGTGAGATTCACAGTGTGAAGGGCATGGCCTGGGCACTCTCCCCTGGTCCCCTCACCCACCAGGAGCCCCCCTCTTCCCTCCCCCCGTGGATGGCTGGTGGGAGTGTAGTGGAAGGTCGCTGGGCAGATGGGCTGTGGGCTGAGCTGGGAAAGGACGGCCTGCCCCCAGGGAAGGATAACCACACATCTTGGAGCTGTCTGGGACTCGTCCACTTCAGCAGAATTCCAAGGACTGGGAAGGTGAATGTGGGTGTGCAAGGGGAGTTGCCCACCCCACATGGCCCAGTCTCAGGCTGGTGCCAGGGCTGGGCTGACAGGCAGGAGGCCTGGGTTCTAGTCTTCACTCTGCCGCCAGTTTACTGTGTGACCTTGGGCAAGCCCCTGCCCCTCTCTGAGTGCCCATCTGTACAATGAAAGGATTGAGTCAGGGTGGAACTGACCAGCACGAATGCTACAGGCTAAGATAGCCAGACCCTCACCCCAGACATGTCTCTGAGTTGGTGAGCAAGGGACCCTGGGAGGGGCCACTGCCCAGACTCATCCACCTGTCTCTGTCTTGGGCTGAAGGGGGCACAGTGGGCTCCCCAGGCATTCTCTCCCCTGTGAGCTGCACATCCTCTCTGCCGGGGTCCCTCTCCCCGTCCCCTCTGTCCCCAGAGCTGCCAGGCTGCCAGCTGGGAGCATGTGCAGCTGTGACCAAGCGTCCTGCGTCATGGTGAGTCAGAGTCCTCCCTCCAAGCCAGATCCAGTCACTCCATGACAGGAAAAAGAGAAACGACACCTCTGCCTCCCCAACTCTGGGCCACATAGCACAGGACCCCAGAGCCTGGCTGCAGGCAGGCCAGTCTTTCCTTCTCCACACAAGGGCAGGCACACAGCTGGCACTGAGCAAGGCATTCGTCCCTTCAGAGCTATCCTCCCCCAAACCAGACTTGGGGGGTGGGGGAGGCTCGTCTGATGGAGGCAGAGCATGGAGGGCTCTGAGCACCCATGTCTGAGTACAGCACTGGACTCCAGGACCAGCACATCTGTCTTATTCACACCAGCACATCCACTGAATGGAGTTTCTTCAGGATTCCCATGGGGGTAGGGACACTTGGTGAAGTAATAGTGTGTCACACCTGTGTTCACCATCACCGTTAATTATTTTTAGCTCTAAGAACCTACTATGTGTCAGTCATTTTGCACAATTATCTCATTGATTCTTACAGCAATCCCATGAGGTAAAATTTTTACCGCCAGTTAACAGACAAAGAAAATATCTGAGGCTCAGAGAAGTGAAGCAACTTGCCCAAGGTCACACAGCGTGTGTGAGGTGAAGCCACATTCACACCAGTTCTGCTGACACCCGTGGCCAGGGTCACTCCCCATCAGGACTTTACTCTGAAGAGGACACCAGGCCTGGGGAAAGAGAAAAACGTCAGCACCCACCCCACTGCTCACCCCACCACCACCCAACAGTCCCACAGGACCCAGATCCTGCCCTGCTAGAGGCCTCCGGCTCCACCCGCACCCCTGCCTCAAACCTCGTTCATCCTTCAGAGTCCTGCTGGGCCATCACCAGGTTTTGGAAGAGAACCAGTGAACCTGGCTTCTTCCCTTGTAAAAGGGAAACAGTGACACCTGCCCTGCCTGGTGCACAGGTAGGTGTAAAGATGGAGTGAGACAGAAGGATGTGGAAGTGAGCGCTCAGATGCTGAAGAGCTGCGTGCAGGGGAAGGTTTGCTGTGGAGCTGGGGGGCGGGGGGGTGTCTGTGTGTAAATATGAGTGTGTGTGGCTGTTAGTGTGTGGATGTGCACGTGCAAGTGCGTACACGTGTGTGTTCGTGGGTAGGTATGTGAGAGATCAGAGGGGCCACTGTGGCCCCATCGGACGGCAGGTGCAGGGCTGAGGCAGCCCAGGCGGGCCCTCTCACCCGCCTGACCCCGTGGAGTGAAGCTTAACTCTCATCCGTCAGTGAGGCCACTGGCACACCATCCCCGCCCTCTGTATCCCCAGCCTGGGCCGCCGTCCCCCCAGTGAGAAGCTGATGGTCAAAAGTCGCTGTCCCTCACAGCTAAGGGACCTCAGGCAAGGCATCCGACCTCCGTGAGCCTGCTTCTTCCCCTGCAAAATGGATACAATGGAATTGTTGTTACTGCGCTCAGCCAGGTTGTGCCCCAAATGCCGGAATCTCACCGCCCTCTTCCCTGACCTTCAGCCCCTGTCGGCTAGTGGAGCGGGAGGCGGGAGGGCCAGAAGTTCCCCCTCTGGCTCCCCTTCCCCTCCCCCCCCCGCCGGGCTCCTGCTTACCCCGCCGCCACCCCGCGGCCGGGCTGCTGCAACAGGTCTGCAGGCGGCGGGCGCGCTGGGGGCGGAGCGGCCTCGCGGGCTCCGCGCTCGGGGCTCGGGGCTCGGGGCGAGCGCTCCCCGGGGCCGCCCCGCCCGCCGTGCTGCCCGCGTCTGGCAGGGGCGGGCGCGGCTCGCGAGGCGGCGGCGCGAGGCGAGCCGGGCGCTGCGGCGGCGGCGTTGGCGGGGACGACCCGGCGGGAGCGGCGGCTGAGCCGAGCGGAGCCCCGGCCCCTTCTCCGCTCGTCCGCGCTTCCGCTGCGCCAGCGCCGCGCGTGAGCCCCGAGCCCGAGGAGACATGAGCGCCCGGCGGCCCGGCGCACCCAAGGCGCAGCGGCCCGGCCCCGCGGCCCCGTGATGGGCTCCTGCGTGTCGCGAGGTGAGGGGGCCGCGGACCATAAGGGAAGGAGATCGGGCGCCCGGGGCCCCGCGCCGGGGACGCGCGCACGTCCCCTCGGCCGCTCCGAAGAACCTCGGTGGGGGTCGGGGGGGCGACCCGCCCTTCCCGGCCGGCCTCACCCCACCCCCGCCGAGCCCCAGGGGACACGGTGCCCCGAGGGGGACAGGGCGTGAGGGGGGAGCAGCGCGGAGAGGGAGCGTGGGGAGGTCACCGCATCCCCAGCCCCGCTTGGAACCACACCCCACCAGGCGGCAGAAGCAGGGTCGCTTCCTCTCCAGCAGCCAGCCACACACCCCCTGCCGTGTGCCTCGGAAGGGACGGAGGCTTCTACTTGCTCCTGGCTTCTCTGGGGGCACTGCGGGGCACCAGGAGAGCAAGCAGACCCTTCTTCCCACACCCTCCAAGACACAGGCCTTAGTAGTTCAGTGTCCCCACTCTGTCCCCTTACCCCACGCCCCTGTCTTCAGAGTCCCTGAACCCCATTGGCAGCAAGGGGTTAATGGAGATGAACAGGTTATAAAGGAGGTTCCCCTTCCCCCACCCTCAGCCCTAACTCCTCAGCCCCACCCCCATCCTCGGTCAGGGGACAGGAAGGGACAGAGACAGCTGATGTTCCCAGTAACCCCTGGGCCTTTGACTGGGCACTCTCCCGCTCTTCTTCTGTGCCTGAGCTCCATGGCTCTCCCCAAGGTGGTCCCCAGGGAGCCGGAGTGAGCTGCCCTGGGGGGGAGGTTTGGGGGTGGCAGGGACTTCTACACAGAGCAGGGGGGATGGGCAGATGAGTCTTTGGAACCCTCCCCACCATCAGTTTTCCGTCAGGCTGCTGAGCAACATTGTAGAAGAGGCTGGCTGGGTCATTCTCCCACCCTGGTAACTTCACCCCACAGTGGGACCAGTTGGGGGGCAGTGAGGTGAGGGGGTGACTGAGGCCTTGACTCCAGCTCTGCAGGCTGAAGCCAAATCCACTGACCCCAACCATGGCCTTGGGGGGGTGCCACCTCACCCATCACCCCCAGTAGCTTACTCAGGTGTGGAGGGATGACCAGGCCTTGGGGAGGGGCTGGGCAGGCTCTGGAGGGGACCTTGTCCTGGGAGATGTTGGGGAAGGAGCGCAACCCCTCCCCCCATCCTCTGGCCTCTATGGGGCTCTGCCCACAAGTCCATGTGGGACATTCAGGTAAGTGGCTCAGCATGTCTCAGGAGGGTGTCAGGGCTGGGATCATGGGTGGGGCTTAGGCTGTGTGAGGTTCATTCACTTATTTATTCATTAAGCTGATGTTGGCATGACACCTACTGTGTGCGAGGCGCTGTGTACACGCTGGGCACCCAGAGGCGGTGAGCCCAGCACAGCATGTGCTCTGAGGCCTACAGCCTGGCCAGAGGGGAAGGTAGTGTTAAGAGTGAAGAGTATTTAGTGTTCTTTAGAACCCACAGGCTCTCAGTGTGTCTCCAGAAACCTCGAAGGCTCTGGGCAGGCTCCAGGTGTTGGGGATCTGGTGTTTCCTTGTTGACTGTGTCCCTCCCCCATCACTTGGCCATCCTGTGCCAGGTGCTGGAGGCCCAGCCCCAGGTGGACTTGCCTGTGACCTGCAGACCAAGGTCAGGCTGCCAGGTGGTGCCAGGATTGGGGCTGGGGCCCAGGTCCTCTGGCTGCCACCCCATACCTGGTGCTGGAACCCTCTGCCCTGCCTGTCTGAGGTCACACTGGCCTGAGGTGGGTCTTCTCCACCCTTCCTTCAGTGGCTTGGGCTCCTCGTTGTGTATTCTGACCTTGTCCCCATCCTGAGGGGTCGGCCTACTTCCAGTCTCAACATGCACGCAGGCGAGTTGGATGCTCGTAAAGAAGGTGTGAGACCACTTCAGCAGAGGACAACCATCGTCCCAGTACTCCGCGTTCTGGGTGGCCAAACCACTAAGTGGAGGCCACCCACCCCTCTAGTCATCACTAATGCTCCCAGAGTGCTTACGGCTTACCAAGTACTGGTGGGAACATTCAAGGCGCAACTAGCTAATTTGGGGTCTATACTATCACAGTCCCCATTTTTACAAACAGGGAAACTGAGCAGAGCCCGAGGCTGCATAGCTAAGAAAGAGTGGGGCTTCCCTGGTGGTCCAGTGGTTAAGAATCCGCCTTCCAATGCAGGGGACACGGGTTCGATCCTTGGTCAGGGAACTAAAGATCCCACATGCTGCGGGGCAACTGAGCCCTCGCGCCACAACTAGAGAGAAGCCCGCGTGCCGCAGTGAAAGATCCTGCCTGCCGCAACTAAGACCCGATGCAGCCAAAAATAAATACATAAATATTTTGAAAGAAAAAAGGAAGGGAGGGAGGGAGAGAGAAAGAGAGAGAGAAAGAAAGAAAGGAAAGAAAGAAAGAGCAGAAGTAGGACTTGAACCCAGTCATGCTGACTCTGGAGCCTGGGCCCTTGTCCTCTGCACCACACAGCCAGCCCTTGGACCCAGGGCCGGGCCATTCTACTCCTCTCCAGCTGCCAGCTGGAGCCCCCACGAGCCTCTGAGTCTCCACACCTGCACCAGTTGCTAACAACAGCCCTGTTACTCGAAGCACTTCCCTGTGTCAAGTGCTCAACCTGCAGCCAGGCCAGGAATTGCTGACCTCCTGCTGATGCCCATACCAAGTCCAGAGCCCGCACGCAACTGGGGCCACCCCAGACAAACCCCAGGTGCAAGCCACACCTGGGAGAGCCACCCCATCCCAGCACTGGGCAGCAGTTAGCTTCTGCAAGCCAGGCCTGGGAGGGTAAGAGTGCGGACTCTGGGAATTCCCTGGTGGCGCAGTGGTTAAGAATCCGCCTGCCAATGCAGGGGACACGGGTTCGAGCCCTGGTCTGGGAGGATCCCACATGCGACAGAGCAACTAAGCCCGTGCACCACAACTACTGAATCCTGCACACCTAGAGCCCAGGCACCGCAACGAAGAGTAGCCCCCGCTCGCCGCAACTAGAGAAAGCCCGCATGTAGCAACAAAGACCCAACGCAGCCAAAAGTAGATTAATTAATTTAAAAAAAAAGAGTGCGGACTCTGGAGCTGGCCAGCCTGGGTTCGCATCCCTGCTCCGCCATTCACTGGCTTTGTGACCTCAGCAAGTTACTTAACCTTGTATATGTATCTCAGTGTTCTCGTCTGTAAAATGGGAATAATACCGGTATTGACATCTTAGGGTTACTGGGAGGGGATTAAATGACTTAGTTCACGTAAAGCACTCAGACCAGTACCTGGCGTGTAGTAAATACTGTAAGTGTTAGCTGTCACTTTAATTTTTAATTTTTAATTTTTATTATTACCCTTCTGTGTAGACAGCTAATCCAGACCCTCTTGGCTGGGAAAGGGCAAGCTACAGAGGCTTTGAGCACCGTCCTGCCTCATGGGAAAAGAAACAAGCATTTGAGGTGCTGAGAACATGGGGGAAAGTGATTGGGACCAGATTAAGACAACAAACGCTGTTTCTAGAGGCTATTTTGTGTTCATTATCTATTTTTAAGCTACCATTTGTTGGGTGCTTATCCTGAGCTGCCTGAGGCATCACTCGCCTGACCTCGTTAGTCCTCATTCAACCCTGGAGGGGGGATGTAAGGCTCAGAGATGGGAAGGGTCTTACCTGAGGTCACACAGCCAGAACACAGAGAGGCAGGATTTGAATCCAGGACTGTGTGATCCCAGAGCCTGAGCACGGAACACCTGCCCTTTGCTTTCTCATGTCCCCACATGGAGGGAGGTACCGAGCGTGTGGCCAATGCTCAAGAAATTCAGCCCTCTGGAATAACTCCAGTGTTAGCATTCGGTTTGGGATTTGCTACCACCGTTGGTGACAATCTGTACAGAGCAATCTCTGTCTATCCGCCTCTGTCCAGCTCCGGGTCTCTCAGTGCCCATCCCATGCCCCTGGCTTCAGAACCTCTCTGCCTGCCCCTTTCCGCCCCAGCCCAATCCTCCAGACCAACCCATCAGCCTCTTGCCCCCCACCCTGGGGTCTAGCGCACCGGGCACTGGCGGGTGGTGAGAGCAGAAGTTGGAGATGGAGGAGCTCCTTCTGGAAGGCCAAGCATCTGATTATGTCTGGGAGAAGGCACAAGCTCTAAAGGAGCCGACCAGAACCACCCCCAGTACTCAGGCCCACTGACTGTGACCCCTCCATTCTCAGCCTCCCAAGGCCCGTCTCACCTTGGCCCTAGCAGAGTCCGTGAGCAGAGTCCCCCTGGGCACGGTGGAGAGACTGAGGAAGGGGTAGATGGGGCCTTGCCCCCCCTTTTTAAAAAAATTTTTATTGGAGTATAGTTGCTTTACACTGTTGTGTTAGTTTCTGCTGTACAGCAAAGTGAATCAGGTACACGTATACATATATCCCCTCTTTCTTGGATTTCCTTCCCATTTAGGTCACCACAGAGCATTGAGTAGAGTTCCCTGTCTATACCGTAGGTTCTCATTAGTCATCTATTTTATACATAGCATCAATAGTGTATATATGTCAATCCCAATCTCCCAATTCATCCCTCGCCCCCATCGGCCTTGCCGTTTAGAAGCTCACAGTCTGAGGAGGGAGACACAGCCTTGCCCTTGGAGTTGTCTAGTGGGGGAGGTAGGACACACAGGTGGAAAAACAGCCTGACGACCCTCTCAGGAGATCAGCGCTGGTCAGTAGTTGGAGCACAAGCTTTGGCGTTTCAGACTGGCCTAGGTTTGAACCTCATTTCTGCCACTTACTAGTGGGTGACCTTGCAGAGGTGACTTAACCTCTCTGAGCCTCAGTTTCCCCATATGTAAAATGAGCATAACAGTACCTACTTTGCTGGGTTGCTGTTAAGATTGAATCAGAGATAATGGATTGAAAGGCCTAGGATAGTACCTGACACATAGCAGGTGTTCAATAAACAGTGCAAGCAAATTACTGTATGCCAGACTTTGCCCATTAGGGCTGCTGGTAAGGTAATAGCCTAATACATCTGAGGACAATCTAGGCAGGCTGCCTGGAGGAGGTGAGGCTAGATCAGGGTGTTCAAAGAAGTTGGGCCACAGGATGGCAGAGGAAGTAAAAAGGAGCTAGGATGTGTGGAAAGTCCTGAAGAGGACATGGAAAGGGACCCCTTTGGGCAGCTCTGAGTTGTACCAACTCACTATGGAGCTACTGCCGTGGACCTGGTGACCTGTAAATCAGTGTCGTGGGGGGCGGGGGGCACTTTGTCTCCTAAAGGCCAGGCCACTGCCAAGTTCAGAGGGACGGACTGCGGCCATGGCAGTGACTCACGAGGACTCACCCTTGGTGACCTCCCTCTGCAGAGTCCCCCAGGGCAAGCTCCAGCCCTGGGGAAGGACCAGAGGAGCGCTGCCTGAGATCTGTCCCAGGGTCAGAAAGAGGATGTGAGGTCTGGGAGGAGAGGGGGACAGAGCCGCTGTCGTTTATGGAGTGCTTGCTGTGGTAGGTGCTTCATCCTCACGGCCACCCGCCAGTATTCTCATTTCACGGATGAGAACCCTGAGGCTCCCAGGGGCCGCGTCACAGGCCCACAGCCCTGGGGCTGACAGTGAAAAGGCGGGATTTAAACCCAGGACAGGGACTGTGCAAGGAAGGCCTTGCCCGCTGTGCTCTCTTCGGTGCAAGGCAGGAACCTGGCATGTCACAGCTGAGTGGCACACGCCTAGGGCGCGGATGGCTGGAGGACTGCATCGTGCACTCGGCCGCAGGGGTCCCAAGAAGCTTAGGGGGGAGGCCCGTGACTGTCCAGGGAGGGTCATCACGAGGGGCCATCACAAGGGGCTTCGGCTGCTGCTCCGTTTACTGTGTGCTTTCAAGAGGAGGTCTACCCTCTCTGGGCTGCTGAGAAGGAGCAGGGTTAAGCCTGGAACCACTGTGTCCTCCTGGGGTGTGGAGCCCTGGGAGACACTTTGGGGGAGGTGGCGGCCACGATGACAAATGGGCTGGGACATAGGCACCAAGGAACAGCTCAAGGGGCTGGATGACTGGGAAGGAGGTGAGAAGAATCTGGGTGGTAATGTTGCAGACGCACCCAGGGAACGAGCAGAGAAAACCAGTGTGGGAGCGTTGCAGCCAGAGGGGTTTAGGTGAAACATCAGGAGGAGCTGCTTGGGCGGCTGGACTCTAGCAGATTGAGGAGCTGGCATGGGAAGGCAGGAAGCATCCTTGGTACGCAGAGAAGCTCCGGCTGAAGGCAGAGGGATGGAGGGGACATCTAGATGACACCCCTCTCCTTGAAGGATCAGGGTGGCCCCGTCCAGGCTGCCGTGGCAACCAGAGGCCCGTCACTTCTGTGGCCAGGGCAGGTGGGGGAGGGGGGGCAGTCTGAGAAGGAGCCTCAGACCTTGAGTTTGGGAGAGTAGGGTGTGGACTGGGAAAGGGGGTGGTATCCCCACAGCTCCCTTGGGAGAGGAAGGTGCCCACAGGAGCAGAGGCTAGGGGTCTCCTCAGGCTATCCCCCAGCCCCCGCCCCACATGAAATGCTGTGTTTTTCCAGTTGCCGGTGGTGACGTGGCTGCCGGTCCCAGCTGGGCGAAAAGCAGCCTATGATTTCACCCTGGGCTGGTTCATTACCTGACGTCTCCATAGCAACCAGCCTGTGACATCACGGGGCCAAAGTCCTCAGGGGAGAAGGCAGCTTTGGCAGAGGCGCCTGCACCCCAACTGAGGTGGGGGGCAGGAAAGCTGGGGAGGGGGCTGGGAGCCAGGAGCCCACGTCCGCCACCGCGTCGAACGATAACTTTGTTCAAGTCACGTGCCTCCAGGCCTTCGACATCACCTGCCAGCTCCCCTTGCTCCCTGGCCTGTGGTTGCAGAGTTGTAAAACAGCTTCGGGCGATGGGCAGGGGCCTGGAGATATTCCCGCACCCTTCAGAGTTCCCAGGGGTAGTCTGCAGCCCGCACCACCCTGTCTGCACCTTGGAGGCCCCAGCTTGTGCATGCTGGCACCTTAAGAGTGTGACTTTCAAACTTTTTTGACTGGACCCATAAGAATAAATTATTTTGCTTCGTAATCCAGTACACACACATGTGCACACATGTGTGTCTGTGCAATTGAAACAGAGGCTTCGTGAAATAAGACTTAGCCTGTCTCTGCAGTGGGTTCTGATATTTTCTATTCTACTCAATTCTACTTCATTCTTTTAAAATGTGACCTAGTAAATTGCTTGCTTGACCCACTAAAGGATGCACCCCTGGTTTGAACACCACCTTTGAGGGACCTGGAACGTTGCCTTTGTACACATGGAAACTCTGATGCCCAGAGAGGGGCAGGACTCTGTCAGGGTCACACAGCCAGGACTGGGCATGAAGAGCAAGATGTATTGCACACTGTGGGGTGCACGGCTTAGCCCCCATGATCCCACGCTGCCCTCGCTGCTCTTAGCGCCCGGGTCACTGAGCTGTGGATTCAGGGGGTGGGGGCTTAACCTGGCTCCACTTCCCTTTTCTCCGGTCCCCGCTCCAGACAGTCTCACTTGAACCTCCCTGACCTGCCCGCCCGTAACAGCCTTCGGGCAGATTCCAGAACTCTCTAGCCTCTTCTGGACACTAACTGGACACCCAGTTTGGATGACAACTTTCATCTCGCATCCCATCTGACCCTCTCCTTCTCCCCTTCGGCCATGGCTGGCTGCTCTTTACTCTGCTGGCCTCCCTCTCCTCTCTGTGCCCCTTTCTTCTCTGACATGGTGGGGTCTGGCATGAGGAACTTGAGAAAAAATGGCCAAGACATTTGTATTTATCTGGAGCTCTAGTGGTCTCCCTTGGCTACCACTGGCTCAGTGATGAAGCCTCTGTGTTGTAGGCATGGAAATATTCATTCCTTCGTTCTTACAACAAATGTTTAATGAGCACCTACTATGTGCCAGGCCCTGGGCAGGTGCTGGGACTAACGTAGCAAATAACACAAGGTCCCAGCCCTCACAGAGCTCATGTTCCAGTGAGAAACCATGAACAAGGAAACAGGCACACACATTGTGGAGTGATGGGTGTAAAACAGGGTGAGGGGATAGAAAGAGTCGGGTGTCATATTAAATAAGATGGTTGGGGAGGCCTCGCTGAGGTTGTAACATTTGAGCAGAGACCTGAACGGAGGGAGGGAGTGAACCTGTAGGTGGCAGGAGAGTCCCAGATGGAGAAAAGGAACGAACGGCCAGTGCAAAGGCCCTGAGGCAGGAGTGTGTTGGAGTGAGAGAGGAGGAGAGGAGGGACATGAAGTGGGAGGGGGGCCAGGGTCTCTCGGGTTAGCACGTGTGAATTCTCCGGGGAGCCATGGTGGGCGGCGGGGAGGGGTTCCCCACTATAGAGCCCATGTCGTGGGAGATCTGACCTGGTTTGACCTCTTCCATTCCCTGCCCAATCCCCTTTTCCCCCTAAAGTGATCCACCCTGCAGCCTCTTGGGGCTGGGGTCCTCTTGCCTGCAAGCAGCCCTCTTAGGCGACTGCTCAAAAATGGAGCAAACCTTGGGTGGAACAAGGCTCAAACCTGGCCCCTTCCTCAGTGTCTACTTGACCCTTGACAACACAATGTTCCCCTTTGCAGGCTTCCCAAATTTCTGCAGGTGAGTCTCTGGGAGCCCCTCATTTAGCCCGTGGGGAGAAATAGGTAGAATCAGAAGGGGATTGACGGCTGGGGTAGCAGAGCCGGTTTCAGCCACTTTGAAGAGAGCGTCCGCTCCCCCCATCCCGCCTCCACCCCCTGACAGTGGCTTTCTTCAAAAGCGGGGCCCTCAAAGTGTCTTGGTTCTCAGTTTGGATCCTGGTAGACAATTCTTGAGGAACAGGACCAGTCTCCCTCAGCTGCCCATTTTACAGATGTGTTAATAGAGGCTTGGAGAGGCGAAGTCACTTGTTCAAGGTCCCACGGTAATAAAGCGCAGACCCAGGATTTGAACTGGGCAATCTGGCACCAAAGCTTCACCCAGCTGTCTTAGGAGCAGTTCCTCAGGAGCAGACCCTGAAACGGGGATGTGGGTACAGCTGGAATGTGAAGGAAATCTTACGGAGGAAACCAGTACAGGAGTGGAGAGAGCGAGGCAGAGGAGATGCAGCCAGGAAAGGGTGTCTGTCGTCCTGCGGGGGGTGGTTTCTGCCTAATCCCACAGGGAACTCTGGGATGAAAGTGAAGCTCAGCGTTTTCCCACCCAAAACAGAGGAGCTGGGGTCCTGCCCCTCCAGTCACGGGCTAAGGGCCGCTCCGGTGGTAGCAGCGTCACTTCTCAGTTTCAGCCCAGTTGCCCGCGGGCAGCCCGCTTAGAAGGAGCTCAGGTGCTGCCTGTTGGAAGCAAAGTACGTGGGGAGGGGCCTGTGGGTGCACAAAAACAGGAGAAACAGATCCACCGGGATCTGGGGGATTGGGTGCAGCAGCCACGCCATCCCCTCCCACCCGGTTCTTCCCTCCCTGTTAACCTCCAAAGTCCCCGAGTCTCCAGTTCAGCCCACTCTCCTCCATCCACCAGTGGCGCCCCCAGCCTCGCCTCTGGAGTTGCCTGACGTCTCTCATCTCCAGCCTCAGACCCTCCCTGGCCTCAGCTTCCTCCAGGAAGCCCTGTCGGCTTCCATGCCATCAGCTGCTCCGCCTCTCCTCTGCCCGCGCTGGCCCAAGCCAGAAAGGGGTGGTGGGAGCCAGCGCCCAGGGCTGGATAGGCTGCAGGCTGGGACCAGTGTCCCGCAGAGGGCCCCCCTTCCTGTGGCAGCCCAGACGCTGCTGCTCCTTGCAGACTCCTTCCAGACCCCATGGCTTCGTGCAAGCCCCGCCCACCCCACGCCGTCCCCACCGTCTTCCCCCACCACCATCCCCATGCCCGCCTCGACCGCCTACCTCCTGGCCAGCTCCCTGCCATCAGCTCTCCTGCGCAGCCCCCAATCCCCACCCCGAACTCATCAAAACTCTTTTTGTGCTTTGGAAGAGGGTGAACCTTGGCGTCAGACCCACAGGACTCAGGTCCTGACTGCCGGCGACTGGCTGTGTGCCTGGGGCTAGTGGCTTCCCCATCTGTGCCTCCGTTTCCTCACCTGCCAGGTTGAACCACAGATTCCTTCCCCTCTAGGTCAGGGTGAGGACTCTGCCGTCACACTGAGAGAGGAGAATGTAGAAAGCAGAGCAGTCCTCTGGCGCTGCTGTTGCCCTGGCTCAGCCTTGTGTTTGAATGAGGGGCTCTGCGGGGGAGGTGTTCCTGCATCAAACTGTGAGCTCCCGGAGGGCAGGGATGGAGTTAATCCTACCTCGTCCCCACGTGCTTGCACAGTGTAGACGTCCAGTAGATGGATGCTGAGAGAGTGAAGGAATGAATGGCTGCAGGGATGGATGGACGTGGATGGATGGATGGATGGATGGATGGATGAATGCATGAATGAATGAACGAACGATCATCCCCCAGATCTTCACATAACTGGGCTTTTCCTGATACTCAGGCCTCAGCTCTGAGAAGCCCTCTCCAGCCCCTCCTACTTAAGCTGTCACTTTTTTCTTCATAGCTATTACTGTTTCCTAATGGGTCTTACTCATTTGTGAGTTTTTGGTTAATAGTCTCTCTCCCTCACTAGAACGTCAGCTCCATGAGGGCAGAAACCATCTCTGTCTTCTTCACCATTGTGTCCCCAGTACTCAGAACAGCGCGAGGCGCGTAGTAGGTGCTCAGCTAATACTTTTCAGTGAATGCAAGAGTAACTAAATGTATTAATCAAATGAATGATAAGGGTGTTCTCTGTCATCCTGGGGGGCGGTGGAGGAGTCCTCTTCAATTTGGCCCAAGGATTCAGTCCAGCAATTCCGGTTGCTCAAGTCAAGGTGTTCATTCCCTCAGCAACGACTGTGAACCTACAGTGTGGTAGGCCCTGGGGATGCATCAGGGGCAGGCCGATCCCTGACCCCCCCCCCCCACATAAATAATTTTACCAGACATCCTGTGCTAAATGCTGTAATAAAGGTGGAAATCATCCCCACAGATGTTTACAGAGCACCTACTAAGTGCAGGCAGGGTTCTACGCTCTGGACGCAGAGCACTGAGCAGGGCTGCCATGGTCTCCATGCTCAAGGTGCTCACATTTGTTGTGGGGAGAGGGGTTGGACTCTTAAATAAACAGAAATATCAGAGGGTGATGACTGTGAGGGGAGTGACTGGTGGCCGGCGTGGGGACAGGGAGGGCCATATTGAACAGCGTGGCCAGGGAAGGTCTCTCTTGAGCTGAGTACTGGATGATGAGGTTCGGGAAGATCTGGGGAAAGAGTGTTCCAGGTGCAGGGGAGGGGACAGCAAGGACAAGGGACAAGCTTGGCCATTTGAGGAGCAGCAAGGAGGCCAGAGTGGCTGAAACAGTGAGCGAGGGGGCGGGCAGAGGACTGAGGCCAGGAGTGGGCGAGCTGACCTGTAGGGCCCTGAAGGCCGAGGTGAGGGGCTGGCTCTTCTCCTAAAGTGCCATGGAAGGAAGCCAGGACACGTGAAGACAGTCTGACCTGGAATGCGATGTCCCTGTGCTGCTGGATGGAGAGTGGATGGCAGGGCCAGGAGGGGAAGCAGGTGACTGTTGGTGAGAGAAGGTGATGGGTCCCACCAGCGGAACAGCGGTGGGTATGGAGAGGGATAAATCTGGAATGGAGCTCTGAGAGAGAGCCAGTGGGACTTGCTGGTTGATTGGATGGGGATGGTGGGGAGAGGTGGGGAAAGCAGGACTCCGAGAAAGCTCCTGGATTTTTTGTTGGTACAGCTGGGCGGACCATTGCATCATTTTCTAAAATTGGGGAAGTAAAGGAAGATGGACTCAGGTTTGCAAGTTCCGTTTTGCCCGGGGTTTGCTTGAGATGCCTATTGGGCATCCACGTAGGGAGCTGGAAACTCATTCAAGAGCTCAAGCAAAGAGTCAGGGCTGGAGGTGTAAATGTGGGTGTCAGCCACATACGGGTGAGATCTCTTGGGAGAGAGAGAAGGGAGGCAAGGGGCCCGGGATGGAGCGGTGGGGCAGGCTCAGGGGATGAGCAGTGAAGGAAGATGAAGAAGAGCGCCATGGAGGTGGGAGGGAAGCCAGGAGAAGGGTGTGGCTGGAGAGGGAGGGAGGGATGGGCGACACCCTCGTGCCTCCTGGGTGGCCACCGAAGATGGGGCTGAAGAAGTCACCGCTGAGCTTGGCCCCATGCAGGTTTCTGGCCACTTGCCAAGGGCTGTCTCATGAAAGGCTGGTTGGAACAGGCGGAGGAGAAAATGGGAGAAGATGGGAAGTAGAGGTTGGACAGAAGTCTGGCCACAAAGGGGGCAGAGGAGTGAGCAAGGAGTAGAGGGAAGCAGGGGCCAGGAGAAGGTCTTTAAAGGGGGGAAGAGGGGGGACTGGGGGCTGACCCAGAGGTGAGGGGCCTCCATGAGGCAGGAGAGAGGAGAGGGGATGCTGGCAAGAGTCCCTGAGCCTAGAGGCATTGCAGCCCGTGCCACGCTGATGGGCTGACTTGGTGGGGAGGGAACACAGGCAATACGAGAAAGAGTGCAGAAGCCCGCCCTGGAGGGAGGGCAGAGATGGAGCCCAGACCCCGGGTGGAGGGACTGGTCTTGGACCGAGGGGGGGCAGTTATTCCTTTGTCACAAGACAGAAAGCAGACGATGTAGCATGCGGGCAAGGCAATGATTTGAGGTGGAGAGAGTGGGGTGATGCCTTCTGAAGGCTCCTGGGTTGCATTGAGAGCTAGAGAGAAGCCAGCAGCAAGGTGCGGGGAACAGCAGGGGTGTCAGTGTTGGGAGTTCAAGAAGGAAAGAGGATGAGGTAGTCAACCTCGCAGGACGCAAACCAGCAGGAATCAGAGAAACGTAGAAGGATCCTTGGGTAGCGTCCTGTGTGAGGCCAGCGGGCACCGATTTAACATGACGCCTGTGACTTTCCCCAGCGACGTGCAGCTCGAAGGGTCCGGGCACGAAGCAGGCAGAGGGTTAGACTAAACAGGGTTAAGAGAGTCAAGGGTATCTGCAAAGGAGAGCTCGTAGGATATGCCAGGAAGTCTTAGCTGGGCCAGGAGGGAAGTGAGGACATGAGGAGTTAGTGGAAGGTAGAATAAATGGATTGGAGGTCTCCGTGAGGTCACAAAATTGCTGGAGCGTGGGTACTAGAATTAGTGCAAATGGAGTAACAAGCAGATGGGCAAGTAAACCCCACTGAGGGGATCTGGCTGGACTCCTCACCTGCTGTGGGCTTGAGTCTGTTTTCTACGAAATGATGTAATAATAAAGTAACACCCATCTCTCAGGACTGGCTTGAACAAGCTTCGTGAGCAAGAGAGCTCTGGGCTTTTCTAAGTTCCTTCTGTCTTTCTTTTTTCCAGATTTGCTCACAAGTACCCACAAGGACTGCCCCGTGCCCCAGGGCACGGCCCCCCTGAACCCAGACTTGCCCTCCAGCCGCCCACCCATCGTGGCTCCAGACCATGTCACTGGCAAGGTAACTGGTCACGCTTCATCCCCACCTTCACCCCCACGTATGCCCTGGTTCCTGGGCTGTGCCCTACAGCTCCCCACGGGGAGCAGAAACCATTTCAGCCTCCTCTGTCCCTGCCGAACTTGGCTGCTTCCTGTGGGATCAGGACCCCTCAGGGTTGGTATTCAGCTGGATGAAGGTCTGAATTGGGCTAGGCATCCAGGAACTGAACCAGACCTATTTAGAAAAGAGAGTCCCACGCTGAAGGGCTTCCCACCCAAATTAACTCAGCCTTGCAGATTAGATGTTCTGTTACTAGCCCATGGACTCCTTAGCAGCCTGCACTGCCAGCTGGAGAGTAAAGGAATGGAATTCTCAGTCCAGATAGATCAGGACGATCTTGCTAGGGCCTCAAATCCTGTGCATAATTTCCATCTTTGCCCCAGAGGTTGTGGCTTGAACCTACCAGTTGATATAATTACCTTTTTTTTTTTTTTTTTGAGCACATACCACATGCTAAGCGTCGTGCTAGGCACTTTGCCTATGTTATGTCATTTACGCTTCAGCACAACCTGTGAGATGAATGGCATTGTTACCATTTTACAGAGGACGAAGCTGATGTTCTGGGATGTTGTCACTAGTCCAAGGATACCCAGGTAGAAATGGCAGAGTCAAAGGCCAGCCCAGGTCTGATCTATCCCCTAACCCACTGCCTCTCCTGGCGGAGCCATCATTGCACCCCCCGCTCCTCTCTCTGCATGCCAGGGGACACCAGGGCATGACCCATGAATAGGCAGACCCCGACCTCAGGGACGACCAGAAGGCTGACCCACACCACCAGCCAGGGCTCCAGGATTCGCGCCATCTGCTGGCACAGTGGGCCAGACCCTGCCTGTTCCTCTTTCTCCTCTTGTTTTAGGACAAACAGATGGATTTCTGTTGGGATCCTTGGCAGGTCAGTGCACTTGCCCATCCCCCAGTCTAGCCAGCCTCAGCTGACACCATTGCCCCGCCCCCCCCTGCTGGGCCCAGCCTGGACACACAGGGCTGCCAGCCCTGGGGGAGGGGGGCCTGATGGAAACAGGGCTGGGGATGGTCCTGTGGGGGGTGGCAAGATGGCCAGAGGACGTGGGGAGGGTGCGTAATGGGGATGGGAGGGGTGGGGGGAAATCATCTTGCAGGTCTGCCTCACCCTGCTCACCACCAACCCTACCCCGTTTCTCCAGAGGTGCTTCCAGACCACCAACGGCTACCTGTCCGACTCCAGATCCTGCTCCAGCAACTACAACGTGGCAGCCCTGGCCACCTCGTCCCTTGTGGGTAAGCTCCAGCTGCCCTCTCCTGTCCTAGAAGTTCGCACAGCAACCCCCAGGCACTGGCGGTGGGAAGGTCAAAGCTGAATTGTAGCTGGAAGGACTGCGGCCCTGCTGGATTCAGCATTTTCTAAATGCCAGGCTCCGTGCTGGGCTCTGCAGGACTTAGGGCTCCTGCCCTCCCCCAACCCCGCCATGGGTTAAATTGTTGGGCTCTCCACAAGTTCTGAGGGGATGGCCCCAATTTTCCAGGTGTCTGCCAGGTATGGTCTCCCTGCTTCTCTGCAGCACATGAAACCTGCCCTTGTGCCGGCTTGGGTCAGATTCCCTAGAAACAGAGCCCAAGAGGGGAATTGTTGTGCTAGTGATTTCCTGAGAGGTTATTCTCCAAGGAAACCTGTAGGGAGCAAGGGCAGCAGGACAGGACAGGGGAGGGAGCTCAGCAGAGGTGTAGTTGCAGAACTCTTGTCTTTCTCAGCCTGATCCCATGGGGAGCACAGGAGCATGACTTGCACCACAGAATTCATGGCACTTTGAGGCGAGGTGGCTGGTTTTTTTTTATAAATTTATTTATTTGTTTGTTTGTTTTGGCTGCGTTGGGTCTTCATTGCTGTGCACGGGCTTTCTCTAGTTGCGTGAGTGGGGGCTACTCTTCTTTGTGGAGCACAGGCTCTAGGCGCATGGGCTTCAGTAGTTGCAGCATGCGGGCTCAGTAGTTGTGGCTCGCAGGCTCTAGAGCACAGGCTCAGTAGTTGTGGCGCACGGGCTTAGTTGCTCCACAGCATGCGGGATCTTCCCGGCCCAGGGCTTAAACCCGTGTCCCCTGCATTGGCAGGCGGATTCTTAACACTGCACCACCAGGGAAGTCCCAAGGTGGCTGGTTTTATATTACTCCTCCATCGGTCCATCACTGGCTGCCACCTTCCGAGCACCTCTGGGTGAGGCAGCTCCCATCAGCTAAGGGCAAGGCTCCCAAGAAGGGCACAGGTGTGAGCCGGCAGCAGCACCTGCAGTGGCAGGGGGTGGGCACGCCGGCCAGCACGGCATCTGCCCCACGTTGACCACAGCACCAGCCCTTCTCAGCCAGCCAGCCTCTGCTCGCAGCTTCGCTCCTTGATCCTCAGGCTCCCATTTCTTTACATCCCTCACAGCTCCCCAGAAGGCCCTTGCTGCCCCCGCACATTTGCCCCTGTTGTTTCCTCCACCTGAAACCCCTTCCCTCCACCTCACCTGCCCCTCGGGGGCCACTGAACCAGCCCCTCCAGAAACCTTCTCTGGTTGCCAGCACTCCCCAACCTGGGGGGGGGTCTCCCCCTTCTTTCCACCTAGATCTTTCCCATTTTCCCAGAGTTTTATGTCTCAGTTTCCTTCATGGATGCCTTTCTTTCTTAAATATTGCTGCTCCTCACGTCATGGCTTCTGGGACCAGTGACTCCCAGATTTGTGTTCTCAGCCTGGGTTAAAGGAGATGCCGAATCGTTCTTGACGACCTTCTATCTATCATCTTCCACATCCGACCGGTCTACTCACAAGAACCCCTCCAGGCCCTCCTCCCCATCTGCCCAGCCCTGTCCTGTCTCTTGCTGGATCCCTTCAATGGCCCCTAATGTCCCCCTGTCTCCACCCTTGGCCCCCAATCCTCTAATGAGGATGTTCTTCCTAAACGACAGATCTGGCTTGTCACTCTCCTGCTCATTACCGTGCTGTGTCTCCCCATTGCTCTAAGGAGAACAGTGGCGCCCTCAGTCTGGCTCGCTTAGCCCCCAGTCTGGCCCCTGTTGGGCTTCCCAGCCTCTCCTGCCTCCCTACTCCTGGTGTTGCCCCACGTCTTGTCCCCAGTAGTCCTGGAACCATGCCAGACTCTTCTATGCCTTCATCCTCTTCTCATCTCTGGCATAGCCTCCAGTCTTGCCTCTGTTTATCCAACTCAAGCTGCCTTCAAAGCTGGACTCCAGTCTACCTCTTCCAGGAAGCCTTCCCTGCCTGCTACAGGTCTCACCCTCAGCAGAGCGGGCAGTGTCCTAGGCACAGGGGCTGCTCTCTCGGAACTTGTTAACTAGTGGATACAGGGAGGGTTGGGTGGATCTTGAATGGATCCTTGAGTGAATCTCCTTGAGCAGAAGGGTCTGAACTTGGTCACAAAGGGAATGAAGGGTGTGACAGGTCTGGAGAAGAGGCACCAGGTGGGCAGGAGCATTGATTGGGAGCAGGACACGGGGGTGGGGTGGGGCATGGAGCCTGCATATGGGTGGGGAGCATCTACGTGAGAGGGCCTCAGGCTGTGGGAGGGCGTGGGGCAGGCGGGCCTCGGGCACGAGGCATTGTCCTGGCGGGCACGAGGCATTGTCCTGGCGGGAGGAACTGGACAGGTACAGGCACTGTGGGTGTGGGGCTTTGCGGACGCAGGGCACTGGGAGAGGATGGGGCGCTGAATGGATGTGCGGTACAGGCCATTGGATTGCCCTGAGGACCTGGGAGGCCTGGGGTATTGGGGGGGGGGCCTGAGCTGGGCCTTGGGTCAGAGCCATCACTCAGCTGCCCTCAATTGCCCCAGGAGTGGTGCAGAGCATCAAGGACCACATCACAAAGCCCACGGCCATGGCACGTGGTCGCGTGGCCCACCTCATCGAGTGGAAGGGCTGGAGTGCCCAGCGCTCAGGCTGGGAGCTGTCCGCAGCCGAGGACGAGCATTACTGCTGCCTCCCAGATGAGCTGCGTGAGGCCCGCTTTGCCGCAGGTCAGAGGGGCGAGGGGGAGCTTGGGGACGGGGACTGGCCGGGGCTGTAGTCCTTAGGGGACCCAGGGTCACCACCTGGGCATTGTCTGGGCAGGCAAGAATAATGCCATGGGGTGGACGGGGCATTGGTGGGCACATGCTGATCAGCATGCCCGGGCATGGATGGGCAGCCCCAAGAGGCAGTGTCTGGTGCCAGCCTGACCTGGCACCGGATGCCCCCCACACCCTCTGCCCGTGCCCCTGCTGAGCCGGGTCCGTCCCCCACAGGGGTTGCCGAGCAGTTTGCCATCACGGAGGCCACACTGAGTGCCTGGTCCTCGCTGGACGACGAGGAGCTGCACCCAGAGAACAGCCCCCAGGACGTCATCCAGCTACAGGGTACAGCCCGGCGGGCGCCAGGGCGGGCTGGGTGCGGCAGAGCTGGGGCTGCGTGCCTGCTCTGCCCTGTGACCTCAGACACAGCCCCTCTGTCCCTCAGCCTTAGTTTTTCTTCATCTGAAAAATGGGGCTGGTGATCCTTGCCCTGCCCATTGCCCAAGGAGCGCCCCGAGCATAAAGGAGAGAAAGATAGATGATAGACAGACAGACAGATAACAGGAATTAAGTGCTCACTGTGCCAAGTGCTTTACATGTGTTATTTCACTTTATTCTTATGACAGCTCTAGGAAGTAGATGCTGTTATCTCCATTTTACAAATGAGGGAGACCGAGGCATCCAGAAACTCACCTCAGATTACACAGCTACAGGCATCAGAGCCAGGATCTGAGCCTTAACACCAAGCACAGTCAACCACCTTTCTAGGACCCCAGGTTACTATCGAGGGCTTCAGGGAGCCTGGGTCCTGGGTGGCGCCCGCCTACCCACTATCTCATTTGCTCCTCCCTGTGACGGTGAGGGGAGGGAAGGGAGTGGAGGCCTGGGAGGGGCACTGGCTGCCCCACTTCTCAGAGCACAGAGCCTGCTCTTCACTATTCTGCTCCTGCCACCACCACCCTGTCACCCCCCCAGGGAGAAACGGACTCAGAGAGGTTCAGTGACATGACCAAGGT
This sequence comes from Balaenoptera acutorostrata, assembly GCF_949987535.1. Classification (NCBI taxonomy): domain Eukaryota; kingdom Metazoa; phylum Chordata; class Mammalia; order Artiodactyla; family Balaenopteridae; genus Balaenoptera; species Balaenoptera acutorostrata. Next base: position 12,536,895 of record NC_080064.1, on the reverse strand, counting down.
CACACAGCTTGGCAGTGACAGAGCCAGGTTTGGAGGCGGGTCTTCTGCCCCTCTCCCTGCCTCACAGTCCCGGAGAGGGTGAGGAGCCGGGTCTTCTGAACTTCATTCCTCACCTCCCCGCACCCTCCCCCCGCCCCCCGCCTGCTGCTTTTCCAGACCTGGAGAGCATCTACCTTCAGGACAGTCTTCTGAGTGTCCCCTCGCAGGATGACAGTCTTCTGGCCTTCTCCTCCCCCGATGGATGGCCCTCACCTGGCGAGCCCCCCACCATAGCCTCTGGCCCGCAGCCCCCCAGCCCCGAACAGCAGCACCGGCAGCGGCTGCTGGGGGCCCCGGGGCCCGAGCGGGGGGCCCGCCTGCAGGGTTCCCTCCCGTCGGTGGACAGCGGCTCCCTCTCAGAGGAGGAGGACGAGGTGTTCTATAACTGAGGCGGGCGCCAGAGCCTGCTCACACCGGGACCTGGCCCGGTGGGCAGCCCAGGTGCATCAGGACGCCAGGGTCTGGCTGGGCATCTCTTGACCCCTCAGGGCAGGCACAGGGTGGGTGCGGCAGGGCTGGGGGCCAGCATTCCTTGGGGACCATTCCGTGCCTCTGTGGACCTGCCCCCCGCAGCGGGAGCCGTAATCCCCTTCTCCCTCTTTACTTGGCTCAGGCGGGCACCTTCCCCTGCAGTTTCTGCCATCAGCGAGCTCAAGGACTCTCAGCAGACACCAGGCAGGCCGCCCGGAGGGGCCAACAGCCAGCTTCCCAGGCAGACAACCAGGGAAGGGCCTGGGAGACCCGCCTCAACCCCAGGGCTCGGTTCCTCGCCCCTCCCCTCTGTGCTTCTGCCCCCCATCAGAGGCGGGGTAGCCTCTTGGGGTACCTAACGTCTGCTCCTTAGTGCTCTTCACGAGGATTCTGTCTCTGGAGTGTCTGTCTGTCCCTCACTCTCTGGATCTGCTCCCTGGTGCCCTGCTCCCCCCTCCCATCTCCCTGAAGGTTCTCTGAAGACATTAAAGTGGTGGATTCACCCTGGAGGAACTTGGCCTGGTCTCTGCTGGGGACGGCATGTCCTCAGGCCCTGGCGGGGGAGCTCTAGAAGGACTTTGGAGAGGGCCCCTACCCCCAAAATACACAGACAGCTGGTCAACCTGCTGCCAGCAGCCAGGAGGGTCCCCGTGGAGGATGCTTAGGGATGTGGGCTCTCCAAGGAACCACACGTGGGGACCCCGCTTTGTCAACCCTGGCTCAGCCAAGGAGGAGGCTGAGGCTGCTGGGGTGAGGGAAACTGGGCCACAGGGTCGTGCTTACACATGAGGACAAGCATCATAATCCTGGTGGGAACCTGCTTTCATAACTCCCTGCCAGGAAGGGGGACGTGAGGAGGCGTGGGAAACCAGGGCCCAGGCCTGCAATGCCCACATGACCACCAGGGGGCCCCCAAGAGCTCACTCAGGGCCAGCAAATGTGGCCTTGCTAAGGAGGCAAGATAACGCCCTGGATGCTGAGATGAGGGACAGACGGCTCTGGCAATCAGCTTTATTCTTTCTCAGGAGCCTCTGGTTGGGAGTCATACAACCCTCAGAGGGCATCTCTGCGTGCCCTTGGCGATAGAATATACCAATGTCTTCATTCGTGAATTTGATTCTTTCATGGAGCACCCACCATATGCTGGTTTTCTGCTGTCTTGCATTCTGAGTTCTGTCCAGAAGGGGATTTGTCCTTCAAGGCAGGTAGCACTTGTTTCATGGAGAATGGGACGTGGTGACTATGGGGCCTCTTCAGTGCTAGCTTAGCTGCCTACTTCGCCGAGGAGTTGAGCTGGGCTGGAGGGGAGGGGTGCGTTATGATGGGGAGGGGTGCGTTATGATGGGGAGGCGGGAGAGGCAGCGTCTCTGCCCCATCTCCTTCACCAGGGCAGCTGAGGGGCCCTGTTTCATCTTGCCAGGCTGGCTCACTTTGGGGCCGGAGGGTTTGTCAGGTTGGAAATTGCTTTCTTCAACTAGAACAGAGAACAGAGTGGGGAGGATGTAGAGGAGATTGCAAGTGGGGGGGGGCGGGGCGCCAGTATAGTTTGACTCCCCTAAGGGTTGATTCTGGAGTGAACTTTAGAGCCAGTGCCTCCCTATTGCATAGATCAGATCATTGAGGCCCAGAGAATGGCAGGGCTGGCCACAAAATAAGGTAGAGGTAGCTGGACCAAGTGTCTGGCTACTCTGGGCCAGGAAGTGAGGCTCATCAGAATCCCATGAGGCCCCTCCAAATGTTTTTTTTCTTTTTTTTTGGCCATGCTGTGCGGCATGTGGGATCTTAGTTCCCCGACCAGGGATCAAACCCACGCCCCCTGTAGTGGAAGAGCAGAATCTTAACCACGGGACCACCAGGGAAGTCCCAAGGCCCCTCCAAATTTGATGGCAGAATTTTGGTGCCCCCCCACCTCCCCAGCCTGTTCGAGCATGGCTCCTCCCCTTTGCTCCACCCTTGGGACCATGGTACCTCCACCCAAGACACGAAGCCCACAGCTCTGCCATGAGACGTCACGAAGAGGGACTGAAGTTTCAACAGCTCGAAGAGGTTGTGTGCCTGCAGGGGGGGCGGTTAGGAAACACTGGAGGATAGGTGACACCCACCCCAACCCTCTGGCTTCAGTTTCTTCCTAGCTTGGCAGCTTTGAGCAGAGGTGAAGGCCCGGGCCAGGCTCTGTCCCAGTGGTGCCCACCCGACCTTGTTTCTGAGCCTGGGAGGGCTGGACAGCTGTGATGGTGGGTGGGAGACCAAGACCTGGGCCTGCAATGTCCAATGTGACCACCAGGGGTCCCCAGAGTCCACACGAGGGACTAGTGGAAAGGACCCGTTTTTCGGCATCATCCAGCATCATCCACTGCCACAGAGGGATTGGGGCCACGCTTAGGTCCCCAACCTGCTTCTGTCCCTCCATGACCCATGTGCCAGGCTCTGTGCTTGCAGGGGGGAGGGGATCAGCATTCAGAGTGATTAAGTACTTTGCCCAAGATCACACAGGCAGAATGTGGTGGACCTGAAATTGAAACCCATGTGTGCCTTGATGAAAAGACATATTTTTAACCACTATTTCTCTCCATCCAGAATCTTCTGTTTCCCAAGCTCTCCCTCTTCCCTAGTCTCTGCATCATCCCAACAGCCCTGGAACTGAGAGATAGAGAGGGCGGGAACTGCATGCCCATTCCACAGGTGAGGAAGCAGGCACAGGAGGAACAGAGAGCCACATAGCATGTCCAGGAAGCTGGAGCCAAGTTTCCCTCTCAGGCTCTTCCCCTCTATCCCAGGGCCCCTGTCTGCCCACAGCCCAAATATTCCCCATTACCTGGTGCAGGGAGGTCTCCGGGGACAGCTTCAGGGTCACTGGCTCCACGGGGCAGCCCCCAGCCAAGATGTCCTGCAGACACTGCTGGGGATGGGGGAAGGGTTATGGGGGCCTGGGACAGCTCCCCCTTCCCCAGGCAGCCCCTCTCAAACCACAGGCTATCAGCTGGCCACTCCCCTCACAACCCTGCTGACTCCCCATCCTCTACTGACACCTCATATGAGCACTCACCTGGTGTCCTGGAACCCAGGAGGATGGCTCAGCCTGGAGGGCCTGCACCAGGTGTGCCCTTTGCACGGTACCCACCAGGATCTGAGACCCTGGACAAGTGGAGAGGGAGAGGAAAAAAGGCACATTATGAAAAAGGAACTAACGTTTACTGGACAGCTACGATGCGCCAAGAACTGTGCTGGGTGTTCTCATGACTCTTGGGAACGTACAGCACCTATGGGTCAGGCTATTATCACCCATTTTACGGAAGAGGAAACCGAGGCTCAGAGGCACAGAGAGGTTAGTTATCTTGCCCAAGGTCACTCAGCTTCTGACGTGGAGGAGTGGTAGCTGAGGGTGGCCAGGTAAGGCTGCAAGGGGGCCGGGAGGTAAACTTCCCACCCCAAGATGCCCCACCTGGCAGGGCCTCAAGGCAGGAGCAGGTCTGGGACACCTGCATGAAAATGTCTGTGCGTCAGGGCTGGGCTTTGTCCCTCATTTCCCATGGGAAGTTTCACTGGCTCAGCCCAGTGAAGGCATGAACCCGGAAGGCCACCGTGTTCCGAGGTCCTCCTGTGTGCTGGAGGCTTGGCAAGCCTCACTCCAGGGTATCACTGGAGTCTGCAGGTATTTAGTTTTGAGGGACAGCCTGATATTTTTGCTTTTTGTCCAGTAAAATAAAAACTTTACGACTGGACATACAAATGCTCCCTGTTTAAAAACAAAAACAAAGTTATTTCTTGGATGAGCAGCAGGGTCCCACAGGCTGGGCCTGTGCTGGTTGGGAACTCTTTGCTTCCTGTGGCTCTAAGGGTAGAAGTGGAGTTTGTCTTGTTCTAGCAGCGGGGGTGAAGCTTCTTGAGGGGTCATCCATGTGCAGATATTTTCAAATGTGATATTTGGTGTGTTCTATGGGATGTTATAGGTGTCTCAATTTGGGTGGGGAGAAGGGCCTGGCCTTTAGGATGAGAACCTCTGACAACTCTGTCCTCCCTATTTTCCAGATGTGGCAACTGCAGTTCATAGAGCTTAAGGGATTTATCTACAGTTCTGCTGCTCATAAATAGCTTTATGCCTCTTGGGGTAGGTATGGGGATGACCCATACTGTTGTACGGGTTGCTCACTGCACAAGATACCTGCCCAAAGGACAAGTGGGGATCAAAATCCAGCCATGCTATGCTTGCCAAGTGTGCATTTTGTTTCATTTGCACAAAGGGGACATATGGGCTGACAGTGGCCCTGAGTGGGGCATGGCTGTCCCCTCCCTACCCCCCAGCTTATCTTTCCCACTCATACTGTACTTGTCCTAGAGGGAAATGATGCTCTAGCTAGGTCCTCTCCCAAGATTCAGCTTATGTGTCTTTTAACAAGGGCCCCCACTCATTTTTCTCTAAAAGGATGTCTTTCTCATGGCGACAGGGTTGAGGGAGGTGACTCAGCTGGAGAATGCCTGAAGGGGAGACTGAGGGATGGAGCCTTCTGGGAGGCCCTAGTAGTGTTCCCATCATCCTACCCCTGCTCCCCAAGTAGGATGGCTATTACCTCCATTTTACCAATGAGGAAACTGAGGCTCAGAGAGGTGAAGTGACTTGCCCAAGGTCACACAGTTGCAGAGCCTGGTTTTGGATCCAGGTGCCTGATAGGTACAATGCCCTGCTTACCCATTTCTGGGCCTGACCCTCCCAGGTCCAAGAGGAAGGTAGAGGGAATGCCCCCTCCCCATTCATGCTCCCCCTTCCTGTCGGGCACCTGTGCTCTCCACCAGGGGGTACTCGGCAGTGTCTGTGGCGGTCACGACCTTGACCACCTCCTCCTGCGGTGTGTCCTTGGCCAGCGTGGTGATGGTACGATTCATGAAGTGCTCCACAATTACATGGTGAGAGCTGGGGCAGAGGGATGCTCCCATCAGGTCCTGGGGTGGGGGGTTATCCAGACCCCTGGACAAGCTGGGGGGACCCGGGAGGAGTTTTGCTGGTTCTCCAGCGTGGGCAGGGTCTAAGAGATTCCTGGGATGAACAGCTCCTAGCACCACAAGGTGGGGAGGGAGGAACCTGGGGACCAGCTGGCCTATGGCCTGGCTCTGGATTCTCAGCCCTCTGGACCCCTATCTTCCCCAAGACCAGCTCTACTTTGATCTGTTTCATTCAGAAGCCATCCCTGGAGAATTTCATTTGAAGAAAAGTTTTATGACATAAAGGGAAAAAAGAGCTTTAAAGTTTGAAAATCACTGGAGTAACCACCCCCATTTAACAGATGGGGAAACTGAGTCTGGAGAAGGGGGCAACTTGCACATGTTTGGAGCTGGGCCTTGGACCCAGGACTCTCAGAGCCTCTTAGTCCTCCTTCTCTGGGGACAGAGGCTGCTCGGCCCTGTCTGGTTGAGTAAGGACCTCAAAGCTCACTTCCACTGCAGTATTCCAGTCCCACCTCCAGCTCCCAACGCCCCAGTGAGGACAGCAGAGCAGGAGCAGGGGGAGGGGTGGGACCTCCCAGAGCTGGTGCTGACTCTCTGTGTGACCTGGAACAAGACATGGCACCTCTCTGAGCCCCACTTTCTGACAAATGGGCGATATCTGTCCTCCTGTTGTGGAGACCAACTCATGACCAGTAAGACACTGAGGCCAAGGACTCCCCCAAGGTCACACAGGGAGCTGGAGAGAATGGAGACTAGGGAGCAGCCATGTGTCGGCCCCTCCCACACTCACCCATGTCCAAGGTCAGCCCACCCTGACACCATCACCTCAGTCAGCCAGCCTGAGCAGACACCGCTCACCTGATTTTTCGGCACCGGATCCACGGAAGGTATGGCAGTTTCTTGACAATGATGGTGCCGTCATAGAAGGAGGGCTGGAAACTCTGGGCGATGGCGTTGGCCGCCAGCACCGCCATCAGCACAGGTAGTGCGTGCACGATCTGGCCAGTCAGCTCGAAGGCCAGCAATGCTGTGGAGATGGTGTGGGTCACAGCCCCTGAGAAAGCCGCAGCTCCTGCAGGGGGCAGAGCCAGGGAGCGGGGCTCAGGCCAGGGGACAGCTTCATGCAAAGGGCAAGGCTGCTGTGACTATGGCCATGGGCTGGGGTGGGAATTGTCCAGAGGCCACACATTGGCCACTGTTGGAAGTGCCCTATGCCTGGGCTTGGTGAGGGAAGGAGCAGTAGGGAAGAGGGGGCATCAGAGACAAGACAGGAGCTAGAAAAAGTAATGGAGGCTAAGGGGAGGGGCTCAGGGAAGGGTGGGGCTCATTGGGAGGCTAATGACCTCCCCATGCCCTGCAGAACGACTGGCTGATTCTCCGGGTCCGGCCCAGACCCACGATGTTTGCCCATCCAGTGGGAACCCGGTTTACTCACCTGCCAAGGCATACCCCCCAGGCATGATGGGGTTGGTGACCCCTCCAGCCACGATGCCCTCTGGGAAGGCAACAGAGAGGGCCTCCCCTATGAGGCGCCCGATGGCAGCTCCTGGTCACAGATTTAGGGTGAGGACAGCGAGCCAGGCTGACTCGGTCCCCACAGCCCTCCATCCCTGGGGATCAACCTCAGTACCATCCTGGGGAGGTGGGTGGACCAGGAGCCATGACCCTGTCCCGATAACCCTGAGTCTCTCAGGCCCTCAACACCCCAGACTTACCGAAGATAAATATGGGCATGAAGTACCCAGAGGGCATGGGGATTGTGGTGGCCAGAATTATCATCCAGAACTGTGGGTGGTGGGAACCGAGGGGGCAGAGGTTAGAGGCAGCTGGACAAGAGTAGGCAAGGGAAGGACAAGACAGGGGACAGGGGGGCTTCCCAGGGAGAAGGAGGGTGCCCAGGCACACGCCCATCGCTAGTATCTGGTGTGAGGGAAGGTGTGCCCAGGGGAAGGATCCCTACCCTGGCAAAGTGCCTACTGTGTGCCTGGCACTGTGCCAGAGACTCTCCTTTCTTCCCTCTCAACCTTCCTTGATGTGAGCACAGTAACTAGCCCATTTTAAAGATGAGGAAACTGAGGCTCAGAGAGCTGAAGCAACTTGCCCAGGACCACACAGCGGGCAGAGGTCAGGTCAGGGAGTCTGCGTGAAGGCCTAGGCCCTGCGCCACGTACATGCTACGGGGAGGTACCCCATCCCACCCAAGGCTGGCCTCAGCTATGTGCACATCCCTGGGGGCCCCGGGAGCCCACCTTCATAACCAGGAAGAAGGCGAGGGTCCCAAAGATGGTGAACCGCGGGTGGTACCATTCAAACCATAGGTTCTGTGGGTCGGGCTCCGAGGGCCAGGGTGGGGATGAGTTCCGGGTCATCAGCGCCCACGAGTTATTGTCGAACAGTGAGTCCAGATGCTCCCTCAAGGACAGCTGGAGAGGGGGGCAGCTCGGAGTTCTGCGTGAGGGCCGGGCGGCAGTCCCTGCCACCCCCCCACTGCCTGACCCTGCCTCGAATCCTCCTCTGCCACTTCCTGTTGGGGGGAGACCTTGGGAAGGGCTCTGGCCCTCCTGGAGCTGCACAGCCATCCCCGTATAGGCGTTGTGGGGATTAAGGGAGATGATGGGCACCAGTCGGACAACGACTGGGCATTCCCCCCTCTGGCCACCCCGGCTCAGCACCCCTTACCCGAGAAGCCATGAAGCGGCCCACGCCAGGGGGATAGGTGATGGAGGCGAGAACCAAGGCCGCCAGAGCCGAATACAGAGGCTTGCTGTGGGGCAGGGGGGGTGGGGGGGTACAGCGCCAGCTCCAGTGCCAGCCGTCCTCTTCCCCTCCCCCCACCCCACGGAGCGGCGCCGCCACCCTGGGGGCTGACGCTGAGGCAGGAACGGGAGGAAGAGGCACAGGAGCAGGGGACGTGTGGGGGTCAGCCCCACACCGCTCGGGTAACCAGGGGTCGGGGCTGATAGGAGAGCTTGGGACAGAGGCAGGCTGCCCGCCAGGCAGGTGGGACCAGGGCAGGACCGGCCAAGGTGGAGGAGGGCTGATTCTGAAATGCCAATGCCAGGGGGCAGACAACGTTGGGAAGGAGAGGGGGCTCAGTAAGGGGCCTGGGGCTCCACGGGGAAGTAGGGGTTCAGTGAGGGGGGAGGGGGGTTAGTGAGGGAGGGAGGGCTCAAAGATTGGGCTTGGTAGCCTAGTAAGTGGGGGAGCAGTTACTATGCGGACCTGGACAGGGGTGTTAGTGAGGGGGTGGGGATCTCTATATAAGGCTCAGGAGAGTCTAGGGGCATCACCCTGAGGGGTCCCTGGCCCCCATTCAGAGCCCACCTGGTGGCCAGCAGTTTGGAGAGGACCCGATTGGTCTTGACAAAGCTGAGGAACGTTCGCTGACAGAAGAGGTAAGCACAGCTCAGGATGCCACAGATGGCCCTGCAGGGAGGGGAGGGGAGGGGAGTCCAGAGCCCCTTGCCAGAACCAAGGGCAGCAGTTCAGGCTGGGGGAGGCCCCCAGTTGGGCTCTTGAGGGGCCAGAGGCATCCACTCACCCCAGCGCCACAAAAAAGAAGATCTCTGGCAGGTCAAAGGGGACATCTACCCGGAAACTGGTCTTGTAGAGGGAGGTGATGGTCTCTGGGGAAGGAGGGGAGTGGGGATCAGGGACCACACTCCTACCCCAGCCAAACCGAAGGCTCAGAATGAACAGGCAGGAGCGGAGGTGCTGCCACGTCCTGCCCCCAAATACCCTTTCCCTGGCCCTGCCTCCCCGGCCAGCTTCATCCTCTTCTACCCTCGGGGCTCCCATCCTTCATGCTCAGTACAGGTCAATTCGTTTCCACACTTCTAGAAGGAGGGGAGTGGAGAGGAA